>NC_071505.1:348109912-349341331 GCF_027887155.1 Malaclemys terrapin pileata | reverse complement strand
AAAAAAGGAAATTACTGAGACAGATAGAGGGACAAAGTAAGAGACAAGGAATGTTCTTAAAAACAATTATTTGTCTAAACTATTCCCAGTATATTTGTAGTTTCAATGTTATCAGGTAAATCCTTTGGTGTTTCTAACAATACTAAACAGTTCACATCACCGTGCTGCTGAATTCCTGCCCAGATGGTTCTTGACTTGTACCCTGGAACCCTTCCTGAGCCCTCAGCACTAACTTTAGTGCAGAAACAGGCAACTCACCATAATCTCGCTCAGCCGAAAGAAGAAATCTATTCGACGTGTTGGGCAGTGATCTTTATGATTCCCCTGTACAGTCCCTGCAGACTCTCAGGTTGGCCAGAATTCCTGGAAAACTCCCTTGGCTCCGTGAGCAGTGGGATGAGCATGAAATAGACGCTGGAGAACTTCAGCTTGAGATTCTCCCCTGGGAGTGAAGAAATGATTTGCCGATATCAGGGGCTGAAGATTGTCAGGGCAAACTGAGACTTGCACACTGTTGTTCAGCCTAGCAATTGACAATGGTTTTTATTTTTCCTGTGTGTAATGTACTGCCATCTGCACTGTGTGTGGCTATACTGCCATAAGACACAGAACCAAAAACCATTTTCAATTGATCGTAGCAGCGTACTGCTGCGTACTGCCCATGCAGTTGTAATATACAGAGAATTAGCCTCTGTGAAGGGCAAATGAAGTGATTCTTAATTAATGCCAGCCATAGGGTGTGGAAAAGGCTTTCTTCTCCCAGGATACTGGCATCAAAGGGAGTTGTCAATATCCTTTTGTGAGGTTTAAAATGGCTATATATATGGAGGCTCAAACTGTTCTAATATTTCATCTCCTCTCTGCATAGGGCAACAGAGGGTCCTGTGGCACCTTTGAGACTAACAGAAGTATTGGGAGCATAAATTTTCATCGGTAAGAACCTCACTTCTTCAGATGCAAGTCACTTGCATCTGAAGAAGTGAGGTTCTTACCCACGAAAGCTTATGCTCCCAATACTTCTGTTAGTCTTAAAGGTGCCACAGGACCCTCTGTTGCTTTTTACAGATTCAGACTAACACGGCTACCTGTCTGATACTCTCTGCATAGGGTAATCATCAAATTTCAATATTGTGTTGATCTTTCAGAAATTGATGCAGAAAAGTGGCTGTGCTACCCTGTGTCAGAATTAGTACAATGGGACTTCTCCTCTCACTGTGCTGTTTTACGTTGTGATGCCCTGCTCGGGGGAGAACACAGGGGTAAAAGAATCAAACAACTGCTATATCTGCATCTTTTGTTCTGGATACAGTCCCTGCCCTATGCTTGCATCACAGGTGCCTGGGGACTTAATTTGGGCTCCGAAGGGTATGAGTGTGATGGGTTGTCACCCCTGGGGTGCAGTCTGGGAGCTGTGGAAACTGCTGTATCCCTCTAATCACCCACCTATGTCCCTCTAATCACCCCACCTGTTCCAAACTTGTTTGCTGGTGATTCAGCCTTTCCAGACCCTGTTATCACCCAACACAACAGCAGATGGCGCCACACACCCAAATTGAGCTACCTGGGGGCTTACCTAAGCCACCCAAGTACAAACAGCAGACAGTGGATGTTAGTACCTGCTGTGAAGACTGTTAGTAGCAACATTTCCAGGCTTTGTCACACATCAGTCTGCTCCATGGCGTCGGTCTGCTCTGTGGCCTCAAATCTTTCGAGACTTTTTGTATCAAGTTTGGCAGTGTCAATATGGGAATCTCTGCAGCCAGAAGCTTCTCCTCAAGGGATTATCTGGGATATTTGAAATCCCAGAGAGGTGGGCAGAGCCCTCTGGGCACTAACTGCCTGGGACTGGGAATCTACTATTTGGGACTGTGGTGAATGGGGGGCGGGGAACACCATTTTCTGGATGTTCCAGCCATTCACTTAGCTGGAATCTTTCTCAGTAGTTGTTCACTCTTTAGACCTAAGTATTAGTTGACTTGCCTGTAAAGGTTAAAATCACAGAGTCCCAGGCTCCCAGGAATGCTTAGGGAAGCAGGCAGTGAGTTGGCAGGAGGCTAGGAGAGCCAATGAAAACAAAGCTTTGATTTTCAATTGGCAGCAGCAGCCCTTTCTTTTCCTGTTGTGTTTGGGAGGGATGGCTGCTGGAAGGAGATGAATGGCCAGGCATGGAGAATCCAGCGACATCCATGCCTAGGAAAGGACTAAACCTTGAACTACAGATATGTGAGTAGAAGAGGGAATGTTTAGTCAGACGCGATCAGGTTATTTCTTTATTTTTAGTTTGTTGGATTCTCTGTGCTGAGCACTTGTAACTTCCCCCTTGTACCATAAATTTACAAGCTGAATCCCAGGGAAGCAACACTCTGTGTTTTTAATTTTTTTTTAATTGCGCTATAACACCTAGCAACCAAGCAATGTTTTGCCAGATCTGTTTTCTCTTTGTTTCATAAAAATCACTCTTTTAAGAACATGATCTGATCCCTGTGTCCTAGAAAGTGGAGGTTCTGTGTGCATGTGTCTAAGACTGCTCAGACAAATGACTGAGAGGAAATAAAGTTCCATACTTCTCAGTTGGTATCAACAGCACTTTTTTTTTCAAGATCTCTCCGGAGATTGGGGGGGGGGGGGGGGTTAAAAGGGCTTGAGGGTACCTCACAGGAAGGAATTCCCAAATGCGACTTCCTGGGTTCTCAAGGAGGTTTTTGCATTTTGGGTGGTGGCAGCAATAACAGTCCAAGGCCAGGGAATCTGTAATCTTGGGGAGTTTTAATGCAAGTCATAGGTGGCAAGTACTTTTAAGGTCTTTTGCGGGCCCCCACCATCTGCACTCAAAGTGTCCAAGTGAGTAAACAGCCTTGACAGGGACAAAACGGGGAAACGGAAATGGGCATGTGTGTGAAAGGTTTAAGCTTGGGAGCAGGATGGGGACTGTCAGGGTTCCCTCCCCACTCTGAACTCTGGGGTACAGATGTGGGGACCCGCATGAAAGAACCCCTAAGCTTATTTCTACCAGCTTAGGTAAAAACTTCCCCAAGGCACAAATCCTTTCCTTGTCCTTGGACAGTATTACTGCCATCACCAAGTGATTTACACAAAAATTAAGGAAAAGGGTCTCTTGGAGTCCCTAGTTCCCCAAAATATTCTCCCAAGCCCCTTTACCCCATTTCCTGGGGAGGCTTGAGAATAATGTGAGTACCAACCAGACCCTTTGTCTCTAGGAGACTGAAAATCAATCAGGTTCTTAAAGAAAAAGGGAAAGAATCACACCTGCAAAATCAGGATGGAATGTAATTTTACAGGGTAATAAAAAGATTTTAAACACAGAGGATTCCCCTCTAGGCTCAGCTTCAAAGTTAAAAAAAAAAAAAAACAGGAATAAAACTCCCACTTAGCATAGGGGAAATTCACAAGCTAAAACAAAAGATAATCTAACGCATTTCCTTGCTATTACTTACAATTTTTGTAATCTTAGATGCTCATTTTAGGTATGTTTTCAGGAGATGTTTTTCTTGCCTGATCTCTCTCTCCATCCAGAGAGGGAACAACAAAGAGAGCACAAACAAAACCTCCCCCACCCCCAGATTTGAAAGTAACTTCTTTCCTTGTTGGTCCTTTTGGTCAGGTGCCAACCAGGTTATTTGAGCTTCTTAACCCCTTATAGGTAAGGATTCAGTACAGCTGCTCAGGAGGGACTTTATGCTACCCTTAGTTGTATATTTATGACAGGGACACTGCTGGACCAATCTGGCTGGACCAAAAAAAAGAGTTCAAGGAGTCAGTGAGTCTGCCCTGAGGAACGCTGCCCAGGTATGTAAGACAGCTAAGGAACAGAAACAGACCCCCTATTGTACGGGGAGGTTATGGCAAACCAGTAAACTGCCATAAACCACTATTGCTTATTGCTAAAACCAGCCAAATCAGCAGGCTGTAAATTGGCCATGCAGCAGCCTTATCTTAACCAAGGCAGGAGGGGAGGGGGTTTGGGTGTCACAGAAAGGTCATGTATACATGTATACAAACTGCTTCAAAAGTTTGAATTAGTTGGACCCTTCGGGACAGTTTCTTCAGGAACTCTCAATCTGGATGCATCTTGGGGTCCCCACCGGCAGACGGAAGTTTGGCCAATGGAAGCCTGTCTCTGTGCTACTCAAGAGCCACACGCAGCTTCTGTTGGGGGTGTTTTACTAACCGATTGTGGATGTGTGTAAGTGCTTGAGACTAAGTAAAGTTTAGCTTTAAGTGAAAGCACCCTTGTGTTGCCCTGTTTGTGCCAACCATCTATTGGTCAGACGGCCGAGTCTCCCCTGATTTATTTCCTGACACCACCTCGCACAGAGTAAAAGTTACCAAGAGCTTTGGATTGAAAGAACCCCGGGTAACACCATGTTCGCAGGGAAACTCCTTGCAGAGTGTTGTCCTCCCGGATGGATTAAAATCATAGAATCATAGAATATCAGGGTTGGAAGGGACCTCAGGAGGTATCTAGTCCAACCCCCTGCTCAAAGCAGGACCAATTCCCAACTAAATCATCCCAGCCAGGGCTTTGTCAAGCCGGGCCTTAAAAACCTCCAAGGAAGGAGATTCCACCACCTCCCTAGGTAACGCATTCCAGTGCTTCACCACCCTCCTAGTGAAACAGTGTTTCCTAATATCCAACCTAGACCTCCCCCACTGCAACTTGAAACCATTGCTCCTTGTTCTGTCATCTGCCACCTCTGAGAACAGCCGAGCGCCATCCTCTTTGGAACCCTCCTTCAGGTAGTTGAAAGCAGCTATCAAATCCCCCCTCCTTCTTCTCTTCTGGAGACTAAACAATCCCAGTTCCCTCAGCCTCTCCTCATAAATCATGTGCTCCAGCCCCCTAATCATTTTTGTTGCCCTCCACTGGACTCTTTCCAATTTTTCCACATCCTTCTTGTAGTGCGGGGTCCAAAACTGGACACAGTACTCCAGATGAGGCCTCACCAATGTTGAATAAAGGGGAACGATCACGTTCCTCGATCTGCTGGCAATACCCCTACTTATACAGCCCAAAATGCCATTAGCCTTCTTGGCAACAAGAGCACACTGTTGACTCATATCCAGCTTCTCGTCCACTGTGACCCCTAGGTCCTTTTCTGCAGAACTGCTACCTAGCCATTCGGTCTCTAGTCTGTAGCAGTGCATGGGATTCTTCCGTCCTAAGTGCAGGACTCTGCACTTGTCCTTGTTGAACCTCATCAGGTTTTTTTCTGGCCCAATCCTCTAATTTGTCTAGGTCCCTCTATATCTGATCCCTACCCTCTAGTGTATCTACCACGCCTCGCAGTTTAGTGTCATCTGCAAACTTGCTGAGAGTGCAGTCCACACCATCCTCCAGATCATTAATAAAGATATTAAACAAAACCGGCCCCAGGACCGACCCTTGGGGCACTCCACTTGAAACCCGCTGCCAACTAGACATGGAGCCATTGATCACTACCCGTTGAGCCCGACGATCTAGCCAGCTTTCTATCCACCTTACAGTCCATTCATCCAGCCCATACTTCTTTAACTTGGCGGCAAGAATACTGTGGGAGACCGTATCAAAAGCTTTGCTAAAGTCAAGGAATAACACTGCTTTCCCCTCATCCACAGAGCCAGTTATCTCATCATAGAAGGCAATTAGGTTACTCAGGCAAACTTCCCCTTGGTGAATCCATGCTGACTGTTCCTGATCACTTTCCTCTTCTCTAAGTGTTTCATAATTGATTCCTTGAGGACCTGCTCCATGATTTTTCCAGGGACTGAGGTGAGGCTGACTGGCCTGTAGTTCCCTGGATCCTCCTTCTTCCCTTTTTTAAAGATGGGCACTACATTAGCCTTTTTCCAGTCATCCAGGAGCTCCCCCGATTGCCATGAGTTTTCAAAAATAATGGCCAATGGCTCTGCAATCTCACCTGCCAACTCCTTTAGCACCCTCGGATGCAGCGCATCTGGCCCCATGGACTTGTGCATGTCCAGTTTTTTCTAAATAGTCCCGAACCACTTCTTTCTCCACAGAGGGCTGGTCACCTTCTCCCCATACTGTGCTGCCCAGTGCAGCAGTCTGGGAGCTGACCTTGTTCATGAAGACAGAGGCAAAAAAATCATTGAGTATATTAGCTTTTTCCACATCCTCGGTCACTAGGTTGCCTCCGTCATTCAGTAAGGGGCCCACACTTTCCTTGACTTTCTTCTTGTTGCTAACATACCTGAAGAAACCCTTCTTGTTACTCTTAACATCTCTTGCAACTCCAAGTGTGATTTGGCCTTCCTGATTTCACTCCTGCATGCCTGAGCAATATTTTTATACTCCTCCCTGGTCATTTGTCCAATCTTCCACTTCTTGTAAGTTTCTTTTTTGCATTTAAGACCACAAGGATTTCACTGTTTAACCAAGCTGGTCGCCTGACATATTTACTATTCTTTCCACACATCGGGATGGTTTGTTCCTGCAACTGCAATAAGGATTCTTTAAAATACAGCCAGCTCTCCTGGACCCCTTTGCCCTTCATGTTATTCTCCCAGGGGATCCTGCCCATCTGTTCCCTGAGGGAGTCAAAGTCTGCTTTTCTGAAGTCCAGGGTCCGTATTTTGTTGCTCTCCTTTCTTCCTTGTGTCAGGATTGATGTTACCCTGCTGGTAAGGGTGGGGTTCAGCACTGAGGGGCTTTGATTAAAAGACTAGGAGACCTGCTCCATGAAACACACATCATTTACTGAGTGATACAGTAGCATAAATACACAATAGTAAAAATGTGCTCTGTATGATTCATCATAATGCCAGCCCTCTTCTAGATACCGGGGGCCCTCCAGATCACAAGTCTAGGGGTCCTTTGCTTGCTTGTCATTCAGTGTCTGAATAACAAAACAACTCCCCTCTCTGTCCTACCCTCTACGCTCTGAGGCAAACAACCCATTGCGTATTTACAAACTTCAAAAGAAAGCTGTCTCCAGGCAAACTTTTCTCATTTTCCCACCAATAAGTAATGGCGGCCACCTACTAATCATAACCATTGTCTATGAACTCTGTGCATGGCAGGGCTGCACTGTCTCACTAGCTATAATCTCTGCCCATGGTCCAAGGGCTCAGTTCTCTTACTCTACAATGGGGCCACGTATGCGGGAGAAGGGCAAGCACTGTTGTGCTCTCCAGTCCTGGTACCCGTGTCCAGAAGGTCTCAGACTGACACCAGCTAGGACTGATCCCTGGTGAGTGACCCGCTGCCGGCAGGGTAGGGAGATGGGGGTGGGGCAGTAAGCTGTCTAATAAATCTAGATATAAATTTGTAGTCATTGCTACCTACTGAAGCTATATGAAAGAAGATAAAACTCCATGTAGGATAGAGTCTGGTGATGTTTGCATATACTTTTTGAGCATTTGGGATTTTGCCCTTTCTGCACAGAAATAGTTATTGAAAGACTTCTGCTGGAGACAAATGGGTGGGGATGACTGTGAGCTGAGCTCCTCTTGGTAGATTTCCCATTTTAGAATTGTAGGATGACTTTACTTATATGACAATGACTTACCTGTGACTCAGCCTAAAAAGGGCCTGGGATTGCTGTGATTTTTTTCATTCTGTCCCAGGAGATCAAAGTCTGGGCAAAAAAAAAAATAAAGAAATCTAAATAGAGGTAAAAAGAAAGCAGCATAAACACTGCCAAATTAAGTGAAAAATGTAATAAGAAAAGCCAAAAAGGAGTTTGAAGAACAGCTAGCCAAAAACTCAAAATGTAATAACAATTTTTTTTTAAGTACATCAGAAGAAGGGAGCCTGCTAAACAAACAGTCGGGCCCCTGGATGATCGAGATACAGAAGGAGCTCTTAAAGATGATAAAGTCATTGTGGAGAAACTAAATGAATTCTTTGCTTCAGTCTTCTTGGCTGAGGATGTTAGGGAGATTCCCAAACCTGAGCTGTCTTTTGTAGGTGACAAATCTGAGGAATTGTCACAGATTGAAGTGTCACTAGAGGAGGTTTTGGAATTAATTGATAAACTTAACATTAACAAGTCACTGGGACCAGATGGCATTCACCCAAGAGTTCTGAAAGAACTCAAATGCGAAATTGCGGAACTATTAACTATGGATTGTAACCTGTGCTTTAAATCAGCTTCTTTACCCAATGACTGGAAGATAGTTAATGTAACACCAATATTTATAAAGGGCTCTACAGGTGATCCCGGCAATTACAGACCAGTAAGTCTAACGTCAGTACCTGGCAAATTTGTTGAAACAATTGTAAAGAATAAAATTGTCAGACACATAGAAGAACATAAATTGTTGGGCAAAAGTCAGCATGGTTTCTGTAAAGGGAAATCATGTCTTACTAATCTATTAGAGTTCTTTGAAGGGGTCAACAAACAGGGCAAGTGATGGGAGGGAATATGATGAAGCTTATTTTAAACTGGGCTTTAGATGGAGAGCGTCCAGCGATGCACTGAAGATTCATTGCGTTGTATGTAGTAATGTATTGGCAAACGACAGTATACGGCCCTGCAACCCAAAACAAGCCATCCTACCTCAGTAAATAAACATGGAGAGTTTTTTCAGAGGAAGCTAAGTAGCGGGTGCTCACCTATGCTCCCAGGGGATAACAATCGGCCTGTAGCTGGATAATTGTATCCTCAGTGTCCACTCCTTCAATATGCCCTGCTGGGTTACGCTGATAGACGTGCTCACAGAACTGGTTCTGCAGATCAACATCCAAAAATGAACCTTCACCCCTGTACAGAGTTTAGCGTTCATAGGGGCTGACTGTCACACTAAACCTTCATATCATTCTTAGAGATATTGTTATGATATGATTATGGCATAAATATGATGCATTTTAGACAAGATAGGTCATGTGACGTATCATTGGAAAGGTTATGATTTAGTGAATATGATTACCCTATTTGTATGAACATATCATTTCTGTCTCTGAAGTTAGGCACAATAGTCATCAATGACTTAGATATTGGCATAGAAAGTACGCTTATTAAGTTTGCAGATGATACCAAACTGGGAGGGATTGCAACTGCTTTGGAGGACAGGGTCATAATTCAAAATGATCTGGACAAATTGGCAAAATGGTCTGAGGTAAACAGGATGAAGTTTAACAAAGACAAATGCAAAGTGCTCCACATAGGAAGGAAAAATCAGTTTTACACATACAGAATGGGAAGAGACTGTCTAGGAAGGAGTACGGCAGAAAGGGATCTGGGGTTATAGTGGACAACAAGTTAAATATGAGTCACCAGTGTGATGCTGTTGCAAAAAAAGCAAACATGATTCTGGGATGCATTAACAGGTGTGTTGTGAGCAAGATACGAGAAGTCATTCTTCCGCTTTACTCTGCTCTGGTTAGGCCTCAGCTGGAGTATTGTGTCCAGTTCTGGGCACCGCATTTCAAGAAAGATGTGGAGAAATTGGAAAGGGTCCAGAGAAGAGCAACAAGAATGATTAAAGGTCTAGAGAACATGACCTATGAAGGAAGGCTGAAAGAATTGGGTTTGTTTAGTTTGGAAAAGAGAAGACTGAGAGGGGACATGATAGCAGTTTTCAGGTATTTAAAAGGGTGTCATAAGGAGGAGGGAGAAAACTTGTTCACCTTAGCCTCTAAGGATAGAACAAGAAGCAATGGGCTTAAACTGCAGCAAGGGAGGTTTAGGTTGGAAATTAGGAAAAAGTTCCTAACTGTCAGGGTGGTTAAACACTGGAACAAATTGCCTAGGGAGGTTGTGGAATCTCCATCTCTGGAGATATTTAAGAGTAGGTTAGATAAATGTCTGTCAAGTATGGTCTAGACAGTATTTGGTCCTGCCATGAGGGAAGGGGACTGGACTCGATGACCTCTCGAGGTCCCTTACAGTCCTAGAATCTATAAATGTATGAATCTGTTACAAATCTATTTACACCTTGAGAACATTCACTAGACAGATTGCAATCAGGGTAGAGAGCTGGTTAGGTAGGGCCATTAAGGGGAACAATAGGTCTTAGAAGATGCTAATCTCCCACTGGGGAGCCTTCCTGGAAAGCCTTCCTGAGGATGCTGAGAACTGCCTCTGAGTCATGGCTGTGGTAACTCAGGGCAGTTCGGAATAAATGCGCCCATTTCTTCCCACTGCTCAAGGAAACTCACATGAGAGTCTTAACAGACAACACATTATGTACATATTACATAATTCAACAGGAAAGAGCCAGGGCACTCTCCCTCTGCACAGAAGCACTAAAATTATTTATCCTGGACATTTCCCACAACACAACACTATCGACGGTGCACAAAACTTGATAAACAGGCTCAATCGCAAGTTCCCACAGCCCCAGAACTCGCTGCTTTTGTTACTGAATAGAAGCTATTTCTCCTACATCATCCAACAATGAAATAACATCAGACCCTTGCAGATAGCAGCTGGCTTGGGAAAGTATGTGTCAGAGCAATGTCAGCCACAGCTACCCCGGAACCAGCTTGGGTAGTTTCTGATCACAGCCCGGTGTGATCTGCACTCTGTCAAGGCAGAGCTAACCTTTAAGGGAGGTGATGGAATGGACAGCCCAGGGCTCTGGTGCCAGCCATATCCCAGGGCTATCGTATATAAGCCTGTGTCTCAGTCAGTAGTGAAGAAGTGACACCAAAAACTTGGGTGAGCTGCCCCAGTAGCAGTCCTCAGAGACTAGACCAAACTCTCTGCTAAGAAATTGGGAAAGAAGCTGGGCAGGGACCCAGTCTGTGCAAGCAGAACAGACCTTGGGGAGGGGTTGATCTATGGAGGGAAGCCAGAGGAAGGGCTGCATAGGAAAAGTGTCAGGTAAAAAGAGATGGTAAGAGCTAGGGTGGAAGTGTCTAAAGGTAGACAACCCAATTGTGCATCATCCGAGGGGGGAGACCTGTGGTAGAGGGATGAATCCTGACAGTGCTGCCCCGGTGGAAGGTGGGGAAGGACTATCTAGATGCCAGGAGGGCTGGAAGCCCCACAGCCCAGAGAGGTGGAGCAGCTACAGCAAGTGTCAGCCATGACAGGGACAATCCAGAGATGGGACCAGCATCCCAGCTAGGATGAAGTGAAAAGGCCCATGGGCGGCGATGACCAATGACATCCCATCCCCTCCGCATCCAGCACTGTCAAGGCTACTTCCCCACTCTGAACTTTAGGGTACAAATGTGGGGGCCTGCATGAAAACTTCTAAGCTTAACTACCAGCTTAGATCTGGTCCGCTACCACCACTCCCAAAGTGCTAATTCCCTTCCCTGGGTAGCCTTGAGAGACTCTTCACCAATTCCCTGGTGAATACAGATCCAAACCCCTTGGATCTAAAACAAAGAGAAATTAACCATCCCCCTCCTTTCTCCCACCAACTCCTGGTGGATCAAGATGCAACCCCCCTTGGATCTAAAAACAAGGAAAAATCAATCAGGTTCTTAAAAAGAAGGCTTTTAATTAAAGAAAAAGGTAAAAATCATCTCTGTAAAATCAGGATGGGAAATAACTTTACAGGGTAATCACACTTAAAGAGCCCAGAGGGCCCCCCTCTAGCCTTAGGTTCAAAGTTACAGCAAACAGAGGTAAACACCCTAGTAAAAGGTACATTTACAAGTCGAGAAAACAAAGATTAAACTAACATGCCTTGCCTGGCTGTTTACTTACAAGTTTGAAATATGAGAGACTTGTTCAGAAAGATTTGGAGAGCCTGGATTGATGTCTGGCCCCTCTTAGTCCCAAGAGCGAACAACACCTCAAAAGAAAGAGCACAAACAAAAGCCTTCCCCCCACCAAGATTTGAAAGTATCTTGTCCCCTTATTGGTCCTTTGGGTCAGGTGTCAGCCAGGTTACCTGAGCTTCTTAACCCTTTACAGGTAAAAGGATTTTGGAGTCTCTGGCCAGGAGGGATTTTATAGTATTGTACACAGGAGGGCTGTTACCCTTCCCCTTATAGTTATGACAAGCACCCACATCGATGTGGCCATGGCCAGACACCACACAGCCTGGGACAGGAGTCTGCTGACGCAGCTGCCCTCAGTGGCTGGGTCACATCCAGCCCCGGGAAAGAGCCCCTGCATTACAACCACATGTGCCCCCTACTCGGAAATTGGGGATGTGCCACTGAGGAGACATAAGAGGTCTTATTGGATCGTCAAAGGCCCAACTAACCCTTGCACTGGGCAATGACCCAGTACATCAGTTCCTGAGGGTACACCTACCCCACCTCTGTTACACTGGGAAACTCCCTGGTTGGCTACGTAGACAACCCCCCAGGACACCCTGCTGCATTCCCTGGCCCAGAGCCGTCTCTCACTGCCATCTGGTGCCTCATGGAGCTGTGGGGCACTGATTGGCTGTGTGTTTGAGTGCCAGCACCTGCTGCAAGCCTTGGTCACTGGCCTGTAAAATATGGCACATACGGGCAGCCTGAGTCATGGCTTAACATGGCTGTAGAGAAGCTGGAGTGAGCTGTTTCCAATGGCCCTGAGTACTGAGAGAAGCCAATTCCCCACCACAGTGGCCACCTCAGTCCAACAGAACCCCTTGCTGTGGAGGGAATGCAGCCTCATGGTGATGGGGACCATGTTGGTGAGATGCTATCCCCTGGGCCATACACGGTTCTGGTCTTTACAGAAATTACACAAAAAGCCTCTGAATATGTAAAGCCATGTTGCTGACTGATGTGTGACAAAGCCTGGAAATGTGGCTACTAACCATCTTTACAGCAGGTTCATTTGAAGACTTCAGGGATATGTGCCTGAGAAAGCAATCCACACACAGCATTCTGCAATCAAACACATGGGCATAAACCATATCACCAAGGGCTGCTAAACGAGACCATGGCCACCAGGATGGGCCATGTTCCCTTTAAGCTGCGCACCTCCACAACAGTCCATCAAGTGCCACACACTTGATTATTAGAGCCATGCACATCCGCAGTCACGGCGACTTGTGTTTATCTTGGTAGATTCAGTCAGAGAAAGGGAGAGGGTGAAAGGAAAACCCTCTAACACCCAGTGGCTGCTGTTTCAAATTTGGTGGATTAAGACAGACCTCGGATACCTCAGTTTGGGTGTGTGGCGCCATCTGGTGTCGTGTTGGGCGATAACAGGGTCTGGAGGGGCTGAATCACTAGCAAAGCACTGTGGAAAAGAGCCAGTTCAGGTGGGTGGTTAGAGGTCACAGGAGTTTCCACGCCTCCCAGATTCAACCCATGGGCCGATAACCCATCACACTCATACCTTCAGGATCCAAAAGTAGGCCCCCAGGAACCTGTAATGCAAGCATGGGGCAGGGACTGTATCCAGTACAAAAGAACCAGATTTAGCAATTGTTTGATTCCTTTACCACTGTGTTCTCACCTCAGCAGGGCATCACAACGTAAAACACCACAGTGAGAGTAGAATTCTAACACAGGAGAGCACAACTGCTTTTCTGCCTCAGTAGCTGAAAGATCAACACAATATTGAAATGTGATGCTTACCCGATGCAGAGAGGAGATGAAATATTAGAAGGGTTTGAGCTTCCTGATGTATATCTGCTTTAGAGCTCACAAAGGGATACTGGCAAATAGCTTTGAAACCAGAATCCTGGGAGAAGACAGCGTTTCCCATGCCCTACGGCGTGAATAAATTAAGGATCACTTCATTTGGCCTTCATAGAGTGGCACTGACTTTGTAGAGATTAATGCGCTGTACATTACAACTGCATGGGCAGTATGCAGCTATGGCGGTATTCTCAAACATAGATGGCTGTACATTATACATGGGGGGGAAAACCCTTCATCAGTTGCTAGGCTGAACAATAGTCTGCAAGACAGTTTACCCTGACAGTTCTGAGCCCCTGGTATCAGCAAATTATTTCTTCACTCCCAGGGGAGGCTCTCAAGCTGTAGTTCTCCAGGGTCTATTTTCTGCTCAAACCAGGGCTGGAGTCGAGGGAATTGTCTGGGAGTCCTGGCCAATCTGAGAGTCTGCAGGGACTATACAGGGGAATCATAAAAATCACTGCCCAACATGGCAAGTGTCAGACATGTGAGATTCAGACCGCGATTCTTAGGGCTCTTCCTTCCTGTCTCTGAAAGGAGATTTTTTCTCT
The DNA here is from genome assembly GCF_027887155.1 of Malaclemys terrapin pileata. NCBI lineage: Eukaryota > Metazoa > Chordata > Testudines > Emydidae > Malaclemys > Malaclemys terrapin. The sequence continues at coordinate 349,327,270 of NC_071505.1, read as the reverse complement.
CTCTGCTGAGCAGGTTTTTGGTGAGTTGCCTGTTCCTGCACTAAAGTTATTGCTCAGGGCTCAGGAAGGGTTCCGGGGTGTCCGTGAAGAACCATCTGGGCAGGAATTCACTACCACTTTTTGTTTAGTAATATCAGAAACACAAAGGGATTTACCTGGTAAAATTGGAACTACAAATGTATTGGAGATAGTTTAGCCAAATATTTGTTTTTAAGATCAGTTCCTTGTCTCTTACTGTGTCCTTCTAGCTATCAAAATAGCTTCCTTTTTTGGACAGTGTGGTTTTTCCTCTGGTTCTCTCAATTTTTCCAATTCAGTGACTTCACTGCCCTATTAGGAAGTGTAGCCAATGCCTTTGCAGTGGGTATCTGTGTTACCAGCAAGTTCACAAAAAGAATGAGTCGCACACTGGCCAGATTCTGCTCTCACATTTAACCTTCACTGGTCACTCCAGATTGAAGCTGGCAATCCTGAGAGCCAAATTAGGGTCCACATGTTTTGGAATCCCCATCTTTCGTGCCCAGTCTCAGAATTCCACATAAATTGGGAGTTCCCTCCATACACTTTCAGCACCCTTACAGAAGCAGGCTCACTGTAGCAGGACCCAAACGCTTGATTTTTGCAGCTTATAGCCAAAAGTTAAAAACTCAGGGTGAATCTCGTCACATTGAGATCAGTGGCAAAGCGCTGAAAACAGCCAGGAGTTCACCCTAAATCCACATGTAGGGACTTAAATAAATAGCCCTATTTACACCGGTCATTAGCCTACAGTGACTTCAACGGGAGTCGTCCTGTGGCCTCTAAGAACGGATAAGCTCATTTGAATCAAAATGAACTGACAGGAGAGTTACTGGAATCTCAAACTTATTTCCAGACGGAATCTCTATAACTTCAACTTCCAGCCATTGGATTCTGTTACATCCCTGTGTGCTAGCCTGAAAAGTCTATTATTAAATATTGGTTCCCTGTGTAGGTACTTACAGACTGTAATCAAGTCACCCCTTACCCTTCTTTGTTAAACTACAGCGATTGAGATCTTTGAGTCTATCACTATAGGGCAGGTTTTCTGCTCTGTTACTAAATCTTGTGATTCTTCTCGGAACCCTCTTCAGTGTATCAACATCCAGCTTTAACCATGGGCACAAGTACTGGACAGAGGATTCCAGCAGCAGTTGCACCAGTGCCAAATATACAGGTAAAATAACATCTCTACCTCTCCTTCAGATTTCCCCGGTTATCATCTCCGGCTCTTTTGGCCTGTTAGACAAAAAGACTCTTTCCCCCAAGAATCAGGCAAGCACAGACAACACTGAAGGGGGTCCATTTACGTTACCGGGAAGACTGAGAAGCAGGTTAAAAGACATGATGCTATAGTGGCCAGTTATATACATTCTCTTATCAATTCATTTGCATTTATCTGTACATACAGAGACAGACATTGTTACAAGCCAAAAGAGAACCCCGAACAAAGATAAAAATAAGAACAAAAGGTACATATAGAGGTCATCCTAATTGCATCAAACATCTATGACTACCTTGCGGGGGAAGGAGGCGGGGTGGGTGTGGGTGTAGGGATGAGTGCTTACAGATATCCGGTGGGCTATAAAGGGAGGGTTTATTCTGTTTTAAGAACTAAGTTACTCAGTGGATATTGACCATATACGCTTATCAATTGTTTACAATTGTCAATGCTATTTGTGCTACTGAAATATTCCTGCTTGCTTGTCTGGTCCCGATCCTGCTTTCCTCGCTGAACTGTCCCTTTTCATGGTCACAAGCTTTGTTCCTTCTTACCGATAAGCTGAACTAAGTTATCATGTATTGACAGAAACTATGTCCTTGCTTCTCAGCAGTTTCTGTCTTTTCTGCTGGCTTAATTTTAACTCCTTCCTAACAGGCCACAGGGTCACACCAGGAGCTCATGTTTAGCTAATTAACCATTCATGCCCCCAAATCAAGTTCAGAGTCATTGTGCTTCCCATGATATCCCCCCATTGTGTGAGTATTGCCTGTACTCTTTGCAGGTATGTACATGGCTATATTAGAACACATATTGGTTGCTTCGACCAAGTTTTCCAATCAATCCAGATTGCTCTGAATCAGTGACCTGACCTCTTCATTATTTATCAACCCCCATTTGTTGCATCATCTGCAAACTTCTTCGATATTCAGGCATGAGAAGGGTTGGCAGGTGAGTTGCTGACTCATGTCTCTGCTTACACTTGTTAGTTACCACCTGTAACTTTTGCCTCAGGCAAATCTGGATGTCTGCAAGAAAGTGTCTCACCAAAAGAAACAAGGGAAGTAACTGAGGTGCCGGCCTGTAGTCCAAACTACCACGACACTTGTGCCCCCCATACCCATTCTCTTGAGTACAAAGTCGTAGAGCACCATGAGAATGTCTTTTTCCCTGAGAGAAACTTGTCTCCATTCCAATATAGGAACTGCATCGTGGATCAGACCTATGGTCCATTTAGTCCAGTGTCCTCTCTCTGACAGTGAGAGCCAGAGTTGCTGCAGTACAAGGTGTAAGAAACCCACAGAGGGATGACCTGACTATCAGGAGGGTGTCACCTGAATGCCTAACATCTAGAAATTGGCTTGTGTCCTGAAACACGTGGCCTTATAGGCTTTCCAAAATGTTCATTTAGCTGTAACTATTCTAACTGGATAGTGACACTATCCAGGTATATGTCCAAACCCTTCCTGATTCTTCCTTAGCACCTGGCCTCAACTTCCTTTTGTGGCAACAAGATCCTCAGTTTAATCAGGCATCAAGTGAATATAGCATTCTTTTTTATCTGTTTTGAATTTGCCATGTTTCAGTGTAATTGAATGTCCTCTTGATCTTGTCTTAGAGAGTAGATTGAGTATGTGTTCTCCCTCTCTCCTTCCAGTCAGTATTCTACAGACTTTTCTCATATCTCCTCTTATTCATCTCTTTGTAAGGTAGCAATCCCAATCTTTTCAACCTCTTTCTTTGATCATTCTCATTGCCCTTCCCTGAACCCTTCTAGTTCTCCAATATCCTGTGTGGGAAGGGTGCCCAGTACTACACAGAGGAGTCCAGAAGAGGGTGAAACATTGACTGACTGATCTCATGGCATTGTATTTTCTGTGTGATTTCCCATCCCCCTCCTCCTGGATTCCAATGTTTTGCTTAGTTTCTGTCCCTGCTTGCTCTGAGAGCAGGGTTTCATAGGGCTCTGTACCACGACACCCAGATCCCTGTCCTAAGCTCAGACAGTTAATTTACAACCATGTTAGGTGTTTGAGGAGTTCAAGCTCTTTCCTCCAATGGGCATACATGTTGCAGTTATTGACATTGAAGGTCATGTGCCATTCACGTGGATGGGTTAGCTCCCTCTGAGGACTTCTCGGGACTTGACGATGACCTAAATAATTTGATGCCATCTGCAAATGTTGCCACCTCACTGCTGACCCCCCCTGTTCTAGATTGTTAATAGCTATCAAATATTTATTATAAAGTGTTTAACCCCCTACCTGTGCTTTTCTCCCTTCACAGGCACTCTGAGCATTTCTGAATCCGATTGACGCATTGGCCACCTCATGGAAGCTTTCAACCTGACCACCTCTGACCCATCACCATTTATCCTAATTGGCATCCCTGGCCTAGAAGCTGCCCATGTCTGGATTTCCATCCCTTTCTCTATATTCTACATTGTCGGCCTGTTTGGAAATTTCATGCTTCTGTTTGTTGTAGGCAAAGATAAAACCCTACACAAGCCAATGTACCTGCTGATCTGCATGCTGGCGCTCACAGACATCGGCACATCTACCTCCGTTGTGCCAAAGGCACTCTGTATATTTTGGTTCAATTTGAAGGGCATTACTGTGGGTGGCTGCCTCACCCAGATGTTCTTTCTTCATGTGATTTCTATTATGGAGTCAGCTGTCCTCGTGACAATGGCCTTCGATCGCTATGTTGCCATTTGCAACCCTCTGAGATATGCCACCATCCTCACCAATGCACGAATAGCTAAGCTAGCGCTCGTGGGTTTGATAAGAGCTGTTCTCCTCATGCTGCCCCTACCCCTGCTTCTCATTAGGCAGCCATTCTGTGCCAACCACATTATCCCCCACACTTACTGCGAGCACATGGCTGTGGCGAAGATGTCATGTGGGGACACCACTGTGAACAGGACGTACGGCTTGGTGATGGCATTTGTAGTCATTGGGTTAGATCTGACACTGGTTGCCCTGTCCTACAGTCTGATCATCAGGGCCGTCCTCAGAATCTCCTCCAAGAAAGCCTACCAGAAAGCCCTCAACACCTGCACAGCCCACATCTGTGTGATGATGACGTCTTTTACTCTATTCTTTTTCTCCACTCTGACACACAGGTTCGGTCAGCGCATCACTCCTCATGTTCACATCATCTTGGCAAACTTTTTCTTCCTCATCCCCCCCGTGATCAACCCGATCATTTATGGGGTCAAAACCAAAGAGCTTCGTGACAAAGTGGTCAAATACATCTGCAGAAGATGATCGCCTGGATCACTGACGTTAATCCTCTGTGACAAGAGGGAGAAAGGATATCTCCTCATTAATCAAGAGTACTCTGTCCCACTTTGGCTGAGCTCAACATTGTACAAGTTCACAGTCTGAAAAGTTGCTCACACCAAATGTTTTATCACTCCATCACCAAGCACTGCTCTCTCGGTTGTGTAGTTCCCTCTCTTTGACCATCATGTGATTTCTTTCGGCATCACCAATCACTTCCCAACCCCACACAGCCTGTCACTCAGCCTTTTCATGACTTCCAGACTACCAGAAGATACTGCAGCTTTCTGAAGCAAGGTGGCTTTGCATTAGTCCCTCTGTGAACAGGGTTCTTGATCAGTTTGACGAACAAAAGCTACGCTTTCAGATAGCCAAAAAAAAAAGACAGAAACTACAATCCTGAACTTCTTTTTCATATGTGCAGTGATCCAGTGAGTAAAATTTACCTAATTTTGCTATATCCAGTAATTCAGGAAGCCTGTAGGATAAACCAAATGTTACGGTTGGAAAATGATAATACAGGAAATCTGCGGCAGGAATTGAGGACATTATTCTAGAGCTTGTTGGTGAGAATTGTGAAACCTCGTATTTTGAGAAGGGGACTGCTGTATTAAACTATAACAATAACCGTTGAGTTAAATTATTGACCACTTTGCACAGTCGCTTTTCAGTAAGAACTTTCAGAACCGACACTAACTCTTCACATTGTCAAAGATGTCAAAAGTAGACATTGAGATTCCATGTTGACATTTTTGAAAGAGATGAAACAGAGATTTCCACCAAATGTTGAGGTGATTGAATTGCTTGCAGTACTAAGTCCTTCTACTGCGCTCACCTTGGCATAACCTAGATTGGCTGATATCTCATTTTTGCCATTGGTTTGTGGAGACTTTGGACAGTTGGAGCAGCAATGGAGAGTTTTGCCTATGGTTCTCCGGCTCATGCTCAGAAAAACCAAGTTGAGCAGTTTGGGGTTGAAGTTCTCCAACACACGGATTCAGCTGAGGACAAAGACTTTAGTGAACTTGGCTTGTTTGCTCTTTCATTACTGTTGCTACCTTTTAGCAACACTGCAGTTTAATGATTATTTTTTTCAGATGAACTTGATAAAAACAAAACTGCAACAAGACACTAGAGAAAGTTTTAGAAAATATCTTATTAAGGTGTATATGAAACTATGAATATCTGTTGTGAAATGTTTGCACCAATGAAAGAAATGATTGCTCTGGTCATTGCTGATATATATGAGCAGCAGCAGAAGCATTCTACTCTGAACAAAGACAGCGAGTATGAAATGTTGCCTTTTAGAGACTAACAGAAACAACCTAATTAAATTCAAAATATGAACATTGGCTTCCGTCATCGAATGCCATTAGAAATAAATAACATAATAAGTGTTTTTTCCCATGTCCACAGAGTGAGGTTCCTTGGTTCCTTGAACATTTCTCAGTTTTTCAAATTATTATTTAATAAATTATATTTGGGTCCTACTTCCTAGAGCTTGAGGGTATGTGGCCACTGACAGAGCAGATGCCTTACTTCATAGAATATCAGGGTTTGAAGGGACCTCATGCGGTCATTTAGTCCAACCCCCTGATTCCTAAATGGCCCCCTCAAGGATTGAACTCACAACCCTGGCTTTAGCAGGCCAATACTCAAACCACTGAGTTCTTCCCCCTTAACTGTGGTATAATCACAGCTTAGAGCCAGGGCCTGGGCAGGAGGCCTGCGTTGTGTGAAGAACAAACTGGAAAAGTGTCTTACATTCCAGAGATGGCTGTTTGTTTTGTTCCCCATGCCCACAGAGCCAAGTTCCTTGTTTCCTTGAACATTTCTCAGTTTTTCATTTTTTTTTAAATTGCTGTTTAATAAATTACATTTGGGTTGAACTTAGTGTAGTGATCAGTGGGTTAGGAAAGCATCCAGTGTGAAGAGAGTACCCCGTAGTGAGGACACTCTAGCCCCTGTCCTAAGTGACTATGATGAGAATGGGTCTTCAGCTTGCCAGGAATCCTGGGCCCAGCTGTGTCACCATTTCCATACAGGAGTGTGGAAGGGGAGTCCTTCAGATGAGGCAGGTCTCCGGGTAAAGGGAGTGGGCACTCAGACCCTTCTCTAGCCAATACCCCTGGGGTAGTGCAGAAGCCAGGAAAGTTCCCCACAATAGTTCCTAACTTACATTAGGGACCTGGGACAAACTCCTGGGTTGGATTTTAGTGACATGTAACAAGATGTGTAACATCTTCATATAAATGATGAAAGCTGAAATGTGTATAAGGTGAATGTAACATCACTGCATGAGATGGCTTCCCAGAGACTGATATCATATACAATCTTTTCCCTGTATTATTTTATTAATGGGTTAGAGCAATAAACTTGACACTGATCATTTGCCCTCTTGAACGTATTTCATAACAAATGAAAGCTTGGTCAAGGAATTGACTACACAGTTGATCAACAACCAGGATGAATCACTTCTTCCTCTCAGATTCAGAATTTAGACATAATGAAGGCACCCACAGAAATTATTCCCCTGAGAAAAAGGGCTGATGAAGTTTACAAGCCTTCAGCATTAACAAAATTAATGGGAAAGTTTAGTTTTGTTTTTCTCATTGTGCCCCCAAAAAAGTTTCTGGAAATGGTAAATGCTTTTTTCAAAACTGCTACAACCCAGAGACACAGATCTATACAAAGTAGCAGTATTATTTTCCACAGCCACTGAACTTTTAGCTACATTTGAAAATGTGGTCCAAGAAGCCAAACATTCAACAAGTAAATGATCAGAAAAATGGGGCAGAGAAATCAAGTGTGAAGAGAAGTGCTTAAGGAAGGCAAAAATACAGGGGAGCAGCTCATTTTGTGGCAGAGCAGGGAGGAGAGCAGACCTCCTACTGGCAGCTACAGTGGAGCTGAGCTGAGGGAAGTTTCTCCTACATCATCCAACAATGAAATAACATCAGACCCTCGCAGATAGCAGCTGGCTTGGAAAAGTGTGTGCCCGGGCAAAGTCAGCCACAGCTACCCCGGAACCAACTTGGGTGCTTTCTGATCACAGCCCGGTGTGATCTGCACTCTGTCAAGGCAGAGCTGACCTTTAAGGGAGGTGATGGAATGGACAGCCCAGGGCTCTGGTGCCAGCCATGTCCCAGGCTCAGTCAGTAGTGAAGAAGAGACACCAAAAACCTGGGTGAGCTGCCCCAGTAGCAGTCTGCAGAGACTAGGCCAAACTCTCTGCTCAGAAATTGGGAAAGCAGCTGGGCAGTGACTCAGTCTGTGCAAGCAGAACAGACCTTGGGGAGAGGTTGATCTATGAAGGGAAGCCAACGGAAATGCTGCATAGAAAGACTGCCTGGGAAACAGAGATGGCAAGAGCCGGGGTGGAGGGGTTTAAGGGTACACAGACCAAGTGTGTATCATCCGAGGGGGAAGACCTGTGGTAGAGGGATCAATAGTGACTGTGATCCCACTGTGGAAGCTGGGGAAGGACTATCTGGATGCCAGAAGGGCTGGACGCCCCACAGCCCAGGGAGTTGTAGAAGCTACAGCAATTGTCAGCCATGACTCCACACGGCCTCTGGGACTGGTGTCTGCTGAGTCAGCTAGCCTCAGTGGCTGGGTCACATCCAGCCCTGGGAAACGGCCCCTGCATTACGACCACATGCGCCCCCTACTCAGGAATTGGAGAAGTGTCACTGAGGAGACACAAGAGATCTTATTGGATCATCAAAGGCCCACCTAACCCCTGCACTGGGCAATGATCCAGGGCAGGTCAGTTCTTGAGGGGACACCTACCCCACCTCTGTTACACTGGGAAACTTCCTGGTTGGCTACGTAGACAACCCCCCAGGACACCCTGCTGCATTCCCTGGCCCAGAGCCGTGTCTCACCACCATCTGGTGCCTCGTGGAGCTGTAGGGCACTGATTGGCTATGCGTTTGAGTGCCAGCACCCACTGCAAGCCTTGGTCACTGGCCTGGAAAATATGGCTACGCAGCTGGCTGCCCTGACTCAAGCAGATACAGGCAGCCTGAGTCATGGCTTACCATGGCTGTAGAGAAGATGGAGTGAGCTATTTACAATGGCCCAGAATACTGAGAGAAGCCAATTCCCCATCACAAGTTCTCCACACCACAGTGGCCACCTCAGACCAGCAGGCCCCCTGGCTGTGGTGGGAATGGAGCCCCACGGTGATGGGAACCATTTTGGTGAGATGCCATCTCCCGAACCACAAACGGCCCTGATCTTTACACCCCTTACCTCCCTTGGTGCCAAACACCACCCCCTTTAAATTGTATTCAGGCCCATAGTGCCCTGAGGGTCAGAATCCCATGGCAAGGTTTCTTGGTCACCGCATGTCCCAGGAGAAATCACCTCAGCAGCCCATTTGCTTCAGTCTCCAGTGTAAGCTCGACTCAGGGCACTTGGAATCCCACTACTGAGTCCATGAGATGGTGGCCAGCATGGACCATGGTGGGGTTAACACATGGATGGCTTGTGTGAACACCATACATCTGTGGCATGGTGGTACATCACCCATGGTGCAGTCTATGCGCCAGCCCTCCCTCCATGCCCATGTACAGCACCAAACTGGGAGCCACCTGTCTTGTCACCCCACTGAAAAGAAGACATTTATAGAGATACTGAAGGAGAGCACACAGTCTGGTAAGCTCGCCAGCCCCCTAAAGAGACAGGCAGAGGTGGGAGGGATTAGATGGGTCACGCTGACTGCTCTGGGAAAGCAATGACTGAGGTAGGTTCCCCCCCCACCCACCCACACACACTATTAAAGCATTCAGGGTTTTGTACTTGAGATGCTTTCTGAGTTGGGAGTCACTCTACACTGAGGCATTGGAAGTTTTTTTGTTTCCCCATGTACTCCACTAGATTGGGCTGAAGTAGAGATTAGATGTTTTTTTTTGCCCAGACTTTGATCTCCTCGGACAGAATGAAACAAATAATTGCAATCCAAGGTCCTTGTTAGGCTGAGTTGCAGATAAATCGTTGGTGTATAAGTAAAGTTGTCCTACAATTCCAAATAGGAAAGCTACCAAGGGGAGATATGCATCCGAAGAAGTGGGCTGTAGTCCATGAAAGCTTATGCTCTAATACATTTGTTAGTCTCTAAGGTGCCACAAGTACTCCTGTTCTTTTTTCAAGGGGAGCTCGGATCACAGTCACCCCCAACCATTTGTCTCTGGCAGAAGTCTCTCAATAACCATTTCTGTGCAGGAAGGGCAAAATCTCAATCGCTCAAAAGTGACACACAAACATCACTAGACTCTATCCCACATGGAGTTTGAGCTTTTTCTTTCATATAGCTTCAGTATGTAGTAACAAATAAAAATTTATATCTAGATTTGATAGCCAGCTTACTGCCCCACCCCCATCTTCCTACCCTGCCAGCAGAGGGTCCCTCACCAGGGATCAGTCCTAGCTGGTGTCAGTCTGAGACCTTCTGGACAATGGGTACCAGGACTGGAGAGCACAATAGTGCTTGCCCTTCTCCCGCATACGTAGCCGCATTGTAGAGTAAGAGAACTGTGCCCTTGTACCATTGGCTGAGACCATAGCTAGTGAGACAGTGCAGCCCTGCCATGCACAGAGTTCATAGACAATGGTTACAATTACTGGGTGGCCGCCATTTTTTATTGGTGGGAAAATGAGAAAAGTTTGCTTAGAGATGGGTTTATTTTGAAATAAATACACAGTGGGTTGTTTGCCTCAGAGCGTAGAGGGTAGGACAGAGGGGGGAGTTGTTTTGTTATTCAGACACTGAATTACAGCAAGCAAGGGACCCCTAGCCTTGTGGTCTGCAGGGCCCCCGCTTGCAAGAACAGAGCTGGCATTATGATGAATCATTCCCGTATCTTGTGCCAGTATAGCCACATGTAGAGCAGCTGGCAGTACTTTACACACAGAGAAAAGACATTGTCAATTGTTAGGCTGAACAACAGTGTGCAAGACTCAGTTTTCCTGACAATCTTGAGCCCCTGGTATCAGCAAATAATTTCTTCACTCCCAGGGGAGGCTCTCAAGCTGTAGTTCTCCAGGGTCTATTTTCTGCTAATCCCACTCCTCACAGAGCCAGGGGAATTGTCCGGGAGTCCTGGCCAATCTGAGAGACTGCAGGGACTGTACAGGGGATTCATAAAGGTTGCTCCCCAGCATGGTGAGTGTCAGACATGTGAGATTCGTACCTTGACTCTTAGGGCTCTGCCTTCCTGTCGCTGTGAGGAGATTTCTTCTCTCTGCTGAGCAGGATTTTGGTGAGTTGCCTGTTTGTGCACTGACGTTAGTGGCAAGGGCTCAAGAAGGATTCCAGGGTAAAAGTCACAGAGAGTCCTGTGGCACCTTTAAGACTAACAGATGTATTGGAGCATAAGCTTTCGTGGGTGAATACCCACTTCGTCAGACGCATGTAAAAGTAAAGGGTAAAATCAAGCACCATCTGGGGAGAGATTCCGCAGCACGATGACTTGAACTGTTTAGTATTGTTAGAAATACCAAGAGATTTCCTGGTAAAATTGAAAATACAAATGTGCTAGAAATAGTTGAGCCAAATATTTGTTTTTAAAATCAGTTCCTTGTCTCTTACTGTGTCCTTCTACACTGCCCTATTTGGAAGTGCAGCCAAAGTCTCTGCAGTGGGGTTCTGTGTTACCAGAGGGTTCACAACAAGAATGGGTCACACTCTGGCCAGGTTCTACTCGCACATTCTGCCTTCAGTGGGTCACTCTGGATCGAAACTAGACTCCTTGATAGCAAAATCAGGGCCCACGTGTTTTGGAATCCCCGTCTTTCATACCCAGTCTTGGAACACCACATAAATTGGGGGTTTACTTCAGACTCTTTCAGCACCCTAACAGAAATGTGTTCTCTGTAGCAGGACCCGAACCCATGATTTTTGCAGCTTGTAGCCAAAAGTTAAAAATGTAGGGTGAATCTGGTCCCATTGAGGTCAATGCCAAGGCTCTGAAATCAGCCTCGAGTTCACCCTAAATCCACATGTAGGGACTGAAATAAATGGCCTGATTTACACTGGCCATGAGCCTCCAGTGACTTCAACTGGAGTTGTCCTGTGACCTCTAACAATGGGTGAGCTTGTTTGAACCAAAATGAATTGAAAGGAGAGTTGGTGAAATCTTAATCTCACAGGCTTAGTGATTCAGAACTCTTAGGCTAGGTCTACACTATGGGGGAGGGAGGTCGACCTAAGATACGCAACTTCAGCTACATGAATAGCGTAGTTGAAGTTGCGTATTTTAGGTCGACTTACCTGACTGTGAGGACGGCGGCGAGTTGACCGCTGCCGTGCCGCCGTCAACTCTGCTTCCACCTCTTGCCGTGGTGGATTTCCGGAGTCGATGGCAGAGCCATCGGGGATCAATTTTATCGCGTCTTCACTAGACACGATAAGTCGATCCCCAATAGATTGATTGCTACCTGCCGATCTGGCGGGTAGCGAAGACGTGCCCTTAGAATAATATTTTTTGTCTAGGAGGGAGAGAAGTCTGCTCTTTCTGTCCACTGGTATCCTGGGTTCTGGAGTGGTTGAGAAGCACTAAAAGGCAATGCAAATAAAAGCATATTTCTGGCATTGACGAAATCATGTGATGTTGGAAATCTGAGCTTGGGAGGTCCAGGAACACACAGTCAGGGCCGGCTCCAGGCACCAGCCTGGCAAGCAGGTGCTTGGGGCGGCCGCTCCGGAGAGGGGTGGCACGTCCAGGTTTTCGGCGGCAATTTGGCGGACGGTCCCTCACTCCCGCTGGGAGCAAAGGACCTCCCGCCGAATTGCCGCCACAGATCGCGATCGCGATCGTGGCTTTTTTTGGGGGGGGGAGGGGCTGCTTGGGGCGGCCAAAACCCTGGAGCCGGCCCTGCACACAGTATGTGTATGTGGAGGGGCAGGAGGCATGTTGTGCTGAAACTGAGTGAAATATGGAGTGGACATCCTGCCTAATGCACAGACCAAAGAGGCCTAACGAGGACTGGTATGGGGCGGGGATGTTTCTCAGACTGGAATGGAATGAGGGCCACACTGTAACAGATTGTCTCTGATACTGTCTGCCATCCGGACCATCCCTCCTCCCGTGAACAGCCCCACTACAGACTCCTGGCAACATCAGCAATTGCGAACACGTCAAAGCAGCCTCAGGAAGGCGTGTCTGGGTTTCCAATGGGCTGCAATATGTCAAAGCTTTGTATCAGGGGGTAGCCGTGTTAGTCTGTATCTACAAAAACAACAAGGAGTCTGGTGGCACCTTAAAGACTAACAGATTTATTTGGGCATAAGCTTTCATGAGTAAAAACCTCACTTCTTCGGATGCTTTGTGTCATTTTGAGAAAGAGTTGCTCACTCTGGCTCCTTTTAATCTTCACGTCCTCTCTCCTTCCCACTGGGTCTGTCCCTCTCTCCTTCCCTGCACAGGCTGAGCTGTTGCTGGGGTTCCCTTCACCCCAGAAAGGCAACTCAGGCTGATCTCCCCTTTTCCCCGGTGCAGAAAGACACTGAGTTTAACCTAGTCTGAGGAGGTATTTCTGTGAGCTGTCGCTGTGGGGTCTGGCACCTGAGTGAGGGGTATCGCTGTGTGGCAGGGATGGAAGTTGTGTGGGGTGGGGTGGGGACCTGCCCTGCCAAACCACAGAACTGCAGCCTGGGTGTCACAACCTTTACTCAGTTTTCAATCCAAATGCTGTTATGTAACTTCAGGCATTTTGCCAGTGGAAAGAACCATTGACCTTTGTGTGACATGGCACCCCATATTCTTCATAGTGATATTATGATATGATCTTGGGGTCCGTGGGGGTTCCGCTTTTGGTCTAGATAGCTGGTTGGGGAGGGCCTAGTCAGGGCAATGAGCCATTAGGGAAAACAATAGGCCTTAGGAAACACTTATCTCCCACCTGTTGAGCCTCCCTGAGAATTCTCTAGACAGCCTATAAGTAAGGATAAGATTTAGTCATGGGCATTTTTAGAATAAAATCATGAACATTTCACGGGCAATAAACCAATATTCACAGCCCAGTGACTAGTCCATGACTTGTACATGAAACCCCAGATTAAGTTTTTGGTGTTCTGGAGGTGTCTGGGGGGGTGCAGCTGCAGCTCTGGAGGGAGGATCTGGGGTACCCACTGGTGCTGGGTGCGGTTCAGGGTGACTGCTTGTTCTAGGTGTGGCCTCCAAGACATCTTCTGCTTCTGGGAGGGGGCTTCTGGGATGCCCATTGGTGCTTGGGAGGATGGCGGCGGCGGGGGGGGGAAATGGCCAAGGACCACAGCAGCCACTGCTAGTGGGGGATATCCCAGAAGTGCTGCAATGCTCCTGGTGGGGGGCAACACTGCCAGTCCGGGACCGCTGCACTGCTGCGAGCAGGGGTGGCCTGGGACTGCTGTGTAGCGACCTGGTGGTTGGCGGCTCAGCCAGCCTGTGACTGCCACACTGCTGCTAGCGTGGGGGAGTCCAGGACTATCACCCCTGCTGTCGAGCAGCGGCCCAGGACCGCCACTTTTGCAGGGTGGGGGGTAGTGCAGTTGGCACAAGGTCTGCCAGTGCTTCTCGGGTGGCCCTTGGTTAGTCACCCCTGCCACCTGAAGAAGTCACAGAGGTCCCAAAAGTCATGTAATCCATTACTACTGTGACTTTCATGACAGACTCGCAGCCTTACCTCTAAGTAATGGATGCTGTGACTCTACAAAAGCATGTGACCAGGCCACATAACTCTGGCCTCCATCTTGGGGAGTTTGTACTTTTCCCACAAACTGGTCTGGGAACCAAGATTTCAAACAAAAGGTCCCAGACATATACTAAAGCTATATAAGGCAGGGAGTGACATCAACAGAGGTTCTTCACTCCCCACAGAGGATTCCTGGGAACAACTGAGGAAAAAACAGTGAACTGGAAGAAGTGCTGGACCCAGACTAAAAGGATTTCTAACCTGTGTATGGAAACCTGAGAAACCCACGCTTAAAAGCAAATTCAGCTTGTGCCTTGAGACTTTTCCAGACTGCTTGTATCATCAATCAGGGTGAGAAACTGCTAAATCATAGTCAATTTAACTAGTGTGCTAAGCTTAGTTTGTGTTTTTGTTTATTTGCTAGGTAATCTGCTTTGATCTGGTTGCAATCCCTTATAATCACTTTAAATCCATTTGTTGTACTTAATAAACTTGTTTTTATGTTTTAATCTAAACCCAGTATGCCTTGAAGTGAAGTGTCTACGGCGGGGGCGGGGGGGTCATCTCAGCTTGGTTACCACAAGTGTGTATTGTCCTCCCCATGTTCAGGGAGGGGCGAACAGGGTAACTAATTCATACTGGTCGGAGTTTGGACCATGGCAGGATGGTACAGCTCTGGGGTCCTAGGCTAGAGAGCTAGTGGTTATTTTGGCTTTAGCCTCTACATTGCTGGTTCATGCAGTGGCTGGTCAGGGAGCCTGGATTGTTCCTCACTATGTGAATGCTGATGGAGGTGTAGGACCTGGAGCGGGTCTGCAGTGGGTCACAACAACACACTGAGACAGGGATCCAAGGCTGGTGAGTCAGCGGACTCAGTGACACCCAGCTCCAGGTGGCACCTTGGGGGAACTCTTCACACTTTGCTCCTCAACTGCTTCAATCTCCCATCATACTCTGACACCCTCTCTGTCGTCTACTTCCCCATCCCAGTCTGCCCTGATTCCAAAAACATGCTGGTCACGAGAGTCTTCTCATGCTACCCTGTCATCCCTGGCCCCCAATAACTCTGAGCTGCCCCATGCTCCCCACAACTCTTCTTCTGCAGAGGGTGAGGTGCCTCTCATCACTCCTCTTCCCTTGGCTGGGGGGTCATCAGTGACCATGTCTCAACGGTGAGAAATTTCACACACGAGTGTCAAATTTCCATGCAGGCACCTGTGCGGCTTCTCTTGTTACACCCATACACATCGCGGGATGCTTCAACGACTGTTTTACAGGAACAACTCGTAAGCTGAGAAATATGCACACTACATAATGAGAGCGGGGAACTCTGGGACATGCCTGAAACCGGGGGCCACTGGGACACGGATATTAAACCCCGGATGCTCTGGGACCATTACATAGCCAGCTCTGTTAGTCAACGGCGAGGGTTGTACATTCATTCCCCAGTGCGATTTTATGGGTCAAGTCATTATTTTTTTCACCTAAAACCTTCATCCGTGCAGTGCCTGACGGGACCCATCAGACTTGTGAAATACACACCTAGTGTAACATTTCCAAGGTGTCACAGTCAAATGAGAATTTCTCCACATATGGCTAAATTCAACACCATCATGAATTGAAAAAATGCCTTCAGTATGTTCAGGCATGAGCTTGCAGGGAAAACGCCTCCATCTGACTCGGGACTGGACCAGTGCATTCCAAGGCCAGACGGGATCATAGTGATCATCTAGTCTGTATAACACAGGCTTGTATAACACGGGCCTCAGAATTTCCCCAAAATAATTCCTAGAGCAGATCTTTTAGAGAAACATTCAACCTTGATTTAAAAATTCTCAGTGACGAAGGATCTGCCAAGACCCTTGGTAAATTGTTCCAATGTTTAATTATTCTTACCATTTAAAAATGTATGTCTTATTTCCAGACAGAATTTCTATAACGTCAACTTCCAGCCATTGGATCCTATGACACCACTGTATGCTAGCCTGAAAAGCCTATTATTAGCCTATTCCTATATAAAGCCTATTCCTGGTGTAGGTACTTATAGACTGTCATCAAGTCACCCCTTCACCATCTTTGCTAAACTACACAGGTTGAGATCTTTGAGTCTATCAGTATACAGCAGGCTTTCTAATCTTTAACTAATTCTTGTGATAATTCTCTGAACCCTCTTCAGTGTATCAACATCCATCTTTAATCATGGACACCAGAACTGGACAGAGGATTCCAGCAGCAATCACACCAGTGCTAAATATACAGGTAAAATAACTTCTCTACCTCTCCTTCAGATTTCCCTGGTTATCATCGCAGGCTCTTTTGGTCACAAGGTCACACTGGGAGTTCATGTTTAGCTAATTACCCCTTCAAGCCCCAAATCTAGTTCAGAGTCATTGCACTTTCCACGATACCCCTCCATCGTGTGAGCATTGCCTACGTTCTTTGTTTCCAGATTGTAGCGGGGCAACGACTCACCAGCGTGGCGTCTCCTGATGGTTATCCAGGGAATTAGCTCTTTTCACTCAGGAGCACTCTCTGCAGGCCGGGATACTGCTTGCCACTGTCCCCGGAATCCCTCCCAGACCCCAGTGTCCCTTACATCGGGTTTCCGCTCCGTGCAGAACCCTGCAGTCTCACTGGGTCTCACCTCTCTGGGGAACCCCCAACCCCCTGTCCCCACCTCGCCTCAGTCTTGGCTACTGCCAGTCACCATCTAGCCCCTGCTCACTGGGGCTGACTGCAGTATAAATGCCACTCATCATCGGCAAGGAGGGTTTCCTGCCTCTGCCTACCCTTGGGCTGCCCCTCTGCAACCCCAGTACCATTCCCAGCCTTTAGCAAGGCCTGCAGCCTGGGGGTTTTCCAGGCCGGAGCGCCCCAGCTCCTCTGGCCTTTCCCCAGCCCTGCTCCACTTTAGGTACGCTGCTCAGCTCCCAGCAGCCAGGCCCATCCTTCTCAACATCCAGAGAAATAGATTATTTCTGTTTAGCTTCTGCCCCCAGCTCTCTTATAAGGGCCAGCTGGGCCCTCATTCAGCCAGCCACAGCTGTGGTCAGCCTCCCACTCAGCTTCCCCAGCCGTTCTTAATCCCTCTTCTTTGCTGCAGCCCTCCCAAGGGCTGCTTTTACCCTTTCAGGGCCGGAGCAGGGTGACCACCCCGCTACACAAATGTAGATATTTACAGGGCTATATTACAACACATGTTGGTTGCTTCAACCCAGTTTGCCAATCAATTCAGATTGCTCTGAATCAGTGACCTGTCTTCTTCATTATTTGTGATCCCCCAATTTTCACATCATCTGTAAACTTCATCAATATTCAGTCAAGAGATGGGTTAGCATGTGTGTTGCTGACACATCTCTCTTACACTTGTCAGTTAGCACCTGTCACTTATGTTTCAGACAACGCTGGGTGCCCTCAAGAAAGTGCCTCACCAAAAGAAACCAGGAAAGTTACCGAGGTGCCGTCCTGTAGCCTGAAATACCACAACACTTGTGTCCTAGTGCCCATTGTCTTGATTACAAATCATAGACCTGCATGGAAATGTCTGTTTCCATGAGGGAAACCTGGCTTCTTTCCAAAATAGGAACTGCATCGTGGATCAGACCTATGGTCCATCTAATTCTGTGTCCTCTCTCCGACAGTGACAGCCCCAGGTGCTGCAGTAATACACGGGCGTATAGACTTTCCAAAATATTTATTTAGCTGTAACTCTTGTAACTGGAGAGTGTCACTATCCATGTCAATGTTCAAACCCTTCCTGATTCCTGCTTAGCTCATGGCCTCCGCTACCTTTTGTGGCAATGAGTTCCGCAGTTTAATTAGGCATCAAGTGAAGAAAGCATGCGTTTTTATCTGTTTTGAATTTGCCATGTTTCAGTTTTATTGAAAGTTGTCTTGATCTTATGTTAGAGAATGGATCGAGCATGTGTTCTCCCTCTCTCCTCCAAGTGAGTATTTTACAGACTTTTCTTATATCCCCCCTTATTTATCTCCTTTGTAAGGTAACAATCCCAGTCTTTTTAACCTCTCTCATTCATCATTCCCTGAAACCCTATAGTTCTTCAATATCCTGTGTGAGAAGGGTGCCCAATACTACACAGAGGAGTCCAGAGGAAGGTGAAACATTGACTGACTGATCTCATGGCATTGTATCTTCTGTATGATTTCCCATCCCACTCCTCCTGGGTTCCAATGTTTTGCTTAGTATCTCTCCCTGCTAGCACTGTGAGCAGGGTTTCACAGAGCTCTGTCATGTGATGCCCAGATCCCTGTCCTGAGTTCATACAGTTAATTTACAACCGTGTTAGGTGTTTGGGGAGTTCCAGCCATACCCTCCAATGGGCATAAATGTTGCAGTTATTGACATTGAAGGTCATATGCCATTCACCTGGCTTGGCTAGCTCCCTCTGAGAACTTCTCTGGATTTGACTATCACTTAAATAATTTGCAAAAAGAACCGGAGTACTTGTGGCACCTTAGAGACTAACAAATGTATTAGAGCATAAGCTTTCGTGGGCTATTGCCCACTTCTTCAGTAGCCCACGAAAGCTTATGCTCTAATAAATTTGTTAGTCTCTAAGGTGCCCCAAGTACTCCTGTTCTTTTTGCGGATACAGACAAAAAAGGCTGCTACTCTGAAACCTTAAATAATTTGGTGTCATCTGCAAATGTTGCCACCTCACTGCTCAACCCCTTTCTAAATTGTTAACAGCCATAAAATATTTACTGTATTATTTGCTATAAAGTGTGTAATCCCCTCACTGTGCTTCTCTCCATTCATAGGAGCCTTGATAATTTTTGAGCCTGATCAACGCATCAACCACCTCATGGCAGATTTCAACCTCACTCTCTCTGACCCTTCATCATTCATCCTAATGGGCACCCCTGGCTTAGAAGCTGCCCATCTCTGGATTTCCATCCCTTTCTTTGCATTCTACATTATCAGCCTGTTGGGAAATTTCATGGTTCTGTTTGTTGTAGGGAAAGAGCAGACCCTGCACAAGCCAATGTACTTGCTACTCTGCATGCTGGCGCTCACAGATATCGGCATATCTACCTCCGTCATGACGAAGGCACTGTGTATATTTTGGTTCAATTTGAAAGGCATTACTGTGGGTGGCTGCCTTACCCAGATGTTTTTCCTCCACATGGTTTCTATGTTGCACTCAGCTGTACTCGTGACAATGGCCTTTGATCGCTATGTTGCCATATGCAACCCTCTGAGATATGCCACCATCCTCACCAATGCACGAATAGCTAAGCTAGGGCTCGTGGGTTTGATAAGAGCTGTTCTCTTCCTTCTGCCCCTGCCCCTACTTCTGAGTAGGCAGCCATTCTGTGGCAACCACATTATCCCTCACACATACTGTGAGCACATAGCTGTGGTGAAGATATCGTGTGGGGACACCACTGTCAACAGGGCATACAGCTTGGTGATGTTGTTTGTAGTCATTGGGTTAGATCTGACACTGGTTACCCTATCCTATGGTCTGATTATCAGGGTTGTCCTCAGAATCTCCTCCAAGAAAGCCTACCAGAAAGCCCTCAACACCTGCACAGCCCACATCTGTGTGATGATGATGTCTTTTACTCTCTTCTTTATCTCCATTCTGACAAATTGGTTCGGTCAGCAAATCACTCCCCATGTTCACATCATCTTGGCCAACCTCTTCTTCCTCATCCCCCCCATGATTAACCCGATCATTTATGGGATCAAAACCAAAGAGCTTCGTGACAAAGTGGTCAAATACACCTCCAGAAGGTGATCACCGGGGGCCATTGACTTTAATCCTCTGTAACAATAGGGGGAGAGGATATCTCCTCGTTAATCAAGGATGCTCTGTCCCACTTTGGCTGAGCTCAAAATTGTACAAGTTCACAGTATGTAAAGTTCCTCACACCTAATGTCTTACCACTAGATCACCAAGCTCTGCTCTCTCCGCTGCGAAGTTCCCCCCCTCTGACCATCACATGATCTCTTTTTGAGTATCAACCATCAGCCCAAACCCCATACACCCTTTCACTCGGCCTTTCCATGACTTCCAGACTACCAGAAGATACTGCAGCTTTCTGAAACAAGGTGACTTTGCATTAGTCCCTCTGTGAACAGGGTTCTTGATCAGTTTGACAAACTAAAGCTATGATTTCAGATAGCCAAAGACAAAGACAGAAACTACAATGCTGAAATTCTTTTTCATATGTGCAGTGATTCAATGAGTAAAATTTACCTGATTTTGTTATGTCCAGTAATTCAGGAAGCCTGGAGGATAAACCAAGTGTTACAGGTGGAAAGTGATAACACAGGAAAGCTGCTGCAGGAATTGAGGACATTCTTCTGGAGATTTTTGGTGAGAGTTGTGAAACTGTGTGTTTTTGAGAATGGGATTGCGATATTAAACTATGACAATAACTGTTGAGTCAAATTACTGACCACTTTGCACAGTCGCTTTTCAGCTGGAACTTTCAAAACTGACACTAACTCTTCACATTTTCAAAGATGTCAAAAGTAGATGTTGAGATTTCATATTGGCATTTTTGAAACAGATGAAACAGAGATTGCCACCAAATGTCGATGTTATTGAATCGCTTGCAGAACTAAGTCCTTCTACTGCGCTCAACTTGGCACAACCTAGATTGGCTGATATCTCATTTTTTTTGTGGGTTTGTGGAGACCTTAGACAGTTGAAGCAGCAATGGAGATTTTTGCCTATGGTTCACAGGCCTCATGCTCAGGAAAACCAAGTTGAGCAGTTTGGGGTTGAAGTTCTTGAACACACGGATTCGGCTGAGGACAAAGACTTTAGTGAACTTTGCTTGTTTGCTCTTTCATTACTGTCACTACCTTTTAGCAACACTGCAGTTGAATGTTTGTTTTTTTAGATGAACTTGATAAAAACAAAACTGTGCAACAAGATACTAGAGGAACTTTTAAAAATATTCTTATTAAGGTGTATATGCAATGACGAAAATCTGTTGTGAAGAATTTGTGCTAATGAGAGGAATGATTGTTCTGGTCATTGTTGATTTGTATGAGCAGCAGAAGAAGCATTCTTCTCCCAGCGAAGACAGCGAGTATGAAATGTTGCCTTTTAGAGACAAACAGAAACAACCTAATTACATTCAAAATATGGACATTGGCTTCCATCATCGAATTCCATTAGAACTAAATAACATAATAATGTCATTATTGTTTTTAGACAACAACTGTTTTTGGCTTCTTTTGTGTTATATTTAATACTGTCATTCTCTGTTTTTTGTTTCTGGAAAAGAATCATCACAGCTTATAGGCAGGGCCTTTGCAGGAGGCCTGGGATGTGTGAAGAACACTCTGGAAATGTTATTTACATCCCAGAGATGGCTGTTTGTGGTGTTTCCTGTGCCCACAGAGCAAGATTCTGTGGGTTGAACATAGTGTCGTGATCAGTGGGTCAGGGAAGCATCCAGTGTGAAGAGAATGCCCTGGAGTGAGGACACTCTAATCCCTGTCCTAAGTGACTGCGATGACAATGGATCTCCAGCTTGCCAGGTATCCTGGGCCCAGCTGTTTCACCATTTCCATACAGGAGTGCAGAAGGGGAGTTCTTGAGGTGAGCCAGGTCTCTGGGTAAAGTGAGTGGAAGTGGGGACCCAGACTCTTTCTCTAGAAAATTTGCCTGGGGTAGTGCAGAAGGCAGGAAACTTCCCCACAATAGTTCCCAACTTACATTAGGGACCTGGGACAAACTGCTGGGTTGAATTTTAGTGATGTGTAATGAGATGTGTAACTTGTGACATCTTCATATAAATGATAAAAGCTAAAATATGTATATTTTATATTCATATGTAATATATATATTTCCAAACACATTTTCCGCATAAGGTGAATGTAACATCACTGAATGAGACAGCTTCCCAGAGACTGGTATCATATAAAACCTTTTCCCTACATTATTTTATTAATGGGTTAGAGCAGTAAACCTGACATTGTTTATTTGCTCTCTTGAACATATTTCATAACAAATGAAAGCTTGGTTAAGGAATTGACTACACAGTTGATCAACAACCAGTATGAGTATCAGGGGGTAGCCATGTTAGTCTGGATCTGTAAAAAGTGACAGAGAGTCCTTTGGCACCTTATAGACTAACAGACATATTGTAGCATAAGCTTTCGTGGGTGAACACCCACTTCGTCAGATGCATGTGGTGGAAATTTCCAGATGCCCTTCCTGTCAAATTCAGTATTTAGACATAATGAAGGCACCCACAGAAATAATTCTCCTCACTAAAAGGGCCGATGAAGGTTAGGAGCCTTCAGCATTAAAGAAATTAATGGGAAATTTTAGTTTTGTTTTTATCATTGTGCACCGAAGAAAGCAACCAGAAGGTGTCTTGGGGTAAGCAGACACCCTTCATGCTACCTTACCAGACGGAGACCTTGGGACATTTGCAGGGAGGTGGTAGAAAGTGACCCAGGGAGGGCTGCCTCTTACATCTTGAGACGCCACTATTCACCAGTGTCATGTAATTAGGGTATGTTTTGTTTAAAGTATGCCTTGTGAGGTGTCATTCTAAAAGTCTTGATCTGCTAGATGGTAATATCTCGTATGTGCTATCATCGTGTGTGAAGTTTTGAAGTGTGGCTATGAATGTGTTGCTGAAACATGTCCTGAGGTTGAAAACACCCACCAGCAGCCTTTTGGGTATGACAGTAAAAAAGTCAAAACATGTTAATGGCTTATTGAGGAAATACACACAAGCACAAAGAAATGTGTACAATAGAAACCTCTCAGAGATCACACTACCCAATGGGAAACACCTGAGAAAAAAAGACTGACCTGTGGGAAGTGATGGTCCCAGCCAATAAGGATTTTCAGACTGCTAATGAAAACTTAGGAAAGCCAAGGCAACTTGTGCCTTAAGAATCCGCCAGCCTGTTTATCATGCACGGTGAGAATTTGGTAATTTGTGTCTTTCCTATCTAGTGTGTTAAGCTCAGTTTGCATTTTTTGTTTATTTACTAAGGTAATCTGCTTTGATCTGTTTGCTATCCCTCATAAAAACTTACCTTTTGTAGTTAATAAACTTATTTTTTGTTTATAACATAACCCAGTGTGTGCAATTCATATCTGGGTAGCGCAAAAAGCTGTGCACATCTCTCTCCACAGTGAGGGAGAGGGTGAATTTTTATGAGCTTGGGCTGTGCAGAATATTCTGTATGGTTCAAAACAGTATTATTTGGAAACCCCACAAAAGGGGTGGGCATACGAGTGCTGGATGAGTCCTCTCACACAGAGCTGACTTCAGTCTGTGTCTTCAGCAGGGTGTTTCCCTCCGTGTGTTTGCAGCAAGAGGCCAGAGATCCTAATTCATCAAAACAGGAAGAGAGAATCCAGGCTGGTGCAGCAGGAATGGCTTTGTGAAACCTCAGTACATCAGGTGGCATACAGGATGGGGTGGTCCAGGTTGTCAAACCAACTTGGCTGTCACAGGACAGATAGTCCTCAAAGGGCCCTAGATCAAAGTCCAGTGGAGTGGGAGGGCCCGGGCTCCCCTACCAACAATGCCCTGCACATCACAGGCCTGAGCCCTGACTGCTAGGCATCACTCCCCTGCCAACCAGCCCTGAGAAATGGCTGTCACAAAGTGAAAGACTTGCCGACTCAGAAAGTTTTTTCAAAGTGAATGTGTTTTACAGTTGTCTCGATATAATAAATATAAAGCTTTCCAATCACTTTCAAAGCATACAGGTGATCAATTCCGTGTCCTAGTCATTCACCTGTCATTCAGCTTAGTTCTCCAAGTGACAATGATCTGTATGAAGGAGCTGAAAAACTGTCCAATCATTCTAATGGACATTTCTCGTGTTTTCTATGGACAGTTGCTTTCAATTAGATCTGTTTAGAGCAGCAATTCTCAAACTAGGGGAGAGGCGTGAATGTGTAAAGGGAAGTGAAACCATTTGCCTTTTTTTTATGAGCTCCAGCTGTCAGCACCTGGCAGCTGGAGATCATGCAGGAGGGCTGCGCACACCCAGAGGGTGTAAAGGGACAAAGGGACAGCCAGAGCCCCAGCCAAGACAGGGGGGGCAGCAGGAAACCTGGGTGACAGTGGAAGCCACAGCCACATGGGGCTCTGCAGGGGTTTACATTAGTCCTGGGAAGGGCCCTCTTAGCAACTGTGACACGTCACACGTCCATGGTGTGGCTTTTCCTCCAGGTATTTAAAAAGAAACTTAAAGCCATTATCAGCAGCACGCTTACAGCGAGAAACAGCTCACATGAGAAATGGATTGTTTTGTGACAAAGGGAAAGAAGTGTACAACGCAAGCCGAAGTGAGGGCAGCAGCGAAGTTTCCAGCAAAGTGCAGAAGCTGAAAATATGATGAAGCTGATTTCAAACTGGGCTTTAGATGAAGTGGGTCCAGCGCTGCACTGAGGATTCATTGTGTTGTATGCAGTGAAGTACTGGCAAACGACAGTACATGACCCTGCAAGCTATGCCAGCATCTCAGAATAGACATCCTACCTTAGTAGCAAAACCCGGAGAGTTTTTTCAGAGGAAGTAGTGGCCGCTCACTTATGTTCCCAGGGGATCACGATCTACCTGTACCTGGATAATTTTATCATCAGAGCCAACTCCTGCAATGTGCCCTGCTGGGTTACGCTGATAGACGTGTTCACGGAACTGGTTCTGTAGCTCTACATCCAAAAATGAACCTTCACCCCCGTACATAGCTTAGAGTTCATAGGGGGCAACTGTCACACTATGCCCTCATATTCTTCATGGAGATATTGTTATGGTATGATTATGGCATAACTATAATATATTTCGTACAAGATATGTCATGTGAGATATCATTGGAAAGGTTATGATTTACTGAATATGATTAGCCTATTTATATGAATGTATCATTTCTGTCTCTGAAGTTAGGCACATTGTCTGTGCATCGGTTACAAATGTGCTTACACATGGGGAATGCCCAATAGACAGAATGCAATCAGGCTAGAGAGCTGGTTAGGAAGGTCCATTTGGGGAACAATAGGTCTTAGAAGAGCCTTCCTGGAAAGCTTTCCTGAGCATGCTGAGAACAGGCTCTGAGTCATGGCTGCTGTGGTCCTACAGAGGCATGTGACCAAGTCTCCTGATACTCGACTCCGTAATAATATTCGTGTTTTTCTATTGACCAGGTGTGGGAATCAAACTGGGAGACAAAGGCTTCCTGCCATATGCAGAGACAGACTATTGAAAACTCTGGCATTGCTATCCAAAGTCAATAACTCCCTGGGACTGTGGTAAAACCCAGCAAATATTTGCAAGGGGATCCCCTTTTTGCAAACTTCAATGACATTCCTTCTCACCACCGATGCATCCCTGATAGTATGAGGCGCATATCTAAACAATCTTACAACACAGGCAAAGGGTCATCCATGGTGGTCTCTCTCCACATCAGACTCCTTGAACTCAGGACAATCAGGAATACCTGCACCCGTTTCAACCCACTGATCAAAGGAACTCACATGAGAGTCCTAACAGACAACACACCACATACATATTACATAAAACAACAGGGGGGAAGAAGCACTAAAGTTATGAAACTGCAGCATTGTCCACAACATCATACCATCGATGACTGACCTTCTGGGGCACGAAACCTGATAGCAGACAGGCTCAGTTGTAATTTGCCACAGCCCCAGAACTCGCTGCTTTTTGTCACTGACCAAGTGCTGTTTCTCCCTCTCATCATCCAACAATGAAATGAAATCTGACCCTTGAAGGTAGCAGCTGGCTTGGGAAAACATGTCAGGGCAAAGTCAGCCACAGCTTCTCTGGAACCAGCTGGGGTGCTTTCTGATCACAGCCTGGTTAGATCTGAACTCTGTCAAGGCAGAGATGACCTTTAAGGGAGGGGATGGAATGAACAGCCCAGGACTCTGGTGCCAGCCATATCCCAAGGAATATAAGCCTGTGGCTCTGTCAGTAGTGAAGAGACACTCACCTCAGGGTACCTGGAGTCCCACTGTTAAGTCCCTGAGGTGGTGGCCAGCATGGGCCATGGTGGGGTTAACACAGGGACGGTTCGTGTGAACACCACACATCTGTGGCATGGCGGTACATCACCATGGCACAGTCTACCATGCCGATGTACAGCACCAAACTGGGAGTGACCTGTCTTCTCACCCCACTTAAAATAAGACACCCCTAGAGATACTGAATGAGAGCACACAGTCTGGTAAGCTCACCAGCCCCCTAAAGAGATGGGCAGAGGTGGGAGGGATTAGTTGGGTCATGCTGACTACTCTGGGAAAGCAATGAATGAGGTAGGTCCCCACCACTAGCACTGAAGCATTCAAGGTTTTGTACTTGGGGTGGTTTCTGGGTTGAGAGCCATTGTGCACAGAGGGATTAACTGGTTCTTTGCTTTTCCATGTTCTCTACCAGGTTGGGCTGAAGTAGAGATTTTGTTGTTGTTGTTGCCCACACTTTTATCTCCTAGGGCAGAATGAAAAAAAAATCACTGCAATCCTGGGCCCTTCTTAGTCAGAGTCGCAGGTAAATTGTTGCTGTATAAGGAAAAGGCGTCCCACGATTCCAAACTAGGAAAGCTGCCAAGAGGCGCTCGGCTCAGAATCAACCCCACACATTTGTGTCCGGCAGAAGTCTCTCGATAACCATTTCTGTGAAGGAAGGGCGATATACCAAATGCCAAAAAAGGGACACTCAAAGATCACTATCAGGGGGTAGCCGTGTTAGTCTGTATCTACAAAAACAACAAGGAGTCTGGTGGCACCTTAAAGACTGACAGATTTATTTGAGCATAAGCTTTCGTGGGTAAAAACCTCACTTCTTCGGATGCATAGAGTTAAAGTTACAGATGCAGGCATTATATACTGACACATGTAGAGCAGGGAGTTACTTCACAAGTGGAGAACCAGTGTTGACAGGGCCAATTCAATCAGGGTGGATGTAGTCCACTCCCAGGGGTACCCAGAAATCACCTACTACAGGACAGGCCCAACTAGGACAATAACAGAACACCACTGGCCATCACATGCAGCCCCCAGCTAAAACCTCTCCAGCGCATTATCCACGATCTACAACCTATCCTGGAAAATGATCCCTCACTCTCACAGACCTTGGGAGGCAGGCCAGCCCTCACTTACAGACAACCCCCCAACCTGAAGCAAATACTCACCAGCAACTACACACCACACCACAGAAACACCAACCCAGGAACCAATCGCTGTAGCAAACCTCGTTACCTACTCTGTCCTCATATCTACTCTGGCGACACCATCAGAGGACCCAACCACATCAGCCACACGATCAAGGGCTCATTCACCTGCACATCCACTAATGTTATATATGTCATCATGTGCCAGCAATGCCCCTCTGCCATGTACATTGGCCAAACCGGACAGTCCCTCCGCAAAAGAATAAATGGACACAAATCGGACATCAGGAATGGTAACATACATAAGCCAGTAAGTGAACACTTCAATCTCCCTGGTCATTCTATTACAGATTTAAAAGTCACTATCATTGAACAAAAAAACTTCAGAAACAGACTTCAAAGAGAAACAGCAGAACTAAAATGCATTTGCAAATTTAACACCATTAATCTGGGCTTGAATAGGGACTGGGAGTGGCTGGCTCATTACAGAAGCAGCTTTTCCTCTCCTGGAATTGACACCTCCTCATCTATTATTGGGAGTGGACTACATCCACCCTGATTGAATTGGCCCTGTCAACACTGGTTCTCCACTTGCGAAGCGTGAGAAGTAACTGTAGGTCCTGCACTTTTAGGTGAAGGGACCTGGGTGAGCTGTGTTTGGTCTGATTGTGTCACTGAGGGCTGTGTGTCTGGGATATCTGGGTCTCTCAGACCAGGTGTGTGAAGTGAATGGGGTTAAACCATCCTGGTTAAAACTGACCTTGGAGCTGCTGATCTGCCATCTGGACCTGGAAGCTGCCAATAGTGGAGACCTTCTCTTCCAGGCCTTACTGCCCCAACCCCATTCCATGCCCTGGCAGCAGAGGGCCCCCCACCAGAGGTTGGTCATAGCTGGTGTCTGTCTGAGACCTTCTGGACACGGGTACCAGGACTGAGAGCACAACAGTGCTTCTCCCACATCTGTGGCCCCTTTGTAGAGTAAGATAACTGTGCCCTTGTACCATGGGCAGAGACCATAACTAGTGAGACAGTTCAGCCCTGTCATGCACAGAGTTCATAGACAATGGTTATGATTAGTAGGTGGTTACCATTGTTTATGAGTGGGAAAATGAGAAAAGTTTGCCTACAAATGGGTTTATTTTGAAGTTTGTACATGCACAGGGGGTTGTTTGCCTCGGAGTGTAGAGGGTAGGACAGAGAGGTGATTTGGTTTGTTATTCAGATACTGAATGTCAGCAAGCAAGCGACACATAGCCTTGTGATCCGGAGGGCCGCCAGTAGCAAGAACAGAGCTGGGATTAAGGTAAACCATATAGAGCAGGTTTTTACTATTGTGTACGTATGCTACAGTATCACTTAGTAAAGGACATCTGTTTTATGGAGCGGGTCTCCTAGTCTCTTAACCAAAACCTCTCGGCGCAGAACCTCACCCTTACCAGCAGGGTAACACCATGAAGTCACAAGACCTCATCAGACTTTCCCTGGCACTGGCCAAAACAGCCATTAATCGATCCAGGAGGATGACACTCCACAAGGAGGTTCCCTGCAACAGAAGGGGTCTGTATCTGTTCCTTAGCTGTCTTACACACCTGGGCAGCATTCCTCTGGGCAGCCTCACTGATTTCTTGGACTCCGTTTCTGGTAGAGCTGGCACGGTCCAGGAGTGGCCCCATCTTGCTCCCAAGCTTAAACCTTTCATGCACATGCCTGTTTCCGTTTATCCCTGTTTTGTCCCAAATAGTAGATTCCCAGACCTGGGCCGTTAACACCCGGAGGGCTCTGCCCGACATACTAGGATTTCAAATGGCCCAGACAATCCCCTGAAGAGAAGTTTCTGGATGCAGAGGTTCCTTTATGGACACTGCCCAACTTGATACAAAAAGCCTCTGAATATGTGACGCCATGGAGTTGACTGATGTGTGACAAAGCCTGGAAATGTGGCTACTAACCGTCCTCACAGCAGGTAAATTTGAAGACTTCAGGGATTTGTGTCTGAGAGAGCAATCCACACACAGCGTTCCACAATCAAACAACACAGATACAAACTGTGCCACAAAGGCTGTTAAATGGGGCCATGGCCACCAGGATGGGGTCAGTGTTCCCTGTAAGCTGCGCGCCTGCACCAGAGTCCATCAAGTGCCACACACTTGATTATTACAGCCACGCACATCCTCAGCGACGTCAAGTTGTGTTTATCTTGGTAGATTCAGTCAGAGAAAGGTGGAGGGTGAAAGGAAAACCCTCTAACACCCAGTGGCTGCTGTTTGAAATTTGGTGGCTTAAGCAAGCCCTCAGTTTGGGTGTGTGGCACCATCTGATGTCGTGTTGGGTGATAACAGGGCTTGGAGAGGCTAA
This sequence comes from Malaclemys terrapin pileata, assembly GCF_027887155.1. Taxonomy (NCBI): domain Eukaryota; kingdom Metazoa; phylum Chordata; order Testudines; family Emydidae; genus Malaclemys; species Malaclemys terrapin. Next base: position 349,297,563 of record NC_071505.1, on the reverse strand, counting down.
ATCACTAGCAAAGCAATATGGAAAAGGGCCAGCCCAGCTGGGTGGTTGGAGGGTTGTAGCAGTTTTTACAGCTCCCAGACTCAACCGCGGGGCTGATAACCCATCACACTCATACCTTCAGGATCCACAATTAGGCCTCCAGCCACCTGTGATGCAAGCATGGGGAATGGACTGTATCCAGTCTAAAAGATCCAGATATAGCAGTTGTTTGATTCCTTTACCTCTGTGTTCTCACCCTAGCAGGGCATAACTATGTAAAACACCACAGTGAGTGGAGAAGTCCCATTGTACTAGTTCTCACACAGGATAGGAAAACCCCTTTCTGCATCAACTTCTGAAAGATCAACATAATATGGAAATTTGATGGTTACCTGATGCAGAGAGGAGATGAAATATTAGAACATTTTGAGCTTCCAGATATATAGCCATTTTCGACCTCACAAAGGGATACTGGCAAATACCTTTAATAACAGAATCCTGGGAGAAGAATGCCTTTTCCACACCCTACAGCTTACATCATTTAAGGATCACTTAATCTGGCCTTCACAGAGTGGCATTGACTTTGCAGAGGCTAATGCACTGTACATTACAACTGCATGGGCAATATGCCCATGCGGTACACTGCTAAAATCAAATAAAATGGTTTTTGGTCCTTTCTCTTGTGCCAGTGTACCCACATGTAGTGCAGCTGACAGTACTTTACACACTGGAAAAAAACACAACATTTTCAATTGTTAGGTGGAAGAACAGTGTGCAAGACCCAGTTTGCCCGGACAATCCTGAGCCCCTGGTATAAACAAATTATTTCTTCACTCCCGGGGGAGGCTCTCAAGCTGTAGTTCTCCAGGGTCTATTTTCTGCTCAGCCCACTGCTCACAGTACCAAGGGAATTGTCTGAAAGTTCTGGCCAATCTGAGAGACTGCAGGGACTGTACAGGGGATTCATAAAGGTTGCTGCCCAGCATGGTGAGTGTCAGACGTGTGAGATTCATACCTTGATTCTTAGGGCTCTGCTTTCCTGACGCCGTGAGGAGATTTCTTCTCTCTGCTGAGCAGGATTTGGGTGAGTTGCCTGTTTCTGCATTGAAGTTAGTGGCAAGGGTTCAAGAAGGATTCAAAGGTCAAAGTCAAGCACCATCTGGGGAGAAATTCCGCAGCACGGTGACTTGAACTGTTTAGTGTTGTCAATAATACCAAGGGATTTTCCTGGTAAAATTGAAACTACAAATGTGCTGGAAATAGTTTAGCCAAATATTTGTTTTTAAAATCAGTTCCTTGTCTCTTACTGTGTCCTTCTATCTGTCTCAATAGCTTCCTTTTTTGGGCAGTGTGGTTTTTCCCTCTGGGTCCCTCCATTTTTCCAATTCAGCGACTTCACTGCCCTATTAGGAAGTGCAGCCAAAGTCTCTGCAATGGGTTTCTGTGTTTCAAGAGGGTTCACAACCAGAATGGGTTGCACTCTGGCGAGATTTTACTTGCACATTCTGCCTTCAGTAGGTCACTCCAGATCGAAACTGGCCTTCTTGATAGCAAAATCAGGGCCCCTGTGTTTTGGAATCCCCGTCTTTCATACCCAGTCTCGGAACACCACATAAACTGGGGGTTTACTTCAGACTCTTTCAGCACTCTTACAGAAACATGCTCTCTGTAGCAGGACCCGAACCCGTGATTTTTGCAGCTTGTAGCCAAAAGTTAAAAACTCAGGGTGAATCTGGACCCATTGAGATGAATGGCAAAGCTCTGAAAACAGCATGGAGTTCACCCTAAATCCACATGTAGGGACTGAAATACATAGCCTGATTTACACTGGCCATGAGCCTCCAATGACTTCAATTGGAGTTGTCCTGTGGCATCTAAGGGCGGGTGAGCTCGTCTGAACCAAAATGAACTGAGAGGAGAGTTGGTAAAATCTCAAACTCACAGGCTTAGAGGTTCAGAACTCTTAGGATAACATTTTTTTTCAAGGAGGGAGAGGAGTCTGCTCTCTCTGTCCCACAGGATCTCGGGTTCTGGAGTGGTTGAGAAGCACTAAAAGGCAGTAAAAATAAAAGCATGTTTCTGGCATAAAGGAAACCACTCGGGGTTGGAAATCTGAGTGGGGGAGGTGCAGGAACACACAGTGTATGTATGTTGGGGTGGGGGCGAGGGGGAATGTTGTATCCAGATCACAGTGGCACAGAGTGCTGAAACTGGGTGAAATAGGGAATGGACATCGTGCCTAATGCACAGACCAAAGAGGCGTAAGGAGGCCTGCTGGGGGAGGGGTGGGGGTGCGTCTCAGACCAGAATGGAATGTGGACCACACTTTAGCAGATTGTCTGTGACACCGTCTGCCATCCGGACCATCCCTCCTCCCGATACAGGCTCTTGACAACATCAGCAATTGCCAACCCAGAAAATCAGCCTCAGGAAGGGGTGTCTGGGTTTCCAACGGGCTGCAATACATCAAAGCTTTGTATCATTTTGAGAAAGACTTTCTGACGCTGGCTACTTTTAATCTCCATGTCCTGTCTCCCTCCCCACTGGCCTTTTGCTCTCTCCTTCCCTGCACAGGCTGAGCTGTTGCTGGGGTTTCCTTCATCCCCGGAAAGGCAATTCAGGCTGATCTCCCCTTTTCCCCAGTGCAGGCAGACATTGAGTTTAACCTCGTCTGAGGAGGTATTTCTGTGAGCTGTCGCTGTGGGGTCTGGCGCCTGAGTGAGGGGTATCATTGTGTGGCAGGCATGGAAGTTGTGCGGGGTGGAGACCTGCCCTGCCAAGCAATAGAACTGCACCACCTTTACTCAGTTTTCAATCCAACTGTTATGTAACTTCAGACATTTCACCAGTGGAATGAACCATTGTTCTTTGTGTGACATGGCACCCCATAGTCTTCATAGTGATATTATGATATGATCTTGGGGTCTGTGGAGGTTCCGCTTTTGGTCTAGATAGCTGGTTGGGGAGGGCCTAGTCAGGGCAATGAGCCATAAGGGAACATAGCAGTTCTTAACTTCCCACAGAAGAGGATTCCTGGGAACAACTGAGGAAAAAGAGTGAACTGGAAGAAGTGCTGGACCCAGACTAAAAGTACTTCTAGCCTCAGTATGGAAATTTGAGAAACTCAAGCTGTAAAGCAAATGCAGCTTGTGCCTTGAGATTCTTCCACACTGCTTGTATCATCAATCAGGGTGAGAAACTGCTAAATCATAGTCAATCTAACTAGTGTGCTAAGCTTAGTTTGTGTTTTTGTTTATTTGCTAGTTAATCTGTTTTGATCTGGTTGCTATCTCTTATAATCACTTTAAATCTATTTGTTGTAGTTAAAAAACTTGTTTTTATGTTTTAATCTAAACCCAGTATGCCTTGAACTGAAGGGCCAGGTGAGGGGCGGGGAATCTCAGCTTGCTTACTACAAGTGTGCATTGTCCTCCCCATGTTCAGGGAGGGACGAACAGGGAAACTAATTCATACTGGTCAGAGTTTGGACCAGGGCAGGATGGTCTAGCTCTGGGGTCCTAGACTGTGTCTCAATCATGAGAAATTTCACACTCAAGTGGCAAATTTCCAAGCAGGCACCTCTGCGGCTTCTCTTGTTACACCCATACACATCGCAGGATGCTTCAATGACTGCTGTAAAGGAACAACTTGTAAGCTGAGAAGTATGCACACGACATAATGAGAGCAGGAACTCTGGGACATGCCTGAAACAGTGGGCCACTGGGACACGGGTGGTAAACCCAGGATGCTCTGGGACAATTAGATAGCCAACTCTGTTAGTCAATGGTGAGGGTTATACAGTCATTCCTCAGTGCAGAGATTTTATGGGTCAAGTCATTATTTTTTTCACCTAAAATGTTCATCCATGCAGTGCCTGATGGGACCAATCAGACTTGTGAAATAGACACCTAGTGTAACATTTCCACGGTGCTACATAGGGCTAAATTCAATAGTGTCATGAACAGAAAAAATGCCTTCAGTAAGCTCAGGCATGAACTTGCAGGGAAAACGCCTCCATCTGACTCGAGACCAGACCAGTGCATTCCAAGGCCAGATCATAGTGATCATTTAGTCTGTATAACCCAGGCTTGTATAACACATGCCTCAGAATTTCCCCAAAATAATTCCTAGAGCAGATCTTTTAGAGAAACATCCAACCTTGATTTAAAAATTCTCAATGAGGAAGAATCTGCCAAGACCCTTGTTAAATTGTTGCAATGTTTAATTATTCTCACCCTTTAAAAATGTATGCCTTATTTCCAGACAGTATTTCTATAACTTCAACTTCTAGCCTTTGTATCCTGTTATAGCTCTCTATGCTAGCCTGAAAAGCCTATTATTAAATATTGGTTCCTTGTGTAGGTACTTATAGACTGCTATCAAGTCATCCCTTCACCATCTTTGCTAAACTACACAGGTTGAGATCTTTGAGTCTATCAGGTTTTCTAATCTTTTACTAATTCTTGTTCTACTTCTCTGAACCCTCTTCAGTGTATCAACATCCATCTTTAATCATGGACACCAGAACTGGACAGAGGATTCCAGCAGCAGTCACACCAGTGCCACATAAACAGGTAAAATAACGTCTCTACCTCTCCTTCAGATTTCCCTGGTTATCATTGCAGGCTCTTTTGGCCACAGGGTCGCACCGAGAGCTCATGTTTAGCTAATTACCCCTTCATGACCCCAAATCTAGTTCAGAGTCATTGTGCTTCCCACAATCTCCCACCATCGTGTAAGCATTGCCTACACTCTTTGTTTCCAGATGTAGGTATTTAAATGGCTATATTAGAACACATGTTGGTTGCTTCAACCCAGTTTGCCAATCAATCCAGATTGCTCTGAATCAGTGACCCGTCCTCTTCATTATTTACCATCCCCCAATTTTTGTGTCATCTGTAAACTTCATCGACATTCAGTCAAGAGATAGGTTAGCATGTGTGCTTCTGAAACATCTCTCCTTACACCTGTCAGGTAGCACCTGTCACTTATGTTTCAGACAGCGCCAAGTGCCTGCAAGAAAGTGTCTCACAAAAAGAAACAAGGGAAGTAACTGCTGTGCCATCCTGTAGCCCAAAATACCATAAGATTTGTGCCCCCAGTGCGTATTGTCTTGAATACAAAGTCATAGACCTGCATGAGAATGTCTGTTTCTATAAGGGAAATGTGGCTCCTTTCCAACATAGGAACTGCGTTGTGGATTAGATGTATGGTCCATCTAGCCCAGCGTCCTCTCTCCGACAGTGACAGCCCCAGCTGCTGCAGTACAAGGTGTAAGAAATACAGCAGTGGATTGATTCAGGGAGATGACCTGACCATCATGAGAGTGTCACCCTAATGCCTAACAGCTAGAGATTGGCTTGTGCCCTGAAACGGGTGGGCGCATAGACTTTCCAAAATATTTATTTAGCTGTTACTATTGTAACTGGTCAGTCTCACGATCCATGAAAATGTCCAAACCCTTCCTGATTCTTGCTTAGCTCTTGGCCTCAGCTACCTTTTGTGGCAATGAGTTCCGCAGTTTAATTAGGCATCAAGTGAAGAAGGAATTCTTTTTGTCTGTTTTATTGACTGTCCTCTTGATCTTATGTTAGAGAGAAGATCGAGCATGTGTTCTCCCTCTCTTCTACTAGTCAGTATTTTAAAGACTTTTCTCATATACCCTCTTATTTATCTCCTTTGTCAGGTAACAATCCCAGTTTTTTCAAACTCTCTCGTTGATCATTCCCTGAACACCTCTATTTCTGCAATATCCTGTGTGAGAAGGGTGCTCAGTATTGCACAGAGGAGTCCAGAGGAAGGTGAAACATTGACTGACTGACCTCATAGCATTGTATCTTCTGTATGATTTCCCATCCCACTCCTCCTGGGTTCCAACGTTTTGCTTAGTTTCTGTCCCTGCATACACTGTGAGCAGGGTTTCCCAGAGCTCTGTACTGTGATGCCCAGCTCCCGGTTCTGAGTTCATACAATTAAATTACAACCTTGTTAGGTGTTTGAGGTGTTCCAGCCATACCCTCATATTGGCATACATGTTGCATTTCTTGACATTGAAGGTCATGTGCCATTCACCTGGCTTGGTTAGCTCCCTCTCAGAACTTCTCTGGACTTGATCATTACTGAAATAATTTGGTGCCATATGCAAATGTTGCCACCTCACTGCTCAACCCCTTTCTAAATTGTTAATAGCTATAAAGTATTTACCGTATTAGTTGCCATAAAGTGTGTAACCCCCTCGCTGTGCTTCTCTCCCTTCACAGGCACCTTGAGCATTTCTGAGCCTGATCAACGGATTAACCACCTCATGGCAGATTTCAACCTCACCCTCTCTGACCCGTCAACATTCATCCTAATTGGCATCCCTGGCCTAGAAGCTGCTCACATTTGGATTTCCATCCCTTTCTCTATGCTGTACCTAATCGGCCTGTTGGGAAATTTCATTGTTCTGTTTGTTGTAGGCAAAGAGCAGACCCTGCACAAGCCGATGTACCTGCTGCTCTGCATGCTGGCACTCACAGACATCGCCGTGTCTACCTCCGTCATGCCGATGGCACTGTGTATATTTTGGTTCAATTTGAAAGGCATTACTGTGGGTGGCTGTTTTACGCAGATGTTCTTCCTTCACATGATTTCTGTTATGCAGTCAGCCATCCAAGTGGCAATGGCCTTCGATCGCTACATTGCCATATGTAACCCTTTGAGATATGCCACCATCATCACCAACACACGAATAGCTAAGCTAGGTCTAGTGGGTTTGATAAGAGCTGTTCTCCTCATGCTCCCCCTGCCCCTGCTTCTGAGTAGGCAGCCATTCTGTGGCAACCACATTATCCCCCACACGTACTGTGAGCATATAGTTGTGGTGAAGATGTCATGTGGGGACACCACTGTCAACAGGACATACAGCTTGGTGGTTGCATTTGTAGTCTCTGGGTTAGATCTGACACTTGTTGTCCTGTCCTACAGTCTGATCATCAGGGCCGTCCTCAGAATCTCCTCCAAGAAAGCCTATGAGAAAGCCCTGAACACCTGTTCAGCCCACCTCTGTGTGATACTGACATCTTTTATTCTCTTCCTTTTCTCTACTCTGACACACCGGTTCGGTCAGCACATCAGTCTCCATGTTCACATCATCTTGGCCAACCTCTTCTTCCTCATCCCCCCCATACTCAAACCGATCATTTATGGCATCAAAATCAAAGAGCTTCATGACAAACTGGTCAAATACACCTGCAGAAAGTGATGTCTTGGGGCCACTAACTTTAATCCTTTGTTATAATAGGGGGAAAGGAATTCTCCTCATTAATCAAGAGTACTCGTCCCAATTTGGCTGAGCGCAACATTGTACAAGTTCACAGTCTCAGAACTTCCTCACACCGAATGACTTATCATCCCATCACCAATCACTGTTCTCTCCATTGAGGAGTTCCCTCTCTCTGATCATCACCTAATGTCTTTCAGCATCACCCATCAGTCCCATATCCCACACACCCTGTCACTCTGCCTTTCCATGAATTCCAGATACCAGAAGATTCCGCAACTTTTTGAAGCAAGGGGCTTTGCATTAGCCCTTTGTGAACAGGGTTCTTGATCAGTTTGAGAATCTAAAGCTATGCTTTCAGGTAGCCAAAGACAAAGAAGAAAACTGCAATGGTGAACTTCTTTTTCATATGTGCAGTGATCCAGTGAGTAAAGTTTATCTGATTTTGCTATGTCCAGTAATTCAGGAAGCCTGAAGGATAAACCAAAAGTTTCAGTTGGAAAGCGATAATACAGGAAAGCTGCTGCAGGAATTGAGAACATTCCCCTAGAGCTTGTTGGTGAGAGTTGTGAAACCATGTATTTTTGAGAACAAGACTGCTGTATTAAAGTATGACCATAACCATTGAGTCAAATTACTCACCAGATTGCACAGTCGCTTTCCAGCTGGAACTTTCAAAACAGACACTAACTGTTCACATTGTTGAAGATGTCAAAAAAGGTGTCAAGATTTTATGTTGGAGTTTTGAAACAGATGAAACAGAGATAGCCACCAAATGTTGAGGTGATTGAATTGATTGCAGTACTACGTCCTTCTACTGCGCTCAGCTTGGCATGCCCTAGATTGGCTGATATCTCATTTTTGCCATTGGTTTGTGGATACTTTGGACAGTTGAAGAAGCAATGTAGATTTTTCCCTATGATTCACTGACCTCATGCTCAGAAAAACCAAGATGAGCAGTTTGGAGTTTAAGTTCTCGAACACATGGATTCTTCTGAGGACAAAGACTTTAGTGAACTTGGATTGTTTGCTCTTTCATTACTGTCGCTACCTTTTAGCAATACTGCAGTTGAATTATTGTTTTCTCAGATCAATTTGATAAAAACAAAATTGCGCAAGAAGATACTAGAGGAACCTTTAGAAAATCCTGACCGAGAGCAGGTAAGTGCCAATCCCCTGACTCACATAGTTACATCATTTAAACCAGCTCTGAGATGGACAATTGCTGAATATTCCAAAACATTTTGTGAATTGAGTTACCCCTTAATCCTGGAAGCTGCACCAGTGAAAAACTGAGTCAGTGTAGAAATACTTCAAATCGTTTACCTTTGAAGTATTTTCCATTTGTGCTGGTAGAGCTAAAACATGCAACAGTGCGATCCATGGCGATTCCCAGTTGATTAATTGATCCTCAAGAGCTTTCACCAGGTGCTCTTTAAATACTTCCACACTGCGTGTCTGACAGAAAGAGGGAATATTTCTGCGCAGAGCATTGAAGCTCTGCTTCCGCAGGAGTAGATGATTGACACTCTTCCAGCTTCTATTTTAGTGGCTTGGTAAGTGCGCTGTTCATATTGCATTGATTTCACTTCTATTAAAAGAAGTCTCAACTGGTCTCAACTGCTTGAAACGTTTAATCTGTAACCAATGAGAAATGCACATTTTTATTATCAGCGTCATTTTTTGTTATTTTATTCAGAACCCAAACCACTAGAAAGACAGATCCCTGCCTTCTGGCGCCTGCAATCTAAGGTTGCAAACAGTGGTGCAAACATTACCCGTGTAGGGTGGAATTTTCAGGAGCGAGGAATCCAAATCCCAGTGAAAGTGAGCTTGTGTTTTTAACTCCATGTGGCACTTTTCCGTGAGTGCCATTGGCTTGCGTGCAGCTGTGTATGGTGACAAGGAACCTAGGAATGGCCATACCACATCCAACAGTGGTCTAGCTAAACTCATAACCTGACTGACAGTGACTAGCACCAGACACTTAACAGGAAGGGGTGCAAGTAACCACGGATTGGCAAATACTGAATAATCTGATCATAGTTTGTAGCCGATGGGAGACTGTGCTGTAACCTCTGAAAGAGAAACATACCCTCCCTGTGCTTCCTACAGCTTCCAGAGGCATGGTGCTATTTTAAAATCTTCTGAGAGGAAAACAATCCTTGAGGGGGCCACTTAGGGAACTGGGGTAAAAATCTGTCTTGGGATTGGTCCTGCTTTGAGCAGGGGGTTGGACTAGATGACCCCCTGAGGTCCCTTCCAACCCTGATATTCTATGACCTGATTAGCCTATAGTTCTATGTGGACAAGGGGGAACCAGTGGACATAGTGTACTTAGATTTCCAGAAAGTCTTTGACAAGGTCCCTCACCAAAGACTCTTACGTAAATTAAGTTGTCAAGGGATAAAAGGGAATGTCCTTTCATGGATTGAGAACTGGTTAAAAGACCGGGAACAAAGGGTAGGAATTAATGGTAAATTCTCAGAATGGAGAGGGGTAACTAGTGGTGTTCCCAAAGGGTCAGTCCTCGGACCAATCCTATTCAACTTATTTATAAATGATCTGGAGAAAGGGGTAAACAGTGAGCTGGCAAAGTTTGCAGATGATACTAAACTGCTCAAGACAGTTAAGACCAAAGCAGACTGTGATGAACTTCAAAAAGATCTCACAAAACTAAGTGATTGGGCAACAAAATGGCAAATGAAATTTAATGTGAATAAATGTAAAGTAATGCACATTGGAAAAAATAACCCCAACTATACATACAATATGATGGGGGCTAATTTAGCTACAACGAGTCAGGAAAAAGACCTTGGAGTCATCATGGGTAGTTCTCTGAAGATGTCCTCGCAGTGTGCAGAGGCGGTCAAAAAAGCAAACAGGATGTTAGGGATCATTAAAAAGGGGATAGAGAATAAGACTGAGAATATATTATTGCCCTTATATAAATCGATGGTACGCCCACATCTCGAATACTGCGTACAGATGTGGTCTCCTCATCTAAAAAAAGATATACTGGCACTAGAAATGGTTCAGAAAAGGGCAACTAAAATGATTAGGGGTTTGGAATGGGTCCCATATGAGGAGAGATTAAAGAGGCTAGGACTCTTCAGCTTGGAAAAGAGGAGACTAAGGGGGGATATGATAGAGGTATATAAAATCATGAGTGATGTGGAGAAAGTGGATAAGGAAAAGTTATTTACTTATTCCCAAAATACAAGAACTAGGGGTCACCAAATGAAATTAATAGGCAGCAGGTTTAAAACAAATACAAGGAAGTTCTTCTTCACGCAGCGCACAGTCAACTTGTGGAACTCCTTGCCTGAGGAGGTTCTGAAGGCTAGGACTATAACAGCATTTAAAAGAGAACTGGATAAATTCATGGTGGTTAAGTCCATTAATGGCTATTAGCCAGGATGGGTAAGGAATGGTGTCTCTAGCCTCTGTTTGTCAGAGGATGGAGATGGATGGCAGGAGAGAGATCACTTCATCATTGCCTGTTGGTCCACTCCCTCTGGGGCACCTGGCATTGGCCAGTGTCGGTAGACAGGATACTGGGCTAGATGGACTTTTGGTCTGACCCAGTACGGCCATTCTTATGTTCTTATGTTCTTATGGATCAGATGCTAAAATAGGGAAAGAACAAGTTTCTGGGTCCAGTTCTGTTCAATATCTTCATCAGTGATTTAGGTAATGGCATTGAGAATACACTTATAAAGATTGCGGACAATATCAACCTGAGAGGGGTTGCAAATGCTTTGCAGGAGAGGATTAAAATTCAGAATTATCTGGACAACCCGGAGAAATGGTCTGAAGTAAATAGGATGAAATTAGATAAGGACAAATGCAAAGTACTCCATTTAGGAAGGAACAATGAGTTGCACACATACAAAATGGAAAATGACTGTCTAGGAAGGAGTACTGCAGAAAGGGATCTGGGGGACATAGTGGACCACAAGCTAAATATGAGTCAACAATGTAACACTGCTGCAAAAAAAGTGAACATCATTTTGAGATGTATTAGCAAGAGTGTTGTAAGCAAGACATGGGAAGTAATTCTTCCCCTCTACTCCATGTTGATTAGGCCTCAACTGGACTACTGTGCTCAGTTCTGGGTGCCACATTTCAGGAAAGATGTGAACAAAGGTCTAGAAAACATGACCTCTGAGGGAAGATTGAAAGAACTGGGTTTGTTTAGTCTGGAAAAGAGATGACTGAGAGGGGACATGAGAACAGTTCAAGTACCTCAAAGGTTGTTACAAGGAGGAAGGAGAAAAATTATTCTCCTTACCCTCTGATGATAGGACAAGAAGCAATGGGTTTAAATTGCAGCAAATTAGGTTTAGGTGGGACATTAGGAAAAACTTGGGAATACAATGGGAGCGGCGATTGGCCGAACCAGCAGACGTGTCAGGTAAACAAACTGGCCTGGCCCGCCAGGGGCTTTACCTGAACAAGCGGCAGCCCTAATTTGAGAACTACTGTTCTAGATAGTACTGGTCCTGCCGTGAGTGCAAGGAACAGGACCATTGACTGTGGTTACTTGAGGTTACTTCTAGTGTTATGATTCTATGATTCTAAGGAATCCTGCAGGACTGTGAAATTTCAGGACTACTAACTGCCATCTGTAACCTATCGTTTAAATCAGCTTCTGTACCAAATGACTTGAGGACAGCTCAGGTCACACCAATTTTTAAAAAGGGCTCCAGAGGTGATCCCAGCAATTACAGTCCAGTAAGCCTGACTTCAGTCATGGGCAAACTTGTTGAAACTAAAGTAAAGAAAAAAATTGTCAGACACATAGATGAACATAATTTGTTGGGGAAGAGTCAACCTGGTTTTTGTAAAGGGAAATCATGCCTCACCAGTCTACTAGAATTCTTTGAGGGGGTCAACAAGCATGTGGACAAGGGGGATCCAGAGGATTGTGCATACTTAGATTTTCAGAAAGCCTTTGACAAGGTTGCTTACCAAAGGCTCTTAAGCAAAGTAAGCACTCATGGGATAAGAGGGAAGGTTCTCTCATGGATTGGTAACTGGTTTAAAGGTAGGAAACAAAGGGTAGGAATAAATGGTCAGTTTTCAGAATGGAAAGAGGTAAATTGTGGTGTCCACCAGGGGTCTTTACTGGGCCCAGTCCTATTTAACATATTCATAAATGATCTGGAAAAAGGAGTAAACAGTGAGGTGGCAAAATTTGCAGAAGACACAAAACTATTCAAGTTAGGTAAGCCCTAGGCAGACTGGAAGAGGTACAAAGGGATCTCTCAAAACTGGGTGACTGGGCAGCAAAATGGCCGATGAATTTCAATGTTGATAAATGCAAAGTAATGCACATTGGAAAACATAATTCCAACTATATATATATAAAGTGATGGAATCAAAATTAGTTGTTACTACTCAAGAAAGAGATCTTGGAGTCATTGTGGACAGTTCTCTGAAAAACATCCACCCAATGTGCAGCGGCAGTCAAAAAAGTGAACAAAATGTTGGGAATCATTAAGAAAGGGACAGATAATAAGACAGAAAATATCATATTGCCTTCGTATAAATCTCTGGTACTCCCACATCTTGAATACTGCATGCAGATGTGGTTGCCGCATCTCAAAAAATATATATTGGAATTGGAAAAGGCTCAGAAAAGGGCAAGAAAAAATATTAGGGGCATGCAACAGACACTGTATGAGGAGACATTGATAAGACTGGGACTTTTCAGCTTGGAAAAGAGATGACTAAGGGGGGATATAATAGAGGTCTATAAAACCATGACTGGTGTGGAGAAAGTAAATAAGGAGTGTTATTTACTCCTTCTCATAATACAAGAACTAGAGGCCAACAAATACAATTAATAAGCAGTAGGTTTAAAACAAATAAAAGGAAGTATTTTTTCACACAACACATTGTCAACCTGTGGAATTCCTTGCCAGAGGATATTGTGAAGGCCAAGACTATAACAGTCTTGATAAATTTATGGAGGATAGGTCCATCAGTGGCTATTAGCCAGGATAGGCAGGGATGTTGTCCCTAGCCTCGATTTGCCAGAATCTGGGAATGGGTAACAGGGGATGGATAACTTGATGATTACCTGTTATGTTCATTTCCTCTGGGGCACCTGGCATTGGCCACTGTTGGAAAACAGGATACTAGGCTAGATGGACCTTTGGTCTGATCTAGTATGGCCATTTTAATGTTCTTAATACTGAGAGGGGACATAATAACAGTTTTCAAGTACATAAAAGCTTGTTACAAGGAGGAGGGAGAAAAAATATTCTCCTTAACCTCTGAGGATAGGACAAGAAACAATGGGCTTAAATTGCAGCAATGGAGATTTAAGTTGGACATTAGGAAAAACTTCCTAACTGTCAAGGTAGTTAGGCACTGGAATAAATTGCCTTGGGAGGTTGTAGATTCTCCATCATTTCAGATTTTTCAGAGTAGGTTGGACAAATACCAGTCAGGGCTAGTCTAGATAATACATAGTTTTGCATTGAGAGCAGGGAACTGGACTAGATGACCTCTCAAGGTGCCTTCTAGTTTTATGATTCCATAACAGTACGCATGATATTTTGGCTCAATAAAGCACAGACATCTCCAGGTCTGTCAGTCTGGCACCTTTCACAAGAACTAACTTCTCTTTGAGAAAAAAAAATGCAGCCTCAAATCCTGACCGAGAGCAGGTAAGTGCCAATCCCCTGACTCACATAGTTACATCATTTAAACCAGCTCTGAGATGGACGATTGCTGAATATTCCAAAACATTTTGTGAATTGAGTTACCCCTTAATCCTGGAAGCTGCACCAGTGAAAAACTGAGTCAGTGTAGAAATACTTCAAATCGTTTACCTTTGAAGTATTTTCCATTTGTGCTGGTAGAGCTAAAACATGCAACAGTGCGATCCATGGCGATTCCCAGTTGATTAATTGATCCTCAAGAGCTTTCACCAGGTGCTCTATAAATACTTCCACACTGCGTGTCTGACAGAAAGAGGGAATATTTCTGCGCAGAGCATTGAAGCTCTGCTTCCGCAGGAGTAGATGATTGACACTCTTCCAGCTTCTATTTTAGTGGCTTGGTAAGTGCGCTGTTCATATTGCATTGATTTCACTTCTATTAATAGCAGTCTCAACTGGTCTCAACTGCTTGAAACGTTTAATCTGTAACCAATGAGAAATGCACATTTTTATTATCAGCGTCATTTTTTGTTATTTTATTCAGAACCCAAACCACTAGAAAGACAGATCCCTGCCTTCTGGCGCCTGCAATCTAAGGTTGCAAACAGTGGTGCAAACATTACCCGTGTAGGGTGGAATTTTCAGGAGCGAGGAATCCAAATCCCAGTGAAAGTGAGCTTGTGTTTTTAACTCCATGTGGCACTTTTCCGTGAGTGCCATTGGCTTGCGTGCAGCTGTGTATGGTGACAAGGAACCTAGGAATGGCCATACCACATCCAACAGTGGTCTAGCTAAACTCATAACCTGACTGACAGTGACTAGCACCAGACACTTAACAGGAAGGGGTGCAAGTAACCACGGATTGGCAAATACTGAATAATCTGATCATAGTTTGTAGCCGATGGGAGACTGTGCTGTAACCTCTGAAAGAGAAACATACCCTCCCTGTGCTTCCTACAGCTTCCAGAGGCATGGTGCTTGCTTGGCATATAACACCTCCCGGAGTGTCTGCTGGGATACCCTAAGTGGGATAATCAAGCTCTTTATCTTTGTTCCAACAGAACTTAATCTCAATGAGGGTTTTGCCTGGGTAAGGGCCAGTTTGGCCAGTTGATGACCCTAGGAGTATGCACACACCTGAGGATAGGGGTTTTTGCACAGTAAACTGGTGCACATGGCAAAATTCCAGGTTGAGGAATGTAAGTGGTACATAGGCCATGTGTTGGCTTTCTGCACAGGGGTGGATTTCACCAAGCGTGAGCAAAGGAGGCATCTTGAATGAAGTCAGCACATTGCCGACATTCGCAGTTTTCAGTGGCTCCCTCCCCCTCCAACAATAACATCATGTACAACAGAATCTGAAGGCTGGTGTTTATAGCTAAAACACAGCAGAGCTGGGTTTTGTTCCCTGTTCTGCCACAGCCTCCCTTGGGTCACTCTCAGTCATAACTGAGTAGTTTGTACAAATGCTTCTCAGCCCATGCACCATTCACAATCCACATCATTGTTTTCCTCTCAGAAGATTTTAAAATAGCTAAACCATTTACTTTTTTAAGATGGATACAAGCTCAAGAGTTGAGATCCAGATTCAGACTGAAACCTTGTTCCAGAGTGCAGGGGTATTCGGATCCAGTGTTTTGGTTCAGGTCAACTCTGCTTTTCTTATGTTCCATTTAACAATTTGAGTTCATACAACTCTTCATATTCTAAGTTCCATCTAGTGAACGGGCATTCAGCTGAGAACCTGGAGACCTGAGTTCTGTCACTGATTTCCTGCATGGCCTTGCACAAGTTGCTTACCTGTTCAATGCTTTAGTTTCCCCCTCAGTTAAATGAGGATTTATGTCATCCTTCCCATGAGTGTCAATGGGCTTTGGATCAGACCCATGGACACCTGGGATACTTTGTAAAGAACTTTGAGATTTATGAATGCAAAGCTCTATGCAAGCACAGGATATTATTAGTAATGGAGTTTTATAACTGATCGGGGGATCTGTGAGTACCACAAGGGTTTTTAATCAAGGTACTGACTTCAACCTGTCTGTAGAGCAGTGGCAGGAAGAGCCATATTTTCTGTCATGGTTTCTCATATTTTTAATAATGTTCTTTTTATTTGTAGGGAATGTGGTATGGTAAACTGACCAGAACCACCCCCTATCCCCGCACATCATGCCAACCTGCAACAAAACCAACATCAGTCCTGCAATGTTCCTCCTGGCACGCATCCCAGGGCTGGAAGCTGGTGGCCCTTGGATCTCCATCCCTTTCTGTTCCATGTACCTCATTGCAATTTTAGGCAATAGTCTGATTCTGTTTGTGATCAAGACACAGCAGAATCTTCATCAGCCCATGTACTTGTTCCTTTCTATGTTATCTGTCACCGACCTTGGCTTATCTGTTTCCACCTTGCCAACAATGCTCAGTGTCTTCATATTTAACACCAGAGAAATTGGCATTGATGTCTGCCTGGCCCAACTTTTCTTTATTCACACTTTTTCCATTATGGAATCCTCTGTACTATTAGCCATGGCATTTGACCGGTTTGTTGCAATACGCTACCCGCTGAGATATGCTTCGACTTTAACCAGTGGTAGGATAGGAAACATAGGGCTGGTGATAATAATCAGAGGTAGTGGTCTGCATATCCCTGCTGTCATTCTTCTCAAGAGGTTGCCATACAGCAAGATTCAACCTCTCTCTTATTCATATTGTTTACATCCAGATGTTATGAAGATGGCCTGTGGAGATACTACACCCAGCAGCTTCTATGGTTTGTTTGTTGTCCTTTCTTCTTTGGGATTAGACTCAGTGCTCATAGTTTTGTCTTACATCATGATCTTTAAGACTGTGCACAGTATCACATCCTGGCAAGAACGTCTCAAGGCTCTGAACACCTGTGTCTCCCACATCTGTGCCACCCTGCTTTTCTACACCCCGCTGATCAGTTTGTCTATGATTCACAGGTTCGAGAAAAAGGCTCTTCCCCAGAGTCAAATTCTTCTGTCTTATCTCCACCTCCTCCTCCCCCCAGTGCTCAATCCCATTGTGTACAGCATAAAAACTAAGGAGCTTCGTAAACGGATCATGAAGATCTTTCAAAACTATTCAACTAACAGGCTCCAATGGGAGCACTGAGTTGGTTCTGTCACACTGAGCCAAAAAGGATTAAGCAACCAGCAGGCTGGTTGAACTAAAAGCAACCTTTACGGACATATTAGGAAAGTTTTGAATTGGTAAACAGGGACATTCCTTGTAGATATTTAGCAAAGCCATGGTAAATAGACTAGAGATCTTGAAATGTATCCCTGTAATGTTAGAGAATCAGAAGTAGATACTATTCATATTCATCTGGGTTTACCTATATCTTATTAGAAGTTCAATGATGTGATTTAATTAGCTTGTAGATGCTAAATTTCAGTTCCTGTCTTTAATGTTTCATTACTATATTCCATTGATTCATAGCTGAAAAGGAGATATTAACATTTAGATGAAACTTGTAGTGTAGTAATATCATTGTCTTTATTTCTTTTTGAGGTTTGTAGTAAATTACCAAGGAAATGTTTGAATGGTTAATTGCCTTGCTAATCAATGCATCTAGTTATTGGTTTATGCCTAGGAAATAGAGATTTACTTCAGAGCAACCATGGACATTACCCATTCTTTGTTCAAGGAATGCCTGTAGTGATTATTTGCAGACAAGAGGCTAATCAGCTGAACTTCAGTTATAAAGGGATTTTGAGGCCTGATCCTTGCTATCTCAGATCTGCTTAAACTTTGTCAGGGGAAGTTCAAGTCACAAGATTGAGGACTTCTGGATTACCCCTGAAATTCTTATGGGAGAATTTGAACTAATGCTGCACATGGACCACCTACTGGACTATGACTTTTTCCATGAATTCCAGAAGGATTTCTACAAATCAGCCGCCTCACCATATCTGCTATGAAACTGACCTAAGAACTTGATTCATATCTGTATGTATAATGATTTTTTACCACAATAACTCTCTTTCTTTTTCTTTTAAATAAATACATTAGTTAATAAGAATTGACTGTAAGTGTATATTTGGGTAAGATCTGAAATATTCATTTACCTGGTGTGTAATGTGTCCAATCTCTTGGTAGCAGTAGAACTTCTCTTGGGAGCGGTAGAACTTTATAGATGGTGAATAAGATTTTAAATAACCATCAATATATTGACTTGGTTGTCTGGGTGGGAGCCAAAGGCTGGATTGCTTAAAGGAAACTGTATTTTGGCTTCTTGGAAACCAGTCAGGTATTATAGAAACTGTTTTTTTTACTGGTTCAGTGAATCTAATTATAAGAATAAGCCACCAGTTTTGGAGATTGTCTACCCTATTCCTTGCAGTTATCCCTGATTGAGTATTCTCAGTATAGCCCCTCTAGCAACTCTGGTTACTGACTCCCTGTCAGGGTTCCCTCCCCACTCTGAACTGTGGGGTATAGATGTGGGGACCCGCATGAAAGACCCACCTAAGTTTATATTCCACTAGCTTAGGATAAAACTTCCCGAAGGTACAATTAATTTCCTTGTCCTTGGATGGTATTGCTGCCACCACCAAGTGATGTAGACAAAATTTCAGGAAAACGGTCACTTGGAGTCCCTGTTCCCCCAAAATATTCCCCCAACCCCCTTCACCCCCTTTCCTGCGGAGGGACGCCTGAGAATAATGTGAGTACCGACCAGATCTTTGTCTCTAGGACACTGAAAATCAATCAGGCTCTTAAAAGAAGGACTTTACTTAAAGAAAAAGTAAAAGAATCACACCTGCAAAATCAGGATGGAAGGTAACCTTACAGAGTAATAAAAAGATTGAAAACTCAGAGGATTCCCCTCTAGGCTCAGCTTCAAAGTTACAAAAAAACAGGAATAAAACTCCTTTTTAGCATAGGGGAAATTCACAAGCTAAAACAAAAGATAATCTAACACATTTCCTTGCCCTTACTTACAATTTTTGTAATCTTAGATGCTCGTTTCAGATATGTTTCCAGGATATGTTTTTACTGCCTGGTCTCGCTCTCCATCCAGAGAGGGAACAACAAAGAGAGCACAAACAAAACCTCCCTGCCAAGATTTGAAAGTATCTTCTTTCCTTATTGGTCCTTTTGGTCAGGTGCCAACCAGGTTATTTGAGCTTCTTAACCCCTTACAGGTAAGGATTCAGCACAGCTGCTCAGGAGGGATTTTATGCTACCCTGAACTCTATTTTTATGACTCTCCCAAAAGGAAAGATTTTAGTGTTCACCCCGCAAAATTCCAGTCAGTAAAACTTATGCCCTTAGAGCTTCTCCTTCATGAATATGGTATCCCGTTTCGTACAGGGACATGGGGGGGGGGGGGTGCTCAGTGGAATACATATAAGGAAGACAGAGTTTTAAGGGAGAAAGATTACATGCATTCATTCCTAAACTAACAAGCAGGTTGAGTTGTAAATTCTCTGGAAACTCATTCTGCACTCAGAGAATAAGTGTTGACTGAGGCTACACTGTGATTTTCATACATACAGAGGTTGTATCCCTGCTCTAATGACAAAACTGGACTCATCTTTAACTATGGCTTTGCTACTGATGCCTCCGTAATAAAATGTAATTTTTCAGCATTGTTACCTTGCTCTTTATTGTAAATAATTGTTATTAATATTTACTTATTTGTTGAAATCCTTCCTTAATATGCCATTCTTTAATAAAATTTGCAAACCATGAAGCCTTCTGTTAAACTGCTTCCCACCATCTGCCATACTCATCTTTATAGATTATAAGCCTAGAAGGGACATAATGATCTAATCTATCTTTCTGTATAATAGATTATTGAATTACACCTAGCAATTCCTGCCTCAAGCCCAATAACCTTTGGTTGAAATATAATAAATTTGTTGGAAAGACCCATTCAAGACACCACTGTTGTATATGTCCATTGCAGTGGTCTTTTCTAGCCTTTCCCAGTCACCCAGAGAATTTTAGATCTGTATTGTTTTGTCTTTCCACTGACAGCCCATTCCTGCCAGGCGAAGTGAGTACCTAGTTCCAAACACTTCTCAGGCAGAGTGAACCCTTTTATTTGTTTGGAAACCAACCTACAAGTGCATTTGTTAGCCAAAAGGATTTGGTGAATGATTGGTCAAATAAGCCCACATGGCACACCTTCTGATCATTGATTGGTTGTCTATCAAAATGACTAATAATGCCCCCCACTCTCTCCTGAGAGTGCTGATTAGTGCCCATGTATTTTGCAGTTTGGGTGCCTGTCTAGGAACGAGACCTATCTCCAAGGTTTGGAGGCAGTGGGTCAAGTACCCAGCCTTGTTCCAGTTCCTTTGTAGCAGAGGGGGCATTTGGGTTCTAAAGTTGAATTGGAAATCTTCCAACTTTTAAACAGAGGGGGCTCCAGCTGACACGCTTCTGCCAGTCACAAGGAGAGTATCGCCTGGAGAGAAAGAGAAAGATAGATGATCTTGTAGCTACCAGGTCCTACGTAGGTCAATACCAATATCTTAAATTCCAGCCAAAAGATGATGGGCAGCTAGAGCAGATCTCAGATCACTGATGTTAGTTGCTCAACACCATATATGCTGCTTATCAAACAGGTCACTGCATTGTTGTGATGGGTTCCCTGGGGTGCAAACTCAAATTGGGGTACCGTTGAGCCCTCTGTCTTATCAATCCCTCTCACATTGTGATGCTGTGACAAGCTTTAAACCTCTCCAGGTCCTGCATTTACACAGCCATCCACAGGCAGGGACACACCCAGCTGAGTTACATGAATGCTTTTGTCATTAGAACCAACATTAGAGAGACTCCAGCCAATTCCCCCAGTTCCCCAACCTAGGACCTCAGAGCTGTACATCTTGCCCTGGTCAGAAGCCTGACTGTTGTAAATTTATTATCTAGTCTGCCCATCTCTCAATATGGAGAGGACATGCACCAGCTCTTGTTTCTGAGTAGATTTCCCCAGCCTCTTTATGCAAAATACACTGGCTTAGATAAAATATAAACCAGATTTATTAACTACAGAAAAATAGATTTTAAGTGATTACAAGTACTAACTGTACAGATCAAAGTTGATTACCTAAGAAATAAAAGTTAAAAACATAATCTGAGTTCTATAAACTAGACAGGATTTGAATCAAGCAGTGTGTACCCTCTTAAATAATATAAGCAGATCACAGATCTTCCACGCTCAGGCTGGGACCAACTCCCCAGTTCAGTCTTTTTTCTTGCGACATGTTTCCAGGTGTTGAGTTAGGAGGGGAGTGAGGGCCAAGTGATGATGTCACTATCCACATTGATGGACACATCCTCCATGAATTTATCTAGTTCTTTTTTGAACCCTGTTACAGTCTTGGCCTTCAGAATATCCTCTGGCAAGGAGTTCCACAGGTTGACTGTGTGTTGTGTGAAAAAAATACTTCCTTTTATTTGTTTTAAACCTGATGTCTATTAGTTTCAGTTGGTTTTCCCTAGTTCAAGTGTTACAAGAAGGAGTAAATAACACTTCCTTATTTACTTTATCCACACTAGTCATGATTTTATAGCCCTCTATTATATCCGCCCTTAGCTATCTCTTTTCCAATCTGAAAAGTCCCAGACATGATATCAGTTTTCAAGTACATAAAAAGGCTGTTACAAGAAGGCGGGTGATTTTTTTTTCTCTTTAACCTTTGAGGATAGGACAATAAGCAATGGACTTAAATTACAGCAACAGAGGCTTAGGTTGGACATTAAGAAAAACTTTCCAACTGTCAGGCTAGTTAAGCACTGGAACAAATAGCTAGGGAGGTGGTGGAATCTCTATAACTGGAGATTTTTAAGAACAGATTAAATCAGAGATAGTATAGATCACCTGCCAGGAATGGTCTAGTTATTGCTTAGTCCTGCCTTGATTGCAGGAGGCTGGACTAGATGATCTGCTGAGGTCCCTTCCAGTCCCACACTTCTAAAATTCTATAAATAGGAGTTAGCAAGCAACAGTCAAACATGAACGAGTCCCATTAAAATATAAGACAGACATGCAAGCAACTGCATATTGACAAAATGTACAAATGCTTATATACAAGAGCTAAAAGTCTAAATGCTAAGATGGGTGAACTAGAGCGCCTAGTATTAAATGATGATATTGCTATAATAGGCATCACAGAAACTAGGCAGAAAAATAATAATCAATGGGACACAGTAATACTATGGTGCAAGATATATAGGAATGACAGAATAGATTGTGCTGCTGTGGAAGTGGTACTATATGTGAAAGAATGTGTTGAATCAACTAAAGTAAAAATCTAAACTGTACCATAGAATCTGTATGGATAGAAATTCCATGCTAGAAAAATCCAAGTATAGGTAGGTATTGCACTCCTCTGATCATCCTCATAGCCCTTCTCTGCACCTGTTCCAGTTTGAATTCAACTTTCTTATACATTAGATACCAGAACTGCACATAGTATTCCAGATGAGGTCTCACCAATGCCTTCTACAATGGCAATAACACTTCCCTGTCTCTATTGGAAATACCTCGCCTGATGCATCCCAGGATTGCAATAGCCTGTCTCAGAGCTGCATCACATTGGTGGCTCATAGTCATTCTGTAATTGACCGACACACCCTGGAACTTTTTCTTTCTGTTTGTACAAGGGTGGAGAGGATAAGTTCTGCTGCAACCTTAATGGACTACAACCATCATTTTTGTCTGACAACAAAAAATCCTCTTACTGGAAGATTGCAGTGTATCCCTGCTTTGTTTCTTAGAATTCAGAGTCCTCACACAGAAGAACCCCAAAGCAGAGAGAGACAAAACAGGCTGCTCCCTAAGGCAGACATGCCCAACTTACCTCACCTTACTCTAGTCACTCATATCTCTCGCTTCCCTACAGAACTCCTTCCCTACAAGCAGGACCAGTAAACCCTTTTGAAATTAAAGTGACAGTCCACAATTCCACCACAGTTTTCAAGCACACCACAGACTTCATACCTGATCTGGATCCTGGGCAGGTGAGCAGAGGCCATGGACAGGGACGGCTCCAGGCACCAACTAAGGAAGCAGGTGCTTGGAGCAGCCAATCAAAAGGGGCAGCACGTCTGGGTCTTCGGCAGGAATTCAGCAGCAGGTCCCTCAGTCCCTCTCTTCCTCTTTGCGCTCCCACTGAAGTGCCGCCAAAGAGGAAGAAGGAGTGAAGGATCCACCACTGAACCGCCGCCAAAGAATGGAGCAGCACGATTAAGCTGCTGCCGAAGTGCCGCCGACCGGCTTTTTTTTTTTTTCACCGCTTGGGGTGGCAGAAAACCTGGAGCCGGGCCTGGCCATGGAGAAAGCTCACATTTGTTTCTCAGAGGCTGCTGAAACCCCATAGCTTGCCAGGTGGTGCAGCCTTCTTCTGGGGCAGGATGGGATGATTAATAGACTTTGATCCCTTGGCCTAATCCTTCCCCCAGCCCACCCATGCCTCATCTGCTCACAGCCCCTGTGTATAGGAACAGTCATGGATTGGAATTCGTCAGTGAAGTTGTCTCTCATTATTGTCAACCCAAAACATTCAAAATCCATGGGACAGATTCCCCCCCACACCCCCACCCCCACAAAGCTCATGAGATTGACAGAAAAACAATGTGATCCTAGCAGTAATTATTAATTTATTATTTTTACTATTGCAGGACTTTTCAACTGCCTTCTGTTTTGTGTGTGCAGTGTCCTTGTAGCCGTGTTGGCTACAGGATATTAGAGAGACAAGGCAATATTCTGTTTTTTGAACATTTAGAGGGCAGTTGCCATCTCCAATTCATATGTGAGCATTTCAGGTTTCAATCCCAACCTTAAACGCGCCAACAGACATGCGGGTCTTCCTGTGTCTGCTTGGCAGGAGCTCCAGTGAATCTCTACTGCTGTTCTGTCTCTCCCTGGCCTTCTAGCCTTCTCCCTTCCTTCCTTATCACCCTTACTGCCCCCACTTAATCGCCTGCCCCTCTTGCTTTCTCTCTCCCTGCTCCTCCACTCGCCCCAGTATTTCTCCTCCCTTTCCACTCTCATTGTCTCTCGCTGCTCCTTCCTCCCCTGTCCCTCTGGCCACTTCTGGTATTAAAATCTATGAATGTACCAGTTCTGTTGAAAGGTAATTGCCCTAGAAATTTGGGACTACATTTGAACCAGGAGCAAATGTCTTTCTTTGTTTCAGAGCAGGGAAGGGTTCTGTGGGAAGAGAGGATATAGGGTGTGGGCTGAGCAGCCAGGAGTGAGGATCCATATGAACATACCAACCAATAGAGGAGGTTTGAGCTGTACTTTGTTTTATTATTGCTAATTTCTGCATTAGGAAAACTAAGCCCCAAGAAGGGGAGAGCTTGTATAACACAGGGGACAGTGTGTGTTACATTTCCCTCTGTGTCTGATCCTGATGATATAGGTCAATTACAGATCTCAGCTAAAGCCTCTGTTATTTTAGCTCAAGCTCACTGGGCCTTGCTTTTAACTGTGGATGTCCCCAGGCCAAATGGTCTCTGCACTTCCAGTCCCAATCCTAGCTGAACCATGGGACGTGAGGAGGCAGGTGAAAAAAGTTAAATGAAATGGAAAAGAACACATTGGCTTGTGGGAGCTAAATGCACAGGCCAGAGCTC
Source organism: Malaclemys terrapin pileata (assembly GCF_027887155.1). Lineage (NCBI taxonomy): Eukaryota > Metazoa > Chordata > Testudines > Emydidae > Malaclemys > Malaclemys terrapin. The sequence goes on along the minus strand of NC_071505.1, from coordinate 349,273,029 downwards.
TCCAGAAGCTTTAGAAGTGGACAGATGTTTATGTGGGAGCTTAAATGTTTCAAAACCAGTTTATCAAATAGAGAAGGTTGCAGGAGTGGAGATTGGAGAAGAACACTGAGTATTGACAACTAAGAACATAGCACATTAAAGGACATAGATGCCATTATGATGGTTTAATAGTTTGGGTCCAGATCCTCAGCTGGTATAAACGGGTGTAGCATCACTGATGTCAATGGACCAGATACTCAACTGGTGGAAATCGGCCTAGCTCCAGTGATATCAATGGATCAGATCATCAGCTGGTGTAAATTGATGTAGTTCTGTTGAGCTCCAAGGACGAGATCCTTAGCTGGTGTAAACAAGTGTAGCACCACTCATGTCAGTGGGCCAGGTCCTGAACTCATGTAATTCAGTGTAGCTCCATGGAGGTCAATGGAGCTATGCTGATTAACACTAGCTAAGAGTCTGGTGCTTGGTGTGCAGCACTTATAGGGTTAAAGAGCACACAGAAATGTTTTGTTCCCAGATGATCAGCAACCCCTGGGGAGTTTTTGAGGGAACCCATATAACAGTGCCACAGGGAGAGCCTGACAGGCACTGCATGAAAACCCTACAGTGCATCTCATCCCTGTCTGGTGAAGACCATCCCCATTTCCTCCTCTCTGTTCATGCCTGAATTTGGTGAGTATGTCGGTTCCTCTGGTGCAATACATGGGTCTGTGCAATACATTGGTTGGATTCTGAGCTCAGTTACGCTGGGGTACATCTAACATTGTCTTTCCTGGTTTGACTCCAGATTTATAGTAGTGTGATGGAAGGGAGAAGCTGCCCCAGAATACCTTGAATCTTGTAGAGTTCTAAAAGTGGGATTAATGCTACTGACTCACCAGACTCACAGGTGTATCGTGAGGCTTAATTAATGTATTAAGATGCTTAAGGGAAGGTCAAGAACTCGGAAAGCTTGAAAAGGGACTGCGAGGAAATTCTTTATGCAGTGTCAATTCTCAAGCCTGCTACTTAGAGTTTCACCTGAATGTCTGAAATCAGGGTTCCCCCATGTGCGTCCCATGATCCAACTGCAGAAGAGCACTGTGTCCACAAGATACCAAGTGTACACATCTCACTGGTCAGGAACATATTCTGTGTTCACATAGCAAATTAAATAAGGTCGTGATCATTCGCATCTAGTCTGGTCTAATATCTGGTCTAATATCGAACAGAGTGAGATCAACATTTATTATAAACAATAATCTGGTCTGACCTCCTACCTATCCCAAACTGTAGAATTTCACACGGTAATTCCTGCATCAGACTTATAATGTCTGGCTAGGAGAGTTTACATCTGGGGATGGGAACACACAGGATCTAATATCCGGCAGATTATGATTTGATTCTTAGTGTTAAGGCCACAAGGAACCTTTAGATCATCCAGTGTGTCCTTCTGTCTAGCAACCAGTTACCCTTTTAATTAGTCCAATAACTTGCATTTGACTAAACCAAAACATTTGCTTGGCTAAAACACCTTCCAGAAAGGTGTCCGGTCTTGGTCTGAAGACATTGAGAGATGGACAATTCATCACTTCCTTTGTGAGTTTGTTCCAATGGTTCATCTCCATCCCTTTTTAAAAATCGTGAATAATTTCTGATTTCTACTTGTCTGAATTCAGCTTCTGTGTTTCTCCACTAGATTAAAGAGCTAATTAGTACCCTTCATGTTCTCCCCAGAAAGGTCCTTACACTTCTCTCCTTTTCAATAAGATGAACAGACTGAGTTCTTTAAGTCTCTCACGTGAGGCATTTTCTCTGTCCCTCAAATCATTTAGGTGGCTCTTTTCGGCACCCTCTCTAATTTGTCAACATCCTTTTTAAAATAAGGGCACCAGAGCTGGATGCAACATCCCAGTGTCGGTCTCACCAATGCCCAATAGAGGTAAAATCCCCTCCCTGGTCACTACCCCCTGTTCATATATCCAATGATCGCATCATCCCTAGCATCACCCTGGACCTCATGCTCAGTCGCTTGTCCACTATGACCCCATAATCCCTTTCAGAGTCACTGCCTCCCAGGATATAGTCCCCCGTTCAGTAGGTCTGCCTGCATTCCTTGGTCCGAGATGTCTGTCTTTGCCTTTGGCGGTATTCAAATGCATGTTGTTCGAATGGGCCCAGATTGCCCGGATGGCTCTGTGGGATGGTGGCCTGTCCTCATTATTTACTGCCCCACCCAGGGCTGGCTCCAGCTTCTTCGCCGCCCCAATTGGCGAACAGAAAAAAACAACAACCATGATTGGTGGCAGTTCAGCAGCAGCTCTACCGCGCCGCTTCATTCTTCAGCAGCAATTCGGCGGCCGGTCCTTCCCTCCGAGAGGGACTGAGAGACCCGCCGCCGAATTGCCATCGAAGACCCGGACGTGCCGCCTCTCTCCATTGACCGACCCAAACACCTGCTTCCTGTGCTGGTGCCTGGAGCTGGCCCTGGCCCCACCAATCTTTGTGTCACCCACAGATGTTACCAGCAGTGATTTTACACTGATATAAAAATAGAGGTCAGATTCTGATCTCACCTACACTGGTGTAAATCTGGAACAATGCCATTGTCTTTCCTGGTTTGACACCAGATTTGCAGACTGGCTTGACTCCAGTTTTGTGCACATAATTGAAGAGCGTTGATACAACTGCCAATCACGTACACTAAGAACACAGAAAACCGTTCAGCAGACTGTGCTGCTCGCTCGGTCTCCAACAGCGAATTCAGACGATAAGTCAGAAGGAGAAACTCCAGTTAGGAAGATGAATCTGAAGGCTGTGCAGGAGTAAATCTAAGGAGAGAGGAAGTGAAGATGCTTGGCATCGTAGCCAGTGAAAGGGAGAGGAAAAGAGGGCAAAAAGCTAATGCAGTCTTTTATTCACAATGGGTCAAAGTAAAGTGGGACCCTGGATTTATTATTTTGGGGTGTAACCTGGCCTAAAGATTATGAATTAAATTCCAAGTGATCACTTTGAGGGTTGACAGGTTCTTGTCCCAAGATCAGGCCCAGTCAGATTATTATTAAAGTTATTATATGATTGGGCACCCTGATGTGCACAGGTGCAACACTCACACTATAGCAACTCTATTATATTTACAAATACATTTAGCAAAGTCACACGCACAGTAAGGTAGATAGAGATAATACAGAGAGCACATCTGAATATCCATACTGACACGGTCCCTTGCAGAACAACCTGAAATGTTAGCCATTATCTTCCTCATCACTGTTACCGTTCTCATCTTTACCAGTGGCCATCACTCTGCCCCTCCCAAGGTCTACTTCTCTCTCCCCTGCTGCCCTGGGATGCAATGAGGAGTATTTGTGGCATCTTAGAGACTAACAAATTTATTTGGGCATAAGCTTTCATGGGCTAGAACCCACTTCAACAGATGCATGGAGTGGAAAATACAGTAGCAGGTATATTTATGCATTATACATAGTACACAAAAAGATGGGAGTTGCCTTACCAGGTGGGGAATCAGTCTAACGAGACAATTCAATTAACAGTGGTAATGAGGGTGGCCCATTTCAAACAGTTGAGAAGAAGGTGTGAGTAACAATAGGGGGAAATTAGTATGGTAAAATTAGGTTTTGTAATGACTCGTGTTATGCTGATGTTACCATGTCTAATGCAAATTTCATAGGGGTTTCTCCCCTCTTCCTTATACATATATCATTCCCTTACCAATGTTAAGGTGTCCTTCTTCTATAGGTTAGTGTATTTATGATTTTACCCCATTATCATATACATTAATTCATTATCATGGCACCCTTGCGGTCAGATGGTCCGACCGAATCATTCCAGAAGCTGGTGTCAGTTCATGTTCTATGGTTGGCTGATGTCGCTATGGATAAAATCCCCCCTACAGCCATGGGGCTGTGCTCCCGGCCCCCAGTCATGGTGCTCTGCAGCCGCCGTGCCTCTTCCCCCGAACACCCCACCCCAGCTCCTCCCGCTCCCTTCCTGAGCTTATTTCTGGTGCTCCAGAAGCTGTGGGAGGATGGGGGAGGAGTTACTGAGTGCGGGGCCCCCAGCTTTTCCCCACGAGTGCTCCAGCCCCAGATGCCAGTTAACAGAGTTTTCTGGATATTAAAGTGCCGGATAACAAAGCGTGTACTGTATAATGCAAAGCAGTGAATATAACAGAGGTAAGCTGACCCACTGGGCTACAGGGGGCTGTCAGTTTCCGTTCAGAGGTTCTGAATCTCCATTCCCTTACGTTGGTGCCAATCAGGATGTTACAGTGTGTGAAAAATGGTATAAGCTGCTGCTGCTGGGAGGGTAGTCTCCAAAAGTCCCAAGCAAGGTCTTGGAACCCTGATGCAGGGCCTGTCCATTGGTGCAGCTCCTTTGACTTCAGTGGGATCGCTCGGAGCATGTGAGAGGAGAATTGGGCCCACCCAGGATGACCCCATCTGCAGCTCTCACTGAAACCAAGAGTTTGCAATGGAGGCCGAACTTGCTGTTTCAGATTCTCCATGCAAATTGGTTTTGTTTGAAAAGAGTTAATTGTGTGCACGGACTGTGAAAGAGTGAGGGGGAGGGGGTGGATAGGTGTTTGTTGGAGGCAGTGAGGCAGGGAGGGAAGGAAGTAACTGCTCTCCACAGACAAATAATACAAAGAACCCCGCCACGTTCACTCCAGGAACTCATTGGGAGCTGGGAGCGCTCCTCACCTCTGGCAATAGGGCCGATTTAATTGGGAGTCTAAATGCAGATTTGGGTGCCTAGCTTCAGGCATCCCCCCTTTGAACCCCCAGTGTATGTTCTGTATGCACTCAGCACCCATCCACCAATGCTGAACAATCTTTCAGGGGTAAGGATGAGGCTCATCTGTGTCACTGGGCCAGCTCCAAAACCCTCTCTCAGTGGTCATTGAGCCCTTACTCCCATGGATTGCAGTGGGAGTTTTTCCTGAGCAGGGACCCCAGGAGTCGGCCCCTGGTGAAAGGTATGTGAGCTCCGGAATGAGACGATAGAGATGTATTAACTTGATTGAAGCTGCAGTATGTTAGAAGTACACATCTCTGATATCTTATTCCCAAGAAGCAGTGATGGAGTCAGTTAGCCAATGACAGGGCAGGGTTTTGCTGCCTCAGGAGAAATCATAAGTGATGCACAGAATGCACAACTTCATACAACAAAGAGAGATTGCAAGGTCCTTGCAGCTAGTCAAAGCTAAACACGATGCCTTTCTAAGAGGGAACAGGTGTGGTTTTTTTCTCTCTCTCCAGTAACAGGGAATCCCGAATTCACCGCTGCAGCAACTGCTTGGGAATCAGTGGAGGTACACCTGGGAAGAGCTTGGCTCAAGGACTTGTACTGTGTTGTGAATAGGTTCTGTGGCACCCAATCATGGCTTTAATAACAAAACTGCTTCTTGTTCTAGGCAACGGTGTCGGTGACCCGGGCTCGCAGCATGGCAGCTTTCAATCACACCTCAGCCAGCCCTGCAGTATTCCTCCTGGTGGGCATCCCAGGGCTGGAACAAGCACACGGCTGGCTCGCCATCCCTTTGTGCTCCTTGTATATTGTGGCAGTCCTGGGGAACTGCACCATCCTGTTCATTATACGGGCGGATCCAAGCCTCCACCAGCCCATGTACTATTTCCTGAGCATGCTGGCCCTCAGCGACCTGGGCCTGTCAGCTTCCACGCTGCCCACAATGCTGAGCGTCTTCCTGCTTAATTCCAGGAAGGTTAATGCCGATGCTTGCTTCACCCAGCTGTACTTCATCCACACCTTCTCTGTCATGGAGTCAGCCGTGTTGCTGGCCATGGCCTTTGACCGCTTTGTGGCCATTCACAAGCCCCTGAGATACGCCTCAATCTTAACCAATGCCACTGTTGCCAGGATAGGGCTGGCTTTCATGGCGAGGAGCGTGCTCATGGTAATGCCAATCCCTGTTCTCCTCTGGAGACTGCGGTATTGTCTTCCCAATGTTCTCTCCCACTCCTTCTGCCTGCACCAGGATGTCATGAAACTGGCCTGCTCCAACAGGACGATTAACAGCATCTATGGCTTGTTTGTGGTCATCACCACGATGGGCTTAGATGCGCTGCTCATTGTCCTATCCTATGTCATGATCATTACGACTGTGTTGAGCATTGTGTCCAAGGAGAAGCGCCTCAAGGCTCTGAACACCTGCGTCTCCCACATCTCTGCCGTCTTGATCTTCTACATCCCCATGATTGGCATCTCCATGATCCACCGTTTTGAGGAACGTGCCTCTCCCCTCGTCCCCGTCCTCATGGCCGATGTCTATGTGCTGGTCCCACCAGTGATGAACCCCATCGTGTACAGCGTGAAGACCAAACAGATCCGCAGGAGGATAGCCCAGAGGTTCCAGAGGAAGACGATCCCAAATAAAGACTGAGGGGGTTTGGTCACACTGGCTCTGCATCTGTGCCATCATTCACACCTGTGTCAAATGCATCCCTTTAGATCTGGTAGCATTTGCACCCACTTTGCACAGGTTTTTAAGGCATCATGAGGTGCGAGGCTGCGGCAGAGTCAGGCCCATCGTCCAATGGGATTTTCCATCAAAGGCAAATGGGGAAAACAATGTAAAGATTTCCCAGAGGTTAGCCGCTGGATGGCTACTGGTAGCCCTAGGTAGAGAACAGCTGCTATGCTCCCCACTCACCGTCCAACTGCCCTAACTTCAGTAAAGTTATTCTGAGATACTTGCTACGATGCCGGCCTGACAGTTGCTTCACTTCTTGCCTCAAACTCATGGGCAGAATTTCTAAGTGTGGTTAAACAGCTGCCACGGGCATCCCACCCAGTGGTGCATGTGGAGAGGCAGTGTGACCTAGCAGACAGAGCATCGGATAAGACTTGGGTTCTAATCCTGGCTCTGCCCCTGGTCTGTTGGGTGACCTTGGCCAAGTATCTTCATCGCCCCGTACCTCAGTTTCCCCATATGTAAAACGGGGCTGCTGACACTGACTGCCTTTTAAAGCACTTTGAGATGTACTGATGACAAGTGCTAGGTATTATTAAGTGCTGAGTGAGTGATCCCTGTATAGCCAGCTGCTGTGTCCCATCCCACTCCAGGCCCGTACAGCTGGGGCACGGCTTCAGTGTGGGCAAATGCACCAGATACCTTCAAGGGCCTATTTTAGCTTGTAAGCACATCATGTCCTGCTTTGTGTCCTTCACATTCCAGGTACACTGGCAAAGACTGAAAAATAATAATAACTCCTGACCTGAACCCAGAATAGTCGAGTGAGCTTGATCTTTTATTATTTCATTTCAACTCTGCAGAATTACCGCATGGAAATCCCAGCCACCTGCAAAGGGATGGGATGTTTTTACATGTGACAGCACCAAAAGTAGAAAATTTCTGATCTCTTTAAGTTCCGTGTCATAACTTTCTGCTACTGTCCAGCAGCTGGGAAGAGGAAGGATGGTCTTGTGGGTAAGGCAAAGTCTCAGCATTTAGACAACCCATGTTTAATTCCCAGCTCTGGCAAAGAGTGCCTGCGTGGCCTTGGATGATCATTTAATCTCTTTTTGCTTGCCGGCAGGGAGCACGGTGATGGGGGCTGGGAAAGGCCTCAGTTGGGAAATCTCCAGGTGGGCCTGCTTTCCGTCATTGTCCTTTTGGGGGTCACTGGATACTGGTCACTATAAGTGACTTGATGCGGGTTTAGATGGGCCATTGGTCTCGTTCATGTCGGTAATTCCTATCTTTGGCTTAATAAAATCTTCCCCCTTCTTTTTCCCTTGTCGTGTCATGTCGCAAAAAAGGAAAAATTCATAGTGAGTTGCCCCTTAAATGGTGTGTAGGATCAAAGGCTAGGCTTCCAAGGCTGTGCATGTGCAAATGCTGAAGCCCAGTGGCACACGCGTTATTTGATCATATTTCTGATGTTGCCCTTATGACATGTATTGACTATTAAAAAAGAACGTGAACATCGACTGGTTCTAATATTCAGACAAAACTGTTGTGAACATCAGAGAACAAAAGCTTGCCTTGCCTTTGTGTGGCTACATCCCATCAGACTCTGTGGGTGATTGTGGCACCTTAGAGACTAACAAATTTATTAGAGCATAAGCTTTCGTGGACTACAGCCCACTTCTTCGGATGCATCCGAAGAAGTGGGCTGTAGTCCACGAAAGCTTATGCTCTAATAAATTTGTTAGTCTCTAAGGTGCCACAAGTACTCCTGTTCTTCTTTTTGCGGATACAGACTAACACGGCTGTTACTCTGAAATCTGTGGGTGATGTTATCTGTGGTCAGACATGGCCGGGGAGGCACCCAGCTTATTCAAGACATTGCTGCTCACGTCAGCCTCCTCCCACCTGCTCCAAACCCATTGATTCTCCCTGCCCCCTTTAACCTCCCATTAGCTCCCACCTCAGAGCCCAGCTCAATTCTATGCCTTATATAGGATTTACACAGGGCAGGAATGCTCTGTTTCCCAGTTTGAGCTCCACGCCCTATTTTTGGAAAAATACTAGCAGGCCAAGATGGGGTCCAGTACCAGGTGATATGAACACATGAAGCTGCAGTATCAAAACAGCATCCCAGGAAGCTTCTCAGGAAGGTGGGAGATTAGCATGTTCAAACTCCTATTGTTCCCCCTAATGGCCCATCCAGGCTGATTGCATAATATCTGGTGGGTGTTCTCCAGGTGTAAACACAGTTTTAATTGTTACCTAGTCAATATTCCTAACTTCAGAGACAGAAATGATACGTACATACAAATAGGATAATCATAGTCAGTAAATCATAATCTTTCCAATGATAGCTTATATGATTCATCTTGCATAAAATACATCCTAGATATGCTATAATCATCTTATAACAATATTTCTATGGGAGGTAGTCACACCCTAATTTTAGGGTCTCATGTGGCTCCCTAGTGAGACAATCATAGCACATTGAATGTATATATCTTCCCACCACTGCTGTGAGAGAGGACAGAGTTATTACCCACCTGTGCAGAGGCTCAGAGACAGCCAATGGTGCATGGTCACAGAGGGGAAAGGAATCAAACCAAGCTCTGTTGAGTCACAGCGCAATGCACAGACCGCAGGCAGCATTCCAGCCATCTGAGCGGTGACAGGCCTGGATGGACTCAGCGAGCAGGGAAAGCAAGGAGCTAGTTACAGAGGTTTGATTCACTGGCCTGTTCTCCCCCTGCCTCAGCAGAGTTTAGAGCAGTCTGGGGGTTGGGTGGAACTCCACCCAGTGGTAACAGCTTCCAAGAGCCTGGCACACTCTGGCCAAGTCCCTGCACACAGGGGCCACCCCAGTGTGACTCCTTGTGGTCTGAGGTAGCCCTGCAGGTGTCCTGCCCTTCCCTCTAAGGTCCTTGCAATAACTGACTCTCAGCCTGGGATACTTAAAACAAGAGCCCCCTTTGTGGGGTCACATTTATTCAGTCTATTCCAAAACACAAGGTCTCCTAACCCCCAGTCCCACCCTCCTCCTTTACTCAAGAGACACCCACCATCCTGCTGGCTGGGGTCAGCGTGGGTTCAGGCTTGCCACATCCCCTGCCCAATCTCTTCCCCTGACACCCTGACGCCTGTCCCCATCACTTCCTACTAAGCCCTTCCGCCTGCTCCTCCACTACCCCTGAGGGTCTCCTCCCCGGCCAGGCCAGAGCTGTGCTGTGATAAGAGCTGCCCTGGAAGCCCAGGCCTCTGTGGGGAGCCTCGAACTCTACAACTTCCCTAAGGGGATGCATCCTGGGGGGCAGAGTCACAGGCTGAGGGCTGCTCTCGGGGCCCCCAGCCACTTGCCTATGACAGGAGGAGGGTCTGGGGCTCCATACAGTGGTTGTGGCTCCCTGGGCAACTCTTAGGGCAGCTAGTCTCTGGCCTTGGGCCTGGAGAGGGGGCGGAGCTCAGATAAAGAGGAGGAGCAGGAGGTGGGGCTTGGGGGAAAGGATGGGGCAGAGGGAGGGGCCTCAGGGGAAGAGGAGGAGCAGGAATGGGGTCAATGCGGGGATGTGGATCCTGCATATGATCTGCTTTTGCTTTTGAAAAAGTGGTCATCTTACACTGAATGGGCTGGGCTGGGATAGGAGCTTGCTGGGCCACTGTGGGGGAGTTGAGGACCATTTCAACCCTGCAGCAGGGCAAACAGAGGGGAGGAGAAGGAGGGAATCTGGGCCTTAGTCTCTTACCAGGACTCCTGTGTGTCAGACCCTCACTCACATGCTCAGCTCTGCCTACATGAGTAGTGGGTTCAGCAGGTGTGCTGTGTTCAGAGTCACAAACAGAGTTGGGGGGCGGTGTGAATGGCTTCTCCTGGGCTGTTGGTGTTAATCATGTCTCTGACATGACTCAGTCATTAGGACTTGGCTAAGGGGGTAAGGGGAGGGTGGGTGTCTGTGCCCCTTCAATAGCCCCTGTCCACAGCTCATGCAGCCCCATGGATCACGCAGCATCCAGAGCGCTCAGGAAGGGCCAGGACTGAAACTGCCAAAGAAGCTCGGCACCTTTTTTCGTGGCCCCTGGAACTTTAACCAGAGACAGGCCAGTGATGGGCCAGTTATAATGCGAAACAACATCCACATCCCATCTCCTTATTGACTGTATCGAGACTGCTTCAACCGCTGATACAGCTCTTTATGGGCCAACACCCCACCATTCCCAGTCGCTCCAGGAACATAGTAATTTTGTAAATGCTGCTGTCTGCCTTGGTCACCTTCCCCCAGTGCACTGTCCTCCCACACCAGGAAGCAGGAACAGCACCTATCCCATTATTCCAGGCCTTAGATCCTGCCTCTCTCTGCAGAGTGGAGATCAATTGCTTATGTCATCTCGGATGTAAGGGTACAGGATGGAATAGGTGGCCCCTGGTTTTCATCTGCCATGTAACCAGTGCTGGCCCCGGGTGATGAACTGACCCATCACTTGACAAACACCCTGATTATCCTCGCACGAAGGTGTTTGCTTTTCACGCTGTACACAATTGGATTCATCAGAGGCGGGACCAGCAGGTAGATGTAGCCCAGGAGAATCTGAAGCAATGGAGGCGAGCCCTTCCCGAATCTGTGTAACAGAGACAAACCGATCTCTGGTGTGTAAAAGAGCACAACAGCACAGAGGTGGGAGACACAGGTGTTCAGGGCCCTCAGGCACTCTGTCGGGGACGCGACTTTCAGCACTGTTTTGAAGATCATCACATAAGAGAGGAAGATGAGCAGCGAGTCCAACCCCACCATTAAGAGCGTAATAAACAAGCCATAGATGCTGTTGATTGTGATATCTGAACAAGCCAGCTTCATGACCTCCTGGTTCAGGCAGTAGGAATGGGAGAGGACATTGGCTCGACAGTATCGGAACCGCTTCAAGAGAAAGGGGAGTGGGAATGTTAGGACAAACCCTCTTAACACAAACACCAGTCCCATCTTGGCTATTCTTGGAAGAGTTAAGATGGAAGCATATCTCAGTGGGTTAGAGATCGCGACAAAGCGGTCAAAGGCCATCAACAAGAGAATGGAGGATTCAATGAATGACAGGGAGTGGATGAAGAACAGCTGGGCAAAACAGGCATCAAGGCTGATCTCCCTAGAGTTAAACAAATATATGCCCAGTATCGTGGGTATGGTGGTTATCGATATGCCAAGGTCTGTGATGGCCAACATGGAAAGGAAAATGTACATGGGCTCATGGAGGGTTGGATCTGTTTTTATAATGAACAGAATGACTGAATTTCCTATTATTGAAATAACATACACTAAGCAAAAGGGGATAGAGATCCAGAGATGGACGTCTTCCTGCCCAGGTAGCCCGGTCAGTAGGAACACTGCAGAGTTGAAGTTGGTGTCATTGACAGCTGACATAATGTACTGGGCAGGTCCCAGGAATTTTGAACTCTCCTTCCTAAAAGGAAAAAGAACAGGAGACTAGTTGATATTTAACGAGACATTTTTCTGCTCTCAGTGGAAATCTAGAGACTCCCAGGAGTTCAAGGAAGATCAGCAAATACATAGTCTTGGATTTGCAGCAACAACAGAAAGATAGGCATTGCCAGACTGGATCAGACCTGCAGTCCATCGAGCCCAGTATCCAGTGGCCAACTCCAGATGTTTCAGTGGACGGTGGAAGAAACCCTGCAATAGGCAGCTCTAAGGGAAAATTTTCCACTGGCACCCACTAGTTAGACATATTTTTGACATAAACCAGGAAGGTTTAGAGCCCTAACAAGACTTTTTAAAAAAAAAGTCTCACTACTGTAATTGGAATGTCCATATAATTAGCCCGTCACTCTTTGAATTCTGTTAAGCTCGTGACCCCTGTGATATCTTTTGACTGTGAGTTCCACAGCCTATTTGAGCACTGTGTGATTTTACAATTGAGACCCTCATACACACACCCTTTCTGGCCCTCCACTTCTGTGTCTGGCCCTTTGTATCATGGCATGTGGGTAAAAGCATGGCAACTGCATGGTGAAAATGGTATTTATGTGTCCTACATTCAAGCTATTTATAAATGTGTTTCATTGCCTCATTACACACACACACACACACACACACACACACACACACACACACAAAATATAATTTTCTCCTCTCCTGAGAGTTTAAATGATGCCACTGCCCCTTTGTCATTTTGGGGGATAAATTCTTAGGGCCGGGTGTTTAATTCAATAACAGTGACTTCAACAGCATTACTTTAGATTTACATGTGTACATTCAATCAGAACAAGGCTCTATTAACTTTCCCTTTACCAAATGTCCCAGGTGATACACTCTGACCCCCAGGAATCCTTTCAAGAGAAACTGAAATGTTTTGCCTGCCCAGCATTGACTGAATTCAGCAAGTTTTATAATCCACACGCTTCTTTTCATCCTCACAGGACCTAAATCCTCTCCCAATGCAATGGTCTGTAGATATCTGGCAAGTTACAAGCTAACATAAACAGTTACTTCAGCTAAGCGGGGGAGGGGTTGGTGTCACAAATGAGCGAATAGTGTAAATACTAGATTTGCACTAATATCCAACTGAATGTGCAAGTTACTTCAGCCATTCTTGTGTAAGAGGTGATGAGAATAAATTACATACAATCAATATTACAGGGCCCTTTCCTGCACCTCAGCTCTATTTGCTGAAACACAGACTAGTGATTCTGGTCTCTCCTGAATTTTTGGCGTGTCTTGCACTGGTATTGCAGTGGGATTGTGTTCATGACTCTGAATATAAGTTTTACAAACAGTTTCTGGGGATAGAATCATACAACTGTTCAAAGAAAAAAGAGTTAATAGCACAAACCCATTACAAACAGTTTGTGGAGTATTTCTGATATACTTTCTAAAGCTTAAGCCATTAAGTAGTAAAGTTACCACTGCTCCTTCCTGTAGAGATTCCAACAACTCTGCTGCTGGCTTTCAATATACATGCATCTCATGAACGTTTGGTTTGTAATTGTATTACAATGAAACATTTTGGCCTAACGAATCTTCTTTCAGAGAAGATTTCTCAGGTTAGAGTGGGACTTAAAAAGTAGCATATGTAAACAGGGTCTGAATGAACTCTCCTCTGACAGCTACCGGGAAGGGGGAGAGACTTGAGGAGCAAACTGTATTTACATAAACAACCATACTCTCCCTAGATATCAGTAGATAGAGAGGTGTTGCTCAAAGTGTTCAACTTTGACTGGTGTACAAATCCCTTAGTACTGAATCCAGGGGTAGTGAAATACTATTATTAATGTTAAGTATCAAAGGAGTAGCCGTGTTAGTCTGGATCTGTAAAAGCAGCAAAGAGTTCTGTGGCACCTTATAGACTAACAGACATATTGGAGCATGAGCTTTCGTGGGTGAATACCCACTTCTTCCGACGTTATTAATATTGTTGTCTTTATTGTATGAATAAAGGGGAGCAAAAGTGTGCTCAACCTGTCCCAAATGAGGTGGTCACCTTCAGCTGAAAGTATCTTATTAAGCCAATGGCTCGAATGCCAGAGCCCTGTGAAGGTAAGAGGACTGGGGAAAGGTATCCCAGGCAGGAGTTGTGTGCTCTCTTTCAGGGTCCCCGGTATGGTTTAATCTGTTCCTACCCACCATTCAAAGATAGAGCTGAATAGACTCTATTGGGAGCCTTTTTTATTGTAAGTGCTGAAATGAGAGCTGAAATCACTGGTGGTGGAAAAGCATTTCTGCCCAGCCTTCTACAAACTTACAGTCACAAAAAGCTATCATTCACTAAGAGATAGACCTGCAGAGGTCACAGCAGAGAGGCAGGTGGCAGCAGAAGGTATCTGACAGTCAACTGACTAGAGTGGAGCAAGTGGCTGGTGGGGCAGCCAGCAGAGAGGAGCCATGGCCGGCGGGGTGGCCAGCCAGAACAAGTGATCAGATGGCAGGTGGGAGGTGAATGATGCACCTCTGAGCCCCAGGCCCTCACTGACCAAGGACAACCACAATGAGTGGGGTATGGGCACAGTAAAGGAACTTTAGTTTGTAGAACTCAAGAGCACGAAGCAGAAGACGTGTCCTGCTCACAGTTTTAGGATTATGAATCCTGCTTGTGGCACTTTCCCTAATTAATGTCGGGAGACTTCTCTCCTTTTATTAAAAGTTTCTTTTCTACACTCGGACTCTGTGATTGCGAGAGGGAAATATTGCCTCTCAGAGGTGCCCAGGAGTGGTGTGTAATTTTTCCTGGTTACTGGGTGAGAGCTCGGCCCTCTTCTTTGTTGTATTATTGAAAAGGAACCCCTAGATATTGAAACTGGCTCTGGTAGCTGCCGGCTATGTCTGGCAGAAGGGTTACATGTATGTCATGTGGATTTCTCCCGAACCTGAAAAGATCACAACATCTCACCCTTCAGTCAATTGCTTGTCAGCAAACAAAAGTCTAGCAGCTCCTCTGTCCCTGAGTTAATAGCTGACTGGTTCTCCTCAAGTTCTATCACTCTGTAGCCTCTATCCGGAGTGGTAACAGGCATTGGGATGTGTAGAAAACATTAATTACCTGGGCTCTAACTCTCTAATACATAGTAAACCCAGCACCTGTTTTTCAGGCATCATGCAGGTTTTCAGGAAGTGCATTAAAAGTCAAATGCAAGTGGAACTTCATTTCCCATATGAAAGTAGTCTATTTCTCTCTGACTGCCTGTGACCACTATTCATAAAATCCATAGCAAACGGGAAGGGTATTGGGACAGACATGGAGCTCAGCTGCCATAATGAATGTGTATGTTAAACCCAGCTCTTTGAATGTTTATGTTATGGCTATTTCGGGTTAACTATTAGCAAGTTTATGTTATGGTTGTATTGGGTGAAACCAGTTTTGCTCTTCTTAGTTTAACAGGAGGCTGCTGGAAAACAAGCAGCAAGGGAAGTAACAGCTCAAGAAAAGACATCGCTCAGTAACCACCCCTGGGAGATTGAGAGATGACACCGGAGCTACAAGCTGGGAAGAGCCTATTTCCGTCCTCTAGCCACATCACACAGCTTGTTTTGCCAGTGCTGGGAGTCTGTCCAGAGCTGGGGCAGCTGTTGTGAGAATCTCTTCAGACTGATAGGCACAGACAATGCTGGGGAAGTCATAAGGCCTTCGGCCTGCCTGGGTCCCCATCAGAGTGGGAAGGCTTGGGGTCAGAGACGTGTACAGACTGTTGTTTGAAAACCCTCTTATTCTCCCATATTACACTTTATTCCTGCTGTTCAGATTAAACAATATTCTGGTTTAAGAAGTCTGGCTGGTCACTCATCTCACCACTACTCACAGAATCCCAGAGAGAAGAAACACAGGTGCCAGACCCACTTGGACCAACTCAGCAAGCACAGCTGACCTGCAGTGTGCGGTACCCCAGGGCCCAGTCTGAGGGTGGGTGGATCGCAGAATTCCACCCCATGAGAGGGAAGGCTACGAGGCCTGACACCTGGCACTTGGACACCAGAGAGGGCGCAGAGATGTCGGTAGCCCTGAAACTCTGAGCGGTCTCTATAGGGCAGAAAGGCTGGAGCCCCCAGCCAGTCAGGAAACAGAAATATGCCTCATCGGACCTATTACCACAGAGCAACGGAGCTTTCAATTCCTGTGTAAACAATTAAGCCAGATAAAAAGACCTTTGAAAATGTATTTGCTGATTAAATTTCTAGAAGCAAATAAACCTGAGGTGATTTGGGAAGTAGTCACTGATATTCCATGGGGTCTCCTCTCGCTCAGCCCCTGGCCGGATCGGACCCAGAGCACACGGAAACTCTAGAAATGGGACCCCTTGAGAAATCCTCACACGGGCCATTGGGGTTTTAACACTCCGTGCTCGCTTTGAATATCAGGTTTCTGTGTAGATTGAATGACCCACCGTGGAGCATGGGCAGATGCAGGGGAGCTACCTAGCTACTTAGTGCTGCCTGCCCTCCAGCCCTGTCACTGAGTCACCCCGACAGCCCAGCTGAGTCCTCTGCCGCTGCACAGAACATCTGCCAATGGAAACAGCTCGCAGCCTTTCCCCTTCACTTCACATTTTAAGGATAGTGAGACCTGCCAACGTACCCAATTCCTGCTAGACGGGGAGCCGCTGACACCAGAGGTCTTCACCATAAAGGACAAGGAGTCATCGGAGAGATTGCACGGGCAGCAGGCAGTATCTGTTCAGCTAGCGAGGGAACTGCCTTTATGAAGTATCCCAGCACATTCCCTTGGGGGCCACTTGGCCATCAGGGAATCTCAAAGGCTTGGCTTAGTGTGCACCAGCTGTAACCTCGTCACAGCCAATGGCAAACTGCAGGAGGCCAAATCACAAGGGATGTGTGGTGATGCTTCCCAAATGGACTGCAGCACAAAACTTGCTGCAGGCTCTATTTCTGGAATCCGGGCTTGTCATCACTGTTCATGTGGTTCTGATTAGTGACATGGCTACCTTGTGGGCGGCCGAGTGGTAACGATGATGCTCTCAGAGCTGTGATCTTGCAGAAATAAAATATAATAATAATAATTTCTCCCTGAGGAATGAAAAGGAGGACCCAGGGATCCCCCAAGTTAGGCACAGATCTCAGTGATCCATTGGTAGCTAGGCCCACCCACCCACCATCTCTTTTCCTCCACAACTGCTCTAGGACCCTCTCCAGCTCCCTGCTAGCACAGGTTCATCAGAGATGTGCTACCAGGGCCTGTCACACTAGCCACTGCCCGCAGGATCTGCTGAAGGAGCATTGTACAGATGGGAGGGAGCTGCACAGAGATGGGAAGGCTGGTTAGAGTAGCAGATGGGCACAATACCCTAGCCGCAGACTGGTTGGGAAGGTTAGACATTTGTGTTTCCAGAGTGCAGCCATAGACTCGGTCAGTGAAACCTTAATTTACATTATGAGGAATAGGCAGATGAAAAGCCTCCAATTTCTCTTGGGGATCCAGGCAGCTGCAGCTGGGCAGCATTATGACTGAAAAGGAAACATTTTATTTGGGCCCAAAAAATTGTTGGGGGAATTCTGTTTTTCAGCCCATGTTTAGCTCAAACCATGAACGTCTGTGACTCCTGCTACAGGACCTCACCCCTAGGGGGCAGCACTCACCCATCTCAGCCTCCCACACTCAGCAGGCCTTGGACATCTGCTATGGTATCTACGCTAGCTCTATAACAGGGGATCCGCTGGAGAAGGCTTGTCTGCAGCAGCCCATCCATCAGTGGAACAATTTAAGAACATAAGAATGGTTATATAGTTTCAGAGTAATGGTCCATTTAGCCCAGATTCTGGTCTTTTGGCAGTGGACAGTGAGGATGCTGCAGAGGAAAAGAAGAAAACAGGGCATATATTAAGTGATCCTTTCCCTGTCGTCTGCACCCTGCTTCTGGCAGTCAAAGGTTTAGAGACACCCAGAGCATGGGGCTGCGTCTCTGACTATCTCAGCTGATAGCTATTTATGGACCTATCCTCCATGAACCTATCTGATTCTTTTTTGTACCCAGTTATACTTTTGGCCTTCACAACCTCCCTTGGCAATGTGTTCCACAGCTTGGCTGTGCGCTGTGTGAAAAAGCACTTTCTTTTGTTTATTTTAAACCTGCTGCCTATTAACTTCAGTAGGTGGCCCCTGGCTCTTATAAAGGGGTAAATATCACTTCCTTATTCACTTTTTCCACACCACTGTTGATTTCATAGACCTCTATCATATCCTCCTTTAGTCGTCTCTTTTTCAAGATGAACATCCAAGTCTTCTTAATCTGTCTTCATACAGAAGCTGTTCATACCCCTAAACATTTTTATTTCCCTTCTCTGTCATTTTTTCCAATTCAAATATATCTTTTTTTTTTTTTATATGGGGAAACCAGAAGTGCACACAGTATTGAAGTTGATATTCTCTGTCCTATTATCTATCACTTTCCGAATGCTTCCCAACATTCTGTTCCCTTTTTGACTGCCGTTGCACATTGAGTGCACGTTTTCAGAGAACTATCCACTATGACTCCAAGATCTCTTTCTTGAGTGGTAACAGCTAATTTTGATCCCATCATTTTGTATGTATCGTTGGGATTATGTTTTCCAGTGTGCACTACTTTGCATACTTAGCCCACAGGTAAGTGGGGAACATGGAGACCTGGGAGATGGGTCTGAAACAAGAGGGAGTATGGGCTATAATTGCAGAGAGAAAGGAGGGTCAGGGCAAAACTGGGAGGCAAGATCGAACCAGTATCTTAGATGCCTATATACAAATGCGAGAAGTATGGGTAATAAGCAGGAAGAACTGGAAGTGCTAATAAATAAATACAACTATGACATTGTTGGCATCACTTGGTGGGATAATACACATGATTGGAATGTTGGTGTGGATGGGTACAGCTTGCTCAGGAAGGATAGACAGGGGGAAAAGGGAGGAGGTGTTGCCTTATATATTAAAAATGTATACACTTGGACTGAGGTGGAGATGGACATATGAGACGGAAGTGTTGAAAGTCTCTGGGTTAGGCTAAAAGGGGAAAAAACAAGGGTGATGTCATGGTAGGGGTCTACTACAGGCCACCTAACCAGGTGGAAGAGGTGGATGAGGCTTTTTTTTAACAACTAACAAAATCATCCAAAGCCCAAGATTTGGTGGTGATGGGGGACTTCAACTATCCAAATATATTGTTGGGAAAATAACACAGCGGGGCACAGACTATCCAACAAATTCTTGTACTGCATTGGAGACAACTTTTTATTTCAGAAGGTTGAAAAAGCTACAAGGGGGGAAGCTGTTCTAGACTTCATTGAGAATTTGAAAGTAGAAGGCAGCTTGGGTGAAAGTGATCATGGAATCATAGAGTTTGCAATTCTAAGGAAGGGTAGAAGGGAGTACAGCAAAATAGAGACAATGGATTTCAGGAAGGTGGATTTTGGTAAGCTCAGACAGCTGATAGGTAAGGTCCCATGGGAATCAAGACTGAGGGGAAAAACAACGGAGAGTTGGCAGTTTTTCAAAGGGACACTATTAAGGGCCCAAAAGCAAGCTATTCCACTGGTTAGAAAAGATAGAAAATGTGGCAAAAGACCACCTTGGCTTAACCACGAGATCTTGCATGATCTAAAAAATAAAAAGGAGTCATTAAGTTCTTGGTTACACTTGCGAGTTACAGCGCTGTAAAGCCGCCCCCAGCGCTGTAACTCACTCCCCGTCCACACTGGCAAGGCATTTGCAGCGCTGTATCTCCGTGGTTGCAGTGCTGCATGTACTCCATGTCCCTGAGAGGAATAGCATGTATTGCGCTGCCGCTGCAGCGCTGCGGCATCAGTGTGGCCGCCCAATGCGCTGTGAATGGCCTCCAGAAGTATTCGGCAGTATCCCACAATGCCTGTTCTAGCCACTCTGGTCATCAGTTCAAACTCTACTGCCCTGGCCTCAGGTAACCAACCATGTGAACCACCCTTTACATTCCCTGGGAATTTTAAAAATCCCCTTCCTGTTTGCTCAGCCCGGCATGGCGTGGAGTGCTATCAGCGAATCTTTCCAGGTGACCATGCCTCCACGCGCCAAGCGAGCCCCAGCATGGAGCAATGGCGAGTTGCTGGACCTCATCAGTGTTTGGGGGGAGGAAGCTGTACAGTCCCAGCTGCGATCCAGCCGTAGGAATTATGATACCTTCAGGAAGGTATCAAAGGACATGATGGAAAGGGGCCATGACTGGGATGCCCTGCAGTGCAGGATCAAAGTGAAGGAGCTGCGGAGTGCCTACCGCAAAGCCCGTGACGCAAACAGCCACTTGGGTGCTCCCCCCGCGACCTGCCGATTCTACAAAGAGCTGGATGCAGTACTTGGGGTTAACCCCACTTCCACTCCGAGCACCACCATGGACACTTCAGAGCTGGTGGGGGGGGGGGAGGAGGAGGAGGAGGAAAACGGGAGTGATGGTGGTGGGCCGGATACACCTCAGCAGTTCAGGCTCCATTTCCCGCAGACAGATCGCACTGCACAGAAACCGTTGAAAGATGGCAACAAAGGTGGATGGAAACCGAGGGATTTCTGGGATG
This sequence comes from Malaclemys terrapin pileata, assembly GCF_027887155.1. Lineage (NCBI taxonomy): Eukaryota > Metazoa > Chordata > Testudines > Emydidae > Malaclemys > Malaclemys terrapin. The sequence goes on along the minus strand of NC_071505.1, from coordinate 349,252,581 downwards.
TGAAGCAATGCATCACGGGGCATTGGGACAGGACCCAGAATGCCCCACACCCACGCCCCCTTCCCACAATCCATGGTTCCAGAATGGGAAGAGATGCTCTGTGGGATAGCTGCCAATAATGCACCGCTCTCAATAGCGCTGAAATTGCCGCAAATGTGGCCACAACAGTGCGCTGGGCAGATTGCAGCGCTTTCCCTACTCAGCTGCATGAAGTCAGGTTTAACTCACAGCGCTGTACATCTGCAAGTGTAGCCAAGGCCATAAAAAATGGAAACTAGGACAGATTACAAAGGATGAATATAAGCAAACAACACAGGAATGCAGGGGCAAGATTAGAAAGTCAAAGGCACAAAATGAGCTCAAACTAGCTAGAGGAATAAAGGGAAACAAGAAGACTTTTTATCAATACATTAGAAGCAAGAGGAAGACCAAAAACAGGGTAGGCCCACTGCTCAGTGAAGAGGGAGAAACAGTAACAGGAAACTTGGAAATGGCAGAGATGCTTAATGACTTCTTTGTTTCAGTCTTCCCCGAGAAGTCTGAAGGAATGCCTAACATAGTGAATACTAATGGGAAGGGGGTAGGTTTAGCAGATAAAATAAAAAAAAGAACAAGTTAAAAATCACTTAGAAAAGTTAGATGCCTGCAAGTCACCAGGGCCTGATGAAATGCATCCTAGAATACTCAAGGAGTTAATAGAGGAGGTATCTGAGCCTCTAGCTATTATCTCTGGAAAATCATGGGAGACGGGAGAGATTCCAGAAGACTGGAAAAGGGCAAATATAGTGCCCATCTACAAAAAGGGAAATAAAAACAACCCAGGAAAATACAGACAAGTTAGTTTAACTTCTGTGCCAGGGAAGATAATGGAGCAAGTAATTAAGGAAATCATCTGCAAATACTTGGAAGATAGTAAATTGATAGGGAATAGCCAGCATCGATTTGTGAAGAACAAATTGTGTCAAACCAATCTGATAACTTTCTTTGATAGGATAACGAGCCTTGTGGATAAGGGTGAAGCTGTGGATGTGGTATACCTAGACTTTAGTAAGGCATTTGATACGGTCTTGCATAATATTCTTATCGATAAACTAGGCAAATACATTTAGATGGGGCTACTATAAGGTGGGTGCATAACTGGCCGGATAACCATACTCAGAGAGTTGTTATTAATGGTTCCCAATCCTGCTGGAAAGGCATAAAAAGTGGGGTTCCACAGGGGTCTGTTTTGGGACCGGCTCTGTTCAATATCTTCATTAATGACTTAGATATTGGCATAGAAAGTACGCTTATTAAGTCTGCGGATGACACCAAACTGGGAGGGATTGCAACTGCTTTGGAGGACAGGGTCATAATTCAAAATGATCTGGACAAATTGGAGAAATGGTCTGAGCTAAACAGGATGAAGTTTAATAAAGACATATGCAAAGTGCTCCACTTAGGAAGGAAAAATCAGTTTCACACATACAGAATGGGAAGAGACTGTCTAGGAAGGAGTACGGCAGAAAGGGATCTAGGGATTATAAGCAAACATGATTCTGGGATGCATTAACAGGTGTGCTGTGAGCAAGACACAAGAAGTCATTCTTCCGCTCTACTCTACGCTGGTTAGGCCTCAACTGGAGTATTGTGTCCAGTTCTGGACACCGCATTTCAAGAAAGATGTGGAGAAATTGGAGAGGGTCCAGAGAAGAGCAACAAGAATGATTAAAGGTCTTGAGAACATGACCTATAAAGGAAGGCTGAAAGAACTGGGTTTGTTTAGTTTAAAAAAGAGAAGACTGAGAGGGGACATGATAGCAGTTTTCAGGTATCTAAAAGGGTGTCATAAGGAGGAGGGAGAAAACTTGTTCACCTTAACCTCTAAGGGTAGAACAAGAAGCAATGGGCTTAAACTGCAGCAAGGGAGGTTTAGGTTGGACATTAGGAAAAAGTTCCTAACTGTCAGGGTGGTTAAACACTGGAATCCGGAGGTTGTGGAATCTCCATCTCTGGAGATATTTAAGAGTAGGTTAGATAAATGTCTATCAGGGATGGTCTAGACAATATTTGGTCCTGCCACGAGGGCAGGGGACTGGACTCGACGACCTCTCGAGGTCCCTTCCAGTCCTAGAATCTATAAATCTATGAATTTATCAAATCTGAATTTCATCTGCCATTTTGTTGCCCAGTCACCCAGTTTTGGGAGATCCCTTTCTAACTCTTTTTAATCTGATTTGAACTTATGTATATTGAGTAGTTTTGTATCATCTGCAAATGTTGCCACCTCACTGTTTCCCCTTTTTCAAGATCATTTATGAATATCATGACCTGGTGTGTCGGGGAACCCTCACTGGAAATGCCAAGGTCAGGGCACGCTGCAAAAGGGAGAGCAGATGCTCCCAAGACCAGCAGGTAACACTAAAGTTAAACTCCCCAACCAGTCAGAAACTGTGCTTCTGATCCCTCACACTGGTTATCAAGATGCAAAAAAGAAATCACACAGCCCCCTTTATTGCATTCCAGTCTCTGGCTTCCAATCAGCACCTAGGTCCAGAACAGTGGCAAGTTATTTAAAAACTCTGAACATATACAAAAATGTTCGTCTGACCCCAAAAGGTCAGCCATGTCACCAGGTCATTATAGGTTTGGATCTTACCCAAAATACCACGCTGCCAGCCAATCCTTTGGTGTGTAAAACTAAAGGTTTATTTTAAAGAAAAAAGAAAGTACAAGAAGAGAGATGTTGAAATGCTGAAATGCTGAAACAGCCACATACATTCAAAGTCTTCAAAGTTAGTCAGGTTCCTAGCAGTACTGGTGAGTTTGCTGGCTTGAAAGTCCCGCTGGAACACATCCACAGCTTGGATGGGTCACTCAGTCCTTTATTCAGAACTTCATTTGTAGAAAGGTTAATCCAGAGGTAAGAAGCAGGAATGAAGACAAGAAACAAGAGTGAAGACAAAATGGAGAAGATGCCGCTGCCTTTTATAGTCTTTTGCCATGCAGCCTGGGCTTCCTTTGTTCCCAACACAAACTGCCCAGCACATGGCCTGGAAGCCTTAGAGTTCTGTCCATAGGTTTGGCCCTGCATGCCCTGCCGAGTAATAAGGTGTATCCCTTGCCTTCTCTCAATGGGTCAATTGTATAGACAATGTCTCTTGACGGGTCATCAAGCAGTCTAGGCAGTGCTAATGCCAATCTCTCTGGGAGTGTCACCCAGATGCACAGCAGAGACATACCAAACCTATAACTTACAATGCAGAGGTGATATGAACACATATATGAGATGATCGTATCTGGCTAATTATAACATTTCTGCAGATACCTTACACGGCAGATCTGTCACAACTCATTGCAATTTTAAAATACTAGTATTTATAATATCCTAAAGTGCCCCCCCCAAAAAATCCATACTTTGTCTCCAATATGTTGAACAGCACTGGTCTCAGTACAGACCCCTGGGGGACACCACTATTTACCCCTCTCCAGTCTGAAAACTGACCATTTATTCCTACGTTTGTTTCCTATCTTTTAACCAGTTAGTGATCCATGGGAGGACTTGGTTCAGGCTTGATGCGACCCCCGCTGCTTCTCTTTCCCTGAGGCTCTATCCCCTAGGCAGCCTGGAGCCAGGTCCAAGAGCTGTCCTAGGAGCCCAGGCTGCTGTGGGGAACCCCAGACTCACCAGATTCTTTGGGTTCTACATTCAGGGGGGCGGGGATATAGTTTGGGGGTGACTCTTGGGACCCCAGCCCCCGGCCAGGTCACGTGGAGGATCTGGGGCTCCTCACAGTGGCGCTGGGTCCCTGGGCAGCTCTTACCATGACCCGGCTCTGGCTTCTACCATGGAGAGGGGGGTGGAGCCTCGAGGGAAGAGGAGGAGGAGTGGCTGGGGCAACAAATAGGAACAAGAGGGGTAGTGGCAGGGTCACCCAGGGGATGGAGCTCCTGCATATGTCCCACTTTTGCCTTTTGAAAAGATGGTCACCTACAGTGAATGGGCTGGGAGCTCGCTGTGCCTCTGTGGGGGAGCTGAGGATTGTTTCCACCCCTTTGCAAGCCGCTCGGGAAGCACAGACTGAGGGGCTGGGGCGGGAACCTGGGCCTCAGTCTCTTGCCAGGACTCCTGTGTGTCAGACCTTAACTCATACACACAGCCCTGCCCTGCCTCAGTGGGCAGTGGGCTGAGCAGGTGTGCTGTGTGCAGAGCCATCAACAGGGGTGGGGAGCTGCCTAAATGGCTTCTCCTGGCGCTCTGGCATTAATCACGTTTCTGACAAGACACAGTCAAAATGATCTTGTTGAGGGCGTAGGGGAAGGATGGCTGTCTGTGTAGCTTGAATAGCCCCTGTCCACAGCTGGTGCAGACCCCATAGACAGGGCCGGTGCAAGGAAGTTTCGCGCCCTAGGCAAAACTTCCACCTTGAGCCCCCCCGACCTGAGGCAGCTTTCTGCCCCCCCCCTCCGCCATGAGGCGCCCCCTCCATGGCACCTCCCCGCCTCTGCCCTGAGGTGCCCCTCTCCGCGGCAGCTCCCCCCCCCACCAGCCATGCGGCAGCTCCCCACCCCAGCTCAACTCTGCTCCACCTCCTCCCCGATCACGCCGCCCCTGCTGTAATTCTCCTCCCCTCCCAGGCTTGTGGCGCCAAACAGCTGATTGGTGCCGCAAGCCTGGGAGGCGGGAGAAGTGGAGCAGCAATGGCGTGCTCGGGGAGGAGGCGGAGCAGAGGTGAGCTTGGGTGGGGAGCCCTGCGGCCACCCCGTGGCAGCTCCCTACCCCACCGGCCTGGGGAGCCGTGAGGCAGTTCCCCACCCCAGCTCACCTCTGCTCCGCCTCCTCCCCGAGCACGCCATCCCCGCTCTAATTCTCCTCCCCTCCCAGGCTTGCGGTGCCAAATATCTGATTGGTGCTGCAAGCCTGGGAGGTGGGAGAAGTGGAGCGGTGACCACGCACTCGGGCAGAGGAACTCTGAGCCGAACATGTCAGCGTGCTGCTGGCAGTCCAGCAACGCTGTAAAAAAAAATTGGGGGCACCACTTTTTGGCACCCCCAAATCATGGCACCCTAGGCAACCGCCTAGTTTGCCTTAATGGTAGCACTGGCCCTGCCCATGGGTCACGCAGCACCCAGAGCACACAGGAAGGGCCAGGACAGCAACAGCAGAACAGCTCTGCAGCTTTTTTTATGCCCTGGGGATGTTTAGCCAGAGACGGGACAGGGACATGCCAGGTGTAATGGGAAATAGCATCCACATCCCTTCTCTTTATTGACTGTCTCAAGAGAAATTCGGAGGTTGGAGCAGCCACCGACACAGCTCCTTATAGGCCAATATCTCACCAGTCCCCTGGCTCTCCATGAACACAGTCACATTGTAAATGCTGCTACCTGCCTTGGTCTCCTTCCCCCAGTTCACTGTCCTCCCTCACCAGCCCCTCTCCCATTGCTCCAGGCCTTGGACCATGTGAAAACCTCTCTCTACAATGAGGAGATCAGTAGCTCATGTCGTCTCAGATGTAAGGGTGCAGGATGGAATAGGAGGCCCGTGTTTTTTGTCCCCCATGTCACCAGCACTGGAGCTGGGTGATGAACTGAACTTTTACTTGATGAACACCCTGATGATCCTCGCACGAAGGTGTTTGCTTTTCACGCTGTATACAATTGGGTTCATCAGGGGTGGGACCAGCAGGGAGATGTAGCTCAGGATAATAGGAAGCAAGGGGGAAGAGCTATTTGCAAATCTGTGTATCACAGACAGGCTGAAGTCTGGTATGTAGAAAAGCAGGACAGCGCAGAGGTGGGAGACGCAGGTGTTCAGGGCCCTCAGGCACTCTTCCTGGGACACGACACTAAGCACTGTTTTGAGGATCATCACATAAGAGAGGAAGATGAGCAGCGAGTCCAACCCCATCGTTAAGAGTTTAGCAAACAAGCCATAGATGCTGTTGACTGTGATGTTTGAACAAGCCATCTTCATGACCTCCTGGTACAGGCAGTAGGTATGGGAGAGAACATTGGCTCGACAGTATTGGAACCGTTTCAGGAGAAAGGGGAGTGGGAATATTACGGCCGCCCCTCTTAGCACACACACCAGTCCCATCTTTGCTATTCTCGGCAGGGTTAAGATGGAAGCGTATCTCAGTGGGTTACAGATTGCAATGAAGCGGTAAAAGGCCATCAACAAGAGGATGGAGGATTCAGTGCACTGAAGCAAGGGGATGAAGAAGAGCTGGGCTAAACAGCCATCAAGGCTGATCTCCCTAGAGTTAAACAAGTATATGCCCAGTATCGTTGGCATGGTGGCTATCGATATACCAATGTCTGTGACTGCCAACATTGAAAGGAAAATGAACATGGGCTCATGGAGGCTTGGATCTGTTTTTATAATGAGCAGAATGACTGAATTTCCTACTATCGAAATAACATACATTAAGCAGAAGGAGATAGAGATCCAGAGATGGACGTCTTCCTGCCCAGGTATCCCAGTGAGGAGGAACACGGCAGACTTTAATTTGGTGTCATTGACAGCTGACATAATGTGCTGGGCAGGTCCGAGGAGTTTTCAACTTTCTTTCCTGAAAGGAAAAAGAAAAGGAGACTAGCTGATGTTTAATGAGACATCTTTCTGCACTCTGTGCAAGTCTAAAGGAGCTCAAGGAATGTCAGCAAGAACAGCATTGATAGGAAGATAGGCACTGCCAGACTGTATCAGACCTGTCATTCATCTAGCCCAGTATCCAGTGGCCAATTCCAGATGCTTCAGATGAAGGTGGAAAAAGACCTGCAGTTGGGAGCTATGAGATAACCTGCTCTAAGGGAAAGTTCCCCTACCCCCCCCCCCCCCCCCGAGACACAATATTTAGACATTATTTGTGGTGTAAGTCAGGAAGGTTTGGAACCCTTCCAAGACTTATTTTTAAAAAAATCCTCGCTGCTGTAATTAGATTTGACTGTGAGTTCCACAGACTACTTGAGCACTGTGTGATTTTACAATTGTGACCTTCAGACAGACTCGATCTCTGGCCGTCCACTTTCCGAGTGTGGCCCTTTGTATCACGACATGTGGGTAAACGCATGGCAAGTGCATGGTGAAAATGGTATTTGTGTGTCCTGCATTCAAGCTATTTATTAATGTGTTTCATTGTTTCATTAAACATATTTTTATTACCTCCACTCCTTAGTGTTTAAATTCTGCCCCTTTGCAGTTTTTTGGGATAAATTCTTAGGGCCAGGTGCTTAATTCAATAACATTGACTTCAACAGTGTAACTCCAGATTCACATGCATAAATTCAATCAGAAAAAGGCTCCATTAACTTTCCACTACCAAATGCCCCCAGTGATACACTCTGACCCCCAAGAATTCCTCCAAGAGAAGCTGAGTGCTTTAACTAGCCAGTCGTGATAGAATCCAGAGAGTTCAATCATCCTACTGGCTTCTCTCCATCCTCCCAGGACCTGCATCTTTTCCCCATGCAAGCATCTGTAGATATCAGGCAAGTTACAAGCTAACACAGGCAGTTACTTCAGCTGGGTGGAGGAGGTGTTGGCATCAGAAATGGGTGAATACTTCAAACACTGGTGTTGCACTAATGTCCAGGTGTGTGTGCAAGTTACTTCAGCCATGCTCATATAAGAGATGATTGGCGTAAATTACATAAACCACTATTGCACTCCCATTTCCTGCACCTGAGCTCTACTCTGGGGAAACACAGACCAGCGGTTCTGTTCTCTCATGACCTTTTGGAAAGTCTTTTACATGTATTGCTGAGGGTTTGTGTTCATGACCTTGATTGTAAGTATTAGAAACCACTTCTGGTCAGTTACCAGGAGATAGAATCATACAACTGTTCACTGTACAAAGAGTTAATAGCAGAAACCCTTTGCAAACAGTATGAGGAGTACTTTTGACATGCTATCTAAAGGCAAAACCATTACACAGTAAAGTTACCACTGCTCCTTCCTACAGAGATTCCAACAACTCTGCTGCTGGCTTTTGATATACCTCATGAAAGTTTGGTTTGTAATATTTGTATATTTGTCTCAGCCATCATGCAGTCGCTTGTTGGCAAACAAAAGTCTAGTAGCTCCTCTGTCCCTGGGTTAATAGCTGACTGGTTCCCCTCAGGTTCTGTTCTGTCAGTGTGTAGCCTGTATCCGGAGTGATAACAGGCGTTGGGACCAGAATAGAAAATATTCATTCCCTGAGCTGTCACTCTCTCGTACATAGTAAGCCCACCACTTGTTATTCAGGCATGATGAGGGTTTGCAGGAAGTGGATTTCAAAGTCAAATACATGAATATTCATGGAAATGGAACTTCCTCTCTCTCCGTGGCATCCAGGAACAACATAGCCTTTCCCCTTCACTTTACATTTTAAAGATAGTGAAACCTGCCAACGTACCCAACTCCTGCTAGAAGGGAAACCGCTGACACCGGAGATCTTCAGCCTAAAGGACAAGGAGTCATTGGAGAGGTTGCATGGGCAGCAGACAGTATCTGTTCAATTAGGAAGGCAACTGCCTTTATGAAGCATGTCTGCACATTCCCTTGGGGGCCACTTGGCCATCAGGGAACCTCAGCTGCTTGGCTTAGTGAGAACCAGCTTTAACTGCCATCATGGCCAATGGCAAACTGCAGGAGGCCAAAACACAGGGGATGTGAGGTGATGCTAGCCAATCTTACTGCAGCGCCAGTCCTGCTGCATGCTCTATTCCTGGAATCTGGGCTTGTCATCACTGTTCATATGATTGCAATTAATCACATGGCAACCTTGGGTGCAGCCAAGTGGAAACAATAATGCTGTCACAGCTGTGATCTTGCTGAAATAAAATAAATAATAAATAATAATAATAATAATAATTTAGGACCTGATTTCTCCCCAGCAGCCCCTTTCTCTGCATTGTAAACCCAGAGTGCAAGCCAGGGAAGAGAGATTCCACAAGGCTCAGTAAAGGGAAATTTGCCTCGGATCATTCCAGTACCAGAGGTTCCTTCCCTTCTCCTGGAGGAATAAAAAGGGGACCCAGTGCCCCTGGATCCCCACAGTAATGCACAGATCTCAATGAGCCACTTGTAGCTCCGCCCACCCACAATCTCTGTGCCTCTGCAACTGCTCTAGCTTGCTGCTAGCACAAGTTAATCAGAAATGTTCTACCTGGGCCTGTCACAGTAGCCACTGCCCACAGTATCTGCTGAAGGGGCATTGTACAGGGTGGAGGGGGCTGCACAGAGATGGGAAGGCTCCTTAGAGTAACTGATGGAGACATTGGCCCAGCCATAGACTGGTCGGGAGTTTTCGACTTTTCCATTCCCAAAGTTCAGCCATAGACTCAGTCAGTGCAACCTTTGTTTTTGTTCCAAGGGAGAGGCAGATGAAAAGCCTCCAGTTTCTTTTGGGGATCCAAAATGTCACCTCTGTAAACAAAGGCTGTTGTATATCTATCCCACATCTAGGGGAAGCTGACTTATATCAATGAGTTTGCATTGTACAGATGCAAGACGGTATAATTCTGGATTTATACTCCTGCAAGAGTCCAAGGCTGGGTAGCTGGGAAATTGGTTGTTGTCTCCTGTTTGTCCTTGAGTGGCTTAGGTAAAGCACTCAGGTAACTCAGTCTGGTGTGTGGTGCCACCTGCTGTTGTGTTGGGTGACACAGGGCCTGGAGAGGCTGGCTGTGTCCCAAGCAGAGCAGTGTGAGAGAGACCAGCCCAGCTGAATGGTTAGGGGTTCCATGGGATCCCAATCTGCACTCCGGTGGTGACAACCCATCAAAGAGGTTTTAGAAGAAACTGATAATTTAAACAGGAAAAATCACAAGGACCAGAAGATATTCATCCAGGAGTTCTGAAGGAACTCAAATATCAAGTTGCAGAACTATTAAATGTAACCTATCATTTGAATCAGACTGTACCAGATGATTCGCTAATAGCTAATGTGATGCTGATTTTTTAAAAAGGCTCCAGAGGTGATCCCAGAAATTACAGGCTAATAATCCAAACTTCAGTAGCAGGTAAACTGGTTGAAATTATAATAAAGAACAGAATTATGAGATAAATACAGGAACATGATTTGTTGGGGAAGAGTCAACCCTGCTTTTGCGAAGGGAAATCATGCCTCACCAATTGATAAGAATTTTTTGAGATGGTCAACAAAAATGTGGGCAGGGTTGATCCAGAGGATATAGTGTACTTGAACTTTCAGAAAGCCTTTGACAAGATCCCTTACCAAATACTCTTAAGAAAATTAAATAGTCATGGGATAAGAAGGAAGATTCTCTCCTGGGTCATAACTAGTTAAAAGACTGGAAACAAAGGGTAGGAATAAATGGTCAGTTTTCAAAATGGAGAGAGGTAACTCGTGGTGCCCCACAGGGGTCTATACTGGGACCAGTGCTGTTCCACATATTAATAAATGATCTGTAAAAGGGGTAAGCTGTGAGGTGGCAACATTTGCAGACAAAACAAAATTATTCAATATACTTAAGTCCAAAGGAGACTGTGAAGAGTTTCAAACGGATCTCACAAAATTCAGTGGTTGGGCAACAAAATGGCAAATGAAATTCAGTGTAGATAAATGCAAATTAATGCACATTAGAAAACATACTCCCAACGATACCTACAAAATGATGGTTCCAAATCAGCCATTACCACTCAAGAAAGAGATCTTAGAGTTGTGTATCATTCTCTGAAAACATCTGCTTAATGGGCAGAGGCAGTCAAAAAAGCTAACTGAATGCTGGGTGGTGAATATAATAGGCCAGGACAGGTTAAACCTCCCCTGGCAGAGCTGTGACTGCTGACCATCGGTTGTGAGGTTTTTCCCAGGGAAGTTTTTGCTTATTATTATACACCATGCAGGTTCCAGGGTGGCTGAGGAGGCAGGATGTGTTACTCAGCTTCCTGGGTTCATCAGTCATCTCCCTGGACTCCATGGTGATGAATCCATGAAGCAGAGTGTAATAGACCACTGTGATAGGTTGTCACCCCTTGAGGGCAGTCAGGGAGCCGTTGGAACCGTTGTGCCCCTTCACTCTCCAGCTGGGCTTGCCAATCTTACAATGCTTTGTTGGTGAACACAGACAGCCTCTGCAAGTCCTGTTATCACCCCGTACGACAACAGATGATAGTGCCACACACTCAACTGAGCTGCCTGAGTGCTTTACCTAAGCCGTGCAAAGACAGGCAGGCGACAACAGCCAATTTCCCAGCTCCTCCGCCTTGAATACTTCCTGGAGTATAACCCCAGAATTATACCATCTTTCACTGCACAGGTATCTGCACAGCATAATTATTAATCTAGGTCATTAATATAGGTCATTTGCCCACACAAAGCCGAGGGGGGACAGCTCAGTGGTTTGAGCATTGGCCTGCTAAACCCAGGGTGGTGAGTTCAATCCTTGAGGGGGCCACTTAGGGAACTAGGGCAAAAATCAGTACTTGGTCCTGCTAGTGAAGGCAAGGGGCTGGACTCAATGACCTTTCAAGGTCCCTTCCAGTTCTAGGAAATAGGATATCTCCACACACACACAAAAAATATATACATATATTTTCACATTACACAAAACATGCTGGTAAAGATAGAGCATAATTCAAGTTTAGTAACTACAAAAATGCATTTTAAGTGACTATAAGGGATAGCAACCAGATCAAAGGAGATTACCTAGTAAATAAACAAAAATGCAAACTAAACCTAGCAGGAATTGGGTACGCTGGCAGGTTTCACTATGTTTAAAATGTAAAGTAAAGGGGAAAGGCTACAAGCTGTTTCCTTTTGCAGATGTTCTGTGCCATGGCAGAGAACTCAGCTGGGCTGTTGGGGTGACTCAGGGATAGGGCTGAAGGGCAGGCAGCAACAGGTAGCTTCGGAACTTTATAATATCCTAAAGTGCTCCCCCACAAAAAAAATTCCATAGAGTGTCTCCAATATGTTGGACAGCACTGGTCTCAGTACAGACCCCTGGGGGACACCACTATTTACCCCTCTCCATTCTGAAAACTGACTATTTATTCCTACCCTTTGTTTCCTATCTTTTAACCAGTTACTGACCCAGGAGAGGACCTTCCTTCTTATCCCATGACAGCTTACTTTGTTTAAGAGCCTTTGGTATGGGAGCTTGTCAAAAGCTTTCTGAAAGTCCAAATACACCTGCGTCTGATGAAGTGGGCATTCACCCATGAAAGCTTATGCTCCAATACTTCTGTTAGTCTTAAAGGTGCCACAGGACCCTCTGTTGCTTTTTATGTGTCATGAATCACCCTTGCCCACATGTTTGTTGACCCTCTCAAAGAATTCTAATAGATTGGTGGGACATGATTTCCCTTTGAAAAACTGTGTTGATTCTTCTCCAACAAATTGTGTTCATCCATGTGTCTGATAATTCTGTTCTTTACTATAGTTTCAACCAATTTGCCTGATACTGAAGTCAGGCTTACTGGCCTGTATTGCCAGGATCACCTCTGAAGCCTTTTTTTTTTAAATCAGCACCACATCTGCCAGTCATTAGGAACAGAGTCTTATTTAAGCCATAGGTCACATACCACAGTTCTGTTAGTCTTAAAGGTGCCACAGGACCCTCTGTTGCTTTATACCACAGTTCGAAGTTCTGCAATTTGGTATTTGAGTTTCATCAGAACTCTGGTGAATATCATCTGGTCCTGGTGACTTAAATCTGTTTCATTTATCAGCTTGTTCCAAAACCTCCTTTATTGACATCTCAAAGTGTGACAGTTCTCAGATATGTCACACCCCCTCCCCCAGAAAATGGCTCATCTGTGGGAAACTCCTTCACATCCTCTGCAGTGTAAACTGATGGAAGGAATTCATTTAGCCTCTATGCAACAGCCTCATCTTCCTTGAGTGCTCCTTTAGCATCTCAACTCTCCAGTGGCCCCACTCACTGTTGGGTAGGCTCACCGCTTCTGATGTACTTTGAAAAAATAGCTGTTACTTTTTGTGTCATTTGCTAGTTGCTTTTCAGATCTTTTGAACTAGGTACCAGTATCACCAAGCCCCATTCCACAAATACGAGTCACACCGGCAACAAATCATGAGATTGATTTAAAATAATGAGATTTCAAAGTATACTAATCTGGGGTTTGTTTTCAAGTGTCTTTGAAAAAAAGCAACAGAGGGTCCTGTGGCACCTTTAAGACTAACAGAAGTATTTGGTTTCTCAGCCTTTGGGATCACCTGATTCAGGTTTTCTAGCTTCTCTGCAACTCACTTTTTTAAAGAAACTTTTTAAAGATAACTGAAAGCGAGGTTCCCATGCAGGCTCTTGGTCACAGCAGTTGGAGCTTTCAGAAAGTCAGGAAATAGTGTGAGACTCCCAATAAAATCCCAAGAGGAGTCACTGCTGGCCCTAACTAAAGTGGAGCACCCAAACAAGAAGGCTCTGAGGGTTAGTTAGTGGACAGTTCTGATCATGCAGTTGGTCAGTGGAAGAGACACTGTTTCCCTCTGCACTGGCTTACAGAGCCTCCTGTTGTAAGGAACAGGGTTACGCCACAGACAGCTGGACATAGCAGTGACTGACTCGCAGAGTCACTGGTATGTGAGGCAGAGCTCAGAGGATCTCCTCTCCATGTTTAGGCGAGAGACATGCACACGCAGGTAAGTAAGGCCATGAACATTCTTAATAGACTCAAGCACAGCTCCAAGTGCCTGCTGCTAGCTCTCTATGGGACCCACACAACCCCTCCCCCAGATCCAGCTCCCCCCAAACTTGGTGATGTTGGAAATTTGGATGCAGGCTGGGAAGTCTATCTCCAGTGCTAGAGCAGCTGTCATTGCTCATGGAGCGGATGGGGGTCAGGATCAGAGCAAAGGGCAGCCCAGCAGGGCTCTGTTCAGCCAGGCAATGCTCTCCAGATCCTTCGCTCTCTGAAAGCACGTCCTGATTCCCCCTCTTACTGCTGAGCTTCAAGAGGGACCTAGATCTCCTTTGTCAAAGGGGGCTGTGCTAATGACAGGCCTCATCATCAAGGGGTGTTGGGAAAAGTTCAGGTTCTCCACCCAGTGCCCCAGATTGCTCTTATGGGACATACAGAGCTGAAATCTCCCTAAGGCACTTACTTAGCTATGGCCCCAATTATTGTAGAGCGTCCGAGCACCTCTGTAACATATTTATTAATACAACACCCCGTGTGGCAGGGCCGTGCTACTAACACCACTGGGCAGATCCCAAGGCCAGAAGGCACCACTGTGATCACCTAGTCTGACCCCCTGCCTGTATAGCACAGGCCAGAGACCTGCCAAAAAATAACTCCTAGAGCAGAGCTGTTAGAACAACATCCTGCCTTGATTTAACAATTGTCAGTGCATGAGAATGTACCACAGAGGATGGGAGGGTGGACAAGGCTCAGGAGCTGAAGAGCTTTCAGTGAGTTTCTTAAAGAGACAGGGCATGGTGTCTCTCAGAAACTTCCCCAACAGCCCGCTCACTCCTTGTCTCTCTCTCTGTCCATCGCTCTCTCTCACACACACAAACACACAGTCTTTCACAGTCACATCCCAACACATACTTGTTTTATTGTTGTTACATCTTGGTACTTCCTGAAATGCACATATATTCTCTATAATTTTATTCTTTCAAACTGTTATTTTAGTTTGTTGACTGGTCTATACATTTCATAATTTTCATTTTTTTTAATGCTTAAATTAATTCTTTGAGTAAAAAAAAAAAAAAAAAAACAATGGAGATATCCCATCTCCTAGAACTGGAAGGGACCTTGAAAGGTCATCAAGTCCAGCCCCCTGCCTTCTCTAGCAGGACCAAGTACTGATTTTGCCCCAGATCCCCAAGTGGCCCCCTCAAGGATTGAACTCACAACCCTGGGTTTAGCAGGCCAATGCTCAAACCACTGAGCTATCCCTCCCCCCCACTAGTAGTGACCTCTAAAGTGCTTAACCTGTCCTGGCTGGAGTAATTATCCCTATGGTAAGTGGCATACATCCACATATATCTCAGTACACATAACAAAATTTATTCTGCACATGGAAGGAAAAAATTGGAGGGAACATTGGCAGGAAGCCAGTATTTTGTTTACAAACAGAGGCAGGGTGATTGAGATAAGAAAGGGCTGGTGATTAAATTATGGATCAAGAAATTTCGTCTATAAAACAGGAATCCCTCTGTGGAGGGGGGGGTTGTTTTAGAGAGAACACAAGGGACTCAGAACATGTACAGCAAAGCCTGTGAGTCAAGGTTACATTCAGAAAAGGGGGAGCTTTGGGGGCATAGGTGAAAAGAAGGGGCCAAAACCAAGGGAAGGAGTAGCAGTGGTATAGAGAAGTTCCCACTCTGCCCGTGGTACTTATGTAGCCCCATCACCATAGTATCTGAGCACCTCACATCACAGCCCCTCAGTGAGGAAGAGCAGTGCTATTATCCCCATTGTACAGATGGGAAACTGAGGCACAAACAGAGTATGGGCCAGATTTTCATAGGTATTTAGGCACTTAGAGGGATTTTCAAAAGTTCCTAGAATGTCTTTGTAAACCTCACTAGATGCCTAGCTGCATCTTTGGGTGCCTAAAAGGTTTTGAAGGTCCTGGCCTGAGGTTATATAGGAAGTTGATGGTGAGAGTAGAACCCAGGTGTTTCATGTTTAGCTCCCTATCCAGCAGACCAGCCTCTTTCTCTGCGGCATGCTGCAAAAAAAGAGGACTCTGATAGATGGGAGCAAAACCATGGTGGCCAGTTTTCTGAGACTCCAGCAAACGGTCCCAGGAGGTGGCAGGATTTGCCCCATGCTGGGTTGTAGAGCAATGGCTGTTCTGGAATTTTACATTTTAACTGATATCCATTTTGTTTTGTCATTTTTTTTCTGCGTTTGAGAAAAGGAAGGAATCAGAAAGTGTCATATACATATCAGATGTGTTTATGCCTCAAATTCTTAGGGTTTCAGCTGCATTCAGGACAATTCTAGAACAAAGAACAGAAATTGCATCCACAGAGTCCATAAAGTCGATGACTATTGTCATGATTTGTATTATTCACTGGGCGCCATCTGCGTGGTCAGCACTGTTCAGAATGGGTCAGAAAATGTAGTCCCTGAGCCAATGTGTATAAAATGTGTAGCCCTGGATAAGATGGCTCCACAATTTAAGTATGAAGTGTATAGTTGTTAAGCATATGTTAATCTCTATGAGTGGGTGTGCTGACGGCAATAGAAGTTTTACTGGATTAAGGACTAGAAGTTTTGACCCTCCAACTTTCTTTCAAGTGGAAAAACTGCCCAGAGCTCCTACACCTCTTTATTTTCCTTTCCTGCCTGCAGTGGCCCTGAGATACCTCAGAAGTCTGAATTTTTTTCTCAACTTTAAAATGTGGGATTTTTTTGGTGTTTGGTTTTAAAATATTCTCCTGTGAGAATGGCAACTCCATCACTGCAGTGTTGTGTTTCAGAGCCTTCTGGAAAGTAACTAGCCTTTAAACAGAAGTGAAAGCAGTGTTGCCAACTCTTATGATGTTATCATGAGTCTCATGATAATTATTGTTTTTCTTAGAGTTCCTGGATTCAGTAGTATATGTTATGATTTTAGCCTTTATTCTTAAAGAAAAATGAAGTTTCTAGTCCTCGTGGCTCTGGAGAAAGCGTTGAAATGTGACCCTAGTGCACAGTAAAGGCTCAAAAAGCAGACGGCAAATAAAAAGAACACCAAATCTGTTATTTGTACATAATCTCCTGATTAGAGCCAATCTCGTGATTTTTGGTGGGCCTGATTCATGATTTTTGAAAATGTGGGATTGGCAATACCGTGAAAGTGACTTGAAAGTGTCAGTTTTACTCCTGTTTAAGATCAGATTCTCGTCTATTATTTGTAATGGGGTAACAACCCTAGAGCCCCAGGCAGGTGCAGTATAAACTCTCAGCGCCTTGCCCTAGTAGGGTGTTTCCAAAGTTAAATGATCTATTCGAAGCATGAGTCCCCAGCTCAGTGAACTGCAAAAAAGTGATAGAAAATAATCTAGAAGAAGTCTGTGGAAGAGCCTGGAACTGAAGCCAGTTCTTCTGAGTCCCAGGCCAGCACTTTAACCCCTGAACCATCCTTCCTCTCTGGGGCTAGGGGCTGGGGAGGGAGCAGCTGGCAGCTCAGCATCCTGAGATTGCCAAACACTCAGGGAATTAAACTCCTGTGACATCACTACACAGGCAGGAGCAGCGCCAGGGTTTTTGCCGCCCTAGGCAGCAGCGCTCCTCCTCTGAGCATTCGGCGGCGAGGGTCCTTCTGCTCCGCATCTTAGGGGCACTTTGGCGCCGGGTCCCGGAGCGAGTGAAGGACCCGCCACTGAATTTCCACCAAAGACCCGGAGTGGAAGGACCCCCCACCGCCGAATTTCCGCCGAGGGCGGCAAAATGCCGCCCCCCAAATCCTGCCTCCCTAGGGTTGCCTAGTGGAAGCGTTGGCCCTGTACACGGGAACCCAAGAACAATTCCTTTTCCAGATGATAACACTGAGTCATGCTTTCTCCTGAATCTATTCAGGGACAAATCCATCAGTCTGGGCATGGAGCAGGGTCACAGTGGACAAGCAACTCCACATCAGCTTCCTGTGTGATGCAAAATAGGCTAATGTGATCCAAAGGGACATAGGAATGGAAGGGACCTCCTGGGTCCATGAGTCCAGTCCCTTGCTATGGCAGATGAACCCAGTATATCGTCCAATGCATAAACCCTGTTAAGTTCCATCTTAAAACCAGCTGAGTTGTTTGCCCCCCAGTGCTCCTGTTGGGAGGCTGTTCCAGAACCTCCCTGCTCGGATAGTCAGAAACCTCCTTCTCCTTCCCAGCATCAGTTTGTTCCTGGCCAGTTTCTCCCCATTTCTTCTTGTGCCCACACTGTCCTTTATCTTCAGGAGCTTGTCTACCTCCTTGGTGTTTGCCCCCTGCTCCCCAGCTATATTTACAGAGCTTCTCCTTGAAGCCAAGCCCTCCATTCCCCTCTCCATTCTAGGAGTCCTTCTCAGCACCTGTTCCCGTCTGAATTCTTCTTTCTTGAATATGATTGACCAGAATTTTACACAGTTTGTCAGAAGAAGTCTCACCAGTGCCTAGTATAGTGATAAGAATACTTCCCTGTCCCTGTCTCACTTGAAACATTCAAGGATCTCATGAGCTTTGTTCACAGCCTCATCACATGAGTGGCTCACAGTCATCCTGGGAATGACTAATAGAACCAGGTCTTTCTCCTCCTCTGTTATTTCCAACTTACCCTTGGCATTATAAACAGGGGCCTAGTGAGTAGATGCAGGGAAGATTGAGAGCTGACTTGATGACAGTGTACAAGCATCATCACAGTGACAAAACACCAGGTACTAACGGGCACTTTAATGTAGCAGGGAAAGGTATATCAAGAACCAATGGCTGGAAACTGAAGCCAGACAAGTTAAATGTAGAAATGAAGCACATATTTTTAACAGCGAGTGTGCTTAAACAGTGGATCTCTGAAGGGAAGTGGTGGAGTCTCCTGATACTTCCAAATCAAGACTGGATGCCTTCCTGGAAGATCCGCTTTAGATGAAGATACATTATTCTTTAGTCAAACACAAGTCATTGAGCTCAGTACAGGAGAAACTGGGTGAAATTCTGATGATGATTTTTCATACCTGCTCCCCATCATTTACCACATGTTCCATCTGCAATACCCCCTACAGTCAGGGCATGGGGGTTTGCACAGTTCTCCCACCCGGGGCTCCTACTAGAAAGGCACTTGCCTCACCTGCTGCTCCTGATGGGGAGTGGGGTTGTGGCACCCAGAGCACTCAGGAAGAGTCAGGACTGTGACTGGGATGATTTAGCTGGGAATTGGTCCTGCTTTGAGCAGGGGGTTGGACTAGATGACCTCTTGAGATCCCTTCCAACTCTGATATTCTATGATTCTATGATTCTATGACTGCACAACAGCTCTGCAGCTTTATTTATGGCCTGGGGATGTTTAGCCAGAGACGGGACAGGGACAGGGACAGGCCAAGTGTATTCGGAAACATCATCCACATCCCTTCTCTTTATTGACTGTCTCAAGAGGAATTCTGAGGTTGGAGCAGCCACCAATACGGCTCCTTATGGGCCAACATCTCACCAGTCCCCTGGCTCTCCATGAACACAATCACATTGTAAATGCTGCTACCTGCCTTGGTCTCCTTCCCCCAGTTCACTGTCCTCCCTCACCAGCCCTTCTCCCATTGCTCCAGGCCTTAGACCATGTGAAAACCTCTCTCTACATTGAGGAGATCAGTAGCTCATGTCATCTCAGATGTAAGGGTGCAGGATGGAATAAGAGGCCCATGTTTTTCATCTCCCATGTCACCAGTGCTGGAGCTGGGTGACAAACTGATCTTTTACTTGATGAACACCCTGATGATCCTCGCACGAAGGTGTTTGCTTTTCACGCTATACACAATTGGGTTCATCAGAGGTGGGACCAGCAGGGAGATGTAGTTCAGGATAATACGAAGCAAGGGGGAAGAACTATTCCAGAATCTGTGTATCACAGACAGGCTGATGTCTGGTGTGTAGAAGAGCAGGACAGCGCAGAGGTGGGAAATGCAGGTGTTCAGGGCCCTGAGGCACTCTGTGTGGGACACGACACTAAGCACTGTTTTGAGGATCATCACATAAGAGAGGAAGATGAGCAGCGAGTCCAACCCCATCGTGAAGAGTTTAGCAAACAACCCATAGATGTAGCTGACTGTGATATCCGAACAAGCCATGTTCATGACATCCCAGTGCATGCAGTAGGAATGGGAGAGGACATTGGCTCGACAGTATCGGAACCGTTTCAGGAGAAAGGGGAATGGGAATATTACGGCCAGCCCTCTTAGCACAAACGCCAGTCCCATCTTCGCTATTCTTGGCAGGGTTAAGATGGAAGTATATCTCAGTGGGTTAGAGATTGCAATGAAGCGGTCAAAGGCCATCAACAAGAGCACGGCGGATTCAGTGCATTGAAGCAAGGGGATGAAGAACAGCTGGGCTAAACAGGCATCGAGGCTGATCTCCCTAGAGTTAAACAAGAATATAGCCAGTGTCGTAGGTATGGTGGTTATCGATAAGCCAAGGTCTGTGACAGCCAACATGGAAAGGAAAATGTACATGGGCTCATGGAGGCTTGGATCTGTTTTTATAACAAACAGAATGACTGAATTTCCTACTATTGAAATAATATACACTAAGCAGAAGGGGATAGAGATCCAGAGATGGACATCTTCCAGCCCAGGTATCCCGGTGAGAAGGACCACGGCAGAATTTAATTTGGTGTCATTGACAGATGACATAATGTAATGGGCAGGTCCAAGGAGTTTTCAACTTTCCTTCCTGAAAGGAAAAAGAAAAGGAAACTAGACGATGTTTAATGAGACATCTTTCTGCTCTCTGTGCAGGTCTAGAGACTCACAGGAGATCAAGGAATATCTGCAAGAACAACATCGATAGGAAGATAGGCACTGCCAGTCGGGATCAGGCCTGTAGTTCATCTAGCCCAGGATCCAGTGGCCGGTTCCAGATGCTTCAGATGAAGGTGGAGAAGCCCTGCAATTGGGACCTATGAGATAACCTGCTCCCAGGGAAAGCTTTCCTCTGAGACCCAATATTTAAACATTATTTGTGGTGTAAGTCAGGAAGGTTTAGAGCCCTTCCAGGACTTATTTTTTAAAAAAAATTGTCACTGCTGTAATTAGATTTAAGTGTGAGTTCCACAGACTACTTGAGCACTGTGTGATTTTACAATTGTGACCTTCAGACAGACTCGATCTCTGGCCGTCCACTTTCCGAGTGTGGCCCTTTGTATCACAAAATGTGGGTAAACGCATGGCAAGTGCATGGTGAAAATAGTATTTGTGTGTGCTGCATTCAAGCTATTTATTAATGTGTTTCATTGTTTCATTAAACATATTTTTATTTCCTCCACTCCTGAGTGTTTAAATTCTGCCACTTGTCCCTTTGCAGTTTTTTTGGGATAAATTCTTAGGGCCAGGTGCTTAATTCAATAACATTAACTTCAACAGTGTAACTCCAGATTCACATGCATAAATTCAATCAGAAAAAGGCTCCATTAACTTTCCACTACCAAATGCCCCCAGTGATACACTCTGACCCCCAAGAATTCCTCCAAGAGAAGCTGAAGTGCTTTAACTAGCTAGTGGTGATAGAATCCAGAGAGTTCAATCATCCTACTGGCTTCTCTTCGTCCTCCCAGGACCTGCATCTTTTTGCCATGCAAGGGTCTGTAGATATCAGGCAAGTTACAGGCTAACACAGACAGTTACTCCAGCTGGGTGGAGGAGGTGTTGGCATCAGAAATGGGTGAATACTTCAAATACTGGTGTTGCATTAATGTCCAAGTGTGTGTGTGCAAGTTACTTCAGCATGCTCATGATGATTGGTGTAAATTACAAAAATCACTATTGCACTCCCATTTCCTTCACCTGAGCACTACTCTGCTGAAACACAGACCAGCGGTTCTGTTCTCTCATGACCTTTTGGAAAGTCTTTTACATGCATTGCCGAGGGTTTGTGTTCATGACCTTGAATGTAAGTGTTAGAAACAGCTTCTGGTCAGTTACTAGGAGACAGTATCATACAACTGTTCACCAAACAAAGAGTTAATAGCAGAAACCCATTGCACATAGTATGAGGAGTACTTTTGACATACTTTCTAAAGCCAAGTTTCAGAGTAGCAGCCGTGTTAGTCTGTATCCGCTAAGGTGCCACAAGTACTCCTTTTCTTTTTATCTAAAGCCAAAACCATTACGCAGTAAAGTTACCACTGCTCCTTCCTACAGAGATTCCAACAACTCTGCTGTTGGCTTTTAATATTCCTCATGAAAGTTTGATCTGTGATATTTGTATATGTGTCTCAGCCCTCATGCAGTAGCTTGTTGGCAAAGAAAAGTCTAGTAGCTCCTCTTTTCCTGGGTTAATAGCTGACTGGTTTCTCTCAGGTTCTGTTCTGTCAGTCTGTAGCCTCTATCCGGAGTGGTAACAGGCATTGGGATCAGGATATGAAATATTAATTCCCTGAGCTCTCCCTCTCTAGTACACAGTGACCCCAGCACCTGTTATTCAGTCACGATGAAGGTTTGCAGGAAGTGGATTTCAAAGTCAAGTGCATAAGTATTCATGGAAATAGAACTGCATTTCTCACAGGAAAGTAGTCTATTGCGCTCTCTCGCTTGCTCTTTGACTGTCTATGTCCTGTGTTCATAAAATACGTATCATCTGGGAACAGCATTGTCACTGACATGGAGTATTCATGGAAATGGAACTTGCTCTTTCTCTGTCTCCATAGCATCTGGGAACAACATAATGAATGTGTATGTAAAACCCAGTTCTTGGGATGTTTGCTATAGAGCTATTGGATTAACTATTGGGATGTTGATATTAGGATTGTATTGTTATCATGTTATGGCTCATCTTAGTTTAACATCAGGCTGCTGGAAAACAAGCAGGAAGGGAAACAACAGCTCAAGAAAAGCCATCGATCAGTCAGCACCCGAGGGCGGTTGAGAGACAACACTGGAGCTACAACTGGGAAGAGCCTATTTCCGGGCTCCAGGCACACCACACAGCTTGTTTTGGCAGTTCTGTGAGTCTGTCCAGAGCTGGGGCAGCTGTTGCTAATAATCTCTTCAGACTGACAGGCACAGACACCGCTGGGGGTGTCTGAAGGCACTCAGCCTGCCTGGGTCCCTAACAGAGTGGGAGGGGTCAGAGACGTGTACAGACTGTTGTTTGAAAACCCTCCTATTCTCCCATGTTACACTTTATTCCTAATATTCAGATTAAACAGAATTTTGGTTCCAGAAGACTGGCTGGTCACTCGTCTCGCCACTAGTCAGAGATTCCCAGAGGGAAGAAACACAGGTGCCGAACCCACTTGGACCTGTTGGGCAACCAAAGTCAGCGCGCAGTGTGCTGTAGCCCAGAGCCCAGTCTGAGGGTGGGAGAATGGATGGATTTCACCCCATGAGAGAGCAGGGTACAGGACCTGACATCTGGCACTTGGAGACCAGAGAGGGGGCAGAGATGCCGGTAGACCCATAACTGTGAGGAGTACCTACAAGCTAGAAGTGTTGGAGCCCTCAGCCAGTCAGAAAACAGATATTTGCCTCATCGAATCTGTTAAGACAGAGCAACGCAGCTCTGAACTGCTGCATTCACAATTAAGCTGGAGAAGAAAATCACTGGAAATACATTTGCTGATTAAATTTCCAGGAGCAAATAAATTTGAGGCGATTTGGGAATTAGTCACTGACATCCCCTGTGGGTTCCTCTCGCTCAGCCCCTGGCAAGATCGGGCCCAGAGCACACGGCACCTCTAGAAATGTGAGCCCTTGAGAAATCCTGACTAGGGGCATCAGAGTTGTAACGTTTCAAAGTTGCTTTCAATGTGAGATTTTTGGGTAGCTTGAATAACCTAGTGTGGAGCATGGGCAGATGTAGCAGAGGAGTTCTGAAGCTACCTAGTGCTGCCTGCCCTTCAGCCCCATCACTGAGTCACCCTGACAGCCCAGCTGAGTCCTCTGCCACTGCACAGAACATCTGCAAAAGGAAACAGCTGGCAGCCTTTCCCCTTCACTTCACATGTTAAAGATAGTGAAACCTGCCAACGTACCCAATTCCTGCTAGAAGGGGAGCCGATGACACCAGAGGTCTTCACCCTAAAAGACAAGGAGTCAGAGGAGAGGTTACATGGGCAGCGGGCAGTATCTGTTCAGTTAGGGAGGCAACTGTCTTTATGAAACATGTCTGCACATTCCCTTGGGGTCCTCTCAACCATCAGGGAACCTCAGCTGCTTGATTTAGTGTGCACCAGCTCTAACCGCTGTCACAGCCAATGGCAAACTGCAGGAGGCCAAATCACAGGGGATGCGTGGTGATTCTAGCCAATATTACTGCAGAGCCAGCCCTGCTGCAGGCTCTATTCATAGAATCCAGGCTTGTCATCACTGTTCATATGACGACATATTAATCACATTGCTGCCTTGGGTGCAGCCAGGTGGAAAAAATGATGCTGTCACAGCTGTGATCTTGCTGAAATAAAATAAATAATAATGATAATGATATAGGACCTGATTTCTCCCCAGCAGCCCCTTTCCATGCACTGTAAACCCAGGGTTCTGGCCGGAGAAGGGAGATTCCACAAGGCTCCGTACAGCGGAATTTGCCTCGGATCATTCCAGTACCAGAGGTTCCTTCCCTTCTCAGGGAGGAATAAAAAGGGGACCCAGTGCCCCTGGATCCCCATAGTTATGCACAGATCTCCATGAGCCACTAGTAGCTCGGTCCACCCACAATCTCTGTGCCTCTGCAACTGCTCTAGCTCACTGCTAGCACAGGTTCATCAGAAATGTTCTACCTGGGCCTGTCACAGTAGCCACTGCCCATAGGATCTGCTGAAGGGGCGTTGTACAGGGTGGAGGGGGCTGCACAGAGATGGGAAGGCTGGTTAGACTAACTGATGGAGACATTGGCCGAGCCATAGACTGGTCGGGAGTTTTCGACCTTTCCATTCCCAAAGTTCAGCCATAGACTCAGTCAGTGCAACCTTTGTTTTTGTTCCAAGGGAGAGGCAGATGAAAAGCCTCCAATTTCTTTTGGGGATCCAAAATGTCACCTCTGTAAACAATCTAGGGGAAGCTGACTTATATAAATGAGTTTGCATTGTACAGATCCCTGTGCAGTGCAAGATGGTATAATTCTGGATTTATACTCCTGCAAAACTCTAAGGCTGGGTAGCTGGCAAATTGGTTGTTGTCTCCTGTTTGTCCTTGAGTGGCTTATGTTAAGCACTCAGGTATCTCAGTCCGGTGTTTGGTGCCACTTGTTGTTGTGTTAGGTGATAACGGGGCCTGGAGAGGCTGGCTATGTCAGCAGCAGGTCAGTGTGAGAGAGGCCAGCCCAGCTGAATGGTTAGGGGTACCATGGAATCCCAGTCTGCTCTCCGGGGGTGACAACCCATCAAAGAGGTTTTAGAAGAAACTGATAATTTAAACAAGAAAAGGTGGAGCGAGTGTGGGGTTAGTTTCAGAGGAGGAGGTGGAAAGAGGCAAGATGGGGGCAGAGTGGAGCCTGGGCCTGGGGTGGAGTGGGGGTCTGGCACCCCCGCGGATATCACATAGTTGGTGCCTCTCTCTCCAGGGGCTACACAGTCTGCAAATATTTCCCAGTACAGTGCACCAGTCCTGGAAGCTGAAGGAACTCAAGAGATCATTGGGCGATAGATGACACATTTCTTTTTGACTTGTTCACTGCCAAGAAAAATATTGGCATTATTATAGCAGGGAAATAAGAGACCGAGAAGGGTCAAGGAGAACATTTTCCATGGTCCAGTGAGTTGGGACATGTCAGATTTTGTGTACCCATGTTCACAGATATTAGGGACAGAAAGGTCTATTGCTGACATCTGTACTGAGTTTCTGCAAAACACAGACCAGGGAATTTCACTCAGCAAATTCTGGGGTTGAGCCCAGCACCTTGTGGCTGAATGAGAGTGTATCTGTTGAACTAGGTAAGCAGTATCGCTCAGCCCTATTCAACAAGTATGAGTCACACCCCCCAAAATCATGAGATAAGTTTAAAAATAATGGGATTTTAAAATACATTAATGTGGGGGTCATTTTCATATGCCTTTGTTTTCTCAACCTTTGCGGTGCATCTGCTTCAGGTTTTCTAGCTTTTCTGCAACTCACTTTTTTAATAGAAACATTTTAAAGAAAACTGAAAGCTTAGGTTCCTGAGTAGTGTCTCGATTCCTGAAGCTGGGGCTTTAAGAAAGACAGGAAATAGTGTGAGACTCCCAATGAAATCCCAGGAGCTGGCGCTGCTGGCTGCACCCGCAAATCAGAGTACTGAGGGTTCGTTAGTGGACATTTCTAGTCACACAGTCCATCTATGGCAGATACACTGTTTCCCTCTGCAATGAGCTACAAAGCCTCCTGTTGTAAGGAACAGGGTTACACCACAGATAGCTGGATATAGCAGTGATGAGCTCGCAGAGTTACTGGTTCCTGAGTAACAGCTCAAAGGGTCCCCTCCTCTTCCTCAGGCATGAGACATGCACACACCAGCTAAGCAAAGCCATGCAGATTCTTAATAGAAAGGGTTGTAACCCAAGCCCAGCTCCAAGTGCCTGTGCCTAACTTTCTATTGGACTCAAACAACCCCTACCCCAGATCCAGCTACCCCCAAGCTTGGTGATGATGGAAATTTGGATGCAGGGTGTGAGGTCTATCTCCAGTGCTAGAGTGGCTCTCAATGCTCATTGATGGGGTGAGGTCAGGATCAGAGCGAGGGACAGCCCAGCAGGACTCTGTCTGACCAGACAACGTTCTCCAGATCCTTCTCTCTCTGAAATCACGTCCCGATTCCCCCTATTGCTGCTAAGCTGCAGGAGGGGCCCAGAAATCCCCTGTCGAAGGGGACTGTGCTAATGACAGGCCTCATCACCAAGGGGTGTTAGGAAGAGTTCAGGTACCCCACCCAGTGACTATATGATCAGAACCCCTTTGTTCCAAACCAAGTTCCCAGCCCAGTTTATGGAAAAATACAGGCACCAAATGGCGTTCAGTATCATGTGATCTAGTCAAATGCCCTTGCATGCTTCCATGAGTCATGGCAGCCATTATTCATGGGCTGAAGAATGTTCCAGGACAGTTCATCAGGCGAAGACAAGCTTTCCCCATGGCCCATTGTCTTTGTTGATGGGTCATTCAATTGGAATAGGCTATTCACAGTGTGCTGGCAGACTGAGTAAAGCTTTGTGTGTGTTACCCAGAGGGAAGCACATTTGAAATACAGATACATGGTCAATACACCCCAGTCTTTCTCCTCCTTTGTTGTTTGCAACTTATCCTTGACTGTATAAACAGGGGTGTAGTGAGTAGAAGGTAGGTGGTGATCTCACTTCTGTATACAGCATTGGTGAGACCAATGTTGGAATACTGAATCCAGATCCGGTGCCCAGATTGAAAAATTGGAGAGAGTGCAGAAAAAAGCCACAAAATGATTGGAGGGCGGAAGAAAATGCTGGACAGTGACAGACTTGAAGAGCTAAATCTGGAAAACACTGAGAGCTGACTTGATCATAGTGTACAAGCAGCGTCACAGGGACACAATACCAGGTACTAATGGGCTCTTTAATCTAGAAGGGAAAGATATAACAAGAACCAATGGCTGGAAACTGAAGCCAGTCAAATTACATTTAGAAATGAGGCACACATTTTTAACAGGGAGGGTGCTTAACCAGTGGAACAAACAGCCAAGGAAGGTGGTGGAGTCTCCTGATACTTCCAAATTAAGACTGGATGCCTTCCAGGAAGATATGCTTTAGAGGAACACAAGTTATGCATTAGTCAAATACAAGTCATTGGGCTGGATACAGGGGTAACTGGGTGAAATTCTGCAGCCTGTGATATACAGGAGGTCAGACTGGATGATCTAATGGTTCTTTCTGGCCTTAAATTCCATAAATCATTGTCCTGGGTGGATCTTTATCTTGGATGCAACTTGAAAAAGTTGTTACTCTGAATGCTGATTGGCACTGAACAAGTATATATGTTACCGAAGAAGAATTGGGATTGTCACAGTAAAATCGGGTGTGCTAAATGAGCGGGGGTGGGGGGGTAGCACCACTTTTATGGACACCCAACCAGTCAGTTAGCTATAAAAATCCTTCTCAGTAGCTGTTCTCTACTTGCCTTACCTGTAAAGGGTTAAGAAGTCTCACTGAAATGTTTAGGTAAGAGGAAGTGAGTTGGCACCTGGTCAAAAGATCCAATGGGAAGACTAGAAACTTTTAAAATTGGAAAAAAAAGCCTTCCTCTTTTTCTGTGTTGTTGTTCATAGAATCATAGAATATCAGGGTTAGAAGGGACCTCAAGAGGTCATTTAGTCCAACCCCCTGCTCAAAGCAGGACCAATTCCCAACTAAGTCATCCCAGCCAGGGCTTTGTCAAGCCAGGCCTTAAAAACCTCCAAGGAAGGAGACTCCACCACCTCCCTAGGTAACGCATTCCAGTGCTTCACCACCCTCCTAGTGAAATAATGTTTCCTAATATCCAACCTGGACCTCCCCCACTGCAACTTGAGACCATTGCTCCTTGTTCTGTCATCTGCCACCACTGAGAACAGCCGAGCTCCATCCTCTTTGGAACCCCCCTTCAGGTAGTTGAAGGCTGCTATCAAATCCCCCCTCATTCGTCTCTTCTGCAGACTAAACAATCACAGTTCCCTCAACCTCTCCTCATAAGTCATGTGCTCCATATCCCTAATAATTTTTGTTGCCCTCCATTGGACTCTTTCCAATTTTTCCACATCCTTCTTGTAGTGTGGGGTCCAAAACTGGACACAGTATTCCAGATGAGGCCTCACCAATGTCGAATAAAGGGGAACGATCACGTTCCTTGATCTGCTGGCAATGTCCCTACTTATACAGCCCAAAATGCCGTTAGCCTTCTTGGCAACAAGAGCACACTGTTGACCAGCTTCTCGTCCACTGTGACCTCTAGTTCCTTTTCTGCAGAACTGCTACCTAGCCATTCGGTCCCTAGTCTGTAGCTGTGCATGGGATTCTTCCGTCCTAAGTGCAGGACTCTGCACTTGTCCTTGTTGAACCTCATCAGGTTTTTTTCGGCCCAATCCTCTAATTTGTCTAGGTCCCTCTGTATCCGATCCCTACCCTCTAGTGTATCTACCACGCCTCCTAGTTTAGTGTCATCTGCAAACTTGCTGAGAGTGCAGTCCACACCATCCTCCAGATCATTAATAAAGATATTAAACAAAACGGGCCCCAGGAACGACCCTTGGGGCACTGCGCTTGAAACCGGCTGCCAACTAGACATGGAGCCATTGATCACTACCCGTTGAGCCCGACGATCTAGCTAGCTTTCTATCCACCTTACAGTCCATTCATCCAGCCCATACTTCTTTAACTTGGCGGCAAGAATACTGTGGGAGACCGTATCAAAAGCTTTGCTAAAGTCAAAGAATAACACTGCTTTCCCCTCATCCACAGAGCCAGTTATCTCATCATAGAAGGCAATTAGGTTAGTCAGGCACGACTTCCCCTTCGTGAATCCATGCTGACTGTTCCTGATCACTTTCCTCTCCTCTAAGTGTTTCATAATTGCTTCCTTGAGGACCTGCTCCATGATTTTTCCAGGGTCTGAGGTGAGGCTGACTGGCCTGTAGTTCCCCGGATCCTCCTTCTTCCCTATTTTAAAGATGGGCACTACATTAGCCTTTTTCCAGTCATATGGGACCTCCCCCGATCACCATGAGTTTTCAAAAATAATGGATAATGGCTCCGCAATCTCACCCGCCAACTCCTTTAGCACCCTCGGATGCAGCGTATCCGGCCACATGGATTTGTGCACGTCCAGTTTTTCTAAATAGTCCCGAACCACTTCTTTCTCCACAGAGGGTTGGTCACCTTCTCCCCATACTGTACTGCCCAGTGCAGCAATCTGGGAGCTGACCTTGTTCGTGAATACAGAGGCAAAAAAAGTTCTCCCAGCTGAAGAGACACAGAGATCAGTAGGTATGCTGTAAGGCTTGGGCCAGGTATGAAAAATCATCAGCATCATACCTAGAAACTACTCATTTGGAACCGCAGATACGTACGTAGATTAGGAAATGTTTAGTTAGACGTGATCAGGTTTATCTCTTTATTTTGGGCTTGTGGATTTCTCTGTGCTAAATGCAGATGTTTTGTAACCTTTAAGCTGGACCCCAAGAAAGCCACTCTTGGTGTTTAATCCTTGCAGTTGCTCTTTTATACCTAGCAACAGTCTGATTTTCCAGATGTGTTTTCTCTCTATCTTATTTAATAACATTTACCTTTTTTAAGAACATAATTGGATTTCTGTATCTTAAGAGGTCTGTGTACCTGTTTTTCAGTTAGCTGGTAGCAACAGCTGATTCCTTTTTCTTTTTCCTTTTCACAGCTCTTGCCCAGAAGGGAGGTGAAACTGCTTGAGGGTACCCCAGAGGAAGTAATTCCCAATTGCACCTTCCTGGGCTCTCCAAGGGGTTGTGCACTTGGTGGTGGCAGCACTACTAACCAAGGCCAGGGGGATCTGTAACCTTGGGAGTTCAATACAAGTCTGGAGTGGCAGGTATTCATTTTTTAAAGTCCTTGCAGGCCCCCACCTTCTGCACTCGAAGTGCCTGAATGGGGAATCAGCCTTGACACTGGGATATATGGTTTCTTTATCCTCTAAACCAGGTTCTATCTTGTATTGGGGGGAATCTCACAATTGTCCCACTCTTGGAGCTGGGAACAACATCCCATCTATGCTAAACACTTATCACCAAGAACATCTGATGGGACATATCAGTCGCTTCCCTTTGGGTGCTTCTGAGCAGAGCAATCAGCTCCTGTGTCTCAGAGAGCATATTCCCATCTGTTTGCCCCTTTTTTGTGGAAAGAGCCTCTGCTGAAACTTGTCTGAGCCTGGGGCCAGGCACCATAGTGCTCAGCTGTGTCCGTGTTACAAGGTAAGAAGTCTCTTATAGACAAATGTCAGAGGTGTTGCTCTTTGGAACTGTAAGAGGTCCGGACTCACCCCTGCGGCGCCTCCTGCTGGTCGTCCAGGGAATTAGCTCTCCAGCATCTGGAGTGCCCTCTGCAGCCAGTGATCCGCCTGTCCTCTTCCTCAGGCTCCCGTGTCCCTCCCAGGACCCCGGTGCCCCTTGCTCTGGGTGCTGCCCCCTGGCAGTACCCACACGCTAGGTCTCTCCTCCCAGGGGAACCCCCACCCACTATCCCCACCTTGCTTCAGCACTAGGCCACTGCCAGTCACCAACTAGCCCCCACTCCCTGGGGCAGACTGCAGTATAGGCCACTCATCACTGGCAAGGAGGGATTGGACCTGCTGCCTTGGCCTAGCCCTGGGCTGCCCTCTGCAACCCCGAGTACCCCTTGGCCTTCCGCTAGGCCACAGCCTGGGGCTATCCAGGCTGGATCTTCCCAGCCTGTCCCTAGCCCTGCTCCACTCAGGTACGCTATCTCTAGCTTGCTGCAGCCAGGCCCTTCTCTCTGTGCACTCAGAGAGAGACTCTTCTGAGCTCCTGGCTCTCAGCCTCTTATATAGGGCCAGCTGAGGACTGATTGGGGCATGGCCCAGCCGTGGCTACTTCCCCAATCAACCCAGTAGTTTTTCCCTTTGCCCCAGCCCTCTGCCAGGGCTGTTTTCAACCCCTCAGGCAGGAGCGGGGTAACCACCCCGCTACACACACCCCACCTCAAGATCCCCTCCACCGGGGGGATAGGGTGTCTATCCCTAACTCCCCAGCATTCCTCTCAGCTGGGCCCGCAGGGAATCCCTCTCTGCTCGCAGGCTCTCCAGTGCAAGGAGCAGCCTGCTCCCTTCCTCCAGAGTTTGGGTTGCCCTAGTAGCCTTTTCAGCTCCCCCATGGGATCCCAGGTTTGTCTGGGGCCTCCCTGCCCCTGACAATCCCCTCTTTGGGGCCCTAGTCGTCACCACCCCCTCCTTCGGGGCAGTCTCAGACCTAGCCCGATCCTCTGGCCTCCCCCTCCGTCTCTGGGGGCTAGGCCGCTTTCCCCGGTGCCCCTTGTGGCAGAGGAGGCACAGCCAGTGCTCACCCCTGCCCACCTCAGGGCTAGCCTGGGCCCTGCGAGTTCCATGAGGGCACTCCTCCTTCTTGTGCCCTGGCTCCCCACAGGCCCAACACAATTGGAGCCCCCCTGTTGGCTTCACAGGAGGCACTCAAGTCTGTCCATGATCTGTCTCTGGCACAGCCCTTCCTTCAGGGCTCTCCTGGGCCCTGTGAGGGCACACCCTCGTCAAGCGTCCTGGTTCCCCACAGGCCCAACAGTTCCTTGGCCTTGGCACCGGCCTCCTGCCCAAGGTGCCTGGCCCCCAATGAGATCCTTGTGCCCTCCCCGGAAGCAGCTGAAGCAGCCTGGCTTGCTGCTCGGCAAGACGGGCCACACAGGCTCTCCAGTAATAGTCCTTCATGGTTTTCTCCACTGTAAGTTTCTCCACTCTCTCATTCAGGCAAGTGTTCCACAGTCCTTGACCTGCCCCTTGTGTCAGGGGCGGACCGCTATGCCTTCATTCATCCACCATATGTAAGAGGTCCGGACTCACCTCTGCAGCGCCTCCTGCTGGTTGCTTCGGGGAATTAGCTCTCCAGTCTCTGGAGCACCCTCTGCAGGCCAGTGATCTGCCTGTCCTCTTCCTCAGGCTCCCGTGTCCCTCCCAGGACCCCGGTGCCCCTTGCTCTAGGTGCTGCCCCCTCAAAGTACCCACACGCTAGGTCTCCCCTCCCAGGGGAACCCCCACCCACTATCCCCACCTTGCCTCAGCACTAGGCCACTGCCAGTCACCAACTAGCCCCAACTCCCTGGGGCAGACTGCAGTATAGGTCACTCATCACTGGCAAGGAGGGTTTGGACCTGTTGCCTTGGCCTAGCCCTGGGCTGCCCTCTGCAACCCCGAGTACCCCTTGGCCTTCCGCTAGGCCACAGCCTGGGGCTATCCAGGCTGGAGCATCCCAGCTCCTCAGCCTGTCCCTAGCCCTGGTCGGCACAGGTACGCTATCTCTAGCATGCTGCAGCCAGGCCCTTCTCTCTCTGCACTCTGAGAGAGACTTTTCTGAGTTCTTGGCTCCCAGCCTCTTATATAGGGCCATCTGAGGCCTGATTGGGGCATGGCCCAGCCGTGGCTACTTCCCCAATCAACCCAGTAGCTTTTGTCTTTGCCCCAGCCCTCTGCCAGGGCTGTTTTCAACCCCTCAGGCAGGAGCAGGGTAACCACCCCACTACAAGAACCCTGAGATAGCCCTGTGTGACAGACTTCTCCCTCCTCTGGGGTGCCACCTGATGTACTGGGGTATCATTGAGCCCACCTGTTCCACCAGCCTGGGCTCTCTTACACTGTCCTGCTGAGCCTCCTCCAGCACACACACACGGGTAGGGATACATCCAGCTGGAGAAAGCCACAGACACTGAAATCAGCTCTGCATGGAAAGACTCAGGTCAGGAACTGCCCGGTGCTGAAATACACACCCCATCAGGAGTGTAAACCCAAAATTCTATTGTTCTGTGCTGCACAGAGAACTGTCCAGCAGTCCCTCCCTGAATGTGGAGGAATATATGCACAACTCCCCTTGTCCATTATGAATTCCACAAACTGGGTTTTAGAATAAACAAAAACAAGTTTATTAAGTACAAAAAGATAGATTTTAGTGATTATAAATGATAGCAAACAGATCAAATTGGATTACTGAGCAAATAAAACAAACACGCAAACTAAGCTTAATCCACTAAACAAACTGGCTACAACTAATAATTTATATCCCTAAATGGTGTTTTAAGCAGGTTGCAGAGTTTCTTGAAGACAAACTGCTCTTGCTTGCAGCGTAGAATTCCAGGTATTCCTTTCACAGGCCAGACACCTTCTAGCCTGAGTCCAGTCCTTTCTTCCCCAGATCAGTCTTAGGTGTTTTCAGCAGCCATCTTGGGCAGGGCTTCTGTAAAACCCTGAATAACTCAATTCTATGCCTTATAGATGTAAGCAAAGTCAGGATGAGCTCTACCCTGACATCTGGTGGTGAATTATGGCGAGTGTGGAAAAGAAATCCAGGGACTTATCTTGTTTGCATAGGCACACCCACCGGCCTAACATGAGCCCACAGCAACTGAAAGTGGTTACTTTGGCTGGTGTGGGATCCCCAGTTTCTCTGTTATTGGGACAGGAAGAATAAAGTTTTGTTACCCTGATTCTGTGAATCAAGGCCAGTGGAACTGTTGTATGACAGAGGGACTCACCATTACCTAAGTAGCACTCGCTAGACAAGGGGCATGGGTTACAAAACTCAGTGAATGGTAAGACCCTGGGGATAGATGTTTGTACCTGGTGGTCTGGGTCCATTTTAGGAGCCTAAAACACTAATTGTACTATCTTCTTTTTCTACTGTTGAATAGTAGAGCTAGTTTTGATTCCATTAAGAGTCTATTTACAAGCTGGTATGTTGAAATAGTGCACTAGCACTGGGGCTCTCCACTACAAGCTGAAATCACTGAGTGCTGTGTTAACTAGGGGGGGAGCCTGAAGTTTTATTG
The DNA here is from genome assembly GCF_027887155.1 of Malaclemys terrapin pileata. Classification (NCBI taxonomy): domain Eukaryota; kingdom Metazoa; phylum Chordata; order Testudines; family Emydidae; genus Malaclemys; species Malaclemys terrapin. The sequence continues at coordinate 349,218,509 of NC_071505.1, read as the reverse complement.
CTAGCAGAGCTGAGCAGTTTGTGGGATGGTTGGTGCAGCCCATGGGACGGTGAGAGGAGCAGTTTGTGGGATGGTTGGTGCGGCCCATGGGTTGGCGAGCAGAGCGGAGCAGTTTGTGGGATGGCTGGAGGAGCAGAGCGGTTGGTGGAGTGAAGCGGCTTGTGGTGAAGGCTGCAGCAGAACCCCATGAAGAGGCGGGGCAGTCGGCCTTGGACCACGTAAGGGTCAAAATAGCATCCCAGGAAGCTTCTCAGGAAGGTGCAAGATTAGCATGTTCAAACTCCTATTTTTCTCCCTAATGGCCCATCGAGGCTGATTGCATAATATCTGGTGGGTGTTCTCCAGGTCTAAACACAGTTGTAATTGTTACCTAGTCAATATTCCTAACTTCAGAGGCAGAAATGATACATGCATACAAATAATATAATCATAGTCAGTAAATCATAATCTTTCCAGTGATACCTTACGTGATTCATCTTGCATAAAATACATCCTAGATATGCTATAATCATCTTATAACAATATTTCTATGAAGAATATGGGAAGTAGAGTCACACCCTGATCTTAGGGTCTCATGTGGCTCCCTAGTGAGAGAATATTAGCACATTGAATGTATATATCTTCCCACCACCACTGTGAGACAGGGCAGGGTTATTACCCACCTGTGCAGAGGCTCAGAGACAGCCAATGGCGCATGGTCACACAGGGGAAAGGAATCAAACCCAGTTCTGTTGAGTCACAGAGCAATGCACAGACCACAGGTAGCATTCCAGCCATCTGAGAGGTGACAGGCCCGGATGGACTCAGCGAGTGGGGAAAGCAAGGAGCATGTTACAGAGGATTGATTCACTGGCTTGTTCTCCCCCTGCTTCAGCAGAGTTTAGAGCAGCCTGGGGGTTGGGTGGAATTCCAACCAGCGGTAACGGCTTCCAAGAGCCTGGCACACTCTGGCCAAGTTCCTGCACACAGGGGCCACCCCAGAGTGACTCCCTGGGCCCTGCAGAGGCCCTGCCATTATCTCTAAAGTCCTTGCAATAACTGCCTCTCAGACTGGGATTCTTAAAACAAGAGCCCCCTTTGTGGGGTCACATTTATTCAGTCTTCTCCAAAACACAAGGTCTCCTACCCCCCAGCCCCACCCTCCTCCTTTACTCAAGAGCCCCCCGCCACCCTGCTGGCTGGGATCAGGCTTGCCACATAAGCTGCCCAATCTCTTCCCCTGACACCCTGACCCCCTGACCCCTGTCCCCATCACTTCCTACTAGGCCCTTCCCCTGCTCCTCCACTACCCCTGAGATTCTGCTACCTGGCCAGGCCAGAGCTGTGCTGTGATAAGAGCTGCCCTGGAAGACCAGGCCTCTGTGGGGAGCCTCAAACTCTACAACTTCCCTAAGGGGATGCATCCTGGGGGGCAGAGTCACAGGCTGAGGGCTGCTCTCGGGGCCCCCAGCCACTTGCCCATGGCAGGAGGAGGGTCTGGGGCTCCATACAGTGGCTCTGGCTCCCTGGGCAGCTCTTAGGTCAGTTGGTCTCTGACCTTGGGCCTGGAGAGGGGGCGGAGCTCAGATAAAGAGGAGGAGCAGGAGGTGGGGCTTGGGGAACAGATAGGGAAGAGGAAGGGGACTCAGGGAAGAGGAGGAGCAGGAACGGGGTCAATGTGGGGATGTGGATCCTGCATATGATCTGCTTTTGTTTTTTGGAAAGGTGGTCACCCTACACTGAATGGGCTGGGCTGGGATAGGAGCTAGCTGGGCCGCTGTGGGGGAGTTGAGGACCATTTCAACCCTGCAGCAGGGCAAACGGAGGGGAGGAGAACAAGGACGCCCAGAGGTTTAAGGAGGTCTGGAGCAAAGCAGGGGAGCTGCGGCGCTTGTACTCACCCGACGGTTGTCCGGGTCTTTGGCAGCATTTTGGCAGCGGGGGGCACGTCAGTCGCTCCGCGGGGTCCCTGAGGGATCCAGGGCCTGGGGCAAATTGTCCCACTTGCCCCCTCCCCCGGGAATCTGGGCCTTAGTCTCTTACCAGGACTCCTGTGTGTCAGACCCTCACTCATGTGCTCAGCTCTGCCTACATGAGTAGTGGTTTCAGCAGGTGTGCTGTGTGCAGAGCCACAAACAGAGTGTGTGGGGGAGGGACGGTGTGAATGGCTTCTCCTGGGCTGCTGGTGTTAATGATGTCTCTGACATGACTCAGTCATTAGGACTTGGCTAAGGGGGTAAGGGGAGGGTGGGTGTCTGTGCCCCTTCAATAGCCCCTGTCCACAGCTGATGCAGCCCCATGGATCAGGCAGCATCCAGAGCGCTCAGGAAGGGCCAGGACTGAAACTGCCAAAGAAGCTCGGCACCTTTTTTCGTGGCCCCTGGATGTTTAACCTGAGATGGGCCAGTGATGGGCCAGTTATAATGCGAAACAACATCCACATCCCGTCTCCTTATTGACTCTATCGAGACTGCTTCAACCGCTGATACAGTTTTTTATGGCCCAACACCCCACCATTCCCAGTCACTCCAGGAACATAGTAATTTTGTAAATGCTGCTGTCTGCCTTGGTCACCTTCCCCAAGTGCACTGTCCTCCCTCACCAGGAAGCAGGAACAGCCCCTATCCCATTATTCCAGGCCTTAGATCCTGCCTGAGCCTCTGTCTACGGAGTGGAGATCAATTGCTTATGTCATTTTGGATGTAAGGGTCCAGGACGGAATGGGTGGCCCCTGGTTTTCATCTGCCATGTAACCAGTGCTGGCCCCGGGTGATGAACTAGCCCATCACTTGACAAACACCCTGATTATCCTTGCATGAAGGTGTTTGCTTTTTACACTATACACAATTGGATTCATCAGAGGTGGGACCAGCAGGTAGATGTTGCCCAAGAGAATCTGAAGCAATGGAGGAGAGCCCTTCCCAAATCTGTGTAACAGAGACAAGCCGATCTCTGGTGTGTAAAAGAGCACAACTGCACAGAGGTGTGAGACGCAGGTGTTCAGGGCCCTCAGGCACTCTGGGGGGGATGTGACTTTCAGCACTGTTTTGAGGATCATCACATAAGAGAGGAAGAAGAGTAACGAGTTCAACCCCACCATTAAAAGTCTAATAAACAAGCCATAGATACTGTTGATTGTGATATCTGAACAAGCCAGCTTCATGACCTCCTGGTTCAGGTAGTAGGAATGGGAGAGGACATTGGCTCGGCAGTATCGAAACCGCTTCAAGAGAAAGGGGAGTGAGAATGTTAGGACAAAGCCTCTTAACACAAACAACAGTCCCATCTTGGCTATTCTCGAAAGAGTTAAGATGCAAGCATATCTCAGTGGGTTAGAGTTCACGACAAAGCAGTCAAAGGCCATCAACAAGAAAATGTTGTTTCTATATTAATCATTCCAGCTTAATTGAGCAGGATTTACAAGCCATTAAGAATGCTGCTGTTGTTTTCTGTGCTGTATCTCTTGATCACACCTTTAGTTTCGAGGACCTCCTTCCAGACCTTGGGTCATGGTTTACGGGGCTCTTTCGAACAATTGCTAAATGGAATTTTTTCTTTCTTTTCTTTCTATGTGTTATTTGGATAATGATACAATGTGCCAAATGCCTTATAATGCTATAATCAAAAGCTCTGATGTCCATAAGAAAACCCAGTATCTGTCCCTCCAGGTTGATCGCAAATTTCATAATGGGCCTGACAATTTTGGGGATTGTCAGGCCCGAAGGGGGGACTGTGAAAGTCAGCAATGACCCCCCCAACAGCTAGTAACCATTATGTCAGCCAGCGGGCATTAGGGGGAAACAGACACTTCAAGTACACAGTAGCCTGAACTTTTCAACTGTCTTCCCTTTCAAGGCCTTAAGGCAGTTAGAGCTGGTCCCAAGACGGTTTTCACTGACCAGATAGCAGAAGCATGGGTCTGGCAACCACCAATCAAGTGTTAACACGGCAAGGGCCTTTGTCTGAATGTATATAAAGGATCTGTAAAATGTGTGCAAGACAGAGTTTTTGTAGTCAGGTGCAAAGGTCTCCTTTCTTCTGCAGAATAAAGCAACTCTTCCTTATCCCTGTCTGGCTGTTATTGGCTCTCAGCTAGGGGGACCCGATATTTCGGTGACAAAACCTATAACTTACAATGCAGAGGTGATACGAACACATACATGAGATGATCGTATCAGGCTAATTATAACATTACTGCAGATACCTTACATGGCAGATCTGTCACAATTCATTGCAATTTTAAAATACTAGTATTCATAATATCCTAAAGTGCCCCCCTCCCCCCAAAATCCATACAGTGTCTCCAATATCTTGAAGAGCACTGGTCCTACTACAGACCACTGGGGGCACCACTATTTACCTCTCTCCATTCTGAAAACTGACCATTTATTCATACCCTTTGTTTCCTATCCTTTAACCAGTTAGTGATCCATGAGAGGACTTGGTTCAGGCTTTATGTAACCCCCGCTGCTTCTCTTTCCCTGAGGCTCTATCCCCTAGGCAGCCGGGAGCTAGGAACCCCACACTCTCCACATTCCTTGGGTTCTACATTCGGGGGGGTGGGGATATAGGTTGGGGGCTTCTCTTGGGACCCAAGCCCTAGGCCAGGGCAGGAGGAGGGTCTGGGGCTCCTCACAGTGGCACTGGCTCCCTGGGCAGCTCTTACCATGACCCGGCTAGGGCTTCTGCCATGGAGAGCGGGGTGGAGCCTTGGGGGAAGAGGAGGAGTAGTGGCTGGGGCAACAAATAGGAAGAAGAGGGGCAGTGGCAGGGTCACCCAGGGGATGGAGCTCCTGTGGGTGTCCCACTTTTGCCTTTTGAAAAGATGGTCACCTACAGTGAATGGGCTGGGCTGGAGCTAGCTGTGCCTGTGTGGGGGAGCTGAGGATTGTTTCCACCCCTTTGCAAGCCACTCGGGAAGCACAAACTGAGGTGCCAGGGTGGGAACCTGGGCCTAAATCTCTTGCCAGGACTCGTGTCAGAATCTCACTCACACTTGTCTTTATTGACTGTCTCAAGAGAAATTCTGAGGTTGGAGCAGCCACCAATATGGCTCCTTATGGGCCAACATCTCACCAGTCCCCTGTCTCTCCATGAACATAGTCACATTTTAAATGCTGCTGCCTGCCTTGGTCTCCTTCCCCCAGTTCACTGTCCTCCCTCACCAGCCGCTCTCCCATTGCTCCAGGCCTTGGACCATGTGAAAACCTCTCTCTACAGCGAGGAGATCAGTAGCTCATGTCATCTCAGATGTAAGGGTGCAGGATGGAATAAGAGGCCCATGTTTTTCGTCTCCCATGTCACTAGCACTGGAGCTGGGTGATGAACTGAACTTTTACTTGATGAACACCCTGATTATCCTTGCACGAAGGTGTTTGCTTTTCACGCTGTACACAATTGGGTTCATGAGAGGCGGGACCAGAAGGGAGATGTAGCTCAGGATAATACGAAGCAAGGGGGAAGAGCTATTTCCAAATCTGTGTATTATAGCCAGGCCGAGGTCTGGTGTATAGAAAAGCAGGATGGCACAGAGGTGGGAGATGCAGGTGTTCAGGGCCCTCAGGCACTCCTTGTGGGACGTGATGCTCAGCACTGTTTTGAGGATCATCACATAAGAGAGGAAGATGAGGAGCGAGTCCAACCCCATTGTTAAGAGTTTAGTAAACAATCCATAGATGCTGTTGACTGTGATGTCCGAACAAGCCATGTTCATGACCTCCCGGTGCACACAGTAGGAATGGGATAGGACATTGGCTCGACAGTATTGGAACCGCTTCAGGAGAAAGGGAAGTGGAAGTATTATGACCATCGCTCTTATCACAGCCACCAGTCCCATCTTGGCTACTCTCGGCAGGGTTAAGATGGAAGCATATCTCAGTGGGTTACGGATCGCGATGAAGCGGTCAAAGGCCATCAACAAGAGGATGAAGGATTCAGTGCATTGAAGCAAGGGGATGAAGAACAGCTGGGCTAAACAGGCATCGAGGCTGATCTCCCTAGAGTTAAACAAGAATACACCCAATATCGTTGGTATGGTGGCTATTGATATGCCAAGGGCTGTGACGGCCAACATGGAAAGGAAAATGTACATGGGCTCATGGAGGCTTGGATCTGTTTTTATAATGAACAGAATGACTGAATTTCCTACTATTGAAATAACATACACTAAGCAGAAGGGGATAGAGATCCAGAGATGGACGTCTTCCTGCCCAGGTATCCCGGTGAGAAGGAACACAACAGAATTTAATTTGGTGTCATTGACAGCTGACATAATGTGCTGGGCAAGTCCAAGGAGTTTTCAACTTTCCTTCCTGAAAGGAAAAAAAAGGAGACTATGTGATGTTTAACGAGACATATTTCTGCTCTCTGTGCAGGTCTAGCGACTCGCAGGAGCTCAAAAAATATCAGCAAGAACAGCATTGCTAGGAAAATAGGCCTTTTCAGATGGGATCAAACCTGTCATTCATCTAGCCCAGTATCCAGTGGCCAGTTCCAGATGCTTCAGATGAAGGTGGAAGAAGCCCTGCAATTGGAAGCTATGAGATAACCTGCTCTAAGGGAAAGTTCCCCCCCCTCCCGAGAACCAATACTTAGACATTATTTGTGGTGTAAGTCAGGAAGGTTTAGAGCCCTTCCAAGACTTATTTAAAAAAAAATCCTCGCTGCTGTAATTAGATTTGACTGTGAGTTCCACAGACTACTTGAGCACTATGTGATTTTACAAATGTGACCTTCAGACAGACTCGTTTTCTGGCCTTCCACTTTCCGAGTGTGGCCCTTTGTATCATGAGATGTGGGTAAACGCATGGCAAGTGCATGGTGAAAATGGTATTTTTGTGTCCTGCATTCAAGCTATTTATAAATGTGTTTCATTGTTTAATTAAACATATTTTTATTTTCTCCACTCCTGATAGTTTAAATTCTGCCACTTGCCCCTTTGCAGTATATTGGGATAAATTCTTAGGGCCAGGTGCTTAATTCAATAACATTGACTTCAACAGTGTAACTCCAGATTCACATGCATAAATTCAATCAGAAAAAGGCTCCATTAACTTTCCACTACCAAACGCCCCCAATGATACACTCTGACCCCCAAGAATTCCTCCAAGAGAAGCTGAAGTGCTTTAACTAGCCAGTGTTGATGGAATCCAGAGAGTTCAATCATCCTACTGGCTTCTCTCCATCCTCCCAGGACCTGCATCTTTTCCCCCATGCAAGCGTCTGTAGATATCAGGCAAATTACCAGCTAACAGAGACAGTTACTTCAGCTGGGTGGGGGAGGTGTTGGCATCAGAAATGGGTGAATACTTCAAACACTGGTGTTGCACTAATGTCCAGGTGTGTGTGCAAGTAACTTCAGCCATGCTCATGATGATTGGCATAAATTACATAAACCAAAATTGCACTCCCATTTCCTGCACCTGAGCACTACTCTGCTGAAACACAGTCCAGCGGTTCTGTTCTCTCATGACCTTTTGGAAAGTCTTTTACATGTATTGCCGAATGTTTGTGTTCATGACCCTGAATGTAAGTGTTAGAAACAGCTTCTGGTCAGTTACCGGGAGACAGTATCATACAACAGTTCACTGTACAAAGAGTTAATAGCAGAAACCCATTGCACACAGTATGAGGAGTACTTTTGACATACTTTCTAAAGCCAAAACCATTACGCAATAAAGTTAACACTGCTCCTTTCTATAGAGATTCCAATTCTGCTGCTGGCTTTCAATATACCTCATGAACGTTTGGTTTGTAATACTTGTATATTTGTCTCAGCCCTCATGCAGTCGCTTTTTGGCAAACAATAGTTTAGTAGCTCCTCTTTCCCTGAGTTACTAGCTGACTGGTTGCCCTCAGATTCTGTTCAGTCAGACTGCAGCCTGTATCCGGAGTGGTAACAGGCATTAGGGTCAGTATAGAAAATATTCATTCCCTGAGCTCTCTGTAGTACATAGTAACACCAGCACCTGTTATTCAGGCATGAGGAGGGTTTGCAGGAAGTGGATTTCAAAGTCAAATACATGAGTGTTCATGGAAATGGAACTTCCTCTCTCTCCATAGAATCTGGGAACAACACAGCCTTTCCCCTTCACTTTACATTTTAAACATAGTGAAACCTGCCAACGTACCCAATTCCTGCTAGAAGGGGAGCCGCTGACACCAGAGATCTTCACCCTAAAGGACAAGGAGTCATCAGAGAGATGATACGGGCAGCAGGCAGTATCTGTTCAGTTAGGAAGGCAACTGTCTTTATGAAGCATGTCTGCACATTCCGTTGGGGTTCACTCAGCCATGAGGGAACCTCAGCTGCCTGGAGGAATAAAAAGGGGACCCAGTGTCCCTGGATCCCCATAGTTATGCACAGATCTCAATGAGCCATGAGAGGTCAGGGTACAGGGCCTGACCTCTGGCACTTGGAGACCAGAGAGGGGGCAGAGATGCTGGTAGACCCATAACTGTGAGGGGTATCTACAAGGTAGACGTGCTGGAGCCCTCAGCCAGTCAGAAAACAGAAATTTGCCTCATCGAATCTCTTAAGACAGAGCAACGCAGCTCTGAACTCCTGCATTCACTATTAAGCTGGAGAGGAAAATCACTGGAAATACATTTGCTGATTAAATTTCCAGGAGCAAATAAATCTGAGGCGATTTGGGAACTAGTCACTGACATTCCCTGTGGTTTCCTCTCACTCAGCCCCTGGCAGGATCGGGCCCAGAGCAAACAGCACCTCTAGAAATGGGAGCCCTTGAGAAATCCTAACTAGGGGCATCAGAGTTGTAACGTTTCAAAGTTGCTTTCAATGTGAGATTTTGGGGTAGCTTGAATAACCCAGCGTGGAGCATGAGCAGATGTAGTGGAGGAGTTCTGAAGCTACCTAGTGCTGCCTGCCCTTCAGCCCCATCACTAAGTCACCCCGACAGCCCAGCTGAGTCCTCTGCCACTGCACAGAACATCTGCAAAAGGAAACAGCTTGCAGCCTTTGCCCTTCACTTCACATGTTAAAGATAGTGAAACCTGCCAACGTACCCAATTCCTGCTAGAAGGGGAGCCGATGACACCAGAGGTCTTCACCCTAAAGGACAAGGAGTCTTCGGAGAGGTTGCATGGGCAGCAGGCAGTATCTGTTCAGTTAGGGAGGCAACTGAATTTATGAAGCATGTCTGCACATTCCCTTGGGGTCCTCTCAGCCATCAGGGAACCTCAGCTGCTTGGCTTAGTGTGCACCAGCTCTAACCACTGTCACAGCCAATGGCAAACTGCAGGAGGCCAAATCACAGGGGATGCGTGGTGATTCTAACCAATCTTACTGCCGCGCCAGCCCTGCTGCAGGCTCTCTTCATAGAATCCAGGCTTGTCATCACTGTTCATATGATGACATATTAATCACATTGCTGCCTTGGGTGCAGCCAAGTGGAAAAAATGATGCTGTCACAGCTAAAAGAAGAACAGGAGTACTTGTGGCTACAGACTAACACGGCTGTTACTCTGAAGCTGTCACAGCTGTGATCTTGCTGAAATAAAATAAAAATAAATAATAATGATACTAATATAGAACCTGATTTCTCCCCAGCAACCCTTTTCCCTGCACTGTAAACCCAGGGTTCTGGCTGGAGAAGGGAGATTCCACAAGGCTCCGTACAGCGGAATTTGTCTCGGATCATTCCAGTACCAGAGGTTCCTTCCCTTCTCCTGGCAGAATAAAAAGGGGACCCAGTGCCCCTGGATCCGCATAGTTATGCACAGATCTCAATGAGCCACTAGTAGCTTGGCCCACCCACAATCTCTGTGCCTCTGCAACTGCTCTAGCTCACTGCTAGCACAGATTCATCCAAAATGTTCTACCTGGGCCTGTCACAGTAGCCACTGCTCGCAGGATCTGCTGAAGGGGCGTTGTACAGGGTGGAGGGGGCTGCACAGAGATGGGAAGGCTGGTTAGAGTAACTGATAGAGACATTGGCCGAGCCATAGACTGGTCGGGAGTTTTCGACCTTTCCATTCCCAAAGTTCAGCCATAGACTCAGTCAGTGCAACCTTTGTTTTTGTTCCAAGGGAGAGGCAGATGAAAAGCCTCCAATTTCTTTTGGGGATCCAAAATGTCACCTCTGTAAACAATCTAGGGGAAGCTGACTTATATAAATGAGTTTGCATTGTACAGATCCCTGTGCAGTGCAAGATGGTATAATTCTGGATTTATACTCCTGCAAAACTCTAAGGCTGGGTAGCTGGGAAATTGGTTGTTGTCTCCTGTTTGTCCTTGAGTGGCTTAGGTTAAGCACTCAGGTAACTCAGTCCGGTGTGTGGTGCCACCTGCTGTTGTGTTGGGTGATAAGGGGGCCTGGAGAGGCTGGCTATGTCAGCAGCTGATCAGTGTGAGAGAGGCCAGCCCAGCTGAATGGTTAGGGGTACCATGGGATCCCAGTCTGCACTCCGGGGGTGACAACTCATCAAAGAGGTTTTAGAAGAAACTGATAATTTAAACAAGAAAAATTACCAGGACCAGATGATATTCACCCAAGCATTCTGAAGGAACTCAAATATCAAATTGCAGAACTATTAAATGTAACCTATCACTTGAATCAGACTCTGTACCAGATAATTCGCAAATACCTAATGTGATGCTGAGTTTTTAAAAATGCTCCAGACGTGATCCCAGAAATTACAGGCCAGAAAAGCTAACTTCAGTACCAGGTAAATTGGTTGAAATTATAATAAAGAACAGAATTATGAGACAAATACATGAACATGATTTGTTGGGGAAGAGTCAACACTGCTTTTGTGAAGGGAAATCATGCCTCACCAATCTATAAGAATTCTTTGAGATGGTCAACAAAAATTGTGGGCAAGGGTGATCCAGAGGACATAGTGTACTCGAACTTTCAGAAAGCCTTGACAAGATCCCTTACCAAAGGCTCTTAAGAAAATTAAGTAGTCATGGGATAAGAAGGAGGATTCTCTCCTGGGTCATAACTAGTTAAAAGACTGGAAACAAAGGGTAGGATAAATGGTCGGTTTTCAAAATGGAGGGAGGTAACTCATGGTGCCCCACAGGGTTCTATACTGGGACCAGTGCTGCTCCACATATTAATAAATGATCTGGAAAAGGGGTAGGCTGTGAGGTGGCAAAATGTGCAGACAAGACAAAATTATTCAATATACTTAAGTCTAAAGGAGACTGCGAAGAGATTCAAACAGATCTCACAAAATTTGGCGGTTGGGCAACAAAATGGCAAATGAAATTCAGTGTAGATAAATGCAAAGTGCACATTAGAAAACATACTCCCAACTATACCTACAAAATGATGGTTCCAAATCTGCCATTACCACTCAAGAAAGAGATCTTACAGTCATGTATCCTTCTCTGAAAATATCTGCCTAATGTGGAGATGCAGTCAATGAAGCTAACAGAATGCTGGGAACAATAGGTGGTGGATATAATAGGCCAGGACAGGTTAAACCTTCCCTTGCAGAGATGTGACTGCTGACCATCGGTTGTGAGGTTTTTCCCAGGGAAGTTTTTGCTTATTATTATACACCATGCAGGGTCCAGGGTGGCTGAGGAGGCAGGATGTGTTACTCAGCTTCCTGGGTTCATCAGTAATCTCCCTGGACTCCATGGTGATGAATCCAGGAAGCAGAGTGTAACAGACCACTGTGACAGGTTGTCACCCATTGGGGGCAGTCAGGGAGCCGTTGGAACCATTGTGCCCCTTCACTCTCCAGCTGGGCTTGCCAATCTTACAATGCTTTGTTGGTGAACACAGACAGCCTCTTCAAGCCCTGTTATCACCCAGTATGACAGCAGATGATGGTGCCACACACCCAACTGAGCTGCCTGAGTGCTTTACCTAAACCACTCAAAGAGAGGCAGGAACAGCAGCCAATTTCCCAGCTCCCCAGCCTTGCACGCTTCCTGAAGTATAAAGCCAGAATTATTTCGTCTTTCACTGCACAGGTATCTGCACAGCATAATTATTAATATATGTCATTAATATAGGTCACTTTCCCATTGATGTGGGAAAGATATGCAACAGCATTTGTACACAGAGCTGAGATTTTCACCAGACACATTACTCAAAACATGCTGGTAAAGATAAACCATAAAAAAGTTTATTAACTACAGAAAGATGGATTTTAAGTGATTATAAGTGATAGCAATGAGATCAAAGCAGATCACCTAGCAAATAAACAAAAATGCAAACTAAACCTAACATACTAGGTAGATGGGATATGAATTAGCAATTTCTCACCCTGACTGATGATACAAGCAGTCCACCAAGTTTCCATATGCAGGCTAGACATCCCTTTAGCCTGGGAACAGCACTTCTCCCAGCTCAGTCTTTGTTCATCCGGTGTTTCCAGGAATTCTCTTGTGTGGTGAGTGAAGTCAAGAGAGGATGTCACTCCCCACCGTATATAGTTTTTCCATATGGTGGGAACCCTTTGTTTCAAGCCAAGTTCCCAACCCAGTTTCTGGAAAAATACAGGTATCAGAATGGAGTTCAGTGTCATGTGGTCTGCTCTCATGCCCTTGCATGTCCTGCTGAGTCTTAGCAGCCTGTCATGTGGTCATTCACCACATTGGCGCCTCCTGTTGGGTGTTTCAGGAATTAGCTCAGTCCCAGCAGGTGCACCCTCAGGTAGTGGTGGCTCTCCCATCCTTGCCTCTGCCTGTAGACCATTACAGATCCTTTCTTTCAACATCTGCTTTGTGGCACAGCCCTCTGGTTGTCTCACCATCTTGTTTCCCCCTGTTACGGGGGACTCCTGCCCCAAGAGTCCAGCTACTCCTCACAGTGGCTTGGCAGTCCTCAGCCAGTCTACTCCTTCAGTGGCTAGTGGGGGCTACGCCCGCCTACTACTCTGGGCCTCGGCCCAGGGACCCTGCAAACAGCAGCTTCTTGCTGCCTTTTCCTTCCAGCTCACTGTCTGTATTCCCCGGGACACTTCTGCACAGCCCCAATTTCTTCCACTCCTGCCTCTGGATCCAGCTCTTTTGCTCTCTTCCCAGGGCCTTGAACCTCTAAGTCCTGGCAGCCCACCAGGAGCCCTTTCTAGCTCCCCTGGTCCCTGCTAACACGTGCCCTTCCCCAGGTGCTGGTCTCTGTGTAGCCCTATAGAAAGTCAGTCTTCTCCCAAGGGCTCTGGTCTATCCTGCTCTGGTCTGCAGCTTCCTCTTATATGGGCCAGCTGGGCCCTGGTTGGCTGGTCCAGCCGCCACCCGAATTGTCTGCAGCTGCTGCCTTAATTGGCTGTTTCCCCTGAAGCCCTTACTTTGACTGCTTGTCACTTAGCGTCCCTAGGCTGGTTTTAACTGGCTCAGGGCCAGCGTGGGGCAGGCACCAAGTCACACAGCAATTACTGATAGGCTGGCTGAAATGTTCACAGGAAGGTTAAGCTCTTCTGTGGTCCATTGTCTTGGTTGATGATCCATCAGCACTGTGTAGCTTCTTCCTTGGTGTACAGTAAGGCTATTTGTCGGTGTTACCCAGAGTAAGCACCTTTGAAATACAGATCCATAGTCAATATACATAACTTTAGGTACAAAAATGGTACATGCACACAAATAGGATAATCATGTTCACCAAATCATAACTTTTCCAATGACACCTCACAAGACATATCTTGTCCCAGATGCATCATAATGATCTCATAATCACACCACTATGATTAATATATGGTGCAGCATCACAATGTCCTCTATCGTTAACTTAATGTGGGACAGTGCCTCATATTTGTCACCTAAAAAATGGGTCAGGCATGGGAATTTCCCTCACATCCTCTGCCGTCAAGACCAATGCAAAGAATGGATTTGGCTTCTCCACAACAGTTTCATCTTCCTTGATTGCTCCTTTACTACCTCAATCGTCCAGTGGCCTCACTGATTGTTTGGCAGGCTTCCTGCTTCTGATGTACTTTGAAAACATTCCTGGGGGGCTCAACCCCCAACCCTGCTGCGGTCACTTAGGGCAGGGGTTAGGGTGTCCCCACTCCGGGTACTCTCTCGGCACAGGGCACTTCCCTGACCCACTGATCATTACATACAATTTAAAGCAAATGAAAGTTATTTAATTAACAATTAATTAAAAAAAAATAAGGAAAAAATGGGAAAGGTTGAAGGAAACATATCACCCCGCTGTGTGGCAGAGAACATCACAAACAGTGTCTCTGGAATGTCAGGGCAGTTCACAGTCTGTTCCTTGTCCCAGGCCTTCTTCTCAGGCTCTGGCTGTGCCGCAGGGACGCTGTGGGTTGGACACTTGCTCTGGCGGTGGCCACACACCTCCAGGCTTTGGGTGGTGGAACCCTTCTTCCCAGCATCAGCCCCCCACCGGGTTAAGATCCCCCTCCCAGTCTGGCCTGCAAGGACCCTTGGCTAGGGGTGTCTTTCTGTGCTGCGCACTTTGCCCAGGGTCTCCCCTTGGCTGGCCCCAGTTGATTACCACACCCGGCTCCAGCTCCAGCTCCAGCCCCAGCTCCACTCTGTCTCAGCACTGATGCTGCTGCCCTGCCTCCAGCACCCACTGGGCTGCTTCTCTGGCCCCTCTGGCTCTGTGGCTGCACCCCTCCTCCCAGCACAGGTTCTGCTCTCCCTGGGCTGTGTCTCGGGCTCTGTGGCTGCAGCCCTGCTCCCAGCACAGGATCTGCTCTCCCTGGGCAGTGTCTCTGGCTCTGTGGCTGCAGCTCTGCTCCTGAGCTCAGCTTGGGCCCCTCCTTTCTCCTTAGCTCTGCCCCACTCTGTCTGCCCCAGGCAATTCCATCTCACACGGAGGATGGGACCTACCCTGACCTCCTGACTCCCTGATTAGCCTGCCTGCCCTGTCAATCAGGCTGACCTGGAGCATTGGTCTCTCCCCATTGTTCCTGGGGACTGTCAATCTCAGGGTCCTGATTTCTCATCAACCCTTCTCCTTTTAGTACTGGGAGCTAGCCAACCAAACACCCCCACTGAATGTCAGGAAGGGGCAGTCCCCTTACATTCAGGCATGAGACATGCACACGCTGGGTAAACAAGGCCATGCCCATTCTTAAAAGAAAGGGGTGGGACTCAAGCCCAGCTCCAAATGCCTGCTGCTAGCTCCTTATTGGACCTAAATAACCCCCTCCCCCTGACCCTGCTATCCCCAAAGTTGGTGATGATGGAAATTTGGATGCAGGGTGTGAGGTCTATCTCCAGCGCTAGAGCAGCTCTCAGTGCTCATGGAGCAGGTGGGGGTCAGGATCAGACCAAGGGGCACCCCAGCAGGGCTCTGCTCGGCCAGGCAACCCTCTCCAGAACCTTCACTTTCTTAAAGCACGTCCTGATTCCCGCTCTTACTGCCGAGCTGCAGGAGAGGCTCAGAACTCCCTCATCAAAGGGGCTGTGCTAATGACAGGCCTCATCCCCAAGGGGTATTGGGAAGAGTTCAGGTTCTCTGCCCACTGCCCCAAATCTGAGAGCTGAAATCTCTCTAAGGCACTTAGCTATGACCTCAACTATTGTAGTGTCTGAGTGCCTCTCAATCTCTAACATATTTAGCAGAACAACACCCCAGCAAGTGATATTAACACCACTGGACAGTGTAGCCCGATCTATAGATGATGAATAAAAAATCCTAGTTATTACTTTGACCCAAGATCAAGCCCGGTATTATTAAAATTATTATATAGCTGGGGACTGTGACATGCACAGGTGCAACACTCGCATTACAGGAACTCTTTTATATTTATAAATAAATATTTATTAATACATTTAGCAAAGTCACACACACTGTAACTCAGTAAGGTGGACAGATAATACAGAAAGTACAACTGAACATCCATAGTCACACCATCCCTTTCAGAACAACCTGAAATATTAGCCATCACCTTCCGGTCCCGCTCAAGGGCTATCTCGCTCTCTCCTACTGCTCTGGGATGCCACTTTTTCGAATATGTTATGTTGACATTACTATGTCTAATACATATTCAGTAGGGTTTTTTCCCAGGACGGCTCTGGTTTTTCCCATCTTCCTTATTTGTATTTCCTCCTTTTACCAATGTTAAGATGTCCTTCTTTTATAGGTTAGTGTATTTATGATTTCACCCCATTATCATATATGTCGTTTGTTGCCATGGCACTCGTGCAATTGGATGTTCTGTCCCAAAACCTTCCAGAAGCTGGTGTCGGTTCATGTTCTGTGGTTGGTTGATGTCGTTATGGACAAAATTTCCCCCTACACTCCTCTTGCAGTTCCCCACAACTTTTGAGTTACCAAAGTTTATATATGCCAAAGTTCATAGGTCTCAAGCCTCATGCTAACTGCTGAAGGCAATGTCTTACATGATACAAGCCTGTAAGTTCCTTGTGTTACTGTTGATTATAATGAAGTAGAATATAATGCAAAGCAGTGAATATAATAGAGGTTAGTGGCCCACTGGGCTACAGCAGATCCCAAGACCAGAAGGCACCATTGTGATCACCTAATCTGACCGCCTGTAGAGCATAGGCCAGAGACCTGCCCCACAATAAATCCTAAAGCAGAGCTGTTAGAACAACTTTGATTTAACAATTGTCTCCTTCTGCCTTGATTTAACAATTTTCAGTGCTGGGGATTTTACCACGGTGCTTGGTAAATTGTTGCAATGGTTAATTACACTCACTGTTAAAAAAATACACATTTGTTCCAGTCTGAATTTGTCTAGCTTCAGCTTCCAACCATTGGATCCTGTTATAACTTTCTCTGCTAGATCGAAGGGCCCATTATTAAATGTTTGTTCCTCATGCAGGTACTTACAGACTGTGATCAAGTCACCCCTTCACCCTCTCTTCATTAAGCTTCTTCAGTCATTATATATAAGGCAGGTTTTCTAATCCTTTAATCATTCTCATGGTTCTTCTCTGATCCCACTCCAATTTATCAATTTATCAACATACTTCTTCAACTGTAGAAACCAGAAGTGGATACAGGATCCCCGCAGTGCCAAATACAGAATAACCTCTCTGCTCCTACTCGAGATCCCCTGGTTGTACATAACGGATTGCACTAGCTTTTTCAGATGAAACATCGCACTGGGAGCTCATATTCAACTGATTATGACCCCTAAGTCTTTTTCAGAATCACTGCTTCCCAGGATTGGGTCCCCCATCCAGTAAGGACATGAACTTGGACTGTATAGATCATTGTTGCAACCAAGGTCCTGTAGTGGCACCAAATCTTTTACAAAGGAGTTCAAATAAGGTGTCTATGAAATGGTTGTAATTTGCTGGTTATAATTATGCTGCCTGTATGTGTGTATCATTTTGTATTTGAAGTTATGAATATTAGCTAGGTACTTGATTCTAAGAAGCATTAGTGAAGCATTTGGTCAGCTTCTTGATTTCGACTCCCAAGTTACCAGCACTGGGTGATGAAGTGACCCTTCACTTAATGAACACCCTGAATATTCTCGCACGAAGGTGTTTGCTTTTCAAGCTGTACACTATTGGATTAATCAGGGGTGGGACCAGCAGGGAAATGTATCCCAGGAGAATCTGAAGTAAGGGAGAAGAGCCCTTCCCAAATCTGTGTACCACAGAGAGACCGAGCTCTGGTGTGTAGAAAAGTAGGACGGCGCAGAGGTGGGAGATACAGGTGTTCAAGGCTCTGAGGCACTCCTTGAAGGACGCGATACTAAGCACTGTTTTCAGGATCATTATGTAAGAGAGCAAGATGAGCAGCGAGTCCAACCCCATCGTTAGGAGTTTAGCAAACAATCCATAGGTGCTGTTGACACTGATATCCGAACAAGCCATCTTCATGACCTCCTGGAAGAGGCAGTAGGAATGGGAGAGGACATTGGCTCGACAATATTGGAACTGTTTCAGGAACAAGGGGAGTGGGAATACTACGGCAATCCCTCTTAGCACACACACCAGTCCCATCTTGGGTATTTTTGGCAGAGTTAAGATGGAAGCATATCTCAGTGGGTTACAAATAGCAATGAAGCGATCAAAGGCCATCAACAAGAGCACAGCGGATTCAATGCATTGAAGCGAGTGGATGAAGAACAGCTGGGCAAAACAGGCATTGAGGCTGATCTCTCTAGAGTTAAACAAGTATATGCCCAGTATTGTCGGTATGGTGGCTATTGATATGCCAAGCTCTGTGATGGCCAACATGGAAAGGAAAATGTACATGGGCTCATGGAGGCTTGGATCTGTTTTTATAATGAAGAGAATGACCGAATTTCCTACTATCGAAATAACATACATGAAGCAGAAGGGGATAGAGATCCAGAGATGAATGTCTTCCTGTCCAGGTAACCCGGTCAGAAGGAACACTGCAAATTGAAATTTGGTGTCATTGACAGCTGACATTACATACTGTGATGGTCAAGAGAGTTTTCAGCTTTCCTTCCTAAAAGGAAAAAATAACAGGAGACTAAATGATATTTAATGAAAATCTTTCTGCTCTCAATGCAAGTGTAGAGATGCTTAGGAGCTCAAGGTAGATCAACAAAAACATACTCTTGGATTTACACCAATGATAGGAAGATAGGCATTGCCATACTGGATCAGACCTGTAGTTCAGTGGCCCACTATCCAGTGGCCAGTTCCAGATGCTTTAGGGGAAGGTGGAAGTAGCCCTGCAATAGGCAATTGAGAGAACCTGCTCCTAGGGAAAGTTTCCCCGAGACACCCACTAGTTGGACATATTTTGTGGCATAAATCAGGAAGGTGTTTAGCCCTACCAAGACTTCTTCTTCTTTTTTTAAAAAAAATCCTTATTATTGTAATTGAAATTTTTGGTTACCCATAGTAACATCCAATCCCTCTTTGAATCCGGCTAATATCTTGGCCCCATCAATATCTCATAGCTGTGAGTTCCGCAACCTATTTGACAATTGTATAATTTTAAAATTATGACCTTCACAGAGACACCCTTTCTGGCCCTCCACTTCTGAGTGTGGTCTATTGTATCTTGACATGTGGTAAGCACACGGCAAATACATGCTGAAAAGGATCACGTCCTTCATTGAAGCTATTTCTAAATGTGTTTCATTGCACTATTAACTATCCTATTTATTTTCCCCACACCCGAGAGTCCAAATTATACCACTGCGTTTTTCCAGAAGATGGCATTAATATTTAGGGCCAGATTCTTAATTCAATAATATTGGCTCCAGATTTACATGTGTAAATTAAATCAAAACCAGGTCTATTAACTTTCCCTTACATAATCCTCCTGCTGATACACTCTGACCCCCAAGAATCTCTCCAAGAGAAGCTGAAGTGCTTTGCCTCTCCATTCTTGACTCAATCCAGAAAAGTTGATCATCCTACAGAGTTCTTTTCATCCTCACATGAACCACATCCTCTCCCCATGCAAGGGTCTGTAGATATTTGGCAAGTTACAAGCTAACACAGACAGTTACTTTATCTGGGTGAGAGAGGGATTGGTGTCGCAAATGGGTGAATAGTACAAACACTGGTGTTCCACTAATGTGCAATTGAGTGTACAAGTTACTTCAGCAGTGCTCCTGTAACAGGTGATGAGTGTGAATTTCTTACTACCACTATTACACTCCCCTTTCCTGCACCTCAATTCTACTCTTTTCTGAATCATTGACCAGCGGTTCTATTCTCTCATAACTTTTTGGAAAGACTTGTACAGGTATTGCAGAGGGATTGTGTTCGTGACCCTGGATGTAAGCTTCTGATCAGGAGACAGTATCATACAACTGTTCACTGAACAAAGTGTTAATAGCACAAACCCATTGCATACAGTATGTGGAGTACTTCTGAAATATTTTCTAAAGCCAAAACTGTTAAGCAGTAAAGTTACCACTGCTCCTTCCTGTAGAGATTCCAGCACCTCTGCTGCTGGCTTTCGACATACATTCATGTCATGAAAGTTTTCTTTATAATACTGTATTACAATGAAAAGTTTTGGTATAACATTTACATATCTGTACTTTAGTGCACACATATGAACCACAGGTGCTGAATCCACTTAGCAAAAACAGTCGACCTGCAGTGTGCTGTAGCCCAGTGCCCAGTCTGAGGGTTGGAAAATCAGGGGATTCCACCCTATGGGAAGTAAACCTATGAGATGCAGGTAGCCCTATAACCCTGAGCAGGGACTACAGGGCAGAAGTGCTGGAGCCCTCGGCCAGTCAGGAAATAGAAATGTTCCCTATTGGACCAGTTAACACAAAGCAACGCAGCTCTGAATTCCTGCATTCCCAATCAAGCCAGAGAATAAACCATTTGAAAATGCATTTGCTGATTAAATTTCCAGGAGAAAATAAACCGGAGGCGATTTGGGAACAAGTCACTGATATTCTGTCGTGTTTCTTTTTGCTCAGCCTGTGGCAGTATCAGGCCCAGAGCGCATGGCACCTCTAGAAATGGGACCCCCATCACTGTGTCACCCTGACAGCCCAGCTGAGAGCCCTCTGCCGCTGCACAGAACATCTGCAAATGGAAACAGCTTCAAGCCTTTTCAATTCATGTCACATTTTA
Organism: Malaclemys terrapin pileata; assembly: GCF_027887155.1. NCBI lineage: Eukaryota > Metazoa > Chordata > Testudines > Emydidae > Malaclemys > Malaclemys terrapin. Next base: position 349,198,066 of record NC_071505.1, on the reverse strand, counting down.
AAGATACTGAAACCTGCCAACGTACCCATTTCCTGCTCAGCGTGGAGCGGCTGACATCAGAGGTCTTCACGCTAAAGGACAAGGACTCATCGGATAGGTTACATGAGCAGCAGCTAGTATCAGTTCTGATAGGGAGGCAGGTGTCTTTATGAAGCATGTCTGCACATTCCCTTGGGGGCCACTTGGCCATCAGGGAACCTCAGCTGCTTGGCTTCGTGTGCACCAGCTTTAACCCTGTCACAGCCAATGGCAAACTGCGGGAGGCCAAATCACAGGGGATGCATAATGATCCTACCCAACTGGACTGGGCTTGTCATTACTGTTCATATGATTCAAATTAGTCAGATGGCTACCTCGAGGGCAGCCAAGTGGTAACAATGATGCTGTCACAGCTGTGATTTTGCCTAAATAAAATATAATAATAATAATTAATAATACATAATATAGGACCATATTTCTCCTTGGCAGCCCTCGGTCTTGCATTAAAAACACGGGGTGCAGGTGGGGAAGGGAAATTCCACAAGTCTCTGTAATGATGCTGCCTTTGGTGGGACACTACTGAAAGTATCAGTTCAGGACAAATTGCATAGAGCAGGGCAGTTACAGCCCGAGGCTGGAATTCCTTTACTATTAAGGCACCAAACCAGCCAAACAGAGAGAACTTCAGTTTTACCCCACTGGCTAACCAGAAGTCATACAAGCCATTTCCTCGGATACTCCAGTTCCCTTGTATCGCCACTACCACCACTCCCTATGGGGATGAATGGTTATGAAAACCAATACCCCAGTAAAAGACAAAAAGTTTCTCACAATCTCAAAGGACCAAGCCCCAGACCCAGGTCAATATACCAGTCAGATCTTACCCACAAATAATGCTGTTGCCAATCCTTTAGCATCTAAAATCTAAAGGTTTATTCATAAAAAGAAAGAAAGACAGATGTGACAGGTTGGATCACAGAAACCCCCTTGTAAACTGATGTGCCAAGACTACCTCTGCTCCTGTTTTCCCTGCCAGCTCAGGACTCCAGCACCCTGTCTTGCTGAGCCAGACACTCCTGTCTGCTCCAACACAGACCCAGGGTCTGAATTTTACTTGCCCCAAAGCTGCAGGTTTACCTGAAAACAGTTCACAGTAGTGTGCTTGTCTTTAGCACTCAGATGCCCAACTCCCAATGGGGTCTAAACCCAAATAAATCAATTTTACTCTGCATAAAGCTTATGCAGGGTAAACTTAAATTTTTCGCCCTCTATAACACTGATAGAGAGAAATGCACAGTTGTTTGCTCCCCCAGGTATTAATACATACTCTGAGTTAATTAATAGATAAAAAGTGATTTTATTAAATACAAAAAGTAGGATTTAAGTGGTTCCAAGTAGTACCAGACAGAAGAAAGCAAGCCACCAAGCAAAATAAAATAAAATGTGCAAATCTATGTCTAATCAAACTGAATACAGATAAGATCCTCATCAGTTCCAGAATGCTCCCTTTTACAGACTAATCTCCTTTTAGCCTGGGTCCAGCAATCACTCACACCCCTTTGTTCCAGTTTCTTCCAAGTATCCTGGGGGGTGGAGAGGCTCCCTCTTTAGCCAGCTGAAGACAAAATGGAGGGGTCTCCCATGGGTTTAAATAGACTTTCTCTTGTGGGTGGAGACCCCCCTCCTTACTCCTATGCAAAGTCCATCTCCAAGATGGAGATTTGGAGTCACCTGAGCAAGTCACATGTCCATGCATGACTCACAGTCTTTGCAGGCAGAAGCCATTGTACACATCGTATCTTGTATGTCTCCAGGAAGACTTCTTATGTGGATTGGAGCATTCCAAGATGCATTGTTCCCCAAGTGCTTCCTGATCGGGTACTTAACCTTGCAAATTCCTTCCTAAAGAAGCTGACCGAATGTCTCACAAAGCTTACTTAGAAATCAACCAAGTATACAACCAATATTCTTACCCTCAAGTACAAAATGATATATGTGTACAAATAGGATGAATAGATATAGTAGACCATAACCTTTACAGAGATATGTTACATGACACAGGCAGCACAAAACATATTCCAGTTATGTCATATTCCCATAAAGCCTTATGGGAGGTACTGTCACAACAGATTAGAGCTAAAACTGGTTAAAGGAATCAATTACGTATATTAATGGCAAAGTTCTTGGTTCAGGCTTGTAGCTGTGATGGAATTAACTGCAGGCTCAAATCAAGTCTCTGGAGTACATCCACTGCTTGGATGGTCATTCAGTCCTTTGTTCAGAGCTTCAGTGTAGCAAAGTTCCTCCAGAGGTAAGAAGCAGGATTGAAGACAAAATGGAGATGATGCAGAAGCCTTTTATAGTCCCTTGCCATGAGGCCTGTGCTTCCTTTGTTCCAAACAAAAGCCACCCAGCACATGGCATGGAAGAACCTTAGAGTTCTATCCATAGGCATATCCCTGCATGCCTTGCTGAGTCACAAGGTGTATCTGCCTTCTCTCAATGGGTCAATTGTATAGCTGATGGTCCTTAATGGGCAATCATGCAGGCTAGGCAGTGCTGATGCCAAATTGTCTGGGGTGTCCCCCAGAAGCATAGCACAAGTTTGAAACAGACGGTATAGAGCCAATACTTTAAATACAAAAACAATACATGCATACAGATAGCATAATCATAACCAGTAAATCATAACCTTTTCCTAGACACCTTACATGACCTCCTTTGTACAAGATTTGGTGCCACTATAGGACCTTGATTGCAACAATGATCTATGTGGTCCCAGTTTGTGTAAATAACGTCACAGTCTCCCTACATGGAAATTTCAGTCAGATCATTCCAGGAGGGGGGGTGCTTTCCCTTCTTCCTGAGGAATGAAAAGGGGACCCAGAATAACAGCTTATACACATCCTTGTCTGAGTCAAACACGGGTAAAGAGACTGTGAATGAAACATACAAGGATCGTGCTACAACACAATTTTGAGAATATAAACAACTGTCGCAGTTGGGATGTGGTGTCACAGATCCCATTTGTCTCAGAATTCCAATGGATACATGTGGACATGCATTCCAACATATAGATCTCTCCCTTTCAGGCCTTTCAAAACATTTAGGGCAATACCCACTTCTCTCCCCAAGGCTATGACCCTGGTACACATCTCCCCTCAAGGCCACAGCCACTTCTGCACCTATTCCCCCAAGACACAGCCCATGCTCCACCTCTTGCCTCTATGCCCCACTCCCTTCTCTGCCTCTTGCCCCAAGTCCCCGCCACTACTGCTTGCTCCTTTTCCCCCCTCCCCATCACTCACTTGATCACCTCCTGGGAATCAAGCTACTCCGGGGACCTGGACGATTGAAACAGCTATAACTGATTAGCACAGTAGATTTTATCTTTAGCATGCTTGCCTCCTGATTCTCTAATCTTTTACATGGCTGAACTGAGTTTCTCGATGATTCTGAAAGGTCCGATCCACCGATTCCAGAGGATAAGGGGCAGAGTGTCCCAAGAGGTGGTCAGGGGACAGGGAGCAGGGGGCGGTTGGATGGGGTGGAGGTTCTGGGTGGTGGTGGTCGGAGGACGGGGAGCAGGGGGAGTTGGATGGGCATGGGAGTCCAAGGGGGCCAATCAGGGGGCGGTGATGTGGATAGGGGTCAGGGAAGTCAGCGGACAGGGAGCAGGAGGGGTTGGATGGGGGTAGGGTCCCAGGGTGGGGGTTAAGGGCAAGGGGTCATGGGAGGGGATGGTCAGGGGACAAGGAGCAGGAGGGGTGGAGGGGGGCGGTCAGGGGGTAGGAAGTGGGAGGGGGCAGGGGGCCAGGATGTTTGCAGAGGCACAGCCTTCCCTACGCAGCCCTCCATACAGTTTTGCAACTCTGATGTGGCCCTTGGGCCAAAAAGTTTGCCCACCTCTGGTCTAATGTCTCTCTGACTGCCCAGGCAGTAATTTAGGGAAGAGAGCAGAGCACCAACTCACCAACCAGCTCTGCACAGAGCTCAGTCTGAGAGCCAGAGCACAAGGAAAAAACTTTAAATCCCTTTATGAGTGAAGAGCCAGAGTAACCTGTCCTGGATCTGTTTGGTCCTCACTCCATAGATGATGGGGTTGAGCATGGGGGGCACCAGGAGGTACACGCTGACAATGAGAACGTGGAAATACAGAGGCACATTGTGGCCAAATCGGTGTGTGAGGGAGGAGAAGAGACCTGGGATGTAAAAGCTTAAGATGGCCCAGAGGTGGGAGCTGCAGGTCTCCAAAGCCTTGAGCCTGGCGTCCTTTGTGGGGAGGCTGAAGATGGCCCTGAGGATCTGGGTATAGGACATGGCGATAAAAATCACATCCAGACCCCTCACACAGAATACCACAAAGAGACCGTAGTAACTACTGACACGGGTATCGCCACAGGCCAGATTCACCACGGCCATATGCTCACAGTACAAGTGGGGGATGATGTTGGTTCTGCAATATGGCCATTGGCTCGCCAGGAAGGGAAGGGGCAGTATGACCATCATGCCACGCAGCACCAAGGCCAGTCCAATCTTGGCCACCACATGGTTTGTCAGGATGGTGGAATGTCTCAAGGGATGGCAGATGGCCACATAGCGATCAAAAGCCATGGCCACAAAGATCCCCGACTCCATCACTGAGAAGCAGTGAATGAAGTGCATCTGGGTGAGGCAGGCACTGAAATTGATCTCCCTGGAATTGAACCAGTAGATGCTCAGCATTTTGGGCAGGGTGGACGTGGACAGGACCAGGTCAGTGATGGCCAGCATGCAGAGGAAATAGTACATGGGCATATGGAGGCTTGGTTCTGTCTTCACGATGAACAGGATGATGAAGTTCCCCAAGACAGCTATGGTGTACATGGTGCAGAAGGGGATGGAGATCCAGACATGGGCCGCCTCCAGGCCAGGAATGCCCACTAGGATGAAGGTGGAGGGGTTGGTGAAGTCAGTTTTGTTGGAATCTGACATGTAGTAGGGAAGAAGTTGTTCAACTCTGAGGCGTTCCCAGGGTCCAGGGTGATGGTCGCAGTACAAAAGCCTGGATGGAGAGACAATGTTAATATGAGCCACTACATGCACTAATGGATACTTTTCTCATGGGTAAAGCTGCTTGGTTGCTCTTCGCACACATTTTCATTTTTCAGAGAAATGAATTATGAAAAACTGACCCTACTGATGTCAATTCCATATTTGATGGTCCACCATGCATCAATAATTTCTACATTTCGTGGTCTGGGAAACCTTAATAGGCACCAGTAAGAAACACAAGTGTGGATACTGGTTATCCCTCATTGTTCCTTAATGCAATGAAAGCCAGGCTAGAAAGTCCACGTTATTCCCCCAGGCACCCGGTTGCTCAAAATCTGAAATTGTAAAAAAACAAAACAAAAAACCTTTGCCAATCCATGTGCCAGGGGAAACGTTCCAACTAGAACCACCTCAGGGAAAAGACCAGGGTGTCATCGATTGCTGTTCCATGGAAATACCTGCTCATTCACTGTAGCGGCCAAAACAAATAAAATGTTCAGATGCCAAAGGATTGGGGTGGAGAACAACCTGCTCTGGAAATGCACTCACTTTTGCTCACCCAGTCTCTATAAAAGATATAGCAGATGGAAAGCAGATTTCTGAGACAGGCTATGAGAAGGGGGAGGCTGCCATATGCGGACAGAATGAAAAGTCTGGGACTGTTTAGTTTAGCGAAGCCACAAATAAGGGGGCATACGATAGAAGAGAACAAAATAACAGAATGGAACTGATTACATTCCAATGGACAAACAGAGAACAGCTCTCAACCAGTAATATCTATAGATTATTAGTGCTTCAAAAGGGCTAATTCCTCAAAGATGACAAATTATCCACAAAACTGATTGGGAGGAAAAAAATATTCAGAAAAACAGGAATGAAAATTGGGAGTTCTTTAAGAAGAGTTTATAGATAGCTAACAAGCCACAATTTCACAGTCAAGCAAGTGAAGATCTCATATCAGATGAGCTGATGGAATACTTTCTAGTCCATTAGCAGTCAAGGAGGATGTTAAGCAGCATCTACAGTAGAACCTGAGAGTTATGAACACCAGAAACATAAACTATTAAAAATTAAAGGGAAAGGTTTTTTAAAGGATTTGACAAGGTTAGGAAAAAATGGAAAATCTGTCATGGGATTAGTTAACAAAAAGTCTAAGAATATAATTAATGCGAGTCACCAACAGGGTTATGGAAACAGGTCTTGCCAAATAAGTTTTGATCCTTTAATGACTGTACACGTTTGGTTGACCAAGGGAACTGCACAAATACAATAGACTTTGATGTCTCTGAGACATTTGATGTAGTCGGGGAAAACATTCAGATAAAAACACTATCCAATATCAGCAGAGCAGACGTAAAATAGGCTAAAAACTGGCTAACTGATAGATCTGAGGAAGCAGTTGTCAATGGGGCATTGCAGGGAATGGGGGTGATTCTAGTGCAGTTCTTCAGGGATCAGTTCTTGGACCGATGCTATTCAATATTTTCATCAATGATATGGAAGCAAATAGAAAATCACTGCAGATAAAATAGCAGGGGACCAAAAATTGGCAGAGTGGTTACAATGAGGTAGTCAGGGCAGACACAAATGTTTTAATACGATCAAATACAAAGTTATCATTTCGGAACAGGGAACGCAGGAATGACCCACAGACTCGATCAATGTCTTATAGAATTGAGGAACTCTGAAAAGGATTTAGGGGGCACTGTGGACAACCAACTCATCGTAGTGGTGAGTTGGAGCAGGGGAACGATTTTACCTCTGCATATGGCATTGGTGAAACCTACTGCATCAAATTTGAAAATTTGGAGAACGTTCAGAAAAGAGCCACAAAAAGGATTGGAGGCTTCAAAAAATGCCGGCCAGTGAGAGAGTTAAAGAGCTTCATCTATTTATCTTATCAAAAGGATGATCAAATGGAAAATTTCATGGGGAGAAAGCCATGGGTAATAACAAGCTCTGTAATATTGCGGAGAAAGGCAGAGCAAAGCCCAAGTGAGATAAATTTCAGCTGGAAATAAGGGCCAAGCATTTAGCACTGAGGTTGATTAACCATTGGGACAAACTGCGAAGGGAAGTGGTGGATTCTCCAAGTCCCCATGTCTGCAGATCCAGACTGGATGCTTTACTGGAAGATCTGTTTGAGGGCTTGTTTACATTTCAAATGCCACAGCGGTGCTGCTATACCATCAGCATAGGGAATCAACCTCAGAGAGCAGCGGTAGCTAGGTTGACTTCATAGTGGGATCTACACCAGTGTTAGGCTGATATATCTACACGTCTTGGAAGAGTGAATTTATTTGCTTTTGCAAAAAAAGAAAATACAGTTTGAGGTTTCATTAACAGCGTGCAAATCTCCAGAAGTGATAGTATTCCTCTGTTCAGCGCTCGTTAGGCTTCAGCTGCAGCATTGTGTCCAGTTTCGGTCACCAATGTATAGGAAGGATCCAGAGAAATTGGAAAGGATCCAAAGGCGAGAGACAAAGATGATCAAAGGGATGGAATGCAAGCCATACAAGCAAAGGCTGAAGGAAAAGGGTATATTTAGTTTGGAAAAGAAGAGATTGAGCGGGGGCATGAGAGAGGTCATCAGATATTTGAAAGGCTGCCATAAAAAAAGATGGAGAAAAGTTCTTCTTTCTTGCCACAGAGGCAGGACAAGAGTCAATGGGTTCAAACTACAACAGAGCAGATTTAGATGAAATCTCAGAAAAAACTTCCTTACTTTAAGACCAGGAGGACAATGGAACAGACGTGGAAGCTCCTTTGCTAGAAGTTTTCCAAAGAAGGTTGGATACTCATCTGTCCTGCATGGTTTAGAGAAAACAAATCCTGCATCTTGGCAGGGGGTTAGACTAGCTGACCTTTACAGTCCCTTCTCCCCCTGTGGGATCTATGATTTTATGACGTGAAATCATACCATAGACCAGTCTTAGTCAAACACAAGTCTTTGGCCTCAATACAGGGGAAACTAGGTGAAATGTAACACCCTGTATTATACAGTAGGTAACACAGGATGATCTACTGGTGCCTTCTGACAGTGAAGCCTATGAATCTGTCGATAAATAAACTAGATCAACCATTTATATTTACTCTGTCTCACTGTTAGGATATAGATATTCAGCCCTGCCTGTAAAGGCCTATGCTTTAAGAATTTAGGTATATGTTCATCATTTAGCTAGTTATAGAGGTATAAAAGAGTGGTCCCCAACCTTTTCCGTGGGGCGGACGCCGAACGACTACCCACCGAGGACAGTGGCCACTGGACAAGCAGCCGCCGAAATGCCTCCGTGAAGCGGAAACGTCAAGATGCGTCGTTTCTTGACATTGCCGCTTCTTGGCGGTATTTCGGTGGCTGCTTGTCCGGCGGCCAGTAGGTGGGCGCACATGGATGCCCCGGTGGGCACTGTGTTGGGGACCCCTGGTGTAAAAGAAAGAATCTGTGTAAGGCCTGTGTAAGGTCTGATGTCCTGCTCTTCGGATAATGCCTTTGGCCAAGCAGCAGAGGCAGCCGTAAGCTGGGAAGCGAACGGTCACATCCTCACATCCCAAACTAATAAAGCGATCTGGGGCTGCTAGAAATATGATCCGATCTATCAACTCCAGGGAAAGGGAAGAGCCTAGAAGATGTAAAAGGAAAAAGCTACTGGGGGGAAGCTGTTCTAGATTTGATTTTAACAAATAGGGAGGAACTCGTTGAGAATTTGAAAGTGGAAGGCAGCTTGGGTGAAAGTCATCATGAAATCATAGAGTTCACAATTCTAAGGAAGGGTAGAAGGGAGTACAGCAAAATAGAGACAATGGATTTCAGGAAGGCGGATTTTGGTAAGCTCAGAGAGCTGATAGGTAAGGTCCCATGGGAATCAAGACTGAGGGGAAAAACATCAGGTGAGTTGGCAGTATTTCAAAGGGATGCTATTAAGGGCCCAAAAGCAAGCTATTCCGCTGGTTAGGAAAGATAGAAAATGTGGCAAAAGACCAGCTTGGCTTAACCACGAGATCTTGCATGATCTAAAAAATGAAAAGGAGTCATATAAAAAATGGAAACTAGGACAAATTACAAAGGATGAATATAGGCAAACAGCACAGGAATACAGGGGCAAGATTAGAAAAGCAAAGGCACAAAATGAGTTCAAACTAGCTACAGGAATATAGGAAAAAAGAAGACTGTTTATCAATACATTAGAAGCAAGAGGAAGACCAAAGACAGGGTAGGCCCACTGCTTAGTGAGGAGGGAGAAACAGTAACAGGAAACTTGGAAATGGCAGAGATGCTCAATGACTTCTTTGTTTTGGTCTTCCCCGAGAAGTCTGAAGGAATGCCTAACATAGTGAATGCCAATGGGAATGGGGTAGGTTTGGAAGATAAACTTTAAAAAACAAACAAGTTAAAATCACTTAGAAAAGTTGGATGCCTGCAAGTCACCAGGGTCTGATGAAATGCATCCTAGAATACTCAAGAAGCTAAGAGAGGAGATCTCTGAGCCTCTAGCTATTATCTTTGGAAAATCATGGGAGACAGGAGAGATTATAGAAGACTGGAAAAGGGCAAATATAGTGCCCATCTATAAAAAGGGAAATAAAAACAACCCAGGAAACTACACACCAGTTAGTTTAACTTCTGTGCCAGGGAAGATAATGGAGCAGGTAATTAAGGAAGTCATCTGCAAACACTTGGAAGGTGGTAAGGTGATAGGGAACAGCCAGCATGGATTTGTGAAGAACAAATCGTGTCAAACCAGTCTGATAGCTTTCTTTGATAGGATAAAGGAGCAAAGAGTCCTGTGGCACTTTATAGACTAACAGACGTATAGGAGCATGAGCTTTCGTGCATGCATGCATCCGAAGACGTGGGTATTGTGACAAAGTTCCTCCTTTATCTTGGTGGGTCCTGCATTTATTGGCGGATTTTCTTGCCTCAGAGATTCACCATGTGGGTTGGGGAATAGAATTGGGTGTTCCTCCTCCCCGACCATCTGTGATAGAACTGCCCCCAACCCTACTTCCGATGCATCCATCTGCAGGATAAACTCCTTGGTGAAATCAGGGGCTATCAGTACGGGGTTACTGCAGAGGGCAGTCAGTAGGTCTGTGAATGCTTCCTCTGCTGTGTCAGACCATCTCACCAGATCAGGTCCATGGGCTTTCACTAGGTCTGTCAGGGGGCTTGCCCTTGTGGCAAAGTGGGGGATAAATCATCGGTAATACCCCACCACACCTAGGAGCGCCCAGACTTGTTTCTTGCGACTTGGTCGGGGCCAATTTTGGATGGCCTCTAACTTGTTCACTTGGGGATTTACCAGACTATTTCCCACAATGTAGACAAGATATTTGGCCTCAGTAAACCCTACAGCACACTTAGCAGGGTTTGCTGTAAGGCCAGCTTGCCTGAAGGTATCGAGGACTGCCTCCACCTTCTCCAGGTGGGTTTCCCAGTCAGGGGTATAAATAACCACATCGTCCAAGTAGGCAGCAGCATAACTGTTATATAGGTGTAATAGCTTGTCCATGAGGCGCTGGAAGGTAGCTGGGGTCCCATGTAGTCCAAAAGGGAGGACGGTATATTGAAAAAGATCCTCTGGTGTAGAGAACGCAGTCTTTTCCTTTGCGTCTTCTGCAAGGGGAATCTGCCAGTACCCCTTTGTCAAGTCTAGGGTAGTCAAGTACCGGGCATTAGCCATACGGTCCACTATGCGAGGTATGGGGTACGCGTCGAACTGGGATACTTCGTTTAGTCACCGGAAGTCATTGCAAATCTTGCAGTGCCATCAGCTTTGGGCACCAGCACGATTGGGCTGGACCACTGACTGGGGGATTCTTCAATGATCCCCAACTCCAGCATTTTTGTACTTCTGCTTTTATTTCCTCCCTTTTTGCTGCTGGCACCCGATAGGGCCTCATTGTTACTCTGGCCCCAGGGTTAGTGACGATGTGGTGAGGTGTCTCGGTTGTTCGACCTGGTTTCATCGAGAAGACATCTTGGTTCCGGATGATCATCTCAGACACCTCATTCTTCTGGTCTTGTTTAAATCGGGAGACACTGTCACCTGTTTGGAAGGCTTGTTTTCCTGGGTTAGGTCTTTTTGGACTGTTGTGCATGCCTCTTGTGCATGCCAGGGTTTCAGAAGGTTAATGTGATAAATCTGTTCTTGTTTTCTGTGTCCTGGCTGCCGCACCTTGTAGGTTACTTCCCCTACGGGTTCAACCACCTCACAGGGCCCCTGCCATTGGGCCAGAAGCTTGCTTTCTGCCGTGGGTACCAACACCATAACACGATCCCCTGGTTGGAACTGTCGCACTTTTGCCTTGTGATTGTAATGGGTCCTCCTGGGCCTTCTCCAAATGTTCCCGTACAATAGGGGTAACCCAGGCTATCCGGTCTCGCATCTGCATTACATGCTCTATTATATTTCTCCCCTCATTGGGTTCCTCTTCCCAAATCTCTTTGGCGATATCTAGTATGCCACGGGGGCGACTCCCGTATAATAACTCGAAGGGGGAAAACCCAGTTGAGGCCTGAGGTACCTCCTGGATAGCAAACATAAGGTAGGATAGTAGGGTGTCCCAATCCTTCCCGTCCCGACTTACCACTTTCCTTATCATAGCCTTGAGGGTTCGGTTAAACCTTTCTACCAACCCATCAGTCTGCAGATGGTACACTGAAGTTGTCAGGGTATTTATATGGAGCAGCGTACCGAGGCCCTTCATTAGCTTCAACATAAATGGGGTTCCTTGGTCGGTTAATATCTCCCTCAGTAGCCCGATTCAGGCAAAGATTCCCACCAGCTCTGGTGTTTTCGAGGTACTAGGATCTGCTGTACCTTCTTGCCCCAGTACTGGTGCAACCCTGTATAAGAGATCCTTCTTCATGATGAAGTAGGGTCCTGGTCCCTGGATTTTCCCTACCACGGGGACCCCATCTATTTCAGTCACCTCCTTCCTAATGTTGTCATACCTTGGGTCTTCTGCCTGGTCCCGTCCAAAATTTCCTCTCCCGGGGCTAATGTCCCCAAGATCTAGGGGCCTAGTCTCTGTTGCCTCTACTAGTTCAGAAGCATTAGGGTGGGGGTCAGACTCAGGTGCTTCTCCCTCCTGCGTGGCCTCCTTTTCAGCTGCGCGGGTCCGCCTACCTACAAGAGCAACCCTCTGGCTTTGGGTCAGTATTCGGGTTCCCAAGGCCTTAGCTGCCCTTCTTTCCCTTTTTGGCTTTCTACCCTGTCTGGGAGTGGAGAACACATCTGGGGATATTTCAGAGAAGATTGGGGGTTGACAGTCTGCTGTGGATGCCTCACCAATTTTAGGGTCCCCGTCTTTCTCCAATCCCACTACTGGGAGTAAGTTTCCAAACCCTGGGAAGTCCCTCCCTATGAGCACCGGGTATGGGAGTTTAGGGACTACCCCTGCTGCTACCTCAGTAGTGTTCCCTTGGATCTCGATTTTTACTGGGATGGTGGGGTAGTAACTAACTGTCCCATGGACACATGTTATCCCCGTACGTTTAGCCTGCAGCAGCTGACTACACTTCATGAGCTTCCCTGAGATAAGTGTGATAGCACTCCCTGAATCAACCCATGCCATGGTCCCTACCCCATTTAGTTTCACTGGTCTGGTATACATATGTGGAATTAGTGAGACCCCCACAAGGTGGATTAGGGAGCATGGATCTGCCCAGTTCCCCAGGTTACACTGCATAGACTCCTCAGCATTGGGACACTGTGCAGCTATGTGTCCCCACTTCCCGAAGGCATAACATCTGTATGGAGCCCTAGGCGTTCCACGGTCTCTTGGTTTGGGCAGTCTAACATCACGATCCTCTTCTCCCTCAGTGCTCCGACTCATTGTGGCCTCTGATGGGCCTTCAGCGTCTCTCTTTTTTCACCTGGGCCCTCCTGGTGGCCCAGTCACCCGAACATTAGGGCTTGGTGCTGCTAGTTTAACCCGGGGTGCCTCTTCCTTAACTGGTCGGGTCAGCTCCCTCGCTGTCCTTCGCCTCTCTACAGGGCGACAACCTCGTCATAGGTGGAGGGTTCGTTCTGGCTTACCCAGGCATGAAGGTCTGGTGGTACTCCCCTTATGTATCGGTCGATGACCAGAACTGCTAGTATCTCTTCCAGACTCCGGGACTCTGTTTGCAACCACTTTTGTGTGAGATGGATAAGGTCATACAACTGGGACTTTGGGGTTTTGTGTTCCTGGTACCTCCAACCGTGATACTGCTGGGCCCACACTGCTGTCGTTATCCCATATCTGGCCAGGATCTCTGCTTTCAGCTGGGGGTAGTCTGCTGCAGCCTCTTCAGGCAGATCATGGTAGGCCTTCTGGGCCTCCCCACACAGGAATGGGGCAAGGATGCCAGACCACTGATCTCAAGGCCAGGCCTCCCGTAGGGCTGTCCTCTCAAAGGCCAGAAGGTATGCCTCTACATCATCCTCCCATGTCATTTTCTGCAGCCAATGGCTGACCCGCATGAGCCGCGTCCCATCATGGCCGCGATTCAGCTCTGTAAGGGACTTTACCTGGTTTACCAGTTCCTGCAACATAGCTCGGTCTTGAGCAGCCTGGTCCATCGTCAGGTGATTAGTCTCTTGCTGCAGCCGCACTGCCTCCTGTTGGGCGGCTGCCTGGACACGGGTAGCCTCCTGCTGGGCTGCCATAGCTTGTATCAGTGCCCGCACTACGTCATCCATTGTGGTGAAAAAAAATAAACCCTCTCCCTTTTTTTTTGTTGCTTTTTTTTTAAATCATCGTCCTTCTTCCACCACGCTGTGCACCCCAAGATCCCACTTCTTACACCAGTGTGACAAAGTTCCTCCTCTATCTTGGTGGGTCCTGCGCTTATTGGCAGATTTTCTTGCCTCAGAGATTCACCATGTGGGTTGGGGAACAGCCCAGAGACCTTCCCCTCTGGAAGAACCCACAGTCCAGGTCAATTGGGAGGTTTGGGGGGAACCCGGGCCCACCCTCTACTCCGGGTTCCAGCCGAGGGCCCTGTGGACTGCAGCTGTCTATAGTGCCTCCTGTAACTGCTGCAACTCCCTGGGCTACTTCCCCATGGCCTCCTTCCTCACCACAGGACCTTCCTCCTGGTGTCTGATAACGCTTGTGCTCCTCAGTCCTCCAGCAGCACACCCTCTCACTCTCAGCTCCTTGCGCCTCTTGCTCCCAGTTCCTCACACTCACACCACAAATCTGAAGTGAGCTCCTTTTTAAAACCCAGATACCCTGATTAGCCTGCCTTAATTGATTCTAGAAGCTTCTTCTTAATTGGCTCCAGGTGTCCTAATTTGCCTGCCTGCCTTAACTGGTTCTAGCAGGTTCCTGATTACTCTAGTATAGCCCCTGCTCTGGTCACTCAGGGAACAGAAAACTACTCATCCATTGACCATTATATTTGCCCTCTACCAGACTCCTGTACCCCACTGGTCTGTGTCTGTCACAGTATTCACAAACGAAAGCTCATGCTCCCATATGTCTGTTAGACTATAAGGTGCCACAGGACTCTTTGCTGCTTTTACAGATCCAGACTAACACGGCTACCCCTTTGATATTCCATAGGATAACGAGTCTTGTCGATAAGGGAGAAGTGGTGGATGTGGTATACCTAGACTTTGGTAAGGCATTTGATATGGTCTCGCATGATATTCTTATCAATAAACTAGGCAAATACAACTTAGATTGGACTACTATAAGGTGGGTGTATAACTGTCTGGATAACCGTACTCTGAGAATAGTTATTAATGGTTCCCAATCCTGCTGGAATGATATAACAAGTGGGGTTCCACAGGGGTCTGTTTTGGGACTGGCTCTGTTCAATGGCTTCATCAACAACTTAGATATTGGCATAGAAAATACGCTTATTAAGTTTGCGGATGATACCAAACTGGGAGGAATTGCAACTGCTTTGGAGGATAAGATCATAATTCAAAATGATCTGGACAAATTGGAGAAATGGTCTGAGGTAAACAGGATGAAGTTTAACAAAGACAAATGCAAAGTGCTCCACTTAGGAAGGAACAATCAGTTTCACACATACAGAATGGGAAGAGACTGTCTAGGAAGGAGTACGAAAGAATGGGATCTAGGGGTTATAGTGGACCACAAGCTATATATGAGTCAATAGTGTGATGCTGTTGCAAAAAAAAGCAAACGTGATTCTGGAATGCATTAACAGGTATGTTGTGAGCAAAATACGAGAAGTCATTCTTCCACTCTACTCTGCTCTGGTTAGGCCTCAACTGGAGTATTGTGTCCAGTTCTTGGCACCGCATTTCAAGAAAGGTGTGGAGAAATTGGATAGGTTCCAGAGAAGAGCAACAAGAATGATTAAAGGTCTAGAGAACATGACCTATAAAGGAAGGCTGAAAGAACTGGGTTTGTTTAGTTTAAAAAAGAGAAGACTGAGAGGGGACATGATAGCAGTTTTCAGGTATCTAAAAGGGTGTCATAAGGAGGAGGGAGAAAACTTGTTCATCTTAGCCTCTAAGGACAGAATAAGAAGCAATGGGCTTAAACTGCAGCAAGGGAGGTTTAGGTTGGACATTAGGAAAAAGTTCCTAACTGTCAGGGTGGTTAAACACTGGAACAAATTGCCTAGGGAGGTTGTGGAATCTCCATCTCTGGAGATATTTAAGAGTAGGTTAGATAAATGTCTATCAGGGATGGTCTAGACAGTATTTGGTCCTGCCATGAGGGCAGGGGACTGGACTCGATGACCTCTCGAGGTCCCTTCCAGTCCTAGAATCTATGAATCTATGAAATTTAGTTTGATAGTTTTCTGTCTGGTAAGAACTCACTTATCAATAGACACAGCTGGGAAACCCTTATGTCTTTATAGATGTAGTTGTAAAATCCTCACTTCTGTATTGTTTTGTCATTAGAGTTTCCACTTTGCTATTGTTTATTTGCATGGTCTCTGTCTTGTTCTGTGATTGTTTCTGTCTGCTGTATAATTAATTTTGTTGGCTGTAAACCAATTAAGATGGTGGGATATAATTGGTTAGATAATCATGTTACAATATGTTAGGATTGGTTACTTAAATTTCAGTAAAATGATTGGTTAGGGTATAGCTAAGCAGAACTCAAGTTTTACTATATAGTCTGCAGTCAATCAAGAAGTAAGGGGAGAATGGGAACAGGGAATGGACATGGGGAAATTGAAATCATGTTTCACTAAGGGGGGGAATGGGGACAGGGACACAGGCAAGGCTCTGTGGTGTTAGAGCTGGGAAGGGGGACACTGAGGAAGGAAACTGAAATCATGCTTGCTGGAAGTTGACCCCAATAAACATCAAATTGTTTGCACCTTCGGACTTCGGGTATTGTTGCTCTCTGTTCATGTGAGAAGGACCAGGGAAGTAAGCGGGTTAAGGAATAAGCCCTCTAACACTCACTACTCACGAACAAGGGAACATTCAGTTACACTGAAAGTCCGAACAGATAACACTGATAAAAGAAAATGTAATGGCTGCACAAAGCAGAAAGGAGCACAGTCTTACTCTCTATTCCATCACGCCCATGTTGCACTGGGTTTGTCGACCAGGTGAGCTCCTTAGCAAGAGATGGGTACCTGTGAATCCTGAGTTGGAAGTGTCTTCCCTGGGAATCCCCTGAGGTAGCCTTGTCCCACACCTCTCTCACTCAGGCATCTGCAGCAGCATCTCACGCTGAATGCCGACACAGAGGTGTGCACTGTTTATAATATAGCTCTGTGCAATCCCAGTGGAGTTTGCTCAGCCTCTAGGGGAGAAGCGGCATCTGGGTGGAAACAGGATGGAGTCTGGAGACACTCTAGCTAATGTGTCTTGTTCCATATCTGCACTTCTGTGCTATTTATCCAGGTTTAGCAGTAAACAGCAATTATAGGACCTTTCCAAAGGGAGATGAGAACTCTTGGGGTTTGTGCTGAGGCCGAGAGGAACTGGCTGCTCTCTTTATCTGTGTATATTTAAAAATTATAGTTCATTACTGTGACGTTGAACTCCATATGCTCTATGAAAATAGGCATATGAATCTGAAAATGACAGCTGGAATACACTTTATGCAAAAGGTCTCTTGTAACATATCATTGGAAAAGTTATTATCTGCTAAATTTCATTTTCCTATTTGTATGTGTGTATAATTTTTATTTCTGAAGTTAGAAATATAAGGTATAAACTTGTACTACTAATGTAATCAGATTAAGTGGAGACCATTAAGGGTGCTTCAGAATCAATGAGTTGTAAATGGCTCACTTACATGCAAGCTTGCCTTTGTATATGTGGGTCAGCCCCTGGGTAATGAAGAATGAGGTCTCACAGGGACATGTGACCATGTCACCTGATACTGAAATCCATCTTAAATCTTGTACTTTTTCATTTAGGAGGAGGGGTGGGGGCCAAGCACAGACAAAAGATTCCCCCCTTGTGCCACAGCTATAAAAGGGGGTGGAGCAGGACAAAATGGAGGCCAGTCATGAGAAAACCCCTGCTTACCACCTGAGATGTCTGCTGGAAATAACAAGGATTCTACCAGGGGAAAGGATTGAGCCCAGACTAGAAAGGAGTCTAATCTGTGAAAGAAACTTATTGGAACATCTTTCAGGGTGAGATATTACCTGTAATGAGTTTTTTAATGCATTAGGCTTAGACTTGCCTGTTTTGTTTTATTTTGCTTTGTGACTTACTTTGTTCTGTCTGTTATTACTTGAAACCAGTTAAACCCTACTTTTTACACTTAATAAAATCACTTTTGTTTATTAATAAGCCCAGAGTAAGTAATTGGTACCTAGGGGAGGCAAACAGCTGTGCATATCTCTCCACCAGTGATATAGAGGGAGGACATTTTATGAATTTACTTTGTATAAACTTTATACAGAGTAAAATAGATTTATTTGGGGTTCAGGCTCTCAGGAAGGCTAAATACTGGGAAAGTCCCTGTTAACTGAGAAGCCGCTGGGCTGAGTGAATCTCAGTTTCTGTGGAATGGAGGGGCACCCATTCTGGCAGGAGGGTTGTCTCTCAACTGACCATTTATACCTACCCTTTGTTTTCTATCTTTTAACCACTTACCAGTCAATGAGAGGACCTTCTCTCTTATCCCATGGCAGCTTACTTTGCTTAAGAGCCTTTGGTGAGGTACCTTGTCAAAGGCTTTATGAAAATCTAAGTACACTATATCCACTGTATCCCCTTGGTCCATATGCTTGTTGACCCCTCAAAGATTTCTAGTAGATTGTTGAGGCATGATTTCCCTTTACTAAATCCATGCTGACTCTTCCCCAACAAATTATGTTCATCTATGTATCTGACAATTCGGTTCTTTACTATAGTTTCAACCAATTTGCCTGGTACTGAAGTCAGGTTTAACAGAAATCCGTCAAAATGCGCAGCACCACCTATTGTCAAACGCACAGTGCCGTCTGAATACCAGATCTGCTAGTTATTCATTGTTGTGGGTAAAATGTGTGCAGGAAATTTATTTTCCCTCAAAGCATGTCACGCCCCCCTAGAATAGTGACCTGTCCAACAGTTTGAGAATCTTTGGACTACATTATCACTGTGGTTCCTTCTGGCCTTATAATCTGCCCATCTATTAATAATATTGCAGTAGAGTTACTACTGACCTGGGAAGAAAGAGCAGGGAGCGGGCCCACTCTGCACATGACAGAACATGATTTGGGATAATCAAGACTGGGGAAGATCGTGAGGAGCTTGAGAAAAACCCACTGAACCAGAGGGGTGGGCAGCCCCATGGCAGGTGGAATCTAGTGTTGATAAAGGCAATATAATGCAAATGTGATGGCAAATGTTCACTGCTCATACATCTTACTGGGTTCTTGGCATCAAAACACAAGGAAAAGCCAGGGCCAGAGTTCAGCCAAGATCCCTGCTCAGTGGGTAGCACATTAAGAAAAGCAAGGAAAATGTTAGGGTGCATATGAAATGGGATGTAGAAAAACAATGGAGAGTGTTCGAATGCTACTATAGAAGTCAGTTGTTCATCCTACGCTGGACCATCTGCTTAGTTCTGGTCACCCTGTCTGAGAACGGCTACAAGAGATCCAGAGAGCATTCAGAAACAGGCAACAAGAATAAGCAGATGCCAGTGACTTCTGACAGGAGAACCCACCTGGGCCTGTTTGGAATGGAGGTAAGCAGGAGGGGATGTGACAGAAGAATGTGAGCACTGCCTAGGAGTGAGAAGTAGTCGGGTCCTCCTATTCACCCTGTCTCAGAATACAAGCGCCAGGGGACAGCCAATAAATTGGAGTTGCAGATGAAAACCCAGGAGTTATTCACCCCCCTGCTTCAGGGCATCACCCACCGTGTAACTCCTGGGGTTAGGAAGGAACTTTCCCTGTGGGTAGGTGATCCCATCACTAAGGTTAAGAGTCTCTCACAGGTATTTTTAGTAAAAGTTAGGGACAGATCACAGGCAATAAACAACAATTCACAGAAGCCTGCATCCTGCCCCTAACTTTTACTAAATATACGCTGACGGGGGGTGGACTAACAGTAGGAGTGCTGCGAGGGCCTGGCTTCTGGCCAGCAGCCCCTCAGCAGCAAGCGGCTCCAGCCCCAGGGGGACCGACCCGCCTTAAAATAGGGCTTTAACGGGTGTTTAAACAGGTGTTTAATGGATCTGTATATATTCCTTTCTATAGACATTAGATACAGTGCTTCTGTCTGCCAAAAAAACCTATCGTTTTCAGGTGCCTAAGTAACTCAATAAGAATGAATAAAGAGTTTGAAAACCTGCCTTATAGTGACAGACTCAAGGAGCTCGATCCATTTAGCAGAACAAAGAAGGCTGATGGGTGATTTCATCAGCCTATAAGTTAATATGTGAGAATGGGCTCTTCAGTCTAGCAGAGAAAGGTCTAACACGAGCCAATGGCTAGAAATGGAATCGAGACAAACACAGACTAGAATAAGGTGCACATTGTTAACAGTGATCATCATTAACTTTTGGAAAAATGTATAAACAGTCGTGGTGGATTCTCCATCCTTGACCATTTTTAAATCAAGGCTGGGTGTTTTTCTAAAAGCTGTGCTCCAGGAATGGTTTGGGGGCTGGGCTCTAGGCTGTGTTGTGCAAGAGGTCAGACTAGAGGATCACAAGGGGCCCTGCACACCTTGTAATCTATGAATCTCAGCTTTCATTTAAATTTCAACCCAGGATACCCTGGAGGCATGAGGCTCACCCATTAGATCCATAGAGGAGAAACACCAACAAAACGCCACCAGCCCCTTGTGTCTCTGAGGCTTTTCTAATTTCTCTGATTTCCCCCGACAGCCCCTTGCAAATGAATGGCAAATGAAATTTAACGTGGATAAATGTAAAGTAATGCACATTGGAAAAAATAACTCCAACAGTACATACAATATGATGGGGGCTAATTTGGCTACAACAAATCAGGAAAAAGATCTTGGAGTCATCGTGGATACTTCTCTGAAGATGTTCACGCAGTGTGCAGAGGCGGTCAAAAAAGCAAACAGGATGTTAGGAATCATTAAAAAGGGGATAGAGAATAAGACGGACAGTATTTTATTGCCATTATATAAATCGATGGTACCGCCCACATCTTGAATACTGTGTACAGATGTGGTCTCCTCATCTTAAAAAAGATATACTGGCATTAGAAAAGGTTCAGAGAAGGGCAACTAAAATGATTAGGGGTTTGGAACGGGTCCCATATGAGGAGAGATTAAAGAGGCTAGGACTTTTCAGCTTGGAAAAGAGGAGACTAAGGGGGGATATGACAGAGGTATATAAAATCATGAGTGACGTGGAGAAAGTGGATAAGGAAAAGTTATTTACTTATTCCCATAATACAAGAACTAGGGGCCACCAAATGAAATTAATGGGCAGCAGGTTTAAAACAAATAAAAGGAAGCTCTTCCCACAACGCACAGTCAACTTGTGGAACTCCTTGCCTAAGGAGGTTGTGAAGGCTAGGACTATAACTGCGTTTAAAAGAGAACTGGATAAATTCATGGAGGTTAAGTCCATTAATGGCTATTAGCCAGGATAGGTAAGGAATGGTGTTCTTAGCCTCTGTTTGTCAGAGGGTGGAGATGGATGGCAGGAGAGAGATCACTTGATCATTACCTGTTAGGTTCACTCCCTCTGGGGCACCTGGCATTGGCCACTGTTGGTAGACAGGATACTGGGCTAGATGGACCTTTGGTCTGACCCAGTACGGCCATTCTTGTGTTCTTATGTTCTTGCTGATACAGCCTCCTTTGTCCGTGCCTGCTCCCCATGAGTATTTTAACCCAAACAGTCTCACACTGAAAACAAGATGAACTTGAAGAATCTCAGAAGAGATTGCTTCAAATCCATGGGAATCTCTGAGCCAGGGGATGTTGTAAAGGCCAAAAGTCTAACTGGGTTCGGAAGAGAACCAGAGAAATTCCTGAAGGCCAGGCCCACCAATGGCTATTAGCTAGTATGGGCAGCTGTAAACAGAACTGCTCAGGTGTGGGAATCTACCTCATATCCCCTGCAGTGAGGATTGATGCAAAGGCCATACTTGAGTTCTCCTTAGCATGCTTTGGATTGAAGAACTTTAGCCCTTTCCCCAGCACTCCAAGGTCACTTTCCAGAGGCTACTGGTCATAAATCTATTGGTCTCTCTCCTATCGCTGGCCACATTGATTCTATATTTCTCCCACAGCCTCTTGACCAATTTGGTTTTGTTGAAGTGATCCACATATAAGTGGCAAAGTCACTGGTGACAGGAGAATATTGCCTTGCCTTTGCCAGTCTCACCCCAGCTCACCAAGGCACAGAGCAGAAGAGAAATGGCAACAATGCATCATTACCGAGTTCAGGTTCAAAAGGCCCCAGACAAACATATTGCTTTGGGATGTGAGAAGCTCTATTAGAGGTCACACTGATCAGCAGAAACAGGAGTAAGTAGCGCTTTCTCTGGGGAATTTTCTCAGCACCCTCTCACAGATCTCCTTCACCCTCACCCCGTAAATGACTGGGTTCAGCATGGGGGACATGAGGATATGGAAACTGGCAACCAGAATGTGGGCAGAATGGGGATTCTGTTGGCTGAACTTGTGTGTGAGGTACAAGAAAAGCACCGGAGTGTAGAATATGAACATCACGGCCACATGGGAGCCGCAGGTGCTGAGAGCCTTGAGGCATGCGTCATTGCATGGGAGTCAGAAGACGGCCTGTAGTATACGAGCATAGGACAAGAAAATCATGATCAGATCCATCACTAAGAGGGAAACTAAAAACCAGTCATTCTCCATTGGACCTAATGTCTGCACAGGCCAGCTTTGCAATTCCCATGTACTCGTAGTACGAATGGGCGAGGACACGGGCTCTACAGAAAGGCAGACGGTCAACCAGTAATACCATGGGGAAAATGATGAGTCCGGGCTTCAATATAATCACCAGGCCCATCAGTGCAATTCTCTTCTTTGCTAAGATCACAATGTATCTTAGAGGGTCACAGATGGCCACGTATCTTTCAAAGGTCATGGCCAGAAGAACGGCTGACTCCATTCCCCTGAACATGTGAAAGAAGAACATCTGGGTGAGGCAGCCACCAAAGCTGATCTCTCTGAAGTTGAACCAGAAGATGCCCAGCATTCTAGGCACTGTTGCAGTAGAGAGGCCCTGCTCGATGGCTGAGAGCACGCACAGCAAGTGGAACATGGGCTGGTGGAGGTTGGGCTCTGTTTTGACGATGAACAGGATGGTGCAGTTCCCCAGCAGTGGTATGATGTAGACAGTGCAGAAGAGGATGGAGATCCAGACCTGTGCAGCTTCCAGCCCTGGGATGCCCAGCAGGATGAATGTGGAAGGGTGGAAGTAGGTATAATTGAGCAGTGGCATCTCCAGTGGTTGCTGATGTCTGTGCTGCTGGCACAGACGCTCCCTGCAAGTAAAAACAGTGCTGCTTTATTCTGCTTAGTGTCGCTCATCCAAACTGTACTTCAGTGCCCCAAAGAGAAACTACAGGAAGAGAAAGAAGCAAGCGAAGAAAGGGAAGTTGTCAGCTGAGACAGAGAGTCAGTGAGAGCCAGGGAGGCCTCTAAAGACAGCAGGAGCCCCAGAGCAGAAGACTTTCACACCAGGGACAGTAAGGCCATGAGGAGGGACAGACAGGAGGGACTGTGGTACTACAATGTCCTTGGAATTTCTAAATCTTACAGAGGAGAGTTTCCTTGCTCAGAAAGTGCGCACCTAACCTGGGGGAATTCCAGACCAGCAATGGATACACTTGGGGCTTTAACCAGGCCAGTTTCACAAGGCTGAAAACAATTCTGAGCCAAAGGAACAGGAGGAAGAATTGAATCAGAAAGATGTGAATTATAATTGAGACTCTTTTAAAAATCCCTCATTAGATGCCCCAAATGTCACAATCTCACAATCAAGAAAGAAGTTCATGCTGGCTAAAATATCTGACCCTGTTTAAAGGGGAAGTGAAGGTAGGTTTTAAAAATAAATGGAAGAAAGGGGAACTTATGGAGTCTATAAAACTGATAAGGGAAGCCAAAGGACACAAGGAGAAATCCATGGCCAAGAAAGTTAAGGACAATAAGAAGGAGTATTTAAAATATATTAGGAACAAAAAAAAAATCCAGACAATGGTATTGGTTGTTACTAGATGAAAATGGTAGAATTATCAATAATAATGCAGAAAATGCAAAAATGTTTGCTAAATATTTCTGTTCTATATTTGGTGAAAAAACAGATGCTATAGGCTTATCATATGGTGATGATAACACTTTTTACATTCCACTAGCATCAGGGCCAGCTCCAGGGTTTTTGCCACCCCAATCGGAGCCCCGCTTTCTTCTTTGGCAGCACTTCCGCGGCAGGTCCTTCCCTCCGAGAGGGACCGAGGGACCCGCTGCTGAATTGCCGCTGAAGACCCGGACATGCCGCCCCTTCCCCTGGGCCGCCCCAAGCACCTGCTTGCTGTGCTGCTGTCTAGAGCTGGCCCTGACTAGCATCTCAGTAGGATGTTAAATGGAAGCTACTAGAGTTAAACATTTTAAAATCAGCAGATTCTGATAACTTGCATCTAAGAGTTTTAAAAGGGATGGCTGAAGAGCTCAAAAGGCAGTTAATGTTAATTTTCAATAAGTTGGAGAACTGGGGAAGTCCTAGAAGACTGAGAGAGCAAATATTGTACCATTTTTTTAAAAGAGTAAACAGGATAACACAGATAATTATAGGCCTGCCAATCTGATAGATGCCAGGCAAGGTGATGGAGCAGCTGATACAGATAAAGAATTAAAGGAGGGTGTGATAGGTTGGATCACAGAAACCCCCTTGGGAACTGCCAACTGATGTGCCAAGACTACTTCTGCCCCTGCCTTCCCTGCCAGCCTGGGAATCCAGCCCCCTGTCTTGCTGAGCCAGACACGCCCGTCTGCTCCAACACAGACCCAGGGAGTGAACCAAGTGCCCAAAAGATGCAGGCTTAACTGGAAGCAACTCACAGAAGGGTTGTTCCCGTCTTTAACACTCAGATGTTAAACTCCCAATGGGTCTTTAACACTCAGATGCCCAACTCCCAATGGGGTCCAAAACCCAAATAAATCCGTTTTACCCTGTATAAAGCTTATACAGCTGATAGAGAGATATGCACAGCTGTTTGCCCTTCCACCAGGTATTAATACATACTCTGGGTTAATTAATACAAGTGATTTTATTAAATACAGAAAGTAGGATTTAAGTGGTTCCAAGTAGTAACAGACAGAACAAAGTGAATTACCAAGTGAAATAAAATAAAACACGCAAATCTAAGCCTAATACAGTAATACAACTGAGTACAGATAAAAATCTCACACTGAGAGATGT
The DNA here is from genome assembly GCF_027887155.1 of Malaclemys terrapin pileata. Taxonomy (NCBI): domain Eukaryota; kingdom Metazoa; phylum Chordata; order Testudines; family Emydidae; genus Malaclemys; species Malaclemys terrapin. The sequence goes on along the minus strand of NC_071505.1, from coordinate 349,173,238 downwards.
TTCAATAAGTTTCTTTTACAGACTGGATGCCTTTCTAGTCTGGGCACAGTCCTTTCCCCTGGTACATCTCTTATTCCAGCTCAGGTGGTAGCTAGGGCATTTCTCATGATGGTTGCTCCCTTTTCTCTGTTCCACCCATTTATATATCTTTTTGATAAGGCGGGAATCCTTTGTCCCTCTCTGGGTTCCCACCCCCTCCTACTCAATGGAAAGACACCAGTTTAAAGATGGATTCCAGTTCAGGTGACATGATCACATGTCACTGTAAGACTTCATTACCCACTTGCCAGCACACACAAATACAGGAAGACTTACAGATAAAACAGAGCCATCTGCAGTCAATCGTCCTGGTTAATGGGAGTCATCAAGATTCCAAACCACCATTAATGGCCCACACTTTGCATAATTACAATAGGCTCTCGGAGTTATATTTCACACTTCTAGTTTCAGATACAAGAGTTTTGTAAATCTCTCATGGAATCACAACACCGCCTTTCCAGATTTCATCTGTTTTACTTCTTTTTGTACCTCATCAGGAGTTGTTGGCATAATGAGCTGTGAATCATTAGCCCACTGAGGAATCTCTTCAAGAATGCTGCTGTCAAAAGTTGATGTCTGGTTTAATAAATTGAGAAAATGTTCAGCCTGGTGATCAAGGATTTTAATATTATCTGTAACCTAAGTGCTGCCCTCAGCAGAGCACACTGGCATGGGGCCAGAAATGAATGGCCCACAGACTGCCTTCAGTCCATCATAGAATGCTTTAAAATCGAGTCTGTTGGCTGCGTCTTGAAGTTTGACTGCTTTACATGTCCACCAGTCCTCTTTCATTTGCTGTAATACATTGGAAGTGTTAGCAGGGGCGGCTCTAGCTTTTTGGCTGCCCCAAGCTTGGCAGGCAGGCTGCGTTTGGTGGCATGCCTGCGGGAGGTACTCTGGTCCCGTGGCTTTGGCGTACCAGCCACCAAATTGCCACCGAATCCACGGGATCGGCGGACCTCCCGCAGGCATGCCGCCGAAGGCTGCCTGACTGCCACCCTCACAGGGACCGGCAGGGCGCCCCCCGTGGCTTGCCGCCCCAGGCACACGCTTGGAGCTGGAGCCACCACTGAGTGTTAGGATATAGATGTTCAGGCCTGTCTGCAAAGGCCTATACTTTAAGAATTTATGTGCATTCTTCTCACTAGCTAGTTATAGAAGTATAAAAGAAATGTAATTTGTAGAATGTTTTCTTGTTGCCCTTTATGTCTCTAGCTAGTTTGATCTTCTTTTGTGCCTTGGCCTTTCTAAGTTACTGATTTGATCCCCCCCCCATTTCTGTCTTGTCTCTCCTTGATCCCTGCTATTAGAGCCCATGCTCCCCCCATTTCTGACCCTTTTTCCAGATATCCATGTCTTTTACTTACCTGTGGGCTTTGGTCACATGCCCCCTTCGAACCTAGTTTAAAGACCTCCTCATTAGGTTAGCCAGTCTATATCCAAATATGCTGTTTCCCTTGCTCGATAGGTGGACCCCATCTCTGCTTAACAGTCCTTCTTCCTGGAACAGCATCCCATGGTCAAGGAAGCTGAAGCCCTCTTGGTGACATCATCTTTGAAGCCAGGCATTCACCTGCATCTGTCTCTGCCCAGGCCCCTACCTTTGACCATAAGGATTGAAAAGAACACCACCTGTGCCCCAAACTCCTTCACTTGTACCCTCAGAGCCTTGGGAGTCACTTCTGATCAGCTGAGGGTCATACCTCACAATGTCATTAGTGCCCACATGCATGAGTAGCATGGGGTTGTAGTCAGAGGGCTGGATGATCCTCAACAGTCCTTCCATAACGTCTCTGATATGGGCCCCTGGCAGGCAGCATACCTCCCAGGGTGCCATGTCAGGGTGACAGAGAGGTGCCTCGGTCCCCCTCAGAAGAGTCTCCAACTACCACTACCCTACGTTTCCTCCTGGGAGTGGTGGCTGAAGACATCACAGCCTTGGGGGTACACGGCTTCTCCTCCCATACCTTAGGGGGTGATTCTTCATCTCTCATTGCCAGGGCAGTGTAACGGTTCTCCATCACCACAGTGGATGGGTTGGGTGTAGGGGTGTAGCACTGCCTGCTGCCAGAAGTAACTAGCAGGCAGAGATCTCCCTCTGACAGAGCCATCTCACCCTCCCCCAGTGGTGTGCCACTGTAGCTGGATAGCTTCCCCTGCCTTGGACGTCTCCACACCAATATTCTCAAGGAATTCCTCATGGGCACAGGTGCGCCCCAGCCTAGCCACCTCCTCCTGTAGCTTTGTCACCTGCTTCCTGAGAGATTCCACCAGCAGGCACCTTTCACACTGGATGTCCCCCTCCCAGCCTGGTTTTCTGAGAAAGGGAAATGCAGGCCACAGGCTCCGCAAAGCCACACCAGAATCTGGGTAGAGGCGTCCATGGTCAGGTTGTCTGTCTGGATACTGGAGCAGGTGGAGGAGACACGAGCAGCGTTGGCATAGGCGATGTGGACCTTCCTAACCATAGTGACTATCGCAGGACATCCTCTTACAAACTCCCTCTCAACCTCCCCTATTTGCAGTCCCCTGTTCACTAGCTCCCCCTGCTCACTTAAACTCTGGCTTTTAAGGCCTTCTCTCCTAGGTCAGCCCTACCCCCTTGTGACGGGTTCGGATACAGAGACCCTGTTAAGACTGTCACTTGATGTGCTGGGATACCACTGTATACATGTTAAATTCATAAAATTCCCACCCTCTATCTCACTGATAGAGAGATATGCACAGATGTTTGCACCACCTCCCACCCCTCCAGGTATTAATCACTTAGTCTGGGTTTATTAATAAACAAAAGTGATTTTATTAAGTATAAAAAGTAGGATTTAAGTGGTTTCAAGTAATAACAGACAGTGCCACACCCCAGTGGTCCCCTCCCTCAAGTTCCCTGGGGAAGCAGATCAATGTTGTATGTTGCTAACACTGCTGCAAGTATCACAAAGCATTATGGAAAGGGTTAAAGGTATGAGTGTGGAATGGAAGATTCCTTTGCAAGTTTCAGGAGGCCAAGGAGTGGGGGGAAGAAAAAAACAGCAGCGAGAGAGAGAAAACAGAAAATGGGTTAACTCTGCGCTCCTCCTAGACCCAAGATAAGACGTTGACTTCAGCCGGCTCAAGGCCGCAGATGTGCTGCTACCTGCCAAGAAAGAAGGGGAAGGGGTGAGATTTCAACCCTGCCCTGCTGTGAGAAAGGAGAATCACAGAACAAACTGCAGAGGCTGCAAAAAGAAGCAAGACCAATGAAGGCCAGCAAGAGAAAAACATGACTGTCTCATGGTCCTGAAGCTGGTTGTTTTTGGGAAAGCTGAAGAAGCCACAAAAGGCGGTCTGGACTGGAATACCAAGTACAGGGACAAAGGTCTTTGAAGGGGATGCCCCCAAGAGACCCCAGGGCATAAAACCCTCTCAAGAGTAGAAGCAAGTTGGAGACTTTGCAGCGGAAACCCGGACAACCTGTGCACAGGACAGACTCCCGTGCATTTCCCCCCCCCCCCTCCTCTTCTGATGGTACCCCCAGGCCTTGCTGTGAGTATGAAAGTGGGTCAGGGTTTGAGCACTAACGCTTCTTCCTTCCTCTGAGTGACGTGGAAGCAGTTCCTGCACTCAACGCTGGTTTTTTTATTATTTTATTAATAAAGCTTTAAAATTTAGACCCTTGGTGTGCATGCCTTGTCATCTCCTCCCCACAAAAAGATCCTGTGGCCAGGGCCGGTGCTACCATATAGGCAAACTAGGCGGTTGCCTAGGGCACCAAGATTTGAGGGTGCCAAAAAGCGGTGCCCCCAGTTTTTTGTACATCATTCCTACACCCCTCCCTGAGTGCGCGGTCGCCGCTCCACTTCTCCCGCCTCCCAGGCTTGCAGTGCCAATCAGCTGTTTGGCACCACAAGCCTGGGAGGGGAGGAGAATTAGAGTGGGGGCGGCGTGCTCAGGGAGGAGGCGGAGCAGAGGTGAGCTGGGGTGGGGAGCTCCACAGGGAGGACGCCTCAGGGCAGGGGGGAAGCTGCCATGGGGGGGCGCCTCAGGGCGGAGGAGGGGCAGGGAGCTGCCACAGGGCTGGGGGGGGGGTGCAAGATGGAAGTTTCGCCTAGGGTGCAAAACTTCCTTGCACCGGCCCTGCATGTGGCATCAGCCTGATCAGCTGATGTTCCAGGCACATTGGTAACAAAAATCTGTCACAACAGAACAAAGTAAGTCACAATTCAAAATGAAACAAAACACGCAAGTCTAAGCCTAATACATTAAGAAACTGATTACTGGTAATATCTCACCCTCAAAGATATTCCAATAAGCTTCTTTCACAGACTAGACTCCTTCCTAGTCTGGGCCCAATCCTTTCCTCTGGTACAGTCCTTGTTAGTTCCAGCAGACATCTCAGGTGGTAAGGATGGGTTTTCTCATGACTGCCACCCCCTTTGTCCTGCTCCACCCTCTTTTATATCTTTGGCACAAGGTGGGAATCTTTTGTCTGTGCTTGGCCCACACCCCTCCTTCTAAAAGGAAAAATACAAGATTTAAGATGGATTTCAGTGTCAGGTGACATGGTTACATATCCCTGTGAGACCTCATTCTTCATTATCCACGGGATGGCCCACAGGTACACAGGAAGGCTTGCAGTTAAATAAACACATGTGTTCTTGTTGTTCTTACTTCTTGATACTTCCTGCAGTGCACATATACGCTCTGTCATTTTATTCTTTCCAAGTGCTGTTATTTTAGGTTTTTGACTGGTCTGTGCATTTCAAAATTTTATTTCTCTCTTACGCTTAAATTTAATTCTTTGAGTAGTGAGTGAGTTCTAAAATACCTAACCTGTCCTGGCTCGAGTAATTAGCCTGATGGTAACTTTATATATATAAAGAAAGAGAGAGAGAGAGAGAGAGAGAGAGAGAGAGATTTTTTGTTTCTACTGGTGGTGCACATCTGCACATTACCTTGATATTGGTGAAAAGAGCAAAATTCATTCTGCAAATGGATGGGAAAGAATAAGCTGGAACATTGATTTTATTGCCTTTTATTTTATTTAAAGTAAATTTTGTAATGTGGTGTTACACCACCGTGGCTTCGGCTTTGGTGACTACAGTTTCAATCTTAACAGAGTGAAAGTCACTTCTGCTGCTTGCTTGAGATTTAGAGTCTCTAGGAACACATAAAAACCAAAGGTAGTGACCGCACATACATTCATCAGTACAAGATCTGGTCTATTTTATAAGTTTTATTAAAGTTACAATTACCCAAGCATATAGATATTCTATACACACCTATGCACCACTTACAAATATAGCTTTAAAAAAACAGGAGTACTTGTGGCACCTTAGAGACTAACAAATTTATTAGAGCATAAGCTTTCGTGGGCTACAGCCCACTTCTTCGGATGCATATAGAGTGGAACGTATATGCTCTAATAAATTGGTTAGTCTCTAAGGTGCCACAAGTACTCCTGTTCTTTTTGTGGATACAGACTAACACGGCTGCTACTCTGAAATATAGCTTTATATTCCCATCCTTAACAATAGTGTTAGGATCTGATGGGTCTGTCATAGCTCGATCATCAGAAGATGGGTGGATCCTGCTGGAGTCTTCCATAGGGAGTTGAATTTCCCCACTCTGGGCATCCTCTTTTTATAATGTGATTCTCTCTATACCTACATTTTGTCCCCTGGAAACATAAGGGACCCCAATTTTCTATAGGTGTGGTAAGTTCCCTTTATTCTCATTACCATTGACGCACACCTGTATCCTGTGATTAAGACATATGTCTGAGACAGTCATGCTTTTACAATACTTTTATGATCTAATATTAAACTTCTGGGTAATTTTGCACAATATTATCACTTAGTGCCTCTTTTCCCTAATCTTAGGGCAGCAGGTTATTTTCCAATCACTTATGCCATCATTTCTTGTCTCCAACGCCTACAATAGCTAAACTAAAATCTTGCAGGCCTCAACCTACAGGTTCTTGCATTTCAACTTGTCTTACTCATGTCTAGTACTTGGTTCCTCTAAATACTGATCAGTCTCACACTTCTATAATTCCACAATTTAACCCTAATTAACATACAGTGAAAATATAGTATAGTATTGATTAATCACAAATTCACAAAATAAATGAATAATGATCTAAAATTTTTGGCTACAATTTAGACCCCATCATTTTATATGTATAGTTAGGATGATGTTTTCCAATATGCATTACTTTGTCCACATCATCCTGGAGCATCATTGGGATTGGTCAGAGCCCTCTAGAGTACTCAGGGGCCACCTCCTGGAACTCCTGGCTTCTTCTCCAGCTGAAACCTGTCTCTGCTGCGGCCAGAGCCCTGCAACCAAACAGTCCCCTCTGACGCCCTGGTGCCTCTCTCCTCTTACCCCTCTTCGGACTCATCCAGTCTCTATGTTTTTGAAGGGCTGGAACAACACTTCCTTTCTCTGTTTCCTCTTCTGGGGAGGTTCCATTCCTTCCATGGCAACCCCTCTGCAGAGAAGCTGGAGAAAACTGCATTTATCTAGAATTCAGTTACTCCCTTCTTCTACTGGGCGAGCTCTCGCTAGGGCTGAGAGTCAATGACCTATTTATAGAGAGATGCCTCTGCCTCACCCTTCTGCCCCTTCATACAAGGTGTGTGAGAGAAGAGTACAGGAAAAGCCCAAAAGACATAGGGGATACAGACGGTTTCGATAACAAAGGGTGAGATAATCGGGTTTCCACCCATCTAGGTTTTATCCGGACACTCCGTTTTTTGGCTTCTGTGTCTGGGTGCAATGCAGGGTTGTCGTGTCACACCCCAATGGCCCCCTCCCCGGGGAAGATCAGTATTGTATGTGGCTAATGCTGTTGCAAGCATCATAAAGCATTTTGGGGAGGGTCAAAGGTGTGAGTGGAAGTTTCCTTTGTGGGTAGAAGAGCATGAAAGGGGAGGAAAAAGAGAGCAGGGAATGGGTGAACTCAGTCCTGCAGCTGGCAGGCTGTCTGAAGATAATAACCTGGCCTCCGCCCAAGGACACTGCTCACAGCAGAAACTTAGTTGACAGCTGAGAAAGACGGGGGCTTGAAAATTGCCCAAGTGGCCATGGGAAACAAACTACACTGATCTGCACCTGCTGGACAGCAAAGCCAGTGGAGAGGAAAACAAAACCCAGGGCTGCCAGTCTGAAAACACAGGTGAGACAACAAAAAGGAGAGCCATGTCAGGCATCCCTGAAGCTAGAATGTTTTGGGAAAGGGAAAGAGACCATAGTAAGCCTGTCAAGTATCAGAGGGGTAGCCGTGTTAGTCTGGATCTGTAAAAAGCAACAAAGAGTCCTGTGGCACCTTATAGACTAACAGACGTATTGGAGCATAAGCTTTCATGGGTGAATACCACATCCATCTGACCAAGTGGGTATTCACCCACGAAAGCTCATGCTCCAATACGTCTGATAGTCTATAAGGTGCCACAGGACTCTTTGTTGCTTTTTACAGATCCAGACTAACATGGATACCCCTCTAATACATAGCAAGCCTGTTTGGACTGGTGCAAAGAGCACCATGAAATGAGAGCTCTGGATGAAAACACCCCCAAAGAAGCCCAGGACTTAAAACCCCCATGAGAGCTGGTGTAATTTGGAGAGTACAACAGATTCTTGGATGGCCTGGGCCCAGGACAGCACTTCTGACCACCTTCCCCCACTCCCCGTCCCATCTTCTTCTGACGTTACACCCAGACTTGGCCAGTTTGGATAGCAAGTGTGTGAGTATGAAAGTGGATTACAGCCTGAGGGCATTAACACTTTCTTTCTTCCCCTGAGTGACATGGGAGCATTCCCAGCACTCTCTGCTGTTATTTTATTATTTTATCAATAAACCTTTAAAATTTAGACACTTGGTGTGTGAATCGTCATCTCCTCCCCAAAAGATCCCGTGGCCACAGCCTGATCAACTGTGGTCCTGGGTGGATTGGTAACAAAAATCTGTCACAGTCGGGGTGCCTGGTTTTGAACTAGAAAGTCCGGCCAATAAGGGCATCTGGCTGTGTCTGGTTCCTGCAGGGCAGGGTGGAGACATTGGGTCATTAACCTACTCCTGCCCCTGTTCAGCCAGGGCCTCATCATACCAACAGGCAAACCCCTTGTTAGGTTTCAGCAGCTCCCAACCAGTCCCAGAGAAGAGGGATCCCACTTGTGGCAGAGATGGAAGTGGAGAAGAACTAGCGAGTGATGAGGGGAGGGTTGTAGAGAAGCCAGGGACAAGGGCAGGGCAATGGTGGAAGAAATGGAGAATGGGGCTGGGTCTCGATGGACTAGGTGGGGCATGAGAAGGGGCCTAGGGGAAATATGTAGGGCAGAGGTCAGGGTCTTAAGGGAATAGGGGGGGCAGAAGGGGGAATTATGGGGTCCAGTTACCAGCAGTTAGAAAAATGGCAACCCAATGAGTTAATGAGTTGTATACAGACTGATTCTCCAGTCTGTCACACTGACAACGCAGTAAGGTCAGTGAAGGGTTTAATGTCTCTTTGACTACCCAGTCAGTGATTCAGGGAAGAGGGCCCAGCACCATGTCACCAGCCAGCTCTGCATGGAGCTCGGTCTGAGATCCAGAGCACCAGGAGAAAACTTTAGGTCCCTTTATGAGTAAAGAGCCGGAGCAGCCTGTCCCGGATCTGTTTGGTCCTCACCCCGTAGATGATGGGGTTCAGCAAGGAGGGCAGCAAGAGGCATATGGTTCCAATGAGAACATGGAAATGCAGGGCTACATTCTGCCCAAACCGGTACATGAGGGAGGAGAAGAGACCTGGGATGTAAAATACTAAAATGGCACAGAGGTGGGAGCCGCAGGTGCCAAAAGTCTTGAGCCGGGCGTCCTTTGTGGGGAGGCTGAAGATGTCCCTGAGGATTTTGATATAGGACACGATGATAAAAATCACATCCAGACCCATCACACAGAACAGCACAAAGAGGCCGTAGTAACTATTGACACTGGTATCGGCGCAGGCCAGCTTCACCACGGCCACGTGTGCGCAGTACGGCTGGCGGATGATGTTGGTTCTGCAATATGGCCATTGCCTTACCAGGAAGGGCAAGGGCAATGCAAGCAAGCCACTGCGGAGGAACACGGCCAGGCCAATCTTGGCCACCACAGGGTTTGTCAGGATGGTGGAATGTCTCAGGGGGTTGCAGATGGCCACATAGCGATCCAAAGCCATGGCCACAAAGATCCCAGAATCCATCGCTGAGGCCCAGTGAATGAAGTACATTTGGGTGAGGCAGGCATTGAAATCGATCTCCCTGGAATTGAACCAGAAGATGCTCAGCATTTTGGGCACGATGGACATGGACATGACAAAGTCGCTGACGGCCAGCATGCAGAGGAAATAGTACATGGGCCCATGGAGGCTCGTATCCATCTTCACGATGAACAGGATGGTAAAGTTCCCCAAGACGGCTATGGAGTACAAGGCACAGAAGGGAATGGAGATCCAGACATGGGCTGCCTCCAGGCCAGGAATGCCCAGCAGGATGAAGGTGGAGGGGTTGGTGAAGTCGGTTGTGTTGGAATCAGACATGGAGTAGGGGAGAAGGTGTCCAACTTTGAGGCAAAATGGTGTCTCCTGTATGTACCGTACGTTCCCCTGATTTCCTGTATGTGCCCAGAGTCTAGGGTGTTCGTCACAGGACAAATGCCTGAATGGAGAGACAAAGTTAATATGAGAAACTGCATGCACATGCTTAGGGAGATCTGAGAGTGGAAAGAAACCAAACGTTTTCCAAGACGTGCCAGGGGCAAACAACCCAACTAGAACACACCTCAGGGAAAGGGCATCATCGATAGCAGCTCCACGGAAACACCTGCTCATTCACAGCAGTGGCTGAAGACAGTGTTCGGATGCCTGAAGGAATGCGAGGGAGAATACCCTGCTCTGGACATGTGCTCAGTTTTGGTCATCCAGTCTCTATTAAGGATACAGCAGACAGAAAGGGGATTTCTTAAGACAGGCTATGAGAATGGGGGAGGCTGCCATATGCTGACTTTCTGTATGTGCCCAGAGTCTAGGGTGATGATCACAGTCCAAATGCCTGGGTGGAGAAACAATGTTAATATGAGAAATTACATGCACTACTGGGGACTGTTCTCATGGGTGAAGCAGACTGGTCACTCTTCACACACTAAGAATTGACATTTTCATTATTCAGAGAAATGAATTATAAACAATTGACCCTAATAATGCCAATTCCATATTTGATGGCATGTGTCTATAATTCCTACATGCTGTACTGTGGTAAAGCACAAGCAGGAAACACGTGTGGATACTGGTTATCCCTCATTGCTCCTTAATCCAATGAATGCCAGGTTAAAGAGTCCATGCTGTAGGGAGTTCCCCATTCACCTGGTAGCTCAAAATCTGAGCATGGAAAAAAAGCAAATCTTTGACGGGTGAAACATCCCAACTAGAATACACCTCAGTGAAAAGATGTGGCTGTCCACTGATAGCAGCTCCAGAGAAACACCTGCTCATTGGCAGTTGTGGCCAAAAGAAAGACAAGGTTCAGATACACCTCTACCTCAATATAACGCTGTCCTCAAGAGCCAAAAAATCTTACCACGTTTTAGGTGAAACCACGTTATATTGAACTTGCTTTGATCCACCGGAGTGCGCAGCCCCGCCCCCCGGAGCTCTGCTTTACCGTGTTGTATCCGAATTTGTGTTATATCGGGTAGCGTTATATCGAGGTAGAGGTGTATCTAATGAAAGGGATATACCCTGCTCTGGATATGTGCTCAGTTTTGGTCACCCAGTCTCTATAAAGGATATAGAAGATAGAAAGGGGATTTCTGAGACGGGCAATGAGAATGGGGAAGGTTGCCATATGCAGACAGACTGAAAACTCTGGGACTGTTTAGTTTAAAGAAGAGACAAAGGGAGCATATGACATATGAGAGCAAAATAAAGAATGGAACTAATTACATTGAAATGAACATAGAACTGTTCCCAAGCAGTAATGTCTATAGATACTTTGTTCTTCAAAGAGCTAATTCCCCAAAGCTGAGCAAAATTATCATCTTAACTGATTGGGAGGAAAAATGTAGACAGAAAAATGGGACTGAGATGTGGAAATTCTTTAAGAAGAGTTTATTAGATAGCTTAAAACCACAAGTCCACAGTCAAGAAAGTGGACAACTTCGAAGAAAACGCTGGTTCAGTGGCAAAGTGGAGGTAGCAATTAGAGGTGAAAAACAATATCAAACAAATGGGGAAAAGGGAAAATAGAAAACAAATAATACAAACTGGAAGCTATGAAAATTGATGAGAGATGTTAAAAACATCAGGGAAAAATCCATGCTTGGCAGAGCTAAGGATCTAAATAAGGAGTATCTTATTAAGTATATTCATAGAAAAGAAATCATAGAAAAGATGTAGGGCAATTCCAAAGGGAGAAAGGAAGCTTCGCAATATTTCAAAAAAGGTAGTGTGTTCAAGAAATCATTTCTTTGTGCATTCAGAAAGAAGCAGTATGAGGTACTCCTATCACATGCGGTGATGAAACCCTTTCCAGTCCATTAGCAGTCAAGGAGGATGTTAAACAGTATCTACAGGAGAACCTCAGAGTTACGAACACCAGAGTTATGAACTGACCGATTGACCTTGACAAAGTTAAGAAAAAAACTCTAGGAATATAATTAATGCCAATCAACAACATGGTTTATGGAAAACAGGTCTTGCCATATAAACCCAATTTCATCCTTTAATGACTGTACACATTTGGTTGATCAAGGGAACTGCGCAGATGCAATAGACTTCAATTTCTCTGAGACATTTGATTTAGTAGGGGAAAACATTCAGATAAAAAAAATGTACAATATCAGTGGAGCACACGTAAAATGGACTAAAAACTGGCTAACTGACAGATCTCAGAAAGCCATTGGCCTTGAATGGGGCTGTTTCTAGTGGGATTCTGCAGGGATCAGTTCTAGGCCTGATGCTATTCAATATTTTCAATAATGATCTGGAATGAAATAGAAAATCACTGCAGATAAAATTTGTGGATGACCCAAAGATTGGCAGCATGGTTGCAATGAGGCATCCAGGGAAGGCACACCAATTGATCTGGAGCATTTGGTGAGCTGGGCTTGGGCAAACAAAATGTTTTTATACAGTCGCATGAAAAGTGATCCTCTCAGAATAGGCAATGCTGGCCCGAGACTACGGCACTGTATTATGGAATGCAGGGACCCTGAAATGGATTTAGGCCAGCACTGTGGACAATCATCTCACCGGGAGCTCTCAGTGCGATGCTGTGGCCAAAAGTGCTGATGTGCTCCTTGGATCAGGGCCGCAGGGGATTAGTGGGGGGCCTGGAGCCGGGAGCAGGAGTCAGGCCTGCCCCCCACACTCACTGATGGCAGCGGAAAGCAGAGCGACCCGACCCCAGCCCACTCCATTCCCGCAGCTCCCAGCCCTGTTGCTTGGAGGAAGGGGTCAGGCCCACCCCAGCACTCACCAGTGGTGGGAAACAGGAGCAACGCGCCTGCGAGCTGGCAGAGCGAAGCAAGCCGGGGCCTGGTCGCTCTGCTTCCAGCCGCCGCCCCTGGTGAGTGCAGGGGCAGACCTGACCCCTTCTGCCTGCTCCAGTACCTCCGCTAATCCTGTGAGCCACACCGCCCTGGGGAGAGGGCGTGGGGGAAGGGGTGGAATGGGGGCAGGGTGAGGGCGGAGCAGGGGCAGAAAGAGATGGGTTGGGACAGAGCCTTGGCAGGGACTTGGAGGGAAGGGGTCAAATGGGGGCAGGGCGGGGGCAAACAGGGGGGCTGGCTGAAGGATGGGGCTGGCTGCTGGATCCAGTGCCACATATGTAGCATGCAGCTGCCCAGGGCCCCATGAAATTTGGTGCCCCAAATTACGTGGTGCCCTACGCAGCTGCATATTCTGCGTATGTCTCAGGATGGCCCTGCCTTGGATGCATAAACAGGGGAGTGGTGAGTTGAAGCAGGGAAGGAATTTACCTCTGCATGTGGCATTGGTGAAACCGACTGTGTCCAGTTCTGGGGTCCACATTTCAAAAAGGATGATGAAAAATTTGAGCTGGTGGAGAAAAGAGCCACAAAAATAATTGGAGGCTGCAGAAAATGCCGGACAGAGACAGAGATTAAAGAACTTTGTTTATTTATCTTAAATAGTAATAACGGGCTCTGTAATCTAGCGGAGAAAGGCTGAGGAAGACCCTATGGCTGGAAGCTGAAACCAGACATATTCCAATAGGAAATAAGGGCCAAATGTTTAGCACTGAGGGTGATTAATCGTTGGAACAAACTGCAAAGGGAAGTGGTGGATTCTCCAACTCCCCATGCCTGCAGACCGAGACTGGACGCTTTTTCTGAAGATCTGCTTGAGGGCTTGTCTACACTCAAAATGCCACAGCAGTGTTGCCATAGACACTACTTACACCGACGACAGGGGTTCTCCCATCAGCGTGGGTAATCCACCTACCTGAGAGGCGGTAGCTAGGTCATTTGTGGATCTCATGCCATCTACACTGGGGTTAAGTTGAATTAGCTACATCTATCAGGGGAGTGATATGATAGATGTCTATAAAATCATGAGTGGTATAGAGGAAGTAAATAAGGTAGTGTTAATGTCAAGTGTCAATGGGAAAGTTATGAGTTGCTAAGTACGATTAGCCTGTTTATATGGATGTATCATCTTTGCATCTTTGCATGGACTTCTATCTTATACCTGTGTTGTATGCTTGGGTAACACCACACAGGTAGCATTTACATGAAGGCCAGACAGCTCTGTGTTGATGGCCCTTCCAGGACACTTAGCCCTAACAATGGGCCATAGAAGAAACACACCTCAGCAAGAATATGGACAATGGCTGCCCTTTTGAGTCATCAAAGCACATAAGGACATGTGACCTGCTCATGTGACCCTGGACTCCAACTTGGGCCAGTAACTTTCCACAAACTGATGCTGTGGGCTTTGTTTGGGACAGTAAAATTCCATGCACAGAGCAGAAGATATAGAAGGACTCCCAAGACATCTCCATCTTGTCTTCATTTCCTGCTACATTCCTCTGGACTGGATTTCTAACAAGGAAGTTCTGAATAAGGATTGATAACCCCCAACCTGATGGGGTGATTCCAGAGAGACTTTTGCAAGCTATCAGTTTATTCCATCACTGGTGTGGTCCTGATCTCTGAACACTGAAAAATCACTTGGATGTATCTGATCTGTTAACCATTTATAGCTCTTCTTTACTTTTATTATTAACCCTTTCGTTTTTAATTGCTAAAGTATTGGGAGCAGTGTGATCATAGGGTAAGATCTGAGTTCTATATTGGCCTGGCTATGCGGCTGATCTCTTGGGATTGGAAGGACCCTAGATCTGATTAAACCGGTTTTCAGTAACCACTTATCATACACTCCACTGTCCCAGTGGTGAGCCAAGAGCTGGGATGCCTAAGGACACTGTTTTTTTGGTTTCTGTTAACCAGTGCTGCGAGACAGAAGGTTACTTTTGTTACTAGCTTGGTATAATTTAATGATAGAATAACCACAGTTTGGGGGTGAATCTGCCCTATTTCTCAGCAGTTGGCCCTGAATTTGGCCTCCTCAGCTGTGTCCCACTGAGGCATGGTGACACATGGACACAGAGTTGACTGTTCATTGGTGCTTCACCGACTATTGCTTATTACTCCCAGGAAGTATCATCCTTTTACAGATGGGGAAACTAAGGCAGCAAGAAGGCTTAGTCTCTCTCAGACCAGGCACGTACAGTCCATGCAGCAGCTCAAACGCCTGGTGCTCTCTCTCCATTGGTTTATATAGTGCAGATGATCTCCCCTGATTTCTGTGGGGTGGCACCTACTTACACCATAGGAGGATTTGGCCCAAGTCATTTAACTGGAAATAAAGCGTCATCAGACATCAGGGAGCTGGAAGTGAAGAGACCCAGCTCTGCCACGGATTCGCTGGGTGACCTTGGGCACAGACACTCCATGCATTAAATGGAGATGATTATTTATTATTTCTAGTGTGTTGCTATCAAAAGGTCCTAATTGTTAGAAGAAAAAGAGCAGGTCGACCCAGAGGCGGATAGGAGTACAGGCTGTTTTATTGTGATACTTGTTCCCCTGGATCCAATTGTCCAGTAAGCCCTGAATTAATTCCAACACACTCTTTATGGTTAGGTTAGTTTGTACATGCCTACATCTTTTACAACACCCCAAAAACCCTTATTAAGCAATAGAAACACCCACTGTTAGGAAACCCATCCCTATCTATTACTCCTAGCATTACACATGATGAATTTCTCTGCACCAATTTGTTGCCATACATCTCCCTTATCAGCAGTTCTCAGGGTAGGGGGGGAAGGGGCCCTGAGCCAGGGCTTGTTTATGTAGCTGGGAAAGGGAGGGAGGGGAAAATAACATTCCTTTTACCCTCTTTTACACAAAGGGCATTTCTCCTGCAGCTGCATTCTTATTAATCCTTATAAGCAAGAGAGAAGGGGAGAATCTGACAAAGAAATATTAAAGAATCTGCAACATCTGTATTAGACCCAGAAATACTGCCTACATATGCCTTTGTCCCCTAATACCACTCAGCCCATTAGCAGCTTATTGTTATACTTAACCCTAAAATATCCCAACACTCCCCCACTCTCTTCAAAGAAGGGCCCAGGCGCCCCTCCTTCTCGCACACTGAATGGCAGGGTACTCGGGCTAGAGGCCCTGGCTCCAGTTAGCCCGATACCTTTGTTGTGGAAAAATGGCACACGTGAGCAAAAGGGGGATGATAGCATCAGTGCTGCAATGTTGGTATGCCCCCAATTTTTCCATAATGGCACAGCAGTACTGTAACTCCTTTCCTATCTGCCTAGCCCACAACAGTGGCAGACTGGTAAAAACCAAACCTGCTGGGCACTCCACCCCGTGGGGCCCCTTTGTAAATACACCTCTACCCTGATATAACTCTGTCCTCGGGAGCCAAAAAAATCTTACAGCGTTATAGGTGAAACCGTGTTATATCGAACTTGCTTTGATCCACCGGAGTGCGCAGCCCTCCCTTCCCCCCCCTCCCCGCCCCGCCCCGAGCACTGCTTTACCGCGTTATATCCGAATTCGTGTTATATCGGGTCACGTTATATCAGGGTAGAGATATATTCAAATTAATTTTAGCAATATGCCAAAATGTTGTTCTTACAAATATGTTCTTGTTTGTGTTTGTATGTATTCTGGATCAATAAAGGCCTATCCTTGTGTCAAGGCCAATTCCCTTACAGTAGCAAAAAAAAATTTTTTAAGGGATTTTATCCCCCGGTTTGGCCTGTCTGCCTCTATTAATAGTAACCAAGGCACCCATTTCACAGACCAAATCATGCAACAAATTTGCAAGGTTCTCAATGTTACTCAACATCTGTATTGTGCCCACCACCCCCAAAGTGTGGGGGCCGTGGAGCAAAAAAATGGGAAACTAAAAACCAAAATCTCCAAAATCTGTGTTAAAACCAACTTAAAGTGGCCTAATTCCCTTCCCCTTGCCCTCATGCACATAAAAAGCACCCCCTCATGGAAACCTGGCCTATCCCCACATAAAATCCTTATGGACAGGCCCATAAGGATGCCAGTGTCCCCTCCCCTACTCCCTCACAAACTAAATTTGCAACTAAACAATAATACTGTTACGGCATACTGCAGAACACTAATTCGGTGAGTTAGGTCTATTCACTCAAAGGTTCAAAGTGCCCTGCCTAAACCAGCCAATGCACCATGCCACCCACTGCAGCCTAAAAATTGGGTCTACATCAAGGTACACCAAAAAAAAACCTTCTCTGCAGCCTCGCTGGAAAGGCCCTTACCAGGTCTTGTTGACCACTCACACAGTGGTCAAATGCAAGAAACTCATCAAATAAATCCACGCTTCTCATTGTAAACAAACAACGCCGCGCTTGGACTCGGACGCTACAAAATTCCCGGCCTTAGAAAGGGACCCAAGCAACAGCAATGGTAACCCCTCTCCGGGCGCCCCCAAAACCCCAAATATAACCTCAAAAAACAAAAATAGACCTCAGCACCTGAACCCATCAGCAACAACTGGGGTCACTGCACCCCCCTCTACGCTAGTCAACTAAAACTTCAGCTAACTAACCAAAAAAGTAAAAAAAACAAAAGACCAAAATACTGCCTTTAAAAGCCCAATGAAAAGTCTAGCGCCCACTGGCACTCAGTTGGTATAACCAATCCTGCTT
The DNA here is from genome assembly GCF_027887155.1 of Malaclemys terrapin pileata. NCBI lineage: Eukaryota > Metazoa > Chordata > Testudines > Emydidae > Malaclemys > Malaclemys terrapin. The sequence goes on along the minus strand of NC_071505.1, from coordinate 349,155,976 downwards.
TAAAAATAAAAAAATCAGCCATGGCACAAAAGTGGCTCATGCCCTCTATCTGGTTCATGTGGGTAAACATGCTTTTGCTGTTACTCTTAAACCTCCATAATACCGTTGTGTTTTTTTTAAATGCCCAAACCCACCAGCAATTCTACAGTAAAGCCCAAAGCTAAAAATCCCATAAGGTCATTAAACCCGAACCTGGGTTACGTGCCAGTAACCTCTCCCCGGTACAATGCTAAGCCATGGCCGTTCCAAAAAAAAACAAAAAACAAAAAACCAACAACGCTTGGGCTGTTGTAACCCCTAAAGCTCAAAAATTTCTAACAACGAAAAACCTTAAAAGTTGGCCCTGGTAAAAAAAATCCAAAGTATTATAAAGTGGCAAACAAATATATATATATTTGTTTGCCACTTATATATATATATATAAGCCATTCTTAAAATTGTGGTATTAATTGGGTTTTGGGGTTTATTCCACAGGCTACGCCCTGTGTTTCAAACAAGTACCATCAAAATGTACTGCCCTCCCTAATTGGCTTCCCAATAATAGGTACCAAAAACACCTTACTACCACAAGTATTTCCCCTACCATTCCATCCACCCCTCCCCCTACACCTGTTACCACCTCTATCCCTGTTGTTAACCCCAGGGTGTCAGCATATTCTAATCAAACCCAATGGCCAAAACCTTCACATCTTAGTAACCTACTCAATTATTGTTCAAAATACATATATTTTAAAATCCAAAATATTTCATATTGGTGGGTGGTTAAGTAAAAAACAAAGAAAACAGCAGTAATAGTGCCAAGGGCGATCTCTCCAAATACGCCCCAAAACACGCAACTGTATTGTTCTATAAAATTCCATAACAGGGTAAATATAATGGCCGCCCCTAAACTCTGCAGTGTAACAAATAAAGTTGGCCCTTACTGCTATGTCATCACCCAATTGGTAAATAAGCAAACGTATACCCGAAGGGCTTGCTCCACCACAAAAATGTATGCCTGTACTGGATTGCTCCCAGTAACTAATCATTTAACCTGCACCATATTGCATCATGTCCCTTCCTATGCATTTAATGCTGCTGCCTTCCAAAAAATGTGCAATTATCCAGTCCACAAATATGGTACAAGCCTTCTCAAAAACAAAATGTGTTAAAATTTCAATGAACCCTAGTCTACGCTACTCTAAAAACTGTCAGGTTCACATTGCCCTTATCTGGCTTCCAGGTTACCTCTATATACCCTAACTGCTCAAAAAAACCAACAACTGCTATTAGGCAAGCACAGCAGAGGGCCTGGGTTTCCCCTAAAATAAAAAAAAATGTGGCCGAACACCTATGGGGTGGAGCCAACAGCACGGCTGCTGTTTAAAACATTTACTTGCTACGAGGAGAGGGAGAGGAGGCAGATCGTAAAGGGATAAGCTACTGAATATACAAATATGGCTTTCGGGGAGAGGCTAAGGCAGCACATAATTTCAAAATTGTAAAGAAAACTGGGTGCTGAGATTCCCATGCAGTCCCTTAATTCCAGAAGTTGGGACTTTAGGAAAAACAAGAATTAGTGCAAGACTCCTGATGAAATCCCAAAGGGGGCCCTGCTGGCTGTCTCTCAAGCGGAGCACCCATTTCATTCATCAGTGAGGGAGACACTTTCCCCTCCGCACTAGGGTACAGAGCCCCCAGGCATGAGACATGAACATGCCAGGTAAGCAAGACCATACACACGTAACCCATGCCCAGCTCCAAATACCTGCTGCTAGCTCTCTGTTGAACCCAAACAACGCCCCGCCCAGATCTAGTGACCCCCAAACTTGGTGATGTTGGAAATTTGGATGCAGGTAAGAGCTCTATCCCCAATGCTGGAGCAGCCCTCACTGTTCCTGGAGTAGGTGGGGGTCAGGATCAGACCGAGGGACAGGGCTCTGTTTGGCCAGACAATGCTCTCCAGATTCTTTGCTAGCACGTCCTGATTCCCGCACCTTCCTGCCGAGCTGCAGGAGGGGCCCAGAACTCCCTCGTCAAAAAGTGCTGTGCTGCTGCTTCTTCTTTCGTATGGTGGGAATTGAGCAGCAACTACTATTTCATCTGAAGTCAATCGAGCCAAATAACGACATTAAGAATAACAGAATTTAGCAATGCCTCCTTCCTAGTTAGAAATTGGGCAGTAGGTAGTGATCTGAGCCATAATAAACCTCCTGTGGCTGACACACAGAGGGACTAAGTGAGTTGCCCCAGGTCACAGAAGAAGTTTGTGGAACAGCATGGACCTGAAGCCAGTTCTTCTGAGTCCCAGGCCAGCACTTAAACCCCTGAACCATCCTTCCTCTCTGGGGCTAGTGGCTGGGGAGGGGGCAGTTGGCATCTCGGCATGCTGAGATTACCAGAAACCCAGGGAAATAAACTCCTGTGAAATCTCTAAACAGGAGCACAAGAACTATTATTTTTTCAGATGATAACACTATGTCATGCTTTCTCCTGCATCTCTTGAGGGACAAATCCACCAGCGACGGCATAGAGCAGGGTCATAGTGGAAAAGCAACTCCACATGAGCTCCCGGTGTGATGCAAAATGGACTAATGTGACCCAAAGGGACATAGGCCTGGATGGGACCTCCTGGGTCAATGCTATGGCAGGTGTCCCCAGCATATCACCCAGTGCATAAACCTGTATAGGTAGAGTCTGGATGAGTTTTCTCCTGACAGCTATCTGGGAGGGGGAGTGAATCATAGAATCATAGAATATCAGGGTTGGAAGGGACCTCAGGAGGTCATCTAGTCGAACTCCCTGCTCAAAGCAGGACCAATTCTCAACTAAATCATCCCAGCCAGGGCTTTGTCAAGCTGGACCTTAAAAACCTCCAAGGAAGGAGATTCCACCACCTCCCTAGGTAACACATTCCAGTTCTTCACCACCCTCCTAGTGAAATAGTGTTTCCTAATATCCAACCTAGACCTCCCCCACTGCAACTTGAGACCATTGCTCCTTGTTCTGTCATCTGCCAGCACTGAGAACAGACGAGCACCATCCTCTTTGCAACTACCCATTCAGAATGTTGAAAGCAGCTATCCTATTTATAAATTGGGCAGTAGGTAGTGATAGCTACTGAAACAACATCCACGTCCCTTGTCTTTATTGACTGTATCGACTGGAATTCTGAGAGTGGAGCAGCCACCGACACGGCTCTTTATGTGCCCTGGCTCTCCACGAACACAGTCACTTTGTAAATGCTGCTGCCTTCTATGGTCTCCTTCCCCCAGTGCGCTGTCCTCTTTCATCAGCCCCTCTCCCCTTCTTCCAGCCCTTATACCACAACTGAACCTCTCTCTATAGAGTGGAGAATAGTAGCTCATATTGTCTAGGATATACAGATACAGGATGTAATAGGTGGCTGTTACACATGTTTTTCATTTCCAGTGTCACCGCCGCTGAAGCCAAGTGATGAATTGATGAATATCAGGGTTGGAACTTGATGAACACCTTGATTATCCTCGCACGAAGGTGTTTGCTTTTCAAGCTGTACACGATTGGATTAATCAGGGGGGGCACCAGCAGAGAGATGTAGCCCAGGAGAATCTGAAGTAAGGGAGACGATTTCTTCCCAAATCTATGTATCACAGACAGGCCGATCTCTGGCGTGTAGAAGAGCAGGACGGCGCAGAGGTGGGAAACGCAGGTGTTCAGGGCCCTGAGGCACTCCTTGTGGGACGCGATGCTAAGCACTGTTTTGAGGATCATCACATAAGAAAGGAAGATGAGCAGCGAGTCCAACCCCATCGTTAAGAGTTTAGTAAATAATCCATAGATGCTGTTGACACTGATATCCGAACAAGCCATCTTCATGACCTCCTGGAAGAGGCAGTACGAATGGGAGAGGACATTGGCTCGACAGTATTGGAAATGATGCAGGAACAAGGGCAGTGGGAGTATTATAGCCACACCTCTTAGCACACACACCAGTCCCATCTTAGGTATTCTTGGCAGGGTTAAGATGGAAGCATATCTTAGTGGGTTACAGATAGCGATGAAGCGGTCAAAGGCCATCAACAAGAGCACAGAGGATTCAATGCATTGAAGTGAGTGGATGAAGAAGAGCTGGACTAAACAGGCATCAAGGCTGATCTCCCTAGAATTAAACAAGAATATGCCCAGTATCGTTGGCATAGTGGTTATTGATATGCCAAGCTCTGTGATGGCCAACATGGAAAGGAAAATGTACATGGGCTCATGGAGGCTTGGATCTGTTTTTATAATGAACAGAATGAGTGAATTTCCTACTATCGAAATAACATACATGAAGCAGAAGGGGATAGAGATCCAGAGATGGAAATCTTCCTGCCCATGTAGCCCCGTCAGAAGGAATACTGCAAATTGGAATTTGGTGTCATTGACAGTTGACATAATGTACTGGACAGGCCCTGGGAGTTTTCCACTTTTCTTCCTAAAAGGAAAAAGAACAGGAAATTAGATGATATTTAAAGAAATATCTTTCTGCTTTCAGTGCATGTCTAGAGATGTCGAGGAATTCAAGGTAGATCAGCAAAAACACACTGTTGGATAGACACCAGTGATAGGAAAGTAGGCACTGCCAGACTGGATCAGACCTGCAGTCCATCTAGCCCAGTATCCAGTGGCCAATTCCAGATGCTTCAGGCGACGGTGGAAGAACCCCTGCAATGGGCAGCTATGAGAAAACCTGCTCCTAAAAAAGTTACCCCCTGACACCCACTAGTTAAACATATTTTGTGGTGTAAATAAGGAGGGTTTATAGTCTGTAACAAGATTTTTTGTTTTTTAATCTGTACTACTGTAATTGAATTTTCTGGTTACCCATAGACACATTCAGTCCCTCTTTAAATCCTGCTAAGTTCTTGGCCCCATCAATATCTTGTAGCTGTGAGTTCTGCAGCCTATTTGAGAACTGTGTAATTTTACAACTGTGACCTTCACACAGACACTCCTTCTGGCCCTCCACTTCCGAGTGTGGTCCATTGCATCTTCACAGGTGGTAAACACATGGCTAATGCATGCTGAAAACGGTCATTGTATATGTCTGTCCTGCATTGAAACTATTTCTAAATGTGTTTCATTGCCCCAATAACTATCCTATTTATTTCCCCCAGTCCTGAGAGTCCAAATTATGCCACTACCTCGTTCCAGGACATAGGATAAATTCTTAGGGGCAGGTGTTTAATTCAATAACAATGATTTCAATGGCATCACTCCATTGTACATACCTTTGTACATTCGATCAGAACCAACCTCTAATAACTTTCCCTAACAAAATCCTACCGGTGATACACTCTGACCCCCCAAGAATCCCTCTAAGAGAAGCTTCTCTTCATCCACACAGGACCTGCATCCTCTCTCCATGCAAGGGTCTGTAGATATTTGGCAAGATACAAGCTAACACAGACAGTTATTTCACCTCAGGGAGGGAGGGATTGGCAACACAAATGGGTGAATACTGAAAATACTGGTGTTCCACTAATGTGCAGTTCAGTGTACAAGTTACTTCAGTCGTACTCCTGTAACAGGTGATGAGCATAAATTACTTACAGCCACAATAAAACTCCCCTTTCCTGCACCTCAGCTCTCCTCTTTGCTGAAACACTGACCAGCGGTTCTGTTCTCTCATAACATTTACACATCTGTACTTTAGTACACACATGTCAGCCACAGGTGCTGAACCCATTCAGACCTGCTGGGCAGCACGTTCAACTTGCAGTGTGCTGTAGCCGAGTGCTCAGTCTGAGGGTGGAAGAATCATGGGATTCCACGCTGTGATGGGGCAGGCTATGAGGCCTGACATCTGGGATTCATAGACTAGAGTGGGGGCGGAGATGCAGGTAGCCCTGTAACTCTGAACGGTCTCTACAGGGCAGAAATACTGGAGCCCTCAGCCAGTCAGGAAACAGAAATATGCCCTATCAGGCCAGTTACCACAAAGCACTGCAGCTCTGAATTCCTGCGTTCGCAATCAAGCCAGAGAATAACCCTTTGAAAATGCATTTGCTAATTAATTTTCAGGAGCAAATAAACCTGAGGCGATTTGGGAATTGGTCACTGATACTCCAGGGGGTTTCTTCTCACTCAGCCCCTGGCAGTATCTAGCCCAGAGCACACGGCACCTCTAGAAATGGGACCCCCGATCACTTACTCCCCCTGACAGCCCAGCTGAGTCCTCTGCCGCTGCACAGAACATCTGCCAATAGAAACAGCTTCAAGACTTTCTCCTTCACTTTGCATTGTAAAGATAGTGAAACCTGCCAACGTACCCAATTCCTGCTAGAAGGGGAGCCGCTGACACCAGAGGTTTTCACCGTAAAGGACAAGGAGTCATTGGAGAGGTAGCACAGGCAGCAGGCAGTACCTGTTCAGCTAGGAAGGCAACTGTCTTTATGAAGCATGTCTGCACATTCCCTTTGGGGCTACTTGGCCATCAGGGAAACTCAGCTTCTCCGCTTCATGTGCATCAGCTTTAATCCTGCCACAGCAAATGGCAAAGTGCAGGAGGTCAAATCCCAGGGGACACGTGATGATGCTTCCCTGCATGACTTCAGTCCCAGCCCTGCTGCAGGCTCTATTCCTGGAATCCAGGCTTGTCATCACTGTTCATATAGTCTATCCCTGTTGTTAACCCCAGGGTGTCAGCATATTCTAATAAAACCCAATGGCCAAAACCTTCACATCTTAGTAACCTACTCAATTATTGTTCAAAATACATATATTTTAAAATCCAAAATATTTCATATTGGTGGGTGGTTAAGTAAAAAACAAAGAAAACAGCAGTAATAGTGCCAAGGGCGATCTCTCCAAATAGGCCCCAAAACACGCAACTGTATTGTTCTATAAAATTCCATAACAGGGTAAATATAATGGCCGCCCCTAAACTCTGCAGTGTAACAAATAAAGTTGGCCCTTACTGCTATTTCATCACCCAATTGGTAAATAAGCAAACGTATACCCGAAGGGCTTGCTCCACCACAAAAATGTATGCCTGTACTGGATTGCTCCCAGTAACTAATCATTTAACCTGCACCATATTGCATCATGTCCCTTCCTATGCATTTAATGCTGCTGCCTTCCAAAAAATGTGCAATTATCCAGTCCACAAATATGGTACAAGCCTTCTCAAAAACAAAATGTGTTAAAATTTCAATGAACCCTAGTCTACGCTACTCTAAAAACTGTCAGGTTCACATTGCCCTTATCTGGCTTCCAGGTTACCTCTATATACCCTAACTGCTCAAAAAAACCAACAACTGCTATTAGGCAAGCACAGCAGAGGGCCTGGGTTTCCCCTAAAATAAAAAAAAATGTGGCCGAACACCTATGGGGTGGAGCCAACAGCACGGCTGCTGTTTAAAACATTTACTTGCTACGAGGAGAGGGAGAGAAGGCAGGTCGTAAAGGGATAAGCTACTGAATTTACAAATATGGCTTTCGGGGAGAGGCTAAGGCAGCACATAATTTCAAAATTTTAAAGAAAACTGGGTGCTGAGATTCCCATGCAGTCCCTTAATTCCAGAAGTTGGGGCTTTAGGAAAAACAGGAATTAGTGCGAGACTCCTGATGAAATCCCAAAGGGGGCGCTGCTGGCTGTCTCTCAAGTGGAGCACCCACTGATGAAGGCACTGAGGGTAAGTTAGTGGACATTTCATTCATCAGTGAGGGAGACACTTTCCCCTCCGCACTAGGGTACAGAGCCCCCAGGCATGAGACATGAACATGCCAGGTAAGCAAGGCCATACACACGTAACCCATGCCCAGCTCCAAATACCTGCTGCTAGTTCTCTGTTGAACCCAAACAACGCCCCATCCAGATCTAGCGACCCCCAAACTTGGTGATGTTGGAAATTTGGATGCAGGTAAGAGGTCTATCCCCAATGCTGGAGCAGCTCTCACTGTTCCTGGAGTAGGTGGGGGTCAGGATCAGACCGAGGGACAGGGCTCTGTTTGGCCAGACAATGCTCTCCAGATTCTTTGCTAGCACGTTCTGATTCCTGCACCTTCCTGCCGAGCTGCAGGAGGGACCCAGAACTCCCTCATCAAAAAGTGCTGTGCTGCTGCTTCTTTCATATGGTGGGAATTGAGCAGCAACTACTATTTCACCTGAAGTCAATCGAGCCAAATAACTACATTAAGGGTATGTCTACACTACGAAATTAGGTTGAATTAACAGAAGCCGGTTTTATAGAAATCGGTTGTATTCAGCCGATTGTGTGTGTCCCACATAAAATGCTCTAAGTGCTCTAGTCGGCGGACCGCGTCCACAGTACCGAGGCTAGTGTCGACTTCCGGAGCATTGCACTATGGGTAGCTATCCCACAGTTCCCGCAGTCTCCGCTGCCCATTGGAATTCTGGGTTGAGATCCCAATGCCGAATGATGCAAAACAGTGTCGCGGGAGGTTCTGGGTACATGTCGTCAGGGCCCTCCCCCTCCGTCAGAGCAATGGCAGACAATAGATTCGCGCCTTTTTACCTGGGTTACCTGCGCAGACAACATACCACGGCAAGCACGGAGCCCGCTCAGCTCAGCTCACCGTCACCATATGTCCTCTGGGTGCCAGCAGACGTGGGACTGCATTGCTACACAGCAGCAGCAGCTAACTGCCTTTTGGCGGTAGACGGTGCAGCATGACTGGTAGCCTTCATCGGTGATCTGGGTGCTGGCAGCTCTGGGGCCGGCAGCCGTAGGGCTGCATTGCACCAGCCCCTTGCCTTTTGCCTTTTGGCAGTAGATGGTGTATTACGACTGGTAACCGTCCTATTACAAGTTGGATCATCGCACATTAGCAGAGTCTTCCCTGAGCAGCAGATCGTGCAATAGGGCTGAAGGCCATCGTCATCATACAGGAAAAATGTGGCTATCAGTCTTAGTACACTAACTGCCAAACGCCCAGTATTTGCTGCCAAGCACCCAGAAGTCATGCTGCACCGTCGTCTTAAGATGTAAAAAATAGATTTGTTCTGTATTCATTTGCTTCCCCCTCCCTCCGTCAAATCAACGGCCTGCTAAACCCAGGGTTTTCAGTTTAATCTTTGGGGGGGGCCATTCTGTGTGACAGTTGTATGTGTTTCTCCCTGATGCACAGCCACCTTTCTTGATTTTAATTCCCTGTACCTGTACGTCATGTATGTCATGTATGTCATGTCGTCACTCGGCCCGCCCTCCCTCCCGCCCTCCTTCCCCTGGTCCGTCAGATACTAGTTTCACGCCTTTTTTCAGACCAGGTGCCATAGCTAGCACTGATCACCGCGGCAATTATGAGCACTATGAACACCACGCGCATTGTCCTGGAGTATATGCAGAGCCAGGACATGCCAAGGCGAAACCCAGACCAGCCGAGGAGGCGATTGCAGTGCGGCGAAGAGAGTGATGAGGAAATTGACATGGACATAGACCTATCACAAGGCACAGGCCCCAGCAATGTGGAAATCATGGTGTTACTGGGGCAGGTTCATGCCGTGGAATGCCAATTCTGGGCACGGGAAACAAGCACAGACTGGTGGGACCGCATCGTGCTGCAGGTGTGGGACGATTCCCAGTGGCTGCGAAACTTTCGCATGCGTAAGGGCACTTTCATGGAACTTTGTGACTTGCTTTCCCCTGCCCTGAAGCGCCAGAATACCAGGATGAGAGCAGCCCTCACAGTTGAGAAGCGAGTGGCGATAGCCCTGTGGAAGCTTGCAACACCAGACAGCTACCGGTCAGTCGGGAATCAATTTGGAGTGGGCAAATCTACTGTGGGGGCTGCTGTGATCCAAGTTGCGAGGGCAATTAAAGACCTGGTGATATCAAGGGTAGTGACTCAGGGCAACGTGCAGGCAATAGTGGATGGTTTTGCTGAAATGGGATTCCCAAATTGTGGTGGGGCGATAGACGGAACCCATATCCCTATCTTGGCACCGGAGCACCAAGCCACCGAGTACATAAACCGCAAGGGGTACTTTTCAATGCTGCTGCAAGCCCTGGTGGATCACAAGGGACGTTTCACCAACATCAACATGGGATGGCCAGGAAAGGTACATGATGCTCGCGTCTTCAGGCACTCTGCTCTGTTTCGAAAGCTGGAGGAAGGGACTTTTTTCCCGGACCAGCAAGTAACCGTTGGGGATGTTGAAATGCCTATTGTGATCCTTGGGGACCCAGCCTACCCCCTAATGCCATGGCTCATGAAGCCGTACACAGGCAGCCTGGACAGGGGGTCAGGACCTGTTCAACTATAGGCTGAGCAAGTGCCGAATGGTGGTGGAATGTGCATTTGGACGTTTAAAAGTGCGCTGGCGCAGCTTACTGACTCGCTCAGACCTCAGCGAAAAGAATATCCCCATTGTTATTGCTGCTTGCTGTGCGCTCCACAATATCTGTGAAAGTAAGGGGGAGACATTTATGGCAGGGTGGGAGGTTGAGGCAACTCGCCTGGCCGCTGATTACGCGCAGCCAGACACCAGGGCGGTTAGAGGAGCACAGCAGGGCGCGGTGCGCATCAGAGAAGCTTTGAAAACGAGTTTTGTGACTGGCCAGGCTACCGTGTGAAACTTCTGTTTGTTTCTCCTTGATGAACCCTGCCCCCCCCACCCGGTTCACTCTACTTCCCTGTAAACCAACCACCCCACCCTCCCCTCCCCACTTCGAGCACCTCTTGCAGAGGCAATAAAGTCATTTTTATTTCACATTCATGCATTCTTTATTAATTCCTCACACAAGTAGGGGGATAATTGCCAAGGTAGCCGGGGATGGGTGGGGAGGAGGGATGGAAAAGAACACGCTGCATTTTAAAACTTTAACTCTTATTGAAGGCCAGCCTTCTGATGCTTGGGCAATCATCTGGGGTGGAGTGACTGGGTGGCCGGAGGCCCCCTCACCGTGTTCTTGGGCGTCTGGGTGAGGAGGCTATGGAACTTGGGGAGGAGGGCTGTTGGTTACACAGGGGCTGTAGCAGCGGTCTCTGCTCCTGCTGCCTTTCCTGCAGCTCAACCATACACTGGAGCATGTCAGTTTGATGCTCCAGCAGACGGAGCATTGACTCTTGCCTTCTATCTGCAAGCTGACGCCACCTATCATCTTCAGCCTGCCACTTGCTCTTTTCATCCCGCAATTCATCCCGCCACCTCTCCTCTCGTTCATATTGTGCTTTTCTCATGTCTGACATTGACTGCCTCCACACATTCTGCTGTGCTCTATCAGCGTGGGAGGACATCTGAAGCTCCGTGAACATATCGTCCCGCGTCCTCCGTTTTCTCTTGCTAATGTTCACTAGCCTCTGTGAAGGAGAAACATTTGCAGCTGGTGGAGGAGAAGGGAGAGGTGGTTAAAAAAGACATTTTAGAGAACAATGGGTACACTTTTTCGTTACAAGGTCGCATTTTTCCTCTTATAGTGAGGGCCTGCTGGTTTGGTATGAGAGATCACTCACGCAGTGCCAGGCAACAGATTTCGGCTTGCAGGCAGCCATGGTAAGCCACAGTCTTTTGGCTTTTTTAACCTTCTTAACATGTGGGAATGGTTTCAAACAGCAGCACCCTCATTTCCCATATCAAGGATGAATTGGGTTGGCCATTTAAAATGGGTTTTCAATGTAAAAGGAGGGGCTGAGGTTTCCGGGTTAACATGCAGCACAAACCCAACTAAACCACCACCCCACACACACCCAATTCTCTGGGATGATCACTTCACCCCTTCCCCCACCGCGTGGCTAACAGCGGGGAACATTTCTGTTCAGAAGAGCAGGAACGGGCACCTCTGAATGTCCCCTTAATAAAATCACCCCATTTCAACCAGGTGACCGTGAATGATATCACTCTCCTGAGGATAACAAAGAGAGATAAGGAATGGATGTTGTTTGCATGCCAGCAAACACCGGGACCATACGCTGCCATGCTTTGTTATGCAATGATTCCAGACTACGTGCTACTGGCCTGGCGTGGTAAAGTGTCCTACCATGGCGGACGGGATAAGGCAGCCCTCCCCAGAAACCTTTTGCAAAGGCTTTGGGAGTACATCAAGGAGAGCTTTCTGGAGATGTCCCTGGAGGATTTCCACTCCATCCCCATATACGTTAACAGACTTTTCCAGTAGCTGTACTGGCCGCGATTGCCAGGGCAAATTAATCGTTAATCATTAAACACGCTTGTTTTTAAACCATGTGTAATATTTACAAAGGTACACTCACCAGAGGTCCCCTGTGTGCCCTCAGGGTCTTGGGTGAGTTCGGGGGTTACTGGTTCCAAGTCCAGGGTGACAAATATATCCTGGCTGTTGGGGAAACTGGTTTCTCCACTTCCTTGCTGCTGTGAGCTACCTACATTACCTCCATCCTCATCTTCTTCATTCCCCGAACCCTCATCCCTGTGTGTTTCTCCAGTGAGGGAGTCATAGCACACGGTTGGGGTAGTGGTGGCTGCACCCCCTAGAATGGCATGCAGCTCCGCGTAGAAGCGGCAAGTTTGCGGCTCTGCCCTGGACCTTCCATTTGCTTCTCTGGCTTTGTGGTAGGCTTGCCATAGCTCCTTAATTTTCACGCGGCACTGCTGTGTGTCCCTGTTATGGCCTCGGTCCTTCATGGCCTTGGAGACCTTTTCTAATACTTTGCCATTTCTTTTACTGCTACGGAGTTCAGCTAGCACTGGTTCATCTCCCCATATGGCGAGCAGATCCCGTACCTCCCATTCGGTCCACGCTGGAGCTCTTTTGCGATCGTGGGACTCCATCACGGTTACCTGTGCTGATGAGCTCTGCGTGGTTACCTGTGCTCTCCACGCTGGGCAAACAGGAAATGAAATTCAAACGTTCGCGGGTCTTTTCCTGACTACCTGGTCAGTGCATCTGAGTTGAGAGTGCTGTCCAGAGCGGTCACAATGAAGCACTGTGGGATAGCTCCCGGAGGCCAATAACGTCGAATTCCGTCCACACTACCCCAATTCCGACCCGCAAAGACCGATTTTATCGCTAATCCCCTCGTTGAAGGTGGTGTAAAGAAACCGGTTTAAAGAGCCCTTTAAGTCGAAAGAAAGGGCTTCGTCATGTGAACGTGTCCAGGCTTAATTCGATTTAACGCTGCTAAAGTCGACCTAAACTCGTAGTGTAGACCAGGCCTAAGAATAACAGAATTTAGCAATGCCTCCTTCCTATTTAGAAATTGGGCAGTAGGTAGTGATCTGAGCCATAATAAAACTCCTGTGGCTGACACACAGAGGGACTAAGTGAGTTGTCCCAGGTCACAGAAGAAGTTTGTGGAACAGCATGGACCTGAAGCCAGTTCTTCTGAGTCCCAGACCAGCACTTAAACCCCTGAACCATCCTTCCTCTCTGGGGCTAGTGGCTGGGGAGGGGGCAGTTGGCATCTCGGCATGCTGAGATTAACAGAAACCCAGGGAAATAAACTCCTGTGAAATCTCTAAACAGGAGCACAAGAACTATTAATTTTTCAGATGATAACACTGTGTCATGCATTCTCCTGCATCTCTTGAGGGTCAAATTCACCAGCGACGGCATAGAGCAGGGTCATAGTGGACAAGCAACTCCACATGAGCTCCCGGTGTGATTCAAAATGGGCTAATGTGACCCAAAGGAACATAGGCCTATACGGGACCTCCTGGGTCAATGCTCTGGCAGGTGTCCCCAGCATATCACCCAGCGCATAAACCTGTATAGGTAGGGTCTGGATGAGTGTTCTCCTGACAGCTATCTGGAAGGGGGAGAGAATCATAGAATCATAGAATATCAGTGTTGGAAGGGACCTCAGGAGGTCATCTAGTTCAACCCCCTGCTCAAAGCAGGACCAATTCCCAACTAAATCATCCCAGCCAGGGCTTTGTCAAGCCGGGCCTTAAAAACCTCTAAGGACGGAGATTCCACCACCTCCCTAGGTAACACATTCCAGTTCTTCACCACCCTCCTAGTGAAATAGTGTTTCCTAATATCCAACCTAGACCTCCCCCACTGCAACTTGAGACCATTGCTCCTTGTTCTGTCATCTGCCAGCACTGAGAACAGCCGAGCTCCATCCTCGTTGGAACCCCCCTTCAGGTAGTTGAAAGCAGCTGTCAAATCCCCCCTCATTCTTCTCTTCTGGAGACTAAACAATCCCAGTTCCCTCAGCCTCTCCTCATAAGTCATGTGCTCCAGACCCCTAATCATTTTTGTTGCCCTCTGCTGGACTCTTTCCAATTTTTCCACATCCTTCTTGTACTATGGGGCCAAAAACTGGACACAGTACTCCAGATGAGGCCTCACCAATGTCGAATAATAGGGAACGATCACGTTCCTCGATCTGCTGGCAATGCCCCTACTTATACAGCTCAAAATGCCGTTAGCCTTCTTGGCAACAAGAGCACACTGTTGACTCATATCCAGCTTCTCGTCCACTGTGACCCCTAGGTCCTTTTCTGCAGAACGGCTACCTAGCCATTCGGTCCCTAGTCTGTAGCAGTGCGTGGGATTCTTCCGTCTTAAGTGCAGGAGTCCGCACTTGTCCTTGTTGAACCTCATCAGGTTTCTTTTTGGCCCAATCCTCTAATTTGTCTAGGTCCCTCTGTATCCCATCCCTACCCTCCAGTGTATCTACCACTCCTCCCAGTTTAGTGTCATCTGCAAACTTGCTGAGAGTGCAGTCCACACCATCCTCCAGATCATTAATAAAGATATCAAACAAAACCGGCCCCAGGACCGACCCTTGGGGCACTCTGCTTGAAACCGGCTGCTAACTAGACAAAAACACCTATTCTGCCTAGGTATCCAGCAGATAGAGCAGTGTGGGTCAAATTGATCTACTGTGGCTGGTGTTGGGTTACTGATCACTGTAGTACTGAATGCAGGGGTAGTGAAATGTTGTTATTAATGTTGCTGTCTTTACTGTATGAACAAAAGGGAGCAGAACGGTGCTTAACCTGTCCAAAAGAGGGGGTCACTCACAGCTAAAAGGACCTGATTAAGCCAGGGGCTTGAATGCCAGAGTCCTGTGAAAGGAAGAGGGGTGGGGACAAGTGTTCCAGAAAGGAGGTGTGGATTCTTCTTAAGGGTCTCCAGTCTGGTTCAATTTGTTCCTCCCCCTGTTCAAAGGTAGAGCAAAATAGGGTCCATTAGCAGCCTCTGTTATTTTAAGTGCTCAAAGGAGAGCTAAAGTCACTTGTGATGGGACCGCGTTTCTGCCTGGCCTCCTACAAGCTGAAAATGTCTAAGAGCCAACACTCACGAAGGGCTTGTCTACACTGGCACGTTACTGTGCTAAAACTTTCTCTCAGGCATGTGAAAAATCATCCCTGTGAGAGCAGCAAGTTTCAGTGCAGTAACTTGCCAGTGGAAACAGGCTCCTGGCACTGGGAAGTATGCTGGGCTGGTGCAACCACTAGGTGAACTAGGCGGCCACCTAAGGCACCTAGTGGTTGAGGGCGCCTAAAAGCCCACTCAGGTGAGGAGGTGGAGTGGAGGTGAGCTGGAGTGGGGAGTGCGGGGAGGGCTGCCCGCAGTAAGAGGAGGGGGCACACAGGGGAACCGCTCCACACCCCAGCTCACCTCTGCTCCGCCTCCTCCCTGAGCCCACAGCCCCTGCTCTAATTCACCTCCAATCGGCGCCGCAAGCCTGGGAGGGGAGAAGAGTTAAAGCGGCACTGGTGTGCTCAGCGGAGGAGGCAGAGCAGAGGTGAGCTGGGGTGGGCTCCCCGGGCAGTGTTAGCTGCCGCGGGGGGCGGGGACTCTCCGGGGCGGTGGGGCGGTTGGTGGGATTAGCTGTGTGGAGGGCGGCTCCCTGGGCGGGGTTAGCTGCAGGGGGGTAGCTGTTGTGGGGGGGGGCTCCCTGGACGGGGGGGCGGTGGGCTCCCTGGGGGGGAAGGGGTGGCAGGCTGGGTTAGCTGCCCCGGCAGGCGGGGTTAGCTGCTGCGGGGAGGGCTCCTCTCATGGGAGGGGCAGGTGGGCATGGTTAGCTGCTGTGGGGGGGGGGCGGCGGGGTTAGCTGGGTGTGGGGGTGGCGCAAGGTGGAAGTTTCGCCTAGAGCATGAAACTTCCTTGCATCCGGCCCTGGAAGTATGCCCCTTGTTGAAGTACAAACAGAGGGGGTGAGGAGGGAACCTGAGCCTGAGTGTCTTGCCAGGACTCCTGTGTGTCAGACCCTCACTCACACCCTGCCCTGCCGCAGTGGGGAGTGGGCTGAGCAGGGGTACTCTGTACAGAGCCATCAAGAGTAGGGATCAGCTGCTTGGATGGATACTTCTTGGGATTCTGCATTAATCATGTCTCTGACATGACTCAGTCACAAGCACCTGGCTGAGGGCGTAGGGGAAGAGTGGGGCTCCATGTCCCTTGAATAGCCCCTGTCCCCAGCTGGTGCAGTCCCCATGGATCACGGAGCACCCAGAGCGCTCAGGAAGAGCCAGGACTGTGACTTTTTTCATGGCCCTTGAATGTTTAACCAGAGACGGGACAGTGACAGGTCAGGTGTAATGTGAAACAACATCCACCTCCCTTCTCTTTATTGACTGTATCGACTGGAATTCTGAGAGTGGAGCAGCCACCGATACTGCTCTTTATGTGCCCTGGCTCTCCACGAACACAGTCACTTTGTCAATGCTGCTGCCTTCTTTGGTCTCCTTCCCACGGTGCGCTGTCCTCTTTCATCAGCCCCTCTCCCATTCTTCCAGGCCTTATACCACAACTGAACCTCTCTCTATAGAATGGAGAATAGTAGCTCATATTACCTTGGATATACAGATACAGGAGGTAATATGTGGCTGTTACACATGTTTTTCGTTTCCAGTGTCACCACCGCTGAAGCCAGGTGATGAATTGACCCTTCACTTGATGAACACCCTGATTATCCTCGCACGAAGGTGTTTGCTTTTCAAGCTGTACACAATTGGATTAATCAGGGGAGGGACCAGCAGAGAGGTGTAGCCCAGGAGAATCTGAAGTAAGGGAGATGATTTCTTCCCAAATCTGTGTATCACAGACAGGCCGATCTCTGGTGTGTAGAAGAGCAGGACGGCGCAGAGATGGGAAACGCAGGTGTTCAGGGCCCTGAGGCACTCTGCCTGGGACACGATGCTAAGCACTGTTTTGAGGATCATCACATAAGAAAGGAAGATGAGCAGTGAGTCCAACCCCATCGTTAAGAATTTAGCAAACAATCCATAGATACTGTTGACACTGATATCCGAACAAGCCATCTTCATGACCTCCTGGAAGAGGCAGTACGAATGGGAGAGGACGTTGGCTTGACAGTATTGGAAACGATCCAGGAACAAGGGCAGTGGAAGTATTATAGCCACGCCTCTTAGCACACACAGCAGTCCCATCTTAGGTATTCTTGGCAGGGTTAAGATGGAAGCATATCTCAGTGGGTTACAGATAGCGATGAAGCGGTCAAAGGCCATCAACAAGAGCACAGAGGATTCAATGCATTGAAGCGAGTGGATGAAGAAGAGCTGGGCAAAACAGGCATCAAGGCTGATCTCCCTAGAATTAAACAAGAATATGCCCAGTATCGTTGGCATAGTGGTTATTGATATACCAAGCTCTGTGATGGCCAACATGGAAAGGAAAATGTACATGGGCTCATGGAGGCTTGGATCTGTTTTTATAATGAACAGAATGACTGAATTTCCTACTATCGAAATAACATACATGAAGCAGAAGGGGATAGAGATCCAGAGATGGAAATCTTCCTGCCCATGTAGCCCCGTCAGAAGGAATACTGCAAATTGGAATTTGGTGTCATTGACAGTTGACATAATGTACTGGACAGGCCCTAGGAGTTTTCCACTTTCCTTCCTAAAAGGAAAAAGAACAGGAAATTAGATGATATTTAAAGAAATATCTTTCTGCTCTCAGTGCATGTCTAGAGATGTCCAGGAATTGAAGGTAGATCAGCAAAAACATACTGTTGGATTGACAGCAC
The DNA here is from genome assembly GCF_027887155.1 of Malaclemys terrapin pileata. NCBI lineage: Eukaryota > Metazoa > Chordata > Testudines > Emydidae > Malaclemys > Malaclemys terrapin. Next base: position 349,138,084 of record NC_071505.1, on the reverse strand, counting down.
TGATAGGAAAGTAGGCACTGCCAGACTGGATCAGACCTGCAGTCCATCTAGCCCAGTAACCAGTGGCCAGTTCCAGATGCTTCAGGCGACGGTGGAAGAACCCCTGCAATGGACAGCTATGAGATAACCTGCTCCTAGGAAAGTTACCCCCTGACACCCACTAGTTAGACATATTTTGTGGTGTAAGTCAGGAGGATTTATAGTCTGTAACAAGACTTTTTTTTTTAATCTGTACTACTGTATTTGAATTTTCTGGTTACCCATAGACACATTCAGTCCCTCTTTAAATCCTGCTAAGCTCTTGGCCCCATCAATATCTTGTAGCTGTGAGTTCTGCAGCCTATTTGAGAACTGTGTAATTTTACAATTGTGATCTTCACACAGACACTCCTTCTGGCCCTCCACTTCCGAGTGTGGTCCATTGCATCTTCACAGGTGGTAAACACATGGCTAATGCATGCTGAAAACGGTCATTGTATGTGTCTGTCCTGCATTGAAACTATTTCTAAGTGTGTTTCATTGCCCCAATAACTATCCTATTTATTTCCCCCAGTCCTGAGAGTCCAAATTATGCCACTACCTCTTTCCAGGACATAGGATAAATTCTTAGGGGCAGGTGTTTAATTCAATAACAATGATTTCAATGGCATCACTCCATTGTACATACCTTTGTACATTCGATCAGAACCAACCTCTAATAACTTTCCCTAACAAAATCCTACCGGTGATACACTCTGACCCCCCAAGAATCCCTCTAAGAGAAGCTTCTCTTCATCCACACAGGACCTGCATCCTCTCTCCATGCAAGGGTCTGTAGATATTTGGCAAGATACAAGCTAACACAGACAGTTATTTCAGCTGGGGGAGGGAGGGATTGGCGACACAAATGGGTGAATACTGAAAATACTGGTGTTCCACTAATGTGCAGTTCAGTGTACAAGTTACTTCAGTCGTACTCCTGTAACAGGTGATGAGCATAAATTACTTACAGCCACAATAACACTCCCCTTTCCTGCACCTCAGCTTTCCTCTTTGCTGAAACACTGACCAGCGGTTCTGTTCTCTCATGACTTTTTCGAAAGTGTTGTAGAGGTATTGCAGAGGTATTGTGTGCATGACCCTAAATGTAAATGTTAGAAACAGCTTTTGGTCAGTTACCAGGGGATACTATTATACAACTGTTCACTGCACAAAGAGTGAAAGCACAAACGCATTGCAAACAGTATGTGGAGCACTTCTGAAACACTTTCTAAAGCCAAAGCCATTAAACAGTAAAGTTACCACTGCTTCTTTCTGCAGAGATTCCAGCGACTCTACTGCTGGCTTGAAATATACAGGTATGTCATGAAAGTTTTCTTTGTAATATTGTCTTACAATGAAAAGTTTTGGTATAACATTTACACATCTGTACTTTAGTACACACGTCAATCACAGGTGCTGAACCCATTCGGACCTGCTGGGCAGCACATTCAACTTGCAGTGTGCTGTAGCCGAGTGCTCAGTCTGAGGGTGGAAGAATCATGGGATTCCACGCTGTGAGGGGGCAGGCTATGAGGCCTGACATCTGGCATTCATAGACTAGAGCGGGGGCGAAGATGCAGGTAGCCCTGTAACTCTGAACGGTCTCTACAGGGCAGAAATACTGGAGCCCTCAGCCAGGCAGGAAACAGAAATATGCCCTATCAGGCCAGTTACCACAAAGCACTGCAGCTCTGAATTCCTGTGTTCGCAATCAAGCCAGAGAATAAACCCTTTGAAAATGAATTTGCTAATTAAATTTTCAGGAGCAAATAAACCTGAGGCGATTTGGGAATTGGTCACTGATACTCCAGGGGGATTCTTCTCACTCAGCCCCTGGCAGTATCTAGCCCAGAGCACACGGCACCTCTAGAAATGGGACCCCCGATCACTGACTCCCCCCGACAGCCCAGCTGAGTCCTCTGCCGCTGCACAGAACATCTGCAAATAGAAACAGCTTCAAGACTTTCTCCTTCACTTTGCATTGTAAAGATAGTGAAACCTGCCAACGTACCCAATTCCTGCTAGAAGGGGAGCCGCTGACACCAGAAGTCTTCACCGTAAAGGACAAGGAGTCATCAAAGAGATAGCACAGGCAGCAGGCAGAATCTGTTCAGCTAGGGAGGCAGCTGTCTTTATGAAGCATGTCTGCACATTCCCTTGGGGGCCACTTGGCCATCAGGGAACCGCAGCTTCTCGGCTTCATGTGCACCAGCTTTAACCCCGCCACAGCAAAGGGCAAACTGCAGGAGGTCAAATCCCAGGGGACACGTGGTGATGCTTCCCAGCATGACTTCAGTGCCAGCCCTGCTGCAGGCTCTATTCCTGGAATCCAGGCTTGTCATCACAGTTCATATAGTGCCAATTAGTCACATGGCTACCTCGAGGGCAGCCAAATGGTTCCAATGAGGCTGTGAGAGCTGTGATCTTCCTGAAATAAAATAAAATAATAATAATAATATAATATAGGACCAGATTTCTCCTTGGCAACCCCCTGTCCTGCATTACAAACCCTGGGTGCAGGCCGACGAAGTGAAGGGAGATTCCACAAGGCGCCTACATAGAAATTGCCCTCGGATCCTTGAAGGAAGGGATGTCCCTTCCCTTCTCTCTGAGGAATGAAAAGAGGGACCCAGAATCCAGGGATCCCCACAGTTATACACAGATCTCCGTGATCCACTGGTAGCTAGGGCCACCTACCCACAAGCTATTCCATGCCCAGAGTGCAGCTATAGACTCCATCAGTGCAACCTACATTTATGATCTGAGGATGAAGCAGATGAAAAAACTCCAATTTCTCTTGGAGATCCAGGCAGCTGCAGCTGGGCAGCTCATGGCAGCTGGGCTTTCAGAGAAAATAACTACCCAAAAAAGTGAATGAAAAGGAAACATTTTTGTTTCGGTCAAAAAATTTGTCTGTCCGTGTGTGTGGTGGTGCGGGGCAAGAAGTATGAAAACTCAGCCCAAAACATAGATGAAAAAGAAACATTTTAATTGGGGTCAAAAAATTTTGGTAGGGGTAAAAAACTCTGTTTTCCAGCCCAGCTGTAGCTCCAACTATAAGCCTCTGTCACTCATGCTACAGGACCAGACCCCTAGGTGGCAGCACTAGCCCCCATCAGCCTCCCACACTGAGCTGCCCCTGGACATCTCCTATGGTATCTATGCCAGCTCTGTAACAGAGGGATCCCCTGGAAAAGGCTTGTCTGCAGCAGCCCATCCATCAGTGGACAAATTTAAGAACATAAGAGAGTCCATATTGGGTCACACCAATGCTCCATCTGGCCCAGTGTCCTGTCTTCTGACAGGGGACTGTGGAGATACTTCAGAAGGAAAAAAACAAAATGGGGCAATTATTGAGTCATTCATCCCATTTCATCTGCTCCCACCTTCTGGCAGTCAGAGGTTTAGAGACACCCAGAGTATGGGGTTGTGTCCCTGAGCATCTTGGCTAACAACTATTGATGGACCCATTTTCCATGAACGTATCCATTTTATTTTTTGGACAGTTATACTTTTGGCCTTCACAACATCCCATGGCAAACAGTTCCACAGGCTGTCTGCGCGTTGTGTGAAAAACTACTTTGTTTTGTTTGTTTTAAACCTGCTGCCGAGTAACTTCACTGGGTGATCCTTGGTTCATGTGAAGGGGTAAATAACACTTCCTTATTCTCCATACCACTCATGATTCTATAGACCTCTGCCATATCCACCTGTAGTCATCTCTTTTCCAAGATGAACAGCCCCAGTGTTTTTAATCGCTCTTCATATGAAAGCTGTTCCATACCCCTAAACTTTTTTGTTGCCATTCTCTGTACTTTTTCCAATTCATAGAATCATAGAACCATAGAAGATTAGGGTTGGAAGAGACCTCCGGAGGTCATCTAGTCCAACCCCCTGCTCAAAGCAGGACCAACACCAACTAAATTATCCCAGCCAGGGCTTTGTCAAGCTGGGTCTTAAAAACCTTTAAGGATGGATATTCCAACACCTTCCTAGGTAACCCATTCCAGTGCTGCACCACCCTACTAGTGAAATAGTATTTCCTAATATCTGACCTAGATCTCCCCCACTGCAATTTGAGACCATTGCTCCTTGTTCTGTCATCTGCCACCATTGAGAACAGCCGAGCTCCATACTCTTTGAAATCCCATTCAGGTAGTTGAAAGCTGCTATCAAAATCCTCCCTTACTCCTCTCTTCTGCAGACTAAATAAGCCCAGTTCCTTCAGCCTCTCTTCATAAGTCATGTGCCCTAGCCCCCTAATCATTTTTGTTGCCCTCCACTGGACTCTCAACAACAGGGGGGCATGGGGTTATTACATGGGGGGTCGCGAGCTGTCAACCTCCACCCCAAACCCCAGTTTGCCTCCAGCATTTATAATGGTGTTAAATATGTAAAGAAGTGTTTTTAATTTAGAAGGGTGGTCGCACACAGAGGCTTGTTGTGTGAAAGGGGTCACCAGTTCAAAAGTTTGAGAACCACTGCTCTACAGTATATATTTTTGAGATGGGGCAACCAGAACTGCATGTGGTATTCCAGATGTGGGCATACCATAGATTGATATAATAGAATTATGATCTTTTCTATTTTATTATCTATCCCTTTCCTAATGATGCCGAACATAACATTCATTTTTTTGAATGCTGCTGCATATTGAGTGGATGTTTTCAGAGAACTATCCACAATGACTCCAAGATCTCTTTCTTCATGGTAACAGCTGATTTAGACCCAATCATTTTATAAGTATAGTTGGGATTATGTTTTCCAATGTGCATTATTTTTCACCTATCAACACTGAATATCATCTGCCATTTTTTTGCCCAGTCACCCAGTTTTGCGAGATCCTTTTATAGCTCTTGGCAGTCTCCTGGGTCTTAACTATCTTTAGAAATTTTGTATCATCTGCAAATTTTGCCACCTCACTGATTACCCCTATTTCCAGATCATTTATGAATATGTTGAATAGGACTGGTCCCAGAACAGACCCCTGGGGGACACCACTATTTACCTCTCTCCATTCTGAAAACTCACCATTTATACTTACCATTTGTTTCCTATCTTTTAACCAGTTACCAATCCATGAGAGAACCTTCCCTCTTATCCCATGGCAGCTTACCTGGCATAAGAGCCTTTGGTGAGGGACCATGTCAAAGGCTTTCTGAAAATCTAAGTACACTATATCCACTGGATCCCGTTGTTCCACATGCTTGTTGACCCCCTCAACGAATTCTAGTAGATTGGTGAAGCATGATTTCCCTTTACTAACACCATGATGAGTCTTCCCCAACAAATTATGTTCATCTATATGTCCGACAATAATGTTCTTTATTATAGTTTCAACCAGTTGGCCCAGTACTGAAATCACGCTTTCAGGCCTGTAATTGCTGGGATCACATAACATCGATGGGCTCGCTGAGTCAATGGGGACCTATGGCCTACCTCTCTCCTATTCTTCTGGCATGAGGCATGCACATGCAGGATAAGCAAGATCATGCACATTCTTAATAGAAATGGGGGTAACCGAGGCCCAGCTCCAAATGCCTGCTGGTAACTCTCTATTGGAAACAAACAACCCCCTCCCCCAGATCCAGTTACCCCAAACTAGATGTTGGAAATTTGGATGCAGGGTGTCAGATCTATCTACAGCACTAGAGCGGCTCTCAGTGCTCATGGAGCGTGGGTGGGGGTCAGGATCTGACCGAGGGGCAGCCAAGCAGGGCTCTGTTTGGCCAGGCAATGTTCTCCAGTTCCTTCACTCTTTGCAAGCAAGTCCTGATTCCCCCACTTATTGCCGAGCTGCAGGAGGGGCCCAGAACTCCCTTGTCAAAACGTGCTGTGCTGCTGCTTCTTCTTTCGTATGGTGGGAACTGAGCAGCAACTACAATTTCACCTGAAGTCAATCGAACCAAATGGCTACCTCAGGAACAGCAGAATTTATTGAAGCAATGCCTCCTTCCTATTTATAAATTGGGAAGAAGGTAGTGATATGAGCCATAATAAAACACCTCTGGCTGAGGCACAAATGGACTAAGTGAGTTGCCCAAGGTCACAGAAGAAGCTGGTGGAACAGCATGGACCTGAAGCCAGTTCTTCTGAGTCCCAGGCCAGCACTTAAACTGCTGAACTGTCTTTCCTCTCTGGGGCTAGTGGTGGGGGAGGGAGCAGCTGGCAGCCCAGCATGCTGAGATTACTAGAAACTCCTGTGACATCACTAAACAAGAGCCCAAGAACAATTACTTTTCCAGGCGATAACGCTGGATAACTGCTCTCTCCTGCATCTATTCAGGGACAAATCCATCGGCCTGGGCACGGAGCAGGGTCATAGTGGACAAGCAACTCCACGTAAGCTCCCAGTGTGACACAAAATGGGAAATGTGACCCAAAAAGACATAGGCCTGGAAGAGACCTCCTGGGTCAATGAGTCCAGTCCTCTGCTAGGACAGGCGTCCCCAGCATATCGTCCAGTGCATAAACCTGTGTAAGGAGGGTGCGAATGAGTTCTCTTCTGACAGCCGGCTGGAATGGGGAGAGACTTCAGGAGCAAACTGTATTTACGTGAACACACTTACTCTGCCTAGGCATCCAGCAGACCGACCTGTGCTGCCCAAGTGATCAACTTTGGCTGGTGCTGGCTTACAAATCACGTAGTAATGAATGCAGGGGTAGTGAAATGTTGTTATCAATGTTTCTGTTTTTATTGTATGAATAAAGGGAAGCAGAACTAGGCTTACCCTGTCCCAAATGATGGGTTCACCCTCAGCTGAAAGGACTTGATTAAGCCAGGGGCTAGAATGCCAGAGCCCTGTGAAAGAAAGAGGGGTGGGGACAGGTGTCCCAGCAAGGAGGTGTGGACTCTCATTAAGGGTGCCTAGTCTGGTTTATCTTCTTCATCCACACTGTTCAAAGGTAGAGCAAAATAGGGCCCATTTGGAGCCTTTGTAATATTAATTGCTCAAATGAGAGCTGAAATCACTTGTGGTGGGACAGCATTTCTACTCAGCCTGTTACAAGATGAAAATATCTAAGAGCCAACAATCACTAAGGGCTTGTCTACACTGGCAAGTTACTGTGCTTCTTGTTAGCCATTGTGGTGAAACAGAAGTTTACTTTTTGTTGCTGCTTTGGTATATCTCATGGGAGACTAACCACCAGTTTTGGGGTCTCTCTGCCCTATTTCTCAGCAGTTTGCACTGAATTTGGTATTCACAGTTGTGACCCACAAAAGCACGGTTACAGCTACCCCGGGAGCCCAGGCTGCTGTGAGGATTCCCAGACTCTCCACCTTCTCTGGGGATGTGTCCTGAGGGGCAGAGACATAGGCTGGGGAATTCTCATGTCCCCCCAGTCCCTTGCCCAGGGCAGCTGGAGGATTTGGAGCTCCTCACAGAAGCTCTGGCTCCCTGATCAGCTCTTTCCATAACTCGTCTCTGCATTTTGGCCTGGACAGCGGGTGCAGCCTCAGTGGAAGAGGAGGAGCAGGGAGTGGGGCCTCCAGGGGAGAGAAAGGGGGCAGGGACGGGGTCACCAAGTGGACGTGGCTCCCAGCCTATGTCCCGCTTTTGCCTTTTGAAAAGGTGGTCACCCTACACTGAATGGGCTGGGCTGGGATAGGAGCTAGCTGGGCCTGAGCTGAGGCCAGTTTCCACTGTTTTGCATTGCTGGGGCAGCACAAATGGAGCACACGGGGAGGGAACCTCGGTCTGAGTCTCTTACCAGGACTCCTGAGTGTCAGACCATTACTCACACATGCAGCTCTGCCCTGCCTCAGTGGGGAGTGGACTGAGCAGGTGTGCTGTGTGCAAAGCCATTAACTGAATAATTTCTCCTGGCCCTCCTGCGTTAATCCTGTCTCTGACACCACTGAGTCACGAGCACCTGGCTGAGGGCATAGGAAAAGGGTGGGTGTCTGTGCCCCTTGAATAGCCCTTGTCCCCAGCTGGTGCAGAACCCATGGGGCATGCTGCACCCAGAGCACTCAGGAGGGGCCAGAACTGTGACAGAACAGCTCTGCTGCTGTTTTCATAGCCCTTGGATGTTTAGCCAAAGACAGGACAGTGACAGGCCAGGTGTAATGGGAAACAGCATCCACATCCCTTCTCTTTATTGATTATAGACAGGAATTCTGAGGTTGGAACGGCTACTAATACTCCTCTTTGTGAGCCAACATCCCACCAATCCCCCGGCTCTCCGCAAACACAGTCACTTTGTAAATGCTGATTCCTGCCTTGGTCTCCCTCCCCCAGTGCCCTGTCCTCCCTCACCATCCCTGTCCCCCCTCACCAGCCTTAGACCCCATCTGAACCTCTCTACAGAGTGGAGATCAGTAACTCATGTCATCTCAGATGTAAGGGTCCAGGATGGAACAGCTGACCCATGTTTTTCATCTCCCATGTCAAAGGAGCCAGGTGGTGAACTGACCCTTCACTTGATGAACAGCCTGATTATCCTCCCACGAAGGTGTTTGCTTTTCACACTGTACACAATTGGGTTCATCAGCGGGGGGAGAAGCAATGAGATGTAGCCCAGGAGAATCTGAAGTAAGGGATAAGAGCCCTTCCCAAATCTGTGCATCACAGACAAGCTGATCTCTGGAATATAGAAGAGCAGGAGGGCGCAGAGGTGGGAGACACAGGTGTTCAGGGCCCTCAGGCACTCCTTATGGGACGTGATGCTCAGCACTGTTTTGAGGATCATCACATAAGAAAGGAAGATGAGCATTGAGTCCAACCCCATCTGGAAGAGTTTAGTAAACAAGCCATAGATGCTGTTGACTGTGATATCTGAACAAGCCATCTTCATGACCTCCTGGAACAGGCAGTAGGAATGGGAGAGGACATTGACTCGACAGTATTGGAACCGTTTCAGGAGAAAGGGAAGTGGAAGTATTAGGACCATCGCTCTTAGCACAGCCACCAGTCCCATCTTGGTTATTCTCGGTGGGGTTAAGATGAAAGCATATCTAAGCGGGTTATGGATCGCAATGAAGCGGTCAAAGGCCATCAACAACAGCACAGAGGATTCAATGTATTGAAGCAAGTGGATGAAGAAGACTTGGGCTAAACAGGCATCGAGGCTGATCTCCCTAAAGTTAAACAAGTATATGCCCAATATCGTCGGTATGGTGGTTATCGATAAGCCAAGGTCTGTGACGGCCAACATGGAAAGGAAAATATACATGGGCTCATGGAGGCTTGGATCTGTTTTTACAATGAACAGAATGACTGAATTTCCTGTTATTGAAATAACATACATGAAACAGAAGGGGATAGAAATCCAGAGATGCGTGTCTCTATGACTCGGTAGCCCGGTGAGAAGGAATTTTATAGATTTTAATTTGGTGTCATTGACAGCTGACATAATGTACTGGGCAGGTCCGAGAAGTGCTGATATGTCCTTCCTAAAAAAAAAAAAAAAAAAAAAAGATCAGATGCTATTTAGCATGAAATCATTCTGCTCTCAGGGCAGATCTATAGTCTCCCAGATCTCAAGGTAGATAAGCAAAAACATAGTGTTGGATTTACATGGTTCTGATTAGTCAGACTGGATCAGACTTGTAGTCCGTCTACCCCAGTAACCAGTGGTCATGTCCAGATGCTTCAGAGGAAGGTGGAAGAAGCCCTAATATAGGCAACTATGAGATAACCTGCTCCCCTGATACCCACTAGTTAGACATATTTTGCGGTGTAAATCAGTAAGGTTGAGAACCTCCTCAAAACTTTTAAAGACCAATTCTCTATACTGTAATTGGATTTTCTGGTTACTCAGTCCCTTTTTGAATCCAGCTAAGCTCTTGGCCCCATTGATACCTTGTGGCTGTGAATTCCACAGCCTACTTGAGCACTGTATGATTTTACCATTGTGACCTTAGAACATACAAACATAAGAATGGCCATATTGGGTGAGACGAAATGATACTAGCCCAGTATCCTGTCTTCGACAGTGGCTTATGCCACTTGCCCCAGAGGGAATGAACAGAACAGGTCATCATCAAGTGATTCATCGTCCATTTATGCAGTACTCTTTTTAACCCTGCTACACCCTTCACACAGACACCCTCTCGGGCCCTGCACTTCTGAGTGTGGATTCTTATATCATGCCATGTGTGTAAATATATGGCATGTTTATGGTGAAAACGGTCATTGTATTTATCTGTCCTGCACTGAAGCTATTTTTAAATGTCTTTTATAGCTTCATTGTATGAATCATTTTTTTCTGTGCTCCTGATAGTCCAGGTCATGCAGCTGCGTCTTTCCAGCATATGGGATACATTTTTAGGGTCAGGTTTTTAATTCAATAACAGTGATATCAACAACCTCCCGCCAGACTTTCATGTGCTCTTTTTGTAATATTTGTATTACAATGAATAGTTTGGCTAACATTTACACTTCTGTACCTTAGCACACACGTCAACCACAGCTCCTGAACTCACTCGGACTTGCTCAGCAAGCACTGTTCACCCATAGTGGGCTGTAGCCCAGTGCACAGTCTGAGGGTGGGAGAATGGAGGGATTGCTTGTAGTCATCCCATGAGCGGGAAGACTACAAGGCCTGACATCTGGCACTCAGAGAACAGAGAGGGGGAAGAGATGCCAGTAGCCCTGGAACTATAGTAACTTTAGGGCAAAAATATGCCCTCTTGGACCTGTTACCACAAAGCAACGCAGCTCTGAATTCCTGCCTTCACAATCAAGCCAGAGAATAAAAACTTTGAAAATGCATTTGCTGATTAAATTTCCAGGAGCAAATATACCCAAATAGATTTGGGAACTAGCCACTGAAATTCTTTGGGGTCTCTTGTCACTCAGCCCCTGGCAGGATCGGGCCCAGAGCACATGGCATGTCGAGAAATGGGACACTTGAGAAATTCTAACTTGGGGCATCGGGGTTTTAACACTCCAAGCTCCGGTTTCTGTGTAACTTGAATAACGCACTGAGCACCTTGGGCACATGCAGGGGAGGGGTTCTCAAGCTACCTAGTGCTGCCTGTCCTCCTGCCCCATCACTGAGACACTCTGACAGCCCAGCCGAGTTCACTGCGGTGGCACAGAACATCGTCAAATTTAAACAGTTTGCAGCCTTTCCCCTTCACTTCACATTATAAAGATAGTGAAACCTGCCAACGTACCCAATTCCTGCTAGAAGGGGAGCCGCTGACACCAGAGATCTTCAACCTATAAGATAAAGAGTCATCAGAGAGGTTGCACAGGCTGCAGGCAGTATCAGTTCAGATAGGGAGGCAACTGTCTTTATGAAGCATGTCTGCACATTCCCTTGGGAGCCACTTTACCATCAGGGAATCTCAGCTGCTTGGCTTCCTGTGCACCAGTTTTAACTTCCATCTCGGCCAATGGCAAACTGCAGGAGGTCAAATCACAGGGGATGTGGGGTGATGCTACCTAATTGTATGGCAGAGCCAGCCCTGCTGCAGGCTCTATTCCTGGAATCCGGGCTTGTCACACTGTTCATATGGTTCTGATTAGTGACATGGCTGCCTCGAGGGCAGCTGAGTGGTAACGATGTTGCTGTCACAGCTCTGATCTTGCTGAAACAAAATAAAATAGAGTAATAATATGGAGCCTGATTACTCCCCGGCAGCCCCTTTCCTGCATTACAAACCCAGGGTGCAGCCCAGGGAAGGGAGATTCCACAAGGTTCCCTACATGGAAATTTCTCTCAGATCTTTCCAAAAAGGGAGGACCCTTCCCTTCTCCATGAGGAACAAGGAATAAGGAAGAGGATTTCGGAGGGGAGTGTGGGAGTGTCACGGGGATGCCGGGAGTTTCACCACAGTCACCAGACCGGAGTTTGCTAACCATTGCAAACAATGGAGCAACAGACACAGGAGCCTCATCTTAGATGGTCTGGCTGGCAGAGAGTAATCTGAGAGCAAAGTTCAGCTTCATATCTTGACTGTGTAACACACTGAGCACAGAGCACTATGGTGACTGGGCCCAGGCTCACACAGTTTTCAGCAAATGCTGCTTCCACAAGAAAGGAGCAAACAGATGGGAAGATGGTCTCAGAGACACAGGGAATCAAGGCTGGGTTGAAGCAGGGATGTAGCCATGAGTGGTCCTAGGGGGCTAGGGCCTACCCATTTAGCATCCAAGCCCAATCCACCAGCTGCTAATCCCGATTCCAGTTTCGTGCTCAGCTGTATCTCTCTCCTGCTGGTCCAGAGCACTGATTCTCTTGTCTCTTGCCTCAGATAGGGGTGTGCCTCATGCGGGTGGTTTTGGGCCAGTAGTGGATTAGCCACTAGTCCTTGGCTAAAGGTGTCACCCTGCTCCGTTCCACCCACCTGCTTCTCCTGCGGTGAAGCGAGATCTGGGTGCGGGGGATTGCCCCTCTCCCCACACCCGACTGCCAGAGAGCAGGTCGGGGTACTGGAATTGTGCTGAGAGTAGGAGTGGGTTAAGCCGAGCATCTCTGAATTACTGGGTGGGGGAAGCAGAATAACCCCCCACTGCCTAACCACGTGTCCTGACCCCACTCCCCGGCAGGAGTGCCGGGTGCAAACCCCTTCGCCCTTGACCCCATTTCCCCAGCAGGAGGGGGGCTGCAGAAGGGATGGAGAGGGAACCTCAGTTTTCCTGGCTGAGCCAAGGCCACACAAAACTCTAATCTGCCCCAGGAGATGAGGCACCTGAAAGCTGTTTCTCTATCTCCAGAGCAAAGCCTGTCTAACTTAGCTTGTAGTGATATGTGAGCATGGCTGGATTCACTCTTCTGGGGGCTCAGGGCTATTAGAAGTTTTGGTGGCCCTAGGCTCCAGGGTGGGGACAAAGATGAGGGGTTCATAGTGCGGGAGGGGGCTGCAGGTTGAGGCAAGAGGGTAGGTGCAGGAGGGGGTGAGGGCTCCAACTGTGGGTGTGGGCTCTGGGGTGGGTCTGAGGAAGAGGTGTTTGGAGTGCAGGAGGGAGCTCAGGGCAGGGGGGTGGTTTGGGGGTCTTGGCGGGAATTACAGTGTGGGAGAGGGCTTAGGGTTGTAGTGTGGGATCTGGGAGGGAGTTAGGGTTCAGGAGCATGCTGGGGGTTGGGGTGTGGGGCCTGGGCAGGAGTAAAAGTCCACAAGGGGGCTCAAGGTTGAGGTAGGGAGTTGGGGTGTGGGCGCTGACCTGGGGCAGGTCCAGTTTGGTGGGGTGTACAGGTGGCTCTGCGCGGTCCTGTGCTTGGCTGCAGATACCACCCCCTGCAACTTTAGAAGGAGCTTCCTGAGGATTGCAGTCATACGGCTCTAGTTGGGTGTGGGGGACAGCAGCTTCCTGTTGCTAATTCCCAGCTTCTGGGAAATAGAGGCTAGGGACACCACACCTTCCCATCGTGGCTAATAGCCATTGATGGATCTATCCTCCATGAATATATGGCCTTCACAACATCCTCTGGCAAGGAATTCCACAGGTTGACTGTGCATTGTGTGAAGAAATACTTCCTTTTATTTGTTTTAAAGCTGCTGCCTATTCATTTCATTTGGTGGCCCCTAGTTTTTGTGTTAAGAGAAGTAGTAAACAACACTTCCTTATCTACTTTCTCTACACCAGTCATGATTTTATAGACTTCAATCATATCCCCCCTTAGTTGTCTGTTTTCCAAGAGGAAAAGTTACATTTCCAAGTTACATTCTTTTGAAAAGCCAAGGAGTTCTTGGGACCAATTCTAGTTTCCCTGCGTCCCTGACAGCATCTTCCCATCTGTTTACCTCTTTCTTGTGGAAGGAGCCTTTGCTGAAACCTGTGTGAGCCTGGCACCAAACCATTGTTCCTCTCTGGTTCTAGTGGCTGGGGAGGGAGCAGCTGGAAGCTCAGCATGTTGAGATTACCAGGGACTCAGGGAACTAAACTCCTGTTACATCATTAAACAGGAACCCAAGAACAATTCATTTTCCAGACGATAACGGTAAGTCATGCTTTCACCTGAATCTACTGAGAGACAAATCCATCGACCAGGCCGCAGAGCAGGGTCATATTGGACAAGCAATGCCACATGAGCTCCCAGTGTGACTTAAAATGGGCTAATGTGACCAATATGGACATAGGCCTGGAAAGGACCTCCTGGGTCAGTGTGCCTGGCCCCCTGTTATGGCAGGTGACCCAGGCATATCATCCTGTGAATAAGCGTGTGTAAGCAGGGTCTGAGTGAGTTCTCCCCCTGACATCTGTCCAGGAGGGGAGTGACTTCAGAAGCAAACTTTATTTTCATTAACACATTTACTCTGCCTAGGTATCCAGTGACCAACTTTGGTTAGTGTTGGGTTACAAATCACTGTAGTACTGAATACATTGGGGATGAAATGCTATCAATGTTACTGTTTTTATTGTATGAATAAAGGGGAGCAAAACTGTGCTTAACCTGCCCCAAATAAGGGAGTCACCCTGAGCTGAAAGTATCACATCAAGCCAGGGACTCGAATGCCAGATTCCTTTGAGGGTAATGTGGGGGAACAGGTGTCCTAGCCAGGATGTGTGGACTCTTCCTAAGGGTCCCAGGTCTGGTTTAACATGTTCCTACCCACTGTTCAAAGATAGAGCTAAATAGAGACCATTAGGAGCCTTTTGTTATTTTCAGTGATCAAATGAGAACTGAAATCACTTATGGTGGGACGGCACTTCTGCCTGGCCTGCTAGAAGTTGAAAATCACTAAGAGCTGATAATCACTAAGACACTGACCTTCCAAGATCAAAGCAGAGATAGTGGTGGCAGCAGAAGCAGACTAACAGTCAGACAGTGGAGAGGAACTGAGTCTGGTGGGATGGCCAGACAGAGCAAGTCCTCAGATGGCAGAGCAAGCAAGGTGCCTTCTTCCCCAGGTGGGAGGTGAACTCACACATATGCACCTCTCAACCCTGTGTCATCACTGACCAAGGATGACCACAGTGAGTAGGGTGAGGTGAGGGAGCAGAGAGGGGAACAGTAAAGTAACTTTTCATTGTAGAACTCAAGCATATGAGGCAGAAAACACTGCCCCATGCATTCTGTCCTTCTCACACTTTTTTGTTTAAGAATCCTGCTTGTGACATTTTCCCTAATTAATATCGAATGACTTCTCTCCTTTAATTAAAAGTTACTTTCCTACACTCAGAGTTTGTGCGTGCGAGTGGAGAAGTATTTCCTTTCAGAGGCACCAAGGGGGGGGGGTGTAATTTTCCCAGTTTTCTGGATGGGGGCACGAGCCACTTCTCTGTTGTATTTCTGAATGATCCAACCTACACTCTTTTGGGAAGCCAAGGGGCTTTTGGGACCAGTGTTGTAGCTAGAACAGGAAAACTGGGTGGGCCCAGCTTTCAGGAGCCCCATCACCACCTACAGGGGCAGATTAGGGTTTTGTGTGGCCCTGGCTCAACCAGGAAAACTGAGGTTCCCTCTCCATTCCTTCTGCAACCCCCCTCCTCCTGGGGAAATGGGGTCAAGGGCTCAGGGGTTTGCACCCTTTTCTCCTACCAGGGAGTGGGGTCAGGGCAAGAGGTCAGTGGGTGGGGGCTTGTTCCACTTCCCCCACCCAGCGATTATGAGATGCTCGGCTTACCCCACTCCTACACTCAGTGCTATTCCAATGCCTTGACCAGTTCTCAGGCAGTTGGGTGTGGGGAGAGGGGCAATCCCCCGCAACCAGACCGCGCTTCACCAAAGGAGAAGCAGGTGGGCGGAACAGAGCAGGGTGACACCATTGGCCCAGGACCTGTGGCTAATCCACTACTGGCCCAAACCCGCCCCCAAGAAGGCACATCTCTATCTGGGACAAGAGAAGAGGGAATCAGTGCTCCCGACTGGCAGGAGAGGGATACAGCTGGGCACCAAATTGGAGTCGGGAGTCCCAGTTGGTGGATTGGGTTTGGATGCTCAGTGGGTGGACCACGGCCCCCCAGGCCCACTCATGGCTACACCCCTGCTTCAACCCAGCCTTGATTCCCTGTGTCTCTGAGACCATCTTCCACTCTGTTTGCTCCTTTCTTGTGGAAGCAGCTTTTGCTGAAACCCGTGTGAGCCTGCGCCCAGTCACCACAGTGCTCTATGCTCAGTGTGTTACAGGGTCAAGGTGTGAAGCTGACCTTTGCCCTCAGACTACGTTCTGCCAGACAGACCATCTAAGATGAGGCTCCTGTGTCTGTTCTTCCTTTGTTTGCAATGGCTTCCAAACACCGGTCTGGTGACTGTGTGGAAACTCCCGGCATCCCCGTGACACTCCCACACTCCCCTCCGAAATCCTCTTCCTTATTCCTTGTTCCTCATGGAGAAGGGAAGGGTCCTCCCCGACTGGAAGGATCCAAGGGAAATTTCCATGTAGGGAGCATTGTGGAATCTCCCTTCCCTGGCCTGCACCCTGGGTTTGTAATGCAGGAAAGGGGCTGCCAGGGAGTGATCAGGCCCCATATTATAATTTTATTTTATTTTATTTCAGCAACATCACAGCTGTGACGGCATCATCGTTATCACTCAGCCGCCCTCGAAGTAGCCATGTCACTAATCAGAACCATTCGAGCAGTGATGACAAGCCCGGATTCTAGGAATGGAGCCTGCAGCAGGGTTGGCGCTGCAGTCCATTTAAGTTGCATCACCCCACGTCCCCTGTGATTTGGCCTCCTGCAGTTTGCCATTGGCCATGACGGGGGTTAAAGCTGGTGCACATGAAGCCAAGCAGCTGAGGTTCCCTGATGGTCAAGTGGCCCCCAAGGGAATGTGCAAACATGCTTCATAAAGGCAGCTACCTCCCTATCTGAACAGGTACTGTCTGCTGCCCATGCTACTTCTGTGATGACTCCTTGTCCTTTAGGGTGAAAACCTGGTGTCAGCGGCTCCTCTTCTAGCAGGAATTGGGTACGTTGGCAGGTGTCACTATCTTTAAATTGTGAAGTGAAGGGTAAAGGCTGTGAGCTGTTTAAATTTGAAGATGTTTTGTGCCACCGCAGCAAACTCGGCTGGGCTGTCAGAGTGACTCCGTAAGAGGGGCAGGAGGACAGGCAGCACTAGATAGCTTGGGAACCTGTTCTCTACATCTGCCCAAGGTGCTCAGTGGGTTACTCAAATTACACAGAAACCGGAGCTTGGAGTGTTAAAACCCTGATGCCCTGAGACAGGATTTCTCCAGGGGTCTCATTTCTATAGGTGCTGTGTGCTCTGGGCCCGATCCTGCCAGGGGCTGAGTGACAGGAGACCCCACGAAATGTCAGTGACTAGCTTTCAAATCTATTCAGGTTTATTTGCTCCTGGAAATTTAATCAGGAAATGCATTTTCAAAGCTTTTATTCTCTGGCTTGATTGTGAAGGCAGAAATTCAGAGCTGCATTGCTCTGTGGTAACAGGTCCAAGAGGGCATATTTTTGCCCTATAGTTACTATAGTTACAGGGCTACGGGCATCTATTCCCCCTCTTTGGTCTCTGAGTGCCAGATGTTAGGCCTTGTAGCCTTCCTGATCATGGGATCGAATCCCTCCATTCTCCCACCCTCAGACTGGGCAATGGGCTACAGCCCACTCTTCTCCATATACTGTTTGGAATGGGTTTGTCCAATTAACTCTGTTCAGTGGACATTTGTCTCCTGGTAACTGACTAGAAGCTGTTTCTAACACTTACATTCAGAGTCATGCACTCAATAAGACTGCAAGGCTTGTGCAAGACTTTCCAAAAAGTCATGAGAGAGCAGAACTGCTGGTCTGTGTTCCAGCAAAGAGTTTAGCTGAGGTGCAGGAAAGGGGAGTGGTATAGTAGTTGTATGTAATTGACCCCCGTCACCAATTACATGAGCATGGGTGAAGTAACGAAAGCTTATGCTCAAATAAATTTGTTTGTCTTTAAGGTGCCACACATACTCCTGTTCTTTTTGTACACTTCAGTGGATATTAGTGCAATATCAGTGTTGACCCATTTGTGAAGCCAACTCCTCCCCTGCGCAGCTGAAATAACTGTCAGTGTCAGCTTGTAATTTTCCAAATATCTACAGACTGTTGCATGGGCAGAGGGTGCAGGTCCCAGGGGGATAAAGAGAAGCCTGTAGGATGATCAAAGTCTCTGCATTCCATCAACATTGGCCAGGCAAATCACTTCAGCCTCTCTTGGGGGGCTTCTTGGGGGTCAGAGTATATCACTGGAAGCGTTTGGTACGGGTGAGTTGATAGAGCCTGGTTCTGATTGAATTTACACATGAAACTCTGGTGTTAGGCTGTTGATATCACTGTTATTGAAATAAGGACCAGACCCTAAAAATTTATCCCATATGCTGGAAAGAGGCAGTTGCATAACTAGAACCGTCAGGAGCACAGAAAAAAATAATTCATATAATGAAGCAATAAAACACATTTAAAAAATAGCATCAGTGCAGGACAGATAAATACAATGACCATTTTCACCATGCACTTGCCATGTATTTACACACATGGCATGATACAAAGGGCCACAATGAGAAGTGGAGGGCCAGAAAGGGTGTCTGTGTGAAGGGTATAACAGAGTTCAAAAGAGAACTACATACATTCATGGATGACGGATCTCTTGATGATGACCTGTTCTGTTCATTCCCTCTGGGGCACCTATCCTAAGCCACTGTTGAAGACAGGATACTGGGATTGATGGACCTTTCGTCTCACACAGTATGGCCACTCTTATGTTTTTATGTTCTAAAGTCACAATGGTAAAATCACACAGTGCTCAAGTAGGCTGTGGAATTCACAGCCACAAGGTATCAATAGGGCCAAGAGCTTAGCAGGATTCAAAGAGGGACTGAGTGATCTGAAAATCCAATTACAGTAGAGGATTGTTTTAAAAAAGTTTTGGAGAGGCTCTAAACCTTCCTGATTTACACCACAACATATATCTAAATAGTGGGTGTCAGGAGGAAACTCTCTGGGAGCAGGTTATCTCATAGCTGCCTAATCAGGACTTCTTCCACCTTCCTGTGAAGCATCTGGACATTGCCACTGGTTACTGGGGTAGATAGACTACAAGTCCGATCCAGTCAGACTAACCAGAACCATGTAAATCCAACAATATGTTTTTGCTTATCTACCTTGAGCTTTGGGAGTTTGTAGGTTTGCACTGAGAGCAGAATGATTTCTTGCTAAATACCATATAATCTCCTCTTATTTTCCTTTTAGGAAAGACATTTCAGAACTCCTCGTACCTGCCCAGTACATTATGTCAACTGTCAATGACACAAAATTAAAATCTGTAATATTCCTTCTCACCGGGCTACCGAGTCATGGAGACACATATCTCTGGATTTCTGTCCCCTTCTGCTTCATGTATGGTATTTCGATAGTAGGAAATTCAGTCATTCTGTTCATTGTAAAAACAGATCCAAGCCTCCATGAGCCCATGTACATTTTCCTTTCCATGTTGGCCGTCATAGATCTTGGCATATTGATATCCACTATGCCGACGATACTGGGCATATATTTGTTTAACTCTAGGGAGATCAGCCTTGATGCCTGTTTAGCCCAGGTCTTCTTCATCCACTTGTTTCAGTGCATTGAATCCTGTTTGCTGTTGTTGATGGCCTTTGACCGCTTCATCGCGATCCATAACCCTCTGAGATATGCTTCCATCTTAACCCTGCCGAGAATAGCCAAGATGGGACTGTTGGCTGTGCTAAGAGCGATGGCCATAATACTTCCACTTCCCTTTCTCCTGAAACGGTTCCAATACTGTCGAGCCAATGTCCTCTCCCATTCCTACTGCCTGCACCGGGAAGTCATGAACATGGCTTGTTCGGATATCACAGTCAACATCATCTATGGATTGTTTACTAAATTCTTAACAATGGGGTTGGACTCGCTGCTCATCTTCCTCTCTTATGTGATGATCCTCAGAACAGTGATGCGCATCACCACCTACAAGGAGTGCCTGAGGGCCCTGAACACCTGCGTCTCCCACCTCTGTGCCCTTCTGTTCTTCTACACACCAGATATCAGCTTGATTGTGATACACAGCTTTGGGAAGGACTCTTATCCCTTACTTCAGATTCTCCTGGGCTATATCTCCCTGCTTCTCCCCCCGCTGATGAACCCAATTGTGTACAGTGTGAAAATCAAACACCTTCGGGTGAAGATAATCAGGGTATTTATCAAGTGAAGGGTCAGTTCACTACCAGGGTCCAGTGACATGGGAGACAAAATACATGGGCCACCTCTTCCATACTGGACCGTTATATCCAAGATGACATGATATTCACTATAAAGAGAAGTTCAGGTGAGGGAAGACAGGGCACTGCGGGAGGGAGACCAAAGCAGGCAGCAACATTTACAGAATGACTGTTTGTGAAGAGCCAGAGGATAGGTTGAATGTTCGACCATAAAGAGCTGTATTGGTTTCCACTCTAACCTCACAATTCCTGTCGATAATCAATAAAGAGAAGGGATGTGAATGCTGTTTTCCATGGCCTGTCACTGTCCCTTCTCTGGCTACATATCCAAGGGCTATGAAAAAAGCTGCAGAGCTGTTCTGATGTAGCAGGCCTGACCCTTTCTGAGTGCTCTGGGTGCAGCATGACCCATGGGTGCTGCACCAGCTGGGGACAGGGGCTATTCAAGGGGCATGGTCACTCAGTCTTCACCAGCACACTCAGTCAGGTGCTAGTGACTTACAGGTGTCAGACACATGATTAACGCAGAAGTGCCAGTAATGGTCTGACACACAGGAGTCCTGGTAAGAGACTCAGGCCTACGTTCCCTCCCTGTCCGCTCCATTTGTGCTGCCCCAGCAATGCAAAACTGTCTTAACTATAAAAGGAAGGGTAACAACCCTCCTGTGTACTATACAATAAAATCCCTTCTGGCCAGAGACACCAAAATCCTTTTACCTCTAAAGGGTTAAGAAGTTCAGGTAACTTCGCTGACACCTGACCCAAAGGACCAATAAGGGGACAAGATACTTTCAAATCTTTTGGGGAGGGGGGAAGGCTTTTGTTTGTGCTCTTTGTTTTGAAAGTGTTCGCTCTTGGGACTAAGAGGGACCGGACATCAATCCATGATCTCCAAATCTTTCTGAACAAGTCTCTCATATTTCAAACTTGTAAGTAACAGCCAGACAAGGCGTGTTAGTTTTATCTTTGTTTTCTCAACTTGTGAATTTTTTCTTTGCTAGAGGGAGGTTTATCCCTGTTTTGCTGTAACTTTGAAACTAAGGCTAGAGGGGGTTCCTCTGGGCTCTTTGCATCTGATTACCAAGTAAAGTTATTTTCCATCCTGATTTTACAGAGATGATTTTTACCTTTTCTTTAATCAAAATTCTTCTTCTAAGAACCTGATTGATTTTTCATTGTTTTAAGATCCAAGGGTTTGGGATCTGTGTTAACCAGGACTAACTGGTGAGGGTATACCATCAAGCCTACCCAGAAAAAGGGGTGTAAGGACTTGGGTGCGGGATTAGTCACAAATCTGCCCAGGAAAGGTGGGGTTAGAGACTTGGGAAATATTTAGGGAAATGCAGAGATCCAAGTGGCTCTCCCCTAATACGCTTGGAACAAGCCTGGTGGTGGCAGCTTACTGTTAACCTAAGCTGGAAAATAAGCTTAGGCGGCTTTCATGCGGGTCCCCCCATCTGTGCCCTAGAATTCAGAGTGGGGAAGGAACCCTGACAAAAACAGAGGAAACTGGCCTCAGCTCAGGCCCAGCTAGCTCCTATCCCAGCCCAGCCCATTCAGGGTAGGGTGACCACATTTTCAAAAGGCAAAAGCGGGACACAGGCCGAGAGCCCTGTTGCCTCGGTGACCCCGCCCCTGCCCCCCTTTTTCCTGCTGGAGGCCCCACTCCCTGCTCCTCTTATTCCACCGAGGCTACACCCCCTGTCCAGGCCAGAAGCCAGAGCCAGGCCATAGAAAGAGTTGATCAGGGAGCCATAGCCTCTGTGAGGAGCCCCAGATCCTCCACCTGCCCTGGACAAGGGACTGGGGGGACAAGAGAATACCCCAGCCTATGTCCCTGCCCCTCAGGACGCATCACCAGAGAAGGTGGAGAGTTTAGGAATCCCCACAGCAGCCTGGGCTTCCGGGGTAGCTATAACCGTGCTTTTGTGGGTCACAACTGAAAATATCCAATTCAGGACAAACTGCTGAGAAATAGGGAAGAGAGACCCCCAAAGTCGTGGTTCTTCTCCTGTGAGATATACCAAGGATGACCACAGTGAGTGGGGTGAGGTGAGGGAGAAGAGAGAGGCACGGTAAAGGAACTTTTTGTTGTAGAACTCAAGCATATGAGGTAGAAAACACTGCCCCACATGCACTGTTCTGCTCACAATTTTATGTTTATGAACCTTGCTTGTGGCATTTTCCCTAATTAATATCAGATGACTTCCCTCCTTTAATTAAAAGTTACTTTCCTACACTGAGACTTTGTGCTTGCAGGTGGAGAAGTATTGCCTTTCAGGGGCACCAAGGGGTGGGGTGTAATTTTCCCAGTTTACTGGATGGGGGCTTGAACTGCTTCTCTGTTGTACTGTTGAAAAGGAACCCCTAGAGATTGAAGGCGGCCCTGGTTGCTGCTGCCTCCACCCGGCAGAAGGATGACATCTGCCAAGCTCCATTGTAAAACCACCTGGGTTGTTTGCTCAACACTGCTCCTGGGGATGTTCCAGAACATCCCTCCTCCGATGGTCAGAAACCTCCTTCTCCTTTCTAGCCTCAGTTTACTTCTGGTCAGTTTGTCCTTGTGCCAACACTGTATTTTAGCTTCAGGAGCTCATCTCCCTCCCTGGTGTTTACTCCCCTGATGTATTTATAGAGCAA
Source organism: Malaclemys terrapin pileata (assembly GCF_027887155.1). NCBI lineage: Eukaryota > Metazoa > Chordata > Testudines > Emydidae > Malaclemys > Malaclemys terrapin. Next base: position 349,115,355 of record NC_071505.1, on the reverse strand, counting down.
TTGGATCCCTGCTCAGCCTGCCTTGTCTTAGGCTAAACCTGTAAAGGTGTTTCAGTCTTCTCCTAAACCAGGCCTTCCATTGCCCTGACCATGCTCTGCAATTCCAACCTGAATTCTTTTTTTGGAATAGGAGTGACCAGAATTTTATACAGTTTGCCAGAGGAGGTCTCACCAATGTCTGGTGTGAGGATATTAAAGCCCTGGCTGGGATGATACAGTTGGGAATTGGTCCTGCTTTGAGCAGGGGGTTGGACTAGATGACCTCCTGAGGTCCCTTCCAACCCTGATATTCTATGATTAATTCTTCCTTTTCTCACCAGACGCATTCTAGGATCTCATGTGCCTTGTACATCCCCATATCAAGACTGGATGCATTCCTGGAAGATAAGTTTTAGATTATTACAAGAAATGTATTAGACAAACACAAGTCATTGTGCTCAATACAGAGGTGACTGGGTGAAATTATGAATCATGAACAAGTAGCTACTGTGAATGCTGATAGGCACTCAACAAGGACATATGCTGGCCAAGAAGAATCAAGATTGTCACAATAAAACTCTGATATATGGTCTCTTTACCCTCTAAACTAGGTCATTGCCTGTCATGACAGGTGAAGAGAAAGGAAGTAGGGAATTGTTATTTACTGTTTCTCATAACCCAAGAACTAGGGGTCGTAAAAAGAAATTAATAGGCAGCAAGTTTCAAACAAAATATTTCTTTACACAACACACAGTCATCTTGTGGAACTCCTTTCCAGAGGATATTGTGACTTCCAAGACATTAAAATGGTTTAAAAAAGAACAAGTTAGGAGGATTCCTGGAGGATAGGTCCTACAATGGCTATTAGCCAGGATGGTCAAGGATGGTGTCCGTAGCCTCTGTTTGCCAGAAGCTGGGAATGGGCAACAGGGGATGGATCAATTGTCTATTCTTTCCATTCCTTATGGGGCATCTGGCATTTGCCATTGGCAGAAGACAAGATACTTGGCTAGATGTAATATCAGTCTCACCCAGTATGGCCATTCTTATATTCTTAATTATCCCACTCTTAGAGTTTGGAACAACACCCCGTCTCTGCTAAATGCTTATCACCAAGTAGATCCGACTCAGTCTCTTCCCTTTGGGTACTTGTGACCAGAGCGATATAGTTACCCGCAGCCTCCTTAAAACAAATAGGTTTAGGAGTAAGCAGCACAAAGCATTAGAAAAATTGGTTTTAAAATAACAGACAGCTGTCACACATCTACAGTCATCTATCATATCACTGAAATCTAAGGTAGACAGGCTTTGCTCTGGAGATAGAGAACCAGAACTGGCCCAAATTAAATTCTTTCAGGAAGCCAAGTAACTCTTGGGACCCAGCTTAGGTTCCCTGTGTCTCTGAAAGCATCTTCCCATCTGTTTGCCCCTTTCCTGTGGAAGCAGCCTTTGCTGAAACCTGTGTGAGCTTGGCCAAGTCACCATTGTGCTCCGCCGTCTCCATGTTACAGAGCCAAGGCGTGAAGCTGACCTCTGCCCTCAGACTGCTGTAACTGGTGCTGCTTGCTCCTCAGTTAAATCCATTCAGACTGTGTAGCTCGCAAACACTGGTCCGCTGACTGTGCTGAACCACTTGGAATCCCTGTGATGCTCCAATACTCCCCTCAATGTCAAGCCCGAGCACCCCACATTTGCCATGAAAACAAAGAGGCTGGACTCATGGGGCATGCCAGAATCCAGTTGTCACAGGAGGCTGTGGTAAGAAGCCTTTTGTAGAGAAATGTCGGAGGTGTTGCTCTGTGAAACCCTGAAACAGCCCCGATCTTAGGGACTCAGAGTATCTGAACACCTTGAATGTATTTATCCTCCTGCCATCTCTACAAGGCAGGGCTGGGCTGTTATCCACCTGAACACAGGCGTGGAGACAGCCAATGGCTTGCCCATGGTCACAGAAGACAAGGGAATTAAACGTGCCTGTCCTGAGTCACAGAGTAGTGCCTAGACCACAGCACCAAGCTTCTAGCCATCTGAGGGGTGACAGGCCTGGATGGAATCTCTGCTGCACCTGCAGAGCTCCCCCTCCCAGCCATGCTGCAGAGAGTGGTGATAGGAAGGAGCGAGTTACAGAGGTTTGATTCTCTGGCCTGTTCTCCCCCTGCCTCAGCAGAGTTGAGAGCAGCCCGGGCACTTGGCTAACCTCTGCCTGACTTTAACAGCTTCCAAGAGCACAGTTCACTCTGACCATGTTCATACGGATCAGTGCCACCACTGAGTGTCCCCTGAGGGCTTGAGGTAGCCCTGCAGGCACTCTGCTCTGCCCTCTAGGGCAGGGGTTCTCAAACTGGGGGTTGGGACCCCTCAGGGCGTCATGAGGTTATTACATGGGGGGTCGTGAGCTGTCAGCCTCCACCCCAAACCCCGCTTTGCCTCCAGCATTTATAATGGTGTTAAATATGTAAAAAAGGGTTTTTAATTTATAAGGGGGGTTGCACACAGAGGCTTGTTGTGTGAAACGGGTCACCAGTACAAAAGTTTGAGAACAACTCCTCTAGGGTTCTTGTAATGACTTACTCTCTGGCGGGAATATTTAAAACAAGAGCTCCCTTTGAGGGGTCACGTTTATTCAGGCTTCTCCAAAACACAAGGTCTCCTATCCTCCAACTTGACCTGTCTGCTTTACTCAGGAACACCCTATCACCCTTGTTGCTGGTGTCTGCATTGCTTCAGACTTGCTGCAACCCCTTTTCCCTTGAGCCCCTCCCCCGCATCTCTTATCACTAGGCCCTGCCCCCTGCTACTCCACTTCCCCTGAGGCTCGGCCTCATGGCCATGCCAGTGCTGGGCAGTTGCAAGAGCTACTGTGATGTTTTATGATCAAACTACGATCATGTAGATCACTTTCACAACCACTGTTCTATATTTGCAACACATATGTACAGAATCTGACATGTAAGATGTCTATGATAAGGTTATGATTTGATGGTTATGGTTGTGCTATCTGTATGCATGTATCATTTTTGTATTTGAAGGTATGACTATTGTCTCTATATCTGAATTTCAAATGTTTGCTCCTAGAGTAATGCCCACAAAGTAGTTAGCCTGCAAATTTTGGTGAGACTATTCAAATTAGGGGCTCATCAAGAAACACTTAACTGACAATGGACCATGGAAGATGCCCATCTACACTGAATGGACTGTTCCGCAAACATTCTGTCTGGATATAGGTAATAATTTCCTGCTGTGACTGAACAAAATTATACATGGACATGTGACTTCCTCATGTGATTCCAGACCCCAACTTCTCACCTGTAACTTTCCACTAGCTGTGCTGTGGGCGGTATAAGAAATGGTAGGCTTCCCTGCACATGGCAGATGCTATAAAAGGCTATAAAGAGAAACACCTCCTTTTTGCATCTTTCCTGCTCAAGCCTCTGGACTATGAACTTATACTAATGGGAGCAATTTGAACCAGTGGACTCAGGTCCTTCCAATGGAAGGAACCAGAGACTTATCAAGACAACAGCTTATTCCATCACTGCTACAAGCCTGTGGTAAGAACTTTGCATTTATTGGTCGGAAGATGTTCTCCGAGACATAGAGAAACTAGAATGGGTCCCAAGAGCTCCTTGGCTTTCCAAAAGAATGTAACTTGGAAATGTAACTTTTCTGCTTGATGAAGAGACAATTAAAGGGGGATATGATGAGGTCAATAAAATCACGACTGGTGTGGAGAAAGGAAAGAAGGAAGTGTTGTTTACTACTTCTCTTAACACAAAAACTAGGGGCCATCAAATGAAATGATTGGCAGAAGGTTTAAAACAAATAAAAGGAAGTATTTCTTCACATAACGCACAGTCAACCTGTGGAATTCTTTGCCAGAGGATGTTGTGAATGCCAATGCCATAGCAAGGTTCAAAAAAGACCTACATACATTTGTAAGCAGAGTCATCCCCACAAACAGCTCCGCTCGCCGTTCCTTGGGCCGCTCTAACTGTCCCCACAAGGCTCCGCACCGCTTGCTTGCTGCGCCTCCAGTCATCCCCACAAATTAATCTGCCAGCTGCTTAGCAATATAGCTCAGGCTCCCTCACTAGTTAACACAGCACTTAATAACTTTAACTCTTTTGTGATTTCAGCTCAGAGTAGGGGAGCCCCAGTGCTGGTGCCCTATTGGCCCAAAGTGGATTCAGCTCTGCAGCCTGTAACTAAACTCCTAATGGAATCAAAGTTAGCTCTGACAGTCAACAGTGGAGAGAGGGGATGGTGCAATTGGTATTTCAAGCCCTCAGAGAGAGGAGGAGTAGGCATATCATCAGATAAAAATACCTGTCCAAATCCTCTCTCCTTTCACTGGGTTTTGTAACCCATGCCCCTTGTCAAGCAAGTGCTACTTAGGTAATGGTGAAGGACTCACTCAGTCTTTCTGTCATACAACAGTTCCACTGGCCTTGATTCACAGAATCAGGGTAACAAAACTGTATTCTTCCTGCCCCAATAACAGAAAAACTGGGGATCCCACACCAGCCAAAGTAACCATTTTCAGTTGCTGTTGTTTCATGCCAGGCGAGTGGGTGTGCCTATGCAAACAAGATCAGCCCCTGGAGTTCTTTTCCACACTCACCATAATTCACCACCAGATGTCAGGGTAGAGTTCATCCTGACTCTGCTTATATATTCATGGAGTATAGATCCATCAATGGCTATTAGCCACGATGGGAAGGTGTGGTGTCCCTAGCCTCTGTTTCCCAGAAGCTGGGAATTAGCAACAGGATGCTGCTGTTCCCCCCTCCCAACTAGAGCCGTATCACCGCAAGCATCAGGAATCTCCTTCTGAAGCTGCAGAGGGTGGTATGTACAAGCAAGTGCAGGGCCGCACGGAGAGACCTGCACTCCTCACCAAATGGGACCTGCCCCAGGTCAGTGCCCCACACCTGGAACCCCCTTGCGCACTCTTACTCCTGTCCAGGCCCCGCACCCCAACTCCCAGCCTGCTCCTGAACCCTAACTCGCTCCCAGACCCCCAGACCAACCCCCTGCCCTGAGCTCCCTCCTGGACTCCAAACACCTCATCCTCAAACCCAGCCCAGAGCCCACACCCAGATTTGGAGCCCTCACCCTGTCCTGCACCCACCCTCCTGCCTTAACCTGCGGTCCCCTCCCACACTCTGAACCCCTCATCTTTGTGCCCACCCTGAACCCTAGGGAGCCCCACAAATTCGAATAGCCCTGGGCCCCCAGAAGAGTTAATCTGGTCCTGCTCACATATCACTACAAGTTAGACAGGCTTTGTTCTGGAGATAGAGAAACAGCTTTCAGAAGCCCCATCTCCTGAGGCAGATTAGAGTTTGGTGTGGCCTTGGGTCAGCAAGGAAAACTGAGGTTCCCTCGTCATCCCTTGTGCAGCCCCCCTCCTCCTGGGGAGTGCGGTCAGGGCCTGCGGTCAGGCAGTGGGGGCTTATTCCGCTTTTCCCCATCCAGCGATTCTGAGATGCTGGGCTTGCCCCACTCCTATGCCCAGCGCTATTCCAGTGCCCCGACCCACTATCCGGCAGTTGGGTGGGGCGCAGAGGGGCAAACCCCCTCACCCAGATCTTGCTTCACTTCATGAGAGGAAGGTGGGTGACACCATTGGCCCAGGACCAGTGGCTAATCCACTACTGGCCTAAACCCGCCCTAACGAGGAACACCCGAATCTGGAGCAAGAGACAGGGAATCAGTGCTCCGGACCAGCAGGAGAGGGATACAGCTGGGCACCAAACTGGAATCGGGAGTCCCAGCTGGTGGATTGGGCTTGGATGCTAAATGGGTGGGCTCCGGCCCCCTAGCATGTGTCTCTGAAAGCAGCTTCCCATCTGTTTGCCCCTTTCTTGTGAAAGCAGCTTTTGCTGAAACCCCTGTGAGCCTGGGCCCAGTCACCATAGTGCTCTGTGCTCAATGTGTTACGGGGTGAAGGTGTGAAGCTAACCTTTGCCCTCAGACTACTTTCTGCCAGCCAGACTGTTTAAGATGAGACTCCTGTTTGTTGTTCCATTCTTTGCAATGATTTGCAAACACCAGTCTTGTGAATGTGCTGAAACTCCTGGCATCCTTGTCACACTCCCACACTCCCCTCCAAAATCCTCCTCCTTCTCCCTTGTTCCTCACAGAGAAGGGAAGGGTACTCCCGTACTGGAAAGATCTGAGGGAAATTTCCATGTAGGGAGCCTTGTGGAATCTCCCTTCACTTCTCTGGCCTGCACCCTGGGTTTGTAAAGCAGGAAAGGGGGCTGCCAAGGAGAAATCATAACCCATAGTAACAAAGAGTCCTACAGATGTATTGGAGCATAAACTTTTGTGGGTGAATACCCACTTCGTCAGACGCCTGCCAGACATGCATCTGATGAAGTAGGTATTTACCCACGAAAGCTTATGCTCCAATACGTCTGTGAGTCTTTAAGGTGCAACAGGACTCTTTGTTGCTTTTTACTGATCCAGACTAACAGGGATACCCCTCTGATACTTGATACCTCGTAGTATTACTCTATTTTATTTTGTTTCAGCAAGATCACAGCTGTGATGGCATCATTGTTACCACTTGGCCGCCCCGGAAGTAGTCATGTCACTAATCAGAACCATATGAACAGTGATGACAAGCCCGGATTCTAGAAATAGAGTCTGCAGCAGGGCTGGCGCTGCAGTCCAGATGGGCAGCATCACCCCAAGTCCCCTGTGATTTGGCCTCCTGCAGTTTGCCATTGACTGTGACGGGATTGAAGCTGGTGCACATGAAGCCAAGGAGCTGAGGTTCCCTAATGGTGAGGTAGCCCCAAGGGAATGTGCAGACATGCTTCATAAACACAGTTCCCTCCCTATCTGAACAGACACTGCCTGCTGCCCTTGCAACCTCTCTGATGACTCCTTGTCCTTGAGGGTAAAAAACTCTGGTGTCAGCGGCTCCCCTTCTAACAGGAATTGGGTACGTTGGCAGGTTTCACTGTCTTTACAATGTGAAGTGAAGGGGAAAGGCTGTGAGTTGTTTACATTTGAAGATGTTTTGTGCTACCGCAGTGAACTCGGCTGGGCTGTCAGAGTGACTTAGTAACATGGGCAGGAGGACAGGCAGCACTAGGTAGTTTGGGGATCCCTCCCCTGCATGTACCCAAGGTGCTCAGAACCTTATTCAAGTTACACAGAAACCGGAGCTGGAAGTGTTAAAAGCCTGATTCCCCAAGTCAGTATTTCTCAAGGGTTCCCATTTCTAGAGGTGCCGTGTGCTCTGGGCCCGACCCTGCCAGGGGCTGAGTGACAAGAGACCCCAAAGAATTTCAGTGGCTAGTTCCCAAATCTATTTGGCTTTATTTGCTCCTGGAAATTTAATCAGCAAATGCTTTTTCAAAGCTTTTATTCTCTGGCTCGATTGTGAAGGCAGGAATTCAGAGCTGCATTGCTATGTGGTAACAGGTCCGAGAGGGCATATTTTTGCCCTATAGTTACTATAGTTCCAGGGCTACCGGCATCTCTTCCCCCTGTCTGGTTTCTGAGTGCCAGATGTCAGGCCTTGTAGCCTTCCCACTCATAGGATGGAATCCCTCCATTCTCCCCCCCCCATCAGACTGGGCACTGGGCTACAGCACACTGTGGGTGAACAGTGGTTGTTGAGCAGGCCCGAGTAAGTTCAGCACCTGTGGTTGACATGTGTGTACTAAGGTACAGAAGTGTAAATGTTATGCCAAAACTATTCATTGTAATACAAATACTAGAAGCAGAACACATGAAAGACTGGTGGGAGGCTGTTGATATCATTGTTATTGAATTAAAAACCTGACTCTAAAAATGTATCCCAGATGCTGGAAAGAGGCAGCTGCATTACCTGGAGTGTCAGGAGAGCAGAAAAAAATAATTCATATAATGAATCTATGAAACACGTTTAAAAATAGCTTCTGTGAAGGACAGATAAATACAATGACCGTTTTCACCATAAAATTGTCACATATTTACACACATGTCATGATGCAAGAGTCCACACTCAGAAGTGCAGGGCCAGAGAGGGTGTCTGTGTGAAGGGTGTAGCAGGGTTGAAAAGAGCACTGCATAAATGGACGATGAATCACTTGATGATGAACCTGTTCTGTTCATTCCCTCTGGGGCAAGTGGCATAAGCCACTGTTGAAGACAGGATACTGGGCTAGATGGACCTTTCACCTCAACCAGTATGGTCACTCTTATGTTTGTATGTTCTAAGGTCACAATGGTAAAATCATACAGCACTCAAGCAGGCTGCGGAAATCACAGCCACAAGGTATCAATGGGGTCAAGAGCTTAGCAGGATTCAAAGAGAGACTAAGTAACCAGAAAATCCAACAACAGTATAAAGAACTGTTTAAAAAAAAAATTTGGAGAGGCTATAAACCTTCCTGATTTATACCACAAAATATGTCTAACTATTGGGTGTCGGGGGAAACTTTCCCTGGGAGCAGGTTATCTCATATGTTCCTATTTCAGGGCTTCTTCCACCTTCCTCTGAAGCATCTGGACATTGCCACTGGTTACTGGTGTGGATAGACTACAAGTCTGATCCAGTCTGACTAATCAGAACCATGTAAATCCAACAGTCTATTTTTGCGTATCTACCTTGAGCTCTGGGAGTCTGTAGGGTTGCACTAAGAGCAGAATGATTTCTTGCTAAATATCATCTAATCTCCTCATCTTTCTTTTAGGAAGGACACTTCAGAACGCCTCGGACCTGCCCAGTACATTATGTCAGCTGTCAATGACACCAAATTAAAATCTGTAATATTCCTTCTCACTGGGCTACTGAGTCATGGAGACACACATCTCTGGATCTCTATCCCCTTCTGCTTCATGTATATAATTTCAATAATAGGAAATTCAGTCATTCTGTTCACTGTAAAAACAGATCCAAGCCTCCATGAGCCCATGTACATTTTCCTTTCCATGTTGGCCGTCACAGACCTTGGCATATCGATAACCACCATACCGACGATATTGGGCATATACTTGTTTAACTCTAGGGAGATCAGCCTTAATGCCTGTTTAGCCCAGCTCTTCTTCATCCACTTGCTTCAATACATTGAATCCTCTGTGCTGTTGTTGATGGCCTTTGACCGCTTCATTGCAATCCATAACCCGCTGAGATATACTTCCATCTTAACCCTGCCGAGAATAGCCAAGATGGGACTGGTGGCTGTGCTAAGAGCGATGGTCCTAATACTTCCACTTCCCTTTCTCCTGAAACGGTTCCAATACTGTCGTGCCAATGTCCTCTCCCATTCCTACTGCCTGTTCCAGGAGGTCATGAAAATGGCGTGTTCAGATTTCACAATCAACAGCATCTATGGCTTGTTTACTAAACTCTTCCAGTTGGGGTTAGACTCGCTGCTCATCTTCCTCTCTTATGTGATGATCCTCAAAACAGTGCTGCGCATCGCATCCCATAAGGAGAGCCTGAGGGCCCTGAACACCTGCGTCTCCCACCTCTGTGCCCTCCTGCTCTTCTACACACCAGAGATCAGTTTGTCTGTGATACACAGATTTGGGAAGAGCTCTTATCCTTTGCTTCAGATTCTACTGGGCTACATCGCCCTGCTTCTCCCCCCACTGATGAACCCAATTGTGTACAGTGTGAAAAGCAAACACCTGCGTGTGAGGATAATCAGGGTGTTCAACAGGTGAACGGACAATTCACCACCTGGCTCCTTTGACATGGGAGATGAAAAACATGGGTCAGCTGTTCCTTCCTGGACCCTTACATCTGAGATGACATGAGTTACTGATCTCGACTATATGGAGAGGTTCAGTCAGGGTCTAAGGCTGGTGAGGGGGGACAGGGATGGTGAGGGAGGACAGGGCACTGGGGGAGGGAGACCAAGGCAGGAATCAGCATTTACAAAGTGACTTTGTTTGCGAGATCCGGGGGATTGGTGGGAGGTTGGCTCATAAAGAGGCGTATTAGTAGCCTCTCTGACCTCACAATTCCTGTCTATAATCAATAAAGAGAAGGGATGTGGATGCTGTTTCCCATTACACCTGGCCTGTCACTGTCCCGTCTTTGGCTAAACAATCAAGGGCTATGAAAACAGCAGCAGAGCTGTTCTTCTGTCACAGTTCTGGCCCCTCCTGAGTGCTCTTGGTACAGCATGTCCCATGGGTGCTGCACCAGCTGGGGACAGGGGCTATGCCTTCCCCTATACCATCAGCCGGGTGCTTGTGACTGAGTGGTATAAGAGACAGGATTAACGCAGGAGGGCCAGGAGAAATTATTCAGTTAATGGCTTTGCACACAGCACACCTGCTCAGTCCACTCTCCATTGAGGCAGGGCAGAGCTGCACGTGTGAGTAATGGTCTGACACACAGGAGTCCTGGTAAGAGACTCAGGCCGAGGTTCCCTCCCCGTCCGCTCCATTTGTGCTGCCCCAGCAATGCAAAACAGTGGAAACTGGCCTCAGCTCAGGCCCAGCTAGCTCCTATCCCAGCCCAGCCCATTCAGGGTAGGGTGACCACCTTTTCAAAAGGCAAAAGCGGGACACAGGCCGGTAGCCCGGCCCCCTCAGTGACCCTGCCCCTGCCCCTCTTCTTCCCCCTGGAGGCCCACTCCCTGCTCCTCCTCTTCCACCGAGGCTGCACCCCCTGTCCAGGCTGGAAGCCAGAGCCGGGCCATGGAAAGATGTGATCAGGGAGCCAGAGCCTCTGTGTGGAGCCCCAGATCCTCCACCTCCCCTGGGCAGGGGACTGTGGGGGGGGGGCAAGAGAATGCCGCTGCCTATGTCCCTGCCCCTCAGGACGCATCCCCAGAGCAAGTGGAGAGTCTGGGAATCCCCACAGCAGCCTGGGCTCCCGGGGTAGCTGTAACCGTGCTTTTGTCGGTCACAACTGCGAATACCAAATTCAGGACAAACTGCTGAGAAATGGGGCAGACAGACCCCAAAACTGGTGCTTATTCTCCCATGAGATATACCAAACCAGCAACAGAAAATAAACTTCTGTTTCACCACAATGGCTGACAAGAAGCACAGTAACTTGTCAGTGTAGACAAGCCCTTAGTGATTGTTGGCTCTTAGATATTTTCAGCTTGTAGCAGGCTGGGCAGAAACACTGTCCCACTATAAGTGATTTCAGCTCTCATTTATGGCTGACTTAGAACAACGCTCCCTTAGCTCTCGTCCCCTAACGGCCCTACTCTACTTGCGCTATATTGATGATATCTCCATCATCTGGACCCATGGAAAAGAAGCCCTCAAGGAATTCCACCATGATTTTAACAATTTCCATCCCACCATCAACCTCAGCCTAGACCAATCCACACAAGCGGTCCATTTCCTAGACACTACTGTGCTAATAAGCCATGGTCACATAAACACCACCCTATACCGGAAACCCACTAACCACCATACTTACCTAAATGCCTCCAGCTTCCATCCAGGACATATCACACGATCCATTGTCTACAGCCAAGCTCTAAGATACAACCACATTTGTTCCAATCCCTCAGACAGAGATAAACACCTACAAGATCTCTATCAAGCATTCTTAAAACTACAATACCCACCTGCTGAAGTGAAATAACAGATTGACAGAGACAGACGAGTACCCAGAAGTCACCTCCTACAAGACAGGATTATCACTTCAAAGGTTTTTTTTCTTCTGTTGCTGGTAGCTCATCTCAATTGATTGGCCTCTTACAGTTGGTATACGTGCTTCCATCTTTTCATTTTCTCTGTATGTATAAATATCTTCTGTCTGTGTGTTCCATTCTATGCATCCGAAGAAGTGGGCTGTAGCCCACGAAAGCTCATGCCAAAATAAATGTGTTAGTCTGGAAGGTGCCACAAGGACTCCTGTTCTTTTTGCGGAAACAGACTAACACGGCTGCTACTCTGAAAGCTCTCATTTGAGCACTTCAAATAACAAATGCTCCTAATGGACCCTACTTTGATGTACCTTTGAACAGTGGGGAGGAACAAGATAAACCAGACTGGGGACCCTTAAGGAGAGTCCACATCTCCTTGCTAGGATACCTGTCCCCACCCCTCTTCCTTTCAAAGGGCTTTGGCATACGAGCCCCTGGCTTAATCAGGGAATTTCAGCTGAGGGTGACCCCATCATTTGGGACAGGTTAAGCACAGTTCTGCTCCCTTTTATTCATACAATAAAGACAGCAACACTGATAATAACATTTCTCTACCCCTGCATTCAGTACTACGTGATTTGTAAGCCAGCACCAGCCAAAGTTGATCACTTGGGCAGCACAGGTCGGTCTGCTGGATGCCTAGGCAGAGTAAGTGTGTTCACGTAAATACAGTTTGCTCTTGAAGTCTCTCCCCATTCCAGCCGGCTGTCAGAAGAGAACTCATTCGCACCCTCCTTACACAGGTTTATGCACCAGACGATATGCTGGGGTCGCCTGTCCTAGCAGAGGACTGGACTCATTGATCCAGGAGGTCTCTTCCAGGCCTATGTCTCTTTGGGTCACATTTCCCATTTTGTGTCACCCTGGGAGCTTATGTGGCATTGCTTGTCCACTATGACCCTGCTCCATGCCCTGGCTGATAGATTTGTCCCTTAATAGATGCAGGAGAGAGCAGTTATCCAGCGTTATCACCTGGAAAAGGAATTGTTCTTGGGCTCTTGTTTAGTGATGTCACAGGAGTTTAATTCCCTGAGTTTCTGGTAATCTCAGCATGCTGAGCTGCCAGCTGCTCCCTCCCCCACCCTTAGCCCAGAGAGGAAGGATGGTTCAGCGGTTTAAGTGCTGGCCTGGGACTCAGAAGAACTGGCTTCAGGTCCATGCTGTTCCACCAGCTTCTTCTGTGACCTTGGGCAACTCACTTAGTCCCTTTGTGCCTCAGCCAGAGGTGTTTTATTATGGCTCATATCACTACCTACTGCCCAATTTATAAATAGGAAGGAGGCATTGCTTCAATAAATTCTGCTGTTCCTGAGGTAGCCATTTGGTTCGATTGACTTCAGGTGAAATTGTAGTTGCTGCTCAGTTCCCGCCGTACGAAAGAAGAAGGAGCAGCACAGCACTTTTTGACAAAGGAGTTTTTTACTACTTCTCGTAACACAAGGAGTAGGGGCCACCACATGAAATTAATAGGCAGCAGGTTTAACACCAATAAAAGGAAGTATTTCCTTACACAACGCACAGTCAACCTGTGGAACTCTTTGCCAGAGGATGTTGTGAAGGCCAAGACTATAACAGGGTTAAAAAAAAACTAGATAAATTCATGGAAGATAGCTCCATCAATGGCTATAAGCCAGGAAGGGAAGGTATAGTGTCCCTAGCCTCTGTTTGCCAAAAGCTGGGAATGAGCAACAGGGAGCTGCCATCCCATACCCCGCGCCTAGAGCCGCGACACTGCGAGTGTCAGGAAGCTCCTTCCATGGGGGGGGGGGATGATACCTGCAGGCAAGCTCAGGGCCTTGCGGAGCCACCTGCACCCCTCCACCAAATGGGATTTACCCCAGGGAAGTGCCCCAGAGCCCAATCCTCTGCCCCAGCCCTGAACCCCTTTGAACACCCTTACTCCAGCCCAGGCGCCACACCCCAACCCCTAGCCATGCCCTGAATCCTAAGGCCTGCCCAGACTCCACATTCCCAGCCCAACCCCCTGTCCTGAGCCCCCTCCTGCACTCCAAACGCCTCATCCTCAGACCCACCCCAGAGCCCATACTCACAGTTGGAGCCCTCACCCACTCCTGCACCCACCCTCCTGCCTCATACTGCAGCTCCCTCCCACACTCTGAACCCCTCATCTTTCTCCCCACCCTGGAGCCTAGGGGGCCCTACAAATTCTAATAGCCCTGGGCCCCCAGAAGAATTAATCCGGCGCTGCTCACCTATCACTACAAGCTAAGTTAGACAGGCTTTGCTCTGGAGATAGAGAAACAGAAATGATCCAACCAACATTCTTTTGGGAATCCAAGGGGCTCTTGGGACCAGTGGTGTAGCTAGAACAGGAAAACTGGGTGGGCCCAGCTTTCAGGAGCCCCATCACCCCCTACAGGGTCAGACTAGGGCTGTGGAAGTAGAGCAAGAACTGACAGGGATTTGAAGGGGATTTCAATGCATACAGTCCCTTCTCTGACCAAGAGTCAAGCTAGCTGTAATCCTAATAACGCGAGATTTGTAGAAGCGAGGATTGTGTGAGGCGCGTGGGAAAGAACTGTGTGAGAAGTTGTTGTGACCTTGTGTAGATAAATATAGAATGTAGACTAGAGTCTAAATAGATGTGAAAAATAAGCTATCAGGATGACCTATGTATAAACAAAATGCAGCTGTTGCTCATTATTGTCTGTAACAAAAGGTATAAATGCTTGCTGTAATTGTTTACCTGTTGAGAGACCTGCCTAGGAGGGGGAGACCCTGTGTCCTAGTGCACTCTCTCCCTCTACGCAATTGCTTGAGAAAATAAAGAGTCTGACTTTGCTGTACCCAACCAAAAGAGTGAGAACTCTGTTTTTCTCTGACAATTTGGGGGCTTGTCCGGGATGGCAACGCCCGCTGAGACTGCGGCAACTGCTGCGTACCATTCCCCTTCAAACCCCATGGCGCCACAATAGAGGTAGGACACCTTTTGAAATCTCCATTGGGGTATTGGAGGAGGACTGTCCGTGGGGCCGTCTGTCCCTGTTGGGCTTACGCTATCTGAACTTATTGACTGTGCAGCAGGATCAGATGCAGAGCAGTGCTGGGGAACTGTTTTGCCACCCCCCAATAAGGTTAGTTTGAAGTGGTACTGAGGACTTAGTTTGCCACCCTCAATAAGGTAGCTGTATGCGGTACTGGGGACTATAGTTTGGCCGCCCCGAATAAGGTTAAAGCATAAGGGAAATGCATTAGGTTAATGCACCAGTGCAGAGGGGTTGTGGTAACGCCCTCAGAGAAGAACACAGGTATGTTCAGTCTGGACAGAGGGGTTGTGGTGACACCCTCAGGTTAACTAAAAAAAGGAGGAAAAAAGATAAAAAGAGGAGAAAACCGATGCATCATGGTATTTAGAAACAGAGGCCTTGGTGAGTGGGATTGGAAAATGGATGAGGGACAGTCTAAGCATTCTCCCTCACCCCCTAAGGGTACCCCAGCAGATTTCATGTACGTACATTATGGTCCTAGAACCTGCAGATATTTAGAAAATTGGAATCTTTACATGTGTGAAAATCCATCTAAACAATGCCCACTAGAACGTACCTTCAATCTAGATAAGTTCATACATCTCAAAGGAGCTTTTAATCACCAAAAAGCCTCTGACACACAATGGGAGCAATTTGTCTATTGAGGAAAGGAACGGGTTAATTTGAAATTCAGCTTGGCCCAGAGATAAAGAGAAAGCTGCTCTGCATTCAAGGTCAAGAATCAACACAGACCATGCCAAGTACAAAGCAAAACTGCTTTTGGCCCCAGCTGGTTGTGAAAAAATATAGACAGAGGCAAACCAAAGGCAACACAAGTTACAGGACTGAGATTACATTTTCAAAGCTTAACTGTTCAGTGAGATCCAACAGTCTGGCTTTGCGACCCTGGAGCCGACGTGGTTTGGGGATGCTGAAGAAGCCACAGGCAGCCGGCCTGGACTGGAGTCTCTGAAGAGACGCTGCAGGAGATCCCAGGGTGTAAAAGAACAGCCCTCCCAAGAGTGGAAGCAAGAGTGGAAGTCTCCCCCTTCTCTGGACATTATACACAGATGTGAGACATTAGTGTTTTTCTTCCCCTGAGTGATGTGGGAGCGTTCCCAACACTCTCTGTTGTTGTTTATTATTCTATTAATGAAGCTTTAAAATTCAGTCATATGGTGTGCCAACGATCCTGCCGTGTCAGTCTGATCACCTGACACGAGGGATAGATTGGTAACAGAAATATGTCAGTTTTGGTGGAAATTGAGAAAGGAGGGAGCCCTGCAGAATGCACATCATCTATTTGTTTTGCCCTTGTTATTTTATGTTTGCTTTGCTTGGTATTGTTGGTGTTATATGTTGAGGATTGCATGATTAAAAGTGTGCCTACTCTCAGCTGCAGTAAGTCTGAGAACCGGAGAGGGGTTTAGCATTCCTCTGTCCACTCCAGTTGACCGGGAAGGGTGTCAGGTGGATCTACCCCAGTCATAGCAGGACTGGGCAATAGAGAAGTTGGAGAAAAGGGAAGAGATGAGTGCTGGCTGTGATAACTAGAATTGAGAAATTAAGAGCATAGATCATGAACCAGGCAGCAACTCAAACCTATGCCCAGGGCAAGTTGCAAGCCTGGAGACAGGACTTCCAAGCAGAAAAGGAAGCACTGGCTAAGCAAGTGCCAGTACTTCAGGGACTTGTCAAAATTTAACCATTTGTGCTAAGCATACTCCGTAACAGCAGTGTGTTTGCCACAAGAGAAAATTGAATAGTTAAACGCCAGTGGGCCATGCGTTTTTGCCCAGGTGGCAAGCCTCACGAGGGAGGACTCGGGTAGCCTTGTGAGTAAGAATGTTTACAGGAAGAGACCAGGAAGGGTGGAGGGCTAGTTGAGAAGCCCACCCTCCTAGCTAAATTGATAGTGGAACAAGCCGGTGCCCATGGAAGGGACGGTTCAGTGAGAAAAGTAGGATCGGGCCCAAGCAGGTAGGCAACAGATAGAATATTTGGAAAACAGTTTGGAAACTTTGAGGGCATAGTAGAAGGAAAGGATTAAGTAATTATAAGCATGGGGATTTCAAATCCCCAGGACAATAATCGAAATGGTAAAATCTGTGTTGATTGGGTGTGGTTTTGGGAGACAAGCAAGTGATTTAAGGAAAGAGAGGGAGAAGTTAACTCTGTAGTTGCTAGAGGGAATCAAGCAGTGAAACTTGGTAGAAATGTCTGTAAGTAATCCAGGCAAGAGGTTATTTAAGTGGAATTATTCAACTATGAATACATTAGTCGAATTTGCTGAAGAACATTCCTGCTGTGTACAATCTGTGTTTTATAAGTTTGAGATGAATTGGTATTGTTTAAAGTTGCAAAACCAAGAATACTTTTGTCAGACACAGGAAACTAGTATTGTTTAATATGGTATTTAGCATTTAATCCTTAAGGTGACTTAATACTTTACAAGATTTAAAATGTTTTAAATAAAGACCAAAGGTTATGGCTGCAGCAGGGTAGTCAAAGCCAGGAGAATAAAAAAAATGAATTTGGTTTTGTGTAACAAAATAGCAGATAAAAGATCTAGTAAAGAGAGAGAAGGACAGTGCTCCTGGCTCTGTGTGGTCGAGCTGCCACTTTACTAGGGGTGCATGGAGATTTTGTAAGCACAAAAGAAACAGTTACACCTTGTGTAGAAATTAATGTGACTAGTATTGTGGAAGTTTCCGTATGGAGGAAATGTGCATTTTCCCCAGGACATGTGCAGCGTATGTGTAGCAGGGGGAAAAGAAATGCAAACCTACCATGCTATTTAATTAAAATCATATTGGAACTCCAAAGGGAGCCACAATAGGTTGTGTTGTCTTTTTCAGATCGCTGTGTGTTTGAAAACAGGAGTTAAAAGTTAATTGTGTCCCTTTTTGAGTAAGAATCTTTAAGCTGTGGATAGCTTTGGATCCAGAAGCAAGCCAGAAAGCATCTGTATTAATGCAAATTATCTAACTGATAAGGTAGAAGCCACTGAAACCTGGGCTGCCTATGAAACAAATACAAGAAAATATGGGGTAATTCCTCTGTTTTGCCTGAAATCAACAAAAGTATTTGTATATAAAGGAAATATTTTAAGCAATGACTGACTGCCCCAGAAGGGGTAGACCTCTGTTCTTTTTGTCTTTCAGAAAATCAGAGAAAACTGATGCCAGCTGAACAACATTCAATGTACCATGCATTTACTGGCACAATAGGAATTATGTTCTGTGTTCTATTTCCTGTCTTGTGATGTTTGTCTCGTGGTCAGAATTGTTGTGTTTAATATTTTCATAAGACAGTCTAATTCAAAATTAAATAGAAGGATTAAATCAAAAAGCAGATACTTGTTTTATTCAACTTGGAATACAAAGTGTTTGGCTGAATCAGGAAAATGTGATATACTAAAGTCTAATACATTTGCTTAAGTCAGAAAAAAAAGAAATTTCATTGGCCAAATCTTTTAATTGAAAAAAATTATTGTTAAAATTTGCATACCAACAGTCTTTGGAAGCAAGGACATGAAAGGTTAACCCACTCCCCATATTGTACATGGGATCCTTCTGGC
Organism: Malaclemys terrapin pileata; assembly: GCF_027887155.1. Lineage (NCBI taxonomy): Eukaryota > Metazoa > Chordata > Testudines > Emydidae > Malaclemys > Malaclemys terrapin. The sequence continues at coordinate 349,097,182 of NC_071505.1, read as the reverse complement.
TACCTCAGATTTCTAGCCAGAGGGTGGGGAGGGAGGAAAGCTATTGGACACCAGAAGTTGTACTGAGTGGACTCCTCAAAAGTGGGTGTGCTTGTCCTGGCTTGTTGCTCCAAAGCTCTGTAACAAAGTTATTTTACTGGAAGGGTATATGTAGCAGATATTGAATAATAAGATTAATGACCTGTATAATGGCAATGTGTATGTGTTCATTGCTAGGAAAAGGTGTATGAGTGAAGAGTGGAAATTTCCTTTGTAGGTTAAAAGAAGCCAAGAAGGGGAGAAGGAAAAAGAACAGAACAAATTAAAAAAAAAATAGCTAGCAAGCTCGGTCCAAAGATAAGATGCTGGCCCCGTTTAAGGACACTGCCGAGCTAAGACTTGGCTGACAACCAAGAAAAGGCAGGGCCTGAATGTACCCAAGCAGCTATGAGATCTGCAAACCACTGCCAGGCATTAATGAAATGTGTTAGGTTTCTTTTCTCACAGGTAATGAAGTGCTACCCAAAGACCCTAGCAGCCCTGCCACTCCTTGGAACCAGGAGACTGGATCTATATAAAGGTCCATCAGTGAAAGACTGCCCTGGCTCCACACTGGAAGGGCCCTTTCACAGTCCTGTTACCCACCAACACTGCCGTGAAGTGCCAAGGACTACCTGCCTGGACCCATGCTTCGCACTGAAAAAAAAAAAGACCCCTCCACCTCAGGAGGATTCTCCTACTGATGATTAGACTATTTCTCCTTCTAGGTCTGCTGTGCCTTCTGGACAGCAGGGAAAAAGGACAAGGCGAAGTGCTAGTAACCTCTCCCTTGTCCACTGACAGACCTACTGTGCCTTTGGATTTTTCTAGAAGAAGCAAAACCATTACAGGATGATGTGTTGGTAAGCTCTCCCCTGTATGATGCTGAACCATGACTGATTCAGGAAAAGAGAAGAAGGAACACTCGCTCCATTGAAACCACTAAAGTCCAAGGATTCCTGCCTACAAAAGACATTAAGAAATGACCCTGGTGAAGAAACAAAGAATTATAAAGTGGAAGGAAGAAACTTGTGGGACCCATGCTTGGGAATGTGGTATTGATTGGATTTTGGGGTTTATTCTACAGGCTGCGCCCTGTGTTTTGGATAAGTCCTTCAGCATGTATTGCCCTCCCTAATTGGATTTTAAATGACAAGTACCAAAGGCGCCTTGTTGCCACTGCCCCTGCCATCTCCTCCATTACACTTTTACCCCTGCAACACATCCGAATACAGACAATGCCATATATCTGATAAAACAAATGGCCAAGGCCTTCACACTTTAGTGATTTATTTCAATATTGTTTGGAAAAAATATTTTTAAGGTTCAGGATATCCCATATAAGCGAACAATTGAGTGGAAACAGACTGGTCAGAGGAGATACTAGTATATGATATCACTACAAATGAACCCCAATAATCTGTAATTGAAATTGATGGGTTCTATAGTGAAGTAGATATGATGGCTGTCCCTGGAGTTTGCAATGTGTTAGATGAAAGAGGCCCTTATTGTTATTTGGTAACCCAATTAGTGAATAATTAAAAAATACCCAAAGAGTTTGTTCTGCCATCAGAAATTTTATCTGTATTGAAATTATTCCAATGACTGATAATGTAACCTGTACTCTATTGCAATATACCCCCCTCTTATACCACTAATATTAATACCTCCCAGAAGTATATAAAGGTGTACAACCAACAGATGTGGCATAGTACTATACCAAAGAGAGATGTATTAGGATATCAATGGACTGTGATTAATACAACACTAGGGACTGTCAAATTTACATTACCCTTATCCAACTTCCAGATCACCTCTACATACCCAAATTGCTCCCAGGGAGCTGCCATTAGATTGTCACAACAAAGGGCCTGGGTTATTTCCTCTAGAAAGATGAGGGACTTGACCGGGTCCCTATGGAATGGGGCCAATAGTGTAGCAGCAATTTGGAACATTTTCAAGAGCCAAGAACATGATGAGAAATTGGGGCAACTAGAAAAGGCCACTGGTCTTATTTCTGGAGCACAGCTGACCCAGGTGCAAGGAGTTGGTGAATTACATGCTATTTCTACCTTTAGTTAATAACCAGGAGCTGTTGACAGAGATGGTATTGAAGATCACTGAGGCTGGGAAGGTATTGCAGTGGGATTTGGCATGTTCAGAATTCAAGATTTCCTGAATGACCAGCTGATGGCCATTCGGAGTGATCTCGAGCATGAAGCATAGCCTACTGCCCTTACAGATACCTCCGAAATGCCATCTGATGTGTGGCCATGGAGACATACTTGGAGATTTTCAGGATGGAGTTGTATATGCTCACAGTGCTCCTCTCAAGCATATGGGCCGGTAGGAGGGGTGTGGGCTCCCACATACCGAACCCTGCCATGTCCATGGGGAGGATGAATGTGGGACTAGATTATTCACCATGATATCTGGGAGATAAGACCACCTGGTATGCCTAGCCGATTTGTTGTTAGTGCTCCTCGAATAACACCCGACATTTGGATGGGGATAGGGAGTCAATGGACATTTTGGCCGTTAGAACCTCCACCGCTTCAGTGTACATGTAAACTGAAGCCAGGGGAAGTTGTCACTGTTCATGCCAATGTTTGCTGGGAGGGTAGGGGAAAGGAACTACCCTGACAGGACACCTACTTTTTCAAGCTAATGATAGCTGTGTGTATGTTAAAGCCACCACATTGCGAGATATACATTTTAATCGCATTACTGCTGCAGGCAATCATTTTTTATTATTTACTGGCCTGCGGATAGAGTTTTACAAGTAGCCCTTAGGTACCAGATACCCTTTAAATGGACTAGTTTAGTACCTGATTAATTTCAAAATTTGCTTTCACTGTTACCAGAGGTTCAAAGAATCTCTGAAGTACAAGGGCAAATTCATATAGAATATGAATATATTCAAAATATATATCAAGTTGAAAAGAATGTCTTTCATACAGCTCACAGAGTGTTTACTTTGTGTACTAAGTATGATGTATTGTGCTTTGTGACTAAAACTGTACAACAGCCCCATCATATTATTACTGTGGGAATGTTACTGCTTTTATTGTTGTTATTTGGTTTAGGATTATGTTATTGATCTTGTAAAGGATGTGATAATAGTAATACCTTTCATCCCCATGCTAATGATGCATTGTCATTGCATCCAATCAAAACACCTAAGCTTGAAGCATTTGATATAGAATCTGAAATCCAAGGCTTAATGCAAATGGAGGTTTAAGGATGTTAGTTATACTAGAAGTACAAAAGGGGTGTGTGTGGAAGTAGAGCAAGAACTGACAGGGATTTGAAGGGGATTTCAATGCATACAGTCTCTTCTGTGACCAAGAGACAAGCTAGCTGTAACCCTAATAATGCGAGATTTGTAGAAGCGAGGATTGTGTGAAGCGAGTGGGAAAGAACTGTGTGAGAAGTTGTTGCGACCTTGTGTAGATAAATATGGAATGTAGACTAGAGTCTAAATAGATGTGAAAAATAAGCTATCAGGATGACCTATGCATAAACAAAATGCAGCTGTTGCTCATTATTGTCTGTAACAAAAGGTATAAATGCTTGCAGTAATTGTTTACCTGTAAAGAGACCTGCCTGGGAGGGGGAGACCCTGTGTCCTAGTGCACTCTCTCCCTCTATGCAATTGCCTGAGAAAATAAAGTATCTGACTTTGCTGTACCCAACCAAAAGAGTGAGAACTGTGTTTTTCTCCGACAGGGTTTTGGGTGGCCCTGGCTCAGCCAGGAAAATTAACGTCCCCTCTCCATCCCTTCTGCAGCCCCCCTCTCCTGGGGAAATGGTCAAGTGCGCAGGGGTTTTCACCTGTCTCTCCTGCCGGGGAGTGGGGTCAGGGCACGCGGTCAGGGGCTGGGGGCTTATTCCACTTCCCCTACCCAGCGATTATGAGATGCTGGGCTTGCCCTACTACTACCGCCCAGCGCTATTGAAGTGCCCCAATCCATTCTCCGGCAGCTAGGTGGGGGAGAGGGGCAAACCCCCGCACCCAGACCGCGCTTCACCGCAGGAGTGGCAAGTGGGCTGAACAGAACAGGGTGACACCATTGGCCCAGGACCTGTGGCTAATCCACCACTGGCCCAAACCTGCCCCCACTTGGCACACCCCCATATGCTGCAAGAGACCAGGGAATCAGTGCTCCAGATCGGCAGGAGAGGGATACAGCTGGGCACCAAGCTGGAGTCGGGAGTCCCAGTTTGTGGATTGGGTTTGGATGCTAGGTGGGTGGACCCTGGCCGCCCAGGCCCACCCATGGCTACACCCCTGCTTCGACCCAGCCTTGTTTCCCTGTGTCTCTGAGAGCATCTTCCCATCTCTTTGCTCCTTTCTTGTAGAAGCAGAAACCCATGTGAGCCTGGGCCCTGTCACCATAGTGCTCTATGCTCAGTGTGTTATGGGGTCAAGGTGTGAAGTTGACCTTTGCCCTCACACTACTCTCTGCCAGCCAGACCCTCTAAGATGAGGCTCCTGTGTCTCTTCTTCCATTGTTTGCAATGACTTCCAAACACTGGTCTTGTGACTGTGTGGAAACTCCCGGCATCCCCGTGACACTCCCTCAGTCCCCTCTGAAATCCTCCTCCTTATTCCTTGTTCCTCATGGAGAAGGGAAGGGTCCTCCCATAGTGGAAGAATCCAAGTGAAATTTCCTTGTGGAATCTCCCTTCCCTGGGCTGCACCCTGGGTTTGTAATGCAGGAAAGGGGCTGCCAGGGAGTAATCAGGCCCCAAATTATAATTCTATTTTATTTTATTTCAGCAACATCACAGCTGTGACAGTATCATCGTTACCACTCAGCCGCCCTCGAAGTAGCCATGTCACTAATCAGAACCATTCGAACAGTGATGACAAGCCCGGATTGTAGGAATGGAGCCTGCAGCAGGGCTGGCGCTGCAGTCCAATTAAGTTGCATCAACCCACGTCCCCTGTGATTTGGCCTCCTGCAGTTTGCCATTGGCCATGACGGGGGTTAAAGCTGGTGCACACGAAGCCAAGCAGCTGAGATTCCCTGATGGCCAAGTGGCCCCCAAGGGAATGTGCAGACATGCTTCATAAAGGCAGCTACCTCCCTATCTGAACAGATACTGCCTGCTGCCCATGCTACTTCTGTGATGACTTCTTGTCCTTTAGGGTGAAAACCTGGTGTCAGCAGCTCCTCTTCTAGCAGGAATTGGGTACGTTGGCAGGTCTCACTATCTTTAAAATGTGAAGTGAAGGGTAAAGGCTGAAAGCTGTTTAAATCTGAAGATATTCTGTGCCACCACAGCGAACACAGCTGCGCTGTCAGAGTGACTCCGTCACAGGGGTAGGAGGACAGGCAGCAAGGTGCTTAGTGGGTTATTCAAGTTACACAGAAACCTGAGCTTGGAGTGCTAAAAGCCTGATGCCCCAAGTCAGGATTTCTCAAGGGGTCCCATTTCTACAGGTGCCGTGTGCTCTGGGCCCGATACTGCTAGGGGCTCAGTGAAAGGAGACCCCCACGGTATATCAGTGACTAGTTCTCAAATCTACTCAGGTTTATTTGCTCCTGGAAATTTAATAACCAAATGCTTTTAAAAAGCTTTTATTCTCTGGCTTGATTGTGAAGGCAGGATTTCAGAGCTTCATTGCTATGTGGTAACAGGTCCAAGAGGGCATATTTTGCCCTATAGTTACTACAGTTACAGGGCTACCGGTATCTCTTCCACCTCTCTGGTTTCTGAGTTCCAGATGTCAGGCCTTGTAGCCTTCCTGCTCCTGGGATGGATACCTCCATTCTCCCACCTTCAGACTGTGCACTGGGCTACAGCCCACTGTGGGTCAACTGTGCTTGTTGAGCAGGTCCGAGTGGGTTCAGCACCTGTGGTTGACATGTGTGTACTAAGGTACATACGTGTAAATGTTAGGCCAAAACTATTCATTGTAATAAAGACATTACAAACCAAACTTCCATGCCATGCCTCTATATCGAAAGCCAGGAGCAGAGTTGTTAGAATCTCGGCCGGAAGGAGCAGGGGTAACTTTACTGTTTAATTGCTTTTGCTTTAGAAAGTGTTTCAGAAGTGCTCCACGTACTGTTTGCAGTGGTTTTGTGCTGTTAACTCTTTGTTCAGTGCACATTTGTGTGATACTGTCTCCTGGTAACAGACTAGAAGCTGTTTCTAACACTTATATTCAGAATCATGCACTCAATAAGTCTTCAAGACTTTTGCAAGACTTTCCAAAAAGTCATGAGAGACCAGAACGGCTGGTCTGTGTTTCAGCAAACAGTTTAGCTGAGGTGCAGGAAAGGAGAATGGTATCGTGGTTGTATATAATTGACACCAGTCACCAGTTACATGAGCATAGCCGAAGTTGTACACTCAAGTGGATATTAGTGCAATACCTCTGTTTGAGGAATTGAACATTTGTGATCCCACCTCCTCCCCTGCCCAGCTGAAATAACTGTCAGTGTTAGCTTGTAATTTTCCAAATATCTACCGAAACTTGCATGGGCAGAGGATACAGGTCCCAGGGGTATAAAGGGAAGCCTGTAGGATGATGAAAGTCTCTGGATTCCATTAACATTGGCCAGGCACTTCAGCTTCTCCTGGAGGGTTTCTTGGGGGCCAGAGTAAATCACTGGAAGCATTTGATAACAGTGAGTTAATAGAGCCTGGTTTTGAGTGAATTTACACATGAAACTCTGGCATGAGGCTCCTGATATCACTGTTATTCAATTAAGGATCTGACCCTAAAAAATTATCCCATATGCTGGAAAGAGGCAGTTGCATAACTTGAACTGTCAGGGGCGCACAAAAAAATAATTCACGTAATGAAGCTATAAAATACATTTAAAAATAGCTTCAGTGCAAGACAGATAAATACGACTGTTTTCACCATTCACTTGCTATGTGTTTACACACATGGAATGATACAGTGGGACACACTCAGAAGTGGAGGGCCAAAGAGCGTGTCTGTGTGAAGGGTATAACAGAGTTCAAAAGAGAACTACATAAATTCATGGACGATGGATCACTTGATGATGACCTGTTCTGTTTATTCCCTCTGGGGCACCTGGCCTAAGCCACTATCGAAGACAGGATACTGGGCTAGATGGACTTTTGGTCTGACCCAGTATGGCTACTCTTGTGTTTTTATGTTCTATGGTCACAATTGTAAAATCATACAGTGCTCAAGTAGGCTGTGGTATTCACAGCCACAAGGTATCAATGGGGCCAAGAGCTTAGCAGGATTCAAAGACGGACTGATTAACCAGAAAATCCAGTTACAGTAGAGGATTGTTTTTAAAAAGTTTTGGAGAGGCTCTAAACCTTCCTGATTTAGACCACAAAATAACTAGTGGGTCTCATAGCTGCCTAATTAGGGCTTCTTCCACCTTTCTCTGAAGCATCTAGACAAATCCACTGGTTACTGGATAGATAGACTTCAAGTCTGATCCAATCTGAATAATCAGATTCATGTCAATCCAACCGTATGTTTTTGCTTATCTATCTTGAGCTCTGGGAGTCTGTAGGCTTGCACTGAAAGCAAAATGATTTATTGCTAAATATCATTTAATCTCCTCTTATTTTTCTTTCAGGAAGCACATTTCAGAACTCCTCCGACCTGCCCAGTACATTATGTCAGCTGTCAATGACACCGAATTGAAATCTGCAATGTTCCTCCTCACTGGGCTACCGAGTCATGGAGACACACATCTCTGGATTTCTATTCCTTTTTGCTCGATGTATGTTATTTCGACAGTAGGAAATTCAGTCATTCTGTTCATTGTAAAAACAGATCCCAGCCTCCATGAACCCATGTACATTTTCCTTTCCATGTTGGCTGTCACAGACCTTGGCTTATCGATAACCACCATACCGACGATAATGGGCATATACTTGTTTAACTCTAGGGAGATCAGCCTCGGTGCCTGTTTAGCCCAGCTCTTCTTCATCCACTTGCTTCAGTGCATTGAATCCTGTCTGCTGTTGTTCATGGCCTTTGACCGCTTCATTGCAATTTATAACCCTCTGAGATATGCTTCCATCTTAACCCTGCCGAGAATAACCAAGATGGGACTGGTGGCTGTGGTAAGAGCGATGGTCATAATACTTCCACTTCCCTTTCTCCTGAACCGGTTCCAATACTGTCGAGTCAATGTCCTCTCCCATTCCTTCTGCATGCACCGGGAGGTCATGAACATGGCTTGTTCGGATATCACAGTCAGCATCATCTATGGTTTGTTTACTAAACTCTTAACAATGGGGTTGGATTCACTACTCATCTTCCTCTCCTATGTGATGATCCTCAGAACTGTGCTGCGCATCACCACCTACAAGGAGTGCCTGAGGGCCCTGAACACCTGTGTCTGCCACCTCTGCACCCTGCTACTCTTCTACACACCAGAGATCAGCTTGACTGTGATACACAGCTTTGGGAAGGACTCTTATCCCTTACTTCTGATTCTCCTCGGATACATCTCCCTGTTTCTCCCACCAATGATGAACCCAATTGTGTACAGCGTGAAAATCAAACATCTTCGTGTGAAGATAATCAGGGTATTCATGAAGTGAAGGGTCAGTTCACCACCTGGGTCCAGTGACATGGGAGATGTAAAACATGGGCCACCTCTTCCATACTGGACCGCTACATCCAAGATCACATGAGTTATTGATCTCTACTATAAAGAGGGGTTCAAATGGGGTTTAAGCCTGGTGAGGGGGGACAGGGATGGTGAGGGAGGACTGGGCACTGGGAGAGTGAGACCAAGGCAGGCAGCAGCATTTACAGAGTGACTTTTTGTGGAGAGCCAGGGGATCGGTTGGATGTTGGACGAAAAACGGTCATATTAGTGGCCGCTCCGACCTCACAATTCATGTCGATAATCAATAAAGAGAAGGGATGTGGATGCTGTTTCCCATTAGATCTGTCCTGTCACTATCTCTTCTCTGGCTATACATCCAAGGCCTATTCAAGGGGCACAGTCACTCAGTCTTCCCATGCACACTCAGCCAGATGCTTGTGTCTGAGTGCTGTCAGGGACATAATTAACACAAAAGCACCAGGAGAAGCCTTTCAAGCAATGCCCCCATTAATGGCTTTGTGCACACCACACCCACTCAGTCCACTCCCCACTAAGGCAGGGCAGAGCTGCACGTGTGAGTAATGGTCTGACACACAGGAGCCCTGGTAAGACCCTCCCCGTCCACTCCATTTGTGCTGCCTCAGCAATGTGAAACAGAGGAAACTGGTCTCAGCTCAGGCCCAGCTAGCTCCTCTCCCAGCCCAGCCCATTCAGTGTAGGGTGACCACCTTTTCAAAAGGCAAAAGCGGGACACAGGCCGGGAGCCTGGTCCCTTCGGTGACCCTGCCTCTGCCCCTCTTCTTCCCCCTGGAGGCCCCACTCCCTGCTCCTCCTCCTCTACTGAGGCTCCACCCCCTGTCCAGGCCGGAAGCCAGAGCCAGGGAATGGAAAGAGCTGATCAGGGAGCTGGAGCCTCTGTGAGAAGCCCCAGATCATCCACCTCCCCTGGGCAAGGGACTGGGGGGACAAGAGAATGCCCCAGCCTATGTCCCTGCCCCTCAGGATGCATCACCAGAGGAAGTGGAGAGTCTGGGAATCCCCACAGCAGCCTGGGCTCCCGGGGTAGCTGTAACCGTGCTTTTTTGGATCACAACTGAAAATATCAAATTCAGGACAAACTGCTGAGAAATAGGGGAGAGAGACCCCCCAGATTCGTGGTTCTTCTCCTGTGAGATATACCAAGGATGACCACAGTGAGTGGGGTGAGGTGAGGGAGAAGAGAGGGGCATGTTAAAGGAACTTTTTGTTGTAGAACTCAAGCATATGAGGTAGAAAACACTGCCCCACATGCACTGTTCTTCTCACAATTTTATGTTTATGAACCCTGCTTGTGGCATTTTCCCTCATTAATATCAGATGACTTCCCTCCTTTAATTAAAAGTTACTTTCCTACACTCAGACTTTGTGCTTGCAGGTGGAGAAGTATTGCCTTTCAGGGGCACCAAGGGGTGGGGTGTAATTTCCCCAGTTTAGTGGATGGGGGCTCGAGCTGCTTCTCTGTTGTACTGTTGAGAAGGAACCCCTAGAGATTGAAGGCGGCCCTGGTTGCTGCTGCCTCCACCCGGCAGAAGGATGACATCTGCCAAGCTCCATTGTAAAACCACCTGGGTTGTTTGCTCAACACTGCTCCTGTTGGGAGGCTGTTCCAGAACATCCCTCCTCAGATGGTCAGAAACCTCCTTCTCCTTTCCGGCCTCAGTTTGCTCCCGGTCAGTTTATCCCCATTTGTTCTTGTGCCAACACCGTATTTTAGCTTCAGGAACTCATCTCCCTCCCTGGCATTTACTCTCCTGATATATTTATAGTGAAATTGAATCCCCACTCAGCCTGCCTTGTCTTATGCTAAACCTGCCAAGCTCTTTCAGTCTTCTCCTAAACCAGGCCCTCCATTGCCCTGACCATGCTCTGCAATTCCAGCCTGAATTCTTCTTTCTGGAATAGGAGTGACCAGAATTTTACACAGTTTGCCAGAGTAGGTCCCATCAGTGTCTGGTATAAGGATATTAATACTTCCCTTTGTCCTTGACACATTCTAGGATCTCATGTGCCTTGTTCACAGCCGCATCACATCAATGTCTCACAGTCATCGTTGGACTGACTAACGCACCTAGGTCTTTCCCCTCCTTTGCTGTTAAGAACTTACCCATGGCTATATAAATAGGAGTGTAATGAATGGAAGTAGGGAAGATTGAAAGCTGTATTGATGACAGTGTATAAGCACTTTCACTGGGATGAAATAGCAGCTATTAACAGGTTCTTTTATCTAGCAGGGAAAAGTATAACGAGAACCAATGGCTGGTAACTGAAGCAGAAAAAATTAAATTTGGAAATGAGGCACCCATTCTTCATAGCAAGGGCGCTTAACAAGTGGAACAAACTCCCAAGGGAAGTGGTGGATTCTCCAGACATCCCCATGTGAAGATTGGATGCCTTCCTGGAAGGTATGCTTTAGATTAATACAAGAGGTGGTTTAGTCAAACACAAGTCATTGTGCTCAATATGGAGGTAACTGAGTGAAATTATGCAGGACATCAGACGAGATGATCTTATAATTCCATATGCCCATAAATTCTATGAATCTATGAATCTTGAGTGTGTTAGGATATAGATATTCAGGCCTGTTTGCAAAGGCCTATACTTTAAGAATTTAGCTAGTTACAAAGGTATAATAGAAAGAATTAAAATCACTGTCTGCTGGTATAACGGTCTTTTCTCACTGTGACAGTCTAAGGCCTTGTTGTAAGCCTAAGGCCTTCAGCTAAGCAGCATAGGCAGCCATAAACTGAAAAAGTGTATAGTCATATCCTTACATTTCAAACTAGTCACATGGAAATAAGGTGCTATTGGGCTGTTAGGAACACAATCCTGTCCTAATATTTTTATCACCTCCAGAGAAATGGAAGAGCCTAGAAGATGTAAAAGGAAACTTAGTTTGATAGCATCCTGTCTGGCAAGAACTCACTTATCAATGGCTGGGATGTAAAATCCCCATTTCTGTATTGTTCTATCACTGTAGTCTCTACTTCCCTATTGTTTGTCTGTATAATCTCTGTCTGATTCTGTGATTGATTCTGTCTGCTGTATAATTAATTTTGGTGGGTGTAAACCAATTAAGGTGATGGTATATAGTTGGTTAAATAATTATGTTACAATACGTTAGGATTGGTTAGTTAAATTTCAGTAAAATGATTGGTTAAGGTATAGCTAAGCAAAACTCAAGTTTTACTATATAGTCTGCAGTCAATCAGGAAGTAAGGGGGGGATGGGAACAGGGACTCAGACAAGTTTCTGTGGTGTCAGATCTGGGAAGGGGGACACTGAGGAAGGAAACTGAAATCATGCTTGCTGGAAGTTGACCCCAATAAACATCAATTGTTTGCACCTTCGGACTTCGGTTATTGTTGCTCTCTGTTCATGTGAGAAGGACCAGGGAAGTAAGAGGGTGAAGGAATAAGCCCCCTAACAGAGTGGATCATTATCTTGGATGCAACATGAACAAGTAGCGACTCTGAATGCTGATAGGCAGTCAGCAAGGACATATGCTGGCCAAGAAGAATCAGGATTGTCACAATAAAATTCTGATATATGGTCTCTTTACCCTCTAAACTGGGTCTTTGCCTGTCATGACAGGTGAAGAGAAAGTAATTAGGGAATTGTTATTTACTCTTTCTCATAACACAAAAACTAGGGGTCATAAAAATAAATTAATAGGCAGCAACTTTAAAAAAAACATATTTCTTCACACAACACACAGTCAACCTGTGGAACTCCTTTCCAAAGGATGTTGTGACTTCCAAGACTTTAAAATGGTTAAAAAAAGAACAAGTTAGAAGGATTAATGGAGGATAGGTCCATCAATGGCAAACACTGGTCCGCTGACTGTGCTGAACCACTTGGAATCCCTGTGATGCTCCAATACTCCCCTCACTGTCAAGCCTGAGCACCACACATTTGCCATGAAAACCAAGGGGCTGGACTCATGGGGCATCACAGAATCCAGTTTTTACCGGAGGCTCTGGTGAGAACCTTTTGTAGAGAAATGTCAGAGGTGTTGTTCTGTGAAACCCTGAAACAGCCCCGATCTTAGAGACTCAGAGTATCTGACAAAAACAACAAAGAGTCTGGTGGCACCTTAAAGACTAACAGATTTATTTGGGCATAAGCTTTCGTGAGTAAAAACCTCACTTCTTCGGATGCATGAACACGGCTACCCCCTGGTACTTGATCAGAGTATCTGAGTACCTTGAATGTATTTATCCTCTCTGTGAGGCAGGGCTGGGGTACTATCCACCTGAGCAGAGGCTCAGACACACGCAATGTCTTGCCCATGGTCACAGACGACAAGGGAATTAAACGTGCCTGTCCTGAGTAACAGAGCAGTGCCTAGACCACAGCCCCAGGCTTCCAGCCATCTGAGCGGTGACAGGCCTGGATGGAATCTCTACTGCACCTGCAGGGCTCCCCCTCCCGGCCATGCTGTACAGAGCAGGGATGGCAAGGAGCCAGTTACAGAGGTTCGATTCTCTGGCCTGTTCTCCCCCTGCGACAGCAGAGTTTACAGCAGCCTGGGCACTTGGCTAACCTCTGCCTGATTTTAAAAGCTTCAAAGAGCACAGCGCACTCTGGCCATCTTCCTGTGGATCAGGGCCACCACAGAGTGCCCCCTGGGGGCTTGAGGTAGCCCTACAGACATCCTGCCCTTCCCTCTAAGGTTCTTGCAATGGCTTACTCTCAGGCTGGAATATTTAAAACAAGAGCTCCCATTGAGGGGTCACATTTATTCAGTCTTCTCCAAAACACAAGGTCTCCTACCCTCCAACTTGACCAGTCTGATTTACTCATGAACACCCTAACATCCTTGCTGCTGGTGTCAGCATTGCTTCAGACTTGCTGCAAACCCTTTTCCCTTGAGCCCCTCCCCCGCATCTCTTACCACTAGGCCCTGCCCCTTGCTGATCCACTTCCCCTGAGGCTCCACCTCCTGGCCATGCCAGAGCCAGGCCATGGTAAGAGCTACTGTGATGTTCTTTGATCAAAATATGACAATTTACATCACTTTCGCAACCACTGTTATGTATTTGCAAGACACTCGTACAAAATGTGACATGTAAGATGTCTATGAAAAGGTTATGATTTGCTGGTTATAGCTGTGCTAACTGTATGCATGTATCATTCTTGTATTTGAAGGTATAACTATTGGCTCTATACCTGGATTTTAAATGTTTGCTCCTGGGGTAATGCCCACAAACTAGTTAGTCTGCAAATCTTGGAGGGATTATTCAAATTAAGGGCTCATCAAGAAACACTTAACTGACAATGGACCATGGGAGATGCCCATCTACACGGAATGGACTGTCCTGCAAATGTACTGTCCCCGTATAGGTAATGGTTTCCTGCTGTGACTAAGAAAAATTATGATGGACATGTGATTGGCCATGTGATTCCAAACCCCCACTTGTCACCTGCAATTTTCCACTGGCTGTGCTGAGGGTTTTGTTTAAAACAATGGGTTTCCCTCCACATGGCAGATGCTATAAAAGGTTGTAAAAGAAAACACCTCCATTTGGCTTCTTTCCCGCTCAAGCCTCAGAACAATGAATTGATACTAACGGGAGCATTCTAACCAGTGGACTGAGGTCCTGCCAATCATTTTTAAGCAACCAGAGACTTATCAAGCCAGCAGCTTATTCCTTCACTGCTACAAACCCGAAATAAGAACTTTGCATTTTTTGTACGTATTTGACTCTGTAACAGGGTGCTGGCCAGGAGGCGCTGAGCCAGGCCTCTGTTAGCCCTGCTCCAATTAAGAAGTATTAATTGGGGCTGGCTGGGTATGCCACGCCTAATTAGTGAAACAGAAGCACCAGCGGGCCTTATTAGCCAGGGGGCTATATAAAGCTGACAGGAAGGCAGTGAAGGTGGGACAGTGGTAAAGAGCAAGGAAAGGGCAGTGCATCCCTGCTGGCTGTCCTCCAGGTTGCTGGTTTGCAACTGACTGTAACTAGAAGTTGGTGGAAGTTGACAGTGTCGAGAGGAGGGATAGCTCAGTGGTTTGAGCATTGGCCTGCTAAACCCAAGGTTGTGAGTTCAATCCTTAAGGGAGCCACTTAGGAATCTGGGGCAAAATCAGTACTTGGTCCTGCTAGTGAAGGCAGGGGCCTGGACTCCTTGACCTTTCAAGGTTCCTTCCAGTTCTAGGAAATGGGATATCTCCATTAATTTAATAAAAGAAGCACTTGGAGGAGGTCTCTGACTGATTTGTTCAAGGGCAAGTGAAGGCCTCGTTACAGGCTCCTTTAACCAATTATCAGTCTTGCCTTTCTTTCTTTCTTTATAAATAAAGCTTTAGATTAGAGATAACAAAGGATTGGCATCAGCATGATTTTTGGGTAAGATCTCACTTCTATACTGACCTGCATGTGCGGCTGGTCCTTTGGAATCAAATGAACCAGTTATTACATTAAATTTGTTTTAAAGAACCACTCATCTTTAAATCTAGTGTTTTTTGGGATATTAGGGCTGGAATATCTAAGGAAACTGCTTTTATGACTTCTTGTTAGCCATTGTGGTGAAACAGAAGTTAATTTTGTATTTCTACTTTGGTATATCTCATGGGAGAATAACCACCAGTTTGGGGTCTGTTTGCCCTGTTTCTCAGCAGTTTGTCCTGAATGTGGTATTCACAGTTGTGACCCACCAAAGCATCGTGTGACAGACCCAGACCAGTGGGGTACAGGAGTCTGGTAGAGGGCAAATATACTGGTCACTGAATGAGTAGTTTTCTGTTCCCTGAGTGACCAGGGCAGGGGCTGCACTAGAGCAATCAGGAACCTGTTAGAACCAGTTAAAGCAGGCAGGCTAATTAGGACACCTGGAGCCAATTAAGAACAAGCTGCTAGACTCAATTAACGCAGGCTAATCAGGGCACCTGGGCTTTAAAAAGGAGCTCACTTCAGTTTGTGGTGCAAGTGTGAGGAGCTGAGTGGGAGGGGGAGGACTGAGGAGCGCAAGCGTTATCAGACACCAGGAGGAAGGTCCTGTGGTGAGACTAAGGAAGGTGTTTGGAGGAGGCCATGGGGAAGTAGCCCAGGGAGTTGTAGCTGTCATGCAGCTGTTACAGGAGGCACTATAGACAGCTGCTGTCCACAGGGCCCTGGGCTGGAACCTGAAGTAGAGGGTGGGCCCGAGTTCACCCCAAACCTCCCAATTGATCTGGACTGTGGGTTCTTCCAGAGGGGAAGGTTTCTGAGCTGTTCCTCAACCCACATGGTGAATCTCTGAGTCAAGAAAATCCACCAATAAGCGCAGGACCCACCACGATAGAGGAGGAACTTTGTCACAACTGTTACAGCTACCCTGGGAGCCCAGACTGAAGTGGGGACTCCCACACTCTCCACCTATTCTGGGGATGTGCCCTGAGGGGCAGAGACATAGGTTGGGGCATTCTCTTGTCCCCCTTGCCCAGGGCAGGTGGAGGATCTGCGGCTCCTCACAGAGGCTCTGGTTCCCTGATGAGCTCTTTCCATGGCCTGGCTCTGGCTTCTGGCCTGGACAGGGATGGAGCTTCAGTAGAAGATGAGGAGCAGGGAGTGGGACCTCAAGGGGGAAAAAGGGGTCAGGGTTACCAAGTGGATCTGGTTCCCTGCCTGTGTATCAGTTTTACCTTTTGAAAAGGTGGTCACCCTACCCTGAATGGGCTGGGCTGGGATAAGAGATAGCTGGGCCTGAGCTGAGGCCAGTTTCCACTGTTTTGCATTGCTGGGGCAGCACAAATGGAGCGGACCGGGAGGGAACCTAGGCCTGAGTCTCTTACCAGGACTCCTGTGTGTCAGACCATTACTCACACATGCAGCTCTGCCCTGCCTCAGTGGGGAGTGGACTGAGCAGATGTTCTGTGTGCAAAGCCATTAATGGAGGGGTTGCCTGAATGGTTTCTCCCGGCGCTCCTGCATTAATCATGTCCCTGACACCACTCAGTCTCAAGCAACAGACTGAGTGTGCAGGGGAACTCTGAGTGACCGTGCCCCTTGAATAGCCCCGGTCCCCAGCTGGTGCAGTACCCATGGGTCATGCTGAAGTCAGAAATGGCCAGGACTGCTACAGCAGAACAGCTCTGCAGCTTTTTTCATAGCCCTTGGATGTTTAGCCAGACATGGGACAGTGACAAACCAGATGTAATGGGAAACAGCATCCACATCCCCTCTCTTTATTCACTATTAACAGATATTGTGGGGTTGAAGTGGCCATGAATATGGCTCTTTTTGGGCCAACATCCCACGGATCCCCAGGCTCTCCACAAAAAGTCGCTCTGTAAATGCTGATGGCTGCCTTCGTCTTCCTCCCCCATTGTCCAGTCTTCCTTCACAATCCCTGTCCTCACTCACCAGCCCTAGATGCTGTTTGAACCTCTCTATATAGTGGAGATCAGTAACTCATGTCATCTCGGATGCAAAGGTACAGGACAGAATAGGTGGCCCATGTTTTTCGTGTCCCATGTCACTGGACCAAGGTGGTGAACTGACCCTTCACCTCATGAATACCCTGATTATCCTCACGCGAAGGTGTTTGCTTTTCACACTGTACACAATTGGGTTCATCAGCGGGGGGAGAAGCAGGGAGATGTAGCCCAGGACAATCTGAAGTAAGGGATAAAAGCCCTTCTCAAAGCTGTGTACCACAGTCAAGCTGATCTCTGGTGTGTAGAAGAGCAGGAGGGCACAGAGGTGGGAGACGCAGGTGTTCAGAGCCCTGAGGCACTCCTCGTGGGATCCGATGCTCAGCACTGTTTTGAGGATCATCACATAAGAGAGGAAGATGAGCAGCGAGTCCAACCCCATTGTTAAGAGTTGAGTAAACAATCGATAGATGATGTTGACTGTGATATCTGAACAAGCCATGTTCATGACCTCCCGGTGCGTACAGTAGGAATAGGAGAGGACATTGGCTCGACAGTATTGGAACCGTTTCAGTAGAAAGGGAAGTGGAAGTATTATGACCATCGCTCTTAGCACAGCCAGCAGTCCCAACTTGGCTATTCTCGGCAGGGTTAAGATGGAAGGATATCTCAGCGGGTTATAAATCGCGATGAAGCGGTCAAAAGCCATCAACAACAGCAGAGAGGATTCAATGCAATGAAGCAAGTGGATGAAAAAGAGCTGGGCTAAACAGGCATCAAGGCTGATCTCCCTAGAGTTAAACAAATATATGCCCAGTATCGTTGGTATGGTGGTTATCAATATGCCAAGGTCTGTGACGGCCAACATGGAAAGGAAAATATACATGGGCTCATGGAGGCTTGGATCTGTTTTTACAATGAACACAATGACTGAATTTCCTATTATTGAAATAACATACATGAAGCAGAAGGGGATAGAAATCCAGAGATGTGTGTCTCTATGACTCGGTAGCCCGGTGAGAAGGAATATTACAGATTTTAATTTGGTGTCATTGACAGCTGACATAATGTACTGGGAAGGTCCGAGGAGTTCTGCAATGTCCTTTCTAAATGAAAAGTAAGAGAAGATTAGTTGATATTTAGCAAATAATCATTCTGCTCTCAGTGCAGGCCTACAGACTCCCAGACCTCAAGATAGATAAGCAAAACATACTCTAGGATTTACATGGATCTGATTAGTCAGACAGGATCGGACTTGTAGTCTATCTACCCCAATAACCAGTTGCCATGTCCAGATACTTCAGATGAGGTAGAAGAAGCCCTGAAATAGACAGCTATGAGATAACAGATAACCTGCTCCCAGGGTGTTTCCCCCTGATACCCACTAGTTAGAAATACTTAGTGGTGTAAATCAGGAATGTTTAAAGCCTCTCCAAAAGTTTTTAAAAACAATCCTCTACTGTAATTGGATTTTCAGATTACTCAGTCCCCCTTGGAATCCTGCTAAACTCTTGGCCACATTGATATCTTGTGGCTGTGAATTCCACAGCCTACTTGAGCACTGTATGATTTTACTATTATGACCTTAGAACATACAAACATAAGAGTGGCCATACTGGGTGAGACAAAAGGTCCATCTGTCTTCGACAGTGGTTTATACCAGGTGCCCCAGAGGGAATGGGGAGAACAGGTCATCATCAAGTGATCCATCACCTATGAATTTCTGTAGTACTCATTTGAACCCTGATACACCCTTCACACAGACACCCTTTCTGGCTCTCCACTTCTGAGTGTGGCCCCTTGTATCATGCCATGTGTGTAAACATATGGCAAGATTATGGTGAAAACGGTCGTTGTATTTCTGTCCTGCAGTGAAGCTATTTTTAAATGTCTTTTATAGCTTCAGTATGTGAAATATTTTTTTGTGTGCCCCTGACAGTCCAGGTCATGCAGCTGCGTCTTTCCAGCATATGGGATACATTTTTAGGGTCAAGTTTTTAATTCAATAACAGTGATATCAATTGCCTCCGGACAGACTTTCATGTGTAAATTCAATCAGAACCAGGCTCTATTAACTCACCCTTACCAAAAGCTTCCAGTGATATACTCTGACCCCCCAAGAAACCCTCCAAGAGAGGCTGAAGTGCTTTGCCTGGCCAATGTTGATGGAATGCAGAGACTTCGATCATCCTACAGGTTTCTCTTTATACCCCTGGGACCTGCACCCTCTGCCCATGCAACAGTCTGTAGATATTTGGAAAATTACAAGCTGACACTGACAGTTATTTCAGCTGGGCAGGAGAGGAGCTGGCATCGTAAATGGTCAGTACTTCAAACACGGGTATTGCACTAATATCCACTGAAGTGTACAAAAAGAACAGGAATATGTGTGGCACCTTAGAGACGACCAAATTTATTTGAGCATAAGCTTTCGTTACTTCAGCCATGCTCATGTAATTGGAGACTGGGGTCAATTATATACAACCACTATACCACTCCCCTTTCCGGCACCTCAGCTAAACTCTTTGCTGGAACACAGACCAGCGGTTCTGGTCTCTCATGACTTTTTGGAAAGTCTTGCACAATCCTTGCAGACTTATTGAGTCCATGACTCTGAATGTAAGTGTTAGAAACAGCTTCTAGTCAGTTACCAGGAGACAGCATCACACAAATGTCCATGGAACAAAGAGTTAATAGGACAAACCCATTGCAAACAGTATGTGGAGCACTTCTGAAACACTTTCCAAAGCCAAAGCCATTAAGCAATAAAGTTACCACTGCTCCTTCCTGCAGAGATTCCAACAACTTTGCTGGTGGCCTTTGATATACAGACATGGCATGAAAGTTTGGTTTGTAATATTTGTATTACAATGAATAGTTTTGACCTTAGATTTACACATCTGTACCTTAGTTCACACATGTCAACTGCAGGTGCTGAACCCAGTTCGACCTGCTCGGCAAGCACAGTTGACCCACAGTGTGCGGTAGCCCAGTGCCCAGTCTGAGGGTGGGAGAATGGAGGAATTCCACCCCATGAGCACGAAGGCTACAAGGCCAGACATCTGGCACTCAGAGACCAGAGAGGGGGAAGAGATGCCAGTAGCCCTGCAGCTATGGTAACTATAGGGCAAAAATATGCGCTCTCGGACCTGTTAGCACAACGCAATGCAACTCTGAATTCCTGCCTTCACAATCAAGCCAGAGAATAAAAGCTTTGAAAAAGCATTTGCTGATTAAAGTTCCAGGAGCAAATAAAACCAAATAGATTTGGGAACTAGTCACTGACATTCTGTGAGGTCTCCTCTCGCTCAGCCCCTGGCAGGATCGTGCCCAGAGCACAGGGCACCTGTAGAAATGGGACCTCTTGAGAAATCCTGACTTGGGGCACCGGGGTTTTAACACTCCAAGCTCAGGTTTCTGTGTAACTTGAATAATGCTCTGAGCACCTTGGGCACATGCAGGGGAGGGGTTCTCAAGTTACCTAGTGCTGCCTGTCCTCCTACCCCTGTAACTGGGTCACTATGACAGCCCAGCCGAGTTTGTTGAGGTGGCACAGAACATCTTCAGATTTAAACATTTTGCAGCCTTTACCCTTCACTTCACATTTTAAAGACAGTGAAACCTGCCAACGTACCCAATTCCTGCTAGAAGGGGCGCCGCCAACACTAGAGGTTTTCACTCTAAAGGTCATCGGAGAGGTAGCACAGGCAGCAGGCGGTGTCTGTTCTGATAGGGAGGCAACTGTCTATATGAAGCATGTCTGCACATTCCCTTGGGGGCCACTTTGCCCTCAGGGAATCTCAGCTGCTTGGCTTCCTCTGCACCAGCTTTAACCGCCGTCATGGCCAATGGCAAACTGCAGGATGCAAAATCACAGGGGACACATGGTGATGCTACCTAATTGGACTGCAGCACCAGCTCTGCTGCAGACTCTATTCCTGGAATCCGGGCTTGTCATCACTGTTGGAATGGTTCTGATTAGTGACATGGCTACTTCGAGGGCGGCTGAGTGGTAACGATGATGCCATCACAGCTGTGATCTTGCTGAAATAAAATAAAATAGAATAATAATATGGGGCCTGATCACTCCCTGGCAGCCCCTTTCCTGCATTACAAACTCAGGGTGCAGGCCAGGGAAGGGAGATTCCACAATGCTGCCTACATGGAAATTTCCCTTGGATCCTTCCAGTAGGGGAGGACCCTTCCCTTCTCCATGAGGAATAAGGAATAAGGAGGATGGTTTCGGAGGGGACTGAGGGAGTGTCACGGGGATGCCGGGAGTTTCTGCACAGTCACCAGACCGGTGTTTGGAAGCCATTGCAAACAATGGAAGAACAGACACAGGAGCATCATCTTAGACAGTCTGGCTGGCAGAGAGTAGTCTGAGGGCAAAGGTCAGCTTCACATCTGATCCTGTAACCCACAGAGCACTATGGCGACAGGGCCCAGGTTCACATAGGGTTCAGCTTCCACAAGAAAGGAGCAAACAGATGGGAAGATGCTCTCAGAGACACAGGGAAACAAGGCTGGGTTGAAGCAGGGGTGGGCCTGAGGGGCCAGGGCTCACTCACTTAGCATCCAAGCGCAATCCACCAGCTGGGACTCCCGACTCCAGTTTCTGTATCCCTGTTCTGCCAATCTGGAGCACTGATTCCCTGATCTCTCGCCCCAGATGGGGGTGTGCCTCATGGGGGCAGGTTTAGGCCAGTAGTGGATTAGCCACTGGTCCTGGGCCAATGATGTCACCCAGCTCCATTCCACCCACCTGCCAGTCCTGCGGTGAAGCAAGGTCCGGGAGGGGGGCACTGCCCCCCCCTGCCCCGGCTGCCGAAGAGTGGGTCAGGACACTGGAATAGCACTGGGCAGTAGGAGTAGGGCAAGCCCAGCATCTCATAATTGCTGGGTGGGGAAAGTGGAATAAGCCCCCCCCACCAGATCGTTTTCCCTGATCCCACTCCCTGGCAGGAGTGCCGGGTGCAACCCCCTGCATCGTTTACCGCATTTCCCCAGCAGGAGGGGGGCTGCAGAAGGGATGGAAAGGGCACCTCAGTTTTCCTGGTTGAGCCAGGGCCACACAAAACCCTAATCTGCCCCTGTCATAACTATAAAGGGAAGGGTAACAACCCTCCTGTGTACAATACTTTAAAATCCCTCCTGGCCAGAGGCACCAAAATCCTTTTACCTGTAAAGGATTAAGAAGCTCAGATAACCTGGCTGACACCTGACCCAAAGGAACAATAAGGGGACAAGATACTTTCAAATCTTGGGGGCGGGCTGGGGGAGGCTTTTGTTTGTGCTCCTTGTTTTGTGTGTGTTCGCTCTTGGGACTAAAAGGGACCGGACATCCATTCATGCTCTCCAAATCTTTCTGAACAAGTCTATCATATTTCAAACTTGTAAGTAACAGCCAGTCAAGGTGTATTCATTTATCTTTGTTTTCTCAACTTGTAAATTTTTCCTTTGCTAGAGGGAGGTTTACCTCTGTTTTGTTGTAACTTTGAACTAAGGCTAGAGGAGCTTCCTCTGGGACCTTTGAATCTAATTACCCTGTAAAGTTATTTTCCATCCGGATTTTACAGAGATGATTTTTTTTCCTTTTCTTTTTATTAAAATCCTTCTTTTAAGAACCTGATTGATTTTTCCATTGTCCAAAGACCCAGGGGTTTGGGTCTTTGATCACTTTGTAACCAATTTGTGAGGATATTATTCTCAAGCCTCCCCAGGAAAGGGGCTGTAAGGGCTTGGGGGGATATTTTGGGGGAAGAGGAACTCCAAGTGGTCCTTTCCCTGTTTCTTTTTAAATCACTTGATGGTGGCAGCGTACCAGGTTTTAACCTAAGCTGGTAGAAACAAGCTTAGGGTGCTGTCATGCGGGTCCCCACATCTGCACCTAGAGTTCAGAGTGGGGAAGGAATACTGACAGCCCCTGTAGGTGGCGATGGGATTCCTGAAAGCTGGGCCCACCCAGTTTTCCTGTTCTAGCTACATCACTGGTCCCAAGAGCCCTTTGGCTTCCCAAAATAGCAAGTTGGATCATTTCTGTTCCTCTGTCTCCAGAACAAAGCCTGTCAAATTTAGCTTGTAGTGATATATGAGCATGACCGGATTAACTCTTCTGGGGGCCCAGGGTTATTAGAATTTGTGTGGCCCCCCAGGCTCCAGGGTGGGTACAAAGATGAGGGGTTCAGAGTGCAGGAGGAGGCTGCGGGTTGAGGCAGGACGGTTGGTGCAAGAGAGGGTGAGGGCTCCAACTGTGCATGTGGGCTCTGGGGTGGGTCTGAGGATGAGGCAGTTGGAGTGCAGGAGCATGGGGTTTGGGGTGGGAGTGCGGAGTCTGGATGGGACTTAGGGTTCAGGAGATGGCTGGGGCTTGAAGTGCGGGGCCTGGGCAGGAGTAAGGGTATGCAAGGGGGCTCAGGGCTGGGGCAGAGAGTTCTTGTGTGGGGCATGTCCCTAGGGTAGATACTGTTTGGTGTGGGGGTGTGCAGGTGGCTCTGAATGGCACTGTGCTGTGCCCCCCTCAGAAGGAGCTTCATGACACTTGCAAAATTGTGGCTCTAGCCGGGGGGCGGGAGATGGCAGCTCCCTGTTGCTCATCCCAGCTTCTGGGATACAGAGGCTAGGGACACTATATCTTCCCTTCCTGGCTAATAGCTATTAATGTACCTCTCCTCCATGAATTTCTCTAGTTCCTTTTTTAAACCTGTTATAGTCTTGACCTTCACAACATCCTCTGGCAAGTAATTCCACGGGTTGACTGTGCATTGTGTAAAGAAATACTTCCTTTTATTTTTGTTAAACCTGGGGCCCATTAATTTCATTTGGTGGCCCCTACTTCTTGTGTTATGAGAAATAGTAAACAACACTAACAACACTTCCTTCTTTACTTTCACCACACCAGTCATGATTTTATAGGCCTCAATCATATCCCCATTTAGTTGCCTCTTTATCAAGCAGAAAAGTTACATTTCCAAGATACATTATTTTGGAAAGCCATAGGAGCTCTTAGGACCCAATCTAATTTCCCTGCGTCTCTGAGATCATCTTCCCACCTGTTTACCTCTTTCTTGTGGAAGGAGCCTTTGCTGAAACCTGTGAAAGCCTGGCACCAAACCACTTTTCTCTCTGGGGTTAGTGGCTGGGGAGGGGGCAGCTGGCAGCTCAGCATGTTGAGATTACCAGGAACTCAGGGAATTAAACTCCTGTGACATCATTAGACAGAAGCCCAAGAACAATTCCTTTTTCAGATGGTAAACACTGAGTCATGCTTTCTCCTGAATCTACTGAAGGACAAATCCATTGGCCTGGCCACAGAGCAGGGTCATATTGGACAAGGAACTCCACATGAGCTCCCAGTGTGATGCATAGTGGGCTAATGTGACCAATAGGGACATAGACCTGGAAAGGACCTGCTGGGTCAGTGTCAGGGTTCCTTCCCATCTTTGAACTCTCGGGTATAGATGTGGGGACCCACATGGAAAACCCTATAAGCTTATTTCTACCAGCTTAGGTTAAAAACTTCCTCAAGGCAGAAATCCTCTTCCTTGTCCTTGGACGGTATTGCTGCCACCACCAAGTGATTTAGAAAAAAAATTCAGGGAAGGGTGAATTGGAGCCCTATCCCCCCAGAATATCCCAGAATCCCCTTCACTCCCTTTCCTGGGAGGCTTGAGAATTATATACCAACCAATTGCCTTTAATATAAATACAGATCGGACCCTTTATCTTTAGGACACTAAAATCAATCAGGTTCTTAAAAAAAGAACTTTATTATAAAGAAAAATGTAAAAGAATCAGATCTGCAAACTCAGGATGAAAGGTAACTTTACAGTTTTAATGACAGGTTTCTGAATAGCAGCCATGTTAGTCTGTATCCGTAAAAAGAACAGGAGTACTTGTGGCACCTTAGAGACGAACAAATACAATTTTAATAAATAAATAAATGTGTTAGTCTCTAAGGTGCCACAAGTACTCCTGTTCTTTTTAAAAATATTTAAAACACAGAGGACTCCCCCCCTGGACTAAGCTTCACACTTACAAAACAGGAATAAAACTCCCGCTTACCATAGGGAAAATTCAGAAGCTAAAACAAAAGATAACACTGCTCTACAGCCAAAATGCTTCTGAAATAAATGTAGTCAAACTTTACTAATTCTGGGTCACTGAGAACGAAAATGATGCTTAAAATTGTTGATTGGCTCTAGTTTTCAAGATATGCTATTGGGTCTCTATATATGACCCTTGACTTGGGAATGGCAGAGGATAAGTAAGTTATAAAGGGAAGGGATCTCAATTTAAACCAGAAATGACTAAAAGACATCTTTGACTGGACCTATGAATAAATCTATGACTGGGTTTGGACAGTACTTGCTTTTTAGGCAAAACAATGAATGATGTAATCTGAAGCTGGTATTGCGTCATACATGATATGAATTGCATCATGTTATTCCTAGAAGTCATGGATGATGCAATCATAACGAAGCTTACATCACTCTGCTGAACAAATTGCCCTATATCAGCTCTAGAAATCATACACTGTCATGCTCTCTTATTCGTCAGTGTTTGATTTTGCAAAGGGACACATTTCTGTTTAGCCAAAGTGAGCAGAGATGCCTCGTACTTGTGTGAACAGTGCAGATAACTTCTGCTATGTTTGTGGTGAAGTGACTTTTCCATCACAAAAGCGCAGTATAACCACTATGGTTAAGAAAGCCTATCACCTTTATTTTGGCTGCAAAACTGGAGATCAGGACAAGAGGTGGGCTCCACACATATGCTGCAACACTTGTGCAACAAATCTTCACCAGTGGTTGAACAGGAAAAGGAAATCTATGCATTTTGCAGTGCCAATGATTTGGAGGGAGCCAACAGATCATACCAGCAATTGTTACTTCTGCATGGTGCCTCCAGTTGGGAAAGGTGTGTCAAAGAAGAAACAGTGGACTGTGCATTATCCAAACATTCCATCAGCTATACACCCAGTACCCCACGGAGAAGGACTGCCAGTTCCTGATGCACCAGAATCATTCTCACTTGAGTCAGACGAGGAAGAGGAAGAGGAAGAGGATGAAACTTCTGGTCCTGAAACATCAATGTCACAGGACCCACATTTTCTCCCATCCTCCTCCTCTGAACCACACCTCATAACACAAGGTGAACTGAATGACCTTGTCAGGGATTTGGAACTACCCAAGAGTAAGGCAGAGCTGTTGGGTTCCAGACTACAGCAGTGGAATCTCCTGGCAGGTGATGTTAGGGTTTCCATGTCCCATGACCGTCAAAAGGATCTTGTCCCATTCTTCTTCATGGAAGGTGATCTTGTAGCCTGCAACAACATTGATGGTGTGATGGCAGCCCTCAACATCGTTCACGATCCAGAAGAGTGGAGACTGTTCATTGATTCATCGAAGATCAGTCTTAAAGCTGTTTTACTGCATAATGGCAATGTTTTGCCATCAATTCCAGTTGGTCATGCAGTCCATATGAAGGAAACCTATGACAACATGAAACAACTTTTGAGGTGCATAAACTATGACCAACATCAGTGGCAGCTTTGTGGCGATTTGAAGGTTGTTGCTCTCTTGCTTGGTCTGCAGACTAGATACACAAAGTACTGCTGTTTTCTCTGTGAATGGGATAGTCGTGCAAGAGATTCCCAGTACATCAAGAAAGATTGGCCACTCTGACAGTCATTGGAGCCTGGGAGGAAAAGTGTTCAGCATCCACCACTTTTTGAATCAAGGAAGATTTTGTTACCACCCTTACACATCAAGCTGGGTCTGATGAAGAACTTTGTCAAGGCCATTGACAAAACACAAGCAGCTTTCAAGTACCTCCGTGGAAAATTTCCAAGGTTAAGTGAAGCTACGATAAAGGAAGGTGTCTTTGTTGGTCCTCAGATTCGTGAACTTCTTCGAGATGATGCATTTGACCATTCACTGTGTGGCAAGGAAAAGACGACATGGAAAGCCTTCCAGTTACTGGCAATAAATTTTCTCGGAAGCAACAAGGCAGACACATACAGGTTGTTGGTGGAAAACCTCCTCAAGGCATACAAAAACCTTGGTTGCAACATGTCACTAAAGCTACATTTTTTGCACTCTCATCTAGATTTTTTTCCACCGAACTGGGGAGCAGTGAGTGACGAGCACGGCGAGCGATTTCACCAGGACATTGCAACAATGGAGAAACGCTATCAGGGCAAATGGAGCCCATCAATGCTTGCAGACTATTGTTGGACACTGACAAGAGATGCTCCTTTTAATGAATACAAGAGACAAGCCAAGAAGCGCCGAGTAGACACTGAATAGGACTAAACGATGTACATAATAGTTTTTTTGCCTTTTGTTTCATAATAAATTTTATTAATATAACCCTTTTGCTGATTTTTAAAGTGTCACATAAACAGGACAGGTGAAATATTATCATGTAAAGCAACCATAAACACATGAAAAGACCTAGGTTTACAATTTATGGTTAAAACTCTACTATCTACACAATATACATAGACATAAAATGTAAAAACTTAAATATCTTAGAAACAGTAGCCAATCAGTTGTTTTAATTGTCATATTTGAATTCAGCACATCAAAATGCATAATAAATAGCACATTTTATCTCTGAAGCAGACGACTTCTCAAAAATTGTAGACCAGTGTAATCTAACCCATTTCCTTGCCTCACTTACAATTTCTGTAATTCTGAGATGGATTATTTCAGGTATATTATCAGAAGATGTTGTCCTTGCTTGGCTTCTCTCTCCATCCAAAGAGGGAACAAAGAAAGAGAGAACAAAGAGAAAAACCTCCCTCCCCCCCAGATTTGAAAGTATCTTCTTTCCTTATTGGTCTTCTTTTTCTGGTGCCAACCAGGTTATTTGAGCTTCTTAACCCCTTTCAGGTAAAGTAATTTAGTTGAACTACGCGGGATGGATTTTATGTTACCCTTATCTCTGTTTATGACAGTCAGTGTGACCGGTCCCCTTCTATAGCAGGTGACCGCGGGCATATCATCCTGTGAATGAGCCTGTGTAAGCAGGGTCTGAGTGAGTTCTCCCTACGGCTATCTTGGAGGGGGAGAGACTTCAGGAGCAAACTTTATTTTCATGAACACACTTACCCTGCCTAGGTATCCAGCAGATAGAGTGTTGATGCTCAAAGAGATCAACTTTGGTTAGTGTTGGGTTACAAATCACTGTAGTGCTGAATGCATTGGGGATGAAATGTTATCAATGTTACTTCTATTTTTTGTATGAATAAAGGGGAGCAGAACTGTGCTTAACCTGCCCCAAATGAGGGTTTCACCCTCAGCTGAAAGTATCATGTTAAGGCAGGGGCTCGAATGCCAGATTCCTGTGAGAGTGGGGACAGGTGTTCCTAGCTAGGATGTATGGAGTCTCCTGAATGGTCCCAGGTCTGGTTTAACATTTTCCTATCCACTGTTCAAAGACAGAGCTAAATAGGGTCCATTGGTATTTTCAGTGATCAAATGAGAACTGAAATCACTCGTGGTGGGATGGCATTTCTGCCTAGCTTACTAAAAGTTGAAAATCACTAACTGCTGACAATCAAGAGACTGACCTTCCAAGATCAAAGTACAGATACTGGTGGCAGCATAAGGGAAGTAACAGTCTGCCAGTGCAGAAGAACTGAGTCTTGTGGGATGGCCAGACAGAGCAAGTGCTCAGGTGGAGGAACAAGCAAGGTTTCTTCTTCCCCAGGTGGGAGGTGAACTCACACATATGCACCTCTCAACACTGTGTCCTCACTGACCAAGGATGACCACAGTGAGTGGGGTGAGGTGAGGGAGAATAGAGGGGCACAGTAAAGAAACTTTTCGTTGTAGAACTCAAGCATACGAGGCAGAAAACATTGCCCCATGCACTCTGTCCTGCTCACAGTTTTATGTTTATGAATCCTGCTTGTGGCATTTCCTCTAATTAATATCAGATGACTTCCCTCCTTTCATTAAAAGTTAGTTTCCTACTCTCAGGCCTGGTCTACACTATGAGTTTAGGTCGAATTTAGCAGTGTTAATTCGAATTAAGCCTGGACACGTTCACACGATGAAGCCATTTTTTTTTTTACTTAAAGGGCCCTTTAAACCGGTTTCTTTACTCCACCTCCGACGAGGGGATTAGCGCTAAAATCGGCCTTTGCGGGGCGGAATTGGGGTAGTGTGGACGGAATTCGATGTTATTGGCTTCCGGGAGCTATCCCACAGTGCTTCACTGTGACCACTCTGGACAGCACTCTCAACTCAGGTGCACTGACCAGATAGACAGGAAAAGGCCCGCAAACTTTTAAATTTCATTTCCTGTTTGCCCAGCGAGGAGAACACAGGTGACCACGCAGAGCTCATCAGCACAGGTAACCACGATGGAGTCCCAGGATCGCAAAAGAGCTCCATCATGGACCGAACGGGAGGTACAGGATCTGCTCGCCATATGGGGAGATGAATCAGTGCTAGCTGAACTCCGTAGCAGTAAATGAAATGGCAAAATATTAGGAAAGGTCTCAAAGGCCATGAAGGACAGAGGTCATAACAGGGACGCACAGCAGTGCCACATGAAAATTAAGGAGCTAAGGCAAGCCTACCACAAAGCCAGAAAGGCAAATGGAAGGTCCAGGGCAGAGCTGCAAACATGCCGCTTCTTCGCGGCGCTGCATGCCATTCTAGGGGGTGCAGCCACCACTACCCCAACCGTGTGCTATGACTCCATCAATGGAGAAACACGCAACAGCGGGTTCGGGGTATGAGGAAGATGAGGATGAAGATAATGTAGATAGCTCACAGCAGCAAGGAAGCGGAGAGACCGGTTTCCCCAACAGCCAGGATATGTTTATCACTCTGGACCTGGAACCAGTAGCCCCCGAATTCACTCAAGGCGTGCTCCCAGACCCTGAGGGCACACAGGGGACCTCTGTTGAGTGTACCTTTGTAAATATTACACATGGTTTAAAAGCAAGTGTGTTTAATGATTAATGATTAATTTGCCCTGGCAATCGTGGCCAGTACAGCTACTGGAAAAGTCTGTTAACGTGTATGGGGATGGAGCGGAAATCCTCCAGGGAGATCTCCAGAAAGCTCTCCTTCATGTACTCCCAAAGCCTTTGCAAAAGGTTTCTGGGGAGGACTGCCTTATCCTGTCCGTCATGGTAGGACACTTTACAACGCCAGGCCAGTAGCACGTAGTCTGGAATCATTGCATAACAAAGCATGGCAGCGTATGGTCCCAGTCTTTGCTGGCATGCAGACAACATCCATTCCTTATCTCTCTTTATTATCCTCAGGAGAGTGATATCATTCACGGTCACCTGGTTGAAATAGGGTGATTTTATTAAGAGGACATTCAGAGGTGCCCGTTCCTGCTCAGCTGAACAGAAATGTTCCCCGCTGTTAGCCACGCGGTAGGGGGGAGGGGTGAAATGATCATCCCAGAGAATTGGGTGTGTGTGTGGGGGTAGTAGGGTTTGTGCTGCATGTTAATCCAGAAACCGCAGCCCCATTTTAAATGGCCAACCCAACGGGTGCTTGGTATGGGAAATGAGGGCGCTACTGTTTGAAACCATTCCCACATGTTAATAAGGTTAAAAAAGCCAAAAGACTGTGGCTTACCATGGCTACCTGCAAACAGAAATCTGTTGCCTGGCACTGCGTGAGTGATCTCTCACACCAAACCGGCAGGCCCTCAATATAACAGGAAAAATGCGACCTTGTAACGAAAGCACATGTGCTGTGTAATGTGAACAGCAAAATTTAACATGAAAGAGTGTACCCATTGTTCTCTAAAATGTGTCTTTTTTAACCACTTCTCCCTTCTCCTCCACCAGCTACAAATGTTTCTCCTTCACAGAGGCTAGCGAAGATTAGAAGGAGAAAACGGCGGACTCGGGATGATATGTTCTCGGAGCTCCAAATGTCCTCCCAGGGTGACAGAGCACAGCAGAATGCATGGAGGCAGTCAATGTCAGACTACAGAAAAACACAATATGAACGAGAGGAGAGGTGGCGGGCTGAATCGCGGGATGAACAGAGCAAGTGGTGGGCTGAAGATGATAGGTGGCATCAGCTTTCAGACAGAAGTCAAGAGTCGATGCTCCGGCTGCTGGAGCATCAAACTGATATGCTCCAGCGTATGGTTGAGCTGCAGGAAAAGCAGCAGGAGCAGAGACCGCTGCTACAGCCCCTGTGTAACCAACAGCCCTCCTTCCCAAGTTCCATAGCCTCCTCACCCAGACACCCAAGAACACGGTGAGGGGGCCTCCGGCCACCCAGTCACTCCACCCCAGATGATTGCCCGAGCATCAGAAGGCTGGCCTTCAATAAGAGTTAAAGTTTTAAACTGCAGTGTGTCCTTTTCCTTCCCTCCTCCCCCACCCATCCCGGGCTACCTTGGCAATTATCCCCCTACTTGTGTGATGAATTAATAAAGAATGCATGAATGTGAAATAACAATGACTTTATTGCCTCTGCAAGCGGTGCTCGAAGGGGGGAGGGGAGGGTGGGGTGGTTGGTTTACAGGGAAGTAGAGTGAACCGGGTGGCAGGTGCGGAGGGTTCATCAAGGAGAAACAAACAGAAGTTTCACACCGTAGCCTGGCCAGTCACAAAACTCATTTTTCAAAGCTTCTCTGATGCGCACCGCGCCCTGCTGTGCTCTTCTATCCGCCCTGGTGTCTGTCTGTGCGTAATCAGCGGCCAGGCGATCTGCCTCAACCTCTCACCCCGCCATAAATGTCTCCCCCTTTCTCTCACAGATATTGTGGAGCGTAGAGCAAGCAGCAATAACAATGGGGATATTCTTTTCACTGAGGTCTGAGCAAGTCAGTAAGCTGCGCCAGCTCACTTCTAAACGTCCAAATGCACATTCCACCACCATTCGGCACTTGCTCAGCCTGTAGTTGAACAGGTCCTGACTACTGTCCAGGCTGCCTGTTTACGGCGTCATGAGCCATGGCATTAAAGTGTTGGCTGGGTCCCCAAGGATCACGATAAGCATTTCAACATCCCCAATGGTTATTTTCTGGTCCGGGAAGAAAGTCCCTTCCTCCAGCTTTTGAAACAGACCAGAATGCCTGAAGACACAAGCATCATGTACCTTTCCCGGCCATCCCACGTTGATGTTGGTGAAATGTCCCTTGTGATCCACCAGGTCTTGCAGCAGCATTGAAAAGTACCCCTTGCGGTTTATGTACTCGGTGACTTGGTGCTCGGGTGATAAGATAGGGATATGGGTTCCGTCTATCGCCCACCACAGTTTGGGAATCCCATTGCAGCAAAGCCATCCACTATGGTCTGCACGTTTCCCAGAGTCACTACCCTTGATATCACCAAGTCTTTGATTGCCCTGGCAACGTGGATCACAGCAGCCCCCACAGTAGATTTGCCCACTCCAAATTGATTCCTGACTGACCGGCAGCTGTCTGGCATTGCAAGCTTCCACAGGGCTATCGCCACTCGCTTCTCAACTGTGAGGACTGCTCTCATCCTGGTATTCTGGTGCTTCAGGGCAGGGGAAAGCAAGTCACAAAGTTCCATGAAAGTGCCCTTACATATGCAAAAGTTTCACAGCCACTGGGAATCATCCCACACCTGCCACATGATGCGGTCCCACCAGTCTGTGCTTGTTTCCCGTGCCCAGAATCGGCGTTCCACGCATGAACCTGCCCCAGTAACACCATGATGGGGCCCGTACCTTGTGTGCGGTCTATGGCCATGTCAATTTCCTCATCACTCTCGTCGCCGCGCTGCAATCGCCTCATCAGCTTGTCCTGGTTTTGCTTTGGCATGTCCTGGCTCTGCATATACTCCAGGAAATGTGCGTGGTGTTCATAGTGCTCATAATTGCCGCGGTGATCTGAGTGGGCTCCATGATCCCAGGGCTCTGGCGTCTGGTCTGAAAAAAGGTGCAAAACTATTGTCTGATGGAGGGAGTGAGGGAGGGAGGGAGGGAGGGGCGAGTGACGACATGGCGTACAGGTACAGAGAATTAAAATCAACAAAGATGGCTGTGCATCAGGGAGAAACACAAACAACTGTCACACAGAATGGCCCCTCCAAAGATTGAACTCAAAACCCTGGGTTTAGCAGGCCGTTGATTTCACGGAGGGAGGGGGAAGCAATTGAATACAGAACAAATCTATTTTTTACATCTTAAGCTGGCAGCCGACAGTGCAGCATGACTGATAGCCCTCGGCATCTTCTGGGTGCTTGGCAGAAAATAGTGTATTACAACTGATAGCTGCCATAATCATTGGGAAGGCAGCAGAATATGACTGGGGGACATATGGAGTTTCAGCCATCATCTGATCGAACTGCAGTATGACGACGACGGATACCAGTCGTAATACACCATCTATTGCCAAAAGGCAAGGAGCTGCTGCTGTATAGCAATGCAGCCCCACGTCTGCCAGCACCCAGATCACCGATGAAGGCTACCAGTCATACTGCACCATCTACTGCCAAAAGGCAATTAGCTGCTGCTGCTCTGTAGCAATGCAGTCCCACGTCTGCCGGCACCCAGAGGACATATGGTGACGGTGAGCTGAGCTGAGCTGAGCAGACTCCATGCTTGGCATGGTATGTTGTCTGCACAGGTAACCCAGGTAAAAAGGCGTGAATCGATTGTCTGCCATTGCTCTGACGGACGGGGAGGGGCCTGATGACATGTACCCAGAACCCTCCGCAACACTGTTTTGCATCATTCAGGCATTGGGATCTCAACCCAGAATTCCAATGGGTGGCGGAGAGTGCGGGAACTGTGGGATAGCTACCCATAGTGCAACGCTCCATTATTCGACGCTAGCCTCGATACTGTGGATGCGGTCCGCTGACTTAATGCACTTAGAGCATTTTATGTGGGGACACACACAATCAGCTGTACACAACCGATTTCTATAAAATCAGCTTCTATAAATTTGACCTTTCCAGGGGAGAAGTATTGCCTCTCAGAGGTACCAAGGGGTGGGGTGTAACTTTCCCAGTGTACTGGATGTGGGCTCGAGCTGCTTCTGTGTTGTATTGCTGAAAAGGAACCCCTAGAGATTGAAGGCGGCCCCGGTTGCTGCTTCTTCCCCCTGGAAGAAGGCTGAAATCTGTCAAGCTCCATTGTAAAACCAGCTGGGTTGTTTGCTCAACACTGCTCCTGTTGGGAGGCTGTTCCAGAACATCCCTCCTTGTATGGTCAGAAATCTCCTTCTCGTTTCCAGCCTCAGTTACTTCTGGTCAGTTTGTGCCATTAACCGTGCCCTCGCCAGTCTTGGCACCAAAAACACCCAGAAACCAACAGAAGTGCAGCACCCATGTCCTTTTATTGTTTGTGTTCGTTCCCACCACCTATTATTTACAAGTATTTACAGAGACCAACACTCTGGGAGACTACTAAATTCCCAACCAGCAGAGCTCTAGAGCCCACACTCCTCCCTGCTTCCCCTCTCTTAGCCAGCTTTATAGGGCAACCAGGCCTGCAGGTGGATCCCCTCTGGTAATTAGCGCGTGGCCCCTCAGCAGCCCAACTATTACCCTTCTTCCTCTGGAACAGGGCCAAAAGGGGCCTGGCTTGTTTCTGCTAGCCAGCACCCTGTTACAGTCCCCATTTGTTCTTGTGCCAACACTCTATTTTAACTTCAGGAGCTCATATCCCTCCCTGGCATTTACTCCCCTGATATATTTAGAGAGCAATTGGATCCCCGCTCAGCCTGCCTTGTCTTAGGCTAAACCTGCTAAGCTCTTTCAGTCTTCTCCTAAACCAGGCTCTCCATTGCCCTGACAATCCTAGAAGCTACTCTCTGCACCTGTTCCAGCCTGAATTCTTCTTTCTGGAATAGGAGTGACCAGAATTTTACACAGTTTGCCAGAGGAGGTCTCACCAGTGTCTTGTATGAGGATATTAATTCTTCCTTTTCTCACCTGACACATTCTAGGATCTCCTGTGTCTTTTTAACAGCCGCATTACATTGTTGTGTCACAGTTATCGTTGGACTGACTAATGCACCCAGGTCTTTCCCCTCCTTTGTCGTTTCCAACTTACCCATGGCTATATAAACAGGAGCAAAGTGAGGAGAAGTAGGGAAGATTGAAAGCTGAACTGATGATAGTGTACAAACATTTTCACCAGGATGAAATACCAGCTATTAACAGGTTCTTTATTCTAGCGGGGAAAGGTATAACAAGAACGAATGGCTGGTAACTGAAGCCAGAAAAAATAAATTTGGAAATGAGGCACACATTCTTCATATGAATCGTGCTTAACCAGTGGAACAAACTCCCAAGGGAGGTGGTGGATTCTCCAGACATACCCATATCAAGACTGGATGAATGCCTGGAAGATAAGTTTTAGATTGTTACAAGAAATGTATTAGACAAACACAAGTCATTGTGCTCAATACAGAGGTAACTGGGTGAAATTATGAATCATGAACAAGTAACTACTCTGAATGCTGATGGCACTCAACAAGAACATATGCTGGCCAAGAAGAATCAGGATTGTCAAAATAAAATTCTGATATAAGGTCTCTTTACCCTCTAAATTAAGTCCTTGACTGTCATGACAGGTGAAGGGAAAGTAATTAGGGAAGTATTATTTACTCTTTCTCATAACCAAAGAACTAGGGGTCATGAAAATAAATTAATAGGGAGCAGGTTTAAAACAAAATATGTCTTCACAGAACACACAGTCAACCTGTGGAACTCCTTTCCAGAGAAAAGAAGAACAGGAGTACTTGTGGCACCTTAGAGACTAACAAATTTGTTAGTCTCTAAGGTGCCACAAGTACTCCTGTTCTTCTTTTTGCGGATACAGACTAACACGGCTGCTACTCTGAAACCTTTCCAGAGAGTGCTGTGATTACCAAGACTTTAAAATGGTTTGAAAAACAAGTTTCTTCTTTGAAGAAGTTAGGAGGATTCATGGAGGATAGGTCCATCAGTGGCTATTAGCCAGGATGGTTAGGGATGGTGTCCCTAGCTTCTGTTTGCCAGAAACTGGGAATGGGCGACAGGGAATGGATCACTTGATAATTTTCTATTCTTTCCATTCCTTCTGGGGCATCTGACATTGGCCATTGTCAGAAGACAAGATACTTGGCTAGATGTAATGTCAGTTTGATTCAGTATGGCCGTTCTTATGTTCTTAATTATCCCACTCTTAGAGTTTGGAACAACACCCCGTCTCTGCTAAATGCTTATTACCAAGCAGATCTGACTCAGTGTCCTAACTTTGGCTACTTGTGACCAGAGCTACATAGTCACCCACAGCCTCCTTAAAACATGTAGGTTTCTTAGCAAACAGCACAAAACATTAGAGAAATTGTTTTTAAAATAACAGACAGCTGTCACACATCTATACTCATGTATCTCACATATCATTGAAAGCTAAGTTAGACCCGCTTTGCTCTGGAGATGGAGAAACAGAAAGGATCCAACTTACATATAGGTAGAAGCCCAGCAACAGAGTGGGAGATATCCAGTATATTGCATCCAGTGCAGCATGTGACATATATGTGCATTCTGTGCAAGGAGCTCCTAGTCCTCAGAGATGGTGTATGGACTTTGGAGACCAAGGTGGCTGAACTGGAGAAGCTAAGGGAGACAGAGAGGTACATAGATGAGACTTTCTGGGACAGATTAGAACAGTCCCACCCCTGGTCAGAAAGTCTCTGTCCTGTTGAGGAGCATGAAAGTCTCAGAGAAGGAGAATATTCAACTGGAGCAGAAGGAAAAGACTCCTTAGTTGGGACCCTCCTTCCAGATCATGTTGTGGTATCCTCTCACATTGAGGATACCTCTCCAGGGAAGAGAATTCCAGTTATTAGGAAGAGACAGGTCATAGTTTTCGGACATTCGATAATTAGGGTTTGAGATGACTGGGAGAACTGCATGGTGACTTGCCTTCCTGGAGTGAAGGTTGCAGATCTCTCAAAACATCTGGATAGACTTATGTGTAGTGCTAGGGAAATCGTGGTACATGTTAGTACCAATGACATAATGAAGGATAGGAGAGAGGTCATGGAGACCAAATTTAGTCTGCTAGGTAAGAGATTGAAGTCCAGGACCTCCGTGGTATCGTTCTCTGAAACATTTCCAGTTCCATGTGCTGGGCTAATGAGAAAAGGCAGAACTGCAGGATCTCAAAGCCTGGATGAGAAGATGGTATAGTCAGGAGGGTTATAGATTTATTGGAAATTTGGAAAACTTTTGGGAAAGGAGAAAGCCTATACAGGAAGGCTGGGCTCCACCTAAACCAAAATGGAACCAGAATCCTGACACTTAAAATTAAAAGTCTCATAGAGCAATTTTTAAACTAAGGGCTAGGGGAAAGCCGACAGGTGCAGAGGAGCATGGTTTGGGACAGAGACATCCCTTGGGGGTGATCTATTCATGGAGATTCTTTATGTCCTAGTAAAGAGAGAATGGAAGATGATAAAATACAGATAGGATCTGATGAGAAACAGTCAAATGAAAAAAAACTCCCATTTAATTACATCATATAATGGCATACAGCTAAAAAGTGACAGATCATAAAGTGTTTTTATACCTATGCTAGAAGTCTAAATAATAAGATGGGTGAACAAGAGTGCCCCCTCTTAAATGAGGATATTGATATAATAGTCATCACAGAAACTTGGTGGAATGCGGATAATCAAAGGGTGGAAAATATATCAGAAGGACAGAACAGATCGTGCTGGTGGAAGAGTTGCACTACATGTTAAAGAAAGTGTAGAAACAAATGAAGTAAACATCTTAAATGAACCCAACTGTACCAAAGGATCTCTATGAATAGTAATTCCATGCTCTAATAAAAAGAATATAGCAGTAGGGATATGTCATAACTATAAAGGGAAGGGTAACAGCCCTCCTGTGTACAGTACTATAAAATCCCTCCTGGCCAGAGACTCCAAAATCCTTTTACCTGTAAAGGGTTAAGAAGCTCAGGTAACCTGGCTGGCATCTGACCTAAAGGACCAATAAGGGGCCAAGATACTTTGAAATCTTGGTGGGGGAAGGCTTTTTGTTTGTGTTCTTTGTTTTGGGGGTTGTTCACTCTTGGGACTGAGAGGGACCAGACATCAATCCAGGTTCTCCAAATCTTTCTGAACAAGTCTCTCATATTTCAAACTTGTAAGTAAACAGCCAGCAAGGCGTGTTAGTTTTTATCTTTGTTTTCTCAACTTGTAAATGTACCTTTTTGCTAGAGTGTTTATCTCTATTTGCTGTAACTTTGAACCTAAGGCTAGAGGGGATTCCTCTGGGCTCTTTAAGTTTGATTACCCTGTAAGGTTAGTTTCCATCCTGATTTTATAGAGATGATTTTTACCTTTTTCTTTAATTAAAGCCTTCTTTTTAAGAACCTGATTGATTTTTCCTTGTTTTTAGATCCAAGAGCATTGGATCTTGATCCACCAGGAGTTGATGGGAGGTAGGAGGGGGGATGGTTAATTTCTCCTTGTTTTAAGATCCAAGGGGTTTGGATCTGTATTCACCAGGGAATTGGTGAAGAATTTCTCAAGGCTACCCAGGGAAGGGAATTAGCACATTTGGGAGTGGTGGCAGCGGACCAGATCTAAGCTGGTAGTTAAGCTTAGAAGTTTTCATGCAGGCCCCCACATTTGTACCCTAAAGTTCAGAGTGGGGAAGCAGCCTTGACAGGATATATTACCGATCAGCTGACCAGGGTGGTGGTAGTGATTGAATTGTTACTCTGTGGATCCCTGACACAGTCCTGATCCTATAGTCTCAGAGTATCTGAGCACCTTGAATGCATTTATCCTCCTGCCATCACTGCGAGGGAGGGCCAAGATATTATGCACCTGAGCAGAGGCTTGGAGACAGCCAATGGATTCCCCATGGCCACAGTCGACAAGGGAATTAAACCCACTTGTCCTGAGTCACAGAGCAGTGCCTAGACCACAGCACCAGGCTTCCAGCCATCTGAGTGGTGACAGGCCTGGATGGAATCTCTGCTGCACCTGCAGAGCTCCCCCTCCCAGCCATGCTGTACAGAGCAGGGATGACAAGGAGCCAGTTACAGAGGTTTGATTGTCAGGCCTCTTCTCCCCCTGCGACAGCAGAGTTTAGAGTAGCCTGGGCACTTGGCTAACCTCTGCCTGACTTTAACAGCTTCCAAGAGTACAGCACACCCTGACCATGTCCGTGCAGATCAGTGCCACCACAGAGTGCCCCCAGGGGCTTGAGGTAGCTGTTCGGGTGCCCAGCTCTTACCTCTAGGGTCCGTGCAATGTCTTACTCTCAGCCTGGAGTATTTAAAACAAGAGCTCCCTTTGTGGGGGTCACATTTATTCATCTATCCTCCAACTTGACCAGTTTGCTTTACTCATGAACACCCTATCATCCCTGTTGTTGGTGTCTGCATTGCTTCAGACTTGCTGAACCCCCTTTTCCCTTTAGCCCCCCAAACCCATCTCTTACCACTAGGTCCTCCCCCTGTTGATCCACTTCCCCTGAGGCTCCACCTCCTGGCAACCCCAGAGCCAGGCCACTCCAGAGCATCTACTGTGATATTCTCTGATCAAAATATGACCATTTAGATCATTTTTGCAACCACCGTTATATATTTGCAACACACTTGTACAAAATGTGGCATGTAAGATGTCTATGAAGAGGTTATGATTTGCTGGTTATAGCTGTGCTAACTGTATTCATGTATCATTTTTGTATTTGAAGGCATTACTATTGGCTCTATACCTGGATTTCAAATGTTTGCTCCTGGGGTAATGCCCACAAACTAGTTAGCCTGTAATTCTTGGAGAGACGATTCAAATTAAGGGCTGATCAAGAAAGACTTAAATGACAATGGACCATGGGAGATGCCCATCTACACTGAATGGACTGTCCTGCAAATGTACTGTCCGGGTATAGGTAATGGTTTCCTGCTGTGACTAAGGAAAATTATGTTGGAGATGTGATTCTCCATGTGATTCCAAACCCCAACTTGTCACCTGTAATTTTCCACTAGCTGTGCTGAGGGCTTTGTTTAAAACAATGGTTTTCCCTCCACATGGCAGAAGCTATAAAACACTATAAAAGAAAACATCTCCGTTTTGCTTCTTTCCTGCTCAAGGCTCTGGACTATGAACTTAAACTAATGGGAGCGTTCTCAGCAATAGAATGAGGTCCTTCCAGTGATTTGGAAGCAACCAGATACTCATCAAGGTAGCAGCTTATTCCATCTGCTACAAGCCTGAAATAAGAACTTTACATTTATTGTACATATTTGACTCCTTTAACCAATTTTAACTCTCACTTTTCTTTCTTTCTTTCTTTCTTTCTTTCTTTCTTTCTTTCTTTCTTTCTTTCTTTCTTTCTTTCTTTCTTTCTTTCTTTCTTTTAACAAATAAACCTTTAGATTATAGATACCAAAGGATTGGCATCAGCATGATTTTTGGGTAAGATCTGAGTTATATATTGACCTGGGTATGCGGCTGGTCCTTTGGGATCAGAAGCACATGTTATTGATTTTAAAGAACCACACATCTTTAAATCTAATGTTTTTGCTGGGGAACATGGAATGGGAGAATAACCACAAGTTTTGGGGTCTCTCTGCCCTTTTTCTCAGCAGTTTGTCCTGAATTTGGTATTCACAGTTGTGACCCACAAAAGCACAGTTACAGCTACCCTGGGAGCCCAGGCTGCTGTGAGGATTCCCAGGCTCTCCACCTTCTCTGGGGATGTGTCTCAAGGGGCAGAGACATAGGCTGGGGCATTCTTTTGGGCCCCCCAGTCCCTTGCACAGGGCAGGTAGAGGATCCGGGGCTCCTCACAGAGGCTCTGGTTCCCTAATCAGCTCTTTCTAAGGACTGGCTCTGGCTTCTGGCCTGGACAGGGAGTGGAGCTTCATTGGAGGAGGAGGAGCAGCAAGTGGGGCCTCCAGGGGGAAAAAGAGGGGCAGGGTCACTGAGGGGACATGGCTCCCAGCCTGTGTCCCACTTTTGCTTTTTGAAAAGGTGGTCACCCTACACTGAATGGGCTGGGCTGGGATAGGAGCTAGCTGGGCCTGAGTTGAGGCCAGTTTCCATTGTTTTGCATTGCTGGGGCAGCACAAATGGAGCGGACGGGGAGGGAACCTAGGCCTGAGTCTCTTACCTTTACTCCTGTGTGCCAGACCATTACTCACACATGCAGGTCTGCCCTGCCTCAGTACAGAGTGGACATAGTAGGTGTGCTGTGTGCAAAGCCATTAATGAAGGGGTTGCCTGAATGGCTTCTCCTGATGCTCCTGTGTTAATCATGTCTCTGATACCACTCAGTCACAAGAACCTGGCAGAGGGTGTATCGGAAAGGTGGGTGTTCATGCCCCTTGAATAGCCCCCATCCACAGCTGGTGCAGCACCCATTGGTCATACTGAACCCAGAGCGCTCAGGAAGGAACACGATTGTGACAGCAGAACAGCTCTGCAGCTGTTTTCATAGCCCTTGGATGTTTAGCCAGAGATGGTACAGTGACAGGCCAGGTGTAATGGGAAACAATATTCACATTCCTTCTCTTTATTGACTATCAACAGGAATTGTGAGGTCAGAGCGGCCACCAATATGGCTCTTTATGGGCCAACATCACACTGATCCCCTGTCCTTCCACAAACAGTCACTTTGTAAATGCTGCTCCTTGCCTTGGTCTCCCTCCCCCAGTGTCCAATCCTCACTCACCATCCCTGTCATCCCTCATCAGACTTAGACCCCATCTAAACTTCTCTATGGACAGGAGTTCGGTAACTCATGTCATCTTGGATGTAAGGTCCATGATGGAATAGGTGGCCCATGTTTTTTGTCTCCCATGTCACTGGACCCAGGTGGTGAACTGACCCTTCACTTGATGAACATCCTGATTATCCTTACACGAAGGTGTTTGCTTTTCATACTGTACACAATTGGATTTATCATCGGTGGGAGAAGCAGGGAGATGTAGCCTATGAGAATCTGAAATAACGGAAAAGAGCCCTCCCCGAATCTGTGTATCAGAGACAAGCTGATCTCTGGTGTGTAGAAGAGCAGGAGGGTGCAGAAGTGGGAGACGCAGGTGTTCAGGGCCCTCAGGGACTCCTTGTAGGATGCAATGCTCAGCACTGTTTTGAGGATCATCACATAAGAGAGGAAGATGAGCAGCGAGTCCAACCCCATTGTTATGAGTTTAGTAAACAATCCATAGATGCTGTTGACTGTGATATCTGAACAAGCCATCTTCATGACCTCCTGGTGCAGGCAGTAGGAATGGGAGAGGACATTGGCTCGACAGTATTGGAACCGTTTCAGGAGAAAGGGAAGTGGAAGTTTTATGACCATCGCTCTTAGCACAGCCACAAGTCCCATCTTGGCTATTCTCGGTGGGGTTAAGATGGTAGAATATCTCAGTGGGTTATGAATAGCGATGAAGCGGTCAAAGGCCATCAACAAAAGCACAGAGGATTCAATGCATTGAAGCAAGTGGATAAAGAACAGTTGGGCTAAACAGGCATTGAGGCTGATCTCCCTAGATTTAAACAAATATATGCCCATTATCGTCGGTATGGTGGTTATCGATATGCCAAGGTCTGTGACGGCCAACATGGAAATGAAAATATACATGGGCTCATTGAGGCTTGGATCTCTTTTTACAGTGAACAGAATAACTGAATTTCCTATTATTGAAATAACATACATGAAGCAGAAGGGGATAGAAATCCAGAGATGTGTGTCTCCATGACTCGGTAGCCCGGAGAGAAGGAATATTACAGTTTTTAATTTTGTGTCATTGACAGCTGACATAATGTACCGGGCAGGTCCAAGGCGTTCTGAAATGTCCTTCCTAAAA
The DNA here is from genome assembly GCF_027887155.1 of Malaclemys terrapin pileata. Lineage (NCBI taxonomy): Eukaryota > Metazoa > Chordata > Testudines > Emydidae > Malaclemys > Malaclemys terrapin. Next base: position 349,054,394 of record NC_071505.1, on the reverse strand, counting down.
AAAAAAAATAAGAGGAGTTTACATTATATTTAGTATGTAATCATTCCGCTCTCAGTGCAAGTCTACAGCCTCCCAGAGTTCAAGTTAGATAAGCAAAAACATACTCTAGGATTTAGATGGATGTTATCAGTCTGACTGGATGAGACTTGTAGTCCATCTACCCCAGTAACCAGTGGCCATGTCCAGAAGCTTCAAAGGAAGGTGGAAGAAGCCCTGAATTAGGCAGCTATGAGATAACCTGCTCCCAGAGAGTTTCTCCCTGACACCTACTAGTTAGACATATTTTGTGGTGTAAATCAGGAAGGTTCAGAGCCTCTCCAAAACTTTTTTAAAACAATCCTCTCTTCTGTTATTGGATTTTCTGTTTATTCAGTCCCTCTTTGAATCATGCTAAGCTCTCGACCCCATTGATACCTTGTGGCTGTGAATTCCACAGCCTACTTGAGCACTGTCTGATTTTACCATTGTGACCTGAGAATATAAAAACATAGGGACAGCCTATGCATCCGAAGAAGTGGGCTGTAGTCCACGAAAGCTTATGCTCTAAAAAATTTGTTAGTCTCTAAGGTGCCACAAGTACTCCTGTTTTTTTTTTTTTTTGCTGATACAGACTAACATGGCTGCTACTCTGAAACCTGTCAAATAACAGTGATATCAACATGCTCACATCACAGTTTCCTGTGTAAATTCAGTCAGAACCAGGCTCTATTAACTCACCCTTACTAAATGCTCCCAGTGATATTCTCTGATCCTCAAGAATCCCTCGAAGAGAAGCTGAAGTTGACTTAATCCAGAGACTGTGATCATTCTCCTGCTTCTCTTTATCCCGATGGGACCTGTATCCTCTCCTCAGGCAACAGTCTGTAGATATTTGGAAAATTACAAGCTAACACTGACAGTTACTTCAGCTGGGCAGGGGAGAAGTTGGTGTCACAAATGGGTCAATACTTCATACACTGGTATTGCACTAATATCCACTTCAGTGTACAAGTTACCTCAGCCATTCTCATTTAATTGGTGATGGGGGTCAATTAGATAAAAAGTCTTTTACACTCCCCTTTCCTGCACCTCAGCTAAACTCTTTGCTGAAACCCAGACCAGTTACCACAAACAACACAGCTCTATTCACAATCAAGCTAGAGAATAAAATCTTTGACAATGTATTTGCTGATTAAATTTCCAGGAGCAAATAAACCCAAGTAGATTTGGGAACTAGTTACTGACATTCCGTGGGGTCTCCTGTCATTCAGCCCCTGGCAGGATCGGGCCCAGAGCACATGGCACCTGTAGAAATGGGACCCCTTGAGAAATCCTGTCTCAGGGCATCTGGGTTTTAACACTCCGAGCTCAAGTTTCTGTGTAACTTGAGTAACCCACTGAGCACCTTGGGCAGATGTAGAGAACAGGTTCCCAAGCTATCTAGTGCTGCCTGTCCTCCTGCCCCTCTTACGGAGTCACTCTGACAGCTCAGCCGAGTTTGCTGCGTTGGCACAGAACATCTTCAAATTTAAACAGCTCACAGCCTTTACCCTTCACTGCACATTGTAAAGATAGTGAAACCTCCCAACGTACCCAATTCCTGCTAGAAGGGGATCTGCTGACACCAGCTGTCTTTACCAGAACTGTCAAGGAATCAGTGGAGAGATTGCATGGGCAGCAGGCAGTATCTGTTCAGATAGAGAGGCAACTGTGTTTATGTAGCATGTCTGCACATTCCCTTGAGGTCCACCCAGGCATTAGGGAACCTCAGCTGCTTGGCTCCGTGTGCACGAGCTTTAACCCCTGTCACAGCCAATGGCACACTTCCAGAGGCCAAATCACAGGGGATGTTAACCAAGTGGACTGCAGCACAAGCCTGATGCAGGCTCTATTCCTAGAATCCGGGCTTGTCATCACTGTTGGAATGGTTCTGATTAGTGACATGGCTACCTCGAGGACAGCTGAGTGGTAACAATGATGCTGTCCCAGCTGTGATCTTGCTGAAATAAAATAAAATAGAATAATAATATGGGGCTGATTACTCCCTGGCAGCCCCTTTCCTGCATTACAAACCCGGGGGTAGCCCAGGGAAGGGAGATTCCACAAGGCTCCCTACATGGAAATTTCCCTTGGATCCTCCCAGTAGGGGAGGACCCTTCCCTTTTCCATGAGGAACAAGGAATAAGGAGGAGGATTTCGGAGGGGAGTGTGGGAGTGTCACGGGGATGCCGGGAGTTTCAGCACAGTCACCAGACCGGTGTTTGGAAGCCATTGCAAACAATGGAGCAGCAGACACAGGAGCCTCATCTTAGATGGTTTGATTGGGAGAAAGTAGTCTGAGGGCAAAGGTCAGCTTCACACCTTGACCCCGTAACACACTGAGCACAGAGCACTATGGTGACTGGGCGCAGGCTCACACGGGTTTCAGCAAAAGCTGCTTCCACAAGAAATTAGTAAACAGATGGGAAGATGGTCTCAGAGACACAGGGAAACAAGACTAGGTCGAAGCAGGGATTTAGGCATGGATGGGCCGGGGGGGCGGGGTCCACCCACTGAGCATCCAATCCACCAGCTGGGACTCCCGACTCCAGTTTGGTGCCCAGCTGTATCCCTCTCCTGCCGGTCCGTAGCACTGATTCCCTGGTGTCTTACCCCAGATGGGGATGTGCCTTGTTTGGGCCAGTAGTGGATTATCACCCTGCTCCGTTCCGCCCACCTGCCACTCCTCTGGTGAAACAAGGTCTGGGTGTGGGTGATTGCCCCTCTCCTCCACTCGGATGCCAGAGAGTGTGTCGGGACACTGAAATAGCGCTGGGCAGTAGGATTGGGGTAAGCCCAGCATCTCATAATCACTGGGTGGGGGAAGCGGAATAAGCCTCCACCCCCTGACACCATGCCCTGACCCCACTCCCTGGCACGAGCACTGTGTGCAAACCCCTGCACCCTTGATCCCATTTCCCCAGTTTGAGGGGGGCTGCAGAAAGGATGGAGAGGGAACCTCAGTTTTTCTGGCTGAACCAGGGCCACACAAATCCCTAATCTGCCCTTGTAGGGGGCGATGGGGCTCCTGAACGCTGGGCCCACCCAGTTTTCCTGTTCTAGCTACAACACTGGAGTGGGGATGTGGGGTCTTGGCAAGAGTTACGGTGTGGGGGAGGGCTTAGGGTTGTAGTGTGGGGTCTGGGAGGGACTTAGAGTTCAGGAGCAGGCTGGGGGGTTGGGTTTGGGGCCTGGTTAGGATACGCAAGGGTGCTAAGGGTTGGGGCAGGGGGTTGGGGTGCAGGACACTTACCTGGGGCAAGTCCTGTTTGGTGGGGGGTGCAGGTAGCCCTACGCAGTCCTGCGCTTGCCTGCAGATACCACCCCCCACAGCAGTGGAAGGAGTTTCCTGATGCTCGCACCGGCTCTAGCCAGGAGGCAGGGGATGGCTGCTCCCTGTCGCTCATTCCCAGCTTCTGGGTTATGGAGGCTAGGGACACCACACCTTCCCATCGTGGCTAATAGCCATTGATTGACCTCTCCTCCATAAATGTGTGTAGGTCTTTTTGATCCCTGTTATAGTCTTGGACTTCACAACATCCTGTGGCAAGGAATTCTGCAGGTTGTCTGTGCATTGTCTCTCCTTTCTTCTGCAGAATAAAGCAACTCCTCCTTATCCCTGTCTGGCTGTTATTGGCTCTCAGCTAGGTGGACCCGATATTTCGGTGACAGTTACTGGCGACTCCGCCGGGACTCTCCTAGCTCAGACATTGGACTTCGGACGGCTGCGGCAAACTGGGAACGGCGCCAACGGGGTGTTTTGCCCCTTTTCTCTGCTTCACCGCGGCCCCTGGGGTTCGTGTTCCGATAAGGTGAGTCCTAATAGGATAAGGAGACACTATCTGGTTCTGGTTCTGGTCTGGTTAACTGGTTAATGAATTTCTGTCTTATACATTTGGGCGTTAGGTGTGTGGACGGAACTGGGCCTCTCATTCGTAATTCCTCAGAGTGGAAGCCATCACGTGCGATGGAGCTCTGAGGTTGAATTGGGATCCTTCTTTCTCGTCCCCTGTAGCGGTCAGTATTAGTAGAAATTCCTGTAATAGGATCCTATTAGGCCATAATTCCCTCTGTTCTCTGTGTAGTTCTCTGTTAGAGTGTCAGCAGGCAGATGGGTGGGTCTCTGGTAAAACCCTCTAAGGATAGTCCTTTGGATCATATGTTAAGCAAATGGCCCTTACCCGGTGTTCAAAAAGAGATGTTAAGGAAGCGTTTTTTACAACTTTTCACCCAGGATTGGCTAGCCCTGGGGACTGCATGGCTCCTTTGATATTCCTACCCATTTAACCCCCTTACGCCTGACATTGGAAAACCAAGCGCTGGGGCAAGTGGACTATTGTTTTTTGTGGGACGATGAGGCTCATCATTGCGTGAAGAAGGTACAGATTCAGGCCCCTCTATTCCCGAAAGCTTCTGCCCCTCACGAGGCTGATTATTTGGAGGATATCCCCCCCATGTATTGCTCTAGACCACGCCCACCCTCGGCGGCAGCATTACCAATTGCGGTGGACTCGGTACCCTCCTCAACGGAGCCCAGGACAGCAGGCCTACCGAGACAGATATTACCAACAAAGATTGAGGACACCACAATGCAGGCAAGTGAATCAGCTAGTGGAGCCACCAGCAGTGGGTACACTACCTCTCTGTCTGTTCCCAGCCTTAGTCCGTCCCATACAAGGAAGGGGGCACTCTATGGGGATGAGGTAATTAATATACAAACACCCCTCCGGACCATCCCAGTCCCTACAACGGATGGGAATGTTGTAGACCGTTATGTTCATGTCCCCTTTACCACTGCTGAACTTATGAACTGGCAAACCACTACGCTTCGCCTTAGGGACGACCCAGACGTCATTCACAGGCGATTCCGTGCCATTTTCCAGTCTCATAATCCTGATTGGCAAGACGTGGGCCAACTTTTAGATTGCTTATTGCGCACGGAAGAGAAAGAGCGGGTACTGAGGGGGGCCCGGGAGGCTGCAGAGGCCGCCAACGACGGTCGCAATTTTATAAGGCTCGCCAATCCGCCCCATTGGAACCCGAATGATTTGACCCAACAAGCAGATCTGAAGAAATTCCTAGACTATATTTTGACAGGCATAAAACAAGCGGGAAAAAGAACTTTAGATTGGACAAAGGTTCATAATACTGTGCAAGGGAAAGAAGAACACCCTTCTGACTTTTATGAGAGACTTTGTAAAGCATTTTGTATCCATACTAATATAGATCCCAAGGCCATGGACACACAGTCCACGGTCAGGCTTATTTTTATTTCCCAGTCAGCCCCGGACATCAAGAAGCGGTTGCAGCAGCTCGAGGGTGCTGAAGGAAAATCCCTGGAGGAACTGGTAAGCGTGGCCACCCGAGTATATCATACAAGGGAAAAAGTTCAAGAGACCAAACAGGTGAGGATGCTAGCAGCCCTTGTAAACACTGGAAATGAAAAACAGGGAGGGCGGCAGGGACCCCCCAAGTGGCAACCAAAATCAGATTATGGGGGGACCCCGAGACATGCCAATGACATATGTAACTACTGTAAGCAGCTTGGCCATTGGAAGAGAGAGTGTCCGAACCGACCTACCGGATGACAACCCCGTTGCCCAGACCGACCTCAACAACAGATGGCTGTGACAAGAACAGACGCTGTCGCTAATGAGGAATGACGGCAACCAGGGGGTCCTTTTGTCACCTATTCAAATTATTTTACCACTTATGTTTGTTCCTCCACAGACCCCCAGGTTCACCTAACATTGGGAGGAACCACCTATTCTTGTCTTTTGGATTCAGGAGCTGCACTTTCTACTGTTACTGCCAAGCCAGAGAGAGGAAGCCTTACAGATAAGAGCATTCCGGTAATGGGTATAGGCAGGAAGCCATTTGACTGTTCTGTACTACAGGAGGCTGCTGTAGAAATCTCTGGTGTCTCCGCCTCCCATGCCTTTCTGCTAGCCCCGGATTACCCAGTTAACCTCTTAGGCAGAGATCTATTGTGTAAACTACGTGCTCAGATTTTCTTTTCAGATGACAAAATCATTCTTTGGTTGCCTCAAACCCAACTTCCCCAGCTGTGTGCTGTTCTAACCCAAGTTTCAAAGGACCCAATCCTGCCTGCGGACCCAATCTTACCCGAGCGACTCAGACAGGAGGTAAACATCTCCCTGTGGGGCACTTCAAGAGCAGACTTGGGGACTCTCCAGACAGAGCCAGTGCGTATAACCCTGAAGCCAGGCATTGAAATTCCTCGGATTCATCAGTATCCCATCCCCCAAGAAGCTCTGCTTGGCCTCCGGAGTCTTATCACCACATTCCAGTGGTTGGGAGTGCTGGTTAACACCAAGTCTCCTTTCAATACTCTCATTCTGCCAGTCAAAAAACCTGACCTGGACTCAGAGGGAAAACCAGTATACCGATTTGTCCAGGACTTACGTGCAGTAAATAAGGTTGTTCAAGCAAAACACAATGTGGTACCAAACCGTCACACAATCCTGACTGCCATACCAGCAGATACTGCTTGTTATTCAGTAATAGACTTGTGTAATGCTTTTTTTAGTATTCCTCTAGATAAGGACAGCTGGGATATCTTTGCATTCACATGGACAGACCCAGAAACTGGGATAGCAGAACAACTGACCTGGACTCGGCTCCCGCAAGAATATGTTGAGTCCCCGACTATTTTTTCCTCTATCCTGACACGTGACTTAGCTGATATCAGTGACTTAGCTGATATCAGCCTACCAGGTGGGTCTACGTATCTCTTGTATGTGGATGACGTCCTGGTTTGTTCTCCGGATCAGGTAAAATGTGAAACGGACACTATTTACTTGCTAAATTGCTTGGCAGACAAGGGACATAAAGTATCTCCTTCTAAGTTGCAGTTTGCCAAAGACAAGTTAACTTATCTTGGTCATGTACTCAACCCTGGGTATCGAGCATTATTTAGTACCCGTATTCAGTCAATTCTCAATATTCCCCGACCAGAAACAAAATGCGAAATGCGGGGATTTTTAGGCCCTGCAGGATTCTGCCGTTCCTGGATTCCAGGCTTTGGGGAGATGGCAAAACCCCTCTTTGAAAAGATTACCCATGATGCTGAGGAGCCCCTTCATTGGGACTCTGGGGCCGTCAAAGCCTTCCAGGGAATTAAAACAGCCTTGGCCTCAGCCCCAGCCCTTGGACTCCCCGATTATCGCAAATCCTTTGTTCTCTATGTACATGAGCGACTTGGGATGGCCTCTGGTGTCCTTACTCAGGCTTTTGGACCCAGAGAATGACCTGTGGCCTATTTCTCCCAAAAATTGGATGTTGTGGCACAGGGCTTTCCTGGCTGTCTCCGAGCAGTGGTTGCTGCTGGTCTCCTGGTACCCCAAGCGGAAAAGATTACCTTGGGCCATCCACTGACCCTACGGACCCCTCATGCAACTCAACAACTGTTAGTCCAAAAGGGCATGCAACATTTGACCTCTCAGAGATTAACGCATTTGGAAGTTTCTTTATTATCCAGGACCAATTTGAAAATTGAACAGTGCCATACCTTGAACCCTGCAACCCTTTTACCATTCCCGGACTATGATCACGAGCCCTCACATGATTGTCTTCAGATAGTGCAACATCAAGAAAAACTTCAAGTAGACCTTTCAGATGTGCCCATTCAAAATGCTGAACTGGAACTGTACACTGATGGTTCAGTACGGGTCATAGAGGGCCAACGGGTATCTGGGTTAGCAGTAACTACTCAGTTTGATGTATTACAGTCTGCTCCCCTGGGACCTTCCACTTCAGCCCAGGCGGCAGAATTGATAGCCCTAACCCAAGCATGTGAGTTGGCAGCAGGTCAGTCGGTGAACATATATATTGACTCGAAATGTGCCTTTGGTGTTTGCCATGCCACAGGCCAACTGTGGGCAGAGCGTGGCTTTATTACCTCCAGTGGCACTAAGGTGGCACATGGGCCCCTGATCCTGAAATTATTGGAAGCCATACATCTGCCATATGAGATTGCCATCGTCCATGTTCGGGCCCATCAGAAGGGAAATGATCCCACCGTTTATGGGAATCAGTTGGCTGATTCAGCTTCAAAAGCAGCCTCCCTACAGCCTTATGTTACCAACTAGATGGTACTCACATCCTCCACCCCGCCAACTCCAGTCCCAGCCCCTTTTACCCCTGAGCCATCGAGCATTGGGAAAGCCAGGGGGCCACCAAGACCCAAGGGGGGGAGTGGCGACTGCCAGATGGATGGAAGAAGAGCATTGCCCTGAGCTGCTCTGCGGCCTGCCCTGTTTAAACTACACCAGGAAACCCATGGTGGCGCAGAGGCCATGGCAGCTACAGTGAATAGACTTTAGTATGCTCCTGGAGTATTCCAGGAAGCCAAACGAGTCCTTGAAACTTGTGACATCTGTGCAAAATTCAATCCAAGGGGCGAACCTAAAGGCCCCCCCGGAGCCAGGTTATGGGCATACACACCCTTCGAGCGACTTCAAATTGACTACTCAGAAATGCCTAAGTGCCAGGGCTACAAGTACCTCCTTGTAATCGTGTGCCAACTGACTGGTTGGACTGAAGCATTCCCGACTAGACGAGCAACTGCCTTGGAAGTGGGAAAGACCTTATTAAACTATGTCATTCCTAGGTTTGGCCCCCCTAGGTCTATTGACTCTGATCAAGGGACTCATTTTACTGCCCAGATTATTCAAAACATTGCAAAAACCCTAGGTATTGACTGGCTTCTACACACCCCTTGGAGACCACCATCTTCAGGACAAGTGGAAAGGATGAACCAGTCTTTAAAACTTAAACTCTCTAAGCTGTGTGCTCAAACCGGGTTAAAATGGCTTCATGCTCTGCCTTTGGCCCTCTTGGCAGTTCGAACTGCCCCTAGAGGCCGGCTCCGTCTCTGACCCTTTAAACTTTTATTTGGCAGGCCATACACCGGATTTGCTGATCCAGTATTTGTAACTGATTTAGCCACTTGGGGTGATGCGGAGCTAACCAAATATGTTGTTTCCCTTCAAACCACTCTCAAATCTCTCCACAGGTATGCGGCTCAATTTCAGTCCCTACCCGCTGATGTTCCTGCCCACCGGATCGCTTCAGGAGACTGGGTCTATGTGAAAGAGTGGAAACACGAGCCTCTCCAACCCCGGTGGGCGGGCCCTTTCCAAGTCCTTCTTACCTCTCACACTGCTATTTGAGTGAAAGAGCAAGACACTTGGAAACACCACACCCGAGTCAAGCTAGCCCCTAGGACGGGGCCAGAAGCAGACGACTTCGGACCTCGAGGGAGCACCGCCAGCTCTTCCCACCGTGACCCGGAAGAGCCAGAAGCAGACGATACCTGGAAAGCTGAACCTCTTGAGGGACTAAAGCTTCTGTTCCGGCAAACAAAATCCTAAGACTTTATAACTATGGGTTCTCAGAGGGTGCTGCAGTGGCTATTGCTTTTGGGTTTGCCCCTTGTACAAGCTAACCCACACCCAGCCGCTAAACCTCTTCAGTGAATAGCCACGTTGGGACACTTATCTGATTGTTGGCTGTGTCACAAAACCCACTCTGAGGAAGGAATAGGATTGTGGGCTGTATCTGCAAATCTTTCTGAAGTACTCTCCTTACAGGTAGAACAGAAAACTGAATGGGCATGGATTGGGGAATATCAATATGACAAATATGGGAGAAGGTCTGAAGTTTGGCATTATTACTGGGCAGCTAAGGGGGTCCCTCTTTTTGAAGTTCTTGGGATGGGGTAGAACATGCCCCTTTGTTTGGAAAATGCTGAAGGAAGGGGGAGGGAATTGGGCTACCTTCCTCTGGAGGCCTGTGATCAAACCCTTCAGTTTGAGGTCAGAAATGGAACCTTTTACCCTTTAAATATCCCTGAGAACGCCCCAAAACCCCTTTGTCTCCTGCACATGGCCATTACTGTGAGACCAACAGGCATTTGTTATCAAGGGCAGTGGTTTCCCTCATTCCTCCCATTAGGCCCCATAAATAAGACACATATGTATTATATGGATATTTATTCTGGCATTCTGTTGCCCCACACATCCCTTGAAAGGATGTCTGGATGCCTGGAGTCCATGGGATCACTTGCAAGTTTTACAGCTAACATATTTGGGGTTACATATTGTGGGGCCATTTTAAACAATACCCATGCCCTAGGAGACTTAAATGTTTCCCATTGAAGGTGCCAGGACCAGCTAGTGAGTAAGTCCGGGCACTGGGATAGATGGGTGACCTGGCACCATCGAGTTGCGGGTAATACCCTTACCCTCTATTTAGAGACCCCTGGCTTGTATTTTATCTGTGGCCACAATGTCTACAAAGCTCTCCCTTCAGGTTGGCAAGGTCGGTGCGTTGTGGCCCGGGTGTTACCAGATGTCCAAGTGAACGACACATTGGATGCCAGCCAGATCCTCAACCTGGGCAGCTATGCCCATAAGTTTTTCACCCCCCCCCCCCTTTATAAGGACTCGAGTGAAACATGCCAACAATCCCCTAGTAGTCAGGCAAACGGGGTTTCACTCCTTTGTTCGTGCACTCATTCCTGGGTTGGGGGTAGCCGAGCTAGAAAAAGCAGTAGTAAATATTTCTGCAGAACTAGAAAAAATAGCCAATGCATCAATAGATGCTTTCCAAAAGTTGAAACAGGAGATTGATGAGGTGGCAGAAATAGCTTTGCAAAATAGATGTGTGATAGATGCTATGAATGCTGAATTAGAGGGGGCTTGTGCTTGCATCGGGGAAAAATGTTGTTTCTATATTAATCATTCTGGCTTAATTGAGCAGGATTTACAAGCCAGTAAGAATGCTGCTGTTGTTTTCCATGCTGTATCTCTTGATCACACCTTTAGTTTTGAGGACCTCCTTCCAGACCTTGGGTCATGGTTTACGGGGCTCTTTCGAACAATTGTTAAATGGATCTTTTTCTTTCTTTTCTTCCTATGTGTTATCTGGATAATGATACAATGTGCCAAATGCCTGTGTAATGCTATGATCAAAAACTCTGCTGTCCATAAGAAAACCCAGTATTTGTCCCTCCAGACTGATTGCAAATTGCGTAACGGGCCTGACAATTTTTGAATTTGTCAGGCCCAAAGGGGGGGACTGTGAAAGTTACTAGTGACCCCCCTTAATCCGAGCAGTCGTTATGTCAGCCAGCGGCCATTAGGGGGAAGCAGCCACCTTAAAGACACAGTAGCCTGAACTTTTCAACTGTTTTCCCTTCAAGGCCTTAAGGTAGTTAGAGCTGGTCCCAAGCTGGTTTTCACTGACCAGATAGCAAAAGCACGGGTCTAACCACCACCAATCAAGTGTTAACACTGCAAGGACCTTGGTCTGAATGTGTATAAAGGATCTGTAAAATGTGTGTAAGACAGAGTTTTTTGTACCAAGGTGCAAAGCTCTCCTTTCTTCTGCAGAATAAAGCAACTCCTCCTTATCCCTGTCTGGCTGTTATTGGCTCTCAGCTAGGTGGATCCGATATTTCGGTGACAACCCTGAGCGGCAGGGAACCTTGGTCGCAAGGGAGGGACAGAGAAGGGGAATCTCCGTGGGTTGGGACCCTCTGAACCACTGGCAGGCAACCGGTATGGGCCTCCGAGGCCTCCCAACCCCGAGCCCAGACACAAGTTACCACAGGTGACGACTCGGAGGGAGCACCAGCCTCCGGAGCGAGCAGGCCCCCTTGGGGGAGGCACAGGGCTGGCCAAGACTCGAGAGAGATGCTGGGGTTGCGGACAAGAAGGACATTTTCAACGAGATTGCCCTTTCATGGACTGCAACTACGGGCAAGCCTGGGTGGCCGGACCAAGGGCTTGGAGGAGAGAGATAGGAAAACTGGTAGTCCCTGTATGGGTCGAGCAGACCCCCACAAACCCCCTCGTAGACTTGGGGTGCAGTCAGACCCTCATACAAGAGGGGCTGGTCCCGAACCTTAATCTTTCATGGCCCCCGATCCACCTACAGTGTGTGCATGGGGATATCCGCCCGTACCCCCCAGCCTGAGTCAAAATAGGAGTAGGCTGCTGGGAGGAGGGTCTCCGGGTAGGAGTGGCCCCCAGGCTGGCCTACCCGGTGGTGCTGGGACGAGATTGGCCGGGCTTCGGGGAGGTTCTCCTGAGGTACCAGCTGCCCGAACCCCAACCTGACAGGACTAAGGTGCCTAGAACGGGACTGCTCGGGTGCAGACCAAGGAGTGACCCCAGCGAGGGGACCTCCGCAACCCAAGAGGCCCCTGTGCATCATCCTGGAGATAGGCCCCGTTCAGTGGAGGATGCCCAAGCAGAACTAGAGCGTGACGGGGACTTCTTACAGGAACAACGGGAAAACCCAACCCTAGGCATAGCCTGGGAGCAGGCCACCAACCCTGACGCCGAGGGGGGCATGACGCCACGGCCTCCACAGGGCCCCCGCTTTGAAATATGGCGGGACCGCCTGTACCGCATAGTTCAGGAACCCCAGACCCGAGAGACGTTCTGTCAGCTGTTGGTCCCACGGAGACTGCGAGCCAGCCTCCTCCAACTAGCCCACGCGAACCCTTGGGTAGGACACCTGGGGCGCGAGAAGACCCTACAGAGAGTAGCTTGCCGGTTTTTCTGGCCGGGCGTACACTGAGAGGTGGGGGACTTTTGCGCATTGTGCCCAGAATGCCAGCGAGCCGGGCTGAAAGGGGTAGCCCGCGCGCCCCTGGTACCCATGCTGGTCGTTGGGGTACCCTTTGAGCGGATTGGGATGGACCTCGTCGGCCCCCTCGAATGAAGTAAGACAGGGAACCGCTTTATCCTAGTGGTGGTGGATTATGCAACACACTATCCCGAAGCCGTTCCCCTAAAGACAGCAACAGCACCAACCATCGCAAATGAACTAGTAAAAATTTTCACCTGGGTTGGGATACACGGGGAAATATTGACTGATCAGGGCACGAACGTGTCCTCCAAATTAATAGCAGAGCTATGTCGCCTCCTCCACATACGGACTCTCCGGACATCGGTGTACCATCCGCAGACTGAGGGCCTGGTAGAATGGTTCAATGGCACGCTAAAAGCTATGCTGCGCAAGTTTGTAGAGGAGGACCCCTCACATTGGGATGCCTTGTTGCCAGCCTTATTATTCGCTATAGGAGAGGTACCACAGGCCTCGACGGGGTTCTCGCCTTTCGAGCTCTTATACGGGAGGCAGCCCAGGGGGATATTGGACCTCCTGAAGGAGGAGTGCGAAGCCCAGGAGACGCAGGTCCTCGGAACTATGCAATATGTGCTACACCTCCGGAAGCGACTCCAAACGTTAGGGGCCTTCGCCTGGGAAAACTTGGAACGGGCCCGGGCATGCCAGGAACACCTCTATAAACGCGGGACTAGAGGGAGAAAATTCAGCCCAGGTGATTGGGTGCTGCTCCTACTGCCCTCAGCGGAGTCGAAACTCCTGGTCAAATGGCAGGGTCCCTATGAAGTAATCCGACGAGTGGGGCCGGTTGACTACAAAGTCAGACTACCGGGACGACGTAAGGAGACTTGCATTTACCATGTAAATCTTCTGAAGGCCTGGAAAACACGGGAAGCCCTGTTCATTGGCCCATCCACCCCAGATTCGGAACTTGGACCCCTAGCGGGAGATATTCCCGACCCCAGACCGGCCACGTTGGGGTCAGGCCTCAATCCCAGACAGAGAGGGCACTTACAATGGTTAGTGGAGGAATTTCCGGATGTTTTATCTGCCCGCCCGGGCCGGACGACTCTAATGAGTCATCATATCACCACCGACCCCGGGAAGATGGTGAGGGACAACCACCGACTGTTACCCAAGAGAATGTGGGATACGGTCCGGCAGGAGGTAGAGACGATGTTGGAGATGGGAGTGGTGGAGGAATCAATGAACGAGTGGCGTAGCCCTATCCCGAAGCCAGACGGGACGACCCGGTTTTGCATCGACTTCAGAAAGGTCAACGCTGTCTCCCGCTTTGATGCATACCCAATGCCAAGGGTGGATGAATTGTTGGAGCGTCTTGGGGGAGCCAGGTATCTGTCAACCATAGACCTAACTAAAGGATACTGGCAGATCCCCCTCACGCCAAACTCGCATGCAAAGACGGCCTTCCCCACCCCTTTCGGCCTCTTCCAGTTCATAACCATGCCATTCGGGTTACACGGAGCAGTGGCTACATTCCAACGCTTGATGAACAAGGTCCTCCAACCCCACGACCAATATGCGGCGGCCTACATAGATGACATTGTAGTTTACAGCCTCGACTGGGAGAGCCACCTACACCACCTGGCAGGGGTGTTACAGGCCCTCAGAGCGGCCGGCCTAACGGCTAACCCGGTAAAATGGCACCTAGAAGAAATGACCTACCTGGGATACACGGTAGGAGAGGGGAAACTAACGCCCCTGATTAGCAAGGTACAAGCACTCAAAGACGTACCCGTCCCCAAGACGAAGAAGCAAGTGCATCAGTTTTTAGGATTAGCTGGGTACTACCACCATTTTGTGCCGGATTTTGTGTCTATAGCTGCCCCCCTGTCAGATCTGACAAAGAACTCTCAGCCTCGACAGGTACAGTGGTCCGAAAAATGTGAGAGAGCCTTTGCCACACTAAAGGAATGGCTCACTCGAGAACCTGTCCTATGCCACCCCAACTTCACAAAGGAGTTTATACTTCAAACGGATGCGTCCGAAGTGGGCTTGGGCGCAGTGCTCTCCCAAGAAATAGACGGGGAAGAACATCTGGTACTATACCTAAGTCATAAGCTGTTCCCCCGGGAAAAACATTTTTCGGCGATAGAGAAAGAGGCCCTAGCGGTACGGTGGGCTATCGACGCCCTACGTTACTACCTGCTAGGGAATAGTTTTAAGTTGATCACAGACCACGCCCCTTTGCGATGGATCCACAGCATGAAGGACACAAACTCTAGAATTATGCGGTGGTACCTCTCCCTCCAGCCTTACAACTTCTGTGTGTTCCACCGCCCAGGTAAGGCCCAAACTAATGCAGATTTCTTCTCCAGGCTGGGGGAGGGGGGTGAGGAAACGGACCGAGATGGGGGATCCTTAGCACAGGGGGAGGTCTGCGAGAGGGCAGCCGTGTCCCACCCCAACTCCAGCGGCACCAGGCAGGTAGCCCTGATGGCGGAGGACTCGCCCCGCTCATACTGGGTATGCTTCAAGTGTACAGAGAGTATGAAGGGAGAGGGCATAGCCCAGCCTAGGCAGGCAGCTGTAGGAGAAGGACGTATGCGGGAAGCCCGGTGGAGGACCGGCCCACACTCCTGAAGCCGCTAGGAACCGTGACTTCTCCAGGTCGGGGTGGAGCCTCACTGTGGGAGGAACCAGAAGGGGTGGCGGACCTCGAGACCCGAGGTGGGACGACAGGCAGGAAACCACCAGAAGGAGGCGCTCTACTGGATCGAACCGATTCCCCGAGGCGACCAGTAGGAGGCATCACGGTGGAGAGTCCCAATGCTGTCACAGGGTCCCAGGTCTGGTTTAACATGTTCCTACTTACTGCTCAAAGCTAGAGCTAAATAGAGTCTATTGGGTGCCTTTTGTTATTTTCAGTGATCAAATGAGAACTGAAATCATTTGTGGTGAGATGGCATTACTGCCTGGCCTGCTAAAAGTTGAAAATCACTAAGAGCTGACAATCACTAAGAGACTGACCTTCCAAAAACAAAGCAGAGATACTGGTGGCAGCAGAAGCGGACTAACAGTCTGCCAGTGGAGAGGAACTGCATCTGGCTGGATGGCCAGCCGGAGAAAGTGCTCAGATGGCAGAGCAAGCAAGGTGCCTTCTTCCCCAGGTGGGAGGCTAACTCACACATATGCACCTCTCAACTCTGTGTCCTCACTGACCAAGGATGACCACAGTGAGTGGGGTGAGGAGAGGGAGCAGAGAGGGGCACAGTAAAGGAAATTTTCGTTGTAGAACTCAAGCATCTGAGGCAGAAAACACTGCCCCACACGCTCTGTCCTTCTCCCAGTTTTATGTTTATGGCATTTTCCCTAATTAATATCGGATGACTTCCCTCCCAAAATTAAAAGTATCAGAGGGGTAGCCGTGTTAGTCTGAATCTGTAAAAAGCAACAGAGGGTCCTGTGGCACCTTTAAGACTAACAGAAGTATTGGGAGCATAAGCTTTCATGGGTAAGAACCTGAGGGCCTATTGTAATTATGCAAACTGTGGGCCATTAATGGTGGTTTGGAATCTTGATGACTCCCATTAACCAAGACAATTGTCTGCAAATGGCTCTGTTTTACCTGTAAGTCTTCCTGTATATGCATGTGCTGGCAAGTGGGCAATGAAATCTTGCAGTGACATGTGATCATGTCACCTGAACTGGAATCCATCTTTAATCTGGTGTCTTTCCATTGACAAGGAGGGGGTGGGAACCCAGAGAGAGACAAAGAATTCCCACCTTATGCAAAAGATATATAAAGGGGTGGACACAGAACAAAGGACAGAGAGGAGCCATCACGAAGAATCCCCTAGCTACCACCTGAGCTGGAACAAGAGCTGTACCAGGGGAAAGAATTGTGCCCAGGTCCGAAACGTGTCCAGTCTGAGGAAAAAACTTACTGAAGCATCTCTGAGGGTGAGATTATCTGTATTCAGTTTGATTAGACATAGATTTGCACATTTTATTTTATTTTGCTTGGTGACTTACTTAGTTCTGTCTGTTATTACTTAGAACCACTTCAGTCTTACTTTCTGTATTTAATAAAATCACTTTTTTACTTATTAATTGACCCAGAGTATGTATTAATACCTGGGGGAGCAAACAGCCATGCATATCTCTCTATCAGTGTTATAGAGGGCAAATAATTTATGAGTTTACCCTGCATAAGCTTTATACAGGGTAAAACGTATTTATTTGGGTTTAGACCCCATTGGGAGCTGGGCATCTGAGTGTTAGAGACAAGCACACTTCTGTTATCTGCTTTCAGGTAAACCTGCAAGTAATTCAGACTCTGGGTCTTTGTTGGAGTAGATGGCTGTGTCTGGCTCAGCAAGACAGGGTGCTGGGGTCCCAAGATGGCAGGGAAAGCAGAAGCAGAGGTAGTCTTGGCACATCGGGTGGCACCTCCCAAGGGGGGTTCTGTGTTCCAACCCATCACAGCCAGGTCATAGCTTTCGGGCATTCGATCATTAGAAATATAGATAGCTGGGTTTGCAATGACTGGGAGAACTGCATGGTGACTTGCCTTCCTGCGGATCTCTCAAGACATGTAGATTGACTTATGCGTAGTGATGGGGAAGTCGTGGTATATGTAGGTATCAATGACATAATGAAGGATAGGAGAGAGGTCCTGGAGGCCAAATTTAGGCTGCTAGGTAAGAGATTGAAATCCAGGACCTCCGAGGTAGCATTCTCTGGAACATTTCCAGTTCCATGTGCAGGGCTAATGAGACAGGCAGAATTGTAGGGTCTCAAAGCCTGGAGGGATATAGATTTATTGGGAACTTGGAAAACTTTTTTGGGAAAGGAGGAAGCCTAAGCAGGAAGGCTGGGCTCCACCTAAACCAAAATGGAACCAGAATCCTGGCACTTAAAATTAAAAGTCTCATAGAGCAATTTTTAAACTAAGGGCTGGGGGAAAGCCGACAGGTGCAGAGGAGCATGGTTTGGGACAGAGACATCCCTTAGGGGGTGATCTATTAATGGAGATTCTTTCTGTCCTAGTAAAGAGAGAATGGAAGATGATAAAATACAGATAGGATCTGATGAGAAACAGTCAAATGAAAAAACTCCCATTCAGTTACATCAAAAAATGGCATACAGCTAAAAAGTGACAGTTTATAAAGTGTTTTTTTTTAACAATGCTAGAAGTCTAAATAATAAGATGGGTGAACTAGAATGCCCCCTCTTAAATGAGGATATCGATACAATAGTCATCACAGAAGCTTGGTGGAATGAGGATAATCAAAGGGTAGAAAATATATCAGAAGGACAGAACAGGTTGTGCTGGTGGAAGAGTGGCACTATATCTTATATAAAGTGTAGAAACAAATGGAGTAAAAATCTTAAATGAACCAAACTGTACCAAAGGATCTCTATGAATAGTAATTGCATGCGCTAATAAAAAGAATATAGCAGTAGGGATATATTACTGATCAGCTGCCCAGGATGGTGATAGTGATGGAGTTGTTGCTCTGTGGAACCCTGACATAGTCCTGATCTTACGGTCTCAGAGTATCTGAGCACCTTGAATGTATTTATCCTCCTGCCATCACTACGAGGGAGGGCCAAGGTATTATCCACCTGAGCAGAGGCTTGGAGACAGCCAATGGATTCCCCATGGTCACAGTGAACAAGGGAATTAAACCCACCTATCCTGAGTCACGGAGCATTGGCTAGACCACAGGACCAGGCTTCCAGCCATCTGAGTGGTGACGGAGCTGTATGTAATCTCTACTGCACCTGCAGAGCTCCACCTCCCTGCAGTGCTGTAGAGAGCAGGGATGGCAAAAGGAGCTAGTTACAGTGGTTTGATTCTCTGGCCTCTTCTCCCCCTGCCTTCGCAGAGTTTAGAGTAGCCTGGGCACTTGTCTATCCTCTGCCTGATTTTATCAGCTTCCAAGAGCACAGCACACTCTGTCCATGTCCCTGCGGATCAGGGCCACCACAGAGTGCCCTTTGGGGGCTTGAAGTAGCTGTTCAGGTGCCCATCTCTTCCCTCTAGGGTCCTTGCAATGACTTACTCTCAGCCTTGAATATTTAAAGCAGGAGCTCCCTTTGTGGGGTCACATTTATTCAGGCTTCTCCAAAACACGAGGTCTCCTACCCTCCAACTTGACCAGTCTGATTTACCCATAAACACCCTATCATCCTTTTTGCTGGTGTCTGCATTGCTTCAGACTTGCTGCAACCCCTTTGCCCTTGAGCCTCTCCCCCACGTCTGTTACCACTAGGCCCTGCCCCCTGCTCCTTCACTTCCCCTGAAGCTCCGCCTCCTGGCCACCCCAGAGCCAGGCCACTCCAGAGCATCTACTGTGATGTTCTCTGATCAAAATATGATCATATAGATCACTTTTGCAACCACTGTTATATATTTGCAACAAACTTGTACAAAATGTGGCATGTACGATGTCAATGAAAAGGTTATGATATGCTCTTTGTGGTTGTGCTATCTTTATGCATGTATCATTTTTGTATTTGAACATATGACTATTGGCTCTATACCTGGATTTCAAATGTTTGCCCCTGGAGTAATGCCCACAAACTAGTTAGACTGTAATTCTTGGAAAAACTATTCCAATTAAAGGTTCATCAAGAAAGACTTAAATGACAATGGACCATTGGAGATGCCCATCTACATTGAATGGACTGTCCTGCAAATGTGATTGTCCATGTGATTCCAAACCCCAACTTGTCACCTCTAATTTTCCACTAGCTGTGCTGAGGGCTTTGTTTAAAACAATGATTTTCCCTCCATATGGCAGACGCTATAAAACACTGTAAAAAGAATCATCTCCATTTTGCTTCTTTCCTGCTCAAGTCTCTGGACAATGAACTTACACTAATGGGAGCGTTCTCAGCAATAGAATGAGGTCCTTCCAATGATTTGAAAGCAACCAGATACTCATCAAGGCAGCAGTTTGTACCATCACTTCTACAAGCCTGAAATAAGATCTTTTCATTTATTATTGGTTTTTGACTCCTTTAACCAATTTTAACTCTCACCTTTCTTTCTTTTTCGTTTTTTCTTTTTACAAATAAACCTTTAGATTATAGATACCGAAGGATTGGCATCAGCATGATTTTGGAGTAAGATCAGAGGTATATATTGACCTGGGTGTGCGGTTTGTCCTTTGGGATCAGAAGCACCTGTTATTATTTTAAAGAACCACACATCTTTAACTCTAGTGTTTTTGATGGGGATATAAGACTGGAATATCTAAGGAAACTGCTTCTATGACTTCTTGTTAGCGATTGTAGTGAAAGAGAAGGTAACTTTGTGTTGCTGGTTTAGTATATCTCATGGTAGAATAATCATTAGTTTGGGGGTCTGTCTGTCCTTTTTCTCCACAGTTTGTCCTGAATTTGCTATTCACAGTTGTGATCCACAAAAGCACGGTTACAGCTACCCTGGGAGCCCAGGCTGCTGTGGGGATTCCCAGACTCTCCACCTTCTCTGGGGATGCATCCTGAGGGGCAGAGAGAGAGGTTGGCACATTCTCCTGTTCCCCCTGTCCCTGGCCCAGGGGAGGTGGAGGATCTGGAGCTCCCCACAGAGGATTTGGCTCCCTGATCAGCTCTTTCTAAGGCCTGGCTCTGGCTTCTGGCCTGGACAGGGGGTGGAGTCCTGGTTGGAAGAAGAGGAGCAGGGAGTGGGGCCTCCAGGGGGAAGAAGAGGGGCAGGGGCGGGGTCACCGAGGAGACCAGGCTCCCGGCCTGTGTCCCAATTTTGCCTTTTGAAAAGGTGGTCACCCTACACTGAATGGGCTGGGCTGGGATAGGAGCTAGCTGGGCCTGAGGTGAGGCCAATTTCCACTGTTTTGCATTGCTGGGGCAGCACAGATTATGCAGACTGGGAGGGAAACTAGGCCTGAGTTTCTTACCTTTACTCCTGTGTGTCAGACGCTTACTGATATATGCAGTTCTCTCCTGCCTCAGTGGGGAGTGGACCTGGCAGGTGTGCTGTGTGCAAAGCCATTAATGGAAGGGTTGCCTGAATGGCTTTTGCTGGTTCTCCTGTGTTAATCATGTCTCTGACATAACTCAGACACAATCACCTGGCTGAGGGTGTAGGAGAAGAGTGGCTGTCCGTGCCCCTTGAATAGCCCCCGTCCACAGCTGGTGCAGCACCCATTGGTCATACTGCACCTAGAGCGCTCAGGAGGGAACAGGATTGTGAACAGCTCTGCAGCTGTTTTCATAGCCCTTGGGTGTTTAGCCAGAGACCAGACAGTGACAGCCAGATGTAATGGGAAACAGTAACCACATTCCTTCTCTTTATTGACTATCGACAGGAATTGTGAGGTCAGAGCAGCCACCAATGCGCCTCTTTACGGGCCAACAGCCTAACAATCCCCTGGCTCTCCACAAACAGTCACTTTGTAAATGTGGCTGCCTGCCTTGTTCTCCCTTCCCCAGTGCCCTGTCCTCCCTCACCATCACTGTCCTCCCTCACCAGGCTTAGACCCCGTCTGAACCTCTCTGTATAGTGGAGATCAATAACTCATGTCATCTCGGATGTAGGGGTCCAGGATGGAACAGCTGACCCATGTTTTTTGTCTCCCATGTCACTGGACCCAGGTGGTGAACTGACCCTTCACTTGATGAACACCCTGATCATCCTCACACAAAGGTGTTTGCTTTTCACGCTGTACACGATTGGATTCATCATCGGTGGGAGAAGCAGGGAAATGTAGCCTAGGAGAATCTGAAGTAAGGGATCAGAGCCCTCCCCGAATCTGTGTATCAGAGACAAGCTGATCTCTGGTATGAAAAAGAGTAGGAGAGCGCAGAGGTGGGAGACGCAGGTGTTCAGGGCCCTCAGGGACTCCTTGTAGGACGCGATGCTCAGCACTGTTTTGAGGATCATCACATAAGAGAGGAAGATGAGCAGCGAGTCCAACCCCATTGATAAGGGTTTAGTAAACAATCCATAGATGCTGTTGACTGTGATATCTGAACAAGCCATCTTCATGACCTCCCGGTGCAGGCAGTAGGAATGGGAGAGGACATTGGCTCGACAGTATTGGAACTGTTTCAGGAGAAAGGGAAGTGGAAGTTTTATGACCATCGCTCTTAGCACAGCCACCAGTCCCATCTTGGCTATTCTCGATAGGTTTAAAATGGAAGCATATCTCAGCAGGTTATAAATTGCAATGAAGCGGTCAAAGGCCATTAACAACAGCACAGAGGATTGAATGCATTGAAGCAAGTGGATGAAGAAGAGCTGGGCTAAACAGGCATCGAGGCTGATCTCCCTTGAGTTAAACAAGTATATGCCCATTATCGTCGGTATGGTGGTTATCGATATGCCAAGGTCTGTGATGGCCAACATGGAAAGGAAAATGTACATGGGCTCATGCAGGCTTCGATCTGTTTTTACAATGAACAGAATGAGTGAATTTCCTACTATCGAAATAACATACATGAAGCAGAAGGGGACAGAAATCCAGAGATGTGCATCTCCATGACTTGGTAGCCCGGAGAGAAGGAATATTACAGATTTTAATTTTGTATCATTGACAGCTGACATATTGTACTGGGCAGGTCCAAGGTGTTCTGAAATGTCCGTTCTACAAGAAAAATTAGAGGCGATAAAATGATATTTAGCAAGTAATCATTCTGCTCCTAGGGCAAATCTACAGAGTCCCAGATCTCAATGTAGATAAGCAAAAACATACTGTTGGATTTACATGGTTCTGGTTAGTCAGACTGGAGCGGACTTGTAGTCCATCTACCCCAGTAACCAGTGGCCATGTCCAGATGCTTCAGATGAGGTGGAAGAAGCCATGAGTTAGGCAGCTATGAGATAACCTGCTCCCAGGGAGTTTCTCTTTGACACCCACTCATTAGACATATTTTGTGGTGTAAATCAGGAGGGTTTAGAGCTTCTCCAAAACTTTTTTTAAAACAATCCTCTCCACTGTAATTGGATTTTCTCTTTACTCAGTCCCCCTTGGAATCCTGCTAAGCTCTTGGCACCATTAATACCCTGTGGCTGTGAATTCTACAGCCTACTTGCATACTGTATGATATTACCATTGTGACCTTAGAACATAAAAATGTAAGAGTGGCCATACTGGGTGAGATGAAAGCTCCATCTAGCCCAGTATCCTGTCTTCGACAGTGGCTTAGGCCAGGTGCCCCAGAAGGAATGAACAGAACAGGTCATCATCAAAGATGATGCACCATCCATGAATGTATGTAGTTCTCTTTTGAACTCTGTTATACCCTTCACACAGACACTCTTTCTGGCTCTCCACTTCTGAGAGTGACCCCTTGTATCATGGTATGTGGGCAAATACATGGCAAGTACACGATGAAAACTGGAGTACTTGTGGCACCTTAGAGACTAACAAATTTATTAGAACATAATCTTTCGTGGGCTACAGCCCACTTCTTTGGATGCATATAGAATGGAACATATATTGAGGAGAAGTATCAGAGGGGTAGCTGTGTTAGTCTGAATCTGTAAAAAGCAACAGAGGGTCCTGTGGCACCTTTGAGACTAACAGAAGTATTGGGAGCATAACCTTTCATGGGTAAGAACCTCACTTCTTCAGATGCATCAGGAATCATAATACTCAAAAACCAGTGGGAGAACACTTTAACCTGTCTGGTCATTCAATGACAGACCTGCGGGTGGCTATTTTAAAATAGAAAAACTTCAAAAACAGACTCCAATGAGAGACTGCTGAGCTGGAATTGATAGGCAAACTAGATACAATTAACTTAGAATTGAATAAGGACTGGGAATGGCTGAGCCATTACAAACATTGAATCTATCTCCCCTTGTAAGTATTCTCACACTTCTTATCAAACTGTCTGTACTGGGCTAGCTTGATTATCACTTCAAAAGTTTTTTTTTTCTCTTACTTAATTGGCCTCTCAGAGTTGGTAAGACAACTCCCACCTGTTTATGCTCTCTGTATGTGTGTATATATATCTCCTCAATATCTGTTCCACTCTATATGCATCCGAAGAAGTGGGCTGTAGTCCACGAAAGCTTATGCTCTAATAAATGTGTTAGTCTCTAAGGTGCCACAAGTACTCCTGTTCTTTTTGCAGATAGAAACTAACATGGCTGCTACTCTCTGAAACCTGTCATGATGAAAACGGTCATTGTATTTATCTGTACTGCACTGAAGCTATTTTAAAATCTGTGTTATAGCTTCATTATATGAATTATTTTTCTCTGCACCCTTCAAAGTCCAGGTTATGCATCTGCCTCTTCCCAACATATCGGATACATTTTTAGGGTTAGGTCTTTCAATAACAGTGATATCAACATCCTCACATCACAGTTTCATGTGTAAATTCAATTAGAACCAGGCTCTATTAACTCACCCTTACCAAATGCTCCCAGTGATATTCTCTGACCCCAAGAATCCTTCCAAGAGAAGCTGAAGTTTACTGAATCCAGAGACTGTGATCATCCTCCCGCTTCTCTTTATCCCCATGGGACCTGTATTCTCTCCTCATGCAACCGTCTGTAGATATTTGGAAAATTACAAGCTAACACTGACAGTTATTTTAGCTGGGCAGGGGAGGAGTTGACATCACCAATAGGTCAATACTTCATACACTGGTATTGCACTAATATCCACTTCAGTGTACAAGTTACTTCAGCCATTCTCATTTAATTGGTGATGAGGGTCAATTAGATAAAATGACTTTTACACTCCCCTTTCCTGCACCTCAGCTAAACTCTTTGCTGAAACCCAGACCAGTTACCACAAACAACACAGCTGTATTCATAATCAAGCTAGAGAATAAAATCTTTGAAAATGTATTTGCTGATTAAATTTCCAGGAGCAAATAAACCCAAGTAGATTTGGGAATTAGTCACTCACATTCCGTGGGGTCTCCTGTCATTCAGTCCCTGGCAGGATCGGGCCCAGAGCACACGGCATTTCTAGAAATGGGACCCCTTGAGAAATCCTGTCTCGGGGCATCTGGGTTTTAACACTCCAAGCTCAGGTTTCTGTGTAACTTGAGTAACCCACTGAGCACCTTGGGCAGATGTAGAGAACAGGTTCACAAGCTACCTAGTGCTGCATGTCCTCCTGCCCCTGTTATGGAGTCACTCTGACAGCCCAGCCGAGTTCGCTGCAGTGGCACAGAATAACAGCTCGCAGCCTTTACCCTTCACTTCACGATGTAAAAGTAGTGAAACCTACCAACGTACCCAATTCCTGCTAGAAGGGGAGCTGCTGACACCAGCTGTCTTTACCATAACGGACAAGGCGACATCGGAGAGGTTGCACGGGCAGCAGGCAGTATCTGTTCAGATAGGGAGGCAACTGTGTTTATGAAGCATGTCTGCACATTCCCTTGGGGGCCACTTGGCCATCAGGGAACCTCAGCTGCTTGGCTTAGTGTGCACGAGCTTTAACCCCGTCACGGCCAATGGCACACCTCAAGAGGCCAAATCACAGGGGATGTTAACCAAGTGGACTGCAGTACCAGCCCTGATGCAGGCTCTATTCCTAGAATCCGGGCTTGTCATCACTGTTTGAATGGTTCTGATTAGTTACATGGCTACCTCGAGGGCGGCTGAGTGGTAAGGATGATGCCGTCACAGCTGTGATCTTACTGAAATAAAATAAAATAGAATAATAATATGGGGCTGATTACTCCCTGGCAGCCCCTTTCCTGCATTACAAACTCAGGGGGCAGCCCAGGGAAGGGAGATTCCAGAATGCTCCCTACATGGAAATTTCCCTTGGATCCTCCCAGTAGGGGGGACCCTTCCCTTCTCCCTGAGGAACAAGGAATAAGGAGGAGGATTTTAGAGAGGAGTGTGGAAGTATCACAAGGATGCTGGGAGTTTCCGCACAGTCAGGCTGGCAGAGATAGTCTGAGGGCAAAGGTCAGCTTCACACCTGACCCTCTAACACACTGAGCACAGAGCACTATGGTGACTGGGCGCAGGCTCACACGGGTTTCAGCAAAAGCTGCTTCCACAAGAAAGCAGTAAACAGATGGGAAGATGCTCTCAGAGACACAGGGAAAGTAGACTGGGTTGAAGCAGGGGTGTAGCCATCCACATAGCATCCAAGCCCCATCAACCATCTAGGACTACCGACTCCAGCTTGGTGCCCAGCTGTATCGCTCTCCTGCTGGTCCGGACAACTGATACCCTGGTCTCTTGCCCCAGATGGGGATGTGCCTTTTGGGGGCGGGTTTGGGCCAGTAGTGGATTAGCCACTGGTCCTAAGCCAATGGTGTCACCCTGCTCTATTCAGCCCACCTGCCACTCCTGCAGATAAGCGCGGTCTGGGTGCGGGGGATTGCCACCCTCCCTCCATCCGGCTGCCGGAGAGCAGGTCGGGGCACTGGAATTGCACCAGGCAGTAGGAGTGGGGCAAGCCGAGCATCTCAGAATCACTAGGTCGGGGAAGCGGAATAAGCCCCCACTGCCTGACAACTTTCCTTGACCGCACTCCCCGGCAGGAGAACCCGGGTGCAAACCCCTGCGCCCTTGCCCCATTTCCCCAGCAGGAAGGGGGCTGCAGAAGGGATGGAGAGGGAAACTCAGTTTTCCTGGCTGAACCAGGGCCACACAAAACCCTAATCTGCCCCTGTAGGTGGCGATGGGGCTCTGAAAGCTGGGCCCACCCAGTTTTCCTGTTCTAGCAACACCCCTGGTCCTAAGAGTCCCTCGGCTTCCCAAAATAAGGTAGGTTGGATCATTTCTGTTACTCTATCTCCAGAGCAAAGCCCGTCTAACTTAGCTGGCAGTGGTATGTGAGCAGGGCTGGATTAACTCTTCTGGGGGCCCCTATTAGAATTTGTGGGGCCCCCTAGGCTCCAGGGTGGGGGAAAAGATGAGGGGTTCAGAGTGCGGGAGGGGGCTGCGGGTTGAGGCAGGGTGGTGCTTGCAGGAGGGGGTGAGGGCTCCAACTGTGGGTGTGGGCTCTGGGGTGGGTCTGAGGTTGAGGCATTTGCAGTGTAGGAGGGGTCTCAGGACAGGGGATTGGGGTGGGGGTGGGGGTCTTGGCAGGAGTTACGGTGTGGGAGAGGGCTTAGGGTTGTAGTGTGGGGTCTGGGAGGGAGTTAGGGTTCAGGAGCAGGCTGGGGGTTGGGGTGTGGGGCCTGGGCAGGAGTAAGAGTGCACAAGGGGGCTCAAGGTTGGGGTAGGGGTTTGGGGTGTGGGCGCTGACCTAGGGCAGGTCCAGTTTGGTGGGGGGTGCAGGTGGCTCTGCGCGGCCCTGTGCTTGGCTGCAGATACCACCCCCCGCAACTTTAGAAGGAGCTTCCTGATGATCGCAGTGATAAGGCTCTAGTTGGCGGGGGGCGGGGGGGACAGCAGCTTCCTGTTGCTAATTCTCAGCTTCTGGGAAAAAGAGGCTAGGGACACCACACCTTCCCATCGTGGCTAATAGCCATTGATTGACCTCTCCTCTATAAGTGTATGTAAGTCTTTTTTGCACCCTGTTACAGTGTTGGCCTTCACAACATCCTCTGGCAAGTAATTCTGCAGGTTGTCTGTGCATTGTGTGAAGAAATACTTCCTTTTATTTATTTTAAACCTGCTGACTATTAATTTCATTTGGTGACCCCTAGTTCTTGTGTTATGAGAAGTAGTAAACAACACTTCCTTCTTTACTTTCCCCACACGAGTCATGATTTTATAGACCTCAATCATATCCTTCCTTAGTTGTCTCTTTTCGAAGTGAAAAAGTTACATTTCCAAGTTACATTCCTTTGGAGCTCTTGGGACCCATTCTAGTTTCCCTGTGCCTCTGAGAGCATCTTCCCATCTGTTTGCCTCTTTCTTGTGGAAGGAGCCTTTGCTGAAACCTGTGTGAGCCTGGAACCGAACCATTGTTCCTCTCTCAAGCTAGTGGCTGGGGAGGGGGTAGCTAACATCTCATCATATTGAGATTACTAGGAACTCAGGGAATTAAACTCCTGTGACATCATTAAACAGGAACCCAAGAACAATTCATTTTCCAGACGATAACGATGAGTCATGCTTTCTCCTGAATCTACTGAGAGACAAATCCTTCGACCAGGCCACAGAGCAGGGTCATATTGGACAAGCAATGCCACATGAGCTCCCAGTGTGACTCAAAATGGGCTAATGTGACCAATATGGACATAGGCCTGAAAAGGACCTCCTGGGTCAGCGTGCCTGGTCCGCTGTTATGGCAGTGATGCTCAAAGTGATCAACTTTGGTTAGTGTTGGGTTACAGATCACTGTAGTACTGAACACATTGGGGGTGAAATGTTATCAATGTTACTGTTTTTATTTTATGTATAAAGGGGAGCAAAACTGTGCTTAACCTGCCCCAAATGAGGGGGTCACCCTGAGCTGAAAGTGTCTAGTTAAACCAGGGTCTCAAATGCCAGATTCCTGTGAGGGTAATAGGGGTGGGGACAGGTGTCCTAGCCAGGATGTATGGCCTCTCCCTAAGGGTCCCAGGTCTGGTTTAACATTTTCCTACCCACTGTTCAAAGATAGAACTAAATAGGGTCCATTGGGAGCCTTTTGTTATTTTCAGTGATCAAATGAGAACTGAAATCACTTGTGGTGGGACGGCATTTCTGCCTGGCCTGCTAAAAGTTGAAAATCACTAACTCCTTCAGGACCAGACTCCAAAGAGAAACTGCTGAGCTCCAGTTCATTTGCAAATTTGACACCATCAGATCAGGATTAAACAAAGACTGTGAATGGCTATCCAACTACAGAAGCAGTTTCTCCTCTCTTGGTGTTCACACCTCAACTGCTAGCAGAGCACCTCACCCTCCCTGATTGAACTAACCTCGTTATCTCCATGCTGATTTATACCTGCCTCTGGAGATTTCCATTACTTGCATCTGAAGAAGTGAGGTTCTTACCCACGAAAGCAGGTGAATGAGCTGGTGATGTTGTAGCTGATCTGATTAGGTCCTGTGGTGGTGTTGCTGGTGTAGATATGTGGGCAGAGTTGGCATCGAGGTTTGTTGCATGGGTTGGATCCTGAGTTAGAGTTGTTATGGTGTGGTTCGTGGTTGCTGGTGAGAATATGCTTAAGGTTGGTGGGTTGTCTGTGGGCGAGGACTGGCCTGCCTCCCAAGGTCTGTGAAAATGAGGGATCATTGTCCAGGATGGGTTGTAGATCACTGATGATGCGTTGGAGAGGTTTAAGCTGAGGACTGTAGGTGATGGTCAGTGGAGTTCTGTTGGTTTCTTTTTTGGGCCTGTCTTGTAGCAGGAGGCTTCTGGGTACACGTCTGGCTCTGTTGATTTGTTTCTTTATTTCCTTGTGTGGGTATCGTAGTTTTGAGAATGCTTGGTGAAGATCTTGTAGGTGTTGGTCTCTGTCTGAGGGGTTGGAGCAGATGCGATTGTACCTCAGTGCTTGGCTGTAGATGATGGATCGTGTGGTGTGACCGGGGTGGAAGCTGGAGGCAGGAAGGTAGGCGTAGCTGTCAGTGGGTTTTTGGTATAGGGTGGTGTTAATGTGGCCATCGCTTATTTGTACGGTGGTGTCTAGGAAGTGGACCTCCCGTGTAGATTGGTCCAGGCTGAGGTTGATGGTAGGGTGGAAGCTGTTGAAATCATGGTGGAATTCTTCCAGGGTCTCCTTCCCATGGGTCCAGATGATGAAGATGTCATCAATATAGTGTAGGTAGAGAAGGGGCATGAGTGGACGAGAGCTGAGGAAGCGTTGTTCCAGGTCAGCCATAAAAATGTTGGTATATTGTGGGGCCATGCAGGTGCCCATAGCGGTGCCACATGTCTGGAGATATATATTGTCACCAAATTTGAAATAATTGTGCGTGAGGATAAAGTCACAGAGCTCAGCAATAAGTTGTGCTGCGTCATCATCAGGGATACTCTTCCTGACAGCTTGTATTCCATCTGTGTGTGGGATGTTTGTGTAGAGAGACTCTACATCCATGGTGGCTAGGATGGTGTTTTCTGGGAGGTCACCAATGCATTGTAGTTTTCTCAGGAAATCTGTGGTGTCACGGAGATAGCTGGGAGTGCTGGTGGCCAATTTCTCCACATCGTTCTTGAAATGCGGTGCGCAGAACTGGACACAATACTCCAGTTGAGGCCTAACCAGCGCAGAGTAGAGCGGAAGAATGACTTCTCATGTCTTGCTCACAACACACCTGTTAATGCATCCCAGAATCATGTTTGCTTTTTTTTGCAACAGCATCACACTGTTGATTCATATTTAGCTTGTGGTCCACTATAACCCCTAGATTCCTTTCTGCCGTACTCCTTCCTAGACAGTCTCTTCCCATTCTGTATGTGTGAAACTGATTTTTCCTTCCTAAGTAGAGCACTTTGCATTTGTTTTTGTTAAACTTCATCCTGTTTACCTCAGACCATGTCTCCAATTTGTCCAGATCATTTTGAATTATGACCTTATCCTCCAAAGCAGTTGCAATCCTTCCTAGGTTGGTATCATCTGCAAACTTAATAAGCGTACTTTCTATGCCAATATCTAAGTCGTTGATGAAGATATTGAACAGAGACGGTCCCAGAACAGACCCCTGCAGAACCCAACTTGTTATACCTTTCCAGCAGGATTTGGAACCATTAATAACTACTCTGTGAGTATGGTTATCCAGCCAGTTATGCACACACTTTATAGTAGCCCCATCTAAGTTGTATTTGCCTAGTTTATTGATAAGAATATCATGCGAGACCATATCAAATGTCTCACTAAGGTCTAGGTATACCACATCCACCACTTCTCCCTTATCCACAAGACTTGTTATCCTATCAAAGAAAGCTATCAGATTGGTTTGACATAATTTGTTCTTTACAAATCCATGCTGACTATTCCCTATTACCTTACCACCTTTTGAGTGTTTTCAGATGATTTCCTTTATTACTTTCTCGATTATCTTCCCTGGCACAGAAGTTAAACTAACTGAATTCCCGCCTTATGAAAAATGTATATAAAGGGGTGGACAAAGAACAAAGGACAGAGAGGAGCCATCACGAAGAATCCCCTAGCTACCACCTGAGCTGGAACAAGAGCTGTACCAGGAGAAAGAATTGTGCCCAGGCTTGGAACATGTCCAGTCTGAGGAAAAAAACTTACTGAAGCATCTCTGAGAGTGAGATTATCTGTATTCAGTTTGATTAGACATAGATTTGCGCATTTTATTTTATTTTGCTTGGTGATTTACTTTGTTCTGTCTGATATTACTTAGAATCACTTCAGTCCTACTTTCTGTATTTAATAAAATAACTTTTTTACTTATTAATTGACCCAGAGTATGTATTAATACCTGGGGGAGCAAACAGCCGTGCATATCTCCCTATCAGTGTTATAGAGGGCAAATAATTTATGAGTTTGCCCTGCATAAGCTTTATACAGGGTAAAACGGATTTATTTGGGTTTAGACTCCACTGGGAGTTGGGCATCTGAGTGTTAGAGACAAGC
This sequence comes from Malaclemys terrapin pileata, assembly GCF_027887155.1. Taxonomy (NCBI): domain Eukaryota; kingdom Metazoa; phylum Chordata; order Testudines; family Emydidae; genus Malaclemys; species Malaclemys terrapin. The sequence continues at coordinate 349,023,308 of NC_071505.1, read as the reverse complement.
ACACTTCTGTTAGCTGCTTTCAGGTAAACCTAGAGCTTTGGGGCAAGTAATTCAGACTCTGGGTCTTTGTTGGAGTAGATGGCTGTGTCTGGCTCAGCAAGATAGGGTGCTGGGGTCCCGAGATGGCGGGGAAAGCAGGAGCAGAGGTAGTCTTGGCACATCCGGTGGCACCTCACAAGGGGAGTTCTGTGATCCAACCCATCACAGACAGGTCATAGCTTTCGGGCATTCGATCATTAGAAATATAGATAGCTGGGTTTGCAATGACTGGAAGAACTGCATGGTGACTTGCCTTCCTGCGGATCTTTCAAGACATGTAGATAGACTTATGCGTAGTGATGGGGAAGTCGTGGTACATGTAGGTATCAATGACATAATGAAGGATAGTAGAGAGGTCCTGGAGGCCAAATTTAGGCTGCTAGGTAAGAGATTGAAATCCAGGACCTCCGAGGTAGCATTCTCTGAAACATTTCCAGTTCCATGTGCAGAGCTAATGAGACAGGCAGAATTGCAGGGTCTCAAAGCCTGTAGGGATATAGATTTATTGGGAACTTGGAAAACTTTTGGGAAAGGAGGAAACCTGTGCAGGAAGGCTGGGCTCCACCTAAACCAAAATGGAACCGGAATCCTGGCACTTAAAATTAAAAGTCTCATAGAGCAATTTTTAATCTAAGGGCTGGGGGAAAGCCGACAGGTGCAGAGGAGCATGGTTTGGGACAGAGACATCCCTTAGGGGGTGATCTATTAATGGAGATTCTTTATGTCCTAGTAAAGAGAGAATGGAAGATGATAAAATACAGATAGGATCTGATGAGAAACAGTCAAATGAAAAAACTCCCATTCAATTACATCATATAATGGCATACGGCTAAAAAGTGACAGTTTATAAAGTTTTTTTTTTACCAATGCTAGAAGTCTAAATAATAAGATGGGTGAACTAGAGTGCCCCCTGTTAAATGAGGATATTGATACAATAGTCATCACAGAAGCTTGGTGGAATGAGGATAATCAAAGGGTAGAAAATATATCAGAAGGACAGAACAGGTTGTGCTGGCAGAAGAGTGGCACTATATCTTATATAAAGTGTAGAAACAAATGGAGTAAAAATCTTAAATGAACCAAACTGTACCAAAGGATCTCTATGAAAAGTAATTCCATGCTACTAATGAAAAGAATATAGCAGTAGGGATATATTACCCATCAGCTGCCCAGGATGGTGATAGTGACTGAGTTGTTACTCTGTGGATCCCTGACACAGCCCTGATCCCATAGTCTCAGAGTATCTGAGCACCTTGAATGTATGTATCCTCCTGCCATCGCTGCGAGGGGGGGCCAAGATATTATCCACCTGAGCAGAGGCTTGGAGACAGCCAATGGCTTGCCCATGGCCACAGTCAACAAGGGAATTAAACGTGCCTGTCCTGAGTCACAGAGCAGTGCCTAGCCCACAGCACCAGGCTTCCAGCCATCTGAGTGGTGACAGGCCTGGATGGAATCTCTGCTGCACCTGCAGAGCTCCCCCTCCCGGCCATGCTGCAGAGAGCGGGGATGGCAAGGAGCCAGTTACAGAGGTTTGATTCTCTGGCCTGTTCTCCTCCTGCCTCAGCAGAGTTTAGAGCAGCCTGGGCACTTGTGTAACCTCTGCCTGACTTTAACAGCTTCCAAGAGCACAGCACACTCTGGCCATCTTCCTGCGGACGGGGGCCACCACAGAGTGCACCCTGGGGGCTTGAGTTAGCCCTACAGACACCCTGCTCTTCCTTCTAAGGTCCTTGCAATGACTTACTGTCAGCCTGGAATATTTAAAACAAGAGCTCCCTTTGAGGGGTCACATTTATTCAGTCTTCTCCAAAACACAAGGTCTCCTATGCTCCAACTTGACTAGTTTGATTTACTCATGAACACCCTAACATCCTTGTTGCTGGTGTTTGCATTGCTTCAGACTTGCTGCAAACCCTTTTCCCTTGAGCCCCTCCCCGCATCTCTTACCACTAGGCCCTGCCCCTTGCTGATCCACTTCCCCTGAGGCTCCACCTCCTGGCCATGCCAGAGCCAGGCCATGGTAAGAGCTACTGTGATGTTCTCTGATCAAAATATGACAATTTACATCACTTTCGCAACCACTGTTATATATTTGCAACAAACTTGGACAAAATGTGTCATTTAAGACGTCAGTGAAAAGGTTATGATTTGCTGCTTATGGTTGTGCTATCTGTATACATGTATCATTCTTGTATTTGAAGGTATAACTATTGGCTCTATACCTGGATTTCAAATGTTTGCCCCTGGGGTAATGCCCACAAAGTAGTTAGCCTGCAAATCTTGGAGAGACTATTCAAATTAAGGGCTCATCAAGAAACACTTAACTGACAATGGACCATGGGAGACGCCCATCTACACTGAATGGACTGTCCTGCAAAACTTCTGTCCGGGTATAGGTAATGATTTCCTGCTGTAACTAAGCCAAATTATGCATGGAGATGTGACTTGGTCATGTGATTCCAAACTCCATCTTTTCACCTGTAATTTTCCCCTAGCTGTGCTGAGGGCTGTGTTAGAAACAGTAGGTTTCCCTCCATATGGCCAACACTATAAAATTCTATTAAAAGAAACACCTCAATTTTGCTTCTTTCCTGCTCAAGCCTCTATACTATGAATTTATATGAATGGGAGCATTCTAACCAATGCACTGAGGGCTTACCAGTGATTTGGAAGCAACCAGAGACTTGTCAAGCCAGCAGCTTAGTCCATCACTGCTACAAACCTGAAATAAGAACTTTTCATTTATTGCACGTATTTGACTCCTTTAACCATTTTTAACTCTAACCTTTCTTTCTTTCTTTCTTTCTTTCTTTCTTTCTTTCTTTCTTTCTTTCTTTCTTTCTTTTTATAAATAAACCTTTACATTATAGAAATCAAAAGATTGCATCAGCATGATTTTGGGGTAAGATCAGAGTTATATATTGACCTGGGTGTGCGGCTGGTCCTTTGAGATCAAATGAAACTGTCATTACATTAAATTTGTTCTAACGAACCACACACCTTTAAATCTAGTGTTTTTGATGGGGACATAAGGACTGGAATATGTAAGGAAACTGCTTTTACGACTTCTTGTTAGCCATTGTGGTGAAACAGAAGTTTACTATGTGTTGCTGGTTTGGTATATCTCACAGAAGAATAACCACGACTTTGTGGGTCTCTCTGCCCTTTTTCTAAGCAGTTTGTCCTGAATTTGGTATTCACAGTTGTGACCCACAAAAGCACGGTTACAGCTACCCCAGAAGCCCAGGCTGCTCTGGGGATTCCCAGACTCTCCACTTGCTCTGGGGATGTGTCCTGAGGGTCAGGGACATAGGCAGCAGCATTCTCTTGTCCCCCCAGTCACCTGCCCAGGGCAGGTGGAGGATCTGGGGCTCCTCACAGAGGCTCTGGCTCCCTGATCAGCTCTTTCTATGGCCCGGCTCTGGCTTCTGGCCTGGACAGGGGGTGGAGCCTCAGTGGAAGAGAAGGAGCAGGGAGTGGGGCCTCTAGGGGGAAGAAGAGGGGCAGAGGCAGGGTCACTGAGGGGACCCGGCTCCCGGCCTGTGTCCCGCTTTTGCCTTTTGAAAAGGTGGTCACCCTACACTGAATGGGCTGGGCTGGGATAGGAGTGAGTTGGGCCTGAGCTGAGGCCAGTTTCCATTGTTTTGCATTGCTGGGGCAGCGCAAATGGAGCGGACGGGGAGGGAACCTAGGCCTGAGTCTCTTACCAGGCCTCCTGTGTGTCAGACCATTTCTCACACATGCAGCTCTGCCCTGCCTCAGTAGAGAGTGGACTGAGCAGATGTGCTGTGTGCAAAGCCAATAATGGAGGGGTTCAGTGAATGGCTTCTCGTTCTGATCCTGTGTTGATCATGTCTCTGACACCACTCAGTCACAAGCACCTTGACTGAGTGTGCAGGGGAAAACTGAGTGACTGAGTGAATAGCCCCTGTCCCCAGCTGATGCAGCACCCATGGGTCATGCTGAATCCAGAGCGCTCAGAAATGGCCAGGACTGAGACTGCAGAACAGGTCTGCCACTTTTTTCATAGCCCTTGGATGTTTAGTCAGACATGGGACAGTGACAGGCCATCAGTAATGTGAACCAGCATCCACATCCCTTCCCTTTATTTACTATCAACAGGAATTGTGAGGTGGGAGTAACCATGGATATGACTCTTTATGGGCCAAAATTCCACCCCCCAAAAAGTTACTCAGTAAATGCTGCTGCCTGCCTTAGTTTCCTACCTCAGTGCCCAGTCCTCCCTCACCATCCCTGTCCTCCTTCACCAACCTTAGACCCTGTCTGAACCTCTCTATATTGTGGAGATAAATAACTCCTGTCATCTTGGATGTAAGGGTCCAGGATGGAAGCGGTGGCCCATGATTTTCGTCTCCCATGTCACTGGTGCCAGGTGGTGAACTGACCTTTCACTTGACAAACACCCTGATTATCCTCACACGAAGGTGTTTGATTTTCACACTGTACACAATTGGGTTCATCAGCGGAGGGAGAAGCAGCGAGATGTAGCCCAGGAGAATCTGCAGCATGGGAGAAGAGCCCTTCCCAAAGTACTGTATCACAGTCAAGCTGATATCTGGTGTGTAGAAAAGCAGGATGGCACAGAGGTGGGAGACGCAGGTGTTCAGGGCCCTCAGGCACTCCTCGTGGGACGCGATGCTCAGCACTGTTTTGAGGATCATCACATAAGAGAGGAAGATGAGCAGCGAGTCCAACCCCATTGTTAAGAGTTTAGTAAACAATCCATAGATGACGTTGACTGTGATATCCGAACAAGCCATGTTCATGACCTCCCGGTGCAGGCAGTAGGAATGGGAGAGGACATTGGATCGACAGTATCAGAACCATTTCAGGAGAAAGGGAAGTGGAAGTATTATGACCATCGCTCTTATCACAGCCACCAGTCCCATCTTGGCTATTCTCGGCAGGGTTAATATGGAAGCATATCTCAGCGCGTTATGGATCGCGATGAAGCGGTCAAGGGCCATCAACAACAGCACAGAAGATTCAATGCACTGAAGCAAGTGGATGAAGTAGAGCTGGGCTAAACAGGCATCAAGGCTGATCTCCCTAGAGTTAAACAAGTATGTTCCCAATATCGTCGGTATGGTTGTTATCAATATGCCAAGGTCTGTGACGGCCAACATGGAAAGGAAAATGTACATGGGCTCATGGAGGCTTGGATTCATTTTTACAATGAACAGAATGACTGAATTTCCTACTATCGAAATAACATACATGAAACAGAAGGGGATAGAAATCCAGAGATATGCCTCTCCTTGACTCGGTAGTCTAGTGAGAAGGAAAATTACAGATTTAAATGTTGTGTCATTGACAGCTGACATATTCTACTGGGTAGATCTGAGGAATTCTGAAATGTTCTTTCTAAAACAAAAGAAAGAGGAGATTAGATATTTATCAAGAAATCATTCTGCTCTGAGTGCAGGCCTAAAGACTCCTAGAGCTCAAGGTAAATAAGCAAAAACATACTCTGGGATTCACATGGTTCTGATTAGTCAGACTGGATCAGATTTGTAGTTAATCTACACCAGGAACCAATGGCCATGTCCAGATGATTCAGAAGAAGGTGAAAGAAGCCCTGAAATTGGCACTGGTGCCAGGGAGTTTTCCCCTGACACCCACTAGTTAGACAAATTTTGTGGTGTAAATCAGGAAGGTTTAGAGCCTCTCTAAAAGATTTTTAAAACAATCCTCTCCACCATAATTGGATTTTCTGATTACTCAGTCCCTCTTTGAATCCTGCTAAGCTCTCGGCCCCTTTGATATCTTGTGGCTGTGAATTTCACAGCCTACTTCAGCATGGTGTGATTTTAACATTATGACCTTAAAACATAAAAACATAAGAGTGGCCATATTGGGTGATACGAAAGGTCCATCTAGCCCAGTATCCTTTTTTCAACTGTGGCTTATGCCTGGTGCCTTAGAGGGAATGAAGAGAACAGGTCATCATCAAGTGATCCATCATCCATGAATTTATGTAGTTCTCTTTTGAACTCTGTTATACCCTTCACACAGACACCCTTTCTGGCCCTCCACTTCTGAGTGTGGCCCCTTGTATCATGCCATGTGTGTAAATACATGGTAAGTGCATGGTGAAAACGGTCATTGTATTTATTTGTCCTGCACTGATGTTATTTTTAAATGTGTTTTATAGCTTCATTATATGAATTATTTTTTTGTGTGCCCCTAACAGTTCAGATTATGCAATTGCCTCTTTCCAGCATATCAGATAATTTTTTAGGGTCAGGTCCTTAATTCAATATAACAGTGATATCAACAGCCACCCGCCAGAGTTTCATGTGTAAATTCAATCAGAACTAGGCTCTATTAACTCACCCTTACCAAATGCTTCCATTGATATACTCTGACCCACAAGAAACCCTCCAAGAGAGGCTGAAGTGCTTTGCCTGGGCAATTTTGATGGAATCCAGAGACTTCGATCAGCTTACAGGTCTCTCTTTATACCCCTGGGACCTGCGTCCTCTGCCCATGCAACATGGAAAATTACAAGCTAACACTGACAGTTATTTCAGCTGGGCAGGGGAGTTGGCTTCACACATGGATCAATACTACACAGGTATTGCGCTAATATCAACTTGAGTGTACAAGTTACTTCAACCGTGCTCATGTAATTGGTGACTGGGGTCAATTACATACAGCTACTATACCACTCCCCTTTCCTGCACCTCAGCTAAGCTGTTTGCTGAAACACAGTCCGGAGGTTCTGATCTCTCATGACTTTTTTGAAATTCTTGCACAAGTCTTGCAGAGTTATTGAGTGCATGACTCTGAATGTAAGTGTTAGAATCAGCTTCTAGTCAGCTACCAGGAGACAGTATCCCTGCTCCTTCCGGCCGAGATTCTAACAACTCTGCTCCTGGCTTTCGATATAGAGGCATGGCATGAAAGTTTGGTTTGTAATGTCTGTATTACAATGAATAGTTTTGGCCTAACATTTACACTTCTGTACCTTAGTACACACATGTCAACCACAGGTGCTGAACCCACTCGGACCTGCTCAGCAAGCACAGTTGACCCACAGTGGGCTGTAGCCCAGTGCCCATTCTGAGAGTGGGAGAATGTAGGGATCCATCCCATGAGCAGGAAGGCTTCAAGGCCTGACATCTGGAACTCAGAGACCATAGAGGGGGAGGAGATGCCACTAGCCCTGTAACTGTAGTAACTATAAAGCAAAAAGATGCCCTCTTGGACCTGTTCCCACAAAGCAATGCAGCTCTGAAATCCTGCCTTCACAATCAAGCCAGAGAATAAAAGCTTTGAAAATGCATTTCCTGATTAAATTTCCAGGAGCAAATAAACCTGAGTAGATTTGACAGCTAGTCACTGACATTCCGTGGGATCTCCTGTCACTCAGCCCCTGGCAGGATCGGGCCCAGAGCACACAGCACCTGTAGAAATGGGACCCCTGGAGAAATCCTGACTTGGGGCATCAGGCTTTTAACACTCCAAGCTCCGGTTTCTGTGTAACTTGAATAACCCACTGAGCACCTTGCTGCATGTCCTCCTGTGCCTGTTACAAAGTCATTCTGACAGCACAGCTAAGTTCACTGAAGTGGCACAGAAAAGCTTCAGATTTAAACAGCTTGTAGCCTTTCCCCTTCACTTCACATTTTAAAGCTAGTGAAACCTGCCAACGTACCCAATTCCTGCTAGAGGGGGAGCCGCTGACACCAGAGGTCTTCACCTTAAAGGACAAGGAGTCATCAGAGAGGTTGCACGGGCAGCAGGCAGTATCAGTTCAGATACGGAGGCAACTGTCTTTATGAAGCATGTCTGCACATTCCCTTGGGGGCCACTTGGCCATCAGGGAACCTCAGCTGCTTGGCTTAGTGTGCACCAGCTTTAACCCCGTCACGGCCAATGGCAAACTGCAGGAGGCCAAATCACAGGTGACATGGTGATGCTACCTGATTGGTCGGCAGCGCCAGCCTTGCTGCAGGCTCTATTCCTGGAATCTGGGCTTGTCATCACTGTTCGAATGGTTCTGATTGTGACATGGCTGCCTCGAGGGCAGCTGAGTGGTAACGATGATGCTGTCACAGCTCTGATCTTGCTAAAGTAGAATAATAATATGGGGCCTGATTACTCCTTGGCAGCCCCTTTCCTGCATTACAAACCCAGGGTGCAGCACTGGGAAGGGAAGGGAGATTCCACAGTGCTCCCTACATAGAAATTTCCCTTGGATCTTTCCAGCAGGGGAGGACCCTTCCCTTCTCCCTGAGGAACAAGGAATAAGGAGGAGGATTTTGGAGGGGAGTGTGGGAGTGTCACGGGGATACCGGGAGTTTCTGAACAGTCACCAGACCAGTGTTTGCTAACCATTGCAAACAATGGAGCAACAGACACAGAAGCTTCATCTTAGATGGTCTGGCTGGCAGAGAGTAGTCTGTGGGAAAAGGTCATCTTCGCACCTTGACCCTGTAACACACTGAGCACAGAGTTCTATGGTGACAGGGCCTAGGCTCACACAGGGTTCAGCTTCCACAAGAAAGGAGCAAACAGATGGGAAGTTGCTCTCAGAGACACAGGGAAACAAGGCTGGGTCGAAGCAGGAGTGTAGCCATGGGTGGGCCTGGGGGGCCAGAGCCCACCCACTGAGCATCCAAGCCCAATCCACCAGCTGGGACTCCCGACTCCAGTTTGGTGCCCAGCTGTAGCCCTCTCCTGCCGGTCCGGAGCACTGATTCCCTGGTCTCTCGCCCCAGATGGGGGTGTGCCTCATGGGGGTGGGTTTGGGCCAGTAATGGACTAGCTACTGGTCCTGGGCCAACGGTGTCACCCTACTCCGTTCCGCTCACCTGACACTCCTGCAGTGAAGCAAGGTCGGGTGCGAGGGTTTGCCCCTCTCCCCCCACCCAGCTGCTAGAGAACAGGTAGTGGCACTGGAATAGCGCTGAGTGTAGTAGTAGGGCAAGCCCAGCATCTCAGAATCCCTGGGTGGGGAAAGCGGAATAAGCCCCCACTCCCTGACCACATGCGCTGACCCCACTCCCCAGCAGGAGAGCTGGCTGCAAACCCCTTCTCCGTTGTCCCCATTTCCCCAGCTTGAGTGGGGGGGGGGCTGCAGAAGGGATGGAGAGAGTACCTCAGTTTTCCTGGTTGAGCCAGGGCCATACAAAATCTTAATCTTCCCCTGTAGGGGGCGATGGGGCTCCTGAAAGCTGGGCCCACCCAGTTTTCCTGTTCTAGCTACACCACTGGTCCCAAGAGCCCCTTGGCTTCCCAAAAGAATGTAGGTTGCATCATTTCTTTTTCTGTTAGAGCAAAACCGGTCTAACTTAGCTTGTAGTGATATGTGAGCAGCGCCGGATTAACTCTTCTGGGGGCCTAGGGCTATTAGAATTTGTGCCCCCCCCTAGGCTCCAGAGTGGGGACAAAGATGAAGGGTTCAGCGTGCGGGAGGGGGCTGCGGGTTGAGGCAGGAGGGTGGGTGCAGGAGAGGGTGAGGGCTCCAACTGTGCGTGTGGGCTCTGGGGTGGGTCTGAGGATGAGGTGCTTGGAGTGCAGGAGGGGGCTCAGGGCAGGGGGTTGGGGTGGGAATGTGGAGTCTGGGCAGGACTTAGGATTCAGGAGATGGCTAGTGGTTGTGGTGCAGTTCCTGGGCAGGAGTAAGGGTGTGCAAGGGGGATCAGGGCTGGGGCAGAGGTTTGGGGTGTGGGGTGCTTCCCTGGGGTAGATCCCGTTTGGTGCAGGGGTGCAGGTGGCTCCGTGTGGCCCTGTGCTTGCCTGCAGGTACAGCCCCCCATGAAAGCAGCTTCCTGACACTCGCAGTATCGTGGCTCTAGGTGCGGGGTATGGGACGGCAGCTCCCTGTCGTTCATTCCCAACTTCTGGCAAACAGAGGCTAGGGACACCACACCTTGCCTTCCTGGCTAATAGCCGTTGATGGACCTATCTTCCATGAATTAATCTAGTTCATTTTTGAACCCTGTTATAGTCTTGGCCTTCACAACATCCTCTGGCAAGGAATTCCTTTTATTTGTATTAAACCTGCTGCCTACTAATTTCATTTGGTTCACCCGAAGAAGTGGGCTGTAGTCCACGAAAGCTTATGCTCTAATAAATTTGTTAGTCTCTAAGGAGCCACAAGTCCTCCTGTTCTTTTTGCGGATACAGACTAACACGGCTGCTACTCTGAAACCTAAAATTAATCAGGTTCTTAAAAGAAGAACATTATTATAAAGAAAAAAAGTAAAAGAATCACACCTGCAAAATCAGAATGGAAGGTAACAATACAGGGTAAGAAAAATATTTAAAACACAGAGGACTCCTCTCTGGACTCAGCTGCACAGTTACAAAACAGGAATAAAACTCCCTCTTAGCATAGGGAATATTCAGAAGCTAAAACAAAAGGTAATCTAACTCATTTCCTTGTCTCACTTACAATCTCTGTAATTATTAAATGGATAATTTCAGGTATATTTTTAGGAGATGATGTCGTTGCTTGGTTTCTCTGTCCATCCGCAGAGGAAACAAACAAAGAGAGCGCAAGCAAAACCTCCCCCCAGCCCAGATTTGAAAGTATCTTCTTTCCTTATTGGTCCTTTTGGTGAGGTGCCAACCAGGTTATTTGAGCTTCTTAACCCCTTACAGGTAAAGTAATTTAGTTCAGCTACCCGGGCGGGATTTTATGTAACCCTTATCTCTATGTTTATGACAGTCAGTGTGCCCGGTCCCCTTCTGTTGCAGATGACCCAGGCATATCATCCTGTGAATAAACCTGTGTAAGCAGGGTCTGAGTGAGCTCTCCCCTGATAGGTATCCGGGAGGGGGAAAGACTTGAGGGGCAAACTTTACTTTCAGGAACACATGTACTCTGCCTAGGTATCCAGCAGATAGAGTGGTGATGCTCAAAGTGACCAACTTTGGTTAGTGTTGGGTTACAAATCACTGTAGTACTGAATACATTGGGGTGAAATATTATCAATGTTACTGTTTTTATTATATGAATAAAGGGGAGCAGAACAGTGCTTAACCTGTCCCAAATTAGGGGGTCACCCTCAGCAGAAAGTGTCTAGTTAAACCAGGGGCTCGAATGCCAGGTTCCTGTGAGGGAAATAGGGGTGCGGACAGGTGTCCTAGCCAGGATGTGTGGACTCTTCCTAAGAGTCCAGGTTTAGTTTAACATGTTCCTACACACTGTTCAAATATACAGCTAAATAGGGTCCAGTAGGAGCCTTTTGTGATTTTCAGTGATCAAATGAGAACTGAAATCACTTGTGGGGGGATGGCATTTCTGCGTGGCCTGCTAAAAGTTGAAAATCACTAAGAGCTGACAGTCACTAAGAGACTGACCTTCCAAGTTCAAAGCAGAGATACTGGTGGCAGCAGAAGGGAACAAACAGTCTGCCAGTGGAGAGGAACTGAGTCTAGTGGGATGGCCAGCCAAAGCAAGTGCTCAGATGGCAGAGCAAGCAAGGTGCCTTCTTCCCCAAGTGGGAGGTGAACTCACACATATGCACCTTTCAACCCTGTGTACTCACTGACCAAGGATGACCACAGTGAGTGGGGTGAGGTGAGGGAGCAGAGAGGGGCACAGTAAATGAACTTTTCCTTGTAGAACTCAAGCATATGAGGTAGAAAACACTGCCCCACATGCACTGTTCTGCTCACAGTTTTATGTTTATGAATCCTGCTTGTGGCATTTTCCCTCATTAATATCAGATGATTTCCCTCCTTTAAGTAAAAGTTACTTTCCTACACTCAGAGTTTGTGCTTGCAGGTGGAGAAGTATTGCCTTTCAGGGGCACCAAGGGGTGGGGTGTAATTTCCCCAGTTTAGTGGATGGGGGCTCGAGCTGCTTCTCTTTTGTACTGTTGAAAAGGAACCCCTAGAGATTGAAGACGGCCCTGGTTGCTGCTGCCTCCACCCGGCAGAAGGATGACATCTGCCAAGCTCCATTGTAAAACCAGCTGGGTTGTTTGCTCAACACTGCTCCTGTTGGGAGGCTGTTCCAGAACATCCCTCCTCCGATGGTCAGAAACCTCCTTCTCCTTTCCAGCCTCAGTTTGCTCCTGGTCAGTTTGTCCCCATTTGTTCTTGTGCCAGCACTGTATTTTAGGAGCTCATTTCCCTCACTGGTGTTTACTCCCCTGATATATTTATAGAGGAATTGGATCCCCACTCAGCCTGCCTTGTCTTAGGCTAAACCTGCCAAGCTCTTTCAGTCTTCTCCTAAACCAGGCTCTCCATTGCCCTGACCATGCTCTGCAATTCCAATTCCAGCCCAAATTCTTCTTTCTGGAATAGGAGTGATCAGAATTTTACACCGTTTGTCAGAGAAGGTCTCACCAGTGTCTGGAATAAGGATATTAATATTCACTATGTTCCTATTTATACAGCGAAGGGTAATTTGGAAACAACAAAGGAGGGGAAAGACCTGGGTGCATTACTCAGTCCAACAATGACTGTTAGACATCTATGTGATGTGGCTGTAAACAAGGCACATGATATCCTAGAATGTGTCAGGTGAGAAAGGTGTACAAGCTATTAGCCAGGATGGTTAGGAATGGTGTCGCTAGCATCTGTTTGCCAAGGGATGGATCACTTGATAATTGTCTATTTTCTCCATTCCCTCCAGGGCACCTGGCATTGGCCATTGTCAGAAGACAAGATACTTGGCTAGATATAAAATCAGTCTGACCCATTATGGCCATTCTTATTTTGTTAATTATCCTACTCTTAGAGTTTGGAACAACACCCATTTTCTGCTAAATGCTTATCACCGAGCAGATCCGACTCAGTCTCTTCCCTTTCGGTACTTGTGACCAGAGTTATATAGTCACCCCCAGCCTCCTTAAACAAGTAGATTTAGTAGTAAGCATCACAAAGCATTAGAGAAATTGGTTTTAAAATAACAGGCAACTGTCACATGACTACGCTCATCTATTTCACATATCACTGAAAACTAAGTTAGACAGGCTTTGCTCTGGAGATAGAGAAACAGAAAGGGTCCAACTTACATGTAGGTAGAAGCCCAGAAACGGAGAAGGAGCTATCCCATTTATTACATCCAATGCAGCATGTGGCATATATTTGCGTTCGGTGCAAGGAGCTCCTGGCCCTCAGAGACTGTGTATGGACTTTGGAGACCATGGTGGCTGAACTGGAGAAGCTAAGGGAGCCAGAGAGGTACATAGATGAGACTTTCTGGGACAGAGTAGTACAGGCACACCCCTGGTCAGACAAACTCTGTCCTGTTGAGGAGGATGAAAGTCTCAGAGAAGGAGAATAATCAACTGGAGCAGAAGGAAATCACCCCTTAGTTGGGACCCTCCTTCCTGCTCATGTTGTGGTATCCTCTCACATGGAGGATATCTCTCCAGGGAAGGGAACTCCAGTTATTAGGAAGAGACAGGTCATAGTTTTTGGATATTCAAAAATTAGGGAACATAGATAGCTGGGTTTGCAATGACTGGGAGAACTGCATGGTGACTTGCCTTCCTGGAGCAAAGGTTGCGGATCTCTCGAGACATCTAGGTGAACACAGTAGGAATGGGAAAGGACATTGGCTCCAAAGTATCTGAACCGTTTCAGGGGAAAGGGAAGTGGAAGTATTATGACCATCGCTCTTAGCATAGCCACCAGTCCCATCTTGACTATTCTCGGCAGGGTTAAGATGGCAGCCTATCTCAGCAGATCACGGATTGCGATGAAGCGGTCTAAGGCCATCAACAATAGCACAGAGGATTCAATGCACTGAAACAAGTGGATGAAGAAGAGCTGAGCTAAACAGGCATTGAGGCTGATCTTCCTATAGTTAAACAAGTGTGTGCCCAATATCGTCGGTATGGTTGTTATCAATATGCCAAGGTCTGTGACGGCCAACATGGAAAGGAAAATGTACATGGGCTCATGGAGGCTTGGATCTGTTTTTACAATGAACAGAATGAGTGAATTTCCTACTATCGAAATAACAATACATGAAGCAGAAGAGGATAGAAATCCAGAGATGTGTGTCTCCATGACTCGGTAGCCTGGTGAGAAGGAATATTACAGATATAAACTTTGTGTCATTGACAGCTGACATATAGGACGTGGCAGGTCCAAGGAGCTCTGAAATGTTCTTTCTAAGAGAAAAGAAAGAGGAGATTAGATGATATTTATCAAGAATTCATTCTGCTCTCAGTGCAAGCCCACAGACTCCCAGAGCTCAAGGTAGATCAGCAGAAAAAACAACAACAACAACAAAACCACACACACCCCTCTAGGATTTACATGGATCTGATTAGTCAGACTGGATCAGACTTGTAGTCCATCTACCCCAGTAGTCCATCTATCCCAGTGGCCATGTCCAGATGGTTCAGAAGGAGGTGAAAGAAGCCGTGAGTTAGGCAGCTTTAAAATAACCTGTTCCCAGGGAGTTTCCGCCTGACACCCACTAGTTATACATATTTTGTGGTGTAAATCAGGAAGGTTTACAGCCTCTCCAAAAGTTTTCTAAAACAATCCTGTAATGTAATTGGATTTTCTGATTACTTAGTCCCTCTTTGAATCCTGCTAAACTCTTGGCCCCATTGATATCTTGTGGCTGTGAATTCCACAGCCTACTTGATCACTGTGTGATTTTACCATTGTGACCTTAGAACATAAAAACATAAGAGGGGCCATACTGGGTGAGATGAAGGGTCCATCTAGCCCACTATCCTGTCTACTGACAGTGGCCAATGCCTGGTGCCTCAGAGGGAATGAACAGAACAGGGAATCATCAATTTTTCTATGAAAACTTACCCCAGAAATGGGTTAAAAGAAAACATTTTAGTTTTGATCCAAAAAAATTGTGTGTGTGTGTGTTGCGGGGGTGGGTGAGGATTCTGTCTTCCAGCCCAGCTCTAGCACAATCCATGAGCCACTGTGACTCCTGCTACAGGACCACACTACTAGATAGCAGCACTTTCCTCTCATCAGCCTCCCACACTCAGCACCCCCTGGGCATCTGCTAGGGTGGCTACGCCAGCTCTATAACAGAGGAATCCCCAGGAAAAGGTTTGTCTGCAGCACCACATCCATCAGTGGACAAATTTAAGAACATAAGAAAGTCCATATTGGGTCACACCAATGGTCCATCTATCTCAGTGTCCTGTCTTATGACAGAGGACGGTGCAGATGCTTCAGAAGGAAGGCCATGCAAATTCACAATAGAATGGGGTGTGACCCAAGCCCAGTTCTTAATACCTACTTTCTCTATTGGACTCAAACAACTCCCTCTCCCAGGCCCAGCTACCCCCAAACTTGGTGATGTTGGAAATTTGGATGCAGGGTGTGAGGTCTATCTCCAGCGCTAGAGCAGCTCTCATTGCTCATGGAGCAGTTGGGGATCAGGATCAAACCGAGAGGCAGCCCAGCAGGGCTCTGCTCTGCCAGGCAAACTTCTCCAGATCCTTCACTCTCTGAAAGGACAATTCCCCCCCTATTACTGCTGAGGAGCAGAAGGGGCCCAGAACTCTCTCATCAAAGGGGGTTGTACTAATGACAGGCCTCATCACCAGGGGGTGTTGGGTAGAGTTCAGAGTTCTCCACCCAGTACCCCAAATCATCCTTATGGGGCACACAGAGCTGAAATCTCTTTAAAGCACATAGCTATGGCCCCAATCATTATAGCATCTCAGTGCCTCGCAATCTGGAACATATTTATCAGTACAACACCCTGTAAGGTAGGGCCGTGCTACTAACACCACTGTGTAGATCCCAAGGCCAGAAGTCACCATTGTGATAACCTAGTCTGACCCCCTGCTTCACACAAGCCAGACACCTTCTGCACAATAAGTCCTAGAGCAGAGCTGTTAGAAAAACATCCTGCCTTGATTTAATAATGGTCAGTGATGGAGAATATACCATGGCCCTTGGTAAATTGCTCCCGTGGTTCATTACCATCATTGTTAAAAAAATTACACTTTAGTTCCAGTCTGAATGTGTCTAGCTTCAGCTTCCAGCCATTGGATCCTATTATAACTTTTTCTGATAGATTGCAAAACCCATTGTTAAACTTTTGTTCCCCTGGCAGGTACTTAAAGACTGTGATCAAATCGCCCTTAACCTTCTTCTCTTCAGTAAACTAAAGAATCTATCACTCTGTGGCAGGTTTCCTAATCCTTTAATCATCCCCATGGCTCTTTTCTGAACCCCTCTCCAGTGTATCAATGTCCTTCTTGAACGGTAAACACCAGAACTGGATACAGGAACCCAGCAGTGCTCGCATCAGTGCCAAATACAGAGGTAAATTAACCTCTCTGCTCCTACTCGAGACTCCCCTGGTTGTACATCCCAGTTTTTACTAGCTTTTTCAGCCATAGTGTTGCACTGGGAGCTCATGTTCAGCTGATTATCCACTATGGTCCCCAAATCTTTTTCAGTCATTGCTTCCCAACATTGGGGCCCTGTGACAATTTAGGGACTCACCACCACGGTGCCTCTTACTGGTCATGTCAGGGAATTGGTTCAATCCAGTAGAGCGCCCCTTTCTGGTGTCATCCTGTCTGTCGTCTCGCCTTTGGTTGGCACGTGGACCCGCGTTGCTCCCAACGCACAGTGTCCTCTTCTGGAACACTGTGCTCCGACAGTGTCCCTTTGTCCATTCACACCCCCTTCCGGGGGCTGGGTGACCCACAGTCCTACACCTCCAAGTCCAATCCCTACAGTCCAGGATCTGGTGTAGTTTCGGCTGGCCGCTCCCTGCGCCGTATGGCTGGGTGTACAGCCAAGGGGAACAAAGGGGGAGGGGGACTCAGGCCCGCCCACTACTCTGAGTCCCAGTCCAGAGGCCCTCTAGCAATAGCCTCGTTGTCCTCCTTCTCTTTCCTCCTCTGTCTGTTCCTCTGGACCGCTTCCCCAACAGCCCCTCTTCCCGCTAGGCCCTTTTCTTCAAGGCCTGCTGCCTGGCAGACTACGGAGTAGGACCTTCTCACACTGTCCATGGTGCTGGCCTCCCAGCTCTGGAGACAGACCTTCCCCTCTGAAGGCTTGGGACAGACTGACTGCTCTCTCCCTGAGCAGTCTTTTATATGTCTGAGCTTGGCCCTGATTGGCTGTCCCCAATCCGGCCTGATTGGCTCGCAACAAGCCCTTCTCTTATTGGCTGCCGGGATGTGCAGGCACCCGGGCCTGCCGCAGCCCACACTCTCTGGGCGTGGGACAGCCGCCCTACCACAGTCCCCCATCTGGTAAGGATAGCTAGCAACCCTTCTCCTAGATGTACACCTTTATGTTGACATGTATGAAAATGCATGTGACTGAGGAACAGAGGGACTAAGTGGGTTGCCCAAGGTCACAGAAGAAGTCTGTGGAAGAGCCTGGAACTGAAGTCAGTTCCTCTGAGTCCCAGGCCAGCTTTTCAACTGCTTAAGCATCCTTCCTCTCTGGGGCTAGCGGCTGGGGAGTGGTCAGCTGGGAGCTCAGCATGTTGAGATTACCAGAAATAGGAACCCAAGAACAATTCCTTTTCCAGACACTGAGTTCTGCTTTCTCCTGAATTTGTTGAAGGACAAATCCATCAGACAGAGCATAAAGCAGAGGTCATAGTGAATGAGCAACTTCACCTCAGCCCCCAGTGTGATGCAAAATGGGTGAATGTGACCCATTGGGATATAAGCCTGGAAAGGACTTCCTGGGTCAATGAGCCCAGTCCCCTGCTAAGGCAGGTGACCCCAGCATATTGGCCATTGTTGGAGGACAGGATCCTGGGCTAGATGGAACATTGGTCTGATCCAGTGTGGACATTCTTATATTTTTATGTTCTTAATTGTCCCACTCTTCGAGCTGGGAACAACACTAAATGTATGCTAAATGCTTATCACTAACCAGGTCTGACTGGACACCTCAGTTTTTTCCCTTCTCTTGTGACCAGAGCTAAACAGTCACGTCCAGCCTCCCTAAAGCACATAGCTATATTAGCAAACACCACAAAGCATTAGATAAAATGATTTTGAAATAAGAGGCAGCTGACAAGCTCTACACTCATCTATCTCATATATTACTACGAGCTAAGTTAAACAGGCTTTGCTCTGCAGATAGAGAAACAGAAGTGATCCAACTCTTTTAGGAGGACAGGAAATGACAGAAATCATAGAATCATAGAATCATAGAATATCAGGGTTGGAAGGGACCTCAGGAGGTCATCTGGTCCAACCCCGTGCTCAAAGCCGGACAAATCCCCAACTAAATCATCCCAGCCAGGGCTTTGTCAAACCTGACCTTTGAAACCTCTAAGGAAGGAGATGCCACTACCTCTGGAGGTAACCCATTCCAGTGCTTTACTACCCTCCTAGTAAAAAAGGTTTTCCTAATATCCAACCTAAACCTCCCCTACTGCAACTTGAAACCATTACTCCTTGTTCTGTCATCTGGTACCACTGAGAACAGTCTAGATCCATCCTCTTTGGAACCCCTTTTCAGGTAGTTGAAAGCAGCTATCAAATCCCCCCTCATTCTGCAGACTAACTAATCACAGTTCCCTCAGCCTCTCCTCATAAGTCATGTGCTCCAGCTCCCCAATCATTTTTGTTGCCCTTTGTTGGACTCTTTCCAAGTTTTTCCACATCCTTCTTGTAGTGTGGGGCCTAAAACTGGACACAGTACTCCAGATGAGGCTCTCCATCCCTTACACAGCCCCCCTTTTGCTGGGGAAATGGGATCAAGGGCACAGGGGTTTGCAGCCCTCCCCACCCACTCAGCGCTCCTTATCCCACTTCCTCCTCCCGGCACTCCTGCTTGGAAGTAGAGTCAGGGCACGAGGGCTTGTCCTACTTTCCCCAGCTAACGCTCCTGTCGGGGAATGGGGTCAAGGCACGTGGTCAGGAGGTGGGGGCCCATCCCGCTTCCCCCACCCAGTGATTATGCCGGGGAGTATGTTTGAGATGCTGGGCTTCCCCACTCCCTCTGCCCAGCACTATTCCAGCACCATAACCCGCAACTTGTCAGCTGCGTGTGGGGAGAGGGGTAATTGCTCACACCTGGACCTCGCTGTCCCACAGCAGTGCCAGGTGAGCGGAGCAGATCTGGGTGAGTCGGTTGGCCCAGGACCTGTGGCTAATCCACTACTGACCCAAACCCGCCCCCACGAGGCACACCCCCATCTGGGGTAAGAGACCAGGGAATCAGCACTATGGACCGGCAGGAGAGGGACACAGCTGGGCACTGAGCTGGATTTGGGAGCTCCAGCTGGTGAATTGGGGGCTTTGCCCCAATTTAGGTGCCCCAGGATGCTAAGTGGTGGCCCTGGCTCACTCAGTCCCACCCATGGCTACACTCCTGCTCCGACCCAGCCTAGTTTCCCTGTGTCTCTGAGAGCATCTTCCCATCTGTTTGGCCCTTTCTTGTGGAAGCAGCCTTTGCTGAAACCTGCATGGGCTTGGACCCAGGCAGTCACCGTAGTGCTCAGCCGTTTCCGTGTTACAAGGCCAACGTGTGAAGCTGACCTTTGCCCTTTGACTGCTTTCTGCCAGCCAGACCATCTAAGATGAGGCTCCTGTGTCTGTCGCTCCATTGTTTGGCAGTTAGATCCTTTCAGCCTCAGTGGCTACAAACACCGGTCTGGCCACTGTGCTGAAACTCCCGGCATCCCTGTGACACTCCCACACTCCCCTCCGAAATCCTCCTCCTCATTCCTTGTTCCTCACGGAGAAGGGAAGGGTCCTCCTCTACTGGAACAATCTGAGGGAAATTTCCATGTAGGAAGTCTTGTGGAATCTCCCTTCCCTTCCCTGGCCTGCACCCTGAGTTTGTAATGTAGGACACGGGGCTGCCAGGGAGAAATCAGGTCCTATATTTTTATTATATTTGAATTTATTTCAGCAAGATCACAGCTGTGAAAGCATCATTGTTACTACTCAGCTGCCCCCGAGGTAGCCCAGTGACTAATTGGGATCATACGAACAGTGACGACAAGCCCGGATTCCAGGAATAGAGCCTGCAGCAGGGCTGGCGCTGCAATCCATTTGGGCAGCATCACCCCACGTCCCCTGTGATTTGGCCTCGTGCAGTTTGTCATTGGCCGTGATGGGGTTAAAGCTGATGCACACTAAGCCAAGCAGCTGAGGTTCCCTGATGGCCAAGTGGCCCCCAAGGGAATGTGCAGACATGCTTCATAAACACAGTTGCCTCCCTGTCTGAACAGATACTGCCTGGTGCCCGGGCAACCTCTCCGATAACTCCTTGTTTTTTAGGGTAAAAACTTCTACAATCAGTGGCTCCTCTGCTAGCATGAATTGGGTACGTTGGCAGGTTTCACTATCTCTAAAATGCGAAGTGAAGGGGAAAGGCTGCGAGGTGTTTCCAGGTGCAGATGTTCTGTGCAGCGGCAGAGGACTCAGCTGGGCTGTCAGGGTGTCTCAGTGAGAGGGGCTGGAGGACAGGCAACACTAGGTAACTTGGGAACCCCTCCCCTACTTATGCCCATGTTCCACCGTGGGCTGTTCAAGCTACACAGAATCTGACATTCAAAGCGAGCTCCAAGTGTTAAAACCTCAAAGCCTTGAGTTGGGATTTCTCAAGGGCTCCCAATTCTAGAGGTGCCTTGTGCTCTGGGCCCGATCCTGCCAGGGGCTGAGGGAGACGAGACCCCACGGAATCTCAGTGACAAGTTAACAAATCGCCTCAGGTTTATTTGCTTTGGAAATTTAATCAGCAAATGTATTTTCAAAGGTTTTATTCTCTGGCTCGATTGTGAAGGCAGGAATTCAGAGCTGCGTTGTTCTGTGGTAACTGGTCTGATAGGGCATATTTCTGTTTCCTGATTAGCTGAGGGCACCAGCCTTTCTGCCCTGTAGATAACCTTCACAGTTACAGAGCTACCAGTATCTCTTCCCTCTCTCTGGTGCCAGATGTCAGGCCTCGTAGCCTTCCCTCTCACGGGGTCGAATCCATCCATTCTCCGACCCTAAGACTGGGCTCTGAGCTACAGAACACTGTGAGTCAACTGTGCTTGCCGAGCAGGTCCGAATGGGCTCCGTGCCTGTGCTTGACATGTGTGTACTAAGGTACAGATGTGTACATGTTTTGCCAAAACTTTTCATTATATCAAAAGCCAGAAGCAGAGTTGTTAGAATCTCTACAGGAAGGAGCAGGGGTAATTTTTACTGCTTAATGGCTTTGGATTTAGCAAGTGTTTCAGAAGTGCTCCAAATACTGTTTGCAATGGGTGTGTGTAATTAACTCTTTCTTCAGTGGACATTTGTGTGATGCTGTCTCCTGGTAACTGACTAGAAGCTGTTTCTAACACTTACGTTCAGAGTCATACACTCAATATATCTGCAAGACTTGTGCAAGGGTTTCCAAAAAATCATGCGTAGGGTGACCAGGTGGCCCAATTTTATAGGGACAGTCCCGATATTTGGGGCTTTTTTCTTTAGAGGTGCTAATTACCCCCCACCCTCTGTCTCAATTTTTCACATAAACTGTCTGTTCACCCTATTCATGAGAAACCATAAAAGCTTGTCTGTGTTTCAGCAACGAGTTTAGTTGATGTGCAAGAAAGGGGAGTGATATAGTGGCTGTATACCATTGACTCCTGTCACCAATTACATGAGCATGGCTGAAGTAACTTGTACACTAAAGTGGATATTAGCGCAATACGAGTGTTGGAAGTATTGGCCCATTTGTGATGCCAACTCCTCCCCTGCCCAGCTGAAATAACTGTCAATGTTAGCTTGTAATTTTCCAAATATTTACAGACCGTTACATAGGGAGAGGATGCAGGTCCTGTGAGGAGGAAGAGGAGCCTGTAGGATGATCAAAGTGGATTCCATCATCTGACCCAGTATGGCCACTCTTAGGTTTTTATGCTCTAAGGTCACAATGCTAAAATCATATAGTGCTCAAGCAGGCTGCGGAACTCACAGCCACAAGATATCAATAGGGCCATGGCTTAGCAGGATTCAAAGAGGAACTGGGTAACCAGAAAATCCAATTACAGTCAGGAGGATAGTTTTAGAAAAAGTTTTCGAGGGGATCTAAACCTTCCTGATTTACACCACAAAATACATCTAGCTAGTGGGTGTCAGGGGGAAATTCCCTGGGAGCAGGTCATCTCATAGCTGTTTACTGCAGGGTTTCTTCCACCTTCCTCTGCAGCATCTGGACATGGCCATCGGTTACCGGCATAGATGGACTACCAATCTGATCCAGTCTGACAGTGACTATCTTCTGTGATACAGCATAGCCAGAAGGCAGCAGGAGAGTGGTAGTGGGGTATATGTAAGCCCCAGGATGATGAGAGCCTTATTCCCTCTAGAGAGAAGAGAGGTTGCTATAGATTAATTAGAGCACCTGAAGCCAGTCACCTGATAATACCCCCCTGCTTCAATCAGACAGAATAAAAGGAGTTGAAGCAGAGTGGTTTGGTGTTGGAGCAGAGAGCAGTTTGGAGGAGAGCAGTCTGAAGGAGTTGAAGCAGAGTGGTTTGGTGTTGGAGCAGAGAGCAGTTTGGAGGAGAGCAGTTTGGAGAAGTGCTGTAGTGGGCCAGAAGACCAAGACCCTAGGGAAAGGAAAACCCAGCTTGTGCAGAGCAGAGGGACTCCACAGAGACAAGGAGTTGGGAGAAACTTGGCCCAAGCGGAGAGAGGGCATGAAGCCCCCACAAGCTGAAGGGCTGGAGAGGGAATTGGTCCAGGGGAAAGAATTGCTAGTTCTAGCGGTTTGCCGCTATCCCTAGGGCCCCTGGGCTGGAACCTGGAGTAGGGGGTGGGTCCAGATCCCTCCCTCTCCACTCCCATTCTCTGAGACACTAGTGGGACAGTTGATACCTCAGATCAGGGGCAAGAAACAGAGCCCTGAAAGCCCCCCACATAAGAGGAGAAAGTGTGGGACCCATCATAATAGTGCCGGCAATTTGCCACACTTCCTATCGGTAATGTACATCCGAGACTAAGTTTTTGCTTATCTACCTTGAGCTCTGGGAGTCTGTAGATTTGCACTGAGAGAAGAGTGATTTCTCGTTACATATCATCTAATCTCATCTTATTATTTTTTAGGTAGGTAATTTCAGAGCTCTTCTGACTTGCCCAATAAATAATGTCAGCTGTCAATGACACCAAATTCAAATCTGCAGTGCTCCTTCTCACTGGGATACCACATCAGGAAGACATCTATCTCTGGATCTCTGTCCCCTTCTGCATAGCGTATGTTATTTCGATAGTAGGAAATTCACTCATTCTGTTCATTGTAAAAATAGATCGAAGCCTGCATGAGCCCATGTACATTTTCCTTTCCATGTTGGCCGTCACAGACCTTGGAATATCGATAACCACCATGCCGACAATACTGGGCATATACTTGTTTAACTCTAGGGAGATCAGCCTCAATGCCTGTTTAGCCCAGCTCTTCTTCATCCATTTCCTTCAATGCATTGAAACCTCCATGCTCTTGTTGATGGCCTTTGACCGCTTCATCGCAATCCGATACCCGCTGAGATATGCTTCCATCTTAACCCTGCCGACAATCGCTAAGATGGGACTGATGATTTTGCTAAGAGCGATGGTCATAATACTTCCACTTCCCTTACTCCTAAAACGGTTCCCATACTGTCGAGACAATGTCCTCTCCCATTCCTACTGCCTGTACCAGGAGGTCATGAAGATGTCTTGTTCAGATATCACAGTCAACAGCATCTATGGATTGTTTACTAAACTTTTACTGATGGGGTTGGACTCAGTGCTCATTTTCCTCTCTTATGTGATGATCCTCAAAACAGTGCTGAGCATCGCATCCCATGCGGAGTGCCTCAGGGCCCTGAACACCTGCGTCTCCCACTTCTGCGCCGTCCTGCTCTTTTACACACCAGAGATCAGCTTGTCTGTGATACACAGATTTGGGAAGGGCTCTTCTCCCTTGCTTCAGATTCTCCTGGGCTACATGTCCCTGCTTCTCCCACCGCTGATGAACCCAATTGTGTACAGCGTGAAAAGCAAACACCTTCGTGCGCGGATAATCAGGGTGTTTGTCAACTGACTCCAGCACTGGTGACACTGGAGATGAAAATCAGGGGCCACCTATTCCATTCTGGACCCTTACATCTGAGATGACATGTGCTGCTGATCTCCACTCTGTAGAGAGATATTCAGGCAGGATTGTATGGGGAGATTTTGGCAAACCGGTAAAGTGCCTGTAACCACTATGGCTTATTGCTAAAAGCAGCCTAGTCAGCAGGCTTAGCTTAACCAAGGCAGGAGAGGAGGGGGTTTGGGGGTGCTGCGGAAAGGGCAGCTTGACCCCGCGTCCTTCCTGATAAGAATTGTCTTGAAGTTGCTGATCCATGCATTTTAAAAGAGTAGGATATGCCCCAGGAATGTCTATTGAGGTCTCAAGTCTACAAGTTCTGGAAAAACCCACACCTGGTTAATCAATAATCAGAAGGAAACTCTTGCTTGAAACTGCTTACTTAACAATGTTTCTTTAAGGGACATGTCAATCTATTACTAATGTATATATAAGGGGGGAAAGCTTGAGGTAGTGGGACTCCTTTGGGGGACTCTTCGGGACTGGTCTCTCCCTCTGGATGCATCGCGCTTTTCCCACTGGCAGACAGGCTGCCACTGTGCCACGCAAGAGGCACACTCAGCTTCGGTAATTATCACAGGTTGGGAGTGTTTTACTAATCTTGTTGCGGATGTGTGTAAGTGCTTGAGTCTAAGTAAAGTTTTGCTTTAAGTGAAACCACTCTTGTGTTCTCTTGTTTGTGTCAGCCATCTATCGGTCGGACAGCCATGTCACCCCTCATTTATTTCCTGAAACCTCCTCGCACAGAGTAAAATTACCAAGAGCTTTGGTTGAAAGAACCCCGGGTAACACCACAGAAAGGGCAGCTTGACCCCACATCCTTTCTGATAAGAATTGTGTTAAAGTTGCTGATACATGCATTTTACAAAAGCAGGATGGGCCCAGGGATGTCTGTTGGGGCCTCAAGGCTGGAAAAACCATACCTGGTTAATCAATAATCAGAAGGAAACTCTTGCTTGACCATTGAAACTGCGTACTTAACAAGTTTTCTTTAAGGGACATGTCATTCTATTACTAATGTATAAATAAAGGGGGAAAGTTTGAGATAGTTAGACTCGTTTGGACTCTCCCTCTGGATACATCTTGCAGTCCCCACCGGCAGATGGAAGATTTGTCCACCGGAAGCCTGCCACTGTGTCCCTCAAGAGCTACACTCAGCTTTGTTAATTATCAAGGGTTGGGGGTGTTTTACTAACCTGTTGAGGACTTGTGTAAGTGCTTAAGACTAAATAAAGTTTAGCTTTAAGTGAAAGCACTCTTGTGTTGTCCTGTTTGTGCCAGCCATCTATCGGTCCGACAGCTGTGTGTCCCCTCATTTATTTCCTGACACCATCTTGCACAGAGTAAACGTTACCAAGAGCTTTGAGTTGAAAGAACCCCAGGTAACAGGATCTAAGGCCTGGAATAATGGGAGAGGGGCTGGTGAGGGAGGACTGTGTACTGTTTGAAGGAGACCAAGGAGACAGCATTACATATAAAATGACTTTGTTTGTCGATAGCCAGGGGACCGGTGGGATGTTGGCCAATAAAGAGCGGTAATTTTGGCTGCTCTGATCTCACAATTCCTGTAGATACAGTCAATAAAGAGAAGGGAGGTGGATGTTGTTTCCCATTACACCTGGCCTGTCACTGTCCCAGGTTGTGTTAAAGATTTAGGGACCATGAAAAAAGCTGCAGAGCTGTTGTGCAGTCACAGTCCTGACCCTTCCTGAGTGCTCTGGGTTCTGTGTGATCCATGGGAGCTGCACCAGATGTGGAGAGGGGCTATTCAAGTGGCACGGACACCCACCCTTCCCCTACGCCTTCAGCCAGGTGCTTGTGACTGCTACATCTACACTACAGGGGGGAGTCGATTTAAGATACGCAAATTCAGCTACGTGAATAGCGTAGCTGAATATGACGTATCACAGCCGACTTACCCCGCTGTGAGGACGGCGGCAAAATCGACCTCTGCGGCTTCCCGTCGACGGCGCTTACTCCCACCTCCGCTGGTGGAGTAAGAGCGTCGATTCGGGGATCGATTGTCGCGTCCCAACAGGACGCGATAAATCGATCCCCGAGAGGTCGATTTCTACCCGCCGATTCAGGCGGGTAGTGTAGACCCTGAGTCATCTCAGAAACATTATTAATGCAAGAGGCTCAAGAGAAGCCATTTATGCACCCCCCCCACCACCACCTCTGTTGATAGCTCTGCACACCGCACACCTGCTGGGCTCACTCCCCTCTGAGGCACAACAGAGCTGCGTGTGAGAGTGAGGGTCTGACACACAGGAGTCCTGGCAAGAGACTCAGACCTAGATTCTCTGCCCGTTCACTCCATTTGTGCTGCCCAGCAATGCAAAGGGGTGAAATTGGTCCTCAGGTTCCCCACAGAGGCATAGCTAGCTCCAATCAGAGCCCAGCCCATTCAGTGTAGGGTGACCACCTTTACAAGAGGGAAAAATTGGGACAGATGTAGGAGTCCTGACCACACTGTGACAACACACTTGCCCCTCTTCTTCCCCCTGAAGGCCCCACCCCCTGCTCCTCCTTTTCCCCCAAGACGACACCCCCTGTTCCTCATCATTACCTGAGGCTTCACCCCCTGTCCAGGCCAGAAGCCAGAGCTGGGCCAAGGAAAGAGCTGACCAGGGAGCCAGAGCCACTGTGAGGAGCCCCAGGTCCTCAAGCTGCCCTGGGCAAGGGACTGGGGTGACAAGAGAATGCCCCAGCCTATGTCCCTGCCCCTCAGGACACATCCCCAGAGAAGGTGGAGAGTCTGGGAATCCCCACAGCAGCCTGGGCTCCCGGGGTCACTGTAACTGTGCTTTTGCGGGTCACAACTGCAAATATCAAATTCAGGACAAACTGCTGAGAAATAGGGCAGACAGACCCCAAAACTGGTCATTATTCTCCCATGAGATATACCAAACCTGCAAAAAAAATTAACTTCTGTTTCACCACACTGGCTAACAAGTCATAAAAGCAGTTTCCTTAGATATTCCAGTCCTTATATCCCCATCAAAAACAGCAGATTTAAAGATGAGTGATTCTTTAACCCAATTTAATGTAATAGCAGATGCTTCTGATCCTAAAGGACCAGCCGCACACGCCGGGCAATATATAACTCAGATCTTACCCAAAAATCATGCTGATGCCAATCCTTTGCTATCTAAAATCTAAAGGTTTATTTATAAAAAGAAAGAAAGAAAAGTGTGAGTTAAAATTGTTTAAAGGAGTCAATTATGTACAATAAATGCAAAGTTCTTATTTCAGGCTTGTAGCAGTGATGGAATAAGCTGTTGGTTTGATAAGTCTCTGGTTGCTTCCAAATCATTGGAAGGACCTCAGTCCATTGGTTAGAATGCTTCCATTAGTATAAGTTCATAGCCCAGAGGCTTGAGCAGGAAAGAGGCAAACTGGAGGTGTTTCCTTTTATAGCCTCTGCCATGTGGAGGGTGTGATGGGTTGGATCACAGAAACCCACTTGGGAACTGCCAACTGATGTGCCTACTTCTGCCTCTGCTTTCCTGCCCTGGCAGCTTAGGACTCCAGCACCCTGTCTTGTTGAGCCAGACATGCCAGTCTGCTCCAACACAGACCCACGGTCTGAACCATATCCCCCAAAGCTGCAGACTTAACTTAAAGCAATTCACAAAATGTTCCTGTCTTTAACACTCAGGCCTTGGCTACACTTACCAGGTAGTTCGACGGCTGGAAATCGAAGTTCTGGGTTCGACTTATCGCGTCTAGTCTGGACGCGATAAGTCGAACCCGGAAGTGCTCGCCGTCGACTGCGGTACTCCAGCTCGGCGAGAGGAGTACCGCGGAGTCGACGGGGGAGCCTGCCTGCCGCGTGTGGACCAAGGTAAGTTCGAACTAAGGTACTTCGACTTCAGCTACGTTATTCACGTAGCTGAAGTTGCGTACCTTAGTTCGAATTGGGGGAGGTAGTGTAGACCAAGCCTCAGATGCCCAACTCCCAATGGGGTCTAAACCCCAAATAAATCCATTTTACCCTTTAAAAGGCTTATACGGGGTAAACTCATAAATTGTTCGCCCTCTATAACACTGATAGAGAGATATGCACAGCTGTTTCCCCGCCCCCCCCCCCCCACCACACCCAGGTATTAATACATACTCTGGGTTAATTAATAAGTAAAAAGTGATTTTATTAAATACAGAAAGTAGGATTTAAATGGTTTCAAGTAGTGGCAGACAGAACAAAGTGAATTACCAAGTAAAATAAAAACCAAACATGCAAATCTAAGCCTAATAGAGTAATAAAACTGAGTACAGATAAAAACCTCACCAGTTCCAGTAAGCTTCCTTTTACAGACTAGTTTCCCTCTAGTCTGGGTCCAGCAATCACTCACATCCCCTGTAGTTACTCTAGTTTGTTCCAGTCTCTTTCTGGTATCCTTGGGGGTGGAGATGCTATCTCTTTAGCTAGCTGAAGACAAAATGGAGGGGTTTCCCAGGGGTTTAAATAGACTTTGTCTTGTGGGTGGAGACCCCTCCTCTCTCCTATGCAAAGTCCATCTCCAAGATGGAGTTTTGGAGTCACATGGGCAAGCCACATGTCAATGCATGACATCTTCAAGTTCATTGTTGGTTTAAGTGGTTTTTGATTGGGCGATTATTTTGCCCTTTTCTCAAGAAGCTGACCAAATGCTTTACTAGGCTAGTTAAAATCAAGCAAGTATACAGCCAATGTTCCTAACGTCAAGTACAAAAACGATACATGCATACAAATAGGGTTAATAGATTCAGTAGATCATAAACTTTACATAGATATGTTACATGACATATGTAGCATAAAACATATTACAGTTATAGATATATATAAATATATATATATATATATACATAACTGTAATATGTTTTATGCTACATATATACAGACTCATGGGGTACACCATCACAAAGGGAAACCCACTGTTTCAAAGAAAGCCCTCAGCACAGCTCGTGGAAAATTAAAGGTGAAAATATGGAGTTTGGAATCACATGACCAAGTCACATCTCCATGCATAATTTTGCTTAGTAACAGCAGGAAATCATTATCTATTCCCCAACAGTACATTTGGAGAACAGTCCATTCGGTGTAGATGGGCATCTCCCATGGTCCATTGTCAGTTAAGTGTTTCTTGATGAGCCTTTAATTTGAATAGTGTCTCCAAGATTCGCAGGCCAACTACTCTGTGGGCATTACCCCAGGGGTAAACATTTGAAATCCAGGTATAGAGCCAATAGTCATACATTCAAATACAAAAATTATACATGCATACATATAGCACAACTATAACCAGCAAAGCATAACCTTTTCATAGACATCTTACATGTCACATTTTGTACAAGATTTATTGCAAATACATAACACTGGTTGCAAAAGTGATCTATATGGTCATATTTTGACCAGAGAACATCACAGTAGCTCTTACCATGGACCGGCTCTGGCGTGGCCAGGAGGTGGAGCCTCAGGGGAAGTGAAGCAGCAGGAGGCAGGGCCTAGTGATAAGAGATGGGTGTGGGGGCTCAAGGTAAATAGGGGTTGCAGCACGTCTGAAGCAATGCAGACAACAGCAACAGGGGTGATAGGGTGTTCTGAGTAAAGAAGGAGGGAGAAGTTGGAGGATAGGAGACCTTATGTCTTGGAGAAGGCTGAATAAATGTGACCCCACAAAGGGAGCTCTTGTTTTAAATATTCCAGGCGGAGAGTCAGGCATTGCAAGGACCTTAGAGGGAAGGGCAGGATGCCTGCAGGGCTACCTCAAGGGCCGAGGCGGCACTCTGGGGTGGCCCTGATCCACAGGGACATGGCCAGAGTGTGCTGTGCTCTTGGAAGCCATTAAAATCATGTGGAGGTCAGCCCAGTCCCCTGACGCTGCTTTAAATTCGACTGAGGCCGGGGGAGAACAGACCAGTGAATCAAACATCTGTAACTGGCTCCTTGCTATCCCTGTTCTCTACGGCATGGCAGGGAAGGGGAGCTCTTCAGGTGCAGCAGAGAATCCAGCCGGGCCTGTCAATGATCAGGTGGCTGGAAGGCTGGTCCTGTGGTCTGGGCACGGCTCTGCAACTCAAGACAGGTGTGTTTATCTCCCTCCATGGGCAAACCATTGGTGGTCTCTGGTGGATAATATCCCGGCCCTGCCTCTCAGTGATGGAGGGAGGATAAATACATTCAAGGTGCTCAGATAGTCTGAGACCATAAGATCAGGGCTGTGTCAGACTTCCACAGAGCAACGCCCCTGACATTTGTTTTTAAAAGGCCTCTGACCACAGCCTCCTGTGAAAGGTGGCTTCTGGGATCCCCATGATTACAGCACCTTATCTGTGGCAGAAATGCGGGAGCTCAGGGGTGACAGTGAGGAATAGGGAGTGGATTTCTGAGGGGAGATTTGGAATGTCATGGGGTCTAAAATCATGCCTCCCCAATCTATTGGAATTCTTTGAGGGGCTCAAAAAGCACATGGACAAGGGAGATCCAAAGCCTATAATGTATTTAGATTTTCAAAGACTTTGACAGGGTCCATCACTAATTGGTAACTGGTTAAAGATAGGAAACAAAGGTTAGGAATAAAGGTTCAATTTTGAGAATGGATAGAGGTAAATAGTGATATTCCTGACGGCTCTATACAGGGACCAGTCCTATTCAAAATATCCATAAATGATCTAGAAAAAGGGGTAAACATTGAGGTGGCAAAACTTGCAGATGACACACAATTGCTCAATTAGAGAGGGGAGGGATAGCTCAGTGGTTTGAGCATTGGCCTGTTAAACCCAGGGTTATAAGTTCAATCCTTTAAGGGGCCACTTAGGGATCTGGGGCAAAAATCAGTACTTGGTCTTGCTAGGGAAGGCAGGGGGCTGGACTCAATGATCTTTTCAGGTCCCTTCCTGTTCTATGAGACAGGTATATCTCCATTTAAAAAAAAAAATAAGATAGTTAACTCCTGGGCAGACTTCAAAGAGCTACTAAAAGATCTCTGTTGATTGGGCAACAAAATGGCAGATGAAAAACAGAGTTGATAAATGCAAAGTAACAGAAACTGGAAAACCAAATCCCAAATATAAAATAATGGGGTTGAAATTGACTGTTATCACTCAAAAATAGATCTTAGTGTCATTGTGAGTAGTAGTCCTCTGAAAACATCCACTCAGTGTACAGAAGCAGAGAAAAAAGCAAACAGAATATTGGGAATCATTGAGCAGGGATAGATAATAAGACAGAAAATATCATATTTTCTCGATATTGAATACTGCGTGCAGATGTGGTCACCCCATCTCAAAAAGAATATATTGGAAGTGGAAAAGATTCAGAAAAGGGCAAGAAAATGATTAGAGTTATGAAATGGCTTCTATATGAGGAGACATTAACAAAACAGATGATAGAGCTTGGAAAAGAGACGACTAAGGGGGGATATGGTAGAGGTCTTTAAAATCATGACTGGTATGGAGAAAGTAAATAAGGAGGTTTTATTTATAGTGGTCATCAAATAAAATTAATAGCCAGCAAGTTTAAAAGAAACAAAAGGAAGAGTTTTTTTTTTCCACACAATGCACAGTTAACCTATGGAACTAATTGTCAGGGTATGTTGTGAAGGTCAAGAATATAACAGGGTTCAGAAAAGAACTAGATAAATTCATGGACGATAGGTCCATCAATGGTTATTAGCCAGGATGGGCAGGGATGGTTCCATAACCTCTGTTAGCCAGAAGCTTGGAATGAGCAAAAGGGGATGGATCACTTGGTGATGACCTGTTCTGTTCATTCCCTCTGGGGCACCTGGCATTGGCCATTGTTGGAAGACAGGATGCTGGGCTAGATGGACCTTTGGTCTGACCCAGTATGGCCATTCTTATGTTCTCATGTTAAATGGTTTTAAAATACTAGGCAGGTGTCACACTTCTACACTCACCTAGCTAATGAATCCTTACAATCTGAGTGAGACGGGCTTTGCTCTGGAGTTACAGGAACAGAATCGGCCCAAGTTACATTGGTTTGGGAACAATTAGTGGCATCCAGCCTAGTTTCCCTGAGAGCATCTTCCCTTCTGTTTGCCCCTTTTCTTGAGGAAGCAGCCGTTGGTGAAACCTCCGTGAGCCTGGGCCCAGTCACCTCAGTGCTCAGCCATCTCCATGTTACAGGACCAAAGTGTGAAACTGACCTTTGCCCTGGGACTGCTTGCTTCCAGCCAGCCAGTCTAAGATGAGGCCCCCATGGCTGTTTCTCCAATTTTTGGCAGTTCGACCCCATGATACTCCAACACTCTCCTCAGAAATCCACTAACCTATCTACCACTCCCTGTCACCCCCGAGCTTCCTCATGTGCCACAGACACCAAGAGGCTGAACTCATGGGGCTTCCCAGAAACCAGCTGTCATAGGAGCCTGTGGTAAGAGGCATTTTATAGAACAAAGTCAGAGGTGCTGCTCTATGGAACCCTGACATAGCCCTGATCTTAGGGTTTCAGAGTATCTGAGCACCTGGAAAGTATTTATCCTCCTGCCACCACTGTGCAGCAGGGCAGGGCTATTATCCACCTGTGCAGAGGCTCAAAGACATCCAATGGCTTGCCCATGGTCACACATGGCACAAGAATCAAACCCAGCTATTCTGAGTCACAGAGCAGTACCCAGACCACAGGACCAGCCTTCCAGCCATCTGAGCAGTGACAGGCCCGGCTGGATTCTCTGCTATGCCAGCAGCTCTGCAGAGCAGGGATGGCAATGAGCTAGTTACAGAAGTGTTCTTCCCCTGCCTCAATGGGGTTTAGACAAGGCCGGCTCTAGCATTTTTACCACCCCAAGCAGGGGGGAAAAAAAAAAGTCGCGATCGCGATCGGCAGCAATTCAGCGGCAGCTCTAGCGCTGCTTCATTCTACGGCGGCGCTCCGAGAGGGAGTGACGGCCCCACCGCCGAATTGCCGCCGACCCGCCGGACATGCCACCCTGCTCTTCATTGGCCACCCCAGGCACCTGCTTGCTGAGCTGGTGCCTGGAGCCGGCCCTGGGTTTAGAGCAGCCTGGGAGCTGAGCTGAACTCCACTCAGTGGTAATGGCTCCCAAGAGCACAGCACACCTTGCCCAAATCCCTGTGGGTAGGGGCTAACCTACAGTACCCTGTTGTGGCCTGAGGTAGCCCTGCAGACACCCTGCCCTGTCTGGCCAGGACAGAGTTGGGCCATGGTAAAAGCTACCCCAAGAGCCCAGGCCACTGTGGGGAGCCCTGGACTCTCCACCTTCCCTGGCAGTGCACCCTGGGAGGGAAGGAACAGAGGCTGGGGGCTTCTCTCAGGGCCCCTGTCATCTACCCAGGGCTCTATCACAGTGGCTCCTTATTTACTATCTCCACACCACTCATGATTCTCTGGACCTCTGCAATATCCCCCTGCAGCCATCTCTTTTCCAAGATGAACAGCCCATATGAAAGCTGTTCCTTACCCCTAAACGTTTTTCTTGCCATTCTCTGTACTTTTTCCAATTCATAGACTCATACAACCATAGAAGATTAGGGTTGGAAGAACCTCAGGAGGTCATCTAGTCCAACCCCATGCTCAAAGAAGGACCAACACTAATAAATCATCCCAGCCAGGGCTTTGTCAAGCTGCATCTTAAAAACCTCTAAGGATGGAGATTCCACCACCTCCCTAGGTAACCCATCCCAATGCTTCACCACCTTCCTAGTGTAATAGTGTTTCCTAATATCCAAACTAGATCTCCCCCACTGCAATTTGAGACCATTGCTCCTTGTTCTGTCATCTGCCACCATTGAGAACAGCCAAACTACATCCACTTTGAAACACCCCTTCAGGTAGTTGAAGATTGCTATCAAATCCCCCATTACTCTTCACTTCTGCAGACTAAATAAGCCCAATTCCCTCAGGCTCTCTTCATAAATCATGTGCCCCAACCCGCTAATAATTTTTGTTGCTCTCCTCTGGATTCTCTACAATATATATTTTTGAGACGGGGCAACCAGAACTGCATGCAGCATTATGACATTTTCTATTTTATTATCTATCTCTTTCCTAATGATTCCCAACATTATGTTTGCTTTTTTGACTGACACTGCACATTGCGTGGACATTTTCAGAGAACTATCCACAATGACTCCAAGATCTCTTTCTTGAGTGGTAACAGCTAATTTAGACCCCATCATTTTATAAGTATAGTTGAGATTATGTTTTCCAATGTGCATTATTTTGCACCTATCAACACTGAATATCATCTGCCATTTTGTTGCCCAGTCACCCAGTTTAGAGAGATACTTTTGTAGCTCTTCACAGTCTGCCTGGGTATTAACTATCTTTAGTAATTTTGTATCTGCAAATTTTTCCACCTCACAGATTACCCCTATTTCCAGATCATTTATGAATATGTTGAATAGGACTTGTCCCAGAACAGGCCCCTGGGAGACACCGCTATTTACCTCTCTCCATTATGAAAAATGACCGTTTATACCTACCCTTTGTTTCCTATCTTTTTAACCATTTACCAATCCATGAGCACACCTTCCCTCTCATCCCATGGCAGCTTACCTTGCATAAGAGCCTTTGGTGAGGGACCATGTCAAAGGCTTTCTGAAAATCTAAGTACACTATATCCACTGGATCCCGTTTGTCCACATGCTTGTTGACCCCCTCAAGGAATTCTAGTGGATTGGTGAGGCAGGATTTCCCTTTAGTAACACCACGTTGAGTCTTCATCAACAAATTATGTTCATCTCTATGTCTGACAATAATGTTCTTTATTATAGTTTCATCCAGTTTGCCTGGTACTGAAGTCAGGCTTACCAGCCTGTAATTGCCGGGATCACATAACATCGATGGGCTCGCTGAGTCAATGAGTACCTATGGCCTACCTCTCTCCTGTTCTTCAGGCACAAGACATGCACATGCAGGATAAGCAAGGCCATGCACTGTCTTAATAGAAATGGGTGTAACCCAGGCCCAGCTCCCAATATCTGCTGGTATCTCTCTATTGGATACAAACAACCCCCTCCCTGAGATCCAGCTACCCCCAAACTTAATGTTGGAAATTTGGATGGAGGGTGGGAGGTCTATCTACAGCACTAGAGCAGCTCTCATTGCTCATGGAGCACGTGGGAGTCAGAATGAGACAGAGGGGCAGACAGGCAGGGCTCTGTTTGGCCAGGCAATGCTCTCCAGTTCCTTCGCTCTCTAAAAGCCCGTCCTGATTCCCCCACTTACTGCCGAACTGCAGGAGGGGCTCAGAACTCCCACGTCAAAAAATGCTGTGCTGCTGCTTCTTCTTTCGTATGGCGGGAACTGAGCAGCAACTACAATTTCACCTGAAGTCAATCGAACCAAATGGCTACCTCAGGAACAGCAGAATTTATTGAAGCAATGCCTCCTTCCTATTTATAAATTGGGCAGTAGGTAGTGACATGAGCCATAATAAAACAACTGTGGCTGAAGGACAACGTAAGTTGCCCAAGGTCACATAAGAAGTCTGTGAAACAGCATGGACTGGAAGCCAGTTCTTCTGAGTCCCAGGCCAGCACTTAAACCGCTGAACCGTCCTTCCTCTCTGGGGCTAGGGGCTGGGGAGGGGGCAGCTGGCAGCTCAGCATGCTGAGATTACCAGAAATTCAGGGAATTAAACTCCTGTGAGATCACTAAACAGGAACCCAAGAACTATTATTTTTCCAGACAATAACCCCCCTGAGAGAAGCAAGTTTCCATGCAGTAACTTGCCAGTGTAGACAGACTCCCAGCACTGGGAGCCTGGAGGTGGTTTTCCTAAAGTGCTGGGAGAGCTCACTGCCAGCACTGCCACCGTGACCACACTGTCGCCTTAAACCGATGCTGTGGCAGCACTTTAATGCTGAAAGTGTAGACAAAGCCTGAGATACAGACCTGCCGAGGTCACAACAGAGAAGGAAGTGGCAGCAGAAGGGAACTGACAGTGTCTGCTGGCGGGAGTGGAAGGAGCAGCTTGGGGTGGCCAGTGGACAGGAACTGAGGCTGGCAGGCCACCAGGAACCACAGCTGATGAGGCGGGTCAGCCAGAGCTAATGCTGAGATGGAGGAGAAAGCAAGGTGTCTTCTTCCCGGGGTGGGAAGTGAACTCCCACAGATGCACCTCTGAACCCTGGGTCCTCACTGAACAATGACAACCTCAGTGAATGGCTGTGTGCCGCTAACTACTCGTCTTGGGAGGCTGTTCCAGAATCTCCTCAAATGGTCAGAAATCTCCTTCTCCTTCTCCTTTCCAGCCTCAGTTTGCTTCTGGTCAGTTGTCCCCATTTGTTCTTCTGCCAGCACTGTCCTTTAGTTTCAGGAGCTCATCTCCCTCTCTGGTGCTTAATCTCCCTCTCTGGTGCTTAATAGAGCAATCCAATCCAATCCCCGCTCAGACAGCATCCCAGCTTACTTCCTGTTTGCCCCTAATTTATATAGTAATATTCTCAGCTATACCTTAACCAATCATTCTACTGAAAGTATAAGAATTTACAGACAGGCCTGAATATCTATATCCTAACACATGTCACTGGAGTCAGATGGTGAACTGACTCTTCACTTGATGAACAACTTGATTATCCTGACGCGAAGGTGTTTGCTTTTCATGCTGTACACAATTGGGTTCATCAGTGATGGGAGAAGCAGGGACATGTAGCCCAAGAGACTCTGAAGTAAGGGATAAGAGCCCTTCCCAAATCTGTGTATCACAGACAAGCTGATCTCTGGTGTGTAGAAGAGCAGGAGGGTGCAGAGGTGAGAGACGCAGGTGTTCAGGGCCCTCAGGCACTCCTCGTAGGACGCGATACTCAGCACTGTTTTGAGGATCATCACATAAGAGAGAAAGATGAGCAGTGAGTCCAACCCCATCTGGAAGAGTTTAGTGAACAATCCATAGATGCTGTTGACTGTGATGTCCGAACATGCCATCTTCATGACGTCCCGGTGCACGCAGTAGGAATGGGAAAGGACATTGGCTCGACAGTATTGCAACCGTTTCAGGAGAAAGGGAAGAGGAAGTATTAGGACCATCGCTCTTAGCACAGCCACCAGTCCCATCTTGGCGATCCTCTGTGAGTTTAAGATGGAAGCATATCTCAGCGGGTTATTGATGGCGATGAAGCGGTCAAAGGCCATCAGCAACAGCAGAGAGGATTCAGTGTATTGAAGCAATTGGATGAAGAACAGCTGGGCTAAACAGGCATTGAGGCTGATCTCCCTAGAGTTAAACAAGTAAATGCCCAGAATCGTTGGTATGGTGGTTATGGATATGCCAAGGTCTGTGATGGCCAACATGGAAAGGAAAATGTACATAGGCTCATGGAGGCTCAAGTCTGTTTTTATAATGAACAGAATGAGTGAATTTCCTACTATTGAAATAACATACATTAAGCAGAAGGGGATGGAGATCCAGAGATGGACGTCTTCCAGCCCAGGTATCACAGTGAGAAGGAACACTGCAGAGTTGAATTTGGTGTCATTGACAGCTGACATAATGTACTGGGCAGATCCGGGGACTTTTGAACTTTCCTTCCTAAAAGAAAATATAAGAGAAGATTAGATGATATTTATCAAAAAATCATTCTGCTCTCAGTGCAAGCCCACAGACTCCCAGAGCTCAAGGTAGATAAGCAAAAACATACTCTTGGATTTACATAGTTCTAATTAGTCGGACTGGATCAGATTTGTAGTCCATCTCCCCCAGTAACCGGTAGCCATGTCCAGATACTTCAGAGGAAGGTGGAAGAAGCCCTGAAATAGGCAGCTATGAGATAAAGTGCTCCCAGAGAGATTCCCCCTGACACCCACTAGTTAGACATATTTTGTGGTGTAATCAGGAAGGTTTAGAGCCTCTCCAAAAAAAATTTTAAACACTGTAATTGGATTTTCTGGTTACTCAGTCCTCCTTGGAATCCTGCTAAGCTCTTGGCCTCTTTTATACCTTGTGGCTGTGAGTTCCACAGCCAACTTGAATGCTGTATGATTTTACCATTGTGAGCTTTGAACATAAAAACTTAAGAGTGGCCATACTGGGTGAGACCAAAGGTCCATCTAGCCCCGTATCGTGTCTTCGACAGTGGCTTATGCCAGGTGCCCCTGAGGGAATGAACAGAACAGGTCATCATCAAGTGATCCATCGTCCATTAATGTATGTAGCTATCTTTTGAACACTGTTATACGCTTCACACAGACAACCTTTCTGGCCCTCCACTTCTGAGTGTGGCCCCTTCTATCATGCCATGTGTGTAAATACATGGCAAGTGCATTGTGAAAACGGTCATTGTATTTATCTGTCCTGCCCTGAAGCTATTTTTAAATGTGTTTCATGGCTTCATTATTTGAATTATTTTTTTTCTGTGCTCCTGACAGTCCAGGTTATGCAACTGCCCTTTTCCAGCATATAGGATAAATTTTTTGGGTCAGGTCCTTAATTCAATAAGTGATATCAACAGCCTCACGCCAGAGTTTCATGTGTAAATTCACTCAGAACCAGGCTCTATTAACTCACCCTCACCAAATGCTCCCAGTGATATACTCTGACCCCCCAAGAATCCCTCCAAGAGAGGCCGAAGTGCTTTGCCTGGCCAATGTTGGCAGAATCCAGAGATTTCGATCATCCTACAGGTTTCTCTTTATACCCCTGGGACCTACATCCTCTGCCCATGCAACAGTCTGTAGATATTTGGAAAATTACAAGCTGACATAGACAATTATTTCAGCTGCTCAGGGGACGAGTTGGTTTCACAAATGTGTCAATATTTCAAACATGGGTATTGCACTATTATCCACTTGAGTGTACAAGTTACTTCAGCCATGCTCATGTAATTAGTGACGGGGACAGTTAGCTAAAGCCTCTTTTACACTCCCCTTTCCTGCTCCTCAGCTAAACGCTTTTATGAGATACAGACCAGCGGTTTTGGTCTCTCATGGATTTTTAGAAAGCCTTGCACAAGCCTTGCAGAGTTATTGAGCGCACGGTTCAGAATGTAAGTGTTAGAAACAGCTTCTAGTCAGTTACCAGGAGACAGCATCACTCAACTGAACAATGAGTTAATAGCACACACCCATTGCAAACAGTATGTGGAGCACTTCTGAAACACTTGCTAAAGCCAAAGCCATTAAGCAGTAAAGTTACCCCTGCTCCTTCCGGCAGAGATTCCAACAACTCTGCTGCTGGCTTTCGATATACAGGCAGGACATGAAAGTTTGGTTTGTAATATTTGTATTACAATGAATAGTTCTGGCCTAACATTTACACGTATGTACCTTAGTACACACATGTCAACCACAGGTGCTGAACCCACTCGGACCTGCTCGGCAAGCACAGTTGACCACAGTGTGCTGTAGCCCAGTGCCCAGTGTGAGGGTAGGAGAATGGAGGGATTCCACCCCATGAGTGGGAAGGCAACAAGGCCTGACATTTGGCACTCAGAGACCAGAGAGGGGGAAGAGATGCCAGTAGCCCTGGAACTATAGGGCAAAATATGCCCTCTTGGACCTGTTACCACCAAGCAATGCAGCTCTGAAGTCCTGCCTTCACAATCAATACAGAGAATAAAAGCATTGAAAATGCATTTGCTGATTAAATTTTCAGGAGCAAATAAACCTGAGTAGACTTGGGAACTAGTCACTGATATTGTGTGGGGTCTCGTCTCCCTCAGCCCCTTGCAGGATCGTGCCCAGAGCACAAGGCACCTCTAGAAATGGGACCACTGGAGAAATCCTGACTCAGGGAATCAGGCTTTTAACACTCCAAGCTCCAGTTTCTGTGTAAATTGAATAATCCACTGACCATCTTGGGCACATGCAGGGGAGGGATTGCCAAGCTACCTAGTGCTGCCTGACCTCCTGCCCCTGTTACTGTGTCACTCTGACAGCCCAGCCGAGTTCGCTGCGGTGGCACAGAACATCTTCAAATTTAAACAGCCTTTACCCTTCACTGCACATTGTAAAGCTAGTGAAACCTGCCAACGTACCCAATTCCTATTAGAAGGGGAGCCGCTGACACCAGAAGTCTTCATTGTAAAGGACAATGACTCATTGGAGAGGTTGCACGGGCAGCAGGCAGTATCTGTTCAGCTTGGGAGGCAAGTATCTATATGAACATGCCTGCAATTCCCTTGGGGGCTACTTCACCATCAGGGAATCTCAGCTGCTTGGCTCAGTGTGCACCAGCTTTAACCCTGTCACGGCCAATGGCAAACTGCAGGAAGCCAAATCACAGAGGACCCAGGGTGATGCTACCTGATTGGTTGGCAGTGCCAGCTCTGCTGCAGGCTCTTTTCCTAGAATCCGAGCTTGTCATCACTGTTCATATGGTTCTGATTAGTTACATGGCTACCACAAGAGCAGCTGAGTGGTAACAATGATGCCGTCACAGCTGTGATCTTGCTGAAATAAAATAAAATAGAATAATAATATGGGGCCTGATTACTCATTGGCAGCCCCTTTCCTGCATTACAAACCCAGGGTGCAGGGAAGGGAAGGGAGATTCCACAATGCTCCCTACATGGAAATTTCATTTGGATCCTTCTAGTAGGGGAGGACCCTTCCGTTCTCCATGAGGAACAAGGAATAAGGAGGATGGTTTTGGAGGGGAGTGTGGGAGTGTCACGGGGATGCTGGGAGTTTATGCACAGTCACCAGACCGGTGTTTGGAAGCCATTGCAAACAATGGAGCAACAGACACAGGAGCCTCATCTTAGACAGTCTGGCTGGCAGAGAGTAGTCTGAGGGCAAAGGTTAGCTCTACACCTTGATGCTGTAACACACTGAGCACAGAGCACTATGGTGACAAGGCCTACGCTCACACGGGGTTCAGCTTCCACAAGAAAGGAGCAAACATTTGGGAAGATGCTCTCAGAGATACAGGGAAACAAGGCTGAGTTGAAGCAGGGGTGAAGCCATGGGTGGGCCTCTGGGCCAGAGCCCATCCACTTAACATCAAAGCCCAATCCACCAGCTGGGACTCCTGACTCCAGTTCGGTGCTTAGCTGTATCCCCCTCCTTCCGGTCCAGAGCACTGATTCCCTGGTCTCTTGCCCCAGATGGGGGTGTGCCTCCTGGGGGCGGGTTTGGGCCGGTAGTGGATTAGCCACTAGTCCTGGGCCAATGGTGTCACCCTGCTCCGTTACACTCACCTGCCATTCCTGAGGTGAAGCGTGGTCCGGGTGCAGGGGATTGCCCCTCTCCCCCACCCAGCTGCCGGAGAGCGGGTCGGAGCACTGGAATAGCGTAGGAGTGGGGTAAGCCCACCATCTCAGAACCGCTGGGTGGGGTAAGTGGAATAAGCCCCCACCCCCTGACCGTGTGCCCTGACCCCACTCCCTGGCAGGAATGCCAGGTGCAAACCCCTGCACATTTGACCCCATTTCCCCAGAAGGAGGGGGGATGCAGAAGGGATGGAGAGGGAACCTCAGTTTTCATGGTGGAGCCAGGGCCACACAAAACCACATAATTAATAACAAACCAAGGGTGCAGGCCAGGGAAGGGAGAGTCCACAATGCTCCCTACATGGAAATTACCGTGGATTTTTATTGCTCTGGGGTTGTGGAATCTCCATCACTGGAGATTTTTAAGGGTATGTTAGAAAAATCCATGTCTGGAATGGTCTAGATAAGACTTAGTCCTGCCATAAACTCAGGGCTCAAGACTAGATGACCTCTCAAGGTCCCTTCCCATCCTTCAATTTTCCCTGAGGAATAACAGGGGGACCCAGGATCCAGTGATCCCCAAAGTTAGGCACAGATCTCAGTGATCCTCTGATATCTCGGCCTTCCCACCTACAATCTCTGTGCCTCCACAACTGCTCTAGGACCCTCTCCAGCTCCCTGCTAGCACAGGTTCATCAGAGATGTGCTACCAGGGCCTGTCACAGTAGCCACTGCCCGCAGGATCTGCTGAAGGGTCTTGTACAGGGTAGCGAAAGCTGCACAAAGATGGGAGGGCTGATTAGAGTAGCTGATTGGCACAATACCCCAGCCCTAGACTGGTCGGGAGACCTTTCCATACGCAGAGTGCAGCGATAGGCTCCATTAGTGCAACTTATGTTTATGTTTATAAATATTCATTTAGGTTATGAGAAAGAGGCAGATGAAAAGGTTCTAATTTCTCTTGGGCATCCAGGGAGCTGCAGCTGGGCAATATCATGGCAGCTCCATCTAGCCCAGTGGGATAGCTCAGTGGTTTGAGCATTGGCCTGCTAAACCCAGGGTTGTGGAGGCTATTTAGGGAACTGGGGTAAAAAAATCTGTCTGGGGATTGGTCCTGCTTTGAGCAGGGGGTTGGACTAGATGATCTCCTGTTTACCTCCTTTTCCAGGCCATTTATATATATTGTGACCTGGTGTTACTGGGGCACCTGTCAATGGAAATGCCAAGATCAGGGCAGGCTGCAACAGGGAGAGCAGATACTCCCAAGACCGGTGTGTAACACTAAAGTTAAACTCTTCAGCCACTCACAAACTGTATTTCTGATCCCCCACACTGGTTATTAAGAAGCAAAAAAGAAATCACACAGCCCCCTTTATTGCATTTCAGTTTCTGTCTTCCAATCAGCACCTACATCCAGTACAGTGAGAGGTTCTTTAAGAAACTTTTCTCACATATACAAGGTGTTCTTTCTTATAATGAAAAAAGAAAGAACATGAAGACAGATGTTAAATACGAAAACAGTCACATACTGATGAGTTTGCTGGCTTGCAAGTCCCCCTGGAAAACATTCATAGGTTGGATGGATCATTCAGTCCTTTGTTCAGAGCTTCATTTGTAGAAAAGTTATGCCAGA
The DNA here is from genome assembly GCF_027887155.1 of Malaclemys terrapin pileata. Lineage (NCBI taxonomy): Eukaryota > Metazoa > Chordata > Testudines > Emydidae > Malaclemys > Malaclemys terrapin. Next base: position 348,980,485 of record NC_071505.1, on the reverse strand, counting down.
GATCAGAAGAAGCAATGAAGAAAGAAGCCAGAGTGAAGACAAAATGGATAAGATGCAGCTGACTTTTATAGTCTTTTGCCATGCAGCCTGTGCTTCCTTTGTTCCCAACACAAACTGCCCAGCACATGGCCTGGAAGCCTTAGAGTTCTGTCCATAGGTTTGGCCCTGCATGCCCTGCCAAGTAATAAGGTGTATTCTTGGCCTTCTCTCAATGGGTCAATTGTATAGTGGATATCCCTGGATGGGCCATTAAGCAGCCTAGACAGTGAGTGCTAATGCCAATCTCTCTGGGGCTGTCACCCAGATGCACAGCACATGTCTTACACAGCACCTCTGTGAGAACTCATTGCAATTTTACAATATTGGTATTCACAATATTCTAAAGTGCCTCCCAGATTCCATACAGCATCACCAATATGTTGAACAGCACTGGTCTGAGTACAGATCTCTGTGGGACACCACTATTTACCCCTCTCCATTCTGAAAACTGACCATTTCTTCCTACTTTTTGTCTCCTATCTTTTAACCTGTTAGAGATCCAGGAGAATACATTCCTTCTTCTCCCAAGACTGCTTACTTTTCCTAAGAGCCTTTGCTGTGGGATTTTGTGAAAGGCTTTCTGAAAACCTAAGTACACTATATCCACTGGAATCCCCTTTTCCACCTGCTTGTTGACCGCCTCAAAGAATTCTAGTAGATTGGTGAGGCATAATTTTCCTTTACAAAAACCATGTTGACTCTTCCACAGCTAATTATGTTCAGCTATGCATCTGACAATTTTGTTTTTTACCATAGTTTCAACCAATTTGCCTGATACTGAAGTCAGGCTTACTGGCCTGTATTGCCAGGTTTGACTCTGAAACCTTTTTTTTTTAAATTAGCATCACATTAGCTATTTGCCAGACATCTGGTACAGAGGCTTAGTTAAGCCATAGATCACATACTACAGTTAGTAGTTCTGCAATTTGGTATTTGTGTTTCATCTGAACTTTTTGGTGAATACCATTTGGTCCTGGTGACTTAAATCTTTTTCATTTACCAAAACCTCCTTTATTAACACATCAATGTGTGACAGTTCTCAGATTTGTCACCAAAAATAAATAAATAAATAAATAAAGGCTCATCTGTGGGAATCTCCTTCACATCCTCTGCAGTGAAAACCGATGCAAAGAATTCATTTAGCCTCTCCGCAACAGCCTCATTTTCCTTGAGTGCTCCTTTAGCACCTCAATCATCCAGTGGCCCCACTCGTCCTTTGGCAGGCTTACTACTTCTCATGTGCTTTGAAAACAATGTTTGTTATTTTTTGTATCATTTGCAAGTTGCTTTTCAGATCTTTTGAACTTGGTACCAGTATCCACAAACCCCATTCAACAAGTATGAGTCACACCCACAAAAAAATCATGAGATTGATTTAAAACAATGAGATTTCAAAGTATCTTAATGTGGGGTTTGGTTTCATGTGTCTTTGGTTTCTCAGCCTTTGGGCTCACTTGCTTCATGTTTTCTAGTGTCTCTGCAACTCATCTTTTTAAATAAACTTTTAAAGATAACTGAAAGCTGAGGTTCCTGCACGGTTTCTTGATCACAGCAGTTGGGGCTTTCAGAAAGGTACAAAATTTTGCGAGACTCCCAATAAAATCCCAAGAAGAGTCTCTGCTGGCCCTAACTAAAGTGAAGCACCGAAACAACAAAGGCTCTGAGGGTTAGTTAGTGGACAGTTCTGGTCATGCAGTTGGTCAGTGGAAGAGACACTGTTTCCCTTTACACTGGCTTACAGATACCCGGCTATAACTGTGACGTGCTCACAGAGGCACTGGTATGTGAGGCACAGCTCGGCCTGTCTCTCCTCATGTTCAGTCATGAGACATGCACAAGCCGGGTAAGGAAGGCCATCAAATTCTCAATAGAAAGGGGTGTGACCCAAGCCCAGTTCTGAATACCTATTGTCTCTATTGGACCCAAAGAACCCTCTCCCTCAGATCCAGCTACCCCCAAACTTGGTGATGTTGGAAATTTGGATGCAGGCTGGGAGGTCTATCTCCAACGCTAGAGCAGCTCTCATTGCTCATGGAGCGGATGGGGATTAAGATCAAACCGAGAGGAAGCCCAGCAGAGCGCTGGCAATGCTCTCCGGAACCTTTGCTCTCTGAAAGCAGGTCCTGATTCCCCCCCTGTTATTGCTGAGGTGCAGAAGGGGCCCAGAACTCCCTCGTCAAAGGGGGCTGTGCTAATGACAGGCCTTATCACCAAGGAGTGTTGGGAAGAGTTCAGGTTCTCTATCCAGTGCAAAAAATCATCCTTATGGGGCACACAGAACTGAAATCACTTTAAAGCACATAGCTATGGCCCCAATCATTACAGCATCTCAGTGGCTCGCAATCTATTTATCAGTGCAACACCTTGTGTGGTAGGGCCGTGCTACTAAAACCTCTGAGAAGATTCCAAGGCCAGCAGGCACCATTGTGATAACCTAGTCTGACCTCCTGCATCACACAGGCCAGAGACCTGCCCCACAGTAAGGCCTAGAGCAGAGCTGTTAGTATAACACCCTGCCTTGATTTAATAATGGTCAGTGATGGAGAATCTACCATGGCCCTTGGTAAATTGTTCCAATGGTAAATTACCCTCATTGTTAAAAAAAATTACACCTTAGTTCCAGTCTAAATGTGTCTAGCTTCAGCTTCCAACCATTGGATCCTGTTATAACTTTCTCTGCTAGACTGAAGGACCCATTGTTCAACTTTTGCTCCCCGGGCAGGTACTTACTGATTGTGACCTTGTTCTCTTCGGTAAACTAAAGAGTCTATCACTGAGGCAGGTTTCCTAATCCTTTAATCATTCCCATGGCTCTTTTCTGAACTCCTCTCCCGTGTATCAACGTCCTTCTTGAACTGTAGACACCAGAACTGGACACAGGACCCCAGCAGTGCTCGCATCAGTGCCACATACAGACGTAAATTAACCTTTCTGCTCCTACTCGAGACTAGCTTTTCAGCCATAGCGTTGCACTGGAAGCTCATGTTCAACTGATTATCCACTATGGCCCCCAAGTCTTTTTCAGTCACTGCTTCCCAGCATTGGGTCCCTCATCCAGTAAGGATAGCTAGCAACCCTTCTCCTAGATGTACACCTTTACATTGATGTGTATGAAAGCACTTATGGCTGAGGAACAGAGGGACCATCTGGGGTAAGAGACCAAGGAATCAGCGCTCTGGACTGGCAGGAGAGGGATACAGCTCGGCACCAAGCTAGAGTCGGGAGTCCCAGCTGGTGGATTGGGTTTGGATGCTAAATGGGTGGGCCTTGGCCCCCCGGGCCTACCCAGGACTACACCCCTGCTCCGACCCAGACTAGTTTCCCTGTGTCTCTGAGAGCATTTTCCCATCTGTTTGCCCCTTTCTTGTTGAAGCAGCCTTTGCTGAAACCTGTGTGAGCTTGGACCCAGGCAATCACCGTAGTGCTCAGCCCTGTCCATGTTACAAGGCCAGTGTTTGAAGCTGACCTTTGCCCTCAGACTGCTCTCTCCCAGTCAGACTGTCTAAGGTGACGCTCCTGTGTCTGTCGCTCCACTGTTTGGCAGTTAAATCCTTACAGACTCAATGGTTTTCAAACACTGGTCTGGTGCCTGTGCTGAAACTCCCGGCATCCCCGTGACACTCCCACACTCCCCTCCGAAATCCTCCTCCTTATTCCTTGTTCCTCACGGAGAAGGGAAGGGTCCTCCCTCCCCTACTGGAACAATCTAAGGGAAATTTCCATGTAGGGAGTCTTGTGGAATTTCCCTTCCCTTCCCTGGCCTGCACCATGAGTTTATAATGTAGGACAGGGGGCTACTGGGGAGAAATCAGGTCCTATATTATTATTATTATATTGTATTTTATTTCAGCAAGATCACAGCTGTGACAGCATCATCGTTACCACTCGGCTGCCCTCGAGGTAGCTCTGTGACTAATTGGAACCATACGAACAGTGATGAGAAGCTCGGATTCCAGGAATAGAAGCTGGCGCTACAGTGCACTTGGGTAGAATCACCACCCATCCCCTGTGATTTGGCCTCCTGCAGTTTGCCATTGGCATGATGGGGGTTAAAGCTGGTGCACACTAAGCCAAGCATTTGAGTTTCCCTGATGGCCAAGTGGCCCCCAAGGGAATGTGCAGACTTGCTTCATAAAGGCAGCTACCTCCCTATCTGAACAGATACTGCCTGCTGCCTGTGCTACCTCTCCAATGACTCCTTGTCCTTTAGGGTGAAAACCTCTGGTGTCAGCAGCTTCCCTTCTAGCAGGAATTGGGTATGTTGGCAGGCTTTACTATCTTTAAAATGAGCAGTGAAGGGGAAAGGCTACAAGCTGTTTCCATTTGCAGATGTTCTGTGCAGCGGCAGAGGACTCGGCTGGGCTGTCGGGGTGTCTCAGTGATGGGGCTGGAGGGCAGGCAGCACTAGGTAGCTTGGGAACCCCTCCCCTACATATGCCCATGTTCCACCGTGGGCTGTTCAAGCTACACAGAAATCTGACATTCAAAGCAAGCTTGGAATGTTAAAACTCTGATGCCCCAAGTCAGGATTTCTCAAGGGGTCCCATTTCTAGAGGTGCCGTGTGCTCTGGGCACGATCCTGCCAGGGGCTGAGGAAGACAAGACCCCACAGAAACTCAGGCTACGTCTTCACTACCCGCCTGAATCGGCGGGTAGAAATCGATCTCTCGGGGATCGAATTATCACATCTCATCGGGACGCGACAATCGATCCCCGAATCGACGCTTGTACTCCACCAGCGCAGGTAGGAGTAAGCGCCGTTGACGGATGAGCTGCAGAGGTCAATTTGCCGCCATCCTCACAGCGGGGTAAGTCGCCTCGGATACGTCGAATTCAGCTACGCTATTCACGTAGCTGAATTTCCATATCTTAAATCGACCCCCCCTCCCCGTAGTGAGGACGTAGCCTCAGTGACAAGTTACCAAATCGACTCAGGTTCATTTGCTCCTAGAAATTTAATCAGCAAATGCATTTTCAAAGATTTTATTTATGAGGTCGATTGTGAAGGCAGGAATTCAGAGCTGTGTTGCATTGCATTTTCCCATCTGTGTTGCTCTGTGGTAACTGGTCTGATAGAGCTTATTTCTTGTAGCCTTTCTGCTCATGGGATGGATCCCTACATTCTCCCACCCTCAGACTGGGTGCTGGGCTACAACACACTGTGAGTGAACTGTGCTTGCCGGGCAGGTCCGAATGGGCTCAGTACCTGTGGTTGACATGTGTGTACAAAGGTACAGATGTGTAAATGTTATGCAAAAACTTTTCATTATATCAATAGCCAGAAGCACGGTTGTTGGAATCTCTACAGGAAGGATCAGGGTAACTTTAACGCATAATGGCTTTTGCTTTAGAAAGTATTTCGGAAATAATCCACATACTAATTGCAATGGGTTTGTGTTATTAACTTTTTTTTCAGTGAACAGTTGTATGATACTGTCTCCTGGTAACAGACTAGAAGCTGATTCTAACACTTACATTCAGAGTCATGCATTCAATAACTCTGCAAGGCTTGTGCAAGACTTTCCAAAAAGTCATGAGAGACCAGAACCGCTGGTCTGTATTCCAGCAAAGAGTTTCGCTGAGGTGCAGGAAAGGGGAGTGGTATAGTGGTTGTATGTAATTGGCCCCCGTCACCAATTACATGAGCATGGCTGAAGTAACTTGTACACTCATGTGGATATTAGTGCAATACCAGTGTTTGAATTATTGACCCATTTCTGACGCCAACTCCTCCCCTGCCCGGCTGAAATAACTGTCAGTGTTGGCTTGTAATTTTCCGAATATCTACAGACCGTTGCATGAGGAGAGGATGCAGGTCCTGTGAAGAGGTAGTGGAGTCTATGAGATGATCGAAGTCTCTGGATTCCATCAACACTGGCTAGGCAAAGCACTTCAGCTTCTCTTGGAGGGATTCTTGGGGGTCAGAGTGTATCACCAGGAGGATTTTGTCAGGGAAAGTTAAGAGAGTCTGGTTCTGACTGAATTTACACATGTAAATCTGGAGTGAGACTGTTGATGTCACTGTTATTGAATGAAGAACCTGGCCCTAAGAATTTATTCCATGTGCTAGAAAGAAGCAGTTGCATAATCTGGACTGTCAGGAGCACAGAAAAAATAAGATATATAATGAAGCTATAAAACGCATTTATGAATAGCTTCAGTGCATGACAGATACATATAATGGCCATTTTCACCATGCACTTGCCATGTGTTTACACATGTGTCATGATACTAAAGTCCACACTCAGATGTGGAGGGCCAGAAAGGGTGTCTGTGTGAAGGGTGTAACAGGGTTCAAAAAAGAACTAGAGACATTCATAGAGGATAGGTGCATCAATAGCTATAAACCAGGATGGGCAGGAATGGTGTCCCTAGCCTCGGTTTTCAAGAAACTGGGAATGGGCAACAGGGGATGAGTCACTTGATGATTACCTGCTCTGTTCATTCCCTCTGGGGCACCTGACATTGGCCACTGTGGAAGACAGGATACTTTGATGTCACCCAGTATGGCTACTCTTACGTTTTTATGTTCTAAGGTCACAATGGTAAAATCCTATAGTGCTCAAGTAGGCTGCGGAACTCACAGCCACAAGATATCAACAGGGCCAACAGCTTAGCTAGATTCAAAGAGGGACTGGGTTACCAGAAAATCCAGTTACAGTAGGGAGGATACTTTTAAAAAAAAAGTTTTCAAAGGGCTCTAAACCTTCCACAATTACACCACAAAATACATCTAGCTATTGGGTGTAAGGGAGAAATTCCCTGGGAGCAGGTTATCTCATAGCTGCCTATTGCAGGGTTTCTTCCACCTTCCACTGCATCATCTAGACATGGCCATCGGTTACTGGGCTAGATGGACTTAAGTCTGATCCAGTCTGGCAGTGCCTATCTTCCTATCGGTGATGTACATCCAAGACTAAGTTTTTGCTTATCTACCTTGAGTTCTGGGAGTCTGTAGATTTGCACTGAGAGCAGAGTGATTTTTCGATAAATATCATCTAATCTCCTCTTATTTTGTGTTTTTTTAGGTAGGTAATTTCAGAACTCTTCAAACTTGGCCAGTAAATTATGTCAGCTGTCAATAACACCAAATTCAAATCTGTAGTGTTCCTTCTCACTGGGATACCAGGTCAGGAAGATGTTCATCTCTGGATCTCTATCCCCTTCTGCATAACGGGTTGTGGAAGCAGAGAAAAGAACTGACAGAAGGGAACTGCAATGCATGATGGTTGTTAGCAAGAGTCAGGCTTCGTTAGCAAGAGACAGTCTTTGTTAGCAAGAGTCAAGCTAGCTGTGACCCTGATAACCCTGATAACGCGAGATTTGTAGAAGCGAGGATTGTGTGAGGATTGTGTGAGGATTGTGTGAGACGGGTGAGAAAGAGCTGTGTAAGAAGTCATTGTGACCTCAGTATAGATAAGGTGTAGAAGACCTTGTGTAGATAAGGTATAGAAACTAATTGTATGTAGGCAAGAGTCAAAACAAGTAAGGAAATAAGATATCAAGATGGCCTATGTATAAACAAAATGCAGCTGTCCCTCATTATTTCTGTAATGAAAGGTATAAATGCTTGCTGTAATTAGTTACCAGGGAGAGAGACCTGCTTGCTCTCTCCTCTGCACATGTGAGAGTTAATAATAAAGCCTCTGACTTGCTGTACCTAAACAAAATAGTGAGAACTCAGTTTTTCTCCGACAATTTGGGGGCTCGTCCGGGATGGCAACGCCCACTGAGGCAACGGCAGCTGCTACGGATCGTTCCCCTTCGAACCCCATGGCGCCACAATAGAGGTAAGAGACCTTTTGAAATCTCTATTGGGGTGTCGGAGGAGGACTGTCCGTGGGGCCGTCTGCCCCTGTTGGGCTCACGCCATCCGAACTTATTGACTGTGCAGCAAGGTCAGATGCTGAGCGGCGTAATAGGGGAATTGTTTGCCGCCCCCTGTAAGCATATGCTAGGTGCATAGGGTTTGCACCTGTATTGAGGAGTTGTTACTGCCTCAAGAGGGGTTTTTACCGCCTCAAGTGATGCATCAAGGTACTTGGGAATAGTACCTGGAGGTACTCAGGAGTAGTACCTGGTATAAGGCCTTGGTATGTTGGTGTGTGTAGTCTGTGTGTGTGTGTGTGTGTGTGTACACAGTGTGAGTTGAGTGTTACCGGAAGACGCCCAGAGTACTCTGCGAAGTCTTTTGGCTCGTGACCAGAACTACTCTAACGCAAGCCCGGTAACTAGAGGATCTTTAGGAGATCCGACCCATGTAGGTTGACTCGGCCTGGCATCGTCCGGCGAGGAGGCTACCTGGGTCTAGGAGTGTGTGCACCCATCTTCCCTCCCCTTTTCCTCTCCGTGTGAGCCACTGACAGTCTGACCATCTCACTGGATGCAACAGAGTAAGCGGCGCTTTCTCTCTGAGATTAGCCGACGCTCTTTGCTGAAGGGAGGTGTAGGGGGTCATGGCTATCCTTGTTAGTCACTCCTGTGTGAATACCCTGTAGGGAGAGATCCTTAGTTTATGAGCCGCTAGCGCGGACAGGGCATCCTTCCCCTTTTGAGTGTGTGATTGGAAAATGGGTGGGGGACAGTCTAAGTCTTCCCTCTCACCCCCTAAGGGTACCCCAGCTTATTTCATGTACGTACATTATGGCCCGAAAACCTGCAGGTATTTAGATAATTGGAATCTTTACACGCGTGCAAATCCATCTAAACAATGTCCACTAGAAGGTACCTTTGATTTAGACAAACTTAAATACCTTAAAGAAACTCTGGCTTCACCAAAAGCCTCTGATACACAGTGGGAGCAATTTGTCTGTTGGTGGGAGGAAGCAACAAAGAGACTCCACGAGTCTTGAGTGCGGAGTCTAAAGGACTCCCAGGAAAAGTTAAAAGCCCAAGTGCAACATTTACAGCTTAAATGCAAGGCATCCAGCTGTCTACCCCCTAGAGCGATTCCTTCTGCTCCTGTGTATCCTAATCCCGTTCAAGCAATTCCTTCTGCTCCCCTTTATCCCCAATTAGTTAGATCTGACAGTGAGGAGGAAACTGCTGAGGATATTTTAGATTTCTTCAGTAACATTCAGCAGCAGCAGCAGCCCATGCTGCCTCCTCCCCCTGCACAGCCTGGGTCTGCTAACGAATCTCACCCGGCAGTGCCAGTTTCACCACCGCATGTATCAGCTGCACACATTGTTCTCTCTTCCCCTGGGAGAGAAGCCTCCTCTTCACCACAAAGAGGTGATTCTGAGCCTCCCAGTAGCTCCCCTGATTCTAATCCCTCTGAGGAAAGTACCCGTTATCTTACTAGAAGTGTGGCACATGCACTCCAGGTTCCTTTAAGAGGCCTGGAACTATTTCTCAAATGCGTACTTTTCTTGGCATGACTGGGTACTGTAGACAATGGATTTTAGGCTATGCAACAATGATTAAACCCTTACAGGATCTGACTAAGTCAGGTACCCCTGAGCCTCTTCCTTGGTCTCCAGAGGCTGAACAAGCTTTTGTTGCTATCAAGCAAAGTCTGTCCAGTGCACCAGCCCTGGGACTTCCTGATTATGCTAAACCATTCACTCTTTTCTGTCATGAGCGTAATGGGTTTGCTTTGGCTGTATTAACGCAAAGGCACGGAGACAAACACCGTCCCATTGCTTATTACAGTACTGCCCTAGATGCTTTGGCAGCTGGATTTCCCCCTTGCCTGCGTGCTGTAGCTGCAGCAGCTCTTGCTGTTCAGGTATCTGAATCTATTGTCTTAGGATCTCCTTTGATTGTTGCTGTCCCTCATGCTGTGGCTGCTCTCTTGTTAAAATCTAAGACACAGCATCTATCCACTTCTCGTCTTACAAAATATGAGCTTGTCTTGTTGTCTTCATCTCATATTACTTTGGCTCATTGCCCTGTTCTAAATCCTGCCTCCTTGTTGCCTGGGCCCAAAGACGGAGACCCACATGACTGTGTGTCTGTGACATCGGTTCTCTCTCGTCCAAGAGATGATTTACTAGATGTGCCTTTGCAAAATCCTGATCTTATTTACTTTGTAGATGGTTCGTGGTTCGTGCTCGCGAGATTCTAAGGGCAAATTGGTTGCTGGTTATGCTGTGTGTTCTGCACATGCTGTTATTGAAAGTGCTTTCCTTCCTTCTGTGTTTTCTGCTCAAGTGGCCGAACTTGTGGCTTTAACTCAAGCCTGCATTCTCGCTCAGGATCAAGCAGTTACAATCTATACAGACTCTCGTTATGCTTTTGGAGTGGTACATGATTATGGGTTGCTCTGGAAGTATAGAGGTTTTCTTACATCCACTGGTTCTCCTATTAAGAACAGTCTGTATGTCTCTGCTCTTTTAGATGCTCTTTTATTGCCCAAAGCTATAGCTGTCGTGAAATGTACAGCTCACCAGACCCCTCATGATGAAGTTACCCGTGGAAATGCTTTGGCAGACTCTGCAGCCAAAGCAGCGGCCCTTTCTGCACCTCAGGCTGAATATACTTGTGCTTTGATTGAACAGCCTCCACTAGCCTCCCTTGAGGATCTGGCCAAGATCCAGGAAGCAGCACCGGCAGCTGAGAAACGTTTATGGAGTGCTAATGGCTGTATTCTACACCCTGATCATCTTTGGCGTGCCCCAGCTGGTCGCCTGGTTGCACCGAAGATGCTAATGCCCTATCTTGCTCGTGTATACCACGGAATGGCTCACGTGAGCAAAGGGGGGATGGTTGCTGCAGTTAACCGAGATTGGTGTGCGTTCGGGTTCCCAGTCATTGCACATCACTACTGTCAACAATGTGTGATTTGTCAGCAGCATAACATTGGTAAAGCTGTTAAAGTTAGGCAGGCAGCTCACCCTCCCCCTTGGGGACCTTTTGTAAATATTCAGATTGATTTTATTCAACTGTCTAAATGTTGTGGCTATGAATATGTATTGGTTTTGGTGGATGTATTTTCAAATTGGGTTGAAGCTTTTCCCTGCAGGAAAGCAGATGCCGGGACTGTTGTGAAACTTCTGCTTAAAGATTTTGTACCACGATTTGGCATCCCTGTGAGTATCAACAGTGACCGTGGAACTCATTTTACTGGACAGATTGTAAAGGAGTTATGTGCAGCTTTGCAGACTCAACACAACCTTCACTGTCCCCACCATCCGCAGTCTGCTGGGACAGTGGAACGCCAGAATGGAATTCTGAAAAATAAACTGGCCAAGATTTGTGCTGAAACAAACTTGAAGTGGCCAGATGCCCTTCCTCTGGCACTAATGAGTATGAGGGCCACTCCCAATCGAAAGACTGGACTCAGCCCTCATGAGATTCTGACAGGGCGCCCGATGAGACTACCAACTGCGCCCCCACTGACCCTAGCTCAGATGGACATTCATTTAATGGATGACACAATGCTTAAGTATTGTCAGGCACTAATGAAATGTGTTAAGTCTTTCTATACACAGGTGAAAGAAGCACTACCCAAGGATCCTGTGCAGCCCTGCCACTCGCTGGAACCAGGAGACTGGGTCTACATAAAGGTCCATCAGCGAAAGACTGCCTTGGCTCCACGCTGGAAAGGCCCTTTCCAAGTCCTGTTAACCACTAACACTGCTGTGAAGTGCCAAGGACTGCCCACCTGGACCCATGCTTCGCACTGCAAAAAGACCCCTCCGCCTGGAGAGGATTCTCCAGCTGCTGATCAGCCTATTTCTCCTGCTAACTCTGCTGTGCCTCCTGGACAGCAGGGAAAGAGGACAAGGTGAAGTGCTAGTAACCTCTCCCTTGTCCACTGACAGATCTACTGTGCCTTTGAATTCTTTTACAGGAATCACACCAGTACAGGGTGAAGTGCTAGTAACCTCTCCCCGGTATTATGGTGAATCACAACTGTTTTTGAAGAAGAAAAGAAGAAACACTCGCTCTGCTGAAACCACCAAAGTCCAGAACTTTCTAACTACAAAAGACATTAAGAACTGGCCCTGGTGGAAGAAACGAAGTATTGTTTATTGGCAAGGAGGGAACTGTGGGGAACGTTCCTGGGAATGTGGGGTCCAGTGGTGGGGTGGATTCTTTCCAGGATCAGGGCTTTGTGCTTATGGACAGGTACCTTCAGGATGCACTGCCCTCCCTAATTGGCTTTCAGATGATAAATATCAAAAACGCCTTGCCACTACAAAGACTACACCCACCACCACTAGTCCCTTGACCCTTGCCACCACCACTGTAACTTATCCAGATACAAACAGTACTACACATTCCAATGATGAGAAATTGGGCCAACTAGAGAAGGCCATAGGCCTTGTTTCTGGAGCACAACTAACCCAGGTACAGGCTGGAGTTGGTGAGTTACATGTTATCTCCGCCCTTAGTTCTATGACCCAGAAGTTACTGACAGAGATGGTATTGAATATCACTGAGGCTGGGAAGGCATTGCAGTGGGATCTAGCATGCTCAGAGATTCAGGATTTCTTGAATGACCAGCTAATGGCCATTCGGAATGATCTAGAGCACCAGGCTTGGCCCACTGCCCTTACAGACACGTCAGGAGTGCCATCTGACCTGTGGCCATGGAGACATACTTGGAAACTTTCTGGGTGGAAGTGTGGACGTTCTCAGTGCTCCTTCCAAGCATATGGACCGGTACAGGGGGTGTGGGCTCCCACATACCGTATCCTGCCAGGTCCATGGGGAGGATGCATATGGGATTGGGTAATTCATCGAGACATCTGGGAAATTAGACCACCTGGTATGCCCAATCGATTTTTAGTTAGTGCTCCTAGGATTACACCTGACATTTGGATGGGGTTAGGTAACCTGTGGACATTCTGGCCATTAGAACCCCCACAGCTTCAGTGTACACGTAAACTGAAGCCAGGAGAAGTTGTCACTGTCTATGACTACGTTTGCTGGGAGGGTAGGGGACAAGGAACTACCCTGACAGGACACTTACTCTTCCAAGCTAATGATAGCTGTGTGTATGTTAATGACACCATATCACAAGACATACATTTTAATCTCATTACCACTGCAGGCAATCATATCATTTACTGGCCTGCAGATAGAGTTTTTCAAGTAGCCCTTAGGTTCCAGATATCCTTTAATTGGACTAGTTTACTATCTGATAGATTTCAAAATTTGCTTTCATTGTTACCTGAGATTCAGAAAATCTCTGAGGTACAAGGGCAAATTCACATGCTTCAAAATGTATATCAAGTAGAAAAGTATGCCTTTCACACTGCTTATAGAGTAGCTACCTTATATACTAAATATGATGTATTGTGCTTTATGACAAAGGCTGTACAACAACCCCATTATAGTATTGCTATGGGAATGTTATTGCTTGTATTGTTATTAGTTAGTTTAGGATTATGTTATTGTTGTTGTAAAAGACGTAATAATAGTAATACCTTTCATGTTCATGCTAATCATGCATTATCATTGCATCCAATCAAAACCCCTAAGGTTGAAGCATCTAATTTAGAATCTGAAGTCCAGGACTTGATGCAAATAGAGATTTGAGAATGTTTGTTGTACTAGAAGTACAAAAGGGGGGGGTTGTGGAAGCAGAGAAAAGAACTGACAGAAGGGAACTGCAATGCATGATGGTTGTTAGCAAGAGTCAGGCTTCGTTAGCAAGAGACAGTCTTTGTTAGCAAGAGTCAAGCTAGCTGTGACCCTGATAACCCTGATAACGCGAGATTTGTAGAAGCGAGGATTGTGTGAGGATTGTGTGAGGATTGTGTGAGACGGGTGAGAAAGAGCTGTGTAAGAAGTCATTGTGACCTCAGTATAGATAAGGTGTAGAAGACCTTGTGTAGATAAGGTATAGAAACTAATTGTATGTAGGCAAGAGTCAAAACAAGTAAGGAAATAAGATATCAAGATGGCCTATGTATAAACAAAATGCAGCTGTCCCTCATTATTTCTGTAATGAAAGGTATAAATGCTTGCTGTAATTAGTTTCCAGGGAGAGAGACCTGCTTGCTCTCTCCTCTGCACATGTGAGAGTTAATAATAAAGCCTCTGACTTGCTGTACCTAAACAAAATAGTGAGAACTCAGTTTTTCTCCGACAGTATACTATTTCAATATTAGGAAATTCACTCATTCTGTTCATTGTAAAAACAGATGGAAGCCTGCATGTACCCATGTACATTTTCCTTTCCATGTTGGCCTTCACAGACCTTGGGTTATCGATAGTCACCATACCGACAATAATGGGCATATACTTGTTTAACTCAAGGGAGATCAGCCTCGATGCCTGTTTAGCTCAGCTGTTCTTCATCCATTTGCTTCAATGCATTGAATCCTCTGTGCTCTTGTTGATGGCTTTTGACCGCTTCATCGCAATCCGTAGCCCGCTGAGATATGCTTCCATCTTAACCCCGTTGACAATAGCTAAAATGGGACTGGTGGTTTTGCTAAGAGCAATGGCAATAATACTTCCACTTCCTTTTCTCCTGAAACGGTTCCAATACTGCTGAGCCAATGTCCTCTCCCATTCCTACTGCCTGCACCAGGAGGTAATGAAGATGGCTTGTTCAGATATCACAGTCAACAGCATCTATGGATTGTTTACTAAACTCTTCCAGATGGGGTTGGACTTACTGCTTATTTTCCTCTCTTATGTGATGATCCTCAAAACAGTGCTGAGCATCGCATCCCACAAGGAGTCCCTGAGGGCCCTGAACACCTGCATCTCCCACCTCTGTGCTGTCCTGCTCTTCTTCACACCAGAGATCAGCTTGTCTGTGATACACATATTTGGGAAGGGCTCTTCTCCCTTGCTTCAGATTCTCCTGGGCTACATCTCCCTGCTTCTCCCACCGTTGATGAACCCAATTGTGTACAGTGTGAAAAGCAAACACCTTCGTGCAAGGATAATCAGAGTGTTTGTCAAGTAAGGGTCAGTTCATCAATTGGCTCCAGCACTGGTGACACTGGAGGTGGAATCAGGGGCCACCTATTCCATTCTGGACCTTATATCTGAGATGACATGCACTTCTGATCTCCACTCTGTAGAGATATTCAGGCGGGATCTAAGGCCTGGAATAATGGAGAGGGGCTGGTAAGGCAGGACTGTGTACTGTTTGAAGGAGACCATTGAGACAGCATTATGTATGAAGTGATTTGTTCGTTGATAGCCAGGGGACCGGTGGGATGTTGGCCCATAAAGAGCCGTATTTTTGGCTGCTCTGACCTCAGAATTCCTGTTGATACTGTGAATATGGAGAAGGGATGTGGCTGTTGTTTCCCATTACACCTGTCACTGTCCCAGCTCGTGTTAAAGATTCAGGGACCATGAAAAAAGCTGCAGAGCTGTTGTGCAGTCACAGTTCTGGCCCTTCCTGAGCTCTCTGGGTGCTGCGTGATCCATGGGGCTGCACCAGCCGTGGACAGGGGCTATTCAAGTGGCACGGACACCCACCCTTCCCCTACGCCCTCAGCCAGGTGCTTGTGACTGAGTCATCTCAGAAACATGATTAATGCAAGAGGCTCAAGAGAAGCCATTTAGGCAACCCTCTCCTCCACGCCTTTTGATAGCTCTGCACACCGCACACCTGCTGGGCACACTCCCCACTGAGGCACAACAGAGCTGCGTGTGTGAGTGAGGGTCTGACACACAGGAGTCCTGGCAAGAGACTCAGGCCAAGATTCTCTGCCCGTTCACTCCATTTGTCCTGCCTCAGCAATGCAAAGGGGTGAAATTGGTCCTCAGGTCCCCCACAGAGGCACAGCTAGCTCCAATCCCAGCCCAGCCCATTCAGTGTAGGGTGACCACCTTTTCAAGAGGGAAAAATTGGGACAGATGTAGGAGTCCTGACTACACTGTGACAACACACCTGCCCCTCTTCTTACCCCTGGAGGCTCCACCCCCTGCTCCTCCTTTCCCCCCAAGACGACACCCCCTGTTCCTCCTCATTACCCGGGGCTCCACCCCCTGTCCAGGCCAGAAGCCAGAGCTGGACCATGGAAAGAGCTGAAAAGAGAATCAGAGCCACTGTGAGGAGCCCCAGATCCTCCACCTGCCCTGGGCAGGGGCTGGGGGGCCCAAGAGAATGCCCCAGCCTATGTCCCTGCCCCTCAGGACACATCCCCAGAGAAGGTGGAGAGTCTGGGAATCCCCACAGCAGCCTGGGCTCCCGGGGTAGCTGTAACTGTGCTTTTGCGGGTCACAACTGCAAATATCAAATTCAGTGCAAACTGCTGAGAAATAGGGCAGAGAGACCCCAAACCTGGTCATTATTCTCCCATAAGATATACCAAACCTGCAAAATAAATTAACTTCTGTTTCACCACACTGGCTAACAAGAAGTCATAAAAGCAATTTCCTTAGATATTCCAGTCCTTATATCCCCATCAAAAACAGCAGATTTAAAGACGAGTGATTCTTTAAACCCAATTTAATGTAATAGCAGGTAATTCTGATCCCAAAGGATCAGCCACACACGCAGGTCAATACATAACTCAGATCTTACCCAAAAATCATGCTGATGCCAATCCATTGCTATCTAAAATCTAAAGGTTTATTTATAAAAAGAAAGAAAGAAAAGTGAGAGTTAAAATTGGTTAAAGGAGTCAATTACGTACAATAAATGCAAAGTTCTTATTTCAGGCTTGTAGCAGTGATGGAATAAGCTGTTGGTTTGTTAAGTCACTGGTTGCTTCCAAATCATTGGAAGGACCTCAGTCCCTTGGTTAGAATTCTCCCATAAGTATAAGTTCAAACTCCAGAGGCTTGAGCAGGAAAGAGACAAACTGAAGGGGTTTCCTTTTATATTCTTTTATAGATTCTGCCATGTGAATGGAAACCCTTTGATTCAAAGAAAGCCGTCAGCACAGCTAGTGGAAAATTACAGGTGACAAGATGGGGTTTGGAATCACATGAGGAAGTCACATGTCCATGCATAATTTTGCTTAGTCACAGCAGGAAATTATTACCTATATCCCGACAGAACGTTTGCAGGACAGTCCATTCAGTGTAGATGGGTGTCTCCCATTGTCAGTTAAGTGTTTCTTAATGAACCCTTAATTTGAATAATCTCTCCAAGATTTGCAGGCTAATTACCCCAGGAGCAAAAGCTTTCTAAAGCAAAAACCGTTAAGCAGTTAAAGTTACCCCTGCTCCTTCCTGTAGAGATTCTAACAACTCTGCTGCTGGCTTTCGATATCTCTCCTCATACGGAAGGGTGTTCCATACCCCTAATCATTTTTCTTGCCTTTTTCTGAAACTTTTCCAATTCCAATATATTTTTTTTGAGATGGGGCAACCAGAACTGCATGCTGTATTCCATGTGTGGGTGTACCATGCATGTATATAGCGGCAATGTGATATTTTCTGTCTTATCGTTGTGACCCTTCTGCCCGTCAGAGTTGGCAGCAACAAGGACCAGGTTCAGTATCTAGGGGCAGTGCTTCTATATCCTGGAAAATTTCCCAAAATCTGGGAATTTTTTACAGCATGTGCCCTGCAGTTTCCCAATTTTGCCCTGCAATTTCCCAAGGTGAAGCATTTTACTCAAAAATTCCCAGATTTTGGGAAATTTCCCAGGATATAGAAGCACTGGCTAGCGCCCAAAATTTCCCAAACTGGTAAAAAATTCCCAGAGTCTGGGAATTTTTCACCAGATTTGGGAAATGTTTAGCGCCAGGTTGGGAAAAGTTGGCATCACAATATAGAAGCACTGTCTAGGGTTCCGTTTCAATAACACAATGCAAAACCGTCTTGAGCCCCCACCCAGTGACCTGGGACAATTACATACCACTCCCTGGGTGCCTCTAAGAGGAAATACTTCCCCTCTCACAAGCATGGATCTGAGTGTAGCAAAAGCCTTTTAATAAAGAAGGGAAACATTGCGGCATTATGTTGGGGAAACATCACAAACAGGATTCGCAACACAAACCATGAGCAAAAGATCCACCCCCAAGTAAGTTTGACAGTGTCCTTTTCCCCTCAGGGTCTTAAGTCCAGCAACCCAACAGTCACACCACCCACAGTTTCTGTCCTTGGTCAGTGCAGCCCCCAGAGTTCAGAAGTTCATCTGCATAGTTTACCTCCCAGCCAGTGGGGGGAGGTTTGGGGGCATCTTATATGCTCTACTGCTTGGGTCAATAGCCAATTGCCACACCTCTCTGTGGGGTTCTGCTGCAGTCTTCACCACCAGCTGCATGCTCCACCAGTCACCCTGCTAGCCGCTCACCAACTTGTCTTGAGACCCCACCCCCACTTAACACATCTCATTAGTGATTTCAGCTGTTAGTGGTGGGTGGGGAGGAAGAAGAACACCGCAGCATTGGCACACTCAGAACCACTAATCCAGTGATTTCAGCTCTGCCGCACCTAATAAGACTCAAAAGGGAGTCAAAATTAGCTCTATTATTACACCATGGAGAGAGAAAGGGGAAAAACAGTGTTTGAGGCCCTCAGATGATAGCCCACACTACCAGCTACACCTGTCCCCCACTTCTCTTAGTTCACTTTGGCTTTGGAACCATGTCCCTTGCCTAGCAAGTGCTACTTAGTTGAGGGTAAAAAGAAGAACAGGAGTACTTGTGGCACCTTAGAGACTAACAAATTTATTAGAGCATAAGCTTTCGTGGACTACAGCCCACTTCTTCGGATCCGAAGAAGTGGGCTGTAGTCCACGAAAGCTTATGCTCTAATAAATTTGTTAGTCTCTAAGGTGCCACAAGTACTCCTGTTCTTCTTTTTGCGGATACAGACTAACACGGCTGTTACTCTGAAACTTGTTAGTTGAGGGTGAGTCCCTCCATCATAAAATGCCAAGTATAGTTCTACTGTCCTTGATTCACATAACCAGCGTAACAACCCTTTATTACTCCTGCCCCAATAACAAAGAGATTGGGGGGGGGTCCCATAGCAGCCAATGTGACCATTTGGGCAAGCAGTCCCTCATGCTAGGCAGGGTGGGTGTGCCCATGCAAACGAGATCATCTCCTGAAGCCCTTTTCCACAACTCACCACCAGATGTCAGGGTAGAGCTCATTCTGACTCTGCTTAAATCATCTATCCCTTTATTAATGATTCCCAGCATTCTGTTTGCTTTTTTGAGTGCCGCTACACATTGAGTAGATGTTTTCAGAGAACTATCCACAATGACTTCAAGATCTCTTTCTTGATTGGTAAGAGCTAATTTAGACCCCATCATTGTATTTGTGTAGTTGGGATTATGCATTCCAATGTACATTACTTTGCATTTATCAGCATTAAATTTCCTCTGCCATTTTGTTGCCCAGTCACCCAGTTTATGAGATCCCTTTGTAGCTCTTCGCAGTCTGCCTCAGTCTTAACTAACTTTAGTAATTTTGTATCATCTGCAAATTTTGCCACCTCACTGTTTCCCCCTTTTTCCTGATCATTTATAAATATGTTAAATAGGACTGGGCCCAGTACAGATCCCTGGAGGAGGACACCACTATTTACCTCTCTCCAAGCTGAAAACTGACCATTTATACCTACCCTTTGTTTCCTATCTTTTAACCAGTTGCGGGGAGGGATAGCTCAGTGGTTTGAGCATTTGCCTGCTAAACCCATGGTTGTAAGCTCAATTCTTGAGGGAGCCACTTAGGGATCTGAGGCAAAATCAGTACTTGATCCTACTAGTAAAGGCAGGGGGCTGGACTCAATGACCTTTCAGCTCTATGAGATAGGTATATCTCCATATTACTATATACCAATCCATGACAGCAGCATACAGATAACACAACTGTTGCCGGCACAGAGGCCCAAGGACAGCAACAGTGGGGTTCATTGCCCGGTGTGCTTTGCGCCAATAAACATACCGGGGTGGAGAAACAATCAAAGTTTATTTGAGATCTCAAAGTGGTGCAAGGAGACAGGCAAGTCTCAAATCAAGCACACCAGCAAAAACAGTTTCTCTCTTCTTTATACATTTTACAACTAAGCCCCCCCTCTTTCCCCCTCTCTACCACCCTCTACCCCCTACCCCTCCCTTTCCTCCCCCTCCCCTCTCTACCGAAGGCATGTTTATACTTTTAAGCCGTTAAATCATTCTAGGGCTATAAATCTAGCTTGTCAGTAACTTCTCTTTAAACTGTTATTTGGTTCTGTTTACCCTTAATTTATTACCTCTTCAGCCAGCTAGAAACATGCAAACCTCATCATTATCGTTTGGTACCTGGTATGAGCAAGGTCGTAATTGCTAACTGGCTGTTTACACATTCCAATTGCTGTCCTTGGCTTTTGAGGCCGATTAGAGTTAAACATGGAAGAACAGAGTTTAAACATGGAAGAACTCTGGCTCAGGCAGGCCTAGTGACCCCAACACAACCATAACCAGCAAATCATAATCTTTTCATAGACATCTTACACGCCACATTTTATACAAGATTTGTTGCAAATAAATAACAGTGGTTGCAAAAGTGATCTATATGGTCATATCTTTATCAGAGAACATCACAGTAGCTCTTACCACGGCCCAACTCTGGCATGGCCAGGAGATGGAGCTTCAAAAAAAGTGGAGCAGCAGGGGGCAGGGCCTAGTGGTAAGAGATTGGTGGGGTGGCTAAAGGGAAAAGGCTTTGCAGCAAGTCTGAAGCAACGCAGACACCAGCAACAAGGGTGATAGGGTGTTCCTAAGTAAAGGGGGAGGGAGAAGTTGAAGGGTAGGAGACCTTGTGTCTTGGAGAAGGCTGAATAAATGTGACCCCACAAAGGGAGCTGTTGTTTTAAATATTCCAGGTGGAGAGTAAGGCATTGCAAGGATCTTAGAGGGAAGGGAAGGGTGCCTGCAGGGCTACCTGAAGACCCCAGGGGGCACTCTGGGGTGGCATTGATCTGCAGGGACATGGCCAGAGTGTGCTGTGCTCTTGGAAGCTGTTAAAATCAGCTGTTAAAATCCCCAGGCTGCTCTAAATTCCACTGAGGCAGGGGGAGAACAGGCCAGCAAATCAAACCTCTGTAACTGACTCCTTGCCATCCATGCTCTCTACAGTATGGCAGGGAATGGGAATTCTCCAGGTTCAGCAAAGAATCCAGCTGGGCCTGTCACCAATCAGATGGCTGGAAGGCTGGTCCTGTGATCCATGCACTGCTCTGTGACTCAGAACAATTGAGTTTAATTCCCTCCATGGGCAAACCATTGGCAGTCTCTGGTGGATAATATCCCGGCCCTGCCTCTCAGTGATGGCAGGAGGATAAATACATTCAAGGTGCTCAGATAGTCTGAGACCATAAGATCAGGGCTGAGTCAGGGTGCTACAGAGAAATGCCCCTGACATTTGTCTCTTACCACAGCCTCCTGTGAAAGGTGGCTTCTGGGATCCCTGTGATTACAGCACCTTATTTGTGGCAGAAATGCAGGAGCTCAGGGGTGACAGTGAGGGATAGGGAGTGGATTTCTGAGTGGAGATTTGGAATGTCACGGCGTCTAAAATCATGCCTCCCCAATCTATTAGAATTCTTTGAGGGGCTCAAAAAAGCATCTGGACAAGGACAATGCATATAAAGTAGTTTGATTTTCAAAGCCTTTGACAAGGTCCCTCACCAAGGTCTCTTAAGCAAAGCAATCTGTCATGGGATAAGAGGGAAGTACCTCTCATGGATTGGTAACTGGTTAAAGATAGGAAACAAAGGTTAGGAATAAATGGTCCACTTTCAGAATGGAGAGAGGTGAATAGTGGTATCCCTAAAGGGTCTCTACTGGGACCAGTCCTATTCAACATATCCATAAATGATCTAGAGAAAGGGGTAAACTATGAGGTAGCAAAACTTCCACATGACAAAAAATTGCTCAAAATAATTAACTCCCAGGCAGACTGCAAAAAGCTTCTAAAAGATCTCTGATAACTGGGTGACTGGGCAACAAAATGGAAGATAAAAAACAGGGTTGATAAATGCAAAGTAATGCAAACTGGAAAACATAATCCTAACTATAGATATAAAATGATGGGGTTTAAATTAGCTGTTACCACTCAAGAAATAGATCTTGGTGTCATTATAGGTTGTTCTCTGAAAACATCCACTCAATGTACAGTGGCAAAGAAAAAAGCGAACAGCATGTTGGGAATCATTGAGAAAGGGGTAGATAATAAGACATAAAATATCGTATTATCGCTATATGAATCCATGGCACACCCACATGTTAAATATTGCATACAGATTTGGTCACCCCATCTCAAAAATATATATATTGGAATCGAAAAGGTTCAGAAAAGGGCAACAAAATGATTAGAGTTATGGAATGTCTTCTGAATGAGGAGACATTAACAAGACGGACGTTTCAGCTTGGAAAAGAGACGACTAAGGAGGGATATGGTAGAGGTATTTAAAATCACAACTGGTGTGGAGAAAGTAAAAAAGGAGGTGTTATTTATAGTGGTCACCAAATGAAATTAACAGGCAGCAGGTTTAAAAGAAACAAAAAGAAGTATTTTTTTCACACAATGCTCAGTTAACCTATGGAACTGCTTACCAGAGAACAGACTGGCTAAGCAGCAGTTCTGCAGAAAAGGACCTGGGGATTACAGTGGACGAGAAGATGGATATGAGTCAGCAGTGTGCCCTTGTTGCCAAGAAGGCCAATGGCATATTGGGCTGTATTAGTAGAAGCATTGCCAGCAGATTGAGGGAAGTGATTATTCCCCTCTATTCGGGAATGCTGAGGCCATACCTGGAGTATTGTGTCCAGTTTTGGTCCCCCCCCCCCACTACAGAAGGGATGTGGACAAATTGGAGAGAGTCTGGCGGAGGGCAACAAAAATGATTAGGGGGCTGGGGCACATGACTTATGAGGAGAGGCTGCTGAACTGGGTTAATTTAATCTTCAGAAGAGAAGAGTGAGGGAGGATTTGATAGCAGCCTTCAACTAAATGAAAGGGGGGGGAGGTCCAATGAGGATGGAGCTCGGCTGTTCTCAGTGGTGGCAGATGACAGAATGAGAAGCAATGGTCTCAAGTTGCAGTGGGGGAGGCATAGGTTGGATATTAGGAAACACTATTTCACTAGGAGAGTGGTGAAGCACTGGAATGTGTTACCCAGGGAGGTGGTGGAATCTCCATCCTTAGAGGTTTTTAAGGTTTGACAAAGCCTTGGCTGGGATGATTTAGCTGGTGTTGCTCCTGCTTTGAGCAGGGGATTGGACTAGATGACCTCCTGAGGTCTCTTCCAACCCTGATATTCTATGATTTTATGTTGTGAAGGTCAAGATTATAACAGGGTTCAAAAAAGAACTGGATAAATTCATGGAGGATAGGTCCATCAATGGCTATTAGCCTGGATGGGCAGGGATGGTTTCCATAACCTCTGTTAGCCAGAAGCTAACCAGTAGTATTGTATACCAGTGCTAGAAGTCTAAACAATAAGATGGGTGAACTAGAGTGCCTAGTATTAAATGAGGATATTGATATAATAGGCATCACAGAAACTTGGTGGAATTAGGATAATCAATGGGACACAGTAATACCAGGGTACAAAATATGTCGGAAGCACAGAACAGGTTGTGCTGGTGGGGGAGTGGCATTATATGTGAAAGAAAGCATAGAATCAAATGAAGTAAAAATTTTAAATGAACTAAATTGTGCCATAGAATCTCTATGGATAGTAATTCCATGCTTTAAAAATAAGAATATAGCAGTAGGGCTATATTACAGAGCACCTGACCAGGATGGTGTTAGTGACTCTGAAATGCTCAGGGAGATTAGAGTGGCTATTAAAATAAAAAAACTCAATAATAATAATGGGGGATTTCAACTATCCCCATATTGATTGGCTACATATCACCTCAAGAAGGGATGGTGAGATAAAGTTTCTTGACACCTTAAATGACTGTTTCTTGGAGCAGCTAGTCCTGGAACCCGCAGGAGGAGAGGCAATTCTTGATTTAGTCCTAAGTGGAGCTCAGGATCAGGTCCAAGAGGTGAATATAGCTGGACCGCTTGGTAATAGTGACCATAATATCATTAAATTTAACATCCCTGCAGCAGGGAAAACTCCACAGCTGCCCAACACTATAACATTTCATTTCAGAAAGGGGAACTACACAAACATGAGGAGGTTAGTGGAACAGAAATTAAAAGGTACAGCACCAAAAGTGAAATCCCTGCAAGCTGCAAGAAACCTTTTAAAGACAGTATAATAGAGGCTCAACTTAAATGTATACCCCAATTTAAAAAACAGATTAAGAGAACCAAAAAAGAGCCACAGTGGTTAAACAACAAAGTAAAAGAAGCAGTGAGAGTCAAAAAGGCATCCTTTAAAGAGTGGAGGATAAATCCTAATGAGGAAAATAGAAAAGAGCATAAACTCTGGCAAATGAAGTGTAAAAATACAATTAAAAAGACCAAAAAAGAATTTGAAGAACAGCTAGCCAAAAACTCCAAAAGTAATAGCAAGAAAAAAAATTAAATACATCAGAAGCAGAAAGTCTGCTAAACAACCAGTGGGGCCACTGGATGATCAAGGTGCTAAAGGAGCACTCAAAGACGATAAGGCCATTGCAGAGAAACTAAATGAATTCTTTGCATTGGTCTTCACTTTGGGGATGTGAGGGAGATTCCCAAACCTGAGCCATTCTTTTTGGGTTACAAATCTGAGGAACTGTCCCAAATTGAGGTGCCATTAGAGGAGGTTTTGGAACAAATTGATAAACTAAACAGTAATAAGTCTCCAGGACCTGATGGTATTCACCCAAGAGTTCTGAAGGAACTGAAATGTGAAATTGCAGTACTACTGTTGTCTGTAACCTATCATTTAAATCAGCTAATGTAACACCAATTTTTAAAAAAGGGCTCCAGAGGTGAACCTGGCAACTACAGGCCAGTAAGCCTCACTTCAGTACTTGGCAAATTGGTTGAAACTATCGTAAAGAAAAAAATTGTCAGACACATAGATGAACATAATTTGTTGGGAAATAGTCAACATGGTTTTTGTAAAGGGAAATCACACTTCACCAATCTACTAGAATTCTTTGAGGGGGGTCAAAAAGTATGCAGACAAAGGAGATCCAGTGGATATAGTATATTTAGATTTTCAGAAAGCCTTTGACAAGGTCCCTCACCAAATGCCCTTAAGCAAAGTAAGCAGTCATGGGATAAGAGGGAAGGTTCTCTCATGGATTGGCAACTCGTTAAAAGATAGGAAACAAAGGATAGAAATAAATGGTCAGTTTTCAGAATGGAGAGAGGTAAATAGTGGTGTTCCCCACGGATCTGTACTGGGCCCAGTCCTATTTAACATATTCATAAACGATCTGAAAAAGAGGTGGCAAAATTTGCAGTTGATACAAAACTACTCAAGATAGTTAAGTCCCAGGCAGACTGTGAAGAGCTACAAAAGGATCTCACAAAACTGGGGAGGGGACTCCTGCCTGTGTCCCTCATTTGCATTTTTAATGCAAATGGGCTGGGCTGGGATAGGCGCTAGCTGTGCCTCTGTGCGGGAGCCAAGGACCATTTCCACCAATTTCCAAGCAGATGGAGCAGCAAAACAGAGGGGAGTAGGAGGAAATCTGGTCCTGAGTCTCTTGCCAGGACTCCTGTGTGTCCGACCCTCACTCGCACACGCAGCTCTGCTCTGCCTTGGTGGGGAGAGGGCTGAGTAGGTGTGTGGTATGCAGAGATATCAAGGGTGGTGGGGGGTGGGACAGATATGCCTGCATGGCTTCTCCTGGGGGTCCTTCATTAATCATGTCTCTGACATGACTCAGTCATGAACACCTGACTGAGGGCATAGGGGGAGGGTGGGTGTCCATGCCCCTTAAATAGCCCCTGTCCACATCTGGTGCAGCCCTCATGGTTCCCACAGCACCCAGAGTGCTCATTAAGGTCCAGAACTGTGACTGGAAAACAGCCCTGCAGCTTTTTTCATGGCCCCTGGATGTTTAATATGAGCTGGGACAGTGACAGGCCAGGTGTAAAGGGAAACAGCATCCACATCCCTTCTCTTTATTGACTGTATCAATAGATACTGTGAGCTTGGAGTAGCCACTGATACGGCTCTTTATGGGCCAACATCCCATCGGTCCACGGGCTCTCAACGAAAACAGAGCTTTCTAATCTCCTTCCCCCAGTACACTGTCCTCCCTCGCCAGGAGTTGGGCACAATTCCTCTACCATTGTTCCAGGCCTTATACGCCACGTGAACCTCCCTCTACAATGTGGAGATAAGTAGCTCATGTCATCTTGGATATAAGGTTCCAGGTTGGAATAGGTATCCCATTTTTTCATCTCCCATGTCACCAGCACTGGACCAGGGAGGTGAATTGACCGTTCACTTAACGAGGGCCCTGATTATCCTCCTACGAAGGTGTTTGCTTTTCACGCTGTACACAATTGGGTTCATCAAGGGCGGGACCAGCAGGGAGATGTATCCCAGGAGAATCTGAAGTATGGGAGAAGAGCCCTTCCCGAATCTGTGTATCATAGACAGGCCGATCTCTGGCGTGTAGAAGAGCAGGACGGCACAGAGGTGGGAGACGCAGGTGTTCAGGGCCCTGAGGCACTCTGTGTGGGAAACAACACTTAATACTGTTTTGATGATCATCACATACGAGAGGAAGATGAGCAGCGAATCCAACCCCATTGTTAAGAGCGTAGTAAACAAACCATAGATGTTGTTGATTCTGATATCAGAACAAGCCATCTTCATGACCTCCTGGTGCAGGCAGTAGGAGTGGGAGAGGACATTGGCTCGACAGTATTGGAAACGTCTCAGGAGAAAGGGAAGTGGTAGTATTACGGCCACCCCTCTTAGCACAAATGCCAGTCCCATCTTGGCTGTTCTTGGAAGGGTTAAGATGGAAGCATATCTCAGCGGTTCACGGATCGCAATGAAGCGGTCAAATGCCATCAACAAGAGCAGGGAGGATTCAATGCACTGAAGTGAGTGGATGAAGAACAGCTGGGCAAAACAGGCATCGAGGCTGATCTCCCTAGAGTTAAATAAGTATATGCCCAGTATCGTCGGTATTGTGACTATTGATAAGGCAAGGTCTGTGATGGCCAACATGGAAAGGAAAATGTACATGGGCTCGTGAAGGCTTGAATCTGTTTTTACAATGAACAGAATGAGTGAATTTCCTACTATTGAAATAACATACATTAAACAGAAGGGAACAGAGATCCAGAGATGAACGTCTTCCTGACCTGGTAGCCCGGTGAGAAGGAACACTGCAGAGCTAAATTTGGTATCATTGAGAGGTGACATCATGGACTGGGGAGGTCCGAGGAGTATTGAACTTTCCTTTCTAAAAGGAAAAAGAACATTATATTTAACAAGACATCTTTCTGCTCTCAATGCAAGTCTAGAGAGCAAAAACATAGAGTTGGATTTATGGCACCAATAGGAAGATAGGCATTGCCAGTTTGGATGAAACCTGTGATCCATTTAGCCCTGTATCCAGTGGCCAATTTATATCCTTCAGAAGAAGATGGAAGAAGCCCTGCATGAGGCAGCTATGAAATAACCCGCACTCAGGGAAAGTTTCCCCCTGACAACCACTCATTAGACATAATTTGTTGTATAAAACAGGAAGGTTTAGAGCCCTTCCAATAGTTTTTCAATTAATCCTGATCACGGTAATTGAATATTTTGTTTACCCATATATCCATCCAGTCCCTCTTTGAATCGTGCTAAGCTCTTGGCTACATTGATATCTTGTGGCTGTGAGTTCTGTAGCCTACTTGAGTACTCTGCAATTTTACAGTTGTGACCTTCCCAATTACACCCTTTCTGGCCCTCCAATTCTAAGTGTGGCTCATTGTATCATGATGTGTGTCATGGCAAGAGCATTATTAAAACAGTCATCGTATTTATCTGTCCTGTATTGAAGCCATTCATAAACTTATGTTTTTTGCCTCACTATCTATCTATCTATCTGATCATTTTCTCCACTCCTGAGAGTTCGAATTATGCCACTGCCTCTTTCGAGCACATGGGATAAATTCTTAGGGACATGTGTTTAATTCAATAACAGTGACTGCATCATTCCAGATTTACATGTGTAAATTCGATCAGAAATGGGTTCTATTAACTTTCCCTTAGCAAACGGTCTCAGTGATACACTCTGACCCCCAAGAATCCCTCTAAGAGAAGCTGGAGTGCTTTGCCTGGACAGTGTTCCTTGAATCCAGAGAGTTTTATCCGCCTACAGGCTTCTCTTCATCCTCACAGGACCTGCATCCTCTCCTCATGCAAGGGTTTGTAGATATCTACCAAGTTACAAGCTAAGATAAAGTTACCATATTGGCATAACAAATGGGTGAATAGTGCAAACAATAGATTTCCACTAATATCCAGGTGAGTGTGCAAGTTACTTCAGCCATGCTTGTGTAACAGGTAATGGGCGTCAATTACATACAACCACTATGACACTCCCCTTTCCTGCACCTGAGCTCTAATCTGCTGAAACACTGACCGGCAATTCTGTTCTGTCAGGACTTTTTGGAAAGGTTTGTGCAGGTATTGCTGAGGGATTGTGTTCATGACCCTTAAGGTAAGTGTTAGAAACAGCTTCTGGTCAGTTACCAGGACATTGCATCATAAAACTGTTCACTGAACAAAGAGTTAATGGCACAAACCCATTGCAAACAGTATGTGGAGTACTTCTGAAACACTATGTAAAGCAAAACCAATTAAGCAATAATGTTTCCACTGCTCCTTCCTATAGAGCTTCTAAAAACTCTGCTGCTGCCTTTCGATATACAGGCATGTCATGAACGTTTGGTTTCTAATATTTGTATTACTTTGCAGCATCTCAGCTCTCGTTCAGTCGCATGTTAGCAAACAATAGTCTATTAGCTCCCCTGTCCCTAGGTTAATAGCTCCTGGTTCTCCTCAGGTTCTGTTCTGTCAAGCTGCAGCCTGTATCCAGAGCAGTAACAGGCATTGGAATCAGTATAGAATATATTCATTCGCTGTATCTCACTCTCTAGTACATAGTAACCCCAGCACCTGTTATTCAGGCACGATGAGGGTTTGCAGGAAGAGAATTTCAAAGTCAAATGCATGTGGAACTTCATTTCCCACATGAAAGTAGTCTATTGCTTTCTGACTGCCTATGACCTGTTTTTTTGAAAACCTTCATTCTCCTATGTTACGCATTATTCCTATTGCTCAGATTAAATACTGCTTTGGTTCAAGAAGGCCGGCTGGTCACTTGCCTGACCGCTAGTCACAGACTCCAAGAGGGAAGAAACACAAGTGCCGAACCCATTTGGAGCTGCAGGGTAAGCACAGTTGACCCACAGTGTGCAGTAGGCCAGAGCCCAGTTCAAGGTTGGGAGGCTCTGGATTCTACAGCATGACAGGGCAGTTATGAGGCCAGACATGCGGCCTTTGCAGACCAGAGAGGGGACAGAGAGGCAGGAAGGTCTGTAATTCTGAGGGGTAACTACAGGGTGGAAATGGTGGACTCCTCAGCGAGTCAGAAAACAGAAATATGACCTATCATACCTGTTACCACAGAGCAACACAGCGCTGATTTCCAGGAGCAAATACACCTGATCTGATTTGGGAACTAGTCACTGATATTCAGTGGGGTCTCTTCTCGTTTAGCCCCTGGCAGGATCGGGCCCAGAGCACACGGCACCTCCAGAAATTAACCCTTTGAGAAATCCTGACTCGGGGCATCAGGGTTTTAACACTCCGAGCTCGGTTTGAATCTCAGATTTCTGTGTAGCCTGAACAGCCCAATGTAGAGCATGAACAGATCTAGGGGAGGGGTTCCCAAGCTACCTAGTGCTGCCTGTCCGCCAGCCCTGTCACTGAGTCACCCCGACAGCCCAGCTGAGTCCTCTGCCACTGCACAGAACATCTGCCAATGGAAACAGCTTGCAGCCTTTCCCCTTCACTGCACATTTTAAAGATGGTGAAACCTGCCAACGTACCCAATTCCTGCTAGAAGGGGAGCCGCTGACACCAGAGGTCTTCACCCTAAAGGACAAGGAGTCATCAGAGATGCTGCCTGGGCAGCAGGCAGTATCTGTTCAGATAGGGAGGCAACTGTCTTTATGAAGCATGTTTGCACATTCCCTTGGGGGCCACTTGGCCATCAGGGAACCTCAGCTGCTTGGCTTCCTGTGCACCAGCTTTAACCCCCATCATGGCCAATGGCAAACTGCACGAGGCCAAATCACAGGGGACGTGGGGTGATGCTGCCGAACTGGATTGCAGTGCCAGCCCTGCTGCTGGCTCTATTCCTGGAATCCGGGCTTGTCATCACTCTTCCATGATGCTCTCACAGCTGTAATCGTGCATAAATTAAATAATGAATAATAATAATATTTGACCAGATTTCTCTCTGGCAGTCCCCTTTCCTGCATTACAGGGAAGAAAGATTGCACAGGCTCAGGGCACATTGTGTGAAAAAGTACTTTCTTTTGTTTGTTTTAAACCTTCTGCCTATTAACTTCATTGTGTGACTCCTGGTTCTAGTGAAGGGGTATTAACACTTTCTGATTCTTTTTCTCCACACCACTCATGAATGTATAGATCTCTATCCTATCCCTCCTGAATCATCCATTTTCCAAGCTGAAAAGTCTCAATCTTTTTAATCTCTCTTCATCTGGAAGTTGTTCTATACCCCTAAAATTTTTTGTCACCCTTCTTTGTACTTTTTCCAATTCAAATATATCTTTCTTGAGATGGGGTGACCAGAATTGCACGTAATGTTCAAGGTGTGGCTATACCATGTATTTATATAGAGGCAAGACAATATTTTCTCTCTCATTAACTATCACTTTACTAATGATTCCAAATTAGGGGTGTGTGTGGATCCCCCATTTAGGGAGGCTACCCCCAGGGTCCAATCCCTTCTGCCCTTACCTGGGGTTCTTTCAACCCAGAGATCTTAGTAACTTTTACTCTGTGAGAGGTCATGTCAGGAAATAAATCAGGGGAGACATGGCCATCTGACAGATAGATGACTGGCAAAAACAGGGCAACACCAGAGTGCTTTCACTTGTAGCTAAACTTTACTTAGTCTCAAGCACTTACACACGTCTGCAACAGGATAGTAAAATACCCCCAACTTTCAATAATTACTGAAGCTGAGTGTGGCTCTCGAGTGGCATAGTGGCAGCCTTCCGGTGGCCGAATCTTCCGCCTGCCGGTGGGGACCACGAGATGCGTCCAGAGGGAGAGCCCTGAAGAAACCCTCCCGAAGAGTCCACCTAACTCAAAATTTCCCCCCTAATTGATACATTAGTAATACAATGACATGTCACTTAAAGAAAATGTGTTAAGCAAGCAGTTTCAAAGGTCAAGCAAGGGGTTTCCTTCTGGTCATAGTTTAACCAGGTGTGGTTTTTTTTCAAAGTTTGCACGCCTTGAGGCCCCTAAAATGCATGTGTCAGGGTTCCCCCCCATCCTGAAATCTGGGGTGAAGATGTGGGGACCTTCATGAAAGTCCCCCTAAGCTTGTATTCTACTAGCTTAGGTTCAAACTTCCCCAAGGCACAAATTCCATTCCTTGTCCTGCGACGGTATTGTTGCCACCACCAAGTGATTTACACAAAAATTCAGGGAAGGGTCACTTGGAATCCCTATTCCCCAAAAATATCCCCCCAAACCCCTTCATCCCCTTTCCTGGGGAGGCTTGAGAATAAACTACCAACCAATTGCCTTAGAAATGTGAGCACAGACCAGATCCTTTGTCTTCAGGACACTGAAATCAATCAGGTTCTTAAAAGAAGAACTTTATTTAGAAAGAAAAAAGAAAAGAATCACACTTGCAAAATCAGGATGGAAGGTAACTTTACAGGGTAATAAAAAGTTTTTAAACGCAGAGCATTCACCACTGGGCTCAGCTTCACAGTTACAAAAACAGAAATAAAATGATGTCTGTAGCATAGGAAAATTCACAAGCTAAACCAAAAGATAACCTAACACATTTCCTTGCCCTACTTACAATTTCTGTGAATTTAGATGGATTATGCCAGGTATATTTTCAGGAGATGTTGTACCTGCTTGGCTTCTCCCTCCATCCGGAGAGGGAACAACAAAGAGAGAGCACAAACAAAACCTTCCCCCCAAATTTGAAAATATGTTCTTTCCTCATTGGTCCTTCTGGTCAGGTGCCAATTAGGTTATTTGAACTACTTAAATCCTTAAAGGTAAGACAATTCAGTATAGCTGCCAAGGAGGGATTTTATGCTACCCTTCTCTCTATATTTATGACAAATATATCAGTAATTTCAACACAATTCTTATCAGGAATGACCTGGGGTCAAGCTGCCCTTTCCGTGGCACCCAAAACCCCCTCCCCTCCTGCCTTGGTTAAGCTAAGGCTGCTGCATGGCCACTTGACAGCCTGCTGACTTGGCTGCTTTTAGCAATAAGCAATAGTGGTTTCAGGCACTTTACTGGTTTGCCGAAATCTCCCCATACAGCACTACCTCCTGCAGCTGGAACCCCGAACTCCACCCACCCCTTCATGGTTGCAGGAGCCCTGGGTTGATCGGAGCCCCACAGCCATACTGCACCTCCCCTCCTGAAATCTCAAGCGGCCCCGCAGGAAAGGCTTGTCTCTTCTCAATGAACCTGAGGTTTTTATATGTGCCATGCAGGTTCCAGGGCAGCGGAGGAGGCAGCTGTGACAATGCCCCCATATTCATCAGAGTGGTATCATTATGATATGATTATGGCAATAGTTATGATGCATTTTGAACAAAATGTGTCTTGTGAAGTGTCTATGGAAAAGTTATGATTTGCACAATGTGAAGATCCTATTTGTATGCATGTATATTTTTGTATATGAAGTTATGACTATTGACTATGTATCTGTATTTAACAGTAGGTACACCTGGGTGGCACCCACTAGGCAAAATGCTTCCAGTCCAGACATCTGGTTGTGAAAAGCTTATTCAGGGCAATAGGTAATTAGGAGAAACAATAGGCCCTAAGAAAAGTATATTCCCCATCTGCTGAGCCTTCCTGAAAATGCTCCAGACAGCCTAGGGATAATAACGAGAGGCCCTTGTGACACCTTAGAGGCTACCAAATTTATTTGGACATAAGCTTCCATGGGCTATAACCCACTTCATCTGATACAGACTAACATGACTACCCCTCTGAAACCTATGGCTAATGGCTGCTATGTGTAGCCAATGATTTTAGTTTAGTATTTATTTATCGCTCAATGTTATGATGAATCAATGTGTTTTATTACATATATTTGTGGTGTGTTAATTAAAGTTGATTTCTAGATGTATAACTGTATAATATTAATCAGCATTAAGAGGAACTCTCTAGTGGACATAAGTAAGACAAGCTGAAATGCAGAAGCCTGTACGCCAAGGCCCGCAAGACTGTATCTCAGCTATTTTGGGCCTTGAAGACAAGAAACCATGACGCAAGTCGATGGCCGAGAAAGTACCCGAGATATGATGGGAAAGAGGTACCAGTTGGTAATATTGCAAAAGTATAGCTGGGAAAATTAAATTTAAATAATAAAATGCTGTAACAACAAATAGTGTCTCTAACATGTGCCCCAACTGCAGAACAAATGTGGTACATCAATGTTGAAAAAAAACCTACCCAGCCTATAGAATTTAGGATTCCTCGTATTTCCACAAGGGCCACAAACCAATAAAAAAGAGAGGGTTAACACTTTCATGTATATGCATAGAATGTAGGTATAAACAAACTCACTGTACAAAAAGGGGTGTCTAGAGCAGGAAAACTGTTCTTTCTATGGGAAACTCCAGCAGGAACCACTCCCATAGCCATGGTCAATCCGTGAGAGGGCCAGCAGACTCTAACATCATCTTTGAGGATGTAAGTATGTCTGTAAGTATAACTAGTTCATTATACTTATCTATAGGAATTGTATATGCAGTAACATTTATAGTTTTGTTGGTAACTTTAATAAAATTACTAAAAGATAGATGCTCTGGTAATTGTATATGCTATTTGCCTGTGGTTTCATATGTTCCGGAGCACGCCACATCCCTCCCCCCACAAAGTCAATGATACTTAGGTGTTTTATATCATTTTGCTTGGTAATTCATTTTGTTCTGTCTGCTATTATTTGGAACCACTTAAATCCTATTTTCTGTATTTAATAAAATCACTTTTTACTTATTAATTAACTCAGAGTATGTAGTAATACCTGGGGGGTGTCAAACAGCTGTGCATATCTCTCTATCAGTGCTATAGAGGGTGAACAATTTATGAGTTTACCCTGCATAAGCTTTATACAGGATAAAATGGATTTATTTGGGATTTGGACCCCACTGGGAGCTGGGCATCTGAGTGTTAGAGACAGGAACACTTCTTAAGCTGTTTTCAGTTAAGCCTGCAGCTTTTAGGGGACGTGGTTCAAACATGGTTCTGGGTCTGCAGCAGGTTAGCATGTCTGGCTCAAACCAGGCAGGGCACTGAAGTCCCAAGCTGCCAGAGGAAACAGGCTCAGGGGTAGTTTCTGCACATCGGTTGGCAGCCCCAAGGGGTTTTCTGTGATCCAACCCATCACAATAATAAGCACAAATTTACCCTGTGCAAACCCCACAACTGGCGGCTGCAGCTGCACCAGGGGAAGCTTAGCCTGTCCTGGCATTTTATATTCACCACCTATTGTTCCCAATATTCAGTTAGCTTTTCTTTTGATTGCCTCTGCACATTGAGTGGATGTTTTCAGAGAACTATGCACAATGACTCCAAGATCTCTTTCTTGAGTGGTAACCGCTAATTTGGAACCATCATTTTGTATGTACAGATGGAATTATATGTTTCCAATATGCATTACTTTGTATTTGTCAACAACAAAAATGTGTTCCCCAGTCACCAAGTTTTTTGAGATCCCTTTGCAACTCATCACAGTCTACTTTGGAGTTAAGTATATTGAATAATTTTGTCTCATCTGCAAATTTTGCCATCTCATTGTTTACCCCTTTTTCCAGATCATTTATGAATATGTGGAACCGCAGTCATCCCAGTATAGAACCCTGTGAGGGAGGGATAGTGCAGTGGTTTGAGCATTGGCCTGCTAAACCCAGCATTGTGAGATCAATCCTTAAGGGGGCCATTTAGGAATCTGGTGCAAAAATTTGTTTGCGGATTGGTCCCCCTGTAAGCAGGGGGTTGGACTAGATGACCTTCTGAGGTCCCTTCCAATCCTGATATTCTGTGACATCATTAGCTACCCCTCTCAATTCTAAAAGTGACCATTTATTCCTACTCTTTGTTTCCTATCTTCTAACCAGTTACTGAGCCAGGAGAGAACCATCCTTCTTTACCCCATGACTGCTTACATTTCTCAAGAGCCTTTGTTGTGGGATCTTGTCAACTGCTTTCTGAAAGTCTAAGTACACTATATGCCCTGGGTCATCCTTGTCGACCTGCTCAATGAATTTTAATAGACTGATGAGGCATAATTTCCCTTTGCAAAAGCCGTGCTGATTCTTCCACAACAAATCATGTTCATCAATGTGTCTGTTCTTTACTATAGTTTCAACCAGTTTTCCTTGTACTGAAGCTAGGATTACAGGCCTGTAATTGCTGGGATCACCTCTGGAACCTTTTTTAAATATCAGTATCACATTAGCTATTTGCCAGTCATCTGGTAGAGAAGCTGATTTAAGTGATAGGTTACACAGCACAGTTAGTTGTTCTGCGATTTGATATTTGAATTCCTGCAAATCTCTTGGGTGAATATCATCTGCTCCTAGTGACTTTTACTGTTTAATTGATCAGTTTCTGTAAAAACTCTGTGGTGGGTTGTCCCCCCCGCCAGGGTGCAATCTGGGAGCTGATGGAACTGCTGAGACCCCATCAATTCAGCTGGGCTGGCCTCTCTCACACTGCTCTGCTGGCCTCTCCATGCAATATTGTTACCCAACAAGAGAGCAGATGACGCCACACACCCAACTGAGCTACCTGAGTGTTTTATTACTAAGCCACTCAAGGACAAACAGGAGACAACAGCCAATTTCCCAGCTTCCCAGCCTTGCACCCGGATTTATACCATCTTGCACTGCACATAGATCTGTACAATGCAAGCTCATTAATATAGGTCACTTTCCACTCAACCTGGGATAGATGGGCAATGGTTTTGTTTACAGACCTGAGACTTTCGATCCCCAAGAGAAATTGGAGGCTTTTCATCTGCCTCTCCCTCATAACGTAATGAAGGATGCACTGACGGGATCTGTGGCTGCACTCTGGGTATAGAAAGGTCAATACCTCCTGACCAGTCTATGACTGGGGTATTGTGCCCATCAGCTACTCTAACCAGCCTTCCCAGCTCTGTGCAGCCCCCTCCACCCAGTACAACGCCCCTTCAGCAGATCCTGTGGGCAGTGGCTAGTGTGACAGATCCAGGTAGCACATCTCTGATGAACCTGTGCTAGCCAGGAGCTGGAGCGGGTCCTAGAGCAGTTGTGGAGGCAGAGGGATTGTGGGTGGGGGGCCTAGATAGCAGTGGATCACTGAGATCTGTGCCTCACTTTGGGGACCCTGGATCCTGGGGCAATCTGTTATGCCTCAGGGAGAATTGCAGGACTGGAAGGGATTTCAAGAGGTCATCAAGTCCAGACTCCTGTGATCATGGAAGATCTAAGTATTATCTAGACTATTCCTGACAGGTGTCTGTTTAACCTGCTCTTAAAAATTACAATGATGTAGTTTCTATAACCTCCACGGGCAATTTATTCCAGCACTTAACCACCCTAGCAGAGAAGAAGTTTATATCCTACTGGAAAGATTCAAGGAAATTTCCAAGTATGCAGCCTTGTAGAATCTCCCTTTCCTAGCTTGCACTCTGGGTGTGTAATGCAGGACAGGGGGCTGTCTGGGAGAAATCTGATCCTCTATTATTGATTATTATTATTATTACTATTACTTATTTCAGCAAGATCACAGCTGTGACAGCATCATCGTTACTACTCAGCTGCACCCAAGGTAGCCCTGTGACTAATCAGAACAATACGAACAGTGATGAGAAGCCCGGATTCCAGGAATAGACCCTGCAGGAGGGCTGGTGCTGAAGTCCTGTTGGGTAGCATCACTGTGCATCCCCTGTGATTTTGTCTCCTGCAGTTTGCCACTGACTGTGACGGGGTTAAAGCTGGTGCACACGAAGCTGAGCAGCTGAGATTCCCTGATGGCTGAGTGGATCCCAGGGGAATGTGCAAACATGCTTCATAAAGACAGTTCCCTCCCTATCTGAACAGACACTGCCTGCTGCCTGTGCTACCTCTTCGATGACACCTTGTACTTTAGGATGAAGACCTCTGGTGTCAGCGGCTCCCCTTCTAGCAGGTATTGGGTACGTTGGCAGGTTTCATTATCTTTAAAATGCAAAGTGATGTGTAAAGGCTGCAAGCTGTTTCCATTTGCAGTGGTTCTGTGCAGCGGCAGAGGACTCAGCTGGGCTGTCAGAGTGACTCAGTGATGGGCTGGTGGGCTGGTAGCACTGGGGAGCTTGGAAACCCCTCCACTGCACCTGCCCTTGGTCCTCAGGGGGTTATTGAAGCTGCACACAAATCTGACATTCCAAGAGAGCTTGGAGTGTTAAAAAACCGCAATATCCCAAATGAGGTTTTCTCAGTGGGTCCCATTTCTGGAGGTGCAATGTGCACTGGGCACAATCCTGCCAGGGACTGAGTGAAAGGAGACCCTCAGGAATATCAGTTAATAGTTCAGAAATTGCCACAGGTTTATTTGCTGCTGGAAATTTAATCAGCAAATCCATTTTTAAAGGTTTTATTATTTGGGTCGATTATGAATGTAGGTATTCAGAGCTGTGTTGCTCTGTGGTAACAGGTCAGAAAGGGGATATTTCTGTTTCCTGAATGGCTGAGGGCTCTAGCATCTCTGCTCTTTAGATACCACTAAGAGTTACAGGACTAAGTGGCATCTCACCCCCCTCCCTAGTCTCCAAGTGCCAGATGTCAGGGAAAGTTACCTTCCCTCCCATGGGGTAGAATCTCTCGATCCTCCCACCCTCAGACAGCGTCCTGTGGTTCTTCCCTTTGGGAGTCTGTGACTAGTGGTGTGATGAGTGATGAGCCAGCCATCCCGAACAAACTACTCTTTAATCTGAACAGTGGGAATAAAAGCGAAACATGGGAGAATTAAAGGGTTTTCAAACAACAGTCTGTACACGTCTCTGACCCTAAGTCCTCCCAATCTGAAAGGGACCCAGGCAGGCCGAGGCACTCAGACATTCCCCAGAGGTGTCTGTGCCTGTCAGCATGAAGAGCTTCTCACAGCAGCTGACCCAGCTCTGGACAGACTCCCTGATCTGGCAAAACAAGCTGTGTGATGTGACTGGAGCCCAGAAATAGGCTCTTTCCAGTAGCTCTGGTGATGTCTCTCAACCTCCCTGAAGTGCTGACTGAGCGATGGCTTTTCCTGAGCTGTTGCTTCCCTTCCTGCTTGTTTTCCAGCATTAAATAGCATTCCTGCTATTAAACTGAGAAGAGCCACAATGGTTTCAGCCAATACAGCCATAACGTCAGCATCCCAATAGTTAACCCAATATAGCTCTACAGCAAACATCCCCACAACTGGGTTTAACATGTCCATATATTATGGCAGCTCAGCTCCATGTCTGACAGTATGCCATTCCCGGGTGCTAGGGATGTTATGAATACAGGACATAGAGAGAGAGAGTGAAAAAAAAAAAAAACGTAGAGAGAGAGAGCAATATACTTTCCCATGTGAAATGAGGTTCCATTACCATGAATACTCATGCATTTGACTTTGAAATCCACTTCCCGCAAACCCTCATCATGCCTGAATAACAGGTGCTGGGGTTACTATGTACAAGAGAGTGATAGCTCAGGGAATGAATATTTTCTATACGGACCCCAATGCCTGTTACCACTCCGGATACAGGCCACAGACTGACAGAACAGAACCTGAGGAGAACCAGTCAGCTATTAACCCAGGGACAGAGGAACTACTAGACTTTTCTTTGCTGACCAGCGACTGATTGAGGGCTGTGATGCTGCAATCTGTTCTGGTTCTGAAGAAATCCAGATGACAGAGGCTACATTTTAATTCCCACTCTAACTTGAGAAATCATCTCTGAAAGATGAGGCAAAAGATTTTAAGTCATACAATCATAGAATCATAGGGTTGGAAGACCCCTCAGGAGGTCATCCATTCCAATCACCTGCTCAAAGCAGGACCAATCCCCAGCTAAATCATCCCAGCCAGGGCTTTGTCAAGCCTGATCTTAAAAACCTTTCAGGAAGGAGATTCCACGACCTCCTAGGTAACCCATTCCAGTGCTTCACCACCCTCCTAGTGAAATAGTGTTTCCTAATATCCAACCTGGACCTCCCCCACTGAAACTTGAGACCATTGCTCCTTGTTATGTCATCTGCCACCACTGAGAACAGCCGAGCTCCATCCTCTTTGGAACCCCCCACCCTTTAGATAGTTGAAGGCTGCTATCAAATCCCCTCTCATTCTTCTCTTCTGCAGACTAAATAACCCAAGTTCCCTCAGCCACTCCTCGTAAGTCATGTGCCCCAGCCCTCTAATCATTTTTGTTGCCCTCTATCACTTCTCTATCCTGAGAAATCATCTCTGAAAGAAGATCAGAGTGAAATAATAGCTTCACATTTGTGTACTAAACTACAGATGTGTAAATGTTATGCCAAGACTTTTCATTGTAATACAAATATTACAAATCAAAATTTCATCTCATGCAGGTATATCAAAATCCAGCACCTAACTTCTTGGAATCTGTTTACTAATTAATGGTTTTAGAAACTATTTCAGAAGTACTCCAAATACTGTTTGCAATGGTTTGTGTTATTAACTCTATGTTCACTGAGCAGTTGTATGATACTGTCTCCTGATAATCGACCAAAAGCTGTTTCTAACACTTATATTCAGGGTTGTGCACTCAATCACTCTGCAATACCTTTTAAAGAAGGCCTAAGAGAACCGAACTGCTGGTCAGTGTTTCAGCAAAGAAGCAAAGAGTAGAGCTAAGGTGCGGGAAAGGGGAGTGTAGTAAGGGTTTTATGTAATTTACACCTATCATCTCGTACATGAGCATGGCTAATGTCACTTGCACCCTCAACTGGATATCAGTGTAAACCTAGTGTTTGCACTATTCACCCATTTGTGACGCCAACCCCTTCCCTGCCATTCTGATTATGTTAGCTTGTAACTTGCCAAATATCTACAGACCCTTGCACGGGGAGAGGATACAGAAACTGTGAGGATTAAAAGAAGCCTGTAGGATGATCAGACTCTCTGGAATCAGTCAACATTGGCCAGGCAAAACACTTCAGCTTCTCTTGGAGGGATTCCTCTATGTTAGAGTGTTGCAGTTGAAGTCATTATTACTGAATTAAGAAACTGGCCCTAAGAATTTATCCCTCTACTGCAAAGAGACAGTGGCATAATATAGAACCTGAGGCGTGGAGAAAATAATATATATGTATATATAAAAATTAGATAAGAAAACCATGGGTGGTGGTAAACCCACATTTGGGGCAGGCAAACCCCCAGCTCCACCCTTTCCACCCGAGGCCCTACCCCTTCCATGGAGCCAAGCCAGCCCTCCACCGCAGCAACAGGCCATGCCCCAGACTAGTACCCCCAGCCCCGAAGAACCCCAACCTCCCCAGCCTCCCCCCGCCCCAGTGTGCGGCACAGCCCCAGCCTTTCCAGCCCTGGTGCGCGGGGGCTGGGCAGCCATGTGGACCCAGCCACCAGCCCCAGCACCAGACCAAGAGCAACCTGCCTTCCCTTGCCTTCTTACCCTCCGCCCATGAAGGAGACACATTAACAAATAGCTTCAATGCAGGACAGATAAATACAATGACTGTTTTCTCTATGCACTTGCCATGTGTTTACACACATGTCATGGTACAATGGGCCACTCTCCAAAATGGAGGGCAAGAAAGGGTGTCAGTGAAAAGGTCACAACTGTAAAATCACACAGTGCTCAAGTAGGTTGTGGAACTCCCAACCACATGATATTGTTAGGCAAAAATATTCCCCCCCCCACCAAGAATCAGGCAAGCACAGACAATACTGAAAGGAGTTTATTCATGGTACCGGGAAGACTCAAAAGCAGCTTCAAAAATATGGTGTCATAGGGGCCAGTTATATACATTTTCTTATTAATTCATTTGCATTTATTTGTACATACCGAGACAGACATTGTTACTAATCAAGAGAGAACCCTGAACAGAGATAAAAATAGGAACAGTATGTCCATAAAGAGGTTATCCTAATTGCATCAAAAGTTTATGACTACTTTGTGGAAGAAGGAGGCGTGCTGGGGGTGTAGCGATGAGTGCTTACAGATATCCGGTGGGCTGTGAAGGGAGGGTTTGTTCTGTTCCAAGAGCTGAGTTATTAAGCGGGCATTGACCATATAAGCTTATCAATTGTTTACAATTGTCAGTGTCCTTGCTACTAAATGCTTCTAAAGCATTTCTGCTTGTTCTGAGTTTTCTATCTTAGCTGTTAGCTACATTTTAACTTTTGCCTAGCAATATCAATGGGCCCAAGAGCTTAACAGGTTTCAAACAGGGACTGGATGTTTATATGGGTAAGCAGAAAATCCAGTTACAGTAGTAAGGACTAAACAAAAAAGCTCTTAGACGGTATCTAAACCTTCCTAATTTATACTACAATATATGTCTAATGAGTGGATCTTGGGGAGAAAATTTCCTTGGGAGCAGGTTATCTCATAGTTGCCAATTTCAGAGCTTCTTTCACCTTCTTCTAAACCATCTGATACTAGGTATTAGATACCAGGCAAGATGGACTACAGGTCTGACCTAGTCTGGCACTGCCTATGTTCCTATCGATGGTATAAATCCAAGACCATGCTTTAGCTTATCTTCCTTGAGCTCCCGGGAATCTCTAGACTTGCACTGAGATCAGAAAGATGTCTCGTTAAATATCATCTATTCTCATTTGTTTTTCTTTCTTTCAGGAAGGATATTTCAAAACTCCTTAGACATGTTCAGTACATTATGTCAGCTGTCAATGACACCGAATTCAGCTCTGCAGTGTTCCTTCTCACCGGGATACCTGGGCAGGAAGACGTCCATCTCTGGATCTCTATCCCCTTCTGCTTAGTGTATATTATTTCAATAGTAGGAAATTCAGTCATTCTGTTCATTATAAAAACAGACTTGAGCCTCCATGTGCCCATGTACATTTTCCTTTACATGTTGGCCGTCACAGACCTTGCCTTATCGATAACCACCATGCCTACAACACTGGCTATATTCTTGTTTAACTCTAGGGAGATCAGTCTGGATGCTTGTTTTGCCCAATTGTTCTTCATTCACTCACTTTCATTCATTGAATCATCGGTACTCCTGTTGATGGCCTTTGATCGATTCGTTGCTATCTGTAACCCACTGAGATATGCTTCTATCTTAACCCTGCCGAGAATTGGAAAGATGGGACTGGTGTTTTTGCTAAGAGGGGTGTCTTTAATTATACCACTCCCCTTTCTTCTTAAACGGTACCAATATTGTCGAGACAATGTCCTCTCCCATTGCTACTGCCTGCACCAGGACGTTATTAAGACAGCTTGTTCAGACATCACAGTCAACTATATCTATGGCTTCTTTCTTACAGTCACCGTGGTGGGGTTGGATTCACTGTTCATCTTCCTCTCATATGTGATGATCCTCAAAACAGTGGTGAAAGTTGCATCCCACAGGGAGTGCCTTAGGGCCCTGAACACATGTGTCTCCCACCTCTGTGCTGTCCTGTTCTTCTACACGCCACGGATTGGCTTGGGTGTGATACACAGATTTGTGAAGGACTCTCCTCCGTTGCTCAACCTTCTCCTGGGCTACATCTCTGTGTTTGTCCCGCCACTTGTGAACCCAATTGTGTACAGTGTAAAAAGCAAACACCTTCGAGCGAGGATAATCAGGGTGTTCTTCAAGTGAAGGGTCAGTTCATCACTTGGCTCCAGCCCCAGTGACATGGGAGATGAAAAACACGGGCCACAACCATCCATTCTATTCAGGACCTTACATCCGAGATGACATGATCTACTGAACTCCACTCTGTAAAGAGAGGTTCAGACCGGGTATAAGGCCTGGAAGAATGGGAGAGGGGCTGGTGAGGGAGGCTAGAACACTGGGGGAAGGAGACCAAGGCAGGTAGCAGCTTTTACAATGTGTCTGTGTTCCTGGAGAGCCAGGGGACCAATGTGATGTTTGCTTATAAAGAGCTGTATCCTTGCCTGCTCCGACCTCAGAATTCCTCTTGAAGGAGTCAATAAGGAGAAAGGAGGTGGATGTTGTTTCCTATTACACCTGGCCTGTCCCTGTTCTGTCTCTGGTTAAACATCCATGAGCCAGGGAAAAAACTGAGAGCTGTTCTTCAGTTCCGGTCCTCGCCCTTCCTGAGCGCTCTGGGTACTACCTGATCCGTGAGCGCTGCAACAGCTGTGCTCAGCATCTATTTAAGTGACACAGTCACCCCCCTTTCCCTCTGCCTTCAGCCAGGTGCATGTGACTGAGTCCTGTCAGAGATATGATCAAAGCAGGAGCCCCAGGTGCTGTCACTTAGGCAGCTCCTCCCTCATTGATGACTGCACACTGCGTACCTGATGAGTCCACCCGTATCTGACTGTAATGCCACTGAGGCAGAGGAGTGCTGCGTGTGTTATTAGGAAATGGGGAAACCTTTGTGAATTAGGGATCCTATACAGGAAGGATGGGCTCCACCTAAGCCAAAATGGAACCAGATTGCTGGCGCTTAACATTAAGAAGGTTTTAGAGGAGTTTTTAAACTAAGGGCTGGGGGAAAGGTGACAAGAGTAGAGGAGCATGTAGTTTGGACAGCGACATCCATTAGGGAGGATAGACTAATGGAGATTCTCTATGTCTCAGTAAGGAGAAGAGGATGGAAGATGA
The DNA here is from genome assembly GCF_027887155.1 of Malaclemys terrapin pileata. NCBI lineage: Eukaryota > Metazoa > Chordata > Testudines > Emydidae > Malaclemys > Malaclemys terrapin. The sequence continues at coordinate 348,936,629 of NC_071505.1, read as the reverse complement.
TAAAATACAGCTAGGCTCTTTTAAGAAACAATCAAATACATCATGTAATTCAGAAAGCTAAATAATAAGATGTGTGTACTTGAGTGCCTCGTATTAATTGAGGATATTGATATAATAGCCATTACAGACACTTGGTGGAATGAGGGTAATCAATGGGACACCGTGATACCAGGGTACAAAATATATTGAAAGAGCAGAATAGGTCATGCTGGTGACATAGTGTCAAATGAAGTAAAAGTCGTAAATGAACCAAAATGAATCTCTATGGGTGGAAATTCCATGCTCTAATAATAAGAATATAGCGGTAGGGATATATTTCCGACCACCTACCCAGGAAGGTGATAGTGACTGTGAAATATTGAGGGAGATTAGAGAGGCTATTAAAATAAAAATAAATAAATAATAATAATGGGAGATTTCAACTGTCCCCATATTGATTGGGTACATGTCACTTCAGGATGGGATGCAGAGATAAAGTTTCTTGACACCTTAAAAGACTGTTTCTTGGAGCCGCTATTCCTGGAACCCACAAGATGTTGTGAAGGCCAAGTGCATAACAGGGTCCAAAAAAGAAGTAGATAAATTCATGGAGGATAGGTCCCTCAATGGCTATTAGCCAGGATGGGCAGGGATGGTGTCCCTAGGTTCTTTTTGCCAGAAGCTGGTGACAGGGGATGGATCACTTGATTATTACATGTTCTGTTCATTCCCTCTGGGTCACCTGGCACTGGCCACTGTCTGAAGACAGGATAATGAGCTAGATCGACCTTTGGTCTGACCCAGTATGGCCTCTGTAGAGGTGGATAATGGCCCTGTCCTGCCTCACAGAGGTGGTGAGAGGATAAATACATTCAAAAAGTTATGTGTGAGTGAGGGTCTGACACACAAGAGTCCTGGCAAGAGACTCAGACCCAGAATCCTCCCTGTCCCTTCTGTTTCTGCTGCCCTAGCAATGCAAAGGGGTGGAAATGGGACTCATCTCCCACACAGAAGCACAGCTAGCTGCTATCCCAGCCCAACCCGTTTACTGTAAGGTGACCACCTTTTCAAAAGGAAAAAGCGGGACACATGCAGAAAGCCCATCCCCTCTGTGACCTCCAACTATGCCCTTCTTCTTCTCATTTGAAGCCCCTCTCTCTGCCCCATCCCTTCCCCCAATACCCCACTCCCGCTCCTCCTCTTTGCCTGAGACTCCACCCTCTCTTCAGGACAGAAGCCAGAGCTGGGCCATGGTAAGGGCTGCTCAGGGATCCAGAGCCACTGTGAGGAGCCCCAGACCCTCCACCTGTCCTGGGCATTAGCCGGAAGGGCCCCAAATGTGTCCCCAGCCTGTGTCCGCAGCCCCCAGTATGCACCCCTTAGGGAAGGTGGAGAGTCCGGCCTCCCGATAGCAGTCTGGGCTCCCAGGGCACCTCTTACCATGGCCTAGCTCCTGCCTAGCCAGGCGTAGGAGTCTTGGTGGAAGTGGCGGAGTAGGGGGAAGGGCCTGGTGTGAAAAGATGAGGCAGGAGGTGGGGCCTCACAGCTCTAGCGAGAGGATAAATACATTCAAGATGCTCAGATACTCTGAGACCCTAAGCTCAGGGCTATGTCAGGGTTTCACAGAGCAACACCTCTGACATTGGTCTATAAAAGGCTTCTTATCACAGCCTCCTGTGACAGATGGCTTCTGGGAAGCCCCATGAGTCCAGCCCCTTGGTGTCTGTGGCTAATGTGGGGGTACTCAACAGTGGCATGCTTATTGGAACAATGCCCCAAACTGTCTATTACTACAAAGAGCCACCCTTTGATTTTTTTTTTTTTTTTCAAATTCAGCTTGGGCATATAATTCACTTACAAAATATTTTTACTAGTATGGGATGCTTATGGATTTACATCCTCAGATGGAGGTCCACTTAAATATGCATCACTTTTGCAGAATATTGACAAACTGCCTGTAAAGTATCCACTACGGAACAGCGACTCATAATTCAGAAGGTGCAAGAACATAGTAAAATAAGGCCCTATGCTCAGGAAAATCATCCTGCTGATTTATTAGCCAAAAAAAAAATAAAAATAAAAAGAGAATCCTGTAGTAGGATTCTATGGAAGAAACCCAGGCAAATAGATCCCCTGGCAAATTCAATCATGACCCCAATAGGAGCAGCACAAGAGCAATTCAGCAGAGGGGTACCCGGTCTAAAAACTTTGCAGGCAAAGGATCAGGAAATAGTGAAAATAACCAGACCATTTTCAAAAGCAGAAAAGGAACAAAAAGCTTGAAGTTCGTTATCACAAAATTCACCATTTCAAAAGTACAAATCCAAGTTGTATAAACACAAGGGGATATTGCTGTACCATGGAGAACATTTTCCAGTGTGAGCAGTCCCCTCCCAGTTATGCAAGAAAATGATCTCCCTGGTACACAGCACACTGTTAGGAGAACATCAAGGGGTAAATAAAACCACGCAGTGCCTGACCTCCGTGGGTTGGTGGCCATGCATGAAAGCAAATGTGCAACAGTATTGTAAAAATTGTAAGCTTCCTCAGCCACACTGGAACCTACATGGCACATCATTATAAGCAGGGCCAGCTCTGGCTTTTTGGCCACCCCAAGGGAAAAAAAATGGGGCGGCCAGAACTGCAAAGCAAAAAAAAACAACCTGCGATGCGGCCGGAGTGCAGGTGCAGGGGGACCGGCTGCGGGGGGTGCGAGGGGGAGGGAGTGGGCGGGAGAGATAGAGAAGGGGGTGGCCAGGGCTACAGCAGGGGCGCTACCACGCGGCCCCTCCCGCTGCACCGCCTCCTGCCGCCTGCCGTGAGGGCTCCGCTCCGGACGGCGGGGAGGGAAGGAAGAGGACTACCCTGCAGGGCGCTCTGGTTCTCCGCGCCGCCGGCCCTGATTATAAGCAAACCTGTTTCCCTGTGCAAACCCCGCAACTGGCATCCGGAGGCCGCAGCTGCACCAGGGGAGGCTTAGCCTGTCCTGGCATTTTATATCCACCACCTCTGGTTCCCAATATTCAGTTAGCTTTTCTTTTGGCTGCCTCTGCACATTGAGTGGATGTTTTCAGTGAACTCGCCACAATGACTCCAAGATCTCTTTCTTGAGTGGTAACCGCTAATTTGGAACCATCATTTTGTATGTACAGATGGAATTATATTTTTTCCAATATGCATTACTTTGTATTTGTCAACAACAAAATGTGTTCCCCAGTCACCAAGTTTTCTGAGATCCCTTTGTAACTCATCACAGTCTACCTTGGAGTTAATTATATTGAATAATTTTGTCTCATCTGAAAATGTTGCCACCTCATTGTTTACCCCTTTTTCCAGATCATTTATGAATACATGGAACCGCAGTGGTCCCAGTACAGATCCCTGTGGGACATCATTAGCTACTTCTCTTCATTCTGAAAACTGACCATTTATTCCTACTCTTTGTTTCCTATCTTTTAACCAGTTACTGAGCCAGGAGAGAACTTTCCTTCTTACCCTATGACTGCTTACCTTTCTTAAGAGCCTTTGTTGTGGGGCCTTGTCAACTGCTTTCTGAAAGTCCAAGTACACTATATGCCCTGGATCATAGAGTCATAGAATATCAGGGTTCGAAGGGACCTCAGGAGGTCATCTAGTCCACCCCCCTGCTCAAAGCAGGACCAATTCCCAATTAAATAATCCCACCCAGGGCTTTGTCAAGCCTGACCTTAAAAACCTCTAAGGAAGGAGAGTCCACCACCTCCCTAGGTAACCCATTCCAGTGTTTCACCACCCTCCTAGTGAAAAAGTTTTTTCCTAATATCCAACCTAAACCTCCCCAACTGCAACTTGAGACCATTACTCCTTGTTCTCTCATCAGGTACCACTGAGAAGAGTCTAGATTCATCCTCTTTGGAATCCCCTTTCAGGTAGTTGAAAGCAGCTATCAAATCCCCCCTCATTCTTCTCTTCTGCCGACTAAACAATCCCAGTTCGCTCAGCCTCTCCTCATAAGTCATGTGCTCCAGCTCCCTAATCATTTTTGTTACCCTCCACTGGACTCTTTCCAATTTTTCCACATCCTTCTTGTAGTTGGGGGGCCCAAAATTGGACACAGTACTACAGATGAGGCCTCACCAATGTCGAATAGAGGGGAATGATCACGTCCCTCGATCTGCTGGCAATGCCCCTACTTATACAGCCCAAAATGCTGTTAGCCTTCTTGGCATTAAAGGCACACTGTTGACTCATATCCAGCTTATCGTCCACTGTAACCCCTAGGTCCTTTTCTGCAGAACTGCTTCCTAGCCATTCGGTCCCTAGTCTGTAACAGTGCATGAGATTCTTCCATCCTAAGTGCAGGACTCTGCACTTGTCCTTGTTGAACCTCATCAGGTTTCTTTTGGCCCAATCCTCTAATTTGACTAGGTCCCTCTGTATCCTAACCCTACCCTCCAGCATTTCTACCACTGCTCCCAGTTTAGTGTCATCTGCAAATTTGCTGAGAATGCAGTCCACGCCATCCTCTGGATCATTAATGAAGATATTGAACAAAACCGGCCCCAGGACTGACCCCTGGGGCACTCCACTTGAAACCGGCTGCCAACTAGATATGGAGCCGTTGATCACTACCCGTTGCGCCCGCCGATCAAGCCAGCTTTCCATCCACATTATAGTCCATTCATCCAGCCTCTACTTCTTTAGCTTGCTGGCAAGAATACTGTGGGAGACTGTATCAAAACTTTGCTAAAGTCAAGGAATAACACATTCACTGCTTTCCCCTCATTCACAGAGTCAATTATCTCCTCATAGAAGGCAATTAGGTTAGTCAGGCATGACTTGCCCTTGGTGAATCCATGCTGACTGTTCCTGATCACTTTCCTCTCCTCTAAGTGCTTCAGAATTGATTCCTTGAGGACCTGCTCCATGATTTTTCCAGGGACTGAGGTGAGGCTGACTGGCCTGTAGTTCCCCGGATCCTCCTTCTTCCCTTTTTTAAAGATGGGCACTACATTAGCCTTTTTCCAGTCATCCAGGACCTCCCCCGATTGCCATGAGTTTTCAAAGATAATGGCTAATGGCTCTGCAATCACATCCGCCAACTCCTTTAGCACCCTCGGATGCAGTGCATCCGGCCCCATGGACTTGTGCTCATCCAGTTTTTTTAAATAGTCCCAAACTACTTCTTTCCCCACAGAGGACTGGTCACCTTCTCCCCAGTGCAGCAGTCTGGGAGCTGACCTTGTTCGTGAAGATAGAGGCAAAAAATCATTGAGTACATTAGCTTTTTTCACATCCTCTGTTACTAGGTTGCCTCCCTCATTCAGTAAGGGGCCCACACTTTCCTTGACTTTCTTCTTGTTGCTAACATACCTGAAGAAATCCTTCTTGTTACTCTTAACATCTCTTGCTAGCTGCAACTCCAAGTGTGATTTGGCCAGCCTGATTTCACTCCTGCACGCCTGAGCAATATTTTTATACTCCTCCCTGGTCATTTGTCCAATCTTCCACTTCTTGTAAACTTCTTTTTTGCGTTTAAGGTCAGCAAGGATTTCACTGTTAAGTCAAGCTGGTCGCCTGCCATATTACTTGTTCTTTCTACACATTGGGATGATTTTTTCCTGCAACCTCAATAAGGATTCTTTAAAATACAGCCAGCTCTCCTGGACTCCTTTCCCCCTCATGTTATTCTCCCAGGGGATCCTGCCCATCAGTTCCCTGAGGGAGTCAAAGTCTGCTTTTCTGAAGTCCAGGGTCCGTATTCTGCTGCTCTCCTTTCTCCCTTGTGTCAGGATCCTGAACTCGACCATCTCATGGTCACTGCCTCCCAGGTTCCCATCCACTTTTGCTTCCCCTACTAATTCTTCCCAGTTTGTGAGCAGCAGGTCTAGAAGAGCTCTGCCCCTAGTTGGTTCCTCCAGCACTTGCACCAGGAAATTGTCCCCTACACTTTCCAAAAACTTCCTGGATTGTCTGTGCACCGTTTTATTGCTCTCCCAACAGATATCAGGGTGATTAAAGTCTCCCATGAGAACCAAGGCCTATGATCTAGTAACTTGTGCTAGTTGCCGGAAGAAAGCCTCGTCCACCTCATCCCCCTGGTCTGGTGGTCTATAGCAGACTCCCACCACAACATCACCCTTGTTGCTCACACTTCTAAACTTAATCCAGAGACTCTCATTTTTTTCTGCAGTTTCATACCGGAGCTCTGAGCAGTCCTACTCCTCTCTTACAACAAAAATGATTAGGGGTCTGGAGCACATGACTTATGAGGAGAGGTTGAGGGAACTGGGATTGTTTAGTCTCCAGAAGAGAAGAATGAGGGGGGATTTGATAGCAGCCTTCAACTACCTGAAGGGGGTTCCAAAGAGGATGGAGCTCGGCTGTTCTCAGTGGTGGCAGACGACAGAACAAGGAGCAATGGTCTCAAGTTGCAGTGCGGGAGGTCCAGGTTGGATATCAGGAAAAACTATTTCACTAGAAGGGTGGTGAAACACTGGAATGCGTTACCTAGGGAGGTGGTGGAGTCTCCTTCCTTGGAGGTTTTTAAGGCCCGGCTTGACAAAGCCCTGGCTGGGATGATTTAGCTGGGAATTGGTCCTGCTTTGAGCAGGGGGTTGGACTAGATGACCTCTTGAGGTCCTTTCCAACTCTAATATTCTATGATTCTATGATTCTACATACAATGCAACTCCCCCACCTTTTCTGCCCTGCCTGTCCTTCCTGAACAGTTTATATCCATCCATGACAGTACTCCAGGCATGTATCGGGGGTAGCCGTGTTAGTCTGTATCTACAAAAACAACAAGGAGTCTGGTGGCACCTTAAAGACTTACAGATTTATTTGAGCATAAGCTTTCGTGGGTAAAAGCCTCACTTCTTCGGATGCATAGAGTAAAAGTTACAGATGTAGGCATTATATACTGACACATGGAGAGCAGGGAGTTATTTTGCAAGTGGAGAACCAGTGTTAACAGGGATGAATTCAATCAGGGTGGATGTAGTCCACTCCCAATAATAGATGAGGAGGTGTCAATTCCAGGAGAGGAAAAGCTGCTTCTGTAATGAGCCAGCCACTCCCAGTCCCTATTCAAGCCCAGATTAATGGTGTTGAATTTGCAAATGAATTTTAGTTCTGCTGTTTCTCTTTGAAGTCTGTTTCTGAAGTTTTTTTTTCCCAATGATATTAACTTTTAAATCTGTAATAGAATGACCAGGGAGATTGAAGTGTTCACTTACTGGCTTATGTATGTTACCATTCCTGATGTCCGATTTGTGTCCATTTATTCTTTTGCGGAGGGACTGTCCAGTTTGGCCAATGTACATGGCAGAGGGGCATTGCTGGCACATATAACATTAGTGGATGTGCAGGTGAATGAGCCCTTGATGGTGTGGCTGATGTGGTTGGGTCCTCTGATGGTGTCGCCAGAGTAGATATGGGGACAGAGTAGGCAACGAGGTTTGCTACAGGGATTGGTTCCTGGGTTGGTGTTTCTGTGGAGTGGTGTGTAGTTGCTGGTGAGTATTTGCTTCAGGTTGCGGGGTTGTCTGTAAGCGAGGACTGGCCTGCCTCCCATGTGCCAGCAATGCCATGCTCTCCATGTGTCAGTACATAATGCCTGCATTTGTAACTTTCACTCTATGCAGCCGAAGAAGTGAGGTTTTTACCCACGAAAGCTTAAGCCCAAATAAATCTGTTAGTCTTTAAGGTGCCACCAGACTCCTTGTTGTTTTTACTCCAGTCATGTGATTTACCCCACCAAGTCTCTATTATTCCAATGACATCAGTTCCTTGACTGTGCCAGGACTTCCAGTTCTCCCTGCTTTTTTCCTAGGCTTCTTGCATTTGTGTATAGGCACTTAAGATAAGTCACTGATTGTCCCGCTTTCTCAGTCTGAGATAGGAATCCTCCCCTCTTGCACTCTCCTGCTCGTGCACCCTTGTGCACCTTTGTTGACCTGTTCAAAGAATTCTAATAGACTGATGAGGCATAATTTCCATTTGCAAAATCCGTGCTGATTCTTCCAAAACAAATCTTGGTCATCCATGTGTCTGATAATTCTGTTCTTTACTATAGTTTCAATCAGTTTGCCTTGTACTGAAGCTTGGATTACAGGCCTGTAATTGCAGGGAGCACCTCTGAGCCTTTTTTAAAAATAAGTATCACATTAGCTATTTGCCAGTCATCTGGTACAGAGGCTGATTTAAGTGATAGGTTACACAGCACAGTTAGTTGTTCTGCGATTTGATATTTGAATTCCTGCAAATCTCTTGGGTGAATATCATCTGCTCCTAGTGACTTTTACTGTTTAATTGATCAGTTTCTGTAATAACTCTGTGGTGGGTTGTCCCCCCCGCCAGGGTGCAATCTGGGAGCTGATGGAACTGCTGAGACCCCATCAATTCAGCTGGGCTGGCCTCTCCATGCAATATTGTTACCCAACAAGAGAGCAGGTGACGCCACACACCCAACTGAGCTACCTGAGTGTTTTATTACTAAACCACTCAAGGACAAACAGGAGACAACAGCCAATTTCCCAGCATCCCAGCCTTGCATCCGGATTTATACCATCTTGCACTGCACATAGATCTATACCATGCAAACTCATTAATATAGGTCACTTTCCATTCAACATGGGTTAGATGGGCAATGGCCTTTGTTTACAGAGCTCAGATTTTCGATCCTCAAGAGAAATTGGAGGCTTTTCATCTGCCTCTCTCTCATAACGTAATGAAGGTTTCACTGGCGGGGTCTGTGGCTGCACTCTGGGTATAGAAAGGTCAGTACCTCCTGACCAGTTTATGGCTGGGGTATTGTGCCCATCAGCTACACTAACCAGACTTCCCATCTCTGTGCAGCCCCCTCCACCCTGTACAACATCCCTTCAGCAGATCCTGTGGGCAGTGGCTGCTGTGACAGGTCCTGGAAGCACATCTCTGATGAACCTGTGCTACTGGGAGCTGGAGCGGGTCCTAGAGCAATTGTGGAGGCAGAGGGATTGTGGGGAGGGGGACTAGCTACCAGTGGTCACTGAGATCTGTGTATAACTTCGGGTCCCCCTGCATCCTGGGGCAACCTGTTATGCCTCAGGGAGAATTGCAGGACTGGAAGGGATTTCAAGAGGTCATCAAGTCCAGGCTCCTGTGATCATGGAAGATCTAACTATTATCTAGACCATTCCTGACAGGTGTCTGTTTAACCTGCTCTTAAAAATTACAACAATGTAGTTTCTATAACCTCCACGGGCAATTTATTCCAGCACTTAATCACCCTAGCAGAGAAGAAGTTTATATCCTACTGGAATGATCCAAGGAAATTTCCAAGTATGCAGCCTTGTAGAAGCTCCGTTTCCTAGATTGCACTCTGGGTGTGTAATGCAGGACAGGGGGCTGTCTGGGAGAAATGTGATCCTCTATTATTGATTATTATTATTATTACTATTATTTATTTCAGCAAGATTACAGCCGTGATGGCATCATCGTTATCGATCAGCTGCCCTGTGACTAATCAGAACAATACAAACAGTGATGAGAAGCCCGGATTCCAGGAATAGAGTCTGCAGCAGGGCTGACGCTGCAGTCCAATTCTGTACTATCACCACACATCCCCTGTGATTTTGCCTTCTGCAGTTTGCCATTGGCCGTGACAGGGTTAAAGCTGGTGCACACGAAGCCGAGCAGCTGAGGTTCCCTCATGGCCAAGTGGCCCCCAAAGGAATGTGCAGGCATGCTTCATAAACACAGTTGCCTCCCTATCTGAACAGATACTGCCTGCTGCCCATGCAAACTCTTCAATGACACCTTGTCCTTCAGGTTGAAGACCTCTGGTGTCAGCGGCTCCCCTTCTAGCAGGAATTGGGTACGTTGACAGGTTTCACTACCTTAAAAATGCAAAGTGAAGGGTAAAGGCTGCAAACTGTTTCCATTTGCAGTTGTTCTGTGCAGCGGCAGAGCACTCAGCTGGGCTGTCGGGGTGACTCAGTGAAGGGCTGGTGGGCTGGTAGCACTGGGGACCTTGGGAACCCCTCCCCTGCACCTGCCCATGGTCCTCAGGGGGTTATTGAAGCTGCACACAAATCTGACATTCCAAGAGAGCTTGGAGTGTTAAAAAATTGCAATTTCCTGAATGAGGCTCTCTCAGTGGGTCCCATTTCTGGAAGTGCCGTGTGCTCTGGGCCCGATCCTGCCAGGGGCTGAGTGACAGGAGACCCTATGGAATACCAGCTAATAGTTCAAAAATTGCCACAGGTTTATTTGCTGCTGGAAATTTAATCAGCAAATGCATTTTCAAAGGTTTCATTATTTGGGTCGATTTTGAAGGCAGGTATTCAGAGCTGTGTTGCTCTGTGGTAACAGGTCAGATAGGGGATATATCTGTTTCCTGAATGGCTGAGGGCTGTAGCATCTTTGCTTTGTAGATACCATTAAGAGTTACAGGGCTACCTGCATCTCACCCCCCTCCCTAGTCTCCAAGTGCCAGATGTCAGGGAAAGTAACCTTCCCTCCCAAGGGGTAGAATCTCGCAATCCTCCCACATTCAGACTGCGTCCTGTGGTTCTTCCCTTTGGGAGTCTGTGACTAGTGGGGTGATGAGTGACCAGCCAGCCTTCTTAAAACCAAACTATTCTTTCATCTGAACAGTGGGAATAAAGCGAAACATGGGAGAATTAAAGGGTTTTCAAAGAACAGTCTGTACACATCTCTGACTCCAAGCCCTCCCACTCTGAAAGGGACCCAGGCAGATCAAGGCCTTCAGAAATCCCTAGAGGTATCTGTGACTGTCAGTGTGAAGAGCTTCTCACAGCAGCTGACCCACCTCTGGACAGACTCCCAGATCTGGCAAAACAAGCTGTGTGATGTGACTGGAGCCCAGAAATAGGCTCTTTCCAGTAGCTCTGGTGTTGTCTCTCAACTTCCCTTGGGTGGTTACTGAGCGATGGCTTTTCTTGAGTTGTTCCTTCCCATCCTGATAGTTTTCCAGCAGCCTGATGTTAAACTAAGAAGAGCCACAATGGTTTCACCCAATACAGCCGTAACATCAGCATCCCAATAGTTAACCCGATATAGCTCTACAGCAAACATCCCAACAACTGGGTTTAACATGTCCATATATAATGGCAGCTCAGCTCCATGTCAGTATGCCATTCCCTGGTGCTAGGGATGTTATGAATACAGGACATAGACAGACAGAGAGAGACAGAGACAGAGCGAGAGCGCGCAATAGATTAGTTTCATGTATGAAATGAAGTTCCATTTCCATGAATACTCATGCATTTGACTTTGAAATCCACTTCCTGCAAGCCCTCATGGTTGCTGAATAACAGGTGCTGGGGTTACTATGTACAAGAGAGTGAGAGCTCAGAGAATGTATATTTTCCATGCTGATCCCAATGCCTGTTACCATTCTGGATACAGGCCACAGACTGACTGAACAGAACCTGAGGAGAACCAGTCAGCTATTAACTCAGTGACAGAGGAACTACTAGACTTTTCTTTGCTGTTCAGGTTCTGAAGATATCCAAATGACAGACACTATATTTTAAGTCACTCTCTATCCTGAGAAATCATCTCTGAAAGCACATCAGAGGGGAAAGAATGGGTTGACGTGTGTGTACTAAAGTACAGATGTGTAAATGTTATGCCAAAACTTCTCATTGTAATAAAAATATTACAAATCAAAATTTGATGACATGCAGGTATATCGAAATCCAGCACAGAAATTCTTGCATTCTGTACAGGAAGGAAAAGTGATAAGTTTACTGCTTAATGGTTTTAGCTTTCAAAAGTATTTCAGAAGTACTCAAAATACTGGTTGCAATGGTTTGTGCTATTAACTCTGTGTTCACTGAACAGTTGTATGATACTGTCTCCTGGTAACAGGCCAAAAGCTGTTTCTAACACTTATATTCAGGGTTGTGCACTCAATCACTCTGCACTACCTTTTAAAGAAGGCCTAAGAGAACCGAACTGCTGGTCAGTGTTTCAGCAAAGAAGCAAAGAGTAAAGCTGAGGTGCAGGAAAGGGGAGTGCAATAAGGGTTGTATGTAATTTACACCTATCATCTTGAACATGAGCATGGCTGAAGTCACTTGCACCCTCAACTGGATATTAGTGTAAAGCTAGTGTTTGCACTATTCACTATTCACCCATTTGTGACACCAAACCCTCCCCCGCCAATCTAACTATGTTAGCGTGTAACTTGCCAAATATCTACAAACCCTTGCAGGGGAGAGGATACAGATCCTCTGAGGATAAAATGAAGCCTGTAGGATGATCCAACTCCTTGGAGTCAGTCAGCTTTGGCCAGGCAAAGCACTTTAGCTTCTCTTGGAGGGATTCTTCTAGGTCACTGGGAGTATTTGGTAGAGAAATTTAATAGGGCCTGGTTCTGGTTGAATGTACACGTAAATCTGGAGGGATGCAGTTGAAGTCATTATTCCTGAATTAAGAACCTGGCCCTAAGAATTTATCCCTCTACTGCAAAGAGACAGTGGCATAATATAGAACCTGAGGAGTGGAGAAAATTTATATATATATAAATTATGCAAGGAAACCATGCATGCGGTGAACCCCCACCTCCCATGTGACAGCAGGCAACCCCTCAGCCTCACCCCTTCCACCCGAGGCCCCGCCCCTTCCACAACACCCCCCATGGAGCCAAGCCAGCCCCTCACAGCAACAACAGACCGTGACCCAGACTAGTGCCGAGGCCAGGAGCACCCCAATCTTCCCAGCCTCCCCCCTCCCTGTGTGCGGCACAGCCCCAGCCTTTCCGGCCATGGAGCATGGGGGCTGGGCAGCCACGCGGATCCAGCCGCCAGCCCCAGCACCAGACCAAGAGCATCCTGCCTTCCCTTGCCTTCCTTAGCCTCTGCCCATAAAGGAGACACATTAACAAATAGCTTCAATGCAGGACAGATAAATACAATGACTGTTTTCTCTGTGCACTTGCCATGTATTTACGCACATGTCATGGTACAATGGGCCACAGTCCAAAGTGGAGGGCCAGAAAGGTTGTCAGTGGAAAGGTAACAATTGTAAAATCGCAAAGTGCTCAAGTAGGCTGTGGAATTCCCCATTACAAGATATCAATGGGCCAAGAGCTTAGCAGGTTTCAAACAGGGACCGGATGTTTATATGGGTAAGCATAAAATCCATTTACAGTAGTGAAGACTTAACAGAAAAGCTCTTAGAAGGGCTCTAAACCTTCCTAATTTATACTACAATATATGTCTAATGAGTGGATCTTGGGGAGCAACTTTCCTTGGGAGCAGGTTATCTCATAGTTGCCGATTTCAGAGCTTCTTTCACCTACTTCTGAACCATCTGGTACTGGGCATTGGATACGAGGCAAGATGGACTACAAGTCTGATCTAGTCTGGCACTGCCTATGTTCCTATCAATGGTGTAAATCCAAGACCATGCTTTAGCTTATCTTCCTTGAGCTCCCGGGAATCTCTAGACATGCACTGAGCTCAGGAAAATGTTTTTTAAATATCATCTAGTCTCATTTTTTCCCTCTCTTTCAGTAAGGATATTTCAAAACTCCTTGGACCTGTCCAGTACATTATGTCAGTTGTCAATGACACCAAATTCAGCTCTGCAGTGTTCCTTCTCACCGGGATACCTGGGCAGGAAGACGTCTATCTCTGGATCTCTATCCCCTTCTGCTTAGTGTATATTATTTCAATAGTAGGAAATTCAGTCATTCTGTTCATTATAAAAACAGATCGAAGCCTCCATGAGCCCATGTACATTTTCCTTTCCATGTTGGCCATCACAGACCTTGCCTTATCGATATCCACCATGCCTACAACACTGGGTATATTCTCGTTTAACTCTAGGGAGATCAGTCTGGATGCTTGTTTTGCCCAGTTGTTCTTCATTCACTCACTTTCATTCATTGAATCATCGGTACTCCTGTTGATGGCCTTTGATCGATTCGTTGCTATCTGTAACCCACTGAGATATGCTTCTATCTTAACCCTGCCGAGAATTGGAAAGATGGGACTGGTGTGTGTGCTAAGAGGTATGGCTGTAATATTCCCACTCCCCTTTCTTCTTAAACGGTTCCGATATTGTCGAGCCAATGTCCTCTCCCATTGCTACTGCCTGCACCAAGAGGTCATGAAGCTGGCTTGTTCAGACATCACAGTCAACTACATCTATGGCTTCTTCCTTACAGTCTCCATGGTGGGATTGGATTCACTGTTCATCTTCCTCTCATATGTGATGATCCTCAAAACAGTGGTGAAAGTTGCGTCCCATGGAGACTGCCTTAGGGCCCTGAACACATGTGTCTCCCACCTCTGTGCTGTCTTGCTCTTCTACACACCAGAGATTGGCTTGGCTGTGATACACAGATTTGGGACAGGCTCTCCTCCATTGTTCAAGGTTCTCCTGGGCTACATCTCTCTGTTGGTCCCGCCACTTATGAACCCAATTGTGTACAGCGTGAAAAGCAAACACCTTCGTGCGAGGATAATCAGGGTGTTCTTCAAGTGAAGGGTCAGTTCATCGCCTGGCTCCAGCCCCAGTGACATGGGAGATGAAAAAGACGGGCCACAACCATCCATTCTATTCAGGACCTTACATCCGAGATGACATGATCTACTGAACTCCACTCTGTAAAGAGAGGTTCCGACCGGGTATAAGGCCTGGAAGAATGGGAGAGGGGCTGGTGAGGGAGGCTAGCACACTGAGGGAAGGAGACCAAGGCAGGTAGCAGCTTTTACAATGTGTCTGTGTTCCTGGAGAGCCAGGGGACCAATGTGATGTTTGCTTATAAAGAGCTGTATCCTTGCCTGCTCCGACCTCAGAATTCCTCTTGATAGAGTCAATAAAGAGAAGTGATGTGGATGTTGTTTCCCATTACGCCTGACCAGGCACTGTTCTGTCTCTGGTTAAACATCCATGAGCAAGGGAAAAAGCTGAGAACTGTTCTGCAATTCCAGTCCTTGCCCTTCCTGAGCGCTCTGGGTACTGCCTGATCCGTGAGTGCTGCAACAGCTGTGCTCAGCATCTATTTAAGTGACACAGTCACCCCCCTTTCCCTCTGCCTTCAGCCAGGTGCATGTGACTGAGTCGTGTCAGAGACATGATCAAAGCAGGAGCCCCAGGCACTGTCATTTAGGCATCTCCTCCCTCATTGATGACTGCGCACTGCGTACCTGATGAGTCCACCCGTATCTGACTGTAATGTCACCGAGGCAGAGCAGTGCTGCGTGTGTTATTAGGAAATGGGGAAACCTTTGTGAATTAGGGATCCTATACAGAAAGGATGGGCTCCACCTATGCCAAAATGGAACTAGATTGCTGGTGCTTAACATTAAGAAGGTTATAGAGCAGTTTTTAAACTAAGGGCTGGGGGAAAGGTGACAAGAGTAGAGGAGCATGTCGTTTGGACAGCGACATCCATTAGGGAGGATAGAGTAATGGAGATTCTCTATGTCCTAGTAAGGAGGAGATGATGGAAGATGATAAAATACAGGTAGGATCTGTTGAGAAACAATCAAATAAAAAAAAAGTCCCATTCAATTACATCATGTAATGCAGAAAGCTAAATAATAAGATGTGTGTACTAGGGTGCCTTGTATTAAATGAGGATATTGATATACTAGCCATCACAGACTCTTGGTGGAATGAGGATAATTAATGGGGCACACTAATACCAGGGTACAAAATATATTGAAAGAACAGAATAGGTCATGCTGGTGAGGGAGTGGCACTATATGTGGAAGAAAGTATACAATCAAATGAAGAAAAATCGTAAATGAACCAAACTGTACCATAGAATCTCTATGGGTGGAAATTCCATGCTCTAATAATAAGAATATAGTGGTAGGGATATATTACCGACCACCTGCCCAGGATGGTAATAGTGACTGTGAAATGCTCAGGGAGATTAGAGAGGCTGTTAAAATTGGAAAAAAAAAACAATAATAATAATGGGGGATTTCAACTGTCCCCATATTGATTGGGTACATGTCACTTCAGGATGGGATGCAGAGATAAAGTTTCTTGACACCTTAAAAGACTGCTTCTTGGAGCAGCTAGTCCTGGAACCCACAAGATGTTGTGAAGGCCAAGTCTATAACAGGGTCCAAAAAAGAACTAGATAAATTCATGGAGGATAGGTCCCTAAATGGCTATTAGCCAGGATGGGCAAGGATGGTGTTCTAAGCCTTTGTTTTGCAGAAGCTGGGCATGAGTGACAGGGAATGGATCACCTGGTGATTCCCTGTTCTGTTCATTTCCTCTGGGGCACCTGACACTGGCCACTGTCCGAAGACAGGATAATGAGCTAGATGGACCTTTGGTCTGACCCAGTATGGCTTCTGTAGAAGTGGATAATAGCCCTGTCCTGCCTCACAGAGGTGGTGAGAAGATAAATACATTCTAAACGTTATGTGTGAACGATGGCCTGATACACAAGAGTCCTGGCAAGAGACTCAGCCAAAGTAATGCACACTTGAAAACATCATCCCAACTAAACATACAAAATGGTGGCTCCCCTTAGCTGTTACCACTCAAGAAAGAGATCTGGGAGTCATTGTGGATCGTTCTCTGACAACTTCTGCTCAATGTGCTGCACCAGTCAAAAAAATGAACAGAATGTTTGGAACCATTAAGAAAGGCATAAATAAAGAGACAGAACATATATTGCCTCTATATAAATCCACGGTATTCCCACATCTTGAATCCTGTGTGCAGTTCTGGTTGCCCCATCTCAAACAAGTTTCATTTGAATTAGCAAAAGGACAGAGAGGAGTAACAACAAATATGTAAAGGTATGGAACAGCTAGCAGAAGAAGAGAGATTAAAAAGACTGAGACTGTCCATCTGGAAAAAGAGATATGATAGAGGTCCACAAAATCATGAGTGATGTGGAGGAAGTAAATAAGGAAGTGTTATTTACCCCTTCACAAGAGCCAGAGGTCACCCATTAAGTTAATAGGCTGTAGGTGTAAAACAAATAAAAGAAAGCACTTTTTCACACAATGCACTGTCCGTGGAGCTCATTGCCAAGAGGTGTTGTGAAGGCCAAAACTATAACTGATCCAAAAAGAATTAGGTAAGTTCCTGGAGGTCCATAAATAGCTATTAGCAAAGATTGTCAGGGACACAGCCCCATGCTCTAGATGTCTCTAAACCTCTCATCATCAGGTGCTCCCTCTGTTATACATCTGGAATAGCCCCACCCTAGCAGATATCCAGGGGCTGCTCTGTTTGGGAGGCCGATGGAGGCTAGTGCTGCCACCTAGGGGTGTGGTCCTGTAACATGAGTGATAGAGGCCCATGGTTGGAGCTAGAGCTGGGCTGAAAAAAGAGCTATTCTCCCCCATGAAAAGTATTGACCCAAACTAAAATGTCTCCCTTTTTATCCATTGTTGTGGGGTGAGGATGAGTTTTCATAGACAGCAGATATTTTTTCTCTGAGTGCTAAGTTGCCATGAGGATGCCCATCTGTAGCTGCCTGGATCCCAATTATCCCATCTCTGTGCAGCCCCCTCCACCCTGTACAACACCCCCTTCAGCAGATCCTGCGGGCAGTGGGTACTGCGAAAGGCCCTGGTAGAAAATTTCTGATGAACCAGTGCTAGCAGGGAGCTGGGAGAGGGTCCTAGAACAGTAGTGGAGGGCCAGAGATTGTGGTTGGGTGGTCCTAGCTACCAGGGGATCACTGAGATCTGTGTCTAACTATGGGGATCCCTGGATCCTGGGTCCCCCTTTTCAGTCCTCAGGGAGAAGGGAAAGGAACCCCCCTCCTTGAATGATGCGAGGGAAATTCCCAGGTAGGGAGCCATGTGGAATCTCCCCTTCCTGGCCTGCAACTTCGGTTTGTAATGCAGGAAAGGGGGCTGCCAGGAAGAAATCTGGTCCTATATTATTATCATTCTATTTTATTACAGCAAGATCACAGCTGTGACAGCATCATTGTTACTAGTCAGCCGCCCACGAGGTAGCCCTGTGAATAATCAGAACCACACATGCAGTGATGACAAGCCCGGATTCCAAAAATAGAGTCTGTGGGAGGGCTTCCGCTGCAGTCCAGGTGGGTAGGATCACCGTGCATCCCCTGTGATTTGGCCTCTTGCACTTTACCATTGGCCATGATGGAAATTAAAGCTGGTGCACACTAAGCCAAGCAGCTGAGGTTCCCTGATGGCCAAGTGGCCCCCAAGGGAATGTGCAGACATGCTTCATAAACACAGTTGCCTCCCCTATCTGAACAGATGCTGCCTGTGCAACCTGTCTGATGATTCCTTGTCCTTTTGGGTGAAGACCCCTGGTATCAGCAGCTCCCCTTCCATCAGGAATTGGGTACGTTGGCAGGTTTCACTATCTTTAAAATGCAATGTGAAGGGGAAAGGCTGCAAACTGTTTCCATTTTCAGATATTCTGTGCAGCGGCCGAGGACTCAGCTCAGCTGGGCTGTCGGGGTGTCTCAGTGATGGGGTTGGAGGGCAGGCAGCGCTAGATAGCTTGGGAACCCCTCCCCAACATCTGCCCATGCTTCAGGCTGGGTTATTCAAGCTACACAAAAATCTGACATGCAAAGCGAGCTCCGAGTGTTAAAACCCCGATGCCCCGAGTCAGGATTTTTCAAGGGCTTCCATTTCAAGAGGTGTCATGTGCTCTGGGCCCGATCCTGCCAGGGGCTGTGCAAAAGGAGACCCCACAGAATCTCAGAGGAGACCCCACGGAATTCAGAACCTGGTCCTAAAAATGTTGCCAAGAGGCAGTGGTATAATTTGGACTCTCAGGAGTGGAGAAAATATACAATGAGTCTATGAAACATGTTTATAAATAGTTTCAATTCATTACAGATAAATACAATGTCCATTTTCACCATGCACTTGCCATGTGTTTCTACACATGTCATGATACAATGGGCCACATGCAGAAGTGGAGGGCTAGAAAGTGTGTCTATGTGAAAGTCACAATTGTAAAATCACACAGTGCTTAAGTAGATATCAATGGGGCCAAGAGATTAGCAGGATTCAAAGAGGGACTGGATGTTTATAAGATGTACCAGTGAGATTTTTTTTAAAGTCTTGGAAGGCTCTAAACCTTCTTGATTTGCACCACAAAATATGGCTAAATTGTGGGTTTCTGGGGAAACTTTCCCTGGGAACAGGTTAAATCAGAGCTGCCTATTGCAGGGCTTCTTCCACCTTCCATTGATCCAGTCTGGCAGTGCCTGTCTTCCTATCAATGTAAATCAAAGACTATATTTTTGCTGATCTTCCCTGAGCTCCTGGGAATCTCTAGACTTGCACTGAGAGGAGAAAGATGTCTCGTTAAATATCAGCTCGTCTCCTGTTCTTTTTCCTTTCAGGAAGGGAAGTTCAAAACTTCTTGGACCTCCCCAGTACATTATGTCAGCTGTCAATGAAACCAAATTCAACTCCGCAGTGTTCCTTGTCACCGGGATACCTGGACTGGATGAGGTCCATCTCTGGATCTCTGTCCCCTTTTGTTTAATGTATGTTATTTCAATAGTAGGAAATTCAGTCATTCTGTTCATTATAAAAACAGATCCAAGCCTTCATGAGCCCATGTACATTTTCCTTTCCATGTTGGCCATTACAAACCTTGGCTTATCAATAACCACCATGCCAACGATACTGGGTGTATTCTGGTTTAACTCTAGGAAAATCAGCCTCAGTGCCTGTTTTGCTCAGCTGTTCTTCATCCACTCGCTTTCATTCATTAAATTCTCTGTGCTCCTGTTGATGGCCTTTGACCGTTTTGTTGCGATCTATGAGCCGCTGAGATATGCTTCTATCCTAACCATGCAGAGAATAGCTAAGATGGGACTGGTGTGTGTGCTAAGAGGAGTATCCACAGTGTTCCTGGTTCCCTTTCTCCTAAAACGGTTCCGATACTGTCGAGCCAATGTCCTCTCCCATTCCTACTGCCTGCACTAGGACATCATGAAGATGGCTTGTTCAGACATCACCATCAACAGCATCTATGGCTTGTTCATAATAGTCTCCATGGTGGGTTTGGACTCGCTGCTTATCCTGCTATCATATGTGATGATCTTCGAAACAGTGCTAAGCATCGCATCTCATGCGCAGCGTGTCCGGGCCCTGAACACCTGCGTCTCCCACCTCTGTGCCATCCTGCTCTTCTACACACCAATGATCGGCCTGTCTGTGACACACAGATTCGGGAAGGGCTCTTCTCCCTTACTTCAGATTCTCCTGGGCTACATCTCCATGCTGGTCCCACCCCTGATTAACCCAATTGTGTACAGTGTGAAAAGCAAACACCTTCGGGGGAGGCTAATGAGGGCATTCATCAAATGAACGGTTAGTTTATCTCCCAGCTCCAGTGCTAGTGACATGGGAGACAAACACAGGCTACCTAAACCCTAACACCTGAGACAACATGAGTTACTTATATTCACTTTGTAGAGAGAGGTTCAGACGGGCTCTAAGGCCTGGGGCTAGCTGAGAGTCACTGATGTGGGAGGACAGTGCACTGGGGGAAGGAGGCCAAGGCAGGCAGCAACATCTACAAAGTGACTGTGTCTGTGGACAGCCAGGGGACTTGTGGGATTTTGCCCCATTAAGAGCTGTACTGGTTGCTGCTGTGACCTTAACATTTATGTCAATGCAGTCAATAAAGAGAAAGGATGTGGATGTTGTTTCCCTTTACACCTGTCCTGTCTCTGGTTAAACATTCACAGGCCATGAAAAAAACTGCCAAGCTGTTCTGCAGTCACAGTCCTGGCCCTTCCTGAGCACTCTGGGTTCTTCGTGAACCATGGGGACTGCACCAGGTTTGTACAGGGCCATTCAAGGGGCACGGACACCCACCCTTCCCTTACACCTTCAGCCAGGTACTTGTGACTGTGTCTTGTCAGAGACATGATCAACGCAGGAACCCTAGGAGAAGCCATGTAGGCAGCCCACCCCTGCCATCAGGAATGGCAATATACAAAAACCTGTAGGAGAACACTTCAACCTCCCTGGCCACACAATAGCAGATGTAAAGGTAGCCATCTTACAGCAAAAAAACTTCAGGACCAGACTACAAAGAGAAACTGCTGAGTTCCAGTTCATTTGCAAATTTGACACCATCAGATCAGGATTAAACAAAGACTGTGAATGATTATCCAACTACAGAAGCAGTTTCTCCTCCCTTGGTGTTCACACCTCAACTGCTAGCAGAGCACCTCACCCTCCCTGATTGAACTAACCTCATTATCTCCATACTGATTTATACCTGCCTCTGGAAATTTCCATTACTTGCATCTGATGAAGTGGGCATTCACCCACGAAAGCTTATGCTTCAATACTTCTGTTAGTCTCAAAGTGCCACAGGACCCTCTGTTGCTTTTTACAGATTCAGACTAACACAGCTACCCCTCTGATATCTGGAGTATTGTGTCCAGTTTTTGGCCCCCCACTACAGAAAGGAGGTGGACAACGTAGGTCAATAGAAATCATTAGGGAGGTGGGGCACATGACTTCTGAGGAGAGGCTGAGGGAACTGGGTTTATTTAGTCTGCAGAAGAGAAGAGTGAGGAGGGATTTGATAGCAGCTTTCAACCACCCGAAGGGGGATTCCAAAGAGGATGGAGGTGGCAGAGGGCAGAACAAGGGGCAATGGTCTCAAGTTGCAGTGGGGGAGGCCTAGGTTGGATATTTCACTAGCAGGATAGTGATGTACTGGAATGAGTTACCTAGGGAGGTGGTGGAATCTCCATCTTTAGGGATTTTTAAGGCCTGGCTTGACAAAGCACTGGCTGTGATGATTTAGTTGGGACTGGTCCTGCTTTGGGGGAGGGATAGCTCAGTGGTTTGAGCGTTGGCCTCCTAAACCCAGGGTTGTGAGTTCAATCCTTGAGGGGGCCACTTAGGGATCTGGGGCAAAATCAGTACTTGGTCCTGCTAGTGAAGGCAGGGGGCTGGACATGATGACCTTTCAAGGTCCCTTCCAGTTCCAGGAGATGGGATATCTCCATTAACTTAACTTATTTTTGAGCAGGGGGTTGAACCATGTCAGGTTTCCCTCCCCACTCTCAACTCTGGGGTACAGATGTGGGGACCCACATAAAAGATTCCGTAAGTTTATATTTCACCAGCTTAGGTTAAAAACTTCCCCAAGGCACAAATTCCTTTCCTTGTCTTTGGACAGTATTGCTGCCACCACCAAGTGATTTAAACAAACAACAAAGGGCCACTTGGAGCTCTATCCTCCCCGCCCCAATCCCCTTCTCCCCCTTTCCTGGGGAGGCTTGAGAATAATATACCAACCAATAGGTTAACAAAGTGAGCACAAACCAAATCCCTGTTTTTTAGGATACTGAAAATCAATCAGGTTCTTAAAAGAAGAACTTTATTAAAAAAAAAAAAGTAAAAGACTCACACCTGCAAAATCAGGATGGAAGGTAACTTTACAGGGTAAATAAAAAGATTTAAAACACAGAGAATTCCTCTCTGACTCTGCTTCCCAGTTACAAAACAGGAATAAAATTACCTCTTAGGATAGGGAAAATTCACAAGCTAAACAAAAAGATAATCTAACACATTTCCTTGCTTAGTTGATCTTTTTGTAATCTTAGACGCTCATTTCAGGTATGTTTTTAGGAGATGTTTTTTCCTGCCCTGGTCCCTCTCTCTGTCCGAGAGGGAACAAACAAAGAGAGCACAAACAAAACCTCCCCCCACCCCACAGATTTGAAAGTATCTTCTTTTCCCATTGGTCCTTCTGGTCAGGTGCCAAGTAGGTTAATTGAACTGATTAACCCCTTACAGGTAAGGGGATTCTGTACCTCTGGATTTTATGTTATTGCATACATAAAGGTTGTTACCCTTCCCTTTATATTTATGACAGACCACATGACCTCTTGAGATTTCTTCAAACTCTAAACTTCTATGATTAGCACAGCACCCTTTGATGAGGGAGTTCTGGGCCCCTCCTGCAGCTCGGCCATAAGAGGGGGAATCAGGACGTGCTTTCAGAGAGTGAAGGATCTGGAGAGAGTTGCCTGGGCAAACAGAGCCCTGCTGGGCTGCCCCTCGGTCTGATCCTGATCTTCCACCTGCTCCATGAGCACTGAGAGCCGCTCTAGCACTGGATAGACCTCACACCCTGCATCCAAACTTCCAATATCAACAAGTTTAGGGTTAGCTGGATCTGGGCGAGGGGGTTGATTGGGGCCCATAGTGAGCTAGCAGCAGGCATTTGGAACTGGGCTTGGGTCACACTCCATTCTAGTAAAAATGTGTATGTCCTTGTTTACCTGGTATGTTCATATCTCATGCCGGAACAGGTGGAGGAGTCCCCATGAGCTGTATCTGAGGAACCAGTTGTGACGGTGCCTCCCATAAGGCTTTATGGAATATGCTTATGAATGTATATGTGACATTACTGGAATATCTTTTAGGCTACATATTGTCATGTAACATATCTATGTAAAGGTTATGATCTACTTAATGTAATCATCCTATTTGTATGCATGTATCAAAGTTTTGTATTTTTGTATTCAAAATTATGAATATTGGTTGTGTATTGGCTTGATTTTAACTAGCCTCGTAGAGCATTTGGTCAGCTTTTTGAGAAAAGTGCAAATTAAGTGCCCAATCAAAAACCACTTACGCCAACAATGAACTTGAAGATGCCAATCCACATCTGAGCCTTCCCAGGAATGTGGCTTGGCTGCTAAAACTGAGTCATGCATGGACATGTGACTGGCCCAGGCGACTCCAAAACTCCATCTTGGAGTTGGGATTTTACAAAGAGGGAGGGAGGGGTATCCACCCACAAGAGAAATTCTATTTAAACTCCTGGGAGACCCTTCCATTTTTTCTTCAGCTGGCTCAAGAGATACCCTCTCCACCCCCAGGGATACCTGAAAGAAACTGGATCAAAGGGAGGTGGGGGGAAGAATGATTGATGGACCCAGACTAGAAAGAGACTAGTCTGTAAAAGGAAGCATACTGGACCTGGTGAGGTTTTATTTGTATTCAGTTTCTTAGACATAGACTTGAATGTTCTATGTTATTTTACTTGGTGATTCACTTTGTTCTGTCTGTTACTACTTGGAACCACTTAAATCCTACTTTCTGTATTTAATAAAATCACTCTTTACTTATTAATTAACTCAGAGTATGCATTAATACCTGGGGAGGGGGGTGGGGCAAGCAGCTGTGAATATCTCTCTGTCAGCATTATAGAGGGTGAACAATTTATGAGTTTACCCTATATAAGCTTTATACAGGATAAAACAGATTTATTTGGGGTTTGGACCCCATTGGGAGTTGGGCATCTGAGTGTTAAAGACAGGAACACGTCTGTAAGTTGCTTTCAGTTAAACCTACAGCTGTTAGGGGACGTGGTTCAGACCTGGGTCTGGGTTTGCAGCAGTCTAGCAGGTCTGGCTCAAACCAGGCAGGGCACTGAAGTCCCAAGCTGCCAGGGCAGAAAAGCAGGGGCAGAGGTAGTCTTGGCACATCAGTTTGCAGCCCCAAGGGGGTTTCTGTGATTCAACCTATCACACCAGTGCATCTGCAAGACAGTCACTATATGTCCGGCTATCTGTGGTGTAACCCCGTTCCTTAAAAGAGGAGACTTTGTAGGCCAGTGCAGAGGGAAACAGCATCTCTGCCACTGATGGACTATGTGACCAGAAACGTCCACTAAGTAACCCTCAGTGCTTTCGTTTGTGGGTGCATCGCTTGAGATTTGGCCAGAAATACTACATATTGGGATTTTACTGGAAGTCTCATACTATTTCCTGTCTTTCTTAAAGCCCCAACTTCTGGGATCAAGTGACTGTGTGGGAATCTGAGATTTCAGTTTTCTGAAAAAAGTTTCTTTAAAAAAGTCAGTTGCAGAAAACTTGAAACAGGTGACCCCAATGGCTCAGAAACCAAAGGGAAACGGAAAAGAAACGCACATAATGATATTTAGAAATATACTTATTTTTAAATCAATCTCATGATTTTTTTACGTGATTGACTATACTTGCTGACTGAGGCTGGGTGATACTGTATACCTAGTTCCAAAGCAAAAGTTACAAAAATTAACAATTTTTTTTTCAAAGTACATCAGTAAGCCTGCAAAACCATAAGTGGGACCCCTGGACAATTGAGGTGCTAAAGGAGCACTCAAGGAAGATGTTGCTGCTGCAGAGAGGCTAAATGAATTCTTTGCATTGGTCTTCACTGCAGAGGATGTGAGGGAGATTCCCACACCTGAGCCATTCTTTTTAGGTGACAGATTTGAGGAACTGTCCCACATTGAGGTGTCAATAGTTTGGTTTTGAAACAAACTGACAAATTAAACAATATTAAATCACAAGGACCAGATGTTATTCACCGAAGAGTTCTGAAGGAAGCCAAATGTGAAATTGCAGTACTACGAACTGTCATCTGTAATCTATCATTTAAATCAGCTTCTGTACCAAATGACTGGAGGACAGCTACTGTGCCGCCAATTTTTAAAAAGGGCTCCAGCGCTGACCCTGGCAACTACAGGCCAGTAAGTCTCACTTCAGTACCGGGCAAATTGGTTGAAACTATCGTAAAGAACAAAATTGTAAGACACATAGATGAACATAATTTGTTGGGAAATAGTCAACATGGTTTTTGTAAAGGGAAATCATGCCTCACCAATCTACTAGAATTCCTTGAGGGGGCCAACAAACATGAGGAAAAAGGAGATCCAGGGATATAGTGTATTTAGATTTTCAGAAAGCCTTTGACAAGGTCCCTCACCAAAGGCTCTTAAGCAAAGTAAGCAGTCATGGGATAAGAGGGAAGGTCCAATCATGGATTGGTAACTTGTTAAAAGTTAGGAAACAAAGAGTAGGAATAAATGCTCAGTTTTCAGAATGGAGAGAGGGAAATAGTAGTGTCCCCCAGGGATCTGTACTGGGCCCAGTCCTATTTAACATATTCATAAACGATCTGAAAAAAGGGGTAAACAATAAGGTGGCAAAATTTGCGGATGATACAAAACTACTCAAAATAGTTAAGTCCCAGGCTGACTGGAAGAGCTACAAAAGGATCTCACAAAACTGGGTGACTGAGCAACAAACTGGCAGATGAAATTTAATGTTGATAAATGCAAAGTAATGCACATTGGAAAACATAATCCTAACTATATATATACAATAATGGGGTCTAAATTAGCTAGCCAGATGTTATTCACCGAAGAGTTCTGAAGGAACTCAAATACCAAACTGCAGAACTACTAACAGTTTAGTATGTAACCTATCACTTATATCAGCCTTTGTACAAGATGATTGGCAGATAGCTAATGTGCTTCTGATTTTTAAACAAGAGGCTTTCCTGGCAATTACAGGCCAGAAAGCCTAACTTAAGTAACAGGCATATTGGTTGACCATCTAGTAAAGAACAGAATAATTAGACACATAGATGAACATGATTTGTTGGGGTAGAATCAACACAGCTTTTCAAAGGGAAATCATGCCTCACCAATCTATTACAATTCTTTGAGGGGGTCAACAAACATGTGGTCAAGGGTGATGCAGGGCAAATAGTGTACTTGGACTTTCAGAAAGCCTTTGACAAGGTCCCTCACCAAAGGCTCTTAAGAAAATTAAGCAGATATGGGGTAAGTTATGGGGAAATGTCACACAACAGGTTCTCTCCTGTATCAGCAACTGGTTAGAAGCTAGGAAACAAAGTGTAGGACTATGATGAGTCAGTTTTCAGAAGGGAGGGAGAGGTAAATAATGGTGTACCCCAGGCGTCTGTACTGGGACCAGTGTTGTTCAACATATTCATAAATGAGTTTGGTGGCAAAATTTGCAGATGATACAAAATGCAGTGTCTGAGCAAGCAAAATGGCAGATGAAGTTCAGTGTTGATAAGTGCAAAGTAATGCACATGGGAAAACATAATCCCAACTATACGTATAAAAAGGTGGGGTCTAAATGAATTGTTAGCACTCAAGAAAGAGATCTTGGAGTCATTGTGGATAGTTCTCTGAAAACATCCGTTCAATGTGCAGCTGCAGTGAAAAAAAGCAAACACAATTTTGGAAATCAATAAGAAAGGAATTGGTCATGAGACAGAACATATCACATAGCCCCTGTATAAATCCATGGTATACCCACACCTTAAATATTTTTTTAATTTCGGTTGCCCCATCTAAAAAATAAACATATATTTCCATGGGAAAATACAGAGAAGGGCATCACAAATTTTGGGGTATGGAACTGCTTCCATATGAAGATAGATTAAAAAGATTGGGACTGTTAAGTTTGGAAAAGAAATGAGTAAGCGGGTATATGATAGAGGCCTAATCATGAGTGGTGTGAAGAAAGTGAATCAGGAAGTGTTATTTACCCCTTCACATGAATAAGGGGTCACCTAATGAAGTTAATAGGCAGCAGGTTTGAAAGAAAGAAAAGAAAGTACTTTTTCACACAACACACAGTCAGCCTGAGGAACACACTGCCAAGGGATGCTATGAAGGCTAAAAGTATAACTGATCCAAAAAGAATTAGGTAAGTTGATGGAGGATTCATAGATTCATAGATTCTAGGACCGGAAGGGACCTCGAGAGGTCATCAAGTCAAGTCCTCTACCCTCATGGCAGGACCAAATACTGTCTAGACCATCCCTGATAGACATTTATCTAACTGACTCTTAAATATCTCCAGAGATGGAGATTCCACAACCTCCCTAGGCAATTTATTCCAGTGTTTAACCACACTGACCGTTAGAAACTTTTTCCTAATGTCCAACTTAAACCTCCCTTCCTGCAGTTTAAGCCCATTGCTTCTTGTTCTATCCTTAGCGGCTAAGATGAACAAGTTTTCTCCCTCCTCGTTATGACACCCTTTTAGATACCTGAAAAGGATAGGTCCATCAATAGCTGTTAGTCAAGATGGTCAGGGATACAGCCCCATCCTCTGGGTGTCTCTAACCCTCTGACTGCTGGAAACTGGGAGCAGATGACAGCGTATTGATCACTCGATAATTGCCCTGTTTTGTTCGTTCCCTGTGAAGAATGTACAGGCTATCGTCAGAAGACAGGACACTGGGCTAGATGGAACAATGGTCTGACCAAATATGGCTGTTCTTATGTTCCTAAATTTTTCCACTCATGGAGGGACTACTGCAGACCAGCCTTTTTGAGGGGCTCCCTCTGCTGACATAACCACCCTAGCAGACGTTCAGTGGCTGCTCTTTATAAGAAGCTGATGGGGAGGGCGAGTGCTGCCACTTAGGGTCATAGTTCTATAGCACGAGGGGTGAGGTTTCATACAGAATGGATAATTTTTCTCTGTACGCTCAGCTGCCATGATGCTGCCCAGCTGTCAGGATCCCCAAAAGAAATTTTTCACCTGCCTCTTCCTTATAACATAAATGAAGGTTGCACTGACCGAGTCTATGGCTGCACTCTGTGTATGGAAAGGTCAAAACTTCCCAACCAGTCTATGGCTGGGGTATTGTGCCCATCAACTACTCTAACCAGCCTTCCCATCTCTGTGCAGCCCCCTCCACTCTGTACAATGCCCTCTTTAGCAGATCTTGCAGGCAGTGGCTGCTGTGACAGGCCCTGGTAGCACATCTCTGATGAACCTGTGCTAGCAGGGAGCTAAAGAGGGTCCTAGGGCAGTTGTGGAGGCCCAGAGATTGTAGTTGGGTGGGCCTAGCTAAGAGTGGATCACTGAGATCTGTGCCTAACTTTGGGGATCCCTGGATTCTGGGGGTCACTGTTTATTCCCCAGGGAAAAGGGAAGGGATGTCTCCTATGAGAACAATCTGAGGGAATTTTCCCTGTAGAGATCCTTGTGGAATCTTTCTTCCTGGTTGCACCTTGGGTTTGCAATGCAGGACAGGGGGCTGCTGGGGAGAAATCTGAATCTATATTTATGTATTTATTTATTTCAGCAAGACCACCGCTGTGACAGCATCATTGTTACCACTTGGCTGCACCCAAGGTAGCCCTGTGACTAATCAGAACCATATGATAGGGTTACCATACGTCCGGATTTTCCCGGACATGTCCGGCTTTTGGGGGCTCAAATCCCCGTCCGGGGGGAAATCCCCAAAAGCCGGGCATGTCTGGGAAAATCGGGAGGGAGGGCTGGGCCGGGGTCGCGGTGCCGGGCGCGCGGTGCTGGGCCGGGGTCCAGGGGCGCAGTGCCGGGCCGGGAGCCGGGCCGCCGAGGGGGTGCGCTGGGCCGGGAGCCGGGGGGTCGGGCCGGGAGCCGGGCCGCCGGGGGGGTGCGCTGGGCCGCGGGGCCGGGCCGCCGGGGGGGTGCGCGGGGCCGGGGGGGTGCGCTGGGCCGCGGGGCCGGGGGGGTGCGCTGGGCCGCGGGGCCGGGCCGGGAGCCGGGCCGGGGGGCCGGGCCGCCGGGGGGGTGCGCTGGGCCGCGGGCCGGGAGGTCGGGCCGGGAGCCGGGCCGCCGGGGGGGTGCGCTGGGCCGCGGGGTCGGGCCGCCGGGGCCGGGATCCGGGGGGTGCGCTGGGCCGCCGGGGCCGGGAGCCTGGGGGGTGCGCTGGGCCGCCGGGGGCCGGCCGGCAGTGCTGGGCGGGCCGGGGGTGGTCGGCCGGGGGCCAGGGACGGCACCCCAGGGCCCCAGCCGACCCAGGCTGGAGCCGCCGGGGGGGGGGGGGAAGCCTGGGCCGCACCTCCTCCCCCCACACCCTCCTTACCTGCCCAGGCTTCCCGCGAATTAAATGTTCGCGGGAAGCAGTGGAGGGGGCGGAGACTTTGGGGAGGGGGCGGAGTTGGGGCGAGGGAGGGGGCGGGGCTGGGGCGGGGCCAGGGCCCCGTGGAGTGTCCTCCTTTTGGAGGCACAAAATATGGTAACCCTACCATATGAACCGTGACAACAAACCCGGATTCCAGGAACAGAGCCAGCAGCAGTGCTGGTGCTGCAGTCTGGCTGGGTAGGATCACCACACGTCCCCTGTGATTTGACCTCCTGCATTTTGCCCTTGGCCGTGATGGGGGTTAGAGCTGGTGCACACTAAGCCAAGCAGCCGAGGTTCCCTAATGGCCAGATGGCCCCCAGGGAATGTGCAGACATGCTTCATAAAGACAGTTCCCTCCCTATCTGAACAGATACTGCCTGCTGCCTGTGTAACCTCTTCGATGACTCCTTGTCTTTTAGGGTGAAGACCTCTGGTGTCAGCGGCTCCCCTTCTAGCAGGAATTGGGTATGTTGGCAGGTTTCACCATTTTTGAAATGCAAAGTTTAGGGTAAAGGCTGCAAGCTGGTTCCATTTGCAGATGTTCTGTGCAGCGGCAGAGGACTCAACTGGGCTGTCGGGGTGACTCAGTGATGGGGCTGGAGGGCAGCACTAGGTAGCATTGGAACCCCTCCCCTACATGTAGCCAGGATCCTAGGTGGGGTACTCAAGCTACACAGAAATCTGAGATTCAAAGCGAGCTCAGATTGTTAAAAACCCAAGTCCCATTTCTAGAGGTGCCGTGTGATCTAGGACCGATTCTGCCAGGACTGAGCGAGACGAAACCCCACAGAATATCAGTGACTAGTTCCCAAATCGCCTCAGGTTTATTTGCTCCTGAAAATTGTATCAGCAAATGCATTTTCAAAGGTTTTATTCTCTGGCTTGACTGTGAATGCAGGAATCCAGAGCTGTGTTGCTGTGTGGTAACAGGGCTGATAAGTCATATTTCTCTTTCCTGATTGGCTGAGGGATCCAGGTTTTCTACCCCGTAGATACCCCTCAGAGTTACAGGGTTACTGGCATCTCTGCCCCCTCTCTGGTCTCCGAGTGCCAGATGTCAGGCCTTGTAGCCATCCCTGTGATGGGGCCAGATGTCAAGCATGGGGTGGAATCCCACGAACCTGCCATCCTCAGACGGGACCCTTTGTAGGCTTCGCTCTCATGAGGTGGAAATTCAGGATCCTCCACCCTCAGGCTGGGTCCCCGGCTACAGCACACTGCAGGGGGACTGTGCTTGTCCAGCAGGTCCGAGTGGGTTCGGCACCTGTGGTTCTTCCCTTTCAGAGTCTGTGAACAGTCATGAGACAAGTGACCAGCCGGCCTTCCTGAAACAAAATACTGTTTAATCTGAACTGCAGGAATAAAGTATAACATGGGAGAATAAGAAGTTCTCTGACCCCAAGCCCTCCCACTCTGACGGGGTCCCAGGCAGGCCGAGAGCCTTCAGATTTCCCCAGTGCTGTCTGTGCCTGTCAGTCTGAAAATTTTCTCAGCAACAGCTGCCCCACCTCTGGACAGACTCCCAGCGCTGGCAAAACAAGCTGTGTAACATGGCTGGAGCCTGGAAATAGGCTCTTCTCAGCTTGTAGCTCCGGTGTTGTCTCCCAGCTTCTCTGAAGAGCTTACTGAGAGAGGGCTTTTCTTGATCTCTTGTTTCCTTTCCTGCTTGTTCTCCACCAGCCTGCTATGAAACTATGAAGAGCCATAATACAGCCATAACATAAACATCCCAATAATTAACCCAATATAGCTCTACAGCAAACATCCCCAGAACTGGGTTTAACACACACATTCATTACAGCAGCTCAGCTCTATGTCAGTCACAATGCTGGTCCCGGGTGCTAAAGATTTTATACAGGTCATAGACAGTCAGAGAGAGAGAGAGAGAGAGAGAGAGAAACTACTTACCTGTGGGAAATGAAGTTGCATTTCCATGAATACTCATGCATATGACTTTCAAATCCATTTCCTGCAAACCCCCATCGTGCCTCAATAACAGGTGCTGGGGTTACTATGTAATAGAAAGTGAGAGCTCAGGGAATAAATATTTTCTATATTGATCCGAATGCCTGTTACCACTCCGGATACAGGCTACAGCCTGACAGACGAGAACCAGTCAGCTATTAACCCAGAGACAGAGGAGCTACCAGACTTTTGTTTGCTGACAAGTGACTGGATGAGGGCTGAGACGCTGTGATCTTATCAGGTTCTGAAGAAATCCAAATGACAGATGCTACATTTTAAGTCCCACTCTAACCTGAGAAATCACCTCTGAAAGAAAATCAGAAGCGAAAGAATGGGTTGACGTATAGATGTGTAAATGTTATGCCATTTCATTGTAATACAAAAGTTACAAACCAAACATTCATGACATGCCTGTATATCTAAAGCAAGAAGCAGAGTTGTTGGAATCTCTATAGGAAGGGGCAGCAGTAACATTACTGCTTAATGGCTTTGGCTTTAGAAAGTATTTCAGAAGTGCTCCACATACTGTTTGCAATGGGTTTGTGCTATTAACTCTTTGTTTGGTGAACAGTTGTATGATACTGTCTCCTGGTAACTGAACAGAAGCTTTTTCTAATGCTTACATTCAGGGTTGTCCATTCAATCACTCTCCAATACATGTGCAAGGACATAAGAGCATAAGAGTTTCCAAAAAGTCCTGAGAGACCAGAACCACTGGTCTGTGTTTTAGCAAAGAGTAGAGCTGAGGTGCAAGAAAGAGGAGTGTAATAGTTGCAGTGGGGGAGGTCCAGGTTGGATATTAGGAAACACTATTTCACTCGGAGGGTGGTGAAGCACTGGAATGCGTTATCTAGGGAGGTGGTGGAGTCTCCTTCCTTGGAGGTTTTTAAGGCCTGGCTTGACAAAGCCCTGGCTGGGATGATTTAGTTGGGAATTGGTCCTGCTTTGAGCAGGGGGTTGGACTAGATGACCTCTTGAGTTCCCTTCCAACCCTGATATTCTATGATTCTATGATTCTAGTGGTTGTAAGCAATTTACGCCCCTTACGTTTTACATGAGCATGGCTGACGTAACTTGCACACTCTGCTGGATATAAGAGTAAATATAGTTTTTGGATGATTTACCCATTCTTGCCACTAACCCCTCCCCAACCCAACTGAAGTAACAGTCTGTGTTAGCTTGTAACTTGCCAGATATCTACTGACCCTTGCATGGGGAGAGGATGCAGTTCCTGAGAGCATGATGAGAGGCCTGTAGGATGATGGAACTCTTTGGATTCAGTCAACCCTGGGCAGGCAAAGCACTTCAGCTTCAGATTCTTGGGGCTCTGAGTATATCACCACGAGCACTTGTTAAGGGAAAGTTAACAGAGACCAGTTCACACATGTAAATCTGAAGTGCGGTAGTTTAAGTCAATGTTATTGAATGAAAATCCTAGCTCTAAGAATTTATCCTATCTGCTGCAAAGAGGAAGTGGCTTAAGTTGCACTTTCAGGCATGGAAAATATATATATATATATATAATGAGGCAATGAAACACATTTATAAATTGCTTTAATGCAGAAGAGATAAATACAATGACCATTTTCCTCATGAATTTCCCATGTGTTTACCCACATATCATGATACAGTAGGCCACACTCAGAAGTGGAGGGCCAGAAAGGTGTCTGTGGTAAGGTCAATATTGTAAAATCATGCAGTGTTCAAGCAGGATGTGGAACTCCCAGCCACAAGACATCATTGGGCCAAGAGTTTAGCTGGATTGAAAGAGGGACTGGATGTTTATGTGGGTTACCAGAAAATCCAATTCCAATATTGAGGGTTGTTTTAAAAAGTCTTGGAAGGGCTCTAAACCTTCCTGATTTACATCACAAAATATGTCTAGCTAGTGGGCGTCAGGGGGAAACTTTCCCTGGGAGCAGATTATCTCAGAGCTGCCTATTGCAGGGTTTCTTCCACCTTCCTCTGAAGCATCTGGGACTGGTCACTGGATACTGGACTAGATGGACTGCAGGTCTGATCCAGTCAGGCAGTGCCTATCTTCCTGTCAGTTATGTAAATCCAAGACTGTTCTTGATGATTCTCCTTGAGCTTCTGGGAGTCTTTAGACTTGCACTGAGAGCAGAAAAATGTCTTGTTAAATATCATCAACTCTCCTGTTCTTTTTCCTTTCAGGAAGGAAAGTTCAAAACTCCTTGGACCTGCCCAGTACATTATGTCAGCTGTCAATGACACCAAATTCAACTCTGCAGTGTTCCTGCTCACCGGAATACCTGGGCAGGAAGATGTTCATCTCTGGCTGTCCATCCTCTTTTGTTTCATATATGTTATTTCAATAGTAGGAAATTCAGTCATTCTGTTCATTATTAAAACAGATCTAAGCCTCCATGAGCCCATGTACATTTTCCTTTCCATGTTGGCTGTCACGGACCTTGGCTTATCGATAGTCACAATACCAACGATCCTGGGGATATTCTTGTTTAACTCAAGGGAGATAAGCTTTGATGCCTGTTTAGCCCAGCTGTTCTTCATCCACTCGCTTCAATTCATTGAATCCTCCATGCTCTTGCTCATGGCCTTTGACCGCTTCGTCGCTATCTGTAGCCCGCTGAGATATGCTTCCATCTTAACCCTGCAGAAAATAGCCAAGATGGGACTGGTGTGTGTGCTAAGAGGGTTGGCTGTAGTATTCCCAGTCCCCTTTCTTCTAAAACGGTTCCAATATTGTCGAGCCAATATCCTCTCCCATTCCTACTGCCTGCACCAGGACGTTATTAAGATGGCTTGTTCAGACATCACATTCAATAGCATCTATGGCTTGGCTGTTACACTCTTAACAGTGGGTTTGGACTCGCTTCTCATCTTCTTCTCTTATGTGATGATCCTCAAAACAGTGCTGAGCATTGCATCCTCCGTGGAGTGCCTCAGAGCCTTGAACACTTGCGTCTCCCACCTCTGCGCCGTCCTGCTCTTCTACACTCCAGAAATTGGCTTGTCTGTGTTACACAGATTTGGGAAGGGCTCTTCTCCCTTGCTTCAGATTCTCCTGGGCTACATTTACTTGCTGGTCCCGCCTCTGATTAATCCAATCGTGTACAGCGTGAAAAGCAAACACCTTCGTGAGAGGATAATCAGGGCGTTCATCAAGTGAAGGTTCAGTTCATCACCTGGCTCCAGCGCTTGTGACACGGGGGACAAAAAAAACGCAGGCCATCTAATCCAACCTGGACCCTTGCATCTGAGATGACATGATCTACTAATCTCCACTCTGTAGAGAAAGGTTCAGGTGGGGTCTAAGGACAGAGGCTGGTGAAGGAGGACAGCTCACTGCGGGATGGAGACCAAGGCAGGCAGCAGCATTTACAGAGTGACTGTGTTCGTGGAGAGCCAGGGGACGGGTGGGATGTTGGCCCATAAAGAGCCATATCAGTGGCTGCTCCCCTTTCAGAACTCCTGTCTATACAGTCAATAAAGAGAAGGGATGTGGATGTTGATTCCCATTACACCTGGTCTGTCACTGTCCTGTCTCTGGTTAAACATCTATGAGCTATGAAAAACACTGCAGAGCTGTTCTGCAGTCACAGTCCTGACATTTCCTGAACGCTCTGGGTGCTGTGTGATCCATGGATGCTGCACCAGCTGTACACATGGGCTATTCAAGGGACAAGGACACTCACCCTTCCCCTGTACCTCAGCCAGGTGTTTGTGACTGAGTCGTGTCAGAGACATGATTAATGCAGGAGCCCCAGGAGAAGCCGTTCAGGCAGCCCACCCCTGCCACCCCTGTTGATGGCTCTGTACACACCACACGCCTGCTGATCCCAACCCCAGATGGCCATAATGCCACCAAGCCAGAGCAGAGCTGTGGTGTGAGTTGGGGTCTGACACACAGGAGACCTGGCAAGAGACTAATGCAAAGGGGTGGAAACAGGCCTCAGCTTCCCAAGAGAGGCACAGTTAGCTCCGATCCCATCTCCAATTGGATCGGAGCTAACCGTGCCTCTCTTGGGAAGCCCAGCCCATTCAGTGTAGGGAGACAACCTTTTCCAATGGGAAAAAATAGAACACATGTAGGATCTACATCTCTTCTCTGACCCCGCCCCTGCCCCTCTTCTTCCCCTCAAATCTCCACACCCTGACCCATCTCTTTCCCCCAAGACCTACCCACTGGCTAGGCCAGAAGCCAGACCCAGGCCGAGGTAAGAGCTGCCCAGGGAGAAAGGGCTACGGGGGAGGGACCCTGGAACCTCCACCTGCCCTGGGATGGTGGCAGGGCCTTGGGGGAAAGAGGGCCAGGGGAAGGGCCTCATTGTGAAGGGGACCTAAGTACCTACTCAGCCCTCCCCCCCCACCAGGAAGAGCTGGCACCGCCCATGAATGCCAGGTAGGCATACAGCGATACTGCAAAGAATTCAGACTTGGACAGAGTGAGCTGTGCTCTTGGGAGCCGTTACGAAGGGGTGGTGGTCAGCCCAGCCCCCAGGCTGCTCTAAACTCCCCTGAGGCAGGTGGAGAACAGGCCAGAGAATCAAACCCCTTTAACTGGCTCTGGTGAAGCAGAGAATCCAGCCGTGTCTGTCACTGCTTGGAAGGCTGGTCCTGTGCTCTAGGACTGCTGTGTGACTCAAGAGATTTGAGCTTGATGCTCTTGCAATATGTGACCATGGGCAAGTCATTGGCTGTCTCTGAGCCTCTGCTCAGGTGGATAATAGCCCTGCCCTGCCTCACCGCAGTGTTGGGAGGATAAGTACATTCAAGGTGTTCAGATACTGTGAGATCCTAAGAACAGGGCTATGTCAGCATTCCACAGAGCAACAACTTTGTCTATAAAAGGCCTCTTATCACAGCCCCCTATGACAGCTGGTTCTGGGAAGCCCCATGAGTCCATCACCTTGGTGTCTGTGGCAGATGTGGGAGTGCTCAGGGATGACAGTGAGGGGTAAGGAGTGGATTTCATTGGTCTTTGGTGTCTGAGATGTTGCAGTGCACCTGCATCAGGTTTTTCAGCTTTTCAACAACTCACTTTAGAAAAAAATAAAGTTTTTAAAAAAACTAAAAGCTGAGATTCCTGTTCAGTTTCTTGATTCCAGAAGTTGGGGCTTTAAGAACGACAGGAAATAGTGTGAGACTCCCAATGAAATCCTAAGAGGGGGGTGCTGCTGGCCTCATCACAAGCAGAACACCCACAAACAAAGGTTCTGAGGGTTAGTGAGTGGACAGGTCATGCAATTGGTCAGTGGAAGAGACACTGTTTCCCTCTGCACTGGCTTACAGAGCCTCCTGTTGTAAGGAACAGATAGCCGGACATAACAGTGACGGGCTCGCAGAGCCACTGGTACCTGAGGCACAGCGCAGAGGGACTATCCTCATGTTGAATCATGAGACATGCACATGTCGGGTAGGCAAGGCCATGCAAATTATTAATAGAAAAGGGAGTGACCCAAACCCAGTTCCAAATGCCTGCTCCTAGCTCTCATTGGGACCCCAAACAACCCCCTCTCCCAGATTCAGCTACTCCCAGCTACTTGGTGATGTTGGAAATTTGGATGCAGGTGGAAGGTCTATTTCTAGCACTAGAGTGGCTCTCATTGCTCATGGAGCAGATGGGGTCAGGATCAGACAGACGTGCATCGCAGCAGGGCTCTGTTTGGCCAGGCAACACTCTCCAGATCCTTCACTCTCTGAAAACACATCCTGTTTCCCCCTCTTACTGCCGAGCTGCAGGCGGGGCCCAGAACTCCCTCGTCAAAGGGGGCTGTGCTAATGACAGGCCTCATCCCCAAGGGGTGTTGGGAAGAGTTCAGGTTCTCCACCAGGTGCCCCAAATTACCTGTATGAGGCAAACAGAGCTGAAATCTCTCTACGGCACTTAGCTCTGATCCCAGTTATTGTAGAGTCCGAGCAGCTTTCAATCAGTAACATATTTACCAGCACAACACCCCTTGCGGTAGGACAGAGCTATTAACGCCACTGGGCAGAACTTCCCCTGCTGGTGACACCCATGTTCCGAAAGAGGACACGGCCCCCTGCCCTACACTACAAGGCCCCAGCCCCAGGCCCTTAAAGAAACAGTAGCCTGGGGTTTCCCAAAGCTTTAGCTATTACCAAGGACCATCTTCCTTTCTCCCAGTAGCTGCCTGTACTAGGCCTCTGTCAGCTCCAAAAGTCACAGGAAGTTTAAAGGGCCACACCCTGGAGCAAAGGTTGACTGACCCCTCTAATCTTTCCTACCCTTAAAGGGGAGAGTCTCCAACAAACCACCTCCAATAACCACTGAATTAGGGTGATCACCCATCCCGAACTAGGTGGCAGAGTCCCAAAATGCAGCCTTTGACTCTTGGTCCCAGGCTAAATGACTCCAGGATAACATCTGTCCCAAATTCCTTGTAGTGATGATCCACAACTCCCTTTTCCAGGTAGGGAGGCTGAGATGGTCCTTAGCGCCCCCTCGGTATGAAGCCCCGCCCCCTGCTCCTCTTTCCCCAGAGGCCCTGCTCCGAGCTCAAGGCAGGTGGACGGTCCACGGTTCTCCACAGCGGGCCAGGATCCCGCTGGGATGTTCTTATCAAGGCCTGGCTCTGTGTTCTGGCCTGGCCAGTGAGTGGGGTTTGGGGGGAAGAAGAGGGGCAGGGGTGGGTCATAGAGGTGGTTGGGCTCCTGCCTGTGTCCTGCTTTTGCCTTTTGAAAAGGTGATCACCCTACAGTTAACGGGCTGTTCTGTGCTAGGAGCTAGTTGTTCCTCTGTTGGGGAGCAGAGGACTGTTTCCACCCCTTTGCAAGCAGCTGGTGTTACCTGGGGTTCTTTCAATCCAAAGCTCTTGGTAACTTTACTCTGTGCGAGGAGGTGTCAGGAAATAAATGAGGGGAGACACGGCCGTCCGACCGATAGATGGCTGGCACAAACAGGACAACACACGAGTGCTTTCACTTAAAGCTAAACTTTACTAGTCTCAAGCACTTACATACGTCCGCAACAAGTTAGTAAAACACCCCCAACCCTTGATAATTACCAAAGCTGAGTGGGGCTTTCGAGTGGCACAGTGGGAGCCCGACTGCCACTGAGGAACACAAGATGCATCCAGAGGGAGAGACCAGTCCTGAAGAGTCTCCCCAAAGGAGAGTCCCCCCATCTCAAGCGTTTGCCCCTAATTTATACATTAGTAATAGAATGACATGTCCCTTAAAGAAACCTTATTAAGTAAACAGTTTCAAGCAAGAGGATCCTTCTGATTATTGATTAACCAGAGTCTGCAGCTCTGAGACCCCAATAGACATTCCTGCTCTTTTAAAATGCATGTATCAGCAACTTCAACACAATTGTGATCAGGAAGGACGCGGGGTCAAGCTGCCCCTTCCGTGGCACCCCAAAACCCCCTCCCCTCCTGCCTTGGTCAAGCTGAGTTTGCTGACTGGCCAATTTACAGCTTGCTGATTAGGCTTTTTAACAATAAGTCATAGTGGTTTCAGGCACTTTACTGTTTTGCCAAAGTCTCCCCGTACACTGGGGCAGCACAAACAGAGGAGACTGGTGGGGGGACCTGGGCCTGTGTCTCTTGCCAGGACTCCTATGTGTCAGACCTTCATTCACACTCGCAGCTCTGCCCTGCCTTGGGGGTATTACGGTCAGCTGGGGGTGCACTACATAGGTGTGCGTGTGCAGAGCCATCAATGGGGGCAGAGAGGATGTACTGCCTACATGGCTTTTCCTGGAGCTCCTGTGTTAATCAGGTCTCTGACATGACTCAGTCACAAGCAACTGGCTGAAGGAGTAGGGAAAGGGTGGGTGTCCATGCCCCTTGCATAGGCACCAACTTTCCCTCTGCCCGGTGGGTGCTTAACCCCCCTCCGCCCCTGGCCCCGTCTCTTCCCCATGCCTGCACCACCCTCATCCCGCCCCCATTCCACCCCTTCCCCAAAGTCCCCGCCCCCTTCCTGCCTCTTCTCCACCTCCTCCCCCTCCCTCCCAGAATGTCCTAAGTGCCACCAAACAGCTGTTAGGCAATGGGGAGGTGGAAAGGGCTGTGAAGAAGGGGGAGGAGCAGGGACATGGCGTACTGGGGGGAGAAGGAAGTGAGGAGGAGGAGCTTGGCTGGTGGGTGCAGAGCACCCACTAATTTTTCCCCATGGGTGCTCCACCCCCGGAGCACTCATGAAGCCAGCGCCTGTGGCCTCTTGAATAGCCCCTGTCCACACCATGGATCACGCAGCACCCAAAGCAATCAGGAAGGACCAGGACTTTGCAGCTTTTCTCATGGCCCGTGGATGTTTAACCAGAGATGGGACAGTGACAGGCCAGGTGTAATGGAAAACAACATCCACATCCCTTCTCTTTATTTACTGTATCGAGAGGAATTCTGAGGTCGGAGCAGCCACCGATATAGATCTTTATGGGCCAACAAACCACCGGTCCCCTGGCTCTCCACTAACACAGTCACTTTGTAAATGCTGCTGCCTGCCTTGGTGTCCTTCCCCCAGTGCACTGTCCTCCATGGACCAGCCCCTCTCTCATAGCTCCAGGCCTTAGACCTTGTCTGAAACTCTTTCAAGAGAATGGAGTTCAGTAGCTCATATAGTCTTGGATCTAAGGGTCCAGGATGGAATTGGTGGCCCATGTTTATCATCTCCCGTGTCAGCAGTGCTGGAGCTAGTTCACGAACTGACACTTCACTTGACAAATGCCCTAATTATTCTCGCAAGAAGGTGTTTGCTTGTTATGCTGTACACGATTGTATTTATTGGGGTGGGACCGGCAGGTAGACATAATCCAGGACCATTTGAAGCAAGTGAGAAGAGCTATTTCCAAATCTATGTATCACAGCCAGGCCAATATCTGGCATGTAGAAGACCAGGATGGCGCAGAGGTGGGAGAAACAAGTGTTCAAGGCCCTGAGGCACTCCGTCTGGGATGTGATGCTCAGCACTGTTTTGAGAATCATCACATAAGAAAGGAAGATGAGCAGCGAGTCCAACCCCATTGTTAAGAGTTTAGTAAACAAGCCATAGATGCTGTTCACTCTGATATCTGAACAATCCATCTTCATGACCTCCTGGTGCAGGCAGTAGGAATGGGAGAGGACATTTGTTTGACAGTATTGGAACTGTTTCAGGAGAAAGGGGAGTGGGAATATTATTGCCACCCCTTTCAGCACAAATACCAGTCCCATCTTGTGTATTCTCTGTGGGTTTAAGATGGAAGCATATTTCAGCGGGTCATGGATCGCGATGAAGCGGTCAAAGGCCATCAATAATAGCACGGAGGATTCAGTGCACTGAAGCGAGTGGATGAAGAACAGCTGCACAAAACAGGCATTGAAGCTGATCTCCCTAGAGTTAAACAAGAATATACCCAGTGTTGTCGACATGGTGGCAATCGATAAACCAAGGTCTGTGATGGCCAACATGGAAAGGAAAATGTACATGGGCTCATGGAGGCTTGGATCTGTTTTTATAATGAACAGGATGACTGAATTTCCTACTATTGAAATAATATACACTATGCAGAAGGGGATAGAGATCCAGAGATGGACGTCTTCCTGCCCAGGTATCCCGGTGAGAAGGAACACTGCAGAATTGAATTTGGTGTTATTGACAGCTGACATAACGGACTGGGCAGGTCAGAGGAATTTTGAATTTTCCTTCCTGAAAGAATAAAGAACAGGAGACTAAATTATATTTAACTAGACATCTTTCTCCTCTCAGTACAACTCCAGAGACTCCCAGGAGCTCAAGAAAGATAAGTAAAAACATAGTTTTGGATTTACAGCAGTAGGAAGACTGGATCAGACCAGCAGTCCATCTAGCCCAATATCCAGTATCCAGTTCCAGATGCTTCAGAGGAAGGTGGGAAAAGCCCTGCAATAGGCAGCTATGAGATAACCTTCTGCCTGGGATAGTTTCCCCCTTACACCCACTAAACTCATTTTTTTCATATAAATCAAGAAGGTTTAGATCTCTTCCAAGACTTTTTAAAACCACCCTCACCACTGTAATTGTATTTTCCAGTTACCCATAGGAACTTACAGTCCCTCTTTGAAACCTGCTAATCTTTTGGCCCCATTGATATTTTGTTTCTGGGAGTTCTACAGCCTACTTGAGCGCTGTGTAATTTTCAGTTGTGAATTTACCACAGACACCCTTTCTAGCCCACCACTTCTGAGTATGGCCCATTATATGACGATGTATTTATGAACACATGGCAAGTGCATGGTGAAAACGGTCATTGCATTTATCTGTCCATCTGTCCTGCATTGTGTATATATATATAAAATTTTCTCCACTACAGAGAGTCCAAATTAAGGTACTTCCTCTTTGCAGTACATGAGATAAATTCTTAGGGCCAGGATTTTAATTCAATAATTGTGACTTCAATTGTGTCATTCCAGATTTACATTTGTAAATTCAGTCAGAACCGGGCTATATTCACTTTCCCTTACCAAATACTGTCCTATGATACACTCTGACCCCCCAACGTCCCTCCAACAGGTGCTGAAGTGCTTTGCCTGGCCAATTTTGACTGAATCCAGAAGGTTTGATCAGACTACAGACTTCCTCACAGGATCTTCATCCACCCCCGTGCAAGCGTCTATAGATATCTGGAACTTACAAGCTAACACAGAGGGCTAGTTCACCTGGGCAGTGGAGAAGTTGTTGTCACAAATGAGTGAATAGTGCAAACACTAGGGTTGCACTACTATCTACTTGAGTGTGCAAGTTACTTTAGCCATGCTCGTTTCACTGTAGATAGGCATAAATTACATACAGCCACTAACATACATTACATACACTCCCCTTTCCTGTACTTCAGCTCTGCTCTGCTGAAACAGAGGCCAGCGGTTCTGTTCTCTCATGACCTTTTGGAAAGTCTTGCACAAGTATTGCAAAGGAATTATGTTCATGACCCTCAATGTAAGTTTAAGATAAAGCTTCTGGTCAGTTACCCGGGGATGGTATGATACAACTGTTCAATGAACAAAGAGTTAATGGCACAAACCCATTGCAAACAGTATGTTCAGAATTACTTTGTAAAGCAAAAGCCATTAAGCAATAAAGCTACCACTCCTCCCTCCTGTAGAGATTCCAACAACTCTGCTTCTGGCTTTCATGCCAAGTCATGAAAGTTTGGTTTGCAATATTTGTATTACAATGAAAAGTTTAGCATAAAATTTACACATCTGTACTTTAGTACACTCATGTCAACAAATTCTTTCCCCTCTGATCCTTTTTCAGAGATGATTTATCAGGTGAGAATGGGACCTTAAATGTAGAGTCTGTCATCTGGATTTCTTCACAGATTGAAAAGATTGCAATGTCTCAGCCCTCATTCAGTCGCTTGTCGGCAAACAAAAATCCACTAGCCCCTCTGTCCCTTGGTTAGTAGCTGACTGGTTCTCCTCAGGTTCTATTCTGTATGTCTGTGACCTGTATCCGGAGTGGTAACAGGCATTAAGATCATTATTGAAAATATTCATTCCCTGAGCTCTCACTGTCTAGTATTTATATGACGGGTTCTCTCATCGGTACCCCCTTGGGACTGCCCCTTGGTTTGCTGAGATACCACTGAGCCTAATCCTTCTGCCGACATGGACACTCCTTAACTCTGTCTTGTTGAGCTAGATCCTCCAGGCCTCCTCCAGCACAGTCCCGGATATAGGCCCAGACTCCTCTGCAAACTATGGACACTGAGATCAGCTCAGTTCTGGGAAGACTCCGTTAAAGGGACTGGCCTCAGCATCCCAGTGACTTTCTGGGAGCCTGAACCCCAGATACATTCGTTCATGTTATTCACCCTCATTCTCAAAGTAAAGAGAGATATAAACAGACTGTTTGCCCCCCCAGGTAACAATTACTTACCCTGTGTTTATTAATAAACCAAAGTGATTTTATGAAGTATAAAAGGTAGGATTTAAGTGGTCATAAGAGATAACAGACAGAACAAAGTAGGTTACTAAGCAAAATAAAGCAAACACGCAAGGCTAAGCTTAATACACTAAGAAACTGTTACAGGTAATTTCACCCTCAAAGATGTT
Source organism: Malaclemys terrapin pileata (assembly GCF_027887155.1). Classification (NCBI taxonomy): domain Eukaryota; kingdom Metazoa; phylum Chordata; order Testudines; family Emydidae; genus Malaclemys; species Malaclemys terrapin. The sequence goes on along the minus strand of NC_071505.1, from coordinate 348,892,978 downwards.
TCAATAAGCTTCTTTCACAGACTAGACTCATTCCTAGTCCAGGCCCAATCCTTTCCCCTGTTCAGCCTCTGTTAGTTCCAGCAGACATCTTGGGTGAAAAGCAGGGGTAGCCTCACCACGCTCCCTCAGTCCTACTTCACATCCTTATATACATTTCGCAAAAGGTGGCATAGTGAATGTGTATATTAAATACAGATCTTGGGATGTTTGCTGTATAGCTAAATTGGGTTAACTATTGGGATGTTTATGTTGTGGCATTATTGGGTGAAACCAGTATGGCTCTTCTTAGTTTAACAGCAGGCTGCTGGAAAACATGAAGGAAGGGAAGCAACAGCTTAAGAAAAGCCATTGCACATTAAAAAAATCAAGGAGATTGAGAGACAACACCGAAGCTGGGAAGAGCCTATTTCCAGTCTCCAGCCACATTACACAGCTTGTTTTGCCAGCACTGGGAGTCTGTTCAGAGGTGGGATAGCAGTTGCTGAGAAGCTCTTCAGACTGACAAGCACAGAGACCACTGGGGAAGTCTGAAGGCCCTCGGCCTGCCTGGGTCCCTATCAGAGTGGGAAGGTTTCGGGTAAGAGAAGTTTACAGACTGTTTTTTTAAAAACCACTTATTCTCCCATGTTATGCTTTTTTCCTACTTTTCAGATTAAACAATATTTTGGTTCAAGAAGGCTGGCTGGTCACTCATCTCACCACTGCTAACAGACTTACATAGAGAAGAACTGCAGGTGCCGAACCCACTCAGACCTGCTCGGTCCACAGTCGAACTGCAGTATGCTGTAGCCCAGGGCTCAGTCTGAGGGTAGGAGGATCACAGGATGCCACCCCATGAGAGGCAAGGCTACAAGGCCTGGCACTCGGAGACCTGAGAGGGGACAAAGATGCAGGTAGTCCAATAACTCTGAGGGGTATCTACAGGGTAGAAAGGCTGGAGCCCTCATCCAGTCTGGAAACAAAAATGCCTTATCGGACTTGTTACCACAGAGCAACGCAGCTCTGAATTCCTGCATTCACAATCAAGCCAGAGGATAAAACCTTTGAAAATGGATTTAATTTCCATTAGTAAATAAACCTGAGATGATTTGGGAACTAGTCACTAATATTCCCTGGGGTCTCTTCTCGCTCAGCCTCTGGCAGGATTGGGCAAAGAGCACATGCATGTCTGGAAATGGGACATCTTGAGAAATCCTTACTTGGGGCATTGGGGTTTTAATACTCTGAGGTTGCTTTGAATCTCAGATTTCTGTATAGCTTGAATAGCCCACTGTGGAGCATGAGCAGATGTAGGGGAGGGGTTTCTAAGCTCTCTCCACCACCATCACTAAGTCACCCCAACAGCTCAGCTGAGTCCCCTGCAACTGCACAGAACATCTGCAGATGTTAACAACTCGCAGCCCTTATCCTTCACTTCACATTTTAAAGGTAGTGAAACTTGCCAATGTACCCAATTCCTGCTAGAAGGGGAGCCGCTGACACCAGAGGTCTTCACTCAAAAGGACAAGGAGTCAGAGGAGAGGTTGCAGGGCAGCAGGCAGTATCTGTTCAGATAGGGGAGGCAGGTGTCTTTATGAAGCATGCCTGCACATTCCCTTGGGGGCCACTTGGCCATCAGGGTATCTCAGGAAAGCTCACCCGCTTTAATCCCCATCACGGCCAATGGCAAACTGCAGGAGGCCAAATCACAGGGGCTTTGCGGTGATGCTTCCCAACTAGACTGCAGCAAACACCCTGCGGCAGGCTCCATTCCTGGAATCCTCTGGGGCAGCTGTTATCCTGTTGAAATAATAATAATGATAATAATAATAATTAATAGCTAACAACAGCAACTCTATTTGTCCCCGGCAGCCTCCTTTCCTGCATTACAAACTCTTGGTTCAGACCAGGGAAGGGAGATTCCACAAGACTCCCCACATGAAAATTTACCTCGGATCATTCCAGAAGGGGAGGTCCCTTCCCTTCTCCCTGAGGAATGAAATGGGGGGCCCAGGACTCCTTTATCCCCAAAGTTATATACAGATCTCAGTGATCCACTGGTAGCTAGGCCCTCCCACCCACAATCTGTGGGCATCCACAACTGCTCTAGGCCCCTCTCCAGCTCCCTGCTAGCACAGACTCATCAGAGATGTGCTACCAGGGCCTGTCACAATAGCCACTGCCCGCACGTCTTGCTGTGGGGAGTGTTGTACAGGGTGGAGGAGGCTGCACAGAGATGGGAAGGCTGGTTAGTGTAGCTGATGGGCACAATACCCCAGCCACAGACTGGGCAGGAGGTTTCAACCTTTCCATGCCCAGAGTGCAGCCATAGACTCCGTCAGTGCCACCTTCATTTATGTTATGAGGACGAGGCAGATGAAAAGCCTCCAGTTTCTCTTGGGGATCCAGGCAGCTGCAGCTGGGCAGCATCATGGCAGCTGAGCTTTCAGAGAACAATGATCTGTTTTCTGTGAAAACTCACCCCAAAAATGGATGAAAATAAAACATTTTAGTTTGAATCATTTTTTTTTCATGGGGGAGGGGGGAGGAGGGACTCTGTTTTCCAGCCCAACTCTAGCTCAAACCATGAGCCTCTGTCACTTGTACTACAAAACTAAGCCCCTAGGTGGCAGCACTCACCCCCATCAGCTTCTTACACAGAGTAGCACCTGGATGTCTGCTAGGGTGGCTACGCCAGATCTGTAACACAGGGAGCTCCTGGAAAAGGCCTGTCCGCAGCACCCCATCCATTGGTGGCACAATTTAAGAACGGCCATATTGGGTCAGACCAATGGTGCTTCTAGCCGAGTGTCCTGTCTTGTGACATTGGCTAGTGCAGATACTTCAGAGGGAATGAACAGAACAGGCCAATTATCAAGTGATCCATCCCCTGTGTCTCCTCCCAGATTCTGGCAGTCAGAGGTTTAGGGACACCCAGAACATGGGGCTGCATCCTTAACCTTTTTGGCTAATAGCTATTGATGGACCTATCCTCCATTAACTCATCTACATCTTTTTTAGACCCGGTTATACTTTTGGAGTCACCCCATTCCAAGTTAATGAGTTCCTGAGGCTGACTGTAGGTTGTGTGAAAAAGGACTTTCTTTTGTTTGTTTTAAACCTGCTGCCTATGAACTTCATTTGGGTGACCCTTGGTTCTTGTGAACGGGTAAGTAACACGTCAATATTCGCTTTCTCTATCATATCCCTCCTTAGTCATCTCTTTTCCAAGCTGAACAGTCCCAGTCTTTTTAATCTCTCTTCATCTGAAAGCTGTTCCATACCCCTAAATATTTTGCATATTTTTGCATCCGAAGAAGTGAGGTTTTTACTCACGAAAGCTTATGCCCAAATAAATCTGTTAGTCTTTAAGGTGCCACCAGACTCTTTGTTGTTTCTGTAGATACAGACTAACACGGCTACCCCCTGATACTAAATATTTTTGGCACCCTTTTCTGTTTTGTTTTTTTCAGTTCACATATATCTTTTTTGAGATGGGGTGACCAGATCTGCATGCAAAATTCAAAGTGTCGGTATACCTTGGATCTATATAGAGGCAATATGATACTTTCTCTCTCGTTATCTATCCCTTTCCTAATGGTTCCCAACATGGGCAGTGAGGCAGCCCCCCTTTGGGGAGGCTAGTGCTGCCAGCCCCAGCTGCCACATCTCAGAGATCCCCAGAGCCTCCCCAGACCCCGAGGCTGGGATCCCAAAGCCCCTCTCCACAGTGGGAGAAGCCCCGGGCCAGCCAGAGGCATTACTCCCCACCACACCGCGCCTCCTCTGCTGGGACTCTAAGCTGCCCCCTGGGAATAGCCTGTGTCTTCTCATGGAGAAAAGAGAAGACTGAGAGGGGACATGATAACAGTTTTCAGGTACCTAAAAGGTTGTTACAAGGCGGAGGGGAAAAATTATTCTCCTTAACCTCTGAGGATAGGACAAGAACCAATGGGCTTAAATTGTAGCAAGGGAGGTTTAGGTTGGACATTAGGAAAAACTGTCTGTATAATGCAAACTCATTAATATAGGTTGCTTTACCCTCAATGTGAAAAAGATATGCAACAACCTTTGCTTACAGAGCTGAGATTTTCCCAGACACTTCATTCAAAGCACAATAGTTATGATATAGCGTAAAACAAGTTTATTAACTACAGAGAGATCGATTTTACAGGCGGAGTCTTGGAGGAACAGATGGGGCAGAAAGTGGGGCCTCACGGAAAGTTCCGGAACAGGGCATGGGGCTTCAAGTGGAAAGAAGAGTGTCAGAGGCAGGGTCACAGAGGGGACGGGGATCCTGCCTACATCTGTCCTGCTTTTGTCACCCTACACAGACTGGGCTGGGCTGGGCTGGGCTGGGATAGGAGCTAGCTGTGCCTCTGTGGGGGAGCTGAGGACCATCTCAACCCCTATCCAAGCAGATGGGGCAGCACAAACAGAAGGGCTGGGTAGGGAATCTGGGCCTGAGTCTCTTGCCAGGACTCCTCTGTGTCAGACCCTCACACACACGCACATCGGCTCTGCCTCTGTGCAGAGTGGATTTGGCTGGTGTTCTGTCCGCGGAGACATCAATGGAGTGTGTGTGTGGGGGGGGAGGGGCTGTGTGAATGGCTTCTCCTGGGTCTCCTAGCTGAAGAAGTAGGTGAAGGGTGGGTGTTTGTGCTCATGTATCATGCAGCACCCAGAGCGCTCAGGAAGGACCAGGACTGCAACTACAGAACAGCTCTGCAGCTTTTCTCATGGCCCGTGGATGTTTAACCAGAGACGGGACAGTGACAGGTCAGGTGTAATAGGAAACAATATTCAAATCCCTTCTCTTTATTGACTGTATCAAGAGGAATTCTGAGGTCGGAGCAACCACTGATACAGCTATTTATGGGCCAAACTCCTATTGTTGCCCTGGCTCTCCACGAACACAGTCACTTTGTAAATGCTGTTGCCTGCCTTGTTCTCCTTCCCCAAGTGCATTGTCCTCCATCACCAGCCCCTGACCCATTGCTCCAGGCCTCATACCCCATCGGAACTGCGCTCTACAGAATGAAATCAGTAGCTCATGTCATCTCAGATATAAGGGTCCAGGACGGAATAGGTGGCCATTGTTTTTATTTCTGGTGTCACCAGCACTGAAGCCAGGTGATGAACTGACCCTTCATTTCACAAACACCTTGATTATCCTCGCACGAAGGTGTTTACTTTTCACGCTGTACACAATTGGGTTCATCGGGGCGGAACCAGCAGGTAGATGTAGCCCAGGAGAATCTGAAGTAAGGGAGAAGAGCTATTCCCAAATCTATGTACCAGAGACAAGCCGAACTCTGGTATGTAGAAGAGAAGGACAGCGCAGAGGTGAGAGACGCAGGTGTTCAAGGCCCTCAGGCACTCTGTATTGGATGCGATGCTCAGCACTGTTTTGAGGATCATCACATAAGAGAGGAAGATGAGCAGCGAGTCCAACCATGTTGTAAAGAATGCAACAGATAAGCCATAGATGCTGTTGTCTGTGATGTCCGCACAAGCCATTTTCATGACCTCCTGGTGCAGGCAGTAGGAATGGGAGAGGACATTGGCTCGACAGTATTGGAACCGTTTCAGGAGAATGGGGAGTGGGAATATTACAGCCACCCCTCTTAGCACACACACCAATCCCATCTTGGATATTCTTGTCAGGGTTAAGATGGAAGCATATCTCAGTGGGTTACAGATTGCAGTGAAGCGGTCAAAGGACATCAACAAGAGCACGGAGGATTCAATGCACTGAAGTGAGTGGATGAAGAACAGCTGGGCAAAACAGGCATTGAGGCTGATCTCCCTAATATTAAACAAGAATATGCCCAGTATCGTTGGTATGGTGGCTATGGATAAGCCAAGGTCTGTGACGGCCAACATGGAAAGGAAAATGTACATGGGCTCATGGAGGCTTGGATCTATTTTTATAATGAACAGAATGACTGAATTTCCTACTATCGAAATAACATACACTAAGCAGAAGGGGATAGAGATCCAGAGATGGACGTCTTCCTGCCCAGGTATCCCGGTGAGAAGGAACACTGCAAATTTGAATTTGGTGTCATTGACAGCTGACATAATGTACTGGGCACGTCCAAGGAGTTTTGAAATTTTCTTCCTAAAAGGAAAAAGAACAGGAGACTAGAGGATAATTAGTGAGGCATCTTTCTGCTCTCAGTGCAAGTCTATAGACTCCCAGGAGCTCAAGGAAGATCAGCATAAATATAACCTTGGATTTACACCACTGATAGGAAGATAGGCACTGCCAGACTAGATCAGACCTGCAGTCCATCCAGCCCAGCAACCAGTGACCAGTTCCACATGCTTCAGAGGAAGGTGGAAACAGCCCTTCAGTAGGAAGCTATGGGAAAACCTGCTCCCAAGGAAAGTTTCCCCCTGACACTCACTAGTTTGACATATTTTGTGGTGTAAATCAGGAAGGTTTATCGCCCATCCAAAACGTTTTTTGTAAAAAAAAGTCCTCACTACTGTAATCGGAGGTCCTTGTTATGCAGATAAGCACCCAGTCCCTCTTTGAATCCTGCTAAGCTTTTGGCCCCATTGACATCCATAGGCTGGGAGTGACACAGTCCATTTGAACACTGTGTGATTTTACAATTGTGACCTTACCACAGACACCTCCACTTCTGACTGTGGCTTATTGTATCATGATATGTGAGTAAACACATGGCAAATGCATGGGAAATATGGTTATTGTAGTTATCGGTCTTGCATTGAAGCTATATATAAATTTATTTCATTGCCTCGTTATATATATTTTTTTAATTTTCTCCACTCCTGAGAGTCTAAATTATGCCACTGACTCTTTCCAGTACATGGGATAAATTCTTAGTGACAGGTGCTTAATTCAGTAACAGTGACTTTAACTACATCACTCCACATTTACATGGTAAATTCTATCAGAACCGGACTCTATTAACTTTCCCTTACCAAATGCTCCTGGTGATATTCTGACCCGCAAGCTGAGGTGCTTAGCCTGGCCAATGTTGACTGAATCCAGAGAGCTCAATCATCCTACAGGCTTCTCTTCATCCGCACAGGACCTGTATCCTCTCCCCACGAAGGGTCTACAGATATTTCAGAAGTTACAAGCTGACACGGACAGTTACTTCAGCTCGGCTGGGGAGGGTTTGGCCCCACACATAGATGAATAGTGCAAACATTAGGTTTCAACTCATATCCACTTGAGTGGGCAAGTTACCTCAGCCATGTCCGTGTGACAGCTGATGGGCATAAATTATTTAAAAAGACTATAGCACGCTCCTTTCCTGCACCCCAGCTCTACTCTTTGCTGAAACACAGACCAGCAGTTTTCTTCTTTCAGGACTTTTTGGAAAGTCTTGCACAGGTACTGCAGTTATTGTGTGCCAGACCCTGAATATAAATGTTTGAAACACCTTCTCATGAGTTTACCAGGAGACAGTATCATACAACTTTTCACTGAAAAAAGAGTTAATAGCAAAACCAATTGTAAACAGTATTTGGAATATTTGGCATTACATTTATAAGAATATCAACCCATTCTTTTCTCTCTCATCTTCTTTCGGAGCTGATTTCTCAGGTTAGAGTGGGACTTAAAATGTAGCATCTGTCATTTGGATTTCTTCAGAACCTGAAAATTTTGCAGCATCTCAGCCCTCATTCAGTCACTTTTCAGCAAACAAAAGTCTAGTAGCTCCTCTGTCCCTGGGTTAGTAGCTGACTGGTTCTCCTCAGGTTCTGTTCTGTCAGTCTGTAGCCTGTATCCAGAGTGGTAACAGGCATTGGGGTCAGTATAGAAAATATTCATTCCCTGAGCTCTCACTCTCTAGTACATAGTAACCCCAGCACCTACTATTCAGCTGCAATGAGTGTTTGCAGGAAATGAATTTCAAGGTCAAATGCATGAGTATTCATGGAAATGGAAATTCCCACATGAAAGTAGTCTATTGCTCTCTCTTTCTCTGACTGTCTTTGTCCTGTATTCATAAAATCCATAGCACCCGGGAATGGGATTGGGACAGACATGGAGCTGAGCTGCCATAATGAATGTGTATGTTAAACCCAGTTGTTGGGATATTTTCTGTAGAGTTATATTGGGTTAACTATTGGGATGTTTATGTTATGACTATATTGGGTTAAACCTGTGGTTCTTCTTAGTTTAACAGCAGGCTGCTGGAAAACATGAAGGAAGGGAAGCAACAACTTAAGAAAAGCCATCTCTTAGGCTAGGTCTACACTACCTGCCTGAATCGGCGGGTAGAAATCGATCTCTCGGGGATCGAATTATCGCGTCTCGTCGGGACGCGACAATCAATCACCAAATCGACCTCTTACTCCACCAGCAGAGGTGGGAGTAAGCGCCGTCGACGGGGAGCCGTGGAGGTTGATTTTACCACCGCCCTCACAGCGGGGTAAGTCTGCTCCGATACGTCGAAATTGCGTATCTTAAATCGACCCCCTCCTGTAGTGAAGACCTGCCCTTAGTAGCCACCCCAGGGAGGTTGAGAGACAACACCGGAGCTACAAGCTTGGAAGACCCTATTTCCATGCTCCAGCCACATTACACAGCTTGTTTTGCTAGTGCTGGGAGTCTGTCCAGAGGTCTGGCAACTGTTGCTAAGAAGCTCTTCAGACTGACAGGCACAGAAACCACTGGGCATGTCTGAAGGCTCTTGGCCTGCCTAGGTCCCTGCCAGATTGGGAGGGCTTGGGGTCAGAGACGTGTACAGACTGTTGTTTGAAAACCCTTTTATTCTCCCATGCTACGCTTTATTCCTGCTGTTCAGATTAAACAGTATTTTGGTTCAAAAAGGCTGGCTGGTCACTCGTCTCAGACTCCCAAAGGGATGAACCAAAGATGCTGAACCCACTCAGACCCTCTCAGCAAGCTGTCGATCTGCCATGTGATCTATTCTAGGGCGCAGTCTGAGGGTGGGAGGATCGTGGATTCCATCCCATGAGAGGGCAGGGACCAAGGCCTGACATGTGGCACTCAGAGACCAGAGAGTGGCAGAGATGCCAGTAATCCTGGAACTCTGAGGATTATCAACAGGGTAGAAGTGGTGGAGCCCTCAGCCAGTCAGGAAACACAAATAAGCCCTATCAGACCTGTTACCACAGAGCAACACAGCTCTGAATTCCTATGTTCACAATCAAACCAGAGAATGAACCCTTTGAAAATGCATTTGCTGATTAAATTTCCAGAAGCAAATAAACCTGAGGTGATTTGGGAACTAGTCACTGAGATTACGTGGGGTCTTATTTTGCTCAGCCCCTGATAGGATCTGGCCCAGAGCTCATGGATCCTCTAGAAATGGGACCCCTTGAGAAATCCTGACTCGGGGCATCGGGGTTTTAATACTTTGAGCTTGCTTTGAATCTCAGATTTCTTTGTAGCTTGAAGAGTCCACCATGGAGCATGGGGAGATGCAGGGGAGCGGTTCTCAAGCTAGGTAGTTTCTTCCTGCCCCCCAGCCCTGTCACTGAGTCAACCCAACAGCCCAGCTGAGTCCTCTGCTGCTGCACAGAACATCTAGAAATGGAAACAGCTTGCAGCCTTTCCCCTTCTCTTCACATTTTAAAGCTAGTGAAACCTGCCAACGTACCCAATTCCTGCTAGAAGGGGAGCCGCTGACACCAGAGGTCTTCACCCGAAAGGACAAGGAGTCATCGGAGAGGTTACACAGGCAGCAGGCAGTATCTGTTCAGACAGGGAGGCAGCTGTCTTTATGAAGCATGCCTGCACATTCCCTTGGGGCCACTTGGCCATCAGGGAACCTCAGCTGCTTGGTTCAGTGTGCACCAGCTTTAACCCTGTCACGGCCAATGGCAAACTGCAGGAGGCCAAATCACAGGGGTCGTGTGGTGATGCTGCCCAATTGGATTGCAGCACCAGCCCAGCTGCAGGCTCTATTCCTGGAATCCGGGCTTGTCATCACTGTTCGTATGGTTCCAATTAGTCACAGGGCTACCTCCAGGGCGGCCGAGTGGTAACCATGATGCCATCACAGCTGTGATCTTGCTGAAATAAAATATTATAATAATAGCAATAATAATTAATTAATAATAATGTAGGACCACATTTCTCCCTGACAGCCCCCTGTCCTGCATTACAGAGTGGAGGCCAAGAAGGGCGATTCCACAAATCTCCCTAAATGGAAATTTCCCTCGGATCGTTCCGTGATGCGATGTCCCTTGCCGTCTCTCTGAGGAATAAAAAGGGGGACCCAGGACCCAGGGATCCCCATAGCTAGACTCAGATCTCAGTGATGCACTGGGAGCTAGGCCCCCCCACCCACAATCTCTGTACTGCTACAACTGCTCTAGGATACTCTCCAACTCCCTGCTAGCACAGGTTCATCAGAGATGTGCTACCAGGGCCTGTCATAGTAGCCACTGCCCGCAGGACCTGCTGAAGGGGTGTTGTACAGGGTGGAGGTGGCTGCACAGAGATGGGAGGGCTGGTTAGAGTAGCTGATGGGCACAATGCCCCAGCCATAGACTGGGCAGGAAGTTTTGACCTTTCCATACCCAGAGTGCAGCCATAGACTCCGTCAGTGCCACCTTCATTTACTATATGAGGAAGCGACAGGTGAAAAGGCTCCAATTTCTCTTGGGGATCCAGGCAGCGGCAGCTGGGCAGCATCATGGCAGCTGAGCTTTCAGAGAAAAATGATTGATTTTCTATGAAAATTCACCTAAAAAAATGGGTGAAAAGGAAACATTTTTTTTTGGGTCAACATTTTTCGTGGGGGGAAATATCTCTGTTATCCAGCCCAGCTCTAGCTCAAATCATGAGGATCTGTCCCTCGTGCTACAGGAACACACCCCTAGGTGGCAGCACTAGCCCTCCATCAGTCTCCCACAGTCAGCACGCCCTGGACTAGGGTGACCATATTTTCCAAAGAGAAAACAGGAGACCCCCAGCTGCTTGTCCAAGAAGCCTCCTCAGATGTGGATTAGAGTCTTCCAAGGTCCATTATCAGAGGAGTAGCCGTGTTAGTCTGAATCTGTAAAAAGCAACAGAAGGTCCTGTGGCACCTTTGAGACTAACAGAAGTACTGGGAGCATAAGCTTTCGTGGGTAAGAACCTCACTTCTTCAGATGCAAGTAATGGAAATCTCCAGAGGCAGGTATAAATCAGTGTGGAGATAACGAGGTTAGTTCAATCAGGGAGGGTGAGGTGCTCTGCTAGCAGTTGAGGTGTGAACACCAAGGGAGGAGAAACTGTTTCTGTAGTTGGATAGCCATTCACAGTCTTTGTTTAATCCTGATCTGATGGTGTCAAATTTGCAAATGAACTGGAGCTCAGCAGTTTCTCTTTGGAGTCTGGTCCTGAAGTTTTTTTTGCTGTAAGATGGCTACCTTTACATCTGCTATTGTGTGGCCAGGGAGGTTGAAGTGTTCTCCTACAGGTTTTTGTATATTGCCATTCCTGATATCTGACTTGTGTCCATTTATCCTCTTGCGTAGTGACTGTCCAGTTTGGCCAATGTACATAGCAGAGGGGCATTGCTGGCATATGATGGCATATATAACATTGGTGGACGTGCAGGTGAATGAGCCGGTGATGTTGTAGCTGATCTGGTTAGGTCCAGTGATGGTGTTGCTGGTGTAGATATGTGGGCAGAGTTGGCATCGAGGTTTGTTGCATGGGTTGGTTCCTGAGTTAGAGTTGTTATGGTGCGGTGCGTGGTTGCGGGTGAGAATATGCTTAAGGTTGGCAGGTTGTCTGTGGGCGAGGACTGGCCTGCCTCCCAAGGTCTGTGAAAGTGAGGGATCATTGTCCAGGATGGGTTGTAGATCACTGATGATGCGTTGGAGAGGTTTAAGCTGAGGACTGTAGGTGATGGCCAGTGGAGTTCTGTTGGTTTCTTTTCTGGGCCTGTCTTGTAGCAGGAGTCTTCTGGGTACACGTCTGGCTCTGTTGATCAGTTAAGTGTGTCTCCTTTCTCAAGAAGCTGACCAAATGCTTCACTGATGCTACCTAGAATCAAGCACATTGAGATACAAGTACATAGCCAATATTCATAACTTCAAATACAAAAATGATACAGTGCAACTATAGGACATTGGTTGCAACATTGATCTGTACGGTCACAGTTCATTTCTGGTTCCCACCACCAGTGTACTGGCCACACCTACCAGCCTCATTAACAGGGTCTAAAAGCCTGGGAGGAAGTGAGTCTTGGGGGGTGGAGACCAGGAGGGGAGAGTAGGCTCAGAAGGGGCTGGGAACCTGTTACTGTGTTGCCACTAAGGCCAGACCTAAACATAGTCTGTAAATAGTGGGAGTCTGGTGGTGGGAACCAAACACATGAATAAAGAGCACAGGGCACTGCAAGCTATTTATGTGCCAGATATGATAAAATTCACATGTCCCTTCATGCTGCAACTATCATTACAGAGGACATGAGTCCATGCTGATGATGAGTTGATCCAAAGAAGAGCAGATTGACACATGTTCATGTTCATCATCTGAGTCAGATGCTACCAGCATAATGTTGATTTCTTTGTTTTGGTGGTTTGGGTTCTGTAGTTTCTGCATTGGAGTCTTGCTCTTTTAAGTGTTCTGAAAGCATGCTCTACACCTCATCCCTCTCAGATTTTGGAAGGCACTTCAGATTCTTAAACCTTGGGTTGGGTGCTGTAACTATTTTTAGAAATCTCACATTGGTACCTTCTTTGTGTTTTGTCAAATCTGCTGTGAAAGTGTTCTTAAAGCAAATGTACTGGATCATCACCCAAGAGTGCTAGAACATGAAATATATGGCAGAATGTGGGTAAAACAGAAGAGGAGACATATAATTCTTCCCCACAGAGTTCAGTCACAATTTAATTAATGTTTTTTTTTCTTTAATGAGCACCATCAGCATGGAAGCATGTCCTCTGGTGGCTGAAGCTTGAAGGGGAATATTAATGTTTAGCATACCTGCCATGTGAATAACCTGCAATGACAGTGACAACAGCGGCATGTGAACACTTTCAGGTGACATTGTAAATAAGAAGCAGATAGCAGTATCTTCTGTAAATGTAAACACACTTTTTTGTCTTAGTGATTGACTGAATAAGAAGTAGGACTAAGTGGACTTTGTTTTATTTTTGAGAGATTGCACTGCAATACTTGTGTGAAGTGAATTGAAAAATACTATTGTTTATTGTTTTAGTGCAAATATTTTTAATAAAAAGAATATAAAGTGAGCATTGTACACTTTGTTTTCTGTGTTATAATAGAAATCAATATATTTGAAAATGTAGAAAAACATCCAAAATATTTAATAAATTTCAGTTGGAATTCTATTGTTTAATAGTGTGATTTTATTTTTTTAAGTTGTGATTTTTTTGTTAATCATGTGTGTAAACTGTGATTAATCAACAGCGCTACTTGTTACTGTTTATTTTGTCCATTTGTTCCAAAATCTCCTCTACTGACACTTCAATTAGGGACAGTTCCTCAGATTTGTCACCTAGAAAGATTGGTTTAGGTGCGGGAATCTCCCTCCCATCCTCTGCAGTGAAGACAGATGCAAAGAATCCATTTATCCTCCCTGCAACAGCTTCATCTTCCCTGAGGGCTCCTTTAACTCTTCAACTTTTCCAGTGGCCCCACTCATTATTTGGCAGGCTTATTTCTGATGTACTTTAAAATATTTGCTCTTAGTTTTTGTATCATTTGCTAGTTGCTTTTCAGATGTTTTGAACTAGGTACACAAGCCGGCTTTAACAAGTATGAGTCACACCTCTACAAAATCAGGGGATTGCTTTAAAAATAATGAGATTTAAAAATATACTAATGTGGGGTACATTTTCTTGTGTCTTTAGTGTCTGAGTCTTTGAGATACACATGCTACAGGTTTTCTAGCTTTTCTGCAACTCACTTTTTAAAATATTTTTTTTAAAGAAAACTGAAAGCTGAGATTCCTGTGCAGTGTCTTGATCCCAGAAGTTGGGGCTTTAAGAAAGACAGGAAATAGTGCAAGACTCCTGATGAAATCCCAGGAGGTGGTGGTGTTGGCCATATCTCAAGCAGAGCACCCATGACCGAAGACACGGGGGGTTGGTTAGGGAACATTTCTAGTCACACAGTTCATTAGTGGCAGACCATGCTGTTTCCCTCTGCACTAGGCTATAGCGCCCCCAGTTGTAAGTAAGAGGGCTACGCCACAGACAGCAAGACATAACAGTGACTGTCTCGCAGATTCACTGGTTTCTGAGGAACTGTTCAGAGTGTCTCCTCCTCATGTTCAGGCATGAGACATGCACACACCCAGGAAGCAAGCAAGTTAGCTCCCTATTGGAACCAAACAACCCCCTCTCCCAGATCCAGCTGTCCCCAAACTTGGTGATGTTGGAAATTTGGATGCAGGGTGTGAGATCCGTCTCCAGAGCTAGAGCAGCTCTCATTGCTCAGGGAGAAGGTGGGTCAGGATCAGCCAGACGTGCATCGCAGCAGGGCGCTATTCGGCCAGGCAATGCTCTCCAAATCCTTCGCTGTCTGAAACCACATCCTGATTCCCCCTCTTACTGCTGAGCTGCGGGAGGACTCCAGAACTCTCTCATCAAATGTGCTGTGCTAATGACAGGCCTCATCAGCAAGGGGTATTGGGAGGAATTCAGGTTCTCCACCCACTGCCCCAAACTATCCTTATGAGGCACACAGAGCTGAAATCTCTCTAAGGCACTTAGCTCTGGCTCCAATTATTGTAGTGTCTGAGCACCTCACAATGTGTAGCATATTTTTTGTACAACACCCGTGCAATTGGGTAGTGCTACTAACACCACTGGGCAGATCTCAAGACTAGAAGGGACCATTGTGATCACCTAGTCTGACCGGCTGTATAGCACAGGCCAGAGACCTGCCCTTAAATAATTCCTTCAGTGTTACCTGTAGATTTCAGAACCCCTAACAGGGGCAATTTAAGAATTTTACTCCATGTGGAGTTAGGAATAAATCAATAGGAACTCAGCAGTTCGGTCTGATTAAGGATTAAATGCATGCTCTTGTCTAACACTTCAGTTGACTAGATTTAAGCACACATAAACATAAGCCATAGGTTTAGAACATCCCATGTTCTGAGATGGTATTGAGTAATCTATGATGGGGCAGAGCTGGCCAAACACCTCCCTCCCAGGGAGTAAAGATGTCAGGAAAAACGTTTCTCCCAGGATATCTCCAGAGGACTGCTCCAAAGTACATTATACTGTAGTAGCTAATCTTTTATAACTAACTTCTGCAAAACACATAGGTCATAATGACCCCAACTGGAGCATCACTTTTCTAACTTTCAGTAAACTTTTAATATCAGAGGCATCTAGAATCAAGGTTTTCCAACCACCAAGGTTTTCAGTCTCATTTGTTTACTTGTGTGTCCCCTCCTCCCATTCTGATTAGCAGAACCTGCTAGCTGGATATGACCTTGCTTCTGAAAGCCTGTCTCCAAATTAACCCTTAACTATGTGGTGTTCTATTTCATTAATTCATGGTAGCTGAATGCATATAATGTGGTTGCAATTGGCTTGATCATGTTCTGGGGTATACACACCCCACAAATCCAGGGCAAAATGCCCCTCCATTTATCTTTAATATTAAGGCCTTTATCTATATATAACAAGTTTAGTGAGTTACTTTTGAAGTTCCCACATTAGGCTTAAGGGTCTCAGCTAAGACCAAGCTAGAATCTTCTTGCTGCCACTCTCTGGTTTCATCCCTGACTTTGCCTCATTAAAGACCAGGCATCATATACTTATTTTGGGGAGTACCCATAATCTGTAAAACTTCTGGTTTTGGATTCAATTTTCCTTTGAATCCAGTATATCAGAACTAGGAGCACAACCACCACCACCACCTGAAACATTAGAATCACTATAATTTAATGTCTGGTGAAATTAAATCTCCAGTGCCATAGGGGGCCATCTCAACAATGTTTCCCACCAATTTTGTTCTGAATCTCTGATAAGTCTCTTAATCACTTTAATCTAATTAAAAGCATGGTGGATGGTAACCAGGACTCTGTGTGCCTTCTGCCTAACAACTTGCAAATAATTCCTTAAATAGGAGTATTCAAATAACATTACAACAATCAAATTCATTTCAATAAATATAGACGTTTTCTCTCTATTACTTCTAAACACACATCTTGTGACTACAAAGTATTTGTATTGCATTCATATCCAATCCAAAATTCTTCTAAATAGGCTCCCAATTCTATTGTCTTCCACCCCGGGCCTCTTTTATTACTCATACTCTGTAATCCAGGGGTTCCATCACTGTTTAGTTAATATTAAGGCCCAAGGCTACAATGGGGAAAACCCACCTTATTTCTATTTCCAGCATTAATAAAACTAATAAACGGATTTCTCCAAATCCTTTATCATAGGTAAAATTTACCATTTTCCACCAGGATTGAAAAATTTCTGTCTGGTGGGGAATTTTTCCAAATAATGCTCCTGATTTCCAATGGGAGTGTCCCAGTCATACCCTCTCAAATCATGTTCTTTACCATATCACTAATCCACATCTACATTTGCATGCATGCTAAGGCCAAGAAAACATTACTCGGGGGGGGGGGGGCACCAACAGCCTGCAAGAGGCAGAGATGATCCTTTTCTTGGGATTGCTCCTACTTCTCTAAAATCTCTGCCACCCCATCCTGTATGCACTTTAGCGGATCAAAAGATACACTCAGGGCACTGCTAAATCCTTTAGGTGTTGACCCACTGCATTTATTTTATTTGCAACCGCCACCTCATGTATGTTATCAAGAACTCCTACTCCGGCACCAATTGTTCCTAAAATATCCCTTTTCTTTCAATACTTACGCAGTCTGGGAATATCATGAAGATTTATCCAATTCCTCCAGCCCTTATACAAGGGTTGAACAAAGTTTCCACATTGGGGTTCTATTGCTGAAATGTTTGCTAAGGTGAGGTCCACAATTACCATCTTCTGGGTGTGGGTTGGATTAATCACCATTTGCTTCTTCACATTGGTTTGAACCACATATGCTCCATTTAAATTACTTACAGATGGCTCCAAAATCCATACCTCCGTGCCTTTTACTCCATGGGGTCCCTGAAGGAACCATTTCCCTGCCATATTGGGCTACATGTTAATAACTATTTAACCAAGACACGCCTTAAACACCCTTTCTTCCAAACATCCTTTATCCCTATTGTAAACCTCCGGAAAACCTGGTGCTTTCCAAGTGTAAGGCAAAGGAATTTTCCTTTCTGTTCCTGGTGTCACTATTTACAATTTTGCTTCTTTCAAATTTTCTCTTTCAGCATTTGGGAACGAGAGGAAATATTCAGTATAAAAAGAATTGTCTTTCCCCCAGATGGTCTACCTAGGGATACCATTCCACAAGTGAGTGCACTTAGAATCAAAGAATAGCAGGGTTGGAAGGGACCTCAGGTGATCATCTAGTCCAACCCCCTGCTCAAAGCAGGACCAATCCCCAACTACATCATCCCAGCCAGGGCTTTGTCAAGCCTGACCTTAAAAACCTCTAAGTATGGAGATTCCACCACCTCCCTAGGGAACCCATTCCAGTGCTTCACCACCCTCCTAGTGAAATAGTGTTTCCTAATATCCAATCTAAACCTCCCCAACTGCAACTTGAGACCATTGCTCCTTGTTCTGTCATCTGGTACCACAGAGAACAGTCTAGATCCATCCTCTTTGGAACCCCATTTCAGGTAGTTGAAAGCAGCTATCAAATCCCCCCGCATTCTTCTCTTCTGCAGACTGAACAATCTCAGTTCCCTCAACCTCTCCTCATAACTCATGTGCTCCAGCCCCCTAATCATTTTTGTTGCCCTCTGCTGGACTCTTTCCAATTTTTCCACATCCTTCTTGAAGTGTGGGGCCCAAAACTGGACACACTTACTCCAGATGAGGCCTCACCAATGTCAAACAGAGGGGAATGATCATGTCCCTCGATCTGCTGGCAATGCCACTACTTATAAAGCCCAAAATGTGGTTAGCCTTCTTGGTAATGACGGCACACTGTTCACTCATATCCAGCTTCTCATTCACTGTAACCCCTAGGTCCTTTTTTGCAGAACTGCTGACTAGCCATTTGGTCCCTAGTCTGTAGCAGTGCATGGGATTCTTTCGTCTTAAGTGCAGGACTCTGCACTTGTCCTTGTTGAACCTCATCAGGTTTATTTTGGCCCAATCCTCTAATTTGATTAGGTCCCTCTGTATCCTATCCCTACCCTCCAGCGTATCTACTACTCCTCCCAGTTTAGTGTCATCTGCAAACTTGCTGAGAGTGCAGTCCATGCCATCCTCCAGATCGTTAATGAAGATATTGAACAAAGCAGGCCCCAGGACTGACCCTTGGGGCACTCCGCTTAATACCAGCTGCAACTGGAAATGGAGCCATTGATCACTACCCATTGAGCCTGATGATCTAGCCAGGTTTCTAACCACCTTATAGTCCAGTCATCCAGCCATTCTTCTTTAACTTGCTGGCAAGAATACTGTGGGAGACTGTATCAAAACTTTGCTAAAGTCAAGGAATAACACATCCACTGCTTTCCCCTCATTCACAGAGTCAATTATCTCCACATAGAAGGCAATTAGGTTAGTCAGGCATGACTTCCCCTTGGTGAATCCATGCTGACTGTTCCTGATCACTTTCCTCTCCTCTAAGTGCTTCAGAATTGATTCCTTGAGGACTTGTTCCATGATTTTTCCAGGGACTGAGGTGCGGCTGACTGGCCTGTAGTTCCCCGGATCCTCCTTCTTCCCTTTTTTAAAGATGGGCACTACATTAGCCTTTTTCCAGTCATCCGGGACCTCCCCTGATCGCCATGAGTTTTCAAAAATAATGGCTAATGGCTCTGCAATCTCATCCTCCAACTCCTTTAGTACCCTCAGATGCAGCGCATCCGGCCCCATGGACTTGTGCTCGTCCAGCTTTTCTAAATAGTCACGAACCACTTCTTTCTCCACAGAGGGCTGGTCACCTTCTCCCCATACTGTGCAGTTGTCTGGGAGCTGATCTTGTTCGTGAAGACAGAGGCAAAAAAGCATTGAGTACATTAGCTTTTTCCACATCCTCTGTCACTAGGTTGCCTCCCCCATTCAGTAAGGGGCCCAATCTTTCCTTGACTTTCTTCTTGTTGTTAACATACCTGAAGAAACCCTCTGCTGATCAGAAGAACTTCCTTCCTCTACCAAAGTCACTCCAAGATAATTAACTTGTTGGGAGCACAACTGGGCTTTCTTTGGGCTTACTTTGAACCCAGTTTCCTGAATATCTTGTAATACCCTATCCAGTACTTCCAAATTATCTTCCTTGGTCTGTGTGTAAATCAGGATGTCATCCACATAAGAAGTCTCACTGGCTCTTTCAGGTTTCCCATCCCACATATTAACTACATGGCCATGGCAAACAATAGGGTGTGCCTCTACCTCATGGGAATTCTGGCAAAACATAGCTGTTTATCTTGAAAACTAAAAGCAACTTTGTAATAGCTGTCCCTATGTAAATGGATATAAAAAAAAAACATTGCTTAAATCCAGAACTGAAAACCACTGAGCCCCTGCCCACAATGGAGGCCATCACCTCCTTATACTTTGCCATTATGGGCGCCATTGGGGGTGTCACCCGATTAAGGGGGCAAAAATCAATTACCAGCCTCTAGGTCTTCCCATGACTTTTCAGGACCAGCCAGAGAGCAGCATTATTGGGGCTTGACTGTTCCCTTGGCTTAAAGCCCATCAATTGTTTCTTTCAGACTGGCTTCTGCCTCTCTTGGATACCTGTACTGCTTCTGTGGGTGGGGGGAGACCAGGGCCTGTAACTAGGTTTTCTGCTTCAGTTTTACCACATTCTACTTTATTCTTGGCCCACAATTCCCAGTGTTTCAATGCAATTGCCTGAATTACTGGAGCCCATTGGAACCACTCCAATTCTTCAGATGCTATCCGGTAGCTTGCCAAAATCTTCACTTGTCCACAGGATGTGCCAGGAGGCATTTTCCATTAAATCCTGTTAATAAAATCAACTAATACTCTTAGCTCTCTTAAATCAATTCCTAAAATCCCTTCTCCCCCCAAGTTTATTAAGCCAAATTGCTCTTTATTTCTCCTCATCCACCCCTAATACAAAATATTTCTTCAAAACGGAATGACACTCTTTGTCTCATTAAACGCTTTGTTGTCTCATGATGAATCAGCAGTGTGCCCTTGTTGCCAAGGAGGCTAACAGCATATTGGGCTCCATCGTAGGAGGATTTCCAGATGATTGATGGAAGTGATTATTCCCCTCTATTCAACACTGTTGTGGCCACATCTGGAGTCTTGCATCCAGTTTTGGTCCCCTCACTACAGAAAGGATGTGGACAGATTGAAAAGAGTCCACCAGAGAGCAATGAAAATGATTAGAGGGCTGGGATACATGACTTAAAAGGAGAGGCTGAGGGAACTGGGCTTATTTAGTACCCAAGACCGTCATTAGGTTTTGACCATACAATTCCCAAGTGTTGCAAACATTACCCACAGCTGTTCTTGTGAAGTTCTGTGTGTGATGTCGCACTCCATATGCTTTAAGAGAATATGCTTATGAATATGACATAACTGAAATATGCTTTATGCAAAATACCTCATGCAATGTGTCCTTCGAAAGGTTGTCATTTGCTGGATATGATTATTCTACTTGCATGCATGTATCATATTTGCAGAGGAAGTTAGGAATATTGTCTTCTGTTTCTGTATTTTATGTTCAAGACTTTGGGTCACTCCCTCTGCTTACACTTCAGGGTCTTCAATGAGGAAGCCAAA
Source organism: Malaclemys terrapin pileata (assembly GCF_027887155.1). Lineage (NCBI taxonomy): Eukaryota > Metazoa > Chordata > Testudines > Emydidae > Malaclemys > Malaclemys terrapin. Next base: position 348,872,196 of record NC_071505.1, on the reverse strand, counting down.
TGGGGCTTAATTGCCCATTAACAGATAATAAAGCAAAAAGAACAGGAGTCCATTCTCTGCATCCGATGAAGTGCGCTGTAGCCCATGAAAGCTTATGCTCAAATAAATGTGTTATTCTCTAAGGTGCCACAAGTACTCCTGTTCTTTTTGCGGATCCAGACCAACACGGCTGCTACTCTGAAGCCAGATAATAAAGCCTAACCTTCCTGGGTACCTGTGGGCCAACCCATAAAGAATGGAGACTGGAGTCTTGCAGGGACATGTGACCATATCACCTGATACTGGGTATAGAATGCCTTCCGTATGAGGAGAACTTAAAAGGATTGGGACTTTTCAGCTTGGGAAAGGGATGACCAAGGTGCGATATGATAGAGGTTCTATAAAATCATGACAGGTGTGGAGAAATTGAATAGGAAGACTTATTTACTCCTCATAACACAAAAACTAGAGATCAACCAATGGATTTAATAGGGGGCAGATTTAAAACAAACAAAATAAATAATTTCTTCACAGATTACAATAAGAACTAGATAAGTTCATGGGCAATAGCTCCATCCATTTTTATTAGCCAGGATGGACAGGGATCCAATGCCACGTTCTGCATGTTCATAGCATCCGTTTTCCTCAACCAGGGAATGGGTGACAGGCGTGAATCACTTGATGATTGTTTCTTCTGTTCATTCCCTCTGAAGCATATGGTATTGGCCACTGTCAGAAAACAGGATACTGGTCTAGATGGACCATTGGTCTTACCCAGTATGGTTATTCTGATGCCCGCTGTAATGCACCAGAACCTCTCCCCTCCCAGAGCTGAAACAGAACCCAGGGGTGGCTGACAGGGTCTCTTTCTCCACAGAGTTAGTAACAAAGTAAGTATATGCATTCAAATTTTAAACCTAAGCAGTGTCCCTTAAGTGACTTGCCACAAGATGTCAGAGTATGTTAGTACCAGACCTGAGTGGGTCTAATATTTATTTATTTTTCTTTCTTTTATATAGGAATTAGATACAGTGCTCCTGTCAGCTATTTGCCAAGTTATCTCCCAAAAAATGTAGAGTTTCGAGTTTCTAAGTAGCCCCTTGAATCATGGCTAAAGTTATTACCCCTCCCAAAATCTGAAATGGTGCCCTTGCAGAGGGGGGGAGGGACATGGAGATGATCCAATGAGTGATAGGGGGATGGGTGGAGCAGGTGACAGGGACATGGCCTTTGTGGGGGAAGAGGTAGAGCAAGGGCAGGGCCTTGGTGGAAGAGGTGGGGCAAGGGGTGGGCCCTTGGGGTCAAGTTACCAGTAATTTGAAAGCTGTCAACACAGTGAGTTGTACACAGAATAATTCCCCAATTGTTACACTAAAACAGCACAGTAAGGTCAAGAAAGCGTTTAATATCTCCCTGACTGTCCAGTATGCGATCCAGGGAAGAGGGCCAAGCACCAGGTCACAAGCCAGCTCTGCACAGAGCTCGGTCTGAGAACAAGAGCACTTGGAGAAAACATTAGGTCCCTTTCTGAGTTAAGAGCCGGAGCAGCCTGTCCCGGATCTGTTTGGTCCTCACACCGAAAATGATGGGGTTTAGCATGGGGGGCACCAGGAGGCACACATTAGCAAAGAGAACGTGGAAATGCAGGGCCACATGGTGGCCAAACTGAGAAGTGAGGATAGAGAAGAGTCCTGGGATGTAAAAGGCTAAAATGGCACAGAGCTGGGAGCCACAGGTCCCAAAAGTCTTGAGCCGGGCGTCCTTTGTGGGGAGGCTGAAGATGGCCCTGAGGATCTGGGTATAGGACATGGCAATAAAAAACACATCTACAGTGATGACCAAGTTTCCCGCAGTGAGGCCGTAGTAACTACTGATGCGGATGTCAGCACAGGCCAGATTCACAACGGCCATGTGATCACAGCATGTGTGGGGGATGATGTTGGTTCTGCAATATGGCCACTGCCTTGCTAGCAAGGGACAGGGCAGTGCGAGCATGCCGCCACGCAACATCACAGCCAGGCCAATCTTGGCTACCACGTGGTTTCTCAGGGTGGTGGAATGTCTCAGGGGATCGCAGATGGCCACGTAGCGATCAAAAGCCATGGCCATAAAGATCCCAGACTCCATTCCAAAGAAACAATGAATGAAGAACATCTGGGTGAGACAGGCACTGAAATCTATCTCCCTGGAATTGAACCAGAAGATGCTCAGCATTTTGGGAATTGTGGACGTGCACAGGACGAGGTCAGTGACAGCCAGCATGCAGAGGAAATAGTACATGGGGCCATGGAGGCTCGGCTCTGTCTTCACGATGAACATGATGATGAAGTTCCCCAGATGGCTATGACATACATGGTGCAGAAGGGGATGGAGATCCAGACATGGGCTGCCTCCAGGCCAGGAATACCCAGCAAGATGAAGGTGGAGGGGTTGGTGAAGTTGTTTGTGTTGGAATCTGGCATGGAGTAGGGGAGAAGGTGTCCAACTCTGCGGCAGATCAATGTCTCCTGCATGTACCATATATTCCCCTGCCTTCCGGTACGTGCCCTGGATCTAGGATGAAGGTTGCAGTCCAAATGCCTGGATAGAGAGATAATGTTAATATGAGACACTACATGCACAACTGGAGGATGGTCTCATGGGTGAAACAGATTGCTTTACACACGGAAAAATGCCATTTTTATTTTTGAGATTAATGAATTATGAAAAACTTTATTCCTACTAATGCCAATTCCATTTTTATGGTGCTCCATCCATCAGTAATTCCTACATGTTGTGTTGAGGGAAACCTGAAAAGGCACAAGCAGGAAACACAAGTGTGGATTCTGGTTATCCATCATTGTTCCATAATGCAATGAAAGCCAGGCTAGAGACTTCCCCATGCACCTGGTTGTTCAAAATGTGAGAGTGGAAAATACCCAAACCTTTGCCAAGAGAGGTGCTGGGGGGAAATTTCCCAATTAGAACACATCCCAGGGAAAATACCTGAGCCTCACTGTTAGCAGCTCCATGAAAACACCTGCTCATTCGCAGTAGTGGCCAAAACAAAGATAAAGATAAAAATAAAGATAAAGATAAAGGAAAAATTTAGACCAAAAAAAAAATGGGAATGAAAATTGGGACTTCTCTAAGAAGAGATTATTACCTAGCTACAAAACCAAGATTCCACAGTCAAGAAAGCAGAGAACTTTGGACAAAAACACGGTTCAATGGCGAAATACAAACAGCAATTAAGTGGGGGGGAAGCAACATGTAACAAAGAGAAAGGAAACTTGTTAACGTTGCAGAAAAAGTAGATGTGTTCAAGAGATATTTTTGTTCCAAAGCAGTATCAAGTGCTCCTGTCACCTGAGGTGATGAAATACTTTCCAGTGCATTAGCAGTCAAGGAGGATGTTAAACATCATCTACAGTAGTACATTCGAAATATGAACATGACTTACAAACTCTCAGATCAACCACACACCTCATTCAGAACCGGATGTATGCAATCAGGCAACAGCAGATCTCCCCCCAAAAATAAATACATAATGGCAAATAGAGAACAGTTCTGGGATAAATGTAAACTATAACAACATAAAGAGAAAGTTTATTACAAATATTTGACAAGGTGAGAAAAAATGGAATAAATCCTGATATGGGATAAGTTGGAAAAAAAAGTCGAGAAATATAATCAATGCCAGACCATACCATGATTTATGGAAAACAGGTTGATTGAAAAGAAAAATAAACCCGATTTCATCATTTAATGAGAGTACATGTTTGGTTGATCAATGGAAAGATGTAGATAAAATAGAATTTGATTTAGTAGGGAAAACATGGAGATAAAACATGAACACAATGCAATAGCAGTGGAGTACATGTTCAATGAGACTAAAAACTGAATAACTTTCAGATCTCAGAAGGCAGTTATCAGTGGGTCATTGTCAGGGAATGGAGGGGTTTCTTGTGGTGTTCTGCAGGGATCAGTTTTAGGCCTGATGCTATTCAATATTTTCATCAATGATTTGGAGAAGGGAGAAAGCCCTGTGTACTAAGGGGCTCTGAAATCTAGCAGAGAAAGGAAGAGCAAGACCCAATGGCTGGAAGCTGAAGCCAGACAAACTCCAGTTGGAAATAAGGGCCAAAGGTTTAGCACTGAAGATGATTAATTGTTGGAACACACTGCAAATGGAAGTGGTGGATTCTCCAACTCCCCATCGTCTACAGATGCAGCCTGGATGCTTTTCTGGAAAATCTGCTTTAGGGCTTCTCCACACTGAAAGCACTACAGTGGTGCTGCTGTAGCACTCCATTGTAGACACTAATTACACTGATGGCAGGGGTTCTCCCATCAGCGTAGGTGATCCACCTGCCTGAGAGGTGGAAGCTAGGTAGATGGAAGAATTCTTCTATTGACCTCATGCTGTCTACACTGGGCTTAGTTTGATACAGCTGCATCTCTCAGGGGTGTGGATTGTTTTTTCTCTTTCGAAAAATGAAAATGCAATGTTAAGTTGCATTATCAGAGGCATAGCATACAAGTCACAAGAGGTGATTTTACCACTCTGCTCATAGCTTGTTGGTCCTCATCTGGAGTACTGGGGCCAGTTTTGGTCACTGCTGTATACAAAGGATGTAGAGTAACTATACAGGATCCAGAGGCAAGTGACAAAGATGATGAAAGGGAGGGAGTACAAGCCATATGAGCAAGCTGAAGAAACCGGATATGTTTAGTTTCTAAAAGAGTAGATTGGGAGAGGACACGATAGCAATGTTTAAATACTTAAATAGCTTACATAAAAAGGTTCAGGAAAGTTGTTCGCTCTTGTTGCAAAGGAAAGGACAAGAGGCAATGGGTTCAAATTACAGCATAGCAGATTTAGGTGAAATCGCAGGAAGAACTTCCTAACGTAAGAACAGTAGGACATAGAACAGATGACTGGGAAGGTCATTCGATCTCCTTCACTGGAGGTTTTTCAAAGGAGGTGGATAACTATCTATCTGGCATGACTAAGATACAACAAATTCTGCATCTTGGCAGGGGTCAGATTAGATGACCATTGCGGTCCCTTCGAACCCTATGGCTCTATGAGTTCATAATGTAAAATCCTAGTGTAGACCACGTCTTGTTCAAACACAAGCCATGGAGCTCAATACAGGGGCAACTGGGTGAAATGTAACGGCCTGTGTTATACAGGAGGTCATATTGGATGCTCTTATAGTCTCTTCTGACCTTAAACCCCAAGAATCTATCAATAAAGAAAGTAGATCAGGCATTCATATTTACTGTATATCATACCACACAAACAAGGGAACCTGGAATTACATTGAAAGTCTGGATATATAACATTGAGAAAAGGAAATTGTTTACATAATCCATATTTAGCCTGTGGAACTCCTTGCCGCCATCATTATTGGAAAGAAGAGCTTAGCTGGATGGGTTTCACAAATGGATTGGCCATTGTGGGTCGTGCTGGTGGCACCAACTTTATTTAATGCTGTCTGACACCTTCAGTTAGGAGACCTCATTTCTATTCCTTATAAGTTTGCCAATTCTAATCAGTTGGCCTGAAATTTCCCATGCTGGGTGTCTGCATGTGGCTGAATTGTTTTTTTTTTTTTTATTAAATATTCAAGCAGAACAATACAGCCAACTTCTTGAATAAAGTTAGAAGAGAAGATGTCTTGCCTATGATGAAATATTCTTATAATTGTTCCAGTGAATAGCCCCAGCACCTCCATGCTTTCCAGCAGATAAAAAGTCAAGTGAGAGCCTCCCGCCCCGCCCCCATGCACCCATTAACTACCAGAGCCCTGAAATTTAAAAGGATGATAGTGTCTGTGCATTAACACACTGCTGTCTCCTGAGGTCTTTACTCAGTTCTTCCTAAAAGGGGAGTTTTGATTTAGTGGCGCCTGAGCAAACTACAGGCTACAGCCTCAGAATTTGGCCTTGTATCACACATCCATTAACACCTTTCATCCTGAAGGATCACCTGTGCCACTGAAATGCAGCCAGATTTGGGCTGGAGGCCATCAGCAATGGGGACACAGCAAAGAGGGACATTCTGGCCCGTGATACTGGAGCAAGCTCATGTCCTGTGGAAAGGGCCCAGGTATGTTTAATGGCTATGCAGAGGGGAAAGGACCACAGACTTACACTCTCTCTCATCACGCCCATGTTGCAGTGGGTGAGCTCCTCAGCAAGAGATGGGTAGCTGTGAATTCTGAGTCAGACGTGTCTTCCCTGGGAATCCCCCTCAGATAGTCATGTCCCACACCTCTCTCACTCCAGCATCTGCAGCAACATTGCACACTGAGAACTGACACCAGAATGTGCACTGGTTATACTACAGCTCTGTGCAATCCCAGTGGGGTTCACTAACCATCTAGGGGAGAAGACGGATCTGGATGTTAACAGGCTGGACACAAGCCTCTCTGCACCTCTGTGCTGTTTATCCAGCTTTAGCAGTAAACAGTAATTAAGGGGACATCCTAAGGGAGATGGGAACACTTGGGCTCTGTGCTGAGTCAGGGAGGGATTAGCTGCTCTGTGTATTTGTGTATATTTAAAAAATATATAGTTGATTAGCAAGAAAACTGGGATTAATCTTAGGTTTCCATATGGTCTGATACCCTGTACATGCCAGAGTGGCTGGGTAGATAGTAGACAGAATGATCTATAGAAACAGTAACAGGAAACTTGGAAATGCTGAGATGCTTAATGACTTCTTTGTTTCGGTCTTCACCGAGAAGTCTGAAGGAATGCCTAACATAGTGAATCCTAATGGGAAGGGAGTAGGTTTAGCAGATAAAATAAAAAAAGAACAAGTTAAAAATCACTTAGAAAAGTTAGATGCCTGCAAGTCACCAGGGCCTGATGAAATGCATCCTAGAATAGTCAAGGAGCTAATAGAGGAGGTATCTGAGCCTCTAGCTATTATCTTTGGAAAATCATGGGAGATGGGAGAGATTCCAGAAGACTGGAAAAGGGCAAATATAGTGCCCATCTATAAAAAGGGAAATAAAAACAACCCAGGAAACTACAGACCAGTTTGTTTAACTTCTGTGCCAGAGAAGATAATGGAGCAAGTAATTAAGGAAATCATCTGCAAACACTTGAAAGGTGGTAAGGTGATAGGGAACAGCCATGCATGGATTTGTAAAGAAAAAATCGTTTCAAACCAATCTGATAGCTTTCTTTGATAGGATAACGAGTCTGGTGGACAAGTGAGAAGCTGTGGATGTGGTATACCTAGACTTTAGTAAGGCATTTGATACGATCTTGCATGATATTCTTATCGATAAACTAGGCAAATACAATTTAGATGGGGCTACTATAAGGTGGATGCATAACTGGCCGGAAAACCGTACTCAGAGAGTTGTTATTAATGGTTCCCAATCCTGCTGGAAAGGCATAACGAGTGAGGTTCTGCAGGGGTCTGTTTTGGGCCTGGCTCTGTTCAATATCTTCATTAACAACTTAGATATTGGCATAGAAAGTATGCTTATTAAGTTTGCTGATGATACCAAACAGGGAGGGATTGCAACTGCTTTGGAGGACAGGGTCATAATTCAAAATGATATGGACAAATTGGAGAAATGCTCTGAGTTAAACAGGATGAAGTTTAACAAAGACAAATGCAAAGTGCTCCACTTAGGAAGAAAAAATCAGTTTCACACATACAGAATGGGAAGAGACTGTCTAGGAAGGAGTACGGCAGAAAGGGATCTAGGGGTTATAGTGGACCACAAGCTAAATATGAGTCAACAGTGTGATGCTGTTGCAAAAAAAGGAAACATGATTCTGGAATGTATTAACAGGTGTGTTGTGAGCAAGACACGAGAAGTCATTCTTCCGCTCTACTCTGCTCTGGTTAGGCCTCAGCTGGAGTACTGTGTCCAGTTCTGCGCACCGCAATTCAAGAAAAATGTGGAGAAATTGGAAAGGATCCAGAGAAGAGCAACAAGAATGATTAAAGGTCTTGAGAACATGACGTGTGAAGGAAGGCTGAAGAAATTGGGTTTGTTTAGTTTGGAAAAGAGAAGACCGAGAGGAGACATAATAGCAGTTTTCAGGTATTTAAAAGGGTGTCATAAGGAGGAGGAAGAAAACTTGTTCACCTTAGCCTTTAAGGATAGAACAAGAAGCAATGGGTTTAAACTGCAGCAAGGGAGGTCTAGGTTGGACATTAGAAAAAAGTTCCTAACTGTCAGGGTGGTTAAACACTGGAATAAATTGCCTAGGGAGGTTGTGGAATCTCCAACTCTGGAGATATTTAAGAATAGGTTAGATAAATGTCTATCAGGGATGGTCTAGACAGTATTTGGTCCTGCCATGCGAGCAGGGGACTGGACTCGATCACCTCTCGAGGTCCCTTCCAGTCCTAGAATCTGTGAATCTATGAATCTATGAATCTATGAATAAGATGACTAAGAGGAAATCTGAGCAGTTTCTGTAGGCACACAGAGATGTCTAAGGTATCAAAGATCACTAATACTCCTCAGTAACATTTCATTGAAGGATAGTGAATGGGAACATATCCCCATTGTACAGATGGGTAAACTGAGGGATAGGGAGACATGACCTGGCCAGGGTCACACAGTGAATCACGACAGAACCCAGGAGTCCAGAGTTCTTTTCCTGTAACCATGGTCTCTCTGTCAGTAACTGAGTGCATGACAAGAGCGAAATGGACTGAAGATCTAGCAGGTCCTCTGTGATGTGTTGGTTTGTCGGTCTTCCCCTGTGTGCAACCTGGAAGTGCAGTACCTCTGAGCCCTCGGGCATACCAATCTCAGCCCCCTATCACATGGTGAGGCTATGAGAAGTTGCAATCCTCTCCAGGTCTTCCACTTACACAACCATACTCTGACAGGAATCCACCCAGCTGCCGTTACAAGAATACTTTCACCAGTCACTCATGAACCAACAATAGCGGGGCACCAGAAAGTTCCCCCCAGTTCGCCAGCCTAGGACCCAGAGCTGTATTGTCTTGTCCTGGTCAGAAGCTTGATCAGTTGCAAGTTTATAACCCAGTGTGCCCCTCCCTCAATGCGGAGAGGACAATGCAACAGCCCGTCTTCCTGAGACACTGAGGGCTTTAGCTTCCTTGACCATGGGATGCTGTTCCAGGAAGAAGGACTGTTAAGCAGAGATGGGGTCCACCTATTAAGGAAGGGAAGAGCATATCTGGATACATACAGACCGGGTAACCTAGTGAGAAGGACTTTAAACTAAGTTAGAAGGGGGCAGGTGACCAAAGCCCACAGGTAAGTCAAAAACATTGAGGCCTGGGAGAAGGATCAGCAATTGGGGAGGGGGAGCATGGGCTGTAATAGCAGGGATCAAAGAGGGTCAAGACAGAACTGGGTGGGGTAAAATCAGTATCTAAAATGTCTGTATACTAATGCCAGAAGTATGGGGAATAAGCAGGAAGAATTCATAATGCTAGTAAATGAACACAACTATAATATAGTTGGCACCACAGAGGCTTGGTGGGATAATACACATGACTGTAATATTGGTATATAAGGGTACGGCTAGCTAGCTCAGGAAAGAGAGTCCAGAAAAAAGGGAGAAGGTTTTGCCTTATATATTAAAATTGTATACACTTGGTCTGAGGTTGAGATGGACATAGGAGACAGACTTGTACTAAATTTCTGGGTAAGGATAAAAGGGGTAAAAAACAAGGGTGCTATCATTGTAGGGGTCTACTATAGTTCAGCGAGCCTGAACTGTCAGAAGCAGCAGATAATCCTACCCAAGAGGCTTAGCCAGTGCCGAAAATACAACATAGTGCAACAGCGGACAGCGGTTCACAGTCAACGGAAACAGCGCCAGCACCTGCATTGCTTCCAGAGGGACCAAGCCCCAGTCCACAGTCCAAGGAGGAACAGATAACTCCAGCATCAAGGAAACAGTTCCAGGCCGAGCAGGAAGCAGATGACAGCCTTCAGAAAGCTTGGGTGGCAGCACGGAGCACCACACCGCCTCTCAGCTCTTCTAACCGATCCCGGTTTGTTGTAGAACAAGGACTTTTATACAAGGAGACTCTTTCTGGTGGACACCAGGAAGACTGGCATCCTCAAAGACAATTGGTATTTCCCACTAAGTATCAGATAAAGCTCTTGAGCTTATCCCATGATCATCCCAGTGGCCATTCTGGGGTGAACAGAACCAAAGACCGGTTGGGGAAGTCCTTCCTCTGGAAGGGAATGGGCAAGGACATTGTTAATTATGTCCGGTCTTGTGAGGTGTGCCAATGAGTGGGAAAGCCCCAAGAGCAGGTCAAAGCCCCGCTCCAGCCACTACCCATAACTGAGGTCCCATTTCAGTGAGTAGCTTTGAATATTCTGGGTCCTTTCCCCGAGGAAAGCAGTACATACTGACCTTCATGGATTTTGCTACCCGATAGCGGGAAGCAGTACCCTTAAGCAACACCAGTGCTAAAAGTGTCTACCAGGCATTAGCAGACATTTTTGCCAGGGTAGGTTGGCCCTCCGACATCCTTACAGGTTCAGGAACTAATTTCCTGGCAGGGACCATGAAAAACCTGTGGGAAGCTCATGGGGTGAATCACTTGGTTGCCCCCCCCCCCTTGTCACCATCAAACCAACGGCCTGGTGGAGAGCTTTAATGGAACTTTGGGGGCCATAATACGTAAATTTGTAAATGAACACTCCAATGATTGGGACCTAGTGTTGCAGCAGTTGCTTTTTGCCTACAGGGCTGTACCACATCCCAGTTTAGGGTTTTCACCATTTGAACATGTGTATGGCCGCGAGGTTAAGGGGCCATTACACTTGATGAAGCAGCAATGGGAGGGGTTTACGCCTTCCCCAGGGACTAACATTCTAGACTTTGTAAGCAACCTACAAAGCACTTTCTGACACTCTTTAGCCCTTGCTAAAGAAAACCTAAAGGATGCTCAGGAAGAGCAAAAGGCCTGGTATGATAAACATTCCCGAGAACGGGCCTTCAAAGTAGGAGACGAAGTCATGGTCTTAAAGGCGCTCCAGGCCCATAAAATGGAAGCGTCGTGGGAAGGACCATTCATGGTCCAGGAGCGCCTAGGAGCTGTTAACTATCTCATAGCCTCCCCCACCTCCAACATAAAGCCTAAGGTACACCATGTTAATTCTCTTAAGCCCTTTTATTCCAGAGAAATAAAGGTTTGCCAGTTTACAGCCCAGGAAACAGATGACGCGGAGTGGCCTGAAGGTGTCTACTACGAAGGAAAAAGTAATGGTGGCGTGGAAGAGGTGAACCTCTCCGCGACCCTTGGACATCTGCAGCAGCAGCAGATCAAGGAGCTTCTGCACTAGCTTTGTGCCAATCTTCTCAGACACTCCAGGATGGACCGAACGGTCATACCACTCCATTGACACAGGTAATGCTCACCCTATTAGAACCCCACCCTACCGGGAGTCACCTCATGCCCAAACTGCTATAAAAAGGGAGATCCAGGACATGCTACAGATGGGTGTAATTCACCCCTCTAAGAGTGCATGGGCATCTCCAGTGGTTCTAGTTCCCAAACCAGATGGGGAAATACACTTTTGCGTGGACTACTGTAAGCTAAATGCTGTAACTCGTCCTGACAACTATCCAATGCCACGCACAGATGAGCTATTGGAGAAATTGGGACATGCCCAATTCATCTCTACCTTAGACTTAACCAAGGGGTATTGGCAAGTACCACTAGATGAACCCGCCAAGGAAAGGTCAGCCTTCGTCACCCAGGCAGGGGTTTATGAATTCAGTGTACTCCCTTTCGGGTTGCGAAATGCACCCGCCACCTTCCAAAGACTTGTAGATGGTCTCCTAGCGGGATTGGGAGAATCTGCAGTTGCCTACCTCGATGATGTGGCCATTTTTTCTGAGTCATGGGCAGAACACCTGGAGCACCTGGAAAAAGTCTTCGAGCGCATCAGGCAGGCAGGACTAACTCTTAAGGCTAAAAAGTGTTAAATAGGCCAAAACAGAGTGACTTACCTTGGGCACCAGGTGGGTCAAGGGACTATAAATCCCCTACAGGTCAAAGAGGATGCTATCCAAAAGTGGCCGGTTCAAAAGTCAAAGAAACAGGTCCAATCCTTCTTAAGCTTGGCCAGATATTTTAGGCGATTTGTACCACACTACAGCCAAATCGCCGCCCCACTGACAGACCTAACCAGAAAGAAACAGCCAAATGCAGTTCAGTGGACTGATGAGTGTCAAAAGGCCTTTCACCAGCTTAAGGCGACACTCATGTCTGACCCTGTTCTAAGGGCCCCAGACTTTGACAAACCGTTCCTAGTAACCACAGATGCATCTGAGCGGGGTGTGGGAGCAGTTTTAATGCAGGAAGGACCGGATCAAGAATTCCATCCTGTCGTGTTTCTCAGCAAGAAAGTGTCTGAAAAGCCACTGGTCAATCAGCGAAAAGGAATGATTTGCCATTGTGTACGCTCTGGAAAAGCTATGCCCATACGTTTGGGGATGGCGTTTTCAACTACAAACAGACCATGCTGTGCTACAGTGGCTTCATATCGCCAAGGGGAATAACAAAAAACTTCTTCGGTGAAGTTTAGCTCACCAAGATTTTGATTTTGAAATACAACACATTTCAGGAGCTTCTAAGAAAGTGGCTGATGCACTCTCCCGGGAAAGTTTCCCAGAATCAACTGGTTAAAAATTGTTCTTGGAACGTGGAACATATTGTTAGTTTTTATATAATCAGTAGTATGTCTAAAGGTGCATGTGTCTTATTAACTCTGTTTTCTCCTCGAGCTCCAGGAAGAAATCACAGACAGTGTGGAATCGGCTGTCCAACACTCTCTGTGATTTGGGGGGCATGTCATAACTATAAAGGGAAGGGTAACAGCCCTCCTGTGTACAATACTATAAAATCCCTCCTGGCCAGAGACTCCAAAATCCTTTTAACTGTAAAGGGTTAAGAAGCTCAGGTAACCTGGTGGACACCTGACCCAAAGGATCAATAAGGGGACATGATACTTTCAAATCTTGGTGGGGGGAAGGCTTTTGTTTGTGCTTTTGTTTGGGGGAGTTCGCTCTTGGGACTAAGAGGGACCAGACATCAATCCAGGCTCTCCAAATCTTTCTGAACAAGTCTCTCATATTTCAAACTTGTAAGTAAACAGCCAGGCAAGGCGTGTTAGTTTTATCTTTGTTTTCTCAAATTGTAAATGTACCTTTTTGCTAGAGTGTTTATCTCTGTTTGCTGTAACTTGAACCTAAGGCTAGAGGAGATTCCTCTGGGCTCTTTAAGTTTGATTACCCGGCAAAGTTATTTCCCATCCTGATTTCACAGGGATGATTTTTACCTTTTTCTTTAATTAAAAGCCTTCTTTTTAAGAACCAGATTGATTTTTCCTTGTTTTCAGTTCCAAGGGGGTTGGATCTTCATCCGTCAGTTGGTGGAAGAAAGGAAGGGGGGTGGTTAATTTCTCCTTGGTTTAAGATCCAAGGGGTTTGGATCTGTATTCAGCAGGGAATTGGTGAAGAGTCTCTCAAGACTACTCAGGGAAGGGAATTAGCTCATTGGGAGTGGTGGCAGCGGACCAGATCTAAGCTGGTAGTTAAGCTTAGAAATTTTCATGCAGGCCCCCACGTCTGTACCCTAAAGTTCAGAGTGGGGAAGCAGCCTTGACAACTTGCTCCATGATTTTTCCAGGGACTGAGGTGAGGCTGACTGGCCTGTAGTTCCCAGGATCCTCCTTCCCTTTTTTAAAGATGGGCACTACATTAGCCTTTTTCCAGTCATCCGGGACCTCCCCCGACTGTCATGAGCTTTCAAAGATAATGGCCAATGGCTCCGCAATCACATCCGCCAATTCCTTTAGCAACCTTGGATGCAGCGCATCCGGCCCCATGGATTTGTGATCATTCAGCTTTTCTAAATAGTCCCGAATCACTTCTTTCTCCACAGAGGGCTGGTCCTCTCCTCCCCATACTGTGCTGCCGAGTGCAGCAGTCTGGGAGCTGACCTTGTTTGTGAAGACAGAGGCAAAAAAGCATTGAGTACATTAGCTTTTTCCAAATCCTCTGTCACTAGGTTGCCTCACTCATTCAGTAAGGGGCCCACACTTTCCTTGACTTTCTTCTTGTTGTTAACATACCTGAAGAAACCCTCTGCTGATCAGGAGAACTTCCTTCCTCTCCCAAAGTCACTCCAAGTTAATTAACTTGTTGGGAGCACAACTGGGCTTTCTTCGGGCTTACTTTGAACCCAGTTTCCTGAATATCTTGTAATACCCTATCTAGTACTTCCAAATTATCTTCCTTGGTCTGTGTGCAAATCAGGACGTCATCCACATAAGAAGTCTCACTGGCTCTTTCAAGTTTCCCATCCCTGTGCTGAGTCAGGGAGGAATTGGCTGCTCTGTGCATTTGTGCATATTTAAAAATTATAGTTGATTAGCAAGAAAACTAGGGTTTTCTTGAGTCCTGAGTTCCCTGCCGGTAATGAGGGGAAAGAAGTGGACGTGTTATTCCCTGACTTTAGCAAAACTTTTGATACGGTCTCCCACAGTATTCTTGCCAGCAAGTTAAAGAAGTACGGGCTAGATGAATGGACTATAAGGTGGATAAAAAGCTGGCTAGATCATGGGGCTCAATGGGTAGAGACCAATGGCTCCATGTCTAGTTGGCAGCCGATATCAAGTGGAGTACTCCAAGGGTCGGTCCTGGGGCCGTTTTTATACAATATCTTCATTAATGATCTTGAGGATGGCGTGGACTGTACTCTCAGCAAGTTTGCAGATGACACTAAACTGGGAGGAGTGGTAGATAAGCTGACGATAGGGATAGGATTCAGAGGGACCTAGATAAATTAGAGGATTGGGTCAAAAGAAATCTGATGCGGTTCAACAAGGACAAGTGCAGAGTCCTGCACTTAGGAGGGAAGAATCCCATGCACTGCTACAGACTAGGGACTGAATGACTAGGCAGCAGTTCTACAGAAGAGGACCTCGGGGTTACAGTGGAGGAGAAGCTGGATATGAGTCAACAGTGTGCCATTGTTGCCAAGAAGGCTAATGGCATTTTGGGCTGTATAAGTAGGAGCATTGCCAGCAGATTGTCGGACATGATCATTCCCCTCTCTTTGGCATTGGTGAGACCTCATCTGGAGTGCTGTGTCCATTTTTGGGCTCCGCACACAAGAAGGATGTAGAAAAATTGGAAAGAGTCCAGTGGAGGGTAACAAAAATGATTAGGGAGCTGGAGCACATGACTTATGAATATAGGCTGAGGGAACTGGGATTATTTAGTCAGCAGAAGAGAAGAAAGAGGGGGGATTTGATAGCTGCTTTCAACTACCTGAAAGGGGGTTATAAAGAGGATGGCTCTAGACTGTTCTCAGTGGTACCAGATGACAGAAGAAGGAGTAATGGCCTCAAGTTGCAGTGCGGGACGTTTAGGTTGGATATTTGGGAAAACATTTTCACTAGGAGGGTGGTGAAGCACTGCAATGTGTTACCTAGGGAGGTGGTGGAATCTCCTTCCTTAGAGGTTTTTAAGGCCCGGCTTGACAAAGCCCTGGCTGGGATCATTTAGTTCAGATTGGTCTTGCTTTGAGCAGGTGGTTGGACAAGATGACCTCCTGAGGCCCCTTCCACCCTGATATTCTATGATTCTATGAACCACGGTCTTTCTGTCAGTAACTGAGTATATGACAAGGAAATAGACTTAGATATAGGAAAACCTCTGTGTTGTGTTGGTTTGATGAACTTCCTCTCTGTACCACCTGGAAGTGCAGTACCTCTGAGCCCTCGGGCATACCAATCTCAGCCCCCTATCACATGGTGTGGCTATGACAAGCTGCAATCCTCTCCAGGTTTTCAACTTACACAGCCATACACAGACAGGTATCCACTCAGCTGCAGTTACATGAATACTTTCACAAGTCACTCATGAACTAGCAATAGTGGGGCTCCAGCCAGTTCCCCCCACCCACCCACCCACCTACCCAACTCCACAGCCTAGGACCCAGAGCTGTGTCATCTTGTCCTGGTCAGAAGCTTGACCAGTGTAAGTTTCTAACCCAGTATGCCCTGCTCTCAATGTGGAGAGTACAATGCACCAGCCCCTCTTCCTGAGGGCTTTGGCTTTTCTGACCATGGGACGCTGTTCCAGGAGGAAGGACTGCTAAGCAGAGATGTGGTCCACCTATCCAGGAAGGGGAATAGCATATTTGGATACAGACAGGCTAACCTATTTAGAAGAGGGCAGGTGACCAAAGCACAGAGGTAAGTCCAAAACATGGAGGCCTGGGAGAAGGGTCAGAAATAGGGGAGGGGGAGCATGGGCTGTAATACCAGGGATCAAAGAGGGTCAAGACAGAACTGGGTGGTAAAAATCAAATCAGTATCTTCAAAGTCTGTATACTAATGCAAGTATGGGGAATAAGCAGGAAGAATTCATAATGCTAGTAAATGAACACAACTATAACGTAGTTGGCATCACAGAGACTTGGTGGGATAAGACACATGACTGGAATATTGGTATAGAAGGGCATACATAGTGCAGGAAGAAGAGTCTGGGAAAAAAGGGAGGAGGTGTTGCCTTATATATAAAAATGTATACACTTGGTCTGAGGTTGAGATGGAAATAGGAGAGAGTCCCTGGGTAAGGATAAAAGAGGTAAAAAACAAGGGTGTCTACTACAGACTGCCTAACCAGGAAGAGGAGGTGGATGAGGCTTTTTTTAAACAACAAACAAAAAAGCACAGAATTTGATGGTGATGGGGCAGTTCAACTACCCAGACATCTGCTGGGAAAATAACACAACAGGGTACAGATTATTCGACAAGTTCTTGGAATGTATTGGAGACATTTTTTTTTTCATTCCAGAAGGTGGAGAAAGCTGCTAGGGGAGAGGCTATTCTAGATTTGATTTTGAGAAATAGGAAGGAAAATGGAAGCAGCTTGGGTGATAGTGATCATTAAATGAGAGAGTTCATGATTCTAAGGACTGGTAGGAGGGAAAACAGCAAACTAAAGTCATCTTCAATTGTTTTTCCTCTTAGACTTGCTTCCCACGGGATCTTACCTACCAACTCTCTCAGTTTGTTAAAGTCTGCCTTCTTGATATCCATGGCACAAGAGCAAACTATTCCACGGAGTAGGAAAGATAGGAAGTATGGGAAGACCACCCTGGCTTATCTTGTATCATCTTTAATACCTAAAAATCATAAAAGAGTCCTACAAAAAGTGGAAATTAGATCAAATTACAAATGATGAATATAAACAAATAACATAAGTATGCAGGGGCAAAATTAGAAAGGTCAAGGCACAAAGCGAGATTAAACTAGCTAGAGACATAAAGGGTAACAAGAAAACATTCTACAAATACAATAGAAGCAAGTGGAAGACCAAGGACAAGGTAGGCCCATTACTCAATGAAGAGGGAAAAGCAATAACAGAAAATGTGGAAATGACAGAAGTGCTTAATGACTTCTTTGTTTCGCTTTTCACCAAGAAGGTTGGTGGCAATTGTTCACCTAATATAGTTAATGCCAGTGAAAATGAGGTAGGATCAGAGGCTAAAATAGGGAAAATACAAGTCATCAGGGCCTGGTGGAATGTATACTCAAGGAGCTGACTGAGGAGATATCCGAACCATTAATTATTATCTTTGAAATGTCATGGAATATGGGAGAGATTCCAGAAGACTGGGAAAGTGCACATATAGTGCCTATCTATAAAAAGGGAAATAAGGGCAATCCAGGGAATTACAGACCAGTCAGCTTAACTTCTGTACATGGAAAGACAATGAAGCAAATAATTAAGGAAACCATTTGCAAACATCTAGAAGATAATAATATAGTCGGCATGGATTTGTCAAGAACAAATCATAGCTTTCTTGGACAGGGTAACAAGTCTTTGGATGGGGGAAGTGGTAGATGTGGTATATCTAGTCTTTAGTCAGGCTTTTTATACCATCTTGCATGACCTTCTCATTATCAAACTAGGAAAATACAACCTAGATTGATCTACTATAAGATGGGTGCATAACTGGTTGGATAACCGTTCCCAGAGAGTATTTATCCATGGTTCACAGTCATGCTGAAAGGGCATAACTAGTGGGGTTTTGCAGGGATGAGTTCTGGGTCTGGTTCTGTTCCGTATCTTCATCAACGATTTAGCTTATGCCATAGAGAATACACTTAAAATGTTTGCGGATGATACCAAGTTGAGAGGGGTTGCAAGTGCTTTGGAGAATAGGATGAAAATCCAAAACGATCGGGACAAACTAGATAAATCGTCTGAAGTAAATAAGATGAAATTCAATAAAGACAAATGCAAAGTGCTCCACTTAGGAAGGAGCAATTAGTTGCACACATGCAAAATGGGAAATGACTGCCTAGGAAGGAGTACTGCAGAAAGGATCTAGGGGTTATAGTGGACTATAAGCTAAATATGAGTCAACAGTGTAACACTGTTGCAAAAAAACAACAACATCATTCTGGGATGTATTAGCAGCAGTGTTGTAAGCAAGACACGAGAAGTAATTGTTCCACTCTATTCCGCACTGTTTAGGTCTCAAATGAAATATTGTATCCAGTTCTGGGCACCACATTTCAGGAACGAAGTGAACAAATTGGAGAAATTCCAGAGAAGAGCAACAAAAATGATTAAAGGTTTAGAAAACATGACCTATGAGGGAAGATTGAAAGAACTGGGTTTGTTTAGTCTGGAGAAGAGAAGATTGAGTGGGGACATGATAACAGTTTTCAAGTACCTAAAATGCTGTTACGAGAAGAAGGGAGAAAAATTATTCTCCTTAACCTCTGAGGAGAGGACAAGAAGCAATGGGCTTAAAGGGAGGTTTAGATTGGACCTTAGGAAAAACTTCCAAACTGCCAGGGTGGCTAGGCACTGGAATTAATTGCCTAGGGAGATTGTGGAATCTCTATCATTGGATATTTTTAGGAGCAGATTGGACAGACACCCTCAAGGTCTCTTCCAGTCCTATGATTCTATGGTTTTAATTCCCTTTTCATTTCAAATAACTCACTGTTTTAGGTAAAAACAATATATAAAGCAGATTTATTAAGTGATTGGAAGTAATAACATATACAAAAAAATTGGTTATCTTAGAAGTAAACAAAATCACAACCTAAGTTCTATAAATCAGAGAGGGTTTGAATCAAGCTGTGTCTCACCCTGATAATACGAACAGTCAACCAATCTTCCATGCAAAGGCTAGACATCCCTTCAGACTGGGACCACATCCCCAGTTCGATCCAAGTGGGTCATATCGCCTTGCATTCTTTCATAAATTTAGGTGCAAAAATGATACATGCACAGAAATAGGATAATGATATTCAGCAAACCATAATTTTCCCAGTGATATGTTACATGACATACTTTGTATAAATTATATCATAAACATTTCATAATGGTAAATATTGTGATGCCAAGGTGTTGGTTTGGTGCACAGAGTGTCATGTCTCCCAGCTTAGTTTGCTCCAGGAGTGTTATACAAAAATGACACACGAATGGCATACAAATAAGGTAGTCATATTCAGGAAACCACAACTTTTCCACTGACAACTAACATGACATATTTTGTACAAGATTTGTTGCAACTATATAGCAGTGGTGAATATAGGTGTGCAAGAATGTTGCTTTGGGGTACAGAGTGTCACAACAATATATCTATAGAACTAGAGCTCTCTGAGATCAAATTTTGTATGTTTATATAAGATGTAGATCCATAAAATTTTTATATAAGATGTAGATCCATGAAAAAGACTACATTCTGACCTGTACCACAAGAGAAAAGCAAGCTGAGGTACAGAGTGAAGGAAAATGAGAATGCTTCCCCTACCATCCAACACATGCGCAATATGTGACCCCCTGAAAAAGTCCCTCTCACTTTACTTGTTCAGAAAATGTCACCTGCACTTTCGGTTTGTCAGACCTCAGCCTCACACACATACTGGATCAACAGACCTTGCCAGCATGTTAAAGAAGTACGGATTGGACGAATGGAGTTTAAGATGGATAGAAAGCTGGCTAGATCATCAGGCTCAATGGGTAGTGATCAATGGCTTGATGTCTTTGTGACGGGTTGGATCACAGAAACCCCCTTGGGAGCTGCCACCAGATGTGCAAAGACTACCCCTGCTTCTGCTTTCCCTGCCAACTCAGGACTCCAGCACCCTGTCTTGCTGAGCCAGACACTCCCGTCTGACTCCAAACACAGACCCAGGGTCTGAATCACTTGTCCCAAAGCTGCAAGTTTACCTGAAAACAGCTCGCAGTAGCGTGCTTGTCTTTAGCACTCAGATGCCCAACTCCCAATTGGGTCTAAACCCAGATAAATCCGTTTTACCCTGCATAAAGTTTATGCAGGGCAAACTCATAAATTGTTCGCCCTCTATAACACTGATAGAGAGATATGCACAGTTGTTTGCTCCCCCAGGTATTAATACATACTCTGAGTGAATTACTAAATAGAAAGTGATTTTATTAAATACAGACAGTAGGATTTAAGTGGTTCAAAGTAGTAACAGACAGAACAAAGTAAGTCACCAAGCAAAATAAAATAAAATGCGCAGATCTATGCCTAATCAAACTGAATATAGATAATTTCCTCACCAGTTCCAGAGTGCTCCCTTTTACAGGCTAAGCTCCTTTTAGCCTGGGTCCAGCAATCACTCACACCCCCTGTAGTTACTGTCCTTTGTTTCAGTCTCCTTCAAGTATCCTGGGGGGGGTGGAGAGGCTCCTTCTTTAGCCAGCTGAAGACAACCTGGAGGGGTCTCCCATAGGTTTAAGTAGACTCTCTCTTGTGGGTGGAGACCCCCCTCCTCCCTCCTATGCAAAGCCCAGCTCCAAGATGGAGTTTTGGAGTCACCTGGGCAAGTCACATGCCCCTGCATGACTCAGTCTTTGCAGGCCGACGCCATTGTCCACATGGCATCTTGCATGTCTCCAGGAAGACTTCTCATGTGGATTGGAGCATTCCAAGATGCATTGTTCCCTAAGTGTCTCCTGATCAGGTACTTAACCTGGCAAATTCCTTCCTAAAGAAGCTGACCAAATGCCTCACAAAGCTTACTTAGAAATCAGGCAAGCATACAGCCCATATTCTTAACCTCGAGTAGAAAATGATATATATGTACAAATAGGATGAATAGATATAGTAGACCATAACCCTTACGGAGATATGTTACATGGCACAGGCAGCACAAAACATATTCCAGTTATGTCATACATACATTTATAAGCACCCCCTCCCCATAAAGCCTTATGGGGTACACTGTCACAGTCTTGTTGGCAGCCGGTATCAAATGGAGTGCCCCAAGGGTCAGTCCTACAGCTGATTTTGTTCAACATCTTCATTAATGATCTGGATGATGGGATGGATTACACTCTCAGCAAGTTCTCAGATGATACTAAGCTGGTGGATAAAGTAGATATGCTGGAGGGTAGGGATATGGTCCAGAGAGATATAGAGAAATTGAAGGAGTGGGCCCAAAAAAATCTGATGAGGTTCAACAAGGACAAGTGCAGAGTCCTGCACTTAGGACGAAAGAATCCCATGCACCGCTACAGGCTGGGGACTGACTGGTTAAGCAGCAGTTCAGCAGAAAAGGACCTGTGGATTAGAATAATAGAATCATAGAATATCAGGATTGGAAGGGACCTCAGGAGGTCATCTAGTCCAACTCCCTGCTCAAAGCAGGACCAATCCCCAACTAGTGAATGAGAACCTGGATATGATTCAACAGTGTGTCCTTGTTGCCAAGAACGCTAACAGAATATTGGGCTTCATTAGTAGGAGCATTGCCAGCAGATCGAGGGAAGTGCTATTCCCCTGCTATTCGGCACCGGTGAGGCCAAATCTGGATTATTGTACCCAGTTTTGGGCCCCCCACCACAAAAAGGATGTGGACAAATAGGAGAGAATGTGCTTAATGGGGGGTGGTTCTATGTTCACGTATGTGGGCAGAGAGATGGGACGAAACCTAGTAGAACAGGGTCACCTTGCCTCTGCAATTCTGGGGAGCACTTTCCAAGGGAGAGACAAATCTCCTCCCTGACCCCAAACTGTCACTGCCTGGTTCAGGACACCCCAGCTGGGTCATTCCAGGAACTTGAGCACTCAGGGAAACACAGAGGTCAGGGGTGAATGAGTCACATTTGGGTGAAGAGAACATCTTGTGGACACCTCCCTGCCCAGCCACATTCCCCTTCCCCTCACAGTCCCCAAGCATCTGGGTAGCAGTTTGAGGTTTGCTATCACAGTCCCACTGCTGCTCCTGTTCACAGTGAGATGGAGAATAGAGTAGCTGAAGTTGATGTATCTTAGGTCGACTTACCTCAAGTCCTTATGATGCGGGGTTGACTGCCGCCACTCCCCTGTCGACTCTGCTTCCACCTCTTGCCGTGATGGAGTACAGGAATCGACAGCAGAGTGATCGGGGATCGATTTATCATGTCTACATCCCGCTGATCAATCACTACCAGCCGATCGGTGGGTAGTGTAGTCGTAACATAAGTATAAGATGAGTCGGTCTAATATTTATTTATTTTTCTTTCTTTTATATAAGAATTAGATTACAGTGCTCCTGTCAGCTATTTGCTAAATAATCTGCCCCCAAAATTAGAGTTTTGAGTGCCTAAGTAGCCCCTTGAATCATGGTTAAAGTTGTCACCCTTACCAAAATCTGAAATGGCTCCCTTGCAGCTGGGGGAAGGACATGGAGATGATGCAGCGAGTGATAAGGGGACAGGAGGAGCAAGTGACAGGGGCATGGCCTTTGGGGGGGGAAGAGGCAGAGCAGGGATAGGGCCTTGGTGGAAGAGGTGGGGTAAGGGGTGGGGTCTTGGGGTCAAGTTACCAGCAATTTGAAAGCTGTCAACTCAGTGAGTTGTACGCAGAACAATTCCCCAGTTTGTCATGCTAAGGCAGCACAGTAAGGTCAAAAAAGGGTTTAATGTCTCTCTGACTGTCCAGTATGTGATCCAGGGAACAGGGCCCAGCACCATGTCACAAGCCAGCAGTGCACAGAGCTTGGTCTGAGGGCAAGAGCACTATAAGAAAACATTAGGCCCCTTATGAGTAAAGAGCTGGAGCAACCTGTCCCGGATCTGTTTGGTCCTCACACCGAAAATGATGGGATTTAGCATGGGGGGCACCAGGAGGCACACGTTAGCAAAGAGAACGTGGAAATGCAGGGCCACATGGTGGCCAACTCGAGATGCTAGGATAGAGAAGAGACCTGGGATGTAAAAGGCTAAAATGGCACAGAGGTGGGAGCCGCAGGTCCCAAAAGTCTTGAGCCGGGCATCCTTTGTGGGGAGGCTGAAGATGGCCCTGAGAATCTGGGTATAGGACACGGTGATAAAAAACATATCTAGACAGATGACCAAGTTTGCCACAGTGAGGCCGTAGTAACTACTGATGCGGATGTCAGCGCAGGCCAGATTCACCACGGCCATATGCTCGCAGCATGTGTGGGGGATGATGTTGGTTCTGCAATATGGCCACTGTCTTGCGAGCAAGGGACAGGGCAGTGCGAGCATGGCACCACGCAGTACCATGGACAGGCTGATCTTGGCCACCACGTGGTTTGTCAGGGTGGTGGAATGTCTCAGTGGATCACAGATGGCCACGTAGCGATCAAAAGCCATGGCCACGATGATCCCAGACTCCATTGCAAAGAAGGAATGAATGAAGAACATCTGGGTGAGGCAGGCAGTGAAATCTATCTCCCTGGAATTGAACCAGAAGATGCTCAGCATTTTGGGAATTGTGGACGTGCACAGGACGAGGTCAGTGACAGCCAGCATGCAGAGGAAATAGTACATGGGTCCATGGAGGCTCGGCTCCGTCTTCACGATGAACAGGATGATGAAGTTCCCTAAGACAGCTATGACGTACATGATGCAGAAGGGGATGGAGATCCAGACCTGGGCCGCCTCCAGGCCAGGAATGCCCAGCAGGATGAAGGTGGAGGGGTTGGTGAAGTAGGTTGTGTTGGAATCTGACATGGAGTAGGGGAGAAGGTGTCCAACTCTGCGGCAGATCAATGTCTCCTGCATGTACCATATATTCCCCTGCCTTCCTGTAGGTGCCCAGGGTCTAGGGCAATGGTCGCAGTACAAATGCCTAGATGGAGAGACAATGTTAATATGAGACACTACATGCACAACTACATGCCCCCCAACCTGAAGCAAATACTCACCAGCAACCACACACCACACAATAAAAACACTAACCCAGGAACCTATCCTTGCAACAAAGCCCGTTGCCAATTTTGTCTATATATCTATTCAGGGGACACCACCATAGGACCTATTCACATCAGCCACACTATCAGAGGCTTGTTCATCTGCACATCTACCAATGTGATATATGCCATCATGTGCCAGCAATGCCCCTCTGCCATGTACATTGGCCAAACCAGACAGTCTCTACGCAAAAGAATAAATGGACACAAATCAGACGTCAAGAATTATAACATTCAAAAACCTGTTGGAGAACACTTCAACCTCCCTGGCCACTCGATTACAGACTTAAATGTGACAATTCTTCAACAAAAAATCTTAAAAAAGCAGACTCCAATGAGAAACTGCAGAACTGGAATTAATTTGCAAAATGGACCCCATTAAATTAGGCTTGAATAAAGACTGCGAGTGGATGAGTCATTACACAAACTAAAAACTATTTCCCAATGCTAATTTTCCCCCTACTGTTACTCACACCTTCTTGTCAACTGTTGGAAATGGGCCATCCTGATTATCATTACAAAAGTTTTTTTTCTTCTCCTGATAATAACCCACCTTAATCGATTAGTCTCATTAGAGTTGGGCAACCCCCATTTTTTTCATGTTCTCTGTATATATATATATTTTTTTCCTACTGTATTTTCCACTGAATGCAACTGATGAAGGGGGCTTTAGCCCCCAAAAGATTATGCCCAAATAAATTTGTTATTCTCAAAGGTGCCACAAGTACTCCTGTTCTTTTTTGCTGATACAGACTAACATGGCTACCACTCTGAAAAATACAGACAGTAATTAAGGGGAGGAAAGCAACATGTATCAAAGAGAAAGGACACTTGTTAATTTTGCAGTAAAAGTAGATGTGTTCAAGAAATATTTTTTTCTGAAGCAGTATCAAGTGCTCCTATCACCTGAGGTGATGAAATACTTTCCAGTGCATTAGCAGTCAAGGAGGATTTTAAACATCATCTACAGTAGTACATTAGAATTACGAACACAAGTTGCAAACTCCCAGATCAACCACACACCTCATTCGGAACCAGATGTATGCAATGATGCAGCAACAGAGCAAAAAAAAAAAAAGGGTAAATAGAGGACAGTTCTGTATTAAATGTAAACTATAACAAAATAAAGGGAGAGGTTATTTAAAATATTTGACAGGGTGAGGAAAAATAGGGAAAAAATCCTGGTATGGGATTAGTTAAAAAAAATGTCGAGGAATATAATTAATGCCAGACAACAGCATGGTTTATGGAAAACAGGTTTTGTCAAATAAATCTGATTTCATCCTTTAATGAGAGCACATGTTTGGTTGATCAAGGGAATGATGCAGATACAATAGACGTTGATTTCTCTGAGGCATTTGATTTAGTAGGGAAAATGTGCAGATAAAAACTGAACACAATGCAATAGCAGTGGAGTACATGTTAAATGGATTAAAAACTGGATAATCAACGTATCTCAGAAGGCAGTTATCAGTGGGTCATTGTCAGGGAATGGAGGTGTTTCTAGTGGTGTTCTGCAGGGATCAGTTTTAGGCATCATGCTATTCCATATTTTCATCAATGATATGGAGAAGGGAGAAAGCCCTGTGTACTAAGGGGCTCTGAAATCTAGCAGAGAAAGGAAGAGCAAGACCCAATGGCTGGAAGCTGAAGCCAGACAAAGTCCAGTTGGAAATAAGGGCCAAAGGCTTAGCACTGAAGATGATTAATTGTTGGAACACACTGCAAATGGAAGTGGTGGATTCTCCAACTTCCCATCGTCTACAGATGCAGTCTGAATGCTTTTCTGGAAAATCTACTTTAGGGCTTCTCCACACTGAAAGCACTACAGCGGTGCTGCTGTAGCACTCCATTGTAGACACTACTTACACTGATGGCAGGGGTTCTCCCATCAGCGTAGGTGATCCACCTGCCTGAGAGGTGGTAGCTAGGTAGATGGAAGAATTCTTCTATTGACCTCATGCTGTCTACACTGGGCTTTGTTTGATACAGCTGCATCTCTCAGGGGTGTGGATTGTTTTTGCTCTTTCAAAAAACGAGAATTGAATGTTAAGTTGCATTATCAGAGGCATAGCATGCAAGTCACGAGAGGTGATATTACCACTCTACTTGTCGCTCATTGGTCCTCATCTGGAGTACTGTGCCCAGTTTTGGTCACTGCTGTATACAAAGGATGCAGAATAACTGTACAGGATCCAGAGGCAAGTGACAAAGGTGATGAAAGGGAGGGAGTACAAGCCATATGAGCAAGCTGAAGAAACCGGATATGTTTAGTTTCTAAAGGAGTAGATTGGGAGAGGACACAATAGCAGTGTTCAAAATTTGAAAGGCTTCATAAAAATGTGGAGGAAAGTTATTTGCTCTTGTTGCAAAGGAAAGGACAAGAGGCAATGGGTTTAAACTACAGCATAGAAGATTTAGATGAAATCTCAGGAAGAACTTCCTAACATAAGAACAGTAGGACAAAGGAACAGATGACTGGGAAGGTCATTCAATCTCCTTCGCTGGAGGTTTTCCAAAGGAGGTGGATAACTATCTGTCTGGCATGACTAAGATACATGAAATTCTGCATCTTGGCAGGGGTCAGATTAGATGACCATTGCAGTCCCTTCGAACCCTATGGCTCTAAGAGTTCATAATGTAAAATCCTAGTGTAGACCAGGTCTTAGTCAAACACAAGCCATGGAGCTCAATACAGGGGCAACTGGGTGAAATGTAATGGCCTGTGTTATACAGGAGGTCAGACTGGATGCTCTTATAGTCTCTTCTGACCTTAAACCCTAAGAATCTATCAATAAAGAAAGTAGATCAGGCATTCATATTTACTGTATATCATACCACACAAACAAGGAAACATGGGATTATATTGAAAGTCTGAACATATAACATTGAGAAAAGGAAATTGTTTACATAATCCATAGTTAGCCTGTGGAACTTCTTGCCACCATCATTATTGGAAAGAAGAGCTTAGCTGGATGGGATTCACAAATGGATTGGCCATTGGGGGTCGTGCTGATGGCACCAACTTTAGTTAAGACTGTCTGACATCTTCAGTTAGGAGACCTCATTTCTATTCCTTATAAGTTTGCCAATTTTAATCATTTGGACTGAAATTTCCCATGCTGGGTGTCTGCATGTGGCTGAATTGTTTTTTTTTTTTTTTTTTAATATTCAAGCAGAACAATACAGCCAACTTCTTGAATTAAGTTAGAAGAGAAGATGTTTTGCCTATGATGAAAAATTCTTATAATTGTTCCAGTGAAGATCCGGAGCACCTCCATGGTTTCCAGCAGATAAAAAGTCAGGTAACAGTTCCCCCACACACCCCACCCCATGCACCTTTTAACTACCAGAGCCCTGAAATTTAAGAAGAAGATAGTGTCTGTGCATTAACACACTGTTGGCTCCTGAGGTCTTTACTCAGTTCTTACTCCAAGGGGCGTTCTGATTCAGTGGCACCTGAGCAAACTACAGGCTACAGCCTCAGAATTTGGCCTTGTATCACACATCCATTAACACCTTTCATCGTGAAGGATCCCCTGTGCCACTGAAATGCAGCCAGATTTGGGCTGGAGGCCATCAGCCATGGGGACACAGCAAAGAGGGACATTCTGGCCCGTGATATTGGAGCAAGCTCATGTCCTGTGGAAAGGGCCCAGGTATGTTTAATGGCTGTGCAGAGTGGAAAAGACCACAGACTTACATTCTCTCTCATCACGCCCATGTTGCAGTGCGTTTGTCGAGCAGGTGAGCTCCTCAGCAAGAGATGGGTAGCTGTGAATTCTGAGACAGACGTGTCTTCCCTGGGAATCCCTCTCAGATAGTCGTGTCCCGCATCTCTCTCACTCCAGCATCCGCAGCAACATTGCACAACGGGATGTGCACTGGTTATATTATAGCTGTATGCAATCTCAGTGGGGTTCACTCAGCATCTAGGGGAGAAAAGGAATCTGGATGTTAACAGGCTGGACATAAGCCTCTCTGCACCTCTGTGCTGTTTATCCAGCTTTATCAGTAAACAGTAATTAAGGGGTCATCCTAAGGGAGATGAGAACACTTGGGCTCTGTGCTGAGTCAGAGAGGAATTGGCTGTTCTGTGTATTTGTGTATATTGAAACAATATATAGTTGATTAGAATTAAAACTGGGATTAATCTTAGGTCTCCATAGGGTCTGATACCCTGTACATGCCAAAGTGGCTGGGTAGATTGTTGACAGAATGATCTAGAGCAAGGTGATTAAGGGGAAATATGAGCAGTTTCTGTAGGCACTCAGAGCTCTCTAAGGTATCATAGGTCACTAATACTCCTCAGTAACGTTTCATTGAAGGATAGTGAATGGGAACATATCCCCATTGTGCAGATAGGTAAACTGAGGGATAGGGAGACATGATTTGGCTAAGGTCACACAGTGAATCACGACAGAACCCAGGAGTCCAGAGTTCTTTTCCTGTAACCATGGTTTCTCTGTCAGTAACTGAGTGCATGACAAGAGCGAAATGGACTGAAGATCTAGCAGGTCCTCTGTGATGTGTTGGTTTGTCGGTCTTCCCCTGTGTGCAACCTGGAAGTGCAGTACCTCTGAGCCCTCGGGCATACCAATCTCAGCCCTCTATCACATGATGAGGCTATGAGAAGTTGCAATCCTCTCCAGGTCTTCCACTTACACAGCCATACTCTGACAGGAATCCACCCAGCTGCCGTTACAAGAATACTTTCACCAGTCACTCATGAACCAACAATAGCGGGCCACCAGAAAGTTCCCCCCAGCTCGCCAGCCTAGGACCCAGAGCTGTATTGTCTTGTCCTGGTCAGAAGCTTGATCAGTTGCAAGTTTATAACCCAGTGTGCCCCTCCCTCAATGCGGAGAGGACAATGCACTAGCCCGTCTTCCTGAGACACTGAGGGCTTTAGCTTCCTTGACCATGGTATGCTGTTCCAGGAAGAAGTACTGTTAAGCAGAAATGGGGACCAACTATTAAGGAAGGGAAGAGCATATCTGGATACATACAGACCGGGTAACCTAGTGAGGAGGACTTTAAACTAAGTTAGAAGGGGGCAGGTGACCAAAGCCCACAGGTAAGTCAAAAATATTGAGGCCTGGGAGAAGGATCAGCAATTGGGGAGGGGGAGCATGGCCTGTAATAGCAGGGATCAAAGAGGGTCAAGACAGAACTGGGTGGGGTAAAATCAGTATCTAAAATGTCTGTATACTAATGCCAGAAGTATGGGGAATAAGCAGGAAGAATTCATAATACTAGTAAATGAACACAACTATAATATAGTTGGCACCACAGAGGCTTGGTGGGATAATACACATAACTGTAATATTGGTATATAAGGGTACGGCTAGCTAGCTCAGGAAGGAGAGGCCAGAAGAAAGGGAGAAGATGTTGCCTTATATATTAAAATTGTATACACTTGGTCTGAGGTTGAGATGGAAATAGGAAACAGACTTGTACTAAGTCTCTGGGTAAGGATAAAAGGGGTAAAAAACAAGGGTGCTATCATTGTAGGGGTCTACTATAGACCGCCTAACCAGGAAGAAGAAGTGAATGAGCCTTTTTATAAACAACAAACAAAAACATCCAAAGTACAGGATTTGATGGTGATGGGGCACTTCAACTACCCAGACATCTGCTGGGAAAATAACACAGCAAGGCACAGATTATCCGAAAAGTTCTTGGAATGCATTGGAGACTATTTTTTTTATTCCAGAAGGTGGAGAAAGCTACTAGGGGAGAGGCTGCTCTAGATTTGATTCAGACAAATAGGGAGGAACTGATTGAGTATTTGAAAGTGGAAGGCAGCTTGAGTGAAAGTGATCATGTTCATGATTCCAAGGAATGGTAGGCGGGAGAACAGCAAAATAAAGACAATGAATTTCAAGAAGGCAGACTTTAGAAATCTCAGGGAGTTGGTAGGTAACATCCCATGGGAAGCAAGTCTAAGAGGAAATACAATTGAAGACAGTTAGCAGTTTTAAAAAGAAACATTGTTAATTGCAGAGGAGCACACTATTCTATGGTGTAGAAAAGATAGGAGGTATGGAAGAGACCATCTTGGCTTAACCAGGAGATCTTCATTGATCTAAAAATCAAAAAAAGAGTCATACAAAAAGTGGAAACTCGGTCAAATTACAAAGAATGAATATAAATAAATAAGACAAGTATGTAAGGGCAAAATTAGAAAGGCTAAGGTACAAAATGAGATCAAACTAGCTAGAGACATAGAGGGTAATAAGAAAACATTCTACAAATACATTAGACACAAGAGGAAGACCAAGAATAGCATAGGCCCATTAGTCAATGAGGAGTGAAGAATAACAGAAAATGTGGAAATGACAGAGGTGCTTAATGACTTCTTTGTTTCAGTTTTCACCAAGAAGGCTGGTTGCGACTTTTCACCTAATGTAGTGAATGCCAGTGAAAATTAGATAGGATCAGAGGCTAAAATAGGGAAAGAACAGGTTAAAAATATTTAGACAAGTTAGATGTCTTCAAGTCCCCATTGCCTGATGAAATGATCCTAGAATACTAAAAGAGCTGACTGAGGTGATATCCGAGGCTCTAGCTATTATCTTTGAAAAGTCATGGAATATGGGAGAGATTCCAGAAGAGTGGAAAAGGGCAAATACAGTGCCCATTTATAAAAAGGGAAATAAGGACAATCCAGGAAATTAAACACCAGTCAGCTTAACTTCTGTACCCGGTAAGATAATGGAGCAAATAATTAAAATAATAATTATAGAATCCATTTGCAAACATCTAGAAGATAACAAGGTGATAAGCAATAGTCAGCATGGATTTGTCAAGAATGAATCATGTCAAACCAACCTGATAGCTTTCTTTGACAGAGTATGGCTAGGGTGGCGGTAGATGTAGTATATCTAGACTTTAATAAGGCTTTAAATACAGTCTTGCATGACTTTCTCATTAACAAACTAGGGAAATGCAACCTAGATTGATCTACTATATTATCTACAGAAACACAAATTTTGTGTGATTATAAAATATAGCAAACAGATCAAAGCATATTTCCTAGCAAATATACAGAACTTTAAACTTAGCCTAACATACTAGAGAGATGGGATTTGAAGAAGCAATTTCTCACCCTCTGATGATAAAAGCAGTTCACCACGTTTTCATATGCAACCGTTATCTTTGTTGATGAGCCATCAGCAATGTCTAGTTTCTTCATGTTTGGACCCAAAAGGCTAGTTGTGGGTGTTACCCGGAGTAAGCACATTTGAAATATAGATACATAGTCAATATTCACAACTTCAGGTGCAAAATTGATATATGCATGCCAATAGGATAATCATATTCAGCAAACCATAACTTTTCCAATGACACCTCTCAAGACATATCTTGTACCACAGGTATCATAATTATGTCATAATCACATCTCATAATCACACCACTATGTTGAATGCTGAGATTCCCATGTGGCCCCTTGACACTGTTTCTCTGTTCCCTTGGCTACAGAGCCCCCTGTTGAATACTGAGATTCCCATGTGGTCCCTTGACACTGTTTCTCTGTGCCCTTGGCTACAGAGCCCCCCATTGTAAGGAACAGGATTAGGCTACAGACAGCCAAATAAATAAGTAACTGGCTCGCAGAGTCACTGGGTAACCGAGGGACAGCCCTCACAGAGCGTCTCCTCCTCATGTTCAAGCATGAGACATGCACACGCTCTAAGCAAGGCCATGCACATTCTTAATAGTAAGGGATGTGTCACAACCCAGCTTGAAATGCCTGCTGCTAGCTCTCTATAGGGTCAAACAACACCCTCCCCCAGATCCAGATGTCCCCAAACTTGGTGATGATGAAAATTTGGATGCCGGGTCTGAGGTCTGTCTCCAGTGCTAGAGCAGCTCTCATTGCTCATGGAGTGGGTGGGGGGTCAGGATCAGACCGAGAGGCAGCCCAGCAGGGCTCTGTTCAGCCAGGCAATGCTGTCCAGATCCTTTGTTTTCTGAAAGCATGTCCTCATTCCCCCACCTTACTGCCAAGCTTCAGGAGGAGCAAAGAACTCACTTGAGAAAAGATGCTGTGCTAATCATAGAATCATAGAATATCAGGGTTGGAAGAAACCTCAGGAGGTCATCTAGTCCAACCCCCTACTCAAACAGGATCAACCCCAACGAAATCATCCCAGCCGGGCTTTAAAAAACCTTTAAGGATGGAAATTCCCCACCTCGCTAGGTAACCCATTCCAGTGCTTCACCACCATCCTAGGGAAATAGTTTTTCCTAATATCCAACCTAGACCTCCCCCACTGCAACTTGAGACCATTACTCCTTGTTCTGTCATCAGGTACCTCTGAGAACAGTCTAGATCAATCCTCCTTGGAACCCCCTTTCAGGTAGGTGAAGGCTGCTATCAAATCCCCCCTCACTCTTCTCTTCTGCAGACTACATGACCCCACTTGGAACAGCATCTCCTCATAAGCCATATACTCCAGCCCCCTAATCATCTTAGTTGCCCTCCTTTTGACGCTCCTCAATTTGTCCACATACCTTCTGTACTGGGGGTCCAAAACTGCATGCAAGACTCCAGATGTGGCCCCACCAGTGCTGAATAGAGGGGAATAATTACTTCCCTCAATCTTCTGGCAATGCTCAAATTAATGCAGCCCAATATGCCGTTAGCCTTCTTGGCAACAAGGGCACATTGCTGACTCATATCCAGCTTCTCATCCACTGTAATTCCCAGGTCCTTTTCTGCAGAACTGCTGTTTAGCCAATCAGTCCCCAGCCTGTAGCAGTGCATGGGATTCTTCCATCCTATAGGCTTCATCACTAAGGGGTTTGGGGAAAAGTTCAAGTTCTCCACCCAGTGCCCCCAAACCATCCTAGTGAGGGACACCAAGATGAAATCTCTGTAATGCATATAGCTATGGCTCCAAATATTGTAGCACCCGAGCGCCTCCTAATCTCTAAAATATTTATCAGAACAATACCCCACGCAGTAGGGCCATGCAATTAACACCACTGTGCAGAGTCAAACGTTCCTAGATCTGAAGGTCAGAAGGCACCACTGTGATTACCTAGCCTGACCCCTGCATAGCACAAGCAAGAGGCCTGCCCTAAAATAAGTCCCAGGGCAGAGCTGTTATAACAACATCCTGCCTTGATTTAACAATTGTCATTGCTGGAGAATCTACCACAGTCCTTGGTAAATTGTTCCAATGGTTTATTACCCTCATTGTTAAAAGAATTACGCTTTAGTTCAAGTCTGAATGTGTCTAGCTTCAGTTTTCAATCATTGGATCACTTTATAACTTTCTCTGATAGATCGAAGAGCCCTTTGTTAAACGTTGTTGCCCATGAAGGTATTTACAGACTGTGATCAAGTCACCCCCTAATCTTCTCTTTGTTTAGCTAAATCGATTAAGCTCCTTGAGTCTATAACTACAAGGCACATTTTCTAATCATTAAATATTCTCAAGGTTCTTCTCTGAACCTCCTCCAATTTATCAACTTCCTACATGAACTGTGGACACCAGAATTGGACCAATATTCCACCAGTGGTGACACCAATGACAAATACAGAGGTATAAAAAACTCTCTGTTGCTAATCGAGATTGCTCTGGTTGTACATACCAGATTGCAGTAGCTTTTTCAGCCGTACTGTTGCCCTGGGAGCTCAAGTCCAGCTGATTATCCATTATGATCCCCCAGGTCTTTTTTAGAGTCACTGCTTCGCAGGATTGGGTCCCCCATCTGATATGGATGGCCAGCATCCCTTGTTTCTAGATGTACACCTTTACATTGAGCCATATTAAAACGCATGTTGCTGAGGCACAGAGGGCATAAGTGAGTTGCCCAAGGTCACAGAAGAAGTCTGTGGAAGAGCCTGGAACTGAAGCCAGTTCCTCTGAGTCCCAGGCCAGCACTTTAACCCCTGAACCATCCTTCCTCTCTGGGGCTAGTGGCTGGGGAGGGGGCAGCTGGTGGCTCGGCATGCTGAGATTACCAGAAACTCAGGGAATTAAACTCCTGTGACATCACTAAACAGGAACCGAAGAGCCATTATTTTTCCAGATGATAACACTGAGTTATGGGTTTCTTCTTAATCTACTGAGTGACAATTCCATTTGCCAAGGCACAGAGAGGGGCATAGTGGACTAGGAACTCTACATGAGCACCCAGTGTGACGCAAAATGGGCAAATGGGTGATCCATATGGACATAAGATTTAAAGGGAACTCCTGGGTCAATGAGACCATTTCCCTATTATGGCAGGCGACCCTGGAATACTATCCAGTGCATGAAACCGTGAAACTTCAATTTAAACCGGCTGGCTTGTTTCCCCTCCCAGCTCCTGTTGGGAGGCTGTTTCTGAATCTCCCTCCTCGGATGGTCAGAAACCTCCTTCTCCTTCCCAGCCTCAGTTTGCTCCTCATGACTTTGTCCCCATTTGTTCCTGTGCCAACACTGTCCTTTAGCTTCAGGAGCTCATCTCCCTTCCTGGTGTTTACACACCACCCCCACCAATGTATTTATAGTGAAATCCAATTCACGCTCAGCCTGCATTGTGTTAGGCTAAACCAGCCAAGCTCTTTCATTCTCCTCCAAAGTCAGTCTCTCCATTGCCCTCACAATCTCAGGAGCCTTTCTCCACAGCTGCTCCAGCCTGAATTCATCGTTCTTGAATATGAGTGACCAGAATTGAACAGTTTTTCAGGAAATGTTTCACCAGTGCTTGATATAAGGATATTAAAACTTCCCTGTCTCACTGCCACATTCTAGGGTCTCATCTGCCTTGATCACAACTGCATCACATTGGTGGCTCACAGTCATCCTGAGACTGACTAATATATCCAGGTTTTTCTCCTCCTCCGTTGTTTCCAACGTACCCTCGGCTGTATAAACAGGGACACAGTGAGTAGACGTAGGGAAGACTGAGAGGTGATTTGACGACAGTGTACAAGCACTTTCAGAGGGATGAAATACCAGCTACTAATGGGCTCCTTAATCTAGCAGGGTAATTTATTACAAGAAGCAGTGGCTGGAAACTGAAGCCAGACAAATTAAATTGGGAAATGAGGCACACATTTTTAACAGCAAGGGTGACTAACCAGTCAAGCAAACTGCCAAGGGAGGTGCTGGATTCTCCTGCTATCTCTAAACCAAGACTTGGTGTCTTCCTGGAAGATCCGCTTTAGAGGAATGCATGTCATGCATTAATAGAACACAAGTTATTGGGTTCAAGATGGGGATAAATGGGTGAAATTCTGCAGTTTGTGCCATACAGGAGTTCAGAATTGATCAGTTGTTCTCTAACTTATTTGATCATACTTGCTTCTTTGTGTCTATAAGAGTTTATGCCTTCCCCCAGGCACACAAATATATATACTGATTTATGTGGTGGCATGGCTTCGATTTAATTAGTTTCAGCTTTGTTGTTTTTCACTTGCAGATGTTTTTTTAGTTACACAAATGAGCCAATTATCCCGTGAAATAAGAGCAAAAGCAAAATTGTGATTTTGGTCCCTGCTTACAATGAAATTGGCACGCCGTGCCATAGCAAACAGAGCCAGGTTGAGATGTCTAGGACTTTGTATAATGCTATGCAAGCTTAACAGTAATCCACCAAAATGAAAAGTGCCACCTAGAGACAAACACACAGTGCCGACTGGGGACTGGATGTGTCTGCAGGGATGAGCTTGGCTAGTTATTCACTGATGTGAGTAAAATGTGTACAGGAAGATTTTCCCCTACATTTTCTCATGGCCCCAGCCCTCCAAATACATTCCACACCCCCACCAGGGAAGCCCACCGCCTAGTTTGAGAGCGTGTGGACTAGATGATATAAAGGCTTATTCTGACCTTAAATTCTCTGACTCTATGAATCATTGTCTTGAGCACATCATTATCTTGGATGCAGCTTGAACAAGTTGCTCCTCTGAATGCTGACAGGAATTCAACAAGGATAGACACTGGCCAAGAAGAATTGGGATTGTCACAGTAAAACTGGGATATATGGTTTCTTTATCGTCTAAACCAGGTCCTTTCTGTCCTGGGGAGAATCTTACAATTGTCCCAGTCTTCGAGCTGGGAACAACATCCCATCTATGACAAAAGCTTATCACCAAGCAGCAGTGACTGGACACCTCAGTCTCTGCCCTTCGGGAGCTTGTGACCAGAGCTACACAGACACCCCCAGCCTCCTTAAAACAATGAGGTTTATTAGCAAACAGCACAAAGCATTAGAGAAAATGGTTTTATAATAACAGGCAGCTTCCACTCATGTACATTCATACATCTCATGTATCACTTAAGCTAAGTTAGACAGGCTTCACACTGGAGATAGAGGAACAGAACTGGCCCAACTTTCAGTAAGCCAAGGAACTCTCGGGACCCAGCCTAGTTTCCCTCTGTCTCTGAGAGCATTTTCCCATCTGTTTGCCCCTTTCTTGTGGAAGCAGCCTTTGCTGAAACCTGTGTGAGCCTGGGCCCAGTCACCATAGTGATCAGCCATGTCCGTGTTACAGGGTCAAGGTGTGAAGCTGATCTTTGCCCTTAGACCTTTCTCCCACCCAGACCATCTAAGATGATGCCTCCATGGCCATTGCTCCATTATTTGGCAGTTCGACCCATTCAGCCTCAATGGCTGGCAAACATTAGTCCAGTGACTGTGCTGAAACTCCCTGTGACCCTGTGACACTCCAACACTCTCCTCAGAAATCTACTACTTTCCCCGTACTTTAACCCCCGAGCTCCCCCACATGTGCCACAGACACCACGGTGCTGGAGTCACGGGGCTTCCCAGAATCCAGCTGTCACAGGGGGCTGTGGTAAGAGGCCTTTATAGACAAATGTTAGGAGCATTGCTCTGTGGGACCCTGATATAGACCTGATGTTAGGGTATCAGAACATCTTTGAATGTATTTATCCTCCTGCCACCACAGTGAGGGATGGCAAGGCTATTATTGACCTGTGCAGAGGCCCAGAGACAGCCAATGGCCCACAGTCACACAGGGCAAGGGAATCAAACCCAGCTTTATTGAGTCGCAGAGCAGTACCCAGACCACAGGACCAGCCTTCCAGCCATCTGAGCTGTAACAGTCCCGGCTAGATTCTCTGCTGTACCAGAGGAGCTCCCCCATGTGCTGCAGAGAGCAGGGATGGCAAGGAGCCAGTTACAGAGGTTTGATTCCCTGGCCTGATTTGATTCTCCCCTTCCCTCAGCAGAGTTTAGGGCAGCCTGGGAGCTGGGCTGACCTCCGCCCATCGGTAATGGCTCCCAAGAGCATGGCACACTCTGGCCAAGTTCCTGCAGACTGGGGCCATCCCATAGTGCCCCCTACTTGCCTGAGCTAGAAATTCAGGCACCCTGCCTTTCCCTCAAAGGTCCTTGCAATGACTTACTCTCATCCCGGGATACTTAAAACAAGAACCCCCTTTGTAGGGTCACATTTATTGAGTCTTCTCTAAAGCACGGGCTCTCCTACCTTCCAGCCCCATCTTCCTCCTTTACTCATGAGCTCCTGACCCCAGCAACCTCCTTGCAGGAGTCTGCATTGTTTTAGGCTTGCTGTATTCCCTGCTTCTCCTTTTCCCCAAGACCCCGCCCTCTGCCCAAACTTTTCCCCTGAGACCCCACCCTCTGCTTTTCCTCTTCCCCTTCCCCTGTAGAGCCACCCCCCTGATCAGACCTGAGCTTGATTTGGGTAAGAGCTGCCCAGGGAACCACTGAGGAGAGTCCCAGGCTAACCAGCATCCCTGGTTTGAACATCCTTGGGGTGGGGAGACAAGGTGGGGGCTTCTCTCAGGCAGCTTTTATCATGGCCCGGCTCTGGCTTATAGCCTGGACAGGGGATGGAGCCCTGGGTAATGAGGAGGAGCAGGGGATGGGATCTCAAGGAGGATGACAAGTGGCTGGGGCGAGGTCACAGAGGGGACAGGGCTCTTGCATGTGTCCCGCTTTTGCCTTTTGAGAGGTGGTCACCCTATGGTAAATGTGCTGGACTGGGACAGGAGCTAACCACATCTTTGTTGGGGAGTTGAAGTCCATTTCCACCCCTTTGTATTGCTGGGGCAGCACAATCTGAGGGGAGCTGGGTCTGAGTCTCTTGCTAGGTCTCCTGTGTGTCAGACCCTCACCCACACATGCAGCTCTGCCCTGCCTCGGTGGGGAGTGGCTCAGCAGGTGTGTGGTGTGCAGAGCCATCAATGGGGGAGCTGCAGGGGGTTCTGTGAATGGCTTTTCTTGGGGCTCTGACGTTAGTCATGTCTCTGACACGACTCAGTCACAACCACTTGGCTCAGGGTGTAGGGGAAGGGTGGTATCTGTGGCCCTTGAATAGCCCCTGTCCACAGCTGGTGCAGCCCCCATGGATCATGCAGCACCCGGAGTGCTCAGGAAGGGCCAGGACTGCGACTCCACAACAGTCTTCCCGCTTTTTTCATGGCCCCTTGTTTTTTAACCAGAGACAGAACAGCTACAGACCAGGTGTAATGGGAAACAACGTCCACATCCCTTCTCTTTATTGACTGTATCAGCAAGAATAGTGAGGTTGGAGCAGCCATCGATACTGCTCTTTACTAGCCAACATCTCATCTGTCCCCGGCTCTCCTCAACCACATTCAATTTTTAAATGCTGCTTCCTGTTTGGTTTCTTTCCATCAGTGCACTGCCCTCCCTCAACAGTGTTTGGGGACAAGCCACCACACATTGCTCAAGGACTTAGACCCCACCTGAACCACTACAGAGTGGAGATCAGTAGCTCATGTCGCCTCAGATGTAAGTGTCCAGGAAGGAATAGGTGACCCGTGTTTCTCATGGTCAATATCAGCAGCGCAGGATCCAGGTGATGAACTGCCCCTTTATTTGCTGAACACCCTGATTATTCTCGCACGAAGGTGTTTGCTTTTCACGCTGTACACAATTGGGTTCATCAGGGGTGGGACCAGCAAGTAGACATAGCCCAGGAGAATCTGAAGCAAGTGAGAAGAGCTATTCCCGAATCTGTGTATCACAGACAAGCCAATTTCTGGTGTGAAGAAGAGCAGGACGGCACAGAGGTGGGAGACGCAGGTGTTCAGGGCCCTGAGGCACTCCATGGGGGACGCGACGTTCAGCACTGTTTTGATGATCATCACATAAGAGAGAAAGATGAGCAATGAATCCAACCCAACTGTTAAGAGTTTAACAGACAAGCCATAGATGCTATTGACTGTGATGTCTGAACAAGCCATCTTCATGACCTCCTGATGCAGACAGTAGGAATGGGAGAGGACATTGGCTCGACAGTATTGGAACCGTTTTAGGAGAAATGGGACTGGGAATACTAGGACCACCCCTCTGAGCGCAAACACCAGTCCCATTTTGGCTATTCTTGGCAGAGTTAATATGGAAGCATATCTCAGCGGGTTACAGATTGCAACAAAACGGTCAAAGGCCATCAGCAACAGCATGGAGGATTCAGTTAATGAAAGCGAGTGGATGAAGAAGACCTGGGCAAAACAGGCATCGAGGCTGATCTCCCTATAGTTAAACAAGTATATGCCCAGTATCGTTGGCATGGTGGCTATGGATAAGCCAAGGTCTGTAACGGCCAACATGGAAAGGAAAATATACATAGGCTCATGGAGGCTTGGATCTGTTTTTATAATGAACAGAATGACTGAATTTCCTACTATGGATATAACATACATTAAGCAGAAGGGGATAGCGATCCAGAGATGGGCGTCTTCCTGCCCAGGTGTCCCGGTGAGAAGGAACACTGCAGAGTTGAATTTGGTGTCATTGACAGATGACATAATGTACTAGGCTCGTCCGAGGAGTTTTGAGCTTTCCTTCCTGAAAAGAAAAAGAATAGGAGACTAGATGATATTTAACTAGACATCTTTCTGATCTTAGTGGAAGTCTAGAGAATCCCAGGAGCTGAAGGAAGATAAGCAAAAATATTGTCTTGGATTTTCACCACCAATAGGAAGATAGGCATTGCCAGACTGGATCAGACCTGTAGTCCATACAGCTCAGTATCCAGTGGCTAGTTCCAGATGCTAGAG
The DNA here is from genome assembly GCF_027887155.1 of Malaclemys terrapin pileata. Taxonomy (NCBI): domain Eukaryota; kingdom Metazoa; phylum Chordata; order Testudines; family Emydidae; genus Malaclemys; species Malaclemys terrapin. The sequence goes on along the minus strand of NC_071505.1, from coordinate 348,831,959 downwards.
AGGACTGTCCAAGAAACTCTGTAATAGGCAGGAAATGTTTCTGTCTGACACCCATTAGTTCGAGACATATTTAGTGGTATAATCAGGAAGGTTTACAGCCCTTAGAAGACTCTTTTAAAAACCCTCATTATTGTAATTTAATTTTCTGCTTAGCCATATGAACATCCCATCCCTCTTTGAATCTTGCTAAGTTTTTGGCACCATTGATATCTTGTGGCTGTGAGTTCCATAACCTACTTGAGCACTGTGTGATTTTACAAGTGTGACTTTACCGCACACAAAACAGTGTCTTGCCCTTCATGTCTGAGTGTGCCCCAATGTATCATGACATGTGTAAACACATTGCAAATGCATGGTGAAAATGGTCATTGTATTTATCTGTCCTGCATAGAAGCTATTTATAAACATGTTTCATTGCCTCATTATATACTTTTTTTTTATTGTGTCCACTCCTGAGAGTCCAAATTATCTCACTGCCTCTTTCCAGTACATTGGATAAATTCATAGGTTCAGGTTCTGAATTCAGTAACATTTACATCTACAGTGTAACTCCATATTTACATGTGCAAATTCGATCAGAACAGAGCTGTATTAACTTTCCCTTACCAAACGATCCCGGTGATACACTGTGACCCCCAACAATTCCTCCAAGAGAAGCTGAAGTGCTTTTCCTGGTCAGCATTTACAAAATCTAGAGAGTTCGATCATCCTGCAGGCTATTCTACCTCCTCACAGGACCTGCATCCTTTCCCTGTGCAAGTGTCTGTATATTCCTGGTAAGTAACAAGCCTGTATCCGGAGTGATAACAGACATTGGGGTCAGTGTAGATAATTCTGAGTCCCTGAGCTCTCACTCTCTATTATATAAACAACAAGGAGTCTGAGGGCACCTTAAAGACTAAGGTTTGTCCACACTAACCCCCCATCTCGAACTAAGGTACGCAAATTCAGCTACGTTAATAACGTAGCTGAATTCGAAGTACCTTAGTTCGAACTTACCGCGGGTCCAGATGCAGCAGGCAGGCTCCCCCGTCGATGCTGTGTACTTCTCTCGCCGAGCTGGAGTACCGGCGTTGACGGCGAGCACTTCTGGGATCGATACGGGATCGATTTATCGCGTCTAGACAAGATGCAATAAATCAATCCCAGAAGATCGATTGCTTACCGCCGGACCCGGAGGTAAGTGTAGATGCATCCGAAGAAGTGAGGTTTTTACCCATGAAAGCTTATGCCCAAATAAATCTGTTAGTCTTTAAGGTGCCACCAGACTCCTTGTTGTTTTTGTAGATACAGACTAACACGGCTACCTCCTGATACTCTCTATTACATAGTAACCTCAGCACCTGTTATTCAGATCTGATGAGGGTTTGCAGGAACTGGATTTCAAAGTCAACTGCATGAGAATTCATTGAAATGCAACTTCATTTCACACATGAAAGTAGTCTATTCCTCTTTCTCACCATGACTGTCTATGTTCTGTATTCACAAAATCCATACCACCTGGGAACGGCATTGGGACAGACAGGGAGCTGAGCTGCCATAATGAATGGGTATGTTAAACGCAGTTCTGGGGATCTTTTCTGTAGAGCTATATTGGGTTAACAATATAATTGGGTTGTATCAGAGGGGAGGGATAGCTCAGTGGTTTGAGCATTGGTCTGTTAAACCCAGGGTTGTGAGTTCAGTCCTTGAGGGGGCCACTTAGGGATCTGGGACAAAATCAGTACTTGGTCCTGCTAGTGAAGGCAGGGGGCTGGACTCAATGACCTTTCAAGGTCCCTTCCAGTCCTAGGAGATGGGATATCTCCATTAATTTAATTAAAAAAATTGGGATGTTTATGCCATGGCTATAATAGGTTAAACCAGTACCACTTCTCTTAATTTAATAAGAGGCGGCTGGAAAATGAAGTGGTAGGGAAGTAACAGCTCAAGAAAAGCCATCTCTCCGTTAGCACTTTAGGGAAGCTGAGACATCACCGGAGCTGCAAGCTGGTAAGAGCCTATTTCCAGGCTCCAGCCACGTTACACAGCTTCTTTTGCCAGGACTGGGAGTTTGTCCAGAGGTGGGGTAGCTATTACTGAGAAGCTCTTCAGACTGACACTCACAGACACCGCTTGGGAAATCCTTGACCTGCTTGGATCCCCATCAGAGTTTCAAGGCTTGGGGTCAGAGACATGTACAGACAGTTCTTTGAAAACCCTCCTATTCTACCATGTTACACTTTCTTCCTGCTCTTCAGATTAAACAGTATTTTGGTTCAAGAGGACTGGCTGGTCACTCGTCTCACCACTCCTAGAGGGAAGAACCACAGGTGCCAAACCCACTGGGACCTGCTCAGTAAGCATAGTCGACCTGCAGTGTGCGGTAGCCCAGGGCCCAGTCTGAGGGCGGGAGGTCCGCAGGATTTGGAAACCAGGGAGGGGGCAGAGATGGCAGTAGCCCTGTAACTTTACAGGGCAGAGATTCTAGAGCCCTCAGCCAGTCAGGAAACAGAAATATGCCCTATTCCTGCATCCACAATCAAGTCAGAGAATAAAATAATTGAAATTACATTTGCTAATTAAATTTCCAGAGGCAAATAAACCTGAGGTGATTTGGGAACTAGTCACTGATAGTCCGTGGTGTCTCCTTTCTCTCAGCCCCTGGTAGAATTGGACCGAGAGCACAGGGTACTGGAAGAAAAGGGACCGCTTGAGACATCCTGACTTGGTAAATCAGGGTTTTAACATGTTGAGGTTGAATAATCCACCATGCAGTTTGGGCAGATGTTGGGGAGTGGTTCCCAATCTCTCTAGCTCTCCCTGCCCTCCAGCCCCTGTCACTGAGTCACCCTGAGAGCCCAGCTGTGTTCTGTGCAGCACCAGAGGACATCTGCAAATGGAATCAGCCTGCAGTGTTTCCCCTTCACTTCGCATTGTAAAGATAGTGAAACCTGCCAATATACCCAATTCCTGATGGACGGTGAGCCGCTGACATGAGAGGTCTTCACCCTAAACAACAAGGGGTCATCGGCAAGGTTGCACAGGCAGCAGGCAGTGTCTGTTCAGATAGGGGAGGGAACTGTGTTTATGAAGCATGCCTGCACATTCCCTTGGGGGCCACTTGGCCATCAGGGAACCTCAGCTGCTTGGCTTAGTGTGCACCAGCTTTAACCCCCATCACAGCCAATGAGATGACAGGTGATGCTACCTAATTGGTCGGCAGCACCAGCCCTGCTGCAGGCTCTATTCCTGGAATCTGGGCTTGTCACCACTGTTCATATGGTTCCGATTAGTCACAGGGCTACCTTGGGGCGGCTGAGTTGTAACAATGATGCTGTCAAAGCTGTGATCTTGCTGAAATAAAATATAGTAATAAGAATAAGAATAAGAATGGAAAGGATATTCCATAAGACTTCCTACGGATTTCCCTAAGATTGTTCCAAGAGGGCAGGTCCTTTCCTTTCTCCCTGAGGAATGAAAAGGGGGACCCAGAATCCAGGGATCCCCAAAGTTAGGCACAGATCTGAGTGATCCACTCTGAGCTAGGCCCACCCACCCACAATTTCTCTGCCTCTACATCTTCTCTAGGTCCCTCTCCAGCTCCCTGCTAGCACAGGTTCATCAGAGATGTGCTACCAGGGCCTGTCACAGCATGTGCCAAAGAGGGGTTGTACAGAGGACTGGCTGGTCACTCGTCTCACCACTCCTAGAGGGAAGAACCAACAGCTGGTGGCTGCTGAGTGATTAGAACAGCTGATGGACACAATACCCCAACTGCAGCCTGTCCCTATATCTACTCTAGCAACAACATCATAGGACCCAACCACATCAGCCACACTATCAAGGGCTCATTCACCTGCACATCTACTAATGTGATATATGCCATCATGTGCCAGCAATGCCCCTCTGCCATGTACATTGGCCAAACCGGACAGTCTCTACATAAAAGAATAAATGGACACAAATCAGACATCAGGAATAGTAAAATACAAAAACCAGTAGGAGAACACTTGAGTCTCCCTGGACACTCAGTAACAGATTTAAAAGTAGCCATCCTGCAACAAAAAGGCTTCAAAAAAAGAGAAACTGCAGAGCTGCAATTCATTTGCAAACTTAACACCATCGATTTGGGCTTGAATAGGGACTGGGTGTGGCTGGCTCACTAAAAAAGCAATTTTCCCTCTCTTGGTATTGACACCTCCTCATCAGCTATTGGGAGTGGCCCACATCCACCCTGACTGAATTGGCCTTGTCAGCACTGGTTCTCCACTTGTAATAAGGGAAAGGAGATTCTTTTCATGTGCGGGTATATTTTTGCCTGTATCTGTAATTTTCACTCCACACATCTGATGAAGGGGGCTCTTTTCCCATGAAAGCTTATGTCCAAATAAATCTGTTAGTCTTTAAGGTGACACTGGACTCTTCGTTGTTTTTGTGGACACAGACTTACATGGCTACCTCTCTGACACATGGAATATATGGCAGAATGTGGGTAAAACAGAATAGGAGACATACAATTCTCCTCCAAGGAGTTCAGTCACAAATTTAATTAATAGCTTTTTAAATCAGCATCAGCAGCATGGAAGCATGTCCTACCATGGGAAATGTCCCCTCATCTTGAATACAACAGGTTCTGGATTCTGGTACATTAATTACCCAGTCCCTGATTTGCACCCAGAGTAGTGGGCAGGGCTGGGTCCCCTCCACCCCCCTTACACCAAACTTTACCATGAGGGAGTGTGACCAATGGACTGCACCTTGTCCCTGAGGCAAGGGACTAGATTTTGGGGTAGCAGGTGGCCACGAAGGCAGGAGTGGACTAGGACTGCTCATATATCCCTAGAAGATGGTGAGAATGGAGTAGTGGGCACTCCTGGAGGGCAGTGTCCTGAAGAGGACACCACCGAGTGGGGAGCAATGCAGGTGCTAAACATCACATCAGACAACGGGCGACACACCACCTGCAGAGGGCGCTCCACACCTGAACAGAGCTAATTCCCAGAGCGACCAGCGGGAGGCTCCAGCGGTGGTGAGTCCAAACCCAACAGGAAGGGCAGGCAAAACACACTCCTCCCTCTCTGAGGAGACACAGCCTTCAGCTGCAGGGCAGGAGCTGGTCTCACCCCCGCCCCCACCCCAGGCCCCTGGAAGGATGCAGTTTCGCACAGCTGCATAGTAATTGAGAAGACTCTCCCATTCCTTCAGCAGTTCCTAGGATTTTCCTTTTCTTCTGGGGTCCCCTTAACATCCTGAGCTACACGGAAGAAATCATTGCCAATTAGCACATAAATAGTATCATTGTTTACTACCTCCACCATACAGCTTCCAAACTCTCTGCCCAGGTCTACACTAGCATTGGGGTTGACCTATGATACGCAACTTCAGCTACGCGACTCTTAGGTCGACCTACCTGACTGTGAGGAGGGCGGCGAGTCGACCGCTGCTGCTCCCCCATCGACTCTGCTTCCGCCTCTTGCAAGCTGCAGTTCCGGAGTCGACGGGGAGTGCGATCGATTTTATCGCGTTTACACTAGACACGATAAATCGACCCCCAATAGATCGATCACTACCCGCCAATCCGGCAGGTAGTGAAGCCTGCCCTCTGTTTCTATGTGCACTTTAGCCAAAGACACAAGGATTTTCTATCTGTCTACTTCGAAAAGCTCTGGACTCTATCCTGGCAGTATGTCCTCTTCTTGCACTACATTTCACCTAACCACACACATTTCTGCCCTGTATCTTCCTACCCAAAGTGTTCTTGCCATTAATGCTGACAGCCTTTATGTGCTTCATGCCTTGTATATAGGCGACTTTCAGAAACCCAATTTAGCAAGTGACAGATGCCCGAGGGGCTTCTGTGCACAGGGTCGAAGCATTCACATAAGATACCTGCTGTCTGTTCCCCCCCAGCACAGGGCATGTATTGCTCAGGTGAGCAGTGGAATTACAATGATAGCAATTCTCAGCTCTTCTGTTCTTACAAGAGATTTAGGTCAGGGATTATAGGAATGGTTTTGGAGAGGTGAGTGCCCAGACTCCCAGCCATCCTCTTTCTTCCCAGGAAACTTGACCCTTGTGTCCTACCAAGTTTAAACCCCTCTCTGTGTGGTTTTTTTCACAATAGATGACTGTTTGCTCAAATCATCAGCTAGATAACCCATCTCATTCAGAGTTTTTACCTTCTTGTCCTATAACCACTATTTTGCAACATCTTTACATTTGTTTAAGGCATGGTCCTGAGCAAGAAGGTCAAACATTCCTTCAAAGCTTGTAACACCTTTACCCCTTGCCCACTTTCCCATCAAATCTTTCATTTGTTTACATATTCCACATTACTCATACCAGCACCTTTCTTAAGATTCCTACATTTTGCTCTATGTGCTTAAGGGGTAATTGAAATTCTGAATACAATAATCTAAAGCATCCTCAACTGGCAATTTACTGAATATAGCCAGAGCTTTTTCAATCAACTTTGCAACTAAACAGGGCATATTTTGTTCGTCAGGAATCTTATGAATCACACAAAGCCTCTCAAAGGTAGTAAAGTATTCAGCAATGTCACCTGCCTCATTATATGCAGGACACAATGGATCTTTGGAGAGGTGAGAATCAGTGGAGTAGGAGGGCTCTGGTTCTGCTTTTCCAGCAAGAACTACCGGTGTTTCTGCTCTCTCTCTTTCTCCTCAGTTTTTTCTTGTTTTAGTGCCATAGCCCTTCTGTGTTCAGCCTCCTCTCTGGCAGCCTCTCTCTACTTTATCTGCAGAATTCTCCTTTTGTTGTTTTTCTACTGTCTGTATTCCAAAGTGCTCTAATTTCACAACTGATTCACTGTTTCCCCTCATCTTCCTTCTTTTCTGCCCTTACTTCCCATTCCTGAAATAAGCAAACAGAAAATAATAAACTGGTAACCTCTTAAACTGATCTCCAGCCACCACACATAAAATCTCAATTAAAATCTCCACACCAGTGTATGAAGAGCAAATCTCCTCAGAACAAATTGTGGATTTCACTCTCTTTGCCGTGCTACTATGACAGATGTCCGCAGGCTGAAACCTGGAACTGGGGTATCACTGAGCTCTCTGGCATACCAGTCTGGGCCCCCACTCACAGTGTGATAACGTGAAAAGCTGCAAACCCCTCCAGGTGCTGCACTCACACAAATATTCACAGGCAGGGACACACCCGGCTGAGTTATGTGAATGCTTTTGCCAGCCACTCATGAAGTAACAATAGAGAGGTTTCAGCCAGTTCCCCCCAGCTCCCCAGCCTAGGACTCTAGTGCTGTACCGTCTTGTCCTTGTCAGATGCGTGACCAGTGCAAGTTAGTTACCCAGTCCGTCCCTCCCTCAATGTGGAGAGAACAAAGCAGCAGCAGCAGATTTCTTGAGCAGATTTGCCTTTACAGTTCAAACAACACATTGTTTTATGTAAAAAATGTACATCGAATGCATAAATTACAGAAAGATAGATATTAATTGATTATAAGTAACAAGTGTACAGATCAAAGTAGATTACCATAAAGCAAAGTTGCTATCTGTGTGCTATAAATGAGACAGGTTTTGAATCAAGCACTGTCTCACCCTGATGGTGCAAACAGTTATCCATTCTTCCATACATGGGCCGGGTTTTACACATCCCCAGTCAGTCTTTTTTCAACTTCATTGTCCCAAACAAAATCCCCAACATGGTTAGTGGAAAAGTACAGACAAAAGATGGAGTCCAGCATCACATAAGCTGGTCACATGCCCTTCTGTGCTTTCATGAATCATAGCAGGGACCATTACCCATATTCAGGCTAGAACGTGCACAGGAAAGTCCATCAGGTAGGGATAAGCTTCTTCCATGACCCTTTGTGTTCACTGATGTGCCATCAACTTGAATAGTCCATTCCCAATGTGCTGGGTAGACTGGATGTAAGCTACCTTGTGGGAGCTACCACAGGAACAAACACATTTGAAATACAGGCACATCGTCAGTACTGATAACTTCAGATACAAAAGTGATACATGCATACAAATAGGATTATCATTCAGCAAACCACAACTTTCCCCTAGAAATCTTGTGTCATAACTATAAAGGGAAGGGTAATAGCTGTCCTGTGTACAGTACTATAAAATCCCTCCTGGCCAGAGACTCCAAAATCCTTTTCCCTGTAAAGAGTTAAGAAGCTCAGGTAACCTGGCTGGCATCTGACCTAAAGGACCAATAAGGGGACAAGATACTTTCAAATCTTGGGGGGGGAAGGCTTTTGTTTGTGTTCTTTGTTTGGGAGTGTGTTCGTTCTCGGGGACTGAGAGGGACCAGACATCAATCCAGGTTCTCCACATCTTTCTAAACAAGCCTCTCCTATTTCAAACTTGTAAGTAAATAGCCAGGCAAGGTGTGTTAGTTTTCCTTTGTTTTCTCAACTTGTAAATGTACCTTTTACTAGAGTGTTTATCTTTGTTTGCTGTACTTTGAACCTGAGACTAGAGGGGAGTCCTCTGAGCTCTTTAAGTTTGATTACCCTGTAAGGTTAATTTCCATACTGATTTTACAGAGATGATTTTTACCTTTTTCTTTAATTAAAAACCTTCTTTTTAAGAACCTGATTGATTTTTTCCTTGTTTTAGATCCAAAGGGGTTTTGGATCTTGATTCACCAGGAGTTGGTGGGAGGAAGGAGGGGGGATGGTTAATTTCCCCTTGTTTTAAATCCAAGGGGTTGGATTTGTTTTCACCAGGGATTTGGTGAAGGTTTTTCAAGGTTTCCCAGGGAGGGAATCCATTGAAAATGGTGGCAGCGGGACCAGAGCTAAGCTGGTAATTAAGCTTAGAAGTTTTTATGCAGGCCCCTACATTTGTACCCTAAAGTTCAAAGTGGGGATCTCAGTCCTGACACCTTGCATGACATATTTTGTACAAGATTTGTTGCAATTACACAACAGTGGTGAATATGGGGGTGTTGCTTTGGTGTATACAGGGCCGGTGCAAGGAAGTTTCGCACCCTAGTCGAAACTTCCACCTTGTGCCACCCCCCAGCCCTGGGGCAGCTCCGTGCCCCCCCTTTGCCCTGAGGCGCCTCCCCCCACGGCAGCTCCCCCTCCCCCCGGGAGCCATGTGGCAGCTCCCCACCCCAGCTCACCTCTGCTCCGCCTCCTCTCTGAGCACACCACCCCCGCTTTAATTCTCCTCCCCTCCCAGGCTTGTGGCACCAAACAGCTGATTGGTGCCACAAGCCTGGGGGGGCGGGAAAAGTGGAGCGGGGGTGGCGTGCTCGGGGAGGCGGCAGAGCAGAGGTGAACTGGGGCGGGGAGCTGCCGCACGGCTCCCCGGCTGGGGAGGTGGGGAGCTGCTGTGGGGGGGTGACTCAGGGTGGGCTGGCAGGGGGGGAGCTGCCGCAGGGTGCCCCCAAATCTTGGCGCCCTAGGAAACCGCCTAGTTTGCCTTAATGGTAGCACCAGCCCTGGGTGTATAGAGGTTTACAGCAATATATTTATATAACTAGAGCTCTCTGAATTCTAATTTTGTATGAGACATGCATCCCTGTCCTGAAAAGATTGCATTCTGGTCCGTACCACAGGAGAAAAGCAAACCGAAGTACAGAGCAATGGAAAATGAAATGTTTTCCCCGCTACCCATCACATGCGCAATACGTGACCCTCTGAAAATGTCCCTCTCACTTTCCTTGTTCAGCAAGTGTCACCTGCGCTTTCTCTTTGTCAGACCTCAGCCTCACACACATTACTGGATCAACAATCCTTTTGCCACAGTATCTTGGGAGCCATTCACCCCATCAATCATCTTCAAAATCTTCATTGCATATCCCAGAGGAATGTAGCTTCCTTGCAGACCAAGCACTTCCCAGGTCGATCTGTGGGAAGGGGCTTCAGGGGTCTGATTATATATTCGCGCAGTGGTAGCCTTGTGTTACTGAAGCTCCTGGTGTCCACGTAATAGGTCGTGTAGCTGCGCTCCTCCGTATGCCCCATTTAAAATTTGCTGGTCTTTCACTCTAGTACTGTGTCCCCAGCAAGAAAGCTGCCAAAACTGACACAGCTGATGGGGGTGGTTGCTGGGTTCAATATATCCTCTCTCCTGATCTTCTGCAGCCCCTTGATATGAAGCAGCTGCTGGAAACCTCAGCCCCCCTCCAGATCGCTCCCACCCAGGGGAGGTGGAGTGCCCATTGTTCTATTCAGCTGCAGCTCTGTCGCAAGCCTGCTGCCAGGACAGCCCCACAAAGGCTGTGGAAGGGAACAGGGCAGCAGTTGGTCCTGTTCAAGTACCCACAGCTTTCGAGCAACCTCCAGCCCTGTCTATGAAGCTGCCCCCTGCCCAGCTATCCCTCCACACAGGTTCATACTGAGCTGCTTGCAATTTGCAGCTGCACGTTGCTTAGGGGTGCCAACTCAGTCGGAGAGGACGGACCGGACACCATTGCTGAAAATTCATCCAGTACGACCGAGCTGGCAACCCTAAGGCTGCTTGATGGCCAGGGACTTTGCTTTACTGTGATTAATAATCCGACTAATGCACCCGGCTTCTTGCCCAGCCAGATCAGCTCTCAGCTGCAGCGATTCGCAGAGATACACCTGCAATGGGCACTGAAGTCAATTTAAAAATAGCCCCTTGGCCGTTTTAACTGGTTCCTAGGGTGGGATGCACATTAGAATTGGCAGAGAGAGGGAGGCATGTCTGTGTCTGTGTCTGGTGAGTTACAAAGGAAAGGGAGAGGTGGATGCAAATGCATAGGGACAGAGAGAGAGAGAGAGATGGGCAGTAACTGAATTGTACAGGGACCCCCTTCTTCTGCCATTCTAGGGAGCACTTTCAAAGGGAAAGACAAACCCTCTCCCTGACCCCAAACCAGAACTTCCTGGTGCAGGAAATATTTCCTTCCGGGGAATCCGGCTGGATCAATCTAGGAACCAGAGCACTCAGGGAAACACTGTGAGCAGTTTAACCATGTTTGGATGAAGCAAATAGCTTTTGGACACATACCCAGCCAGCCCCACTCCCCTTCCACTCAAAGTCCCCTACCTTCTTTGTAGCAGCTTCAGGTTTCCTATCACAACCCCACTCAAGCTCTTGTGGTTACCCCCCCCCCAACACATACACACATACACAGGTGGTTGTGTTTGGGTCCCACACATTGGACCCTTGTGATTTTGACTTGCATCAGTGTTCAGGCCCTGCCTCTGGGTTTCTAGGCCTGCTCTAGGGATGAAGCTTTCATTCTAGTGCCTCCCACTTGCAGCAGAGACCTGCTCACCAAGCGCCAAGGCCCTGAGGCTCATTTTGGCTCTGTTCCCCAGACTCTCCAATTGCTGCAGCACTCCCTTCCTAGACCTCCCTGCCGGGAACACTTTGTTTCCAGTTTCTCTGTTTTGGGTCACAGGGTCGTTAAACCAAAAAGACCCAGCCCTTGCAAAAGGGGGTTGCTAAAACAATTCCTCAACTTTAGACAGAACAAGAAATATCCACGCCTAGGTAAACTCAATAGATCACCTGCACGTCATTCCGTGCCTCAAAACTATACAGACAAAATGATAGGGTCTAAATTAGAAAAAAAAAAATCTTGAAGTCATTGTGGATAGTTCTCTGAAAACGATAGTGGCAATCAGAAAAGCGAACAGAATCTTGGGAATTATTAGGAAAGGGATAGATAATACGACAGAAAATATCATATTGCCTCTATAAATCTATGGTACATTTGCACTGATTTGGCCTCAATTGGAGTATTGTGTCCAGTTCTGGGCACCACATTTCAGGAACTTAGGGACTGTAAGGGGTCGGACTCACCCCTGTGGCACCCCCTACTGGTCATCTCGGGAATTAGCTCACCAGCATCCGGAGCGCCCTCTGCAGGCCAGGTGTCCCACCTGTTGTTGGCCTCATGTCCCTCCTGGAACCCAGTGCCCTTGGCTTGGGTGCTGCCCCCCTGGTAGCACCCCACTCTCTCTGGGTCTCCCCACCCAGGGGAACCCTCACCCCCTATCCCAATGTTGCCTCAGTCGTGGCTACTGCCAGTCACCATCTACTCCCCGCGCCCTGGGGCAGACGGCAGTCTATCAGCCAATCATCACCGGCAACAAAGGGTTTGGACTGGCTGCCTTTACCCACCTTCAGTTTGCCCCTCTGCAACTCCAATACCTATATGAGCCTAGGACCAGGCCCTGCAGTCTGGGGAGTTGCTGGCCTAGGGCTTCCCAGCCCCCAAGGCCATTCCCCAGCCCTGCCTCCCTCTAGGTCCATGGTGAGCCCCCTGCAGCCAGGCCTGTGTCTCTCTCCTGTCAGAGGGAGACTCCTCTGCTCTGGCTGCCCTGGCCTTCTTAGAAGGCTGAGTGGCTCAGTTTGGGGCATGGCCCCAGCTGTAGCCACTTCCCCAATCAGGGTTTTGCCCCTTTACACTGCCCCAGCCCTCTGCAGGGCTTTTCCAACCCCTTCAGGGCTGGAGCGGGCGTTCACCCTGCTACAGGGACAAATTGAACAGAGTCCAGAGAAGAGTGACAAGGATGATTAGGTATCTGGAAAACTTGACCTATGAGGGAAGATTGAAAGAACTGGGTTTGTTTAATTTGAAAAAGAAAAGACTGAGAGGGGACGGTCTTTTGAGGGGACAATCTGATAAGGTTCAACAAGGACAAGTGAATCCCATGGCAGCAGTTCTGCAGAGAGGGACCTAGGGGTTACAGTGGATGGGAAGCTTGATATGAGTCAACAGTGCCCTTGTTGTCAAGAAGGCTAACAACATCTTGGACTGTATAAGTGGGAGCATTGCCAGCAGATTGAGGGACGTGATCAGTCCCCTCTATTTGGCATTGGTGAGGCCTCTTCTGGAGTACTGTGTCCAGATTTGGGCCCCACACTACAAGAAGGATGTGGAAAAATTAGAAAGAGTCCAGCGGAGGGCAACAAAAAATATTAGGGGCCTGGAGCACATGACTTATGAGGAGAGGTTGAAGGAACTGGGATAATTTAGTCTGCAGAAGAGAAGAATGAGGGGGGATTTTATAGCTGCTTTCAACTACCTGAAGGGGGGTTCCAAAGAGGATGGTTCATTAGGAGGGTGGTGAAGCACTGCAATGGGTTTCATAGGGGTGTAGTGGAATCTCTATCCTAGAGGTTTTTAGGGTCTGGCTTGACAAAGCCTTGGCTGGATGATTTAGCTGGGGATTGGTCCTGCTTTGAGCAGGGGGTTGGAATAGAAATAAAAAATATATATATTGGAAGTGGCAGAGGTACAGAGAAGGGCAACAGAAATGATTAGGGGTATGGGATGCCTTCCGTATGAGGCAAGATTAAAAAGATTGGGACTTTTCAGCTTGGGAAAGGGAGGAGTAAGGAGGGATATGATAGAGGTTCCATAAAATCATTACAGGTGTGGAGAAATTGAATAAGGAACAAAAACTAGGGATCACCCAATGAAATTAATAGGCAGCAGATTTAAAACAAACAAAAGAAATAATTTCTTCACAGATTCCAATAAGAACTAGATAAGTTAATGGACAATAGATCCATCCATTTTTATTGGCCAGGATGGGTAGAGATCAAACACCACGTTCTGCATGTCTATATCATCTGTTTTCCACAACCTGGGAGTGGGTGATGGGCGAATCACTTGATGATTGCTTGTTCTGTTCATTCCCTCTGAAGCATGTGGTATTGGCCACTGTCAGCAAACATGATACTGGGCTAGATGGACCATTGGTCTTACCCAGTGTGGTCATTCTAATGCCCGTTATCATGCACCAGAACCTCGCCCCTCCCTGAGCTGAAATAGAACTCAGGGGTGGCTGACAGGGTCTCTTTCTCCACAGAGATAGTAACAAAGAAAGTATATCCATTAAAATTTTAAACCTAAGCAGTGTCCCTTAAATGACTTGCCACAAAATGGCAGAATATGTTAGTACTAGAGCTGAGTGAGTCTAATATTTATTTCTTTTTCTTTTTCATGATATAGGGATTAGATACAGTGCTCCTGTCAGCTCTTTGCTAAGTTATCTGCCAAAAAAATTTAGAGTTTTGAGTGCCTAAATAGCCCCTTGAATAATCATTGAAGTTGTCAGCCCTACAAAATCTGAAATGGCATTCTTGCAGCACGGGGAGAAGGACATGGAGATGATCCAGTGAGTGATAGAGGGACAGAAGGAACAAGTGCCAGGGGCATGACCTTGGGGGAAGGGAAGAGGTAGAGCAGGTGTAGAGCCTTGGTTGAAGAGGTGGGGCAAGGGGTGTTGTCTTGTCATGCTAAGACAGCACAGTTTAATGTCTCTCTGACTGTCCAGTAGGTGATCCAGGGAAGAGGGCCCAGCACCATGTCACAAGCCATCTCTGTGCAGAGCTTGGGCTGAGAGCCAGAGCACCAGGAGAAAACTTTAGGTCCCTTTATGAGTAAAAAGCCGGAGCAGCCTGTCCCGGATCTGTTTTGTCCTCACACCGAAAATGATGGGGTTTAGCATGGGGGGCACCAGGAGGCACACATTAGCAAAGAGAACATGGAAATGCAGGGCCACATGGTGGCCAAACTGATATGTGAGGACAGAAAAGAGACCTGGGATGTAAAAGGCTAAAATGGCACAGAGGTGGGAGCCACAGGTCCCAAAAGTCTTGAGCCGGGCATCCTTTGTGGGGAGTCTGAAGATGGCCCTGAGGATCTGGGTATAGGATACAGCTATAAAAAACATATCTAGACAGATGACCAAGTTTGCCACAGTGAGGCCGTAGTAACTACTGATGCGGATGTCAGCACAGGCCAGATTCACCACAGCCATATGCTCGCAGCATGTGTGGGGGATGATGTTGGTTCTGCAATATGGCCACTGCCTTGCTAGCAAGGGACAGGGTAGTGCGAATATGCTGCCACGCAATGTCACAGCCAGGCCGATCTTGGCCACCAGGTGGTTTGTCAGGGTGGTGGAATGTCTCAATGGATCACAGATGGCCACAAAGCGATCAAAAGCCATGGCCAAGAAGATCCCAGACTCCATTGCAAAGAAGCAATGAATGAAGAACATCTGTGTGAGGCAGGCATTGAAATCTATCTCCCTGGAATTGAACCAGAAGATGCTCAGCATTTTGGGAATTGTGCATGTGCACAGGACGAGGTCAGTGACAGCCAGCATGCAGAGGAAATAGTACATGGGGCCATGGAGGCTCGGCTCCGTCTTCACGATGAAAAGGATGATGAAGTTCCCCAAGACGGCTATGACGTACATGGTGCAGAAGGGGATGGAGATCCAGACCTGGGCTGCCTCCAGGCCAGGAATGCCCAGCAGGATGAAGGTGGAGGGGTTTATGAAGTCAGTTGAGTTGGAATCTGACATGGAGTAGAGGGAGACGGTCTCCAACTCGGAGGCAGAGCGGTGTTTCCTGCATGTACCGTATATTCCCCTGCCTTCCTGTAGGTGTCCAGGGTCTAGAGTGAAGGTCGCAGTACTAATGCCTGGATGGAGAGATAATGTTAATATGAGACACTACATGTACAACTGGAGGATGCTTTCATGGGTGAAATAGATTGCTCACTCTTCACACACACAAACATGCATTTTCATTTTTGAGATTAATGAATTATGAAAAATGTTGACCCTACTAATGTCAATGCCATTTTTATGGCTCTGCATGCATCAATAATTCCTCCATGTTGTGTTCAGGGAAACCTGAAAAGGCACCTGCAGGAAACAGAAGTGTGGATTCCAGTTATCCTTCATTGTTCCTTAATGCAATGAAAGCCAGGCTAGAGAGGTCATGCTGTAGCGACTTCCCCATGCACCCGGTTGCTCAAAATCTGAGAGTGGAAAATACCCAAACCTTTGCCAAGACAGGTGCCTGGGACAAATATCCCAAATAGAACACACCCCAGGGAAAATACCTGGGCCTCAGTGTTTGCAGCTCCATGAAAATACCTGCTCATTCGCAGTAGTGGCCAAAACAAAGATAATGTTTGGATGCCCAAGGAATGGGATGGAGAATAACCTACTCTGGATAAGCACTCAGTTTTGGTCACACAGTGACATAGCAGATAGAAAGGGGAGTTCCAAGGCAGGCTCTGTGAATGTGGGAGGCTGCCCTATGTGAACAGACTGAAAAGTCTGGGACTGTTTAGAAGAAACAAGGAAGGGGACACTTGATAGAGGAGAACAAAATAAAGAATGGAACCGATTACATTCAAATGGACAAACGAAGAAGAGTTCCCAACCAGTAACAACTAAAAACACTTAGTGCTTCTAAGGACAAGTTATCCAAAGCTGAGGCAAATTATCAACAAAATGGATTGGGAGGAAAAATTTAGACCAAAAAATGGGAATGAAAATTGGGACTTCTTTAAGAAGAAATTATTACCTATCTACAAAGCCAAGACTCTACAGTCAAGAAAGCAGAGAACTTTGGACAAAAACCCTATTCAGTGGCAAAATACAGACAGCAATTAAGGGGGTGGGGAAGCAACATGTAACGAAGAGAAAGGAAACTTGTTAATTTTGCAGAAAAAGCAGATGTGTTTAAGAAATATTTTTGTTCCCAAGCAGTATTAAGTGCTCCTATCACCTGAGGTGATGAAATACTTTCCAGTGCATTAGCAGTCAAGGAGGATTTTAAACAGCATCTACAGTAGTACATTAGAACTACAAACATGAGTTACAAACTCCCAGATCAACCACACACCTCATTCAGAACTGGATGTATGAAATCAGTCAGCAGCAGAGACAAAGAAAAATGGCAAATAGAGAACAGTTCTGTGTTAAATGTAAACTATAACAAAATAAAGGGACAGTTTATTAAAAATATTTGACAACGTGAGGAAAAAACGGAAAAAATCCTGGTAATGGATTAGTTAAAAAGAAAAAGTCGGGGAATATAATTAATGCCAGTCAACACCATGGTTTATGGAAAACACGTTTTCTCAAATAAACCCGATTTCATCCTTAAATAAGAGTGCGTTTGGTTGATCAAGGGAATGATGCAGATGCAATAGACTTTGATTTCTCTGAGGCATTTGATTTAGTAGGAGAAAACATTCAGATAAAAATGAACGCAATGCAATAGCAGTGAACAACATGTTAAATGGACTAAAAACTGGATAACTGACAGATCTCAGAAAGCAGTTATTAGTGGGTCATTATCAGAGAATGGAGGTGTTTCTAGTGGTATTCTGCAGGGATCAGTTTTAGGCCTGATGCTATTCAATATTTTCATCAATGATTTGGAAGGAAATAGAAAATCACTGCAGACAAAATTTGTGGATGATGCAAAGATTGGCAGATTGGTTACAATGAGGAGAAAAGGGCAGGCATAACGATTGCTGTGGAGGGTTTGGTGAGCTGTTCCCGTGCAAACAGAATGTTTTAATTCAGTCAAATGTAAAATTATCCTCTCGGAACTGGGAATTCAAGCCTGACCTACAGACTAGGGCACTATATTATGAAATGCAGGGACCCTGAAAAGGATTTAGGGGTGACTGTGGAGAACCAACTCATCGTGAGCTCCCAGTGTGATGCTGTGGCGGAAAGGGCTAATGCGATCCTTGGATGCATAAACAAGGGAGCCTTGAGCTGGAGCAGTGGAAGGATTTTACCTCTCCATATGGAATTTGTGAAACTTGGGGGAAGGGATAGCTCAGTGGTTTGAGCATTAGCCTCCTAAGCCCATAGTTGTGAGTTCAATCCTTAGAAGGGCCACTTAGGAATCTAGAGCAAAATCAGTACTTGGTCCTGCTATGACCTTTCAGGGTCCCTTCCAGTTCTGGATGTCTCTATTTTTTTTTATTATTATAAATTGACTGCATGTAGTCCTGGGTTCCACATTTCCAAAAGGATGTTGAAAAAATGGAAGAGGATGCA
This sequence comes from Malaclemys terrapin pileata, assembly GCF_027887155.1. NCBI lineage: Eukaryota > Metazoa > Chordata > Testudines > Emydidae > Malaclemys > Malaclemys terrapin. The sequence goes on along the minus strand of NC_071505.1, from coordinate 348,814,159 downwards.
TAAAAAAAAAAATGATTGGAAGCTAAAGAAAATGGCTCTGACAGTGAGAGTCTTAATGAGCTTCATCTATTTATCTTATCAAAAAGATGATCAAATGAAGATTATGGGGAGAAAACCCTGTGTAGTACTGGGCTCTGAAATCTAGCAGAGAGGCAGAGCAAGACCCAATGGCTGAAAATAAGGACCAAAGGTTTAGCAATGAAGGTGCTTACATGTTGGAACACACTGCAAATGGAAGTGGTGGATTCTCCAACTCTCCATCATCTGCAGATCCAGACTGGATGCTTTTCTGGAAGATCTGCTTCAGGGCTTCTCCACACTGAAATCACTACAGCGGTGCTGCTGTAGCACTTCATTGTAGACACTACTTACACTGACAGCAGGTGTTCTCCCGTCAGCATAGGTGATCCACCTGCCTGAGAGGTACTAGCTAGATAGATAGAAGAATTTTTCTATTGACTTCATGCTGTAAGTTTGATATAGCTACATCTCTCAGCTGTGTGGATTGTTTTTGCTGCTTCAAAAAATGAAAATGCAAAATGCAATGTTAAGTTGCATTTTCAGAGGCATAGCATGCAGGTCACGAGAGGTGATATTACCACTCTGCTCATAGCTCGTTAGTTCTCATCTGGAGTACTGTGCCCAGTTTTGGTCAGTCACCACTGTGTACAAAGGATGAAGAGTAACTGGAGAGGATGTGACAAAGAGAATCAGGGGGAGGGAGTTCAAGCCATATGAGCAAGCTGAAGGAACCAGTTTATGTTTAGTTACTAAAAAAGTGGATTAAAAGAGGACACAATAGCAGTGTTGTAATACTTGAATTATGAAATACTTCCATAAAAGTGTGGAGGAAAGTTGTTCTCTCTTGCCTCAAAGCTCAGGACAAGAGGCAATGGGTTCAAACTACAGCATAGCAGATTTAGGTGAAATCGCAGGAAGAACTTCCAAACGTAAGAACAGTAGGACAAAGGAGCAGATGCCTGGGAAGGTCATTCGATCTCCTTCTCTGGAGGTTTTCCAAAGGAGGTGGATAACTATCTGTCTGGGATGACTAAGACCCAACAAATCCTGCATTTTAGCAGTGGTCAGATTAGATGACCCTTGCGGTCCCTTCTAACCCTATGGAAATATGAGTCTGTAATATAAAATCCTAGTGCAGACCAGATCTTCATTAAACACAAGTCATGGAGCTCAATACAGAGGCAACTGGGTGAAATGTAATGGCCTGTGTTATACAGGAGGTCAGACTGAATGCTCTTATGGTCCCTTATGACCTTAAACCCAATTAATCTATCAATAAAGAAAGTAGATCAGGCATTTATATTTACTGTGTATCATAATATACAAACAAGGGAATGTGGAATGATCTTGAAAGTCTGAATATATAACATTGAGAAAAGAATTTTTTTTACATAATCCATATTTTGCCTGTGGAACTCCTTGCCTCCCTCATTATTGGAAACAAGAGCTTAGCTGCATGGGATTCACAAATGGATTGGCCATTGTTGGTCGTGCTGATGGCACTAACTTTAATTAAGGCTTTCTGACACCTTTAATTAGGGGACCTCATTTTCAGTTGCTTATAAGTTTGCCAAACTTTAACGTTTTGGACTGAAATTTCTCACCCTGGGTGTCTGCATATGGCTGAATTCTTTTTGGAAATTTTCAAGCATAACAGTACAACCAATTTCATGAATTAAGTTAGAAGCGATGTCTTGCCCATGTTAAAATTTTCTTGTAATTGTTCCAGTGAAGAGCCTGAGCACCTCCATACTTTCCAGCAGATAAAGTCAGGTGAGAGTTTCCCCCTCTCCATACACCCATTAACTACCAGATCCCTAAAATTTAAGAGGAGGACGACAATGTCTGTGCATTAACACACTGTTGGCTCCTGAGGTCTCTACTCAGCTCTTACTTTAAGGGAATTTTGATTCAGCGGCGCTTGAGCAAACTATGAGCTACAACCTCAGAATTTGGTCTTTGTATCACACATCCACTAACACCTGTCATCCTGAAGGATCCGCTGTGCCACTGAAATGCAGCCAGATTTGGTTTGGAGACCATCAGCCATGGGGACACAGCAAAGAGGGACATTCTGGCCCATGATACTGGAGCAAGCTCATGTTCTGAGGGAAGGGCCCAGGTATGTTTAATGGCTGTGCAGAGTGGAAAAGACCACAGACTTACTGTCTTTCTCATCATGCCCATGTTGCACTGGGTTTGTCAAGAAGGTGAGCTCCTCAGCAAGCGATGGGTACCTGTGAATTCTGAGACAGAAGTGTCTTCCCTCGGAATCCCCCTCAGATAGTCGTGTCTCACATCTCTCTCACTCCAGCATCTGCAGCGACATTGCACACTGAGGTCTGACACCGGGATGTGCTCTGATTATATTATAGCTCTGTGCAATCCCAGTGGGGTTCATTAAGCCTCTAGCGGAGAAGAGGCATCTGGATGTAAACAGGCTGTAGACAAGCCTCTCTGCACTGCTGTGCTATTTATCCAGATTTATCATTAAACAGTAATTAAGTGGTCTTCCCCAGGGAGATGAGAACTCTTGGGCTCTGTGCTGAGTCAGAGAGGAATTGGCTGCTCTGTGTATTTGTGTATATTGAAAAAATGATAGTAGATTAGCAAGTAAACTAGGGTTTATGTTAGCCCTCCATAGCGTCTGATACCTTGTATATGCCAGGATGGCTGGGTAGATCGAAGAAAGAATGATTTGGATAAAGATGACTAAGGGGAAATATGAGCAGTTTCTGCAGGCACACAGAGCTGTCTAAGACATAAAAAAATCTCTAATTCTCCTCACTAACGTTTCATTGAAGGATAGTGAATGGGAACATATCCCCATTGTACAGATAGGTAAACTGAGAGATAGGGAGACATGACTTGGCCCAGGTCACACAGCGAATCATGACAGAACCCAGGAGTCCAGAATTCCCTGCCTGTAACCACAGTCTCTCAGTCAGTAACTGAGCACATGACAAGAGGGAGATGGACTCATGGTCAAGCAGGGCCTCTGTGTTGTGTTGGTTTGATGGACTTCCCATATGTGCAATCTGGAAGTGGAGCAGTGCTGAGCCGTCGGGCATACCAATCTCAGCCCCCATCACATGGTGAGGCTATGACAAACTGCAATCCTCTCCAGGTCTTCCACTTACACAGCCATACACTGACAGGGATCCACCCAGCTGTCATTACCTGAGTACTTTCACTAGTAACTCATGAGCCAACAATAGTGAGCCACCAGAAAGTCCCCCCAGCTCACCAGCCTACGACCCAGAACTATATCATATTGTCCTGGTCAGAAGCTTGACCAGTGTTATAATCCAGCATACCCCTCCCTCAATGTGGAGAGGGCAATGCACCAGTCCCTCTTCCTGAGACCCTGAGGGCTTTGGCTTCCTTGACCATAGGATGCTGTTCAAGGAAGAAGGACTGTTAAGCAGAGATGGGGTCCACCTATAAAGGAAGAGGAAGAGCATATTTGTAAACATACTGGCTACTCTAGTGAAGAGGGCTTTAAACTAGGTTTGAAGGGGGCAGAAGACCAAAGCCCACAGGTAACTCAAACACATAGAGGCCTGGGAGAAAGTTTAGAAATTGGAGGGAGAACACAGAACTGGGTGGGGGAATCAAATCAGTATCTTAAATGTCTGTATACTAATGCAAGAAGTATGGGGAATAAGCAGGAAGAATTTATAATGCTAGTAAATGAACACACCTATGACATAGTTGGCATCACAGAGATTTGGTGGGATAAGACGCATGACTGTAATATTGGTAAAGAAAGGTATAGGTCGCTCAGGAAGGACAGGCAGGGAAAAAGGGAGGAGGTGATGTGTTATATATTACGAATGTATACACTTGGTCTGAGGTTGAGATGGAAATAGGAGACAGACTTGTCAAAAGTCTCTGGGTAAGGATAAAAGGGGTAAAACACAAGGGTGATATTCTGGTAAGGGTCTACTACAGACTACCTAACCAGGAAGAAGAGGTGGATGAGGCTTTTTAAACAACTAACAAAATCATCCAAAACACAGGATTTGGTCGTGATTTTTGCACTTCAACTACCCAGACATCTTCTGGGAAAATAACACAGCAGGGAACAGTTTATCCAATAAGTTCCCGGAATATATTGGAGACATTTTTTTTAATCCAGAAGGTGGAGAAAGCTACTGGGGGAGAGGCTATTCTAGATTTGATTTTGACAAATAGGGAGGAACTGGTTGAGAATTTGAAAGTGGACGGTGACTTGGGTGAAAGTGATCATGATATGGTAGAGTTCATAATTCTAAGGAATGGTAGGAGGGAAAACAGCAAACTAAAGTAAATGTTTTCAATTGTTTTTCCTCTTAAACTTGCTTCCCATGGGATCTTACCTACCAACTCCCTGAGTTTGCTAAAGTCTGCCATCTTGATATCCATGGAACAAGAGCAAACTATTCCATTGAGTAGGAAAGATAGGACATATGGCAAGAGACCATCCTGGCTTATCTTGAATCATCTTGAATATCTAAAAATAAAAAAATAGTCCTACAAAAAGTGGAAACTAGATCAAATTACAAAGGATTAATATAAACAAACAACACAAGTATGTAGGGGCAAAATTAGAAAGGCCAAGGCACAGAGCAAGATTAAACTAGCTAGAGACATAAAGGGTAACAAGAAAACATTCTACAAATACATTAGAAGCAAGTGGAAGATCAAGGACAAGGTAGACCCGTTATTCAATGAAAAAGTAATAACAGAAAATGTGGAAATGGCAGAGGTGCTTAATCACTTCTTTATTTCAGTTTTCACCAAAAAGGTTGGTGGTGATTTTTCATCTAACATAGTGAATGCCAGTGAAAATGAGATAGGATCAGAGGCTAAAATAGGGAAAGAACAAGTTAAAAATTACTTAGACATGTTAGATGTCTTCAAGTCATCATGACCTGATGGAATACATACTCAAGGAGCTGACTGAAGAGATATCTGAACCTTTAACTATTATCTCTGAAAAGTCATGGAACAAGAGAGAGATTCCAGAAGACTGGAAAAGAGCACATATATTACCTATCTATAAAAAGAAAAATAAGGGCAGCCCAGGGAATTACAGACCAGTCAGCTTACCCAGAAAAGTAATGGAGCAAATAATTAAGGAATCCATTTGCAACATTTAGAAGATAATAAGGTGATAAATAATAGTCAGCATGGATTTGTCAAGAACAAATCATGTCAAACCAACCTGATAGCTTTCTTTGACAGGGTACCAAGCCTTATGGATAGAGGGTAAGCGGTAGATGTGGTATATTTAGACTTTAGTAAGTCTTTTGATACAGTCTCACATGACCTCAGTAACGAACTAGGAAAATACAACCTAGATTGATCTACTATAAGGTGGGTGCATAACTGTTTGGAAAACTGTTCTCAGAGAGTAGTTATCAATGGTTTACAGTCATGCTGGAAGGGCATAATGAGTGGGGTTCTGAAAGGATCAGTCCTGGGCACGGTTCTGTTCCATATCCCCATCAATGATTTAGATAAAGGCATAGCGAGGACACTTAAAAATTTTGCAGATGTTACCAAGCTGAGAGGGGTTGCAAGTGCTTTGGAGGATAGGATGAAAATTCAGAACTATCTGGACAAACTGGAGAAATAATCTGAGGTAAATAGGATGAAATTCAGTAAGGACAAATGCAAATTACTGCACTGAGGAAGGAACAATCAGTAGCACACATACAAAATGGGAAATGACTACCTAGGAAGGAGTACTGCAGAAGGTGATCTGGGGGTCACAGTGGACCACAAGCTAAATATGAGTCAACAGTGTAACACTGTTGCAAAACAAAGCAAACATCATTCTCGGATGTATTAGCAGGAGAGTTGTAAGCAAGAGAGGAGAAGTAGTTCTTCTACTCTACTCCGTGCTGTTTAGGCCTCTACTGAAATATTGTGTCCAGTTCTGGGCACCACATTTCAGGAAAGATGTGGACAAATTGGAGAAAGTCCAGAGAAGAGCATAAAAAATGATTGAAGATCTAGAAAATTTGATCTACGAGAGAAGATTGAAAGAACTGGGTTTGTTTAGTCTAGAAAAGAGAAGACTGAGAGGGGACATGATGACAGATTTCAAGTACCTAGAAGGTTATTACAAGGAGGAGGGAGAAAAAATATTCTCTTTTACCTGTGATGATAGGACAAGTAAAGGGCTTAAATTGCCACAAGGGAGGTTTAGGTTGGACATTAGGAAAAATGTCCTAATTGTCAGGTTCATAATCACTGGAATAAATTGCCTAGGGAGGTTGTGGAATTTCCATCATTGGAGATTTTTAAGAGAAGGTTGGATTGACACCTGTCAGGGATGTTCTAGATGGTGCTTGGTCCTGCCATGAGTTCAGGGGACCGGACTTGATGAGCTCTCGAGGTCCCTTCCAGTCTTATGACTCTATGATTCTATGTCTTGCCCATGATGGAAAATTCTTTTAATGGTTCCAGTTAGGATCCCTATCACCTCCATGCTTTCCAGCAGATAAATACCAGATAACAGCCTTTCCACCCACCCCTCTGCCCCCATTAACAACCAGAGCTCTGAAATGCAAGAGGAGGAAGTGACAGTCTCTGTGCATTCACACACAGCTGGCTCCTGAGCTCTCTAATACAGTGGTTTTCAACTTTTTTTTTTCATTTGTGGAGCCCTGTGTGATTACCTTTGGAAATCTTAGACATAATCTGCAGACCCCCAATGGGCCACAGATCACATGTGGAAAACCACTAGTCTAGTACATAGTAACCCCATCTGTTATTCAGCCACGAAGAGGGTTTGTAGGAAGTGGATTTCAAAGTCAAATGCACGTGGAACTTCATTTCCCACATGAAAGTAGACTATTGCTCTCTGACTGTCTATGTCCTGTATTCATAAAATCTGTAGCACTCGAGAACAGTATCGGGACAGACATGGAGCTGAGCTGCCATAATGAATGTGTGTGTTAAACCTAGTTCTTGGGATGTTTGCTGTACAGATATCTTAGGTTAACTGTTGGTATGTTTATGTTATGGGTGTATTGGGTGAATCCAGACTGGCTCTCCTTAGTTTAACAATGGACTGATGGAAAACAAGCAGGAAGAGAAGCAACAGCTGCAGAAAAGCCAACACTCAGTCAGCACTTCAGAGAGTCTGAGAGACCACACCAGAGCTAGTAGCTGGGAAGAACCTAATTCTGGGCTCCAGACACATTACACAGCTTGTTTTGCCAGCGCTGGGAGTCTGTGCAGAGGTGGGGCAGCTGTTGCTGAGAAGCTCTTCAGACTGACATGCACAGACATCACTGGGGAAGTCTGAAGACCTTGATCTGCCTGGGTCCCTATCAGAGTGGGAGGGCTTGGGGTCTCGTTGGAGTCTGGATCTTGGGAGACAGACCTGTCCTCGCTTACAGACAACCCCCCAACCTAAAGCAAATACTCACCAGCAACCACACGTCACTGAACAAAACCACTAACCCAGGAACCTATCCTTGTAACAAACCCTGATGCCAACTCTGTCCACATATCTATTCAAGTGACATCATCATAGGACCTAATCACATCAGCCATACCATCAGGGGCTCGTTCACCTGCACATCTACCAATGTGATATATGCCATCATGTGCCAGCAATGCCCCTCTGCCATGTACATTGGCCAAACCGGACAGTCTCTACGCAAAAGAATTAATGGACACAAATCTGACATCAGGAATCAAAATACTCAAAAACCAGTGGGAGAACACTTTAACCTGTCTGGTCATTCAGTGACAGACCTGCGGGAGGCTATCTTACAACAGAAAAACTTCAAAAACAGGTTCCAACAAGAGACTGCTGAGCTGGAATTGATATGCAAACTAGACACAATCAACTCCGGTTTGAATAAGGACTGGGAATGGCTGAGCCATTACAAACATTGAATCTATCTCCCCTTGTAAGTATGCTCACACTTCTTATCAAACTGTCTGTACTGGGCTATCTTTATTATCACTTCAAAAGTTTTTTTTTTCTCTTAATTAATTGGCCTCTCAGAGTTGGTAAGACAACTCCCACCTGTTTATGCTCTCTGTATGTGTGTATATATATCTCCTCAATACATGTTCCATTCTATATGCATCCGAAGAAGTGGGCTGTAGTCCACAAAAGCTTATGCTCTAATAAATTTGTTAGTCTCTAAGGTGCCACAAGTACTCCTGTTATACTTGTCAAACCGCACTTTAAAATGACCTGGGGTGTTGGCCCCCCTAGATTCCTCTTGGGAAGCTGGTCCAGAGCCTTCCCCCTCGGATGGTCAGAAACTTCTTTCTCCTTTCCAGCCTCAGTTTACTCCTGATCAGTTTGTCCCTGTTTTTTCTTGTGCCAGCACTGTCCTTTAGCTTCAGGAGCTTGTTTTCCTCCCTGCTGTTTACTCCACAGATGTACTTATAGAGCAATATGATCCCTACTCAGCCTGCCTTGTGTTAGACCAGCCAAGCTCTTCAAGTCTCCTTGTAAGACAGGCCCTCTGTTGCCTTGACCATATTAGGAGCCCTTCTCTGCACCTGTTCCAGCCTGAATTCTTCTTTCTGGAATAGGAGTGACCAGAATTCTACACAGTTTGCCAGAGGAGGTGTCAAGGCTGCTTCCCCACTCTGAACTTTAGGGTACAAATGTGGGGGCCTGCATGAAACTTCTAAGCTTAACTACCAGTTTAGATATGGTCCGCTGCCACCACTCCCAAATCTGCTAATTCTCTTCCCTGGGTAGCCTTGAGAGACTCTTCACCAATTCCCTGGTGAATACAGATCCAACCCCCTTGGGTCTTAAAACAAGGAGAAATTAACCATCCCCCCTCCTACCTCCCACCAACTCCTGGTGGATCAAGATCCAACCCCCTTGGATCTAAAAACAAGGAAAAATCAATCAGGTTCTTAAAAAGAAGGCTTTTAATTAAAGAAAAAGGTAAAAATCATCTCTGTAAAATCAGGATGGAAAATAACTTTACAGGGTAATCAAACTTAAAGAGCCCAGAGAAATCCCCTCTAGCCTTAGGTTCAAAGTTACAGCAAACAGAGATAAACACTCTAGCAAAAAGGTACATTTACAAGTTGAGAAAACAAAGATAAAAACTAACACGCCTGCCTGGCTGTTTACTTACAAGTTTGAAATATGAGAGACTTGTTCAGAAAGATTTGGAGAACCTGGATTGATGTCTGGTCCCTCTCAGTCCCAAGAGCAAACAACCCCCAAAACAAAGAGCACAAACAAAAGCCTTCCCCACACCAAGATTTGAAAGTATCTTGTCCCCTTATTGGTCCTTTGGGTCATGTGTCAGCCAGGTTACCTGAGCTTCTTAACCCTTTACAGGGAAAAGGATTTTGGAGTCTCTGGCCAGGAGGGATTTTATAGTACTGTACACAGGAGGGCTGTTACCCTTCCCTTTATAGTTATGACAGGAGGTCTCACCAGTGTCTTTTATAAGGATATTAATACTTCCTTGTCTCACCTGACACATTCTAGGATCTCATTTGCCTTGTTCTGAGCCACATCATATTGGTGGCTCACAGTCATCCTGGGACTGACTAATACACCCTTCTGAGTGGGGACAGGCCTGGCTGGCTTCTCTGCTATGGCAGCCCTACATTGTAGGACGTGGGGATGGCAAGGAGACAGTTACAGTGGTTTGATTGGCTGGCCTGTTCTCCCCCTGCCTCAGTGGAGTTTAGAGCAGCCTGGGGGCTGAGCTGAACTCTGCCTAGTGGTAAGAGCTTCCAAGAGCACAGCCCACTCTGGCCAAGTCCCTGCACATGGGTGTCATCCCAAAGTGCCCCCTTGTGGCCTGAGGCGGCCGTGCAGGCACCCTCCCTTTCCCGCTAAAGTCCTTGCAATGACTTACACTAGAATATTTAAAACAAGATCCCCCTTTGTGGTGTCCCATTAATTCAGTCTTCTCTAAAACCCAGGTTGTACTACCCTCTGTCCCTGTCCTCCTCCTTTACTCAGCAACCCACCACCACCCTGCTTCCTGGGATGAGTATGGGTTCCTCTACCTGTTCCTCTACATCCTCCGAGGCTCTGCCTCTCGGGGAGGCATGAGCCAGGCCATGGTAAGAGCTACCCCGGGAGCCCAGGTTACTGTGGGGAGCACCAAACTCTACACCTTCCCTGGGTTCTACATCCTGGGGGGCAGAGACACAGGATGAGGAGTTCTCTCGGGCCCCCCAGCTCCCTGCCCAGGGCAGATGGAGGATCTGGGGCTCCTCACAGTGGAACTTGCTCCCTAGGCAGCTCTTGCCACAGCCTGGCTCTGGCTTCTGGGTGGAGCCTTGGGAAATGAGGAGGAGAAGTAGGTGGGGTCTTGGGGGAAGACATGAGGCAAAGGGAGGGGCCTCAGTGGAAAAGGAGGAATGAGGCAAAGGGGTGGGGCCTCCAGGGGGAAAAAGAGTGGCAGGAGTGGGGTCACAGAGGGGAAGGGGCTCCTGCATGTGGTGGTCACCCTATAATGAATGGGCTGGGCTGGGATAGGAGCTAGCTTGATATAATATATGGAGATATACTTATTTCATCGAACTGGAAGGTACCTCAAAAGGTCATTGAGTCTAGTCCCCTGCCTTCACTAGCAGGACCAAGTACTGATTTTGCCCAAGATCCCAAAGTGGCCCCCTCAAGGATTGAACTCACAGCCCTGGCTTTAGGAGGCCAATGCTCAAACCACTGAGCTACCCCTCCCTGTATCTTGGGGGGGGGGAGGGCGGGAGCTAAGGCCTGTTTCCACTCCTTTGCAAGCAGCTGGATTAGCACAAACAAAGCGGCCAGGGAGGGAACCTGGGCCTGAGTCTTTTGCCAGGTCTCTTGTGTATCAGACCCTCACTCACACACGAAGCACTGCTCTACCTCGGGGGCATTATGGATATATGGGGGTAGGCTTAGCAGGTGTGTGGTGTGCAGAGCCATCAACAATGGAAGGGTTGCCTCAATGTCTTCTCTTGGGGCTCTTGCACTAATCATGTCTCTGACACAACTCAGTCACAAGAACCTGGTTGGGGGCCTAGGGGAAGGGTGGATGTACGTGCCCCTTGAATAGCCCCTGTCCACAGCTGGTGCAGCCCCCATGGATCACACAGCACCCAGAGCGCTCAGGAAGGGCCAGAACTGTGACTGCAGAACAGCTCAGCAGCTTTTTAATGGCCCATGGATGTTTAACCAGAGACAGGCCAGGGACAGGCCAGATGTAATGAGAAACAACATTCACATCCCTTCTCTTTATTGACTCTATCAATAGGAATTCTGAGGTCGGAGCAGCCACCAATACGGTTCTTTATGGTCCAAAATCCTTCCAGTCCCCTGGCTCTCAATGAATACAGTCACTTCGTAAATGCTGCTGCCTGCCTTGGTCTCCTTCCCCAGAGTGCTGTCCTCTTTCATCATCTCCTCTCCCACAGCTCCAGGCCTGAGATGCCCTTTCTCTACAGAGTGGAGATCAGTAGCTCATGTTGTCTCAGATGTAAGTGTCGAGGATGGAACAGGTGTCCCACATTTTTCATTTCCGGTGGCACCAGCACTGGAGCCAGATGATGAACTGAACCTTCACTTGACAAACAACCTGATTATCCTCACACGCAGGTGTTTGCTTTTCACACTGTACACGATTGGATTTATTAGAGGCGGGACCAGCAGGGAGATGTAGCCCAGGAGAATCTGAAGTAACGGAAAAGATCCCTTCCCAAATCTGTGTATCACAGACAAGCCAATCTCTGGTGTGTAGAAGAGCAAGACGGCGCAGACATGGGAGATGCAGGTGTTCAGGGCCCTGAGGCACTCCGCATGAGATGCAATGCTCAGCACTGTTTTGATGATCATCACATAAGAGACTAAGATGAGCAGTGAGTCCAACCCCATTGTTAAAAGATTAGTAAACAAACCACAGATGCTGCTGACTGTGATATCCGAACAAGCCATCTTCATGACCTCCTGGTGCAGGCAGTAGGAATGGGAGAGGACATTAGCTTGACAGTACTGGAACCGTTTCAGGAGAAAGGGGAGTGGGACTATTATAGCCATCCCTCTTAGCAGAAAGACCAATCCCATCTCGGCTATTCTCGGCAGGGTTAAGATGGAAGCATATCTCAGTGGGTTACAGATTGCGATGAAGCGGTCAAAGGCCATCAGCAAGAGTACAGAGGATTCAATGCATTGAAGCGAGTGGATGAAGAACAGTTGGGCAAAACAGGCATTGAGGCTGATCTCCCTACAGTTAAACATGTATATGCCCAGTATCGTCGGTATGGTGGTTATCGATATGCCAAAATCTGTGATGGCCAACATGGAAAGGAAAATGTACATGGGCTCATGGAGGCTTGGGTCTGTTTTTATAATGAACAGAATGACTGAATTTCCTACTATCGAAATAACATACATGAAGCAGAAGGGGATAGAGATCCAGAGATGGACATCTTCAAGCCCAGGTATCCCGGTGAGAAGGAACACTGCAAAGTTGAATTTGGTGTCATTGGCAGATGACATAATGTACCAGGCTGGTCAGAAGAGTTTTGAGCTTTCCTTCCTGAAAGGAAAAAGAACAGGAGACTAGATGATATTTAACAATACATCTTTCTGCTCTCAGTGTAAGTCTAGAGACTCCCAGGAGCTCAAGGTAGATCAGCAAAAACATACCCTTGGATTTACACCATTGATAGGAAGATAGGCACTCCCAGACTGTATCATACCTACAGTCCATCTAGCCCTGTATTCAATGGCCAGTTCCAGATGCTTCACAGGAAGGTGGAAGAAGCCCTGCAATTGGCAGCTATGAGATAACATTCTCCAAGGGAAAGTTTCCCCCTGACACCCACTAGTTAGACATATGTTGTGGTGTAAATCTGGAAGGTTTAGAGCCATTCCAAGCCTTTTTTTTAAATCCTCACTGATGTATTTGAATTGTCTAGTTATCCATATAAACATACAGTCCCTCTTTGAATCCTGCTAAGCTCTTGGTCCCATAGATATCTTGTGGCTGGGAGTTCCTCAGCCTACTTGATCACTGTGTGATTTTATAATTGTGACCTTCCCTTGGACACCATTTCAGGCCCTCCACTTGTGAGTGTGTCCCATTGGCAAGTACACGGTGAAAATGATCATTGCATTAATCTGTCCTGCATTCAAGCTATTTATAAATGTGTTTCATTGCCTCATTTTATGTATTTTTTTCTCCACTCCTGAGAGCCCATATTATGCCACTGCCTCTTTCCAGCAAATGGGATAAATTCTTAGGGACAGGTTCTTAATTCATAACAGTGACTTGAACAGCATCACTACAGATTTACACGTGTAAATTCATTTAGAACCAGACTATTAACTTTCCCTTACCAAATGCACCCAGTGATAAATTCTGAAACCCAAGAATCCCTCCAAGAGAAGCTGATGTACTTTGCCTGCCCAGGGTTGACTGAATCCAAAGAGTTCAATCATCCTACAGGCTTCTCTTCATCCTCACAGGACCTGCATCCTCTCCACATGCAAGGGTCTGTAGATATCTGGCAAGTTACAGGCTAACACAGACAGTTACTTCACCTGGGCGGGGGAGGGATTGGCGTCACAAATGGGTAAATAGTGCAAACACTGGTATTGCACTAATATCCAGTGGAGTGTGAAAGTTACTTCAGCCATGCTCGTGTAACAGGTGATGGGTGTAAATTACTTACAACCACTATAACACTCCCCTTTCCTGCACTTCAGCTCTATTCTTTGCTGAAACACTGACCCGCGGTTGTGGTCTCTCAAAACTTTTTGGAAAGTCTTGCATAGGTATTGCAGAGTTATTGAGTACACGACCCTGTATGTAAGTGTTAGAAACAGCTTCTGGTCAGTTTCCAGGAGACAGTATCATACAACTTTTCACTGAACAAACAGTTAATGGAACAAACATTGCTAATAATATTTGGAGTACTTCTGAAATACTTTCCAAAGCAAAAGCCATTTAGCAGTAAAGTTACCACTGCTCCTTCCTGTAGAGATTCCAACAACTCTGCTGCTTGCTTTCGACATACATACATGTCATGAAAGCTTGGTTAGTAACATTTGTATTAAAATGAATAGTTTTGGCATAACATCTACATATCTGTACTTTAGTACACACCTGTCAACCATATTCGCTGGACCTATGTGGACCTGCTCGGCAAGTACGGTTGACCCACAGTGTACTGGAGCCAGGGCCCCATCTGACGGTGGGAGGATCATGGAATTTCACTCCATGAGAGAGAAGGCTACGAGGCCTGATATCTGACACTCAGAAACCAGAGCGGGGACAGGAATGCAGGTAGCCCTCTAACTCTCAGGGGTATCTACATGGAAGTCATGCTGGAGCCCTCAGCCAATCAGGAAATATAAATATGCCTTATGGGATCTGTTTCCACAAAGCAATGCAGCTCTGAATTCCTGCATCCACAATCGAGCCAGAGAATAAAATCTTTCTAAATGCATTTATTGATTAAATTTCCAGGAGCAAATAAACCTGAAGCAATTTGGGAACTAGTTATTGACATTCTTTGTGGTCTCCTCTCACTGAGCCCCAGCAGGATCAGGCCCAGAGCACACGGCACCTCCAGAACGGGGACCCCTTGAGAAATCCTGACTCGGGGCATTGGAGTTTTAACACTTCGAGCTCGATTTGAATCCCAGATTTTTGTGTAGCTTGAATAACCCACCATGGAGCATGCACAGCTGTAGGGGAGGGGTTCCAAAGTTACATAGCCCTGCCTGGCCTCCAGCCCCATCACTGAGTCACCCCGACAGCCCAGCTGAGTCCTCTGCCACTGCACAGAACATCTGCCAATGTAAACAGTTTGCAGCCTTTCCCCTTCACTTTGCATTTTAAAGATAGTGAAACCTGCCAACGTACCCAATTCTGATGGAAGGGGAGCCGCTGACACCCTAAAGAGGTTTTCACCGTAAAGGAGAAGGAGTCTTTGGAGGTTGCACGGGCAGCAGGCAGCATCTGTTCAGATAGGGAGGCAATTGCCTTTATGAAGCATGTCTGCACATTCCCTTGGGGGCCACTTTGCCATCAGGGAACCTCAGCTGCTTGGCTTAGTGAGAACCAGCTTTAACCCCGTCACAGCCAATGGCAAACTGCAGGAGTTCAAATCACATGGTGATGCTACCCAGCTGTTCTGCAGCGCAAGCCCTGCTGCAGGCTCTATTCCTGGAATCCGGGCTTGTCATCACTGTTCATATGGTTCCGATTAGTGACATGGCTACCTTGGGGACGGCCAAGTAGTAACAATGATGCTGTCACAGATGTGATCTTGCTGAATAATAAATAATAATAATAATAATGACAACAACAACATAGGAGGAGATTTCTCCCCAGCAGCCCTGTTTTCTGTATTTCAAAACCAGGGAATAGCCCAGGGAAGGGAGATTCCACAAGGTTCCCTACATGGAAATTTCCCTTTGATCATTTCCATAGGGGAGGACCCTTCCCTTCTCCATGAGGAAATTTCCAGGTATGGAGCCTTGAGCAATCTCCCTTCCCTGCCCTGTATACCGTTTTTGCAATGCAGGAAAGGGGGCTGCCAGGGAGAAATCTGGTTATACATTGACCCCCTCAAAGAATTCTAATGGATTGGTGAGGTCTGATTTCCTTCTACAAAAACCCTGTTAACTCTTCACCAACAAATTACATTCATCTCTGTGTCTGACAGTTTTGATCTTTACTATAATTTCAACCAGTTTGGACGGCACTGAAATCAGGCTTACCAGCCTATAATTGCCAGGATCACCTCTTGATCCCTTTTTTAAAAAATGGCATCACATTAGTTATTTTTCAGACCTTTGTTACAGAAGCTGACTTAAATGATAGGTTACAGACTACAGTTAGTAGTTCTGCAATTTCACATTTGAGTTCCTTCAGAACTCTTGGGTGAATACCATCTCGTCCTGGTGACTTATTACCGTTTAATTTATCAATTTGCTCCAAACGCTCCTCTAATAACACCTCAATCTGGGACAGTTCCTCAGCTTTCTCACCTAGAAGATTGGTGAGGCATGATTTGCCTTTGAGAAGCTGTGTTGATTCTTCCCCAACATAACGTGTTCATCTTTGTGACTGAAAACCAATTTGCCTGGTACTGAAATTAGGCTTTCTGGCCTTGTAGCGGGGTGGTCGCCCCGCTCCTGCCCGGAGAGGGTTGAAGCAGCCCTGGAGAGGGCTGTGGTGGAGAAATGCTAGGCTGATTGGGAGAATATAAGAGGCTGAGGGCCAGAGACTGAAGGACACACCCTCTCTAGCTCCCTAGAGAGAGAGAAGGACCGGGCTGCCTGGGAAGCTGAGGAGGGTTCATAGGTTGGAGCAGTGCTGGGGAAGGGCAGAGGGAGCTGGGGAGCTCCAGCCTAGCAAATCCCCAGGCTTCAGGCTGAGTTAAGGGCCTACAACGGGTACTAGGGCTGGAGAGGGGCAGCCCAGGAATAGGCAGAGGCATCTGGTCCAACCCCCCTTCCAAATGATGAGTGGTTTACAGACTGCGTCTGCCCCAGTGAGCAGGGGCTAGATGGACACTGGCATTAGCCACTGAGGCAAGATGGGAATAGGGGGCTGAGGGATCCCCTGGGAGGGGAGTCCCTGAGTGAAGGGGTACTGCGGTGGGCAGAACCCCTGGGCAAAGGGCACCGGGGTCTGCGAAGGACACGGAGCCAGCGGCAGGCGAGACACTGGCCAGCAGAGGGCGCTCCGGGCTGGAAAGAGCTAATTCCCTGGACAACCAGCAGGAGGCGCCATTCCAGTGAGTTGTCGCCCGGTCACAGGCCTGTATTGCCAGGATCACCTCTGAAACCTGTATTAAAAATCAGCATCACTTTAGCTATTTGCTAGTTATCTGGTACAGAGGCTGATTTAAACAATAGGTCTCAAAGCACAGCTTGTAGTTCTGCAATCTGCTTTTTGAGTTTCTTCTGTACTCTTGGGTTCATCCCATCTGGTCCTGGTGTCTTAATACTGTTTAATTCATCAGATTGTTCCAAAATGTCCTTTACTGACACCTCAACCTTGGATAGTTCCTGACATCTGTCACCTAAACAGAATGGCTAACATGTGGGAGTATCCCTCACATCCTCCGCTGTGAAGACCAAGGAAAATAATTCATTTAGCCTCATCTTGATGGCTCCTTTAGCAGGCCAATCATCCACTGGCCCCACTGATTGTTTAACAGGCTTACTGCTTCTGATGTACTTCGAAAAAAAATATTGCTGTTATTTTTTGTGACTTTTGCTAGTTGCTCTTCAGATCTTTTGAACTAGGTACGCAGTATCGCCTAGCCCCATTCAAGGAGTATCCTTGTAACAAAGCCCGATGCTAACTCTGTCCACATATCTGTTCAAGTGACATCATCATAGGACCTAATCAAATCAGCCATACCATCAGGGACTCGTTCACCTGCACATCTACCAATGTGATATATGCCATCATGTGCCAGCAATGCCCCTCTGCCATGTACATTGGCCAAACCGGACAGTGTCTACCCAAAAGAATTAATGGACACAAATCTGACATCAGGAATCATAATATTCAAAAACCAGTGGGAGAACACTTTAACCTGTCTGGTCATTCAATGACAGACCTGCGGGTGGCTATCTTACAACAGAAAAACTTCAAAAACAGACTCCAAGGAGAGACTGCTGAGCTGGAATTGATATGCAAACTAGATACAATCAATTTAGGATTGAATAAGGACTGGGAATGGCTGAGCCATTACAAACATTGACTCTATCTCCCCTTGTAAGTATTCTCACACTTCTTATCAAACTGTCTGTACTAGGCTATCTTGATTATCACTTCAAAAGTTTTTTTCTCTTACTTATTGGCCTCTCAGAGTTGGTAAGACAACTCCCACCTGTTCATGCTCTCTGTATGTGTGTATATATATCTCCTCAATATATGTTCCATTCTATATGCATCCGAAGAAGTGGATGCTACTCTGAAACCATTCAAGAAGTATGAGTCAGATACTGAAAAAAATAATCAGATTGGTTGAAAATATTGAGATTTTAAAATATACATATTTGAGTTTTGTTTTCATGTGCCTTTGGTTTCTAAGTCCTTGGGGTGCACCTGATTCAGGTTTTCTAGCTTTTCTCCAACTCACTTTTTATAGAAAACTGAAAGTTGAGTTTCCCGCACAGTATCTAGATTGCTGAAGTTGGGGCTTTAAGGAAGATGGGAAATGGTGCGAGACTCACAATAAAATCCCAAGAGGTAGAACTGCTGGCCCTATCTCAAGCAGAACACCCACAAACTAAGCCAGGGAGGGTTCGTTAGTAAACATTTCTGGTCACACAGTCCATCAGTGGCAGAGATGCTCTTTACCTCTGCACTGGTGAGAAGAGGGTTACACCACAGACAGACGGATGTAACAGTGACAGGCTCGCACAGTTGCTGTGTACCTGAGGCATATGTAAGCGGGTCTTCTTCTCTTGCTCTCTCCAAAAATCCCCTTAGAAATCCACTCACTGTCACCCCCAAGCACCCCATATCTGCCAGACACACCACGGTGCTGGAGTCATGGAGTTTCCCAGAAGCAGCTGTCACAGGAGGCTGTGGTAAGAAGACTTTTATAGACAAATATCAGGAGTGTTGCTCTGGTGAACCCTGACATATCCCTGATCTTAGGCTCTCAGAGTATCTGAGCTCCTTGAATGTATTTATCCTCCCACCACCACTGTGTGGCAGGGCAGAGCTATTATCCACCTGTGCAGAAGCTCAGAGACAGCCAATGGATCCCCCACAGTCACACATCTTAAGGGAATCAAACCCAGCTCTCTTGAATCACAGATTCTCTGCTGTGCCAGGCCTGTGCTGTAGCACATGGGGATGGCAAGGAGCCAGTTACAGAGGTTTGATTTGCTGGATTGTTCTCCCCCTGCCTCAGTGGAGTTTAGAGCAGCCCGGGGGCTGGGCTGACCTCCGTCCACTGGTAATGGTTTTCAAGTGCACAGCTCACCCTGGCCAAGTCCCTGCAGATGGGAGCCACCCCAGAGTGCCACCTTGGGGCCTGAGGTAGCCCTGCCCTTCCCTCTAAGGTCTTTGCAATTGCTTACTCTCAGCCTGGAATACTTAAAACAAGAGCCCCCTTTGTGAGGTCGCACTTATTCAGTCTTCTCCAAAACACAGGTTCTCCTACCATCCAGCCCCATTCTCCTTTTCTCAGGAACCACCACATCCCCCCTGCACCATCCTGCTTGCTTGGGTCAGAGTTGGTTCAGACTTGCCACACCCTCTGCTCCTCCCCGGAGGTCCTGCCCCATCTATTCCCACTTGGCCCTGCCCCCTGCTCCTCCACTTCCCCTGAGGCTCAGCTCCCAGCCAGGCCAGAGACAGGCCTTGGTAAAAGCTACCCTAGGAACCCAGTCGGCTGTGCTGCCCTGGTGGGGAGTAGGCTCAGAAGGTGTGCAGTGTGCAGAGCCATTCATGGGGGTGGGATGGCCTGAATGGCTTCTCTTGGGTGTTTAACCAGAGACGGGAGAGTGACAGATCAGGTGTAATGGGAAACAACATCCACCTCCCTTCTCTTTATTGACTGTATCAACAGGAATTCTGAGGTCAGAGCAGCCACTGGCTCTTTATGGGCCAACATCCCACCCGTCAACCTTGCTCTCCACGGACACAGTCACTTTGTAAATGCTGCTGCCTGCTTTCGTCACCATCCCCCAGTGCACAGTCCTCCCTCACCAGCCCTTCTCCCATTGCTCCAGGCTTTAGACCCCATCTGAATCTCTCTCTATAGAGTGGAGATCAGGAGCTCATGTAATCTCTTATGTAAGGGTCCAGGATGGAATTGGAGGCCCGTGTTTTTCATCTCCTGAGTCACGAGCACTGGAGCCGGGAGATGAGTTGACCCTTCACTTGACGAACACCCTGATTATCCTCGCACGAAGGTGTTTGCTTTTCACACTGTACACGATTGGGTTCATCAGAGGCGGGATGAGCAGGTAGACATAGCCCAGGAGAATCTGCAGCAAGGGAGGAGAGCCCTTCCCAAATCTGTGTATCACAGACAAGCTGATCTCTGGCGTATAGAAGAGCAGGACAGCGCAGAGGTGGGAGATGCAGGTGTTCAGGGCCCTCAGGCACTCCATGTGGGACGTGATGCTAAGCACTGTTTTGAGGATCATCACATAAGAGAGGAAGATGAGCAGTGAGTCCAACCCCATTGTTAAGAATGTAACAACCAAGCCATAGATGCTGTTGATTGTGATATCGGAACAAGCCATCTTCATGACCTCCTGGAACAGACAGTAGGAATGGGAGAGGACATTGGCTCGACAGTATCGGAACCGTTTTAAGAGAAAGGGGAGTGGGACTGTTAGGGCAAACCGTATTAGCACAAACACAAGTCCCACCTTGGCTATTCTCTGCAGGGTTAAGATAGAAGTATATCTCAGTGGGTTACGGATTGCGATGAAGCGGTCAAAGGCCATCAACAGGAGAATGGAGGATTCAATGCATTGAAATAAGTGGATGAAGAACAGCTGAGCAAAACAGGCATCAAGGCTAATCTCCCTAGAGTTAAACAAGTATATGCCCAGTATCGTTGGCATGGTGGCTATCAATATGCCAAGGTCTGTGATGGCCAACATGGAAAGGAAAATGTACATGGGCTCATGGAGGCTTGGATCTGTTTTTATAATGAACAGAATGACTGAATTTCCTACTATCGAAATAACATACATTAAGCAGAAGGGGATAGAGATCAACAGGTAGACATCTTCCTGCCCAGGTATCCCGGTGAGCAGGAACACTGCAGAGTTGAAGTTGGTGTCATTGACAGCTGACATAATGGACTGGGCAGATCCGGGGACTTTTGAACTTTCCTTCCTGAAATGAAAAAGGACAGGAGACTACATGATATTTAACGAGACATCTTTCTGCTCTCACTGCAATTCTAGAGACTCCCAGGAGCTCAGGGAAGATCAGGAAAAAAACTAGTCTTGGATTTATACCACCGATAGGAAGATAGGCACGGCCAGACTGGATCACACCTGTAGCCCATCTAACGCAGTAACCAGTGCCCTGTAAACTACCCAGTGGCCAGTTCCAGATGCTGCAGAAGAAGGTGGAAGAAGCCCTGCAATAGGTAGCTTTCTCCCAGGGAAAGTTTTCCCTTTACACCAACTAGTTAGACATATTTGGTAGTGTAAATCAGGAAGGTTTAGAGCCCATCCAAGCCTTTTTTAAAAAAATCCTGATTACTCTAATTGGATTTTCTGGTTACCCATATAAACATCCAGTCCCTCTTTGAATCCTGCTAAACTCTTGGTCCCATTGGTATCTTACGGTAGTGAGTTCTGCAGCCTACTTGAGTGCTGTGTGATTTTACATTTGTGACCTTCCCACAGACAGCATTTCAGGCCCTCCACTTTGGAGCGTGGCCCATTGCAAGTGCATGGTGAAAACAGTCATTGTATTTATCTGTCCTGCATTGAAATTCTAAGTGAACGTGTGTTTTTTTTCTGCACTCCAGAGAGTCCAAATTATGCCACTGCAACTTTGCAGCACATGGGATAAATTCTTAGGGCCAGGTTCTTAATTCAATAACAGTGACTTCAACTGCGTCACTCCAGATTCCCCTCTGTAAATCCAGAACAGGGCTCTATTAACTTTTCTTTACCAAATGCTCCCAGTGATAGACTGTGACACCCAAGAATCCCTCCAAGAGAAGCTGAAGTATTTTGCCTGGCCAGCGTTGACTGAGTCCAGAGAGTTTGATCATCCACAGGCTTCTCTTCATTGTCACAAGTCCTGCATCCTCTCCCATACAAGGGTCTGTAGATACCTGGCAAGTTACAAGCTAACACAGACAGTTACTTCAGTTGGGCGAGGGAGGGATTGGTGTCCAAATGGATGAATAGTGTAAACACTAGGTTTGCTCTAATACCCAATTGAAAGTGCAAGTTACTTCAGCCATGCTTGTGTAAGAAGTGATGGGTGTTAATTACATACAACCACTATTACAGGTCCCTTTCCTGCACCGCAGCTCTACTCTTTGCCGAAACATTGACCAGAGGTTCTGGTCTCTCAGGACTTTCTGGAAAGTCTTGCACAGGTATTGTAGAGAGATTGTGTTCATTACTCTGAATGTGAGTATTACAAACAGCTTTTGGTCAGTTACCAGGGGTTAGTATCATACAACTGTTCACTGAAGAAAGAGTTAATAGCACAAACCCATTGCAAACAGTATGTGGAGTACTTCTGAAATACTTTTGAAAGCAAAAGCCATTAAACAGTAAAGATACCACTGCTCCTTCCTGTATAGATTCGAACAATTCTGTTGCTGGCTTACGATGTGACATGCATGTCATGAACGTTTGGTCTGTAATATTTGTATTACATTGAAAAGTTTTGACATAACATTTACACGTCTGTACTGTAGTACACACATGTCAACTCATTCTTTCCCCTCTCATCTTCTTTCTGAGATGATTTCTCATGTTAGACTTGGACTTAAAATGTAAAATGTATGTAAACAGAGTCTGAATGAACTCTCCCCTGACAGATAGCTGGAAGGAAGAGAGACATCAGGAGCAAACTGTACTTATATGAACACACCTACTGTGCCTAGATGTCCAGCAGATAGAGAGGTGTTGCTCAAAGTGATCAACTTTGGCTGGTGTTCAAATCACTTTAGTACTGAATGCAGGGATAGTAAAATGCTGTTATCAATGTTGTTGTCTTTATTGTATGAATAAAGGGGAGCAGAACTGTGCTTAACCTGCCCCAAATGAGAGGGTCACCCTCAGCTGAAAAGACATCGTTAAGCCAGGGGTTCAAATGCCAGAGTCCTGTGAAAGTAAGGGGGGTGGGGACAGGTTTCCCTGGCAGGAGTTATGGACTCTCACAAAGGGTCCCCACTGCCAAAGACAAGGGTCTTTTCCTGCCCATTGTTCAAAGATAGAACTGAATATGCTTTATTAGGAACCTTTGTTATTTTAAGTGCTTAAATGAGATCTGAAATCACTTGTGGTGGGACAGTGTTTCTGCCCAACCTGCTAAAAGCTGAGGTCACAGCAGCGAGGCAGGTGGCAGCAGAAGGTAACTGACAGTTGACCGGATGGATCAGAGCAGAACGATTGGCTGGTGGGGCGGCAACTAGGGAGGAGTCATGGCTGACAGGGTGGCCAGCCTGAGCAAGTGCTCAAATCACAAAGCAAGCAAGGTGACTTATACCCCCGGTGGGAGGTGAACTCACACAGATGCACCTCTCAACCCTGTGTCCTCCCTGACCAAGGACGACCACAGTGAGGTGAGGTAGCAGAGATGGGCATTGTAAAGAAACTTTTGGTTGTAGAACTGAAGAGCACGAGGCAGAAGCCACTGCCCCAAGCACTCTGGGGTGGGTGTCCTGGTCACAGTTTTAGGATTATGAATCCTGCTTGTGGAATTTTCCCTAATTAATGTCGGTTGACTTCTCTCCTATCATTAAAACTTTCTTTCCTAAACTCAGTCTGTGTGCTTGCAAGTAGGGAAGTATTGCCTCCCAGAGGTGCCCAGGAGGGGTGTGTAATTTCCCAAGATACTGGGTTGGTGCTCAGGCCTCTTCTTTGTTGTATTGTTGAAAAGGAATCCCTAAATACAGAACCCGGCCCTGGTTGTTGCTGGCTCCACCTGGCAGAAGGGTTACATGTATGACATCTGGATTTCTTCAGAACTTGAAAAGATCACATCTCCTCCTTCAATCAATCACTTCTCATCAAACTATGCTCTAGTAGCGCCTCTGTCCCTGGGTTAATAGCTGACTGGTTCTCCTCAGATTCGGTTCTGTCAGTCTGTAGCCTATATCCAGAGTGGTAACAGGCATTAGGATCAGCATAGAAAATATTCATTCCCTGACCTCTCACTCTCTTATACATAGTAACCCCAGCACCTGTTATCCAGGCACGATGCAGGATTTCAGGAAGTGCATTTAAAAGTCAAATGCATGTGGAACTTCATTTCCCACATGAAAGTCGTGTATTGCTCTCTGATTGCCTATGACCTGTATTCATAAAATCCATAGCACCCGGGAAAGGGATTGGGACAGACATGGAACTGAGCTGCCATAAGGAATGTGTATGTTAAACCCAGTTCTTGTCATGTTTACATTATGGTTATCTTGGGTTAATTATTTTGGTGTTTATGTGATGGCTATAGTGGGTGAAACCAGTTTGGCTCTTCTTAATTTAATACCAGGCTGCTGGAAAATAAACAGGAAGGGAAGCAAGAGATGAAGAAAAGCCATCTCTCAGTCAGCACTTCAGGGAGTCTGAAAGAAAAAAAACTGAGCTAAAAGCTGGAAAGAGCCTATTTCCTGGCTCCAGCCACGTTACACAGCTTGTTTTGCCAGCGCTGGGAGTCTGTCCAGAGCTGGGGCAGCTGTTGCTGAGAAGCTCTTCAGACTGACAGGCACAGAGAGTGCTGGGGAAGTCTGAAAGCCTTTGGCCTGCCTGGGTGCTCATCAGAGAGGGAGGGCTTGGGGTTGGAGAAATGTACAGACTTTTTTTTTTAAACCCTCTTATTCTCCCATGTTACGCTTCATTCCTACTGTTCAGATTAAACAATATTTTGGTTCAATAATGTTGGCTGCTCATTCGTCTCACCGCTAATAACAGCCTCCCTGAGGGAAGAATCAGAGTTTCCGAACCCACTGGGATCTTCTCGGCAAGCACACTTGACCCACAGTGTGCGGTAGCCCAGTGCCCAGCCTGAGGGAGGGAGAATGGAGGGATCCATCCCATGAGTGGGTAGGCTACAAGGCCTGACATCTGGCACTCAGAGACTAGAGAACGGGAAGAGATGCCAGTAACCCTGTAACTATAGGGTAAAAATTTGCCCTCTCGGACCTGTTACCACAAAGCAATACAGCTCTGAATTCCTATGTTCACAATCGAGCCAGAGAATAAACCCTTTGAAAATGCATTTGCTGATTAAATTTCCAGAAGCAAATAAACCTGAGGTGATTTGGTCACTCATCTCACCACTGCTCACAGCCTCCCAAAGGGAAGAACCACAGGTACCAAACACACTCTGACCTACTAGATAAGCACAGCTGACCCACAGTGTGCAGTAGCCCAGGGCCCAGTCTGAGGGTGGGAGGACCGTGAGATTACATCCCATGAGAGGAAAGGCTATGAGTCCTGCCATCTGGCACTCAGAGACCAGAGAGGGGGCTGAGATGCCAGTGGCACGGTAACTCTGAGGGATATCTACAGGGCAGAAAGGCTGGAGCCTTCAGCCAATCAGGAGATAGAAATATGCCTCATCAGATCTGTTACCAAAGAGCAATGCAGCCCTGAATTCCTGTGTTCACGATTAAGTCAGGAATTAAAACCTATGAAAATGTATTTGCTGCTTAAATTCCCAGGAGCAAATAAACATGAGGCAATTTGGGAACTAGTCACTGATATTCCATGGGGTTGCTTCTCACTCAACCCCTGGCAGGATTGGGCCCAGAGCTCATGGCACCTCTAGAAATGGGCCAGATTAAGAAATCTGACTCGGGGCATCGAGATTCTAACATTGCGCGCTCGCTTTGACTTTCAGATTTCTGTGTAGCTTGAACAACCCACCGTGGAGCATGGGCAGATGTAGAGGAGGGGTTCCCAAGCTATCTAGTTCTGCCTGCCCTCCAGCCCCCTCCCCTCCAGCCCCTGTCACTGAGTCACTCTGACAGCCCAGCTGAGTTCACTGCTGCAGCACAGAAAATCTGCCAATGTAAACAGTTTGCAGCCTTTACACTTCATTTCATATTTTAAAGATAGTGAAACCTGCCAACGTACCCAATTCCTGCTAGACTTGGAGCCGCTGACGCCAGGGGTCTTACCCTAAAGGGCAAGGAATCATCGGAGAGGTTGCACGGGCAGCAGGCAGTATGTGTTCAGATAGGGAGGCAAGTGTCTTTATGAAGCATGCCTGCACATTCCCTTGGGGGCCACTTGGCCATCAGGGAACCTCAGCTGCTTGGCTTCCTGTGCACCAGCTTTTGCCCCCGTCATGGCCAATGGCAAACCACAAGAGGCCAAATCCCAGGGGATGTGTGGTGATCCTACCCAACAGTTCTGCATCACACTCCCTGCTGCAGGCTCTTCTCCTGGAATCCAGGCTTGTCATCACTGTTCCATATGGTTCTGATTAGTCACATGGCTACATCGGGGGTGGCCGAATGGTAATGATGATGCTGTCACAGCTGTGATCTGGCTGAAATAACATAAAATAAAATAAAAATAATATAGGACCTGATTTCTCCATGGTAGCCCCCTTTCCTGTATTACAAACCCAGGGTCCATGCCAGGGAAGGGAGATTCCACAAGGCTCCCTACATGGAAATTTCCCTTTGATCATTCATGTATGAAACCTTGTGCAATGTCTCTTCCCTGTCCTGCATGCTGGTTTTGTAATGCGGGAAAGTGGGCTGCCGGCAATAAATTGGGTCAAATATTGACCCTCTCAAAGAATTCTAGTGGATTGGTGAGGTATGATTTTCTTTTGCAAAAGCCATGTTGACTTTTCACCAACACATTATTTTCATCTATGTGTCGGACATTTTGTTCTTTACTATAGTTTCAACCAGTTTGCCAGGCATTGAAGTCACGCTTACCAGCCTGTAATTGCCATGATCACCTCTGAAGCTCTTTTTAAATGGCTTCAGATTAGTTATCCTCCAATCATTTGGTGCAGAAGCTAATTTAAATGATAGGCTACAGACTAAAGTTAGTAGATCTGCAATTTCACATTTGAGTTCCTTCAGAACTCTTGGGTGAATACCACCTGGTCCTGGTGACTTCTTACTGTTTAGTTTGTCAATTTCTTCCAAAATCTCCTCTAATGACACTTCAATCTGGGACAGTTCTGCAGATTTGTCACCTAAAAAACTGGTGAGTCATGATTTCCCTTGGAGAAGCTGTGTTGACTCTTCCCCAACAGAGTGTGTTAATCTTTGTGTCTGATAATTCTATTCTTTTCTATAGTTTCAACCAATTTGCCTGGTACTGAAATTAGGCTTACTGTCCTGTATTGCCAGGATCACCTCTGGAGCCTTTTAGAAAAATCTGCATCACATTAGCTATTTGCCAGTCATCTGGTACACAGGCTAATTTAAGCTATAGGTCACATATCACAGTTAGTAGTTCTGGAATCTGGTATTTGAGTTTCTTCAGAATACTTGGGTAAATCCCATCTGGTCCCAGTGACTCAATACTCTTTAATTTATCAGTTTGTTCCAAAATGTCCTCTAATTACACCTCAACCTGGGACAATTCCTTATGTCCGTCACCTAAACAGAATGGCAAAAGTGTGGGGATATTCCTCACATCCTCTGCAATGAAGCCCAAGGCAAAGAATTCATTTATCCTCACCTTCCTTGAGTGCTCCTTTAGCACCTCAGTTTTCCCCTGGCCCCATTGATTGTTTGGCAGGCTTCCTGCTTCTGATGTACTTTGAAAAAAACTTGCTGTTATTTTTTTTTTTACTTTGGCTAATTGCCGAGATTTTATGAGCTAGGTACGCAGTATCGCCAAGCCCCGTTCAACAAGTATGAGTCGAAGCCCGAAAAAATTATGAGATGGGTTTAAAAATACTGAGATTTTAAAATATACTTATATGAGTTTCTTTTCCAATTGCATTTGGTTTCTGAACCTTTGAGGTCACCTGCTTCAGGCTTTCTACCTTTTCTGCAACTCAGTTTTTAAAGAAACTTTTTTAAGAAAGCTGAAAGCTGATATTCTTGCATAATCTCTGGATTCCAGAAGTTGGGGTTTTAGGAAATATTGGAACTAGTGCGAGAGTCCCATTAACATCCCAAGAATTGGTGCTGCTGGCTGTATCTCAAGCAGAGCGCCCACAAGCGAAGGCACTGAGGGTTGGTTAGTGGACATTTCTGGTCACACAGTCTGTCAGTGGCAGAAATGCTGTTTCCCTCTGCACTGGGCTACAGAGCCCCTGGCTGTAAGGAACAGGGTTACACCACAGACAGCCGGACATAACAGTGATGGGCTCGCAGAGTCACTGGTTCCCTAGGCACAGCTCAGAGGGTCTCCTCTTCTTGTTCATGCATAAGACATGCATACATCCGGTAAGCAAGGCCGTGCACATTCTTAATAGAAAGGGGCATGACCCAAGCCCAGCTCCATTGCCTGCTGCTAGATCTCTCTTGAATCCAAACAATCCCCTCCTGCCCCCCAGGTCCATCTATGCCCAAATTTGGTGATGTTGGACATTTGGATGCAGGGTGTGAGGCCTATCTCCAGCTCAAGAGCTGTTTTTACTGCTCATGGAGCAGGTGGGGGTCAGGAACAGACGGAGGGGCAGCTCAGCAGGGCTCTGTTTGGCCAGGCAACACTCTCCAGATCCTTCGCTCTCTGAAAGTATGTCCTGATTCCCCCTCTTATTGCCAAGCTGCAGGAGTGGCCCAGAACTCCCTCCTCAAAGGGGGCTGTGCTAATGACAGGCCTCATCACCAAGGGGTGTTGGGAAGAGTTCAGGTTCTGCACCGAGAGGCCCAAATCAACCTTATGAGGCACACAGAGATTATATCTCCCTAAGGCATTTAGATATGGCATCAGTTATTATAGCGTCTGAGCACCTCTCAATCTGTAACGTATTTGTCAGTACAACATCCTGTGCGTTAGGGCACTGCTATTAACACCACTGGGTCAAAGACACCTGTCAGGGTTCCCTCCCCACTCTGAACTCTGGGATACAGATATGGGAACCCGCATGAAAGACCCCCTAAGCTTATTTCTACCAGCTTAGGTTAAAAACCTCCCCAAGGCACAAATTCCTTTCCTTGTCCTTGGATGGTATTGCTGCTACCATCAAGTAATTTAGACACGGATTCAGGAAAAGAGCCACTTGGACTCCCTGTTTCCCCAAAATATTCCCCCAAGTCCCTTCACCCCCTTTCCTGGGGAGGCTTGAGAATAATATCCTAACCAATTGGTACAATGTGAGCACAGACCAAACCCCTGGGTTTTAGGACACTGAAAATCAATCAGGTTCTTAAAAGAAGAATTTTATTTTTTTTTTAAAGTAAAAGAATCACACCTGCAAAATCAGGATAGAAGGGAACTTTACAGGGTAAATAAAAAGATTTAAAAACAGAGGATTCCACTCCAGGCTTAGCTTCAAAGTAGCAAAAAACAGGAATAAAACTCCCTCTTAGCATAGGGAAAATTCATAAGCTAAAGGAAAAGATAATCTAACACATTTCCTTGCCTTTACTTACAATTTTTGTAATCTTAGATGCTCATTTCAGGTTTTTAGGAGATTTTTCCTGCCTCATCCCTCTCTTGTCCAGAGAGAGAACAAACAAAGAGAGCATATACAAACCTCCCCCTGCCACAGATTTGAAAGTATCTTCTTTTCTTATTTGTCCTTTTTGTCAGGTGCCAACCAGGTTATTTGAGCTTCTTAACCTCTTACAGGTAAAGGAGGGATTTTATGCTACCCTTAGCTGTATGTTTATGACATCTGTCACCAAGGTTTTATAACTGATCAATTACACAGTAAAAGTCACCAGGACCAGATGATATTCATCCAAGAGTTCTTAAGGAACTCAAATATCAAATTGCAGAATTACTAACTGTTGTATGTAACCTATCACTTAAATCAGCCTCTGTACCATATGATTGGCAGATAGCTAATGCGATCCTGATTTTTTAAAAAAGGCTGCAGAGGTCACATGCCATTGCATGCCCTGCGGAATCATATGTTTCAGTGGGTTTGGCTCTGGTGGCCACAGTTTTAAATTTAACAGTTACATCTGTTTGTTTTAGATTTAGAGTTCATAGGAACACATGAAACCACAAGCAAATAACACATACAATTACAAGATCATTTATCTTTTTGTAGTTTTATTAAAGTTACCAACAAAGCAATAAATGTTACAGCATATACAATTTCTATAGATAAATTTAATGAACACCCCCAGTTATATCTACAGACATACTTGCATCTTCCTAGATGGCGTTAGAATCTGCTGGCCCTCTCATGGTTTGCCACTTAGATAAAATTAACAGAACAGAAATATGCATGAATTTTACTTGGTTGATTAATACCCTTGCCATAGGTGTGGCAGTGAGACCACTAACAGGGCCTTTCTGCAATTCTGGACATTCCACTGAGTTATGTGAATCATGGTTATTTTTCACTATCATTGCCTGTACCTTTGAAATATTTATTAATAACTTGACTTTATCCAAAACCTTAATTTGGATAAAGACTTTATATTTTTCCTTATTCTTATGCTTTAGATTGTATATGATTATTGTTTCAGTTCTTACTGACCTTTGACATTTGGTTCTGTTTTCACATGATCCAGATGGAATTTCATTACTGATTGGCAAAGAGTGAACTTCCCCGGGAATATATGTTTTACATCCGTCTTCCCTAGATTCGTCCAATAAGGGAGAGATTTTTTCCCCAATTTACATAAAGCATGTGCTCATTTTTTTATACATCATATACAAGAATAATATGTTTCCCTACTATTTCATTAAAGTGTTGGTAAAATTCGTTATGAGTGATTGGGTGAAGTATTTAGCTGCCTAATTTCTTCGGAAAATAGGAACCTTCAGTGGGAAATTCTTCCATAATAGCCATTTTTGCTTATCTTTTAATACCATATGCAATCCCAATCTGTACAAACCTGGCATATGATTTTGAACCTTCTGCATTGCTACAGTTATACTATTAGTTCATGCAGCAAACAAAGTTTGATTCCATGTCTTAGATATAAATTGTTTTTGGTTTGGTCGATAATTCCATTTAAAGAAGATTTTAGTTGAGAGGCGTGTTATTCCAAATTGTTTTTGGGCTGGTTTCCTTCTTTCTTGTACCCAAGGTACTGTTATTTGCAATTTTTTAGCTTTAATAGGCAAATTTGAGTTCAGTTCCAATACAACTGTCAAGGCTGATTTCCCACTCTGGCACTTTGAGTGCAGAAGGTGGGGACCTGCAAGGACTTTAAAAATTAATACTGGCCACTCCAGGCTTGTATTAAACTCCCAAGGTTACAGCTTCTCCCTGACCATAGATGGGTAGATGCTGTTTTTTTAAAAATCTTCAGTGAAAGTGTTCTTAAAATGAACAACATGTGCTGGGTCATCATCCAAGACTGCTATAACATGAAATATATGGCAGAATGTGGGTA
Source organism: Malaclemys terrapin pileata (assembly GCF_027887155.1). NCBI lineage: Eukaryota > Metazoa > Chordata > Testudines > Emydidae > Malaclemys > Malaclemys terrapin. The sequence goes on along the minus strand of NC_071505.1, from coordinate 348,783,004 downwards.
AAACCGAGCAGGGAACATACTATTCTCTCCCAAGGAGTTCAGTCACGAATTTAATTAACACATCCTTTTTTAAACTACTGTCATCAGCATGGAAGTACGTTGTCTGAAATTGCGGCTGAAGCATGAAGGGGTATATGAATGTTTAGCATATCTGGCATGTAAATACCTTGCAATGCCAGCTGCAACAGTGACAGGCAAATTCCTGTTCTCACTTTCTGGTGACATTGTAAATAAGAAGAGGGCAGTATTATCTCCTGTAAATATAAACAAACTTGTTTGTCTTATTGGCTGAACAAGAACTAGGACTGAGTGAACTTACAGGCTCTGAAGTTTTATGTTGTTTTGGTTTTGAGTGCAGTTATGTAACAAAAAAAATCTACATCTGTAAGTGCCACTTTCACAGCAAAGAGACTGCACTACAACACTTGTATAATGTGAATTGAAAAAATACTATTTCTTTTGTTTATCATTTTTACAGTGCAAATATTTCTAATAATAATATATGCTTTGATTTCAATTATAACACAGAATACAATATATGTGAAAATGCAGAAAAAACATCCAAAATATTTAGTACACATCAATTTGTATTCGATTGTTGAACAGTGTGAGTAAAACTGAAATTAATTGCGATTAGTTTTTAGACACAATGAACTTTTTGAATTAATAGGGTGAGTTAACTGCAAATATTTAACAGCCCTAGGTTTCTAGCTTTTCTGCAACTCACTTTTAACAAAAAAAAACTTTTTAAAGATAACTGAAAGCTGAGATTCTCCGTGCAGTGTCTTGATTCCAGAACTTCCAGTAGAAGGCAGCCTGGGTGAAAGTGATCATGAAATCATAGAGTTTGCAATTCTAAGGAAGGGTAGAAGGGAGAACAGCAAAATAGAGACAATGGATTTCAGGAAGGCAGATTTTGGGAAGCTCAGAGAGCTGATAGGTAAGGTCCCATGGGAATCAAGACTGAGAGGAAAAACAACTGAGAAGAGTTGGCAGTTTTTCAAAGGGACACTATTAAGGGCCCAAAAGCAAGCTATTCCGCTGGTTAGGAAAGATAGAAAATGTGGCAAAAGACCACCTTGGCTTAACCACGAGATCTTGCACGATCTAAAAAATAAAAAGGAGTCATATAAAAAATGGAAACTAGGACAGATTACAAAGGATGAATATAGGCAAACAACACAGGAATGCAGGGGCAAGATTAGAAAGGCAAAGGCACAAAATGAGCTCAAACTAGCTACGGGAATAAAAGGAAACAAGAAGACTTTTTATCAATACATTAGAAGCAAGAGGAAGACCAAAGACAGGGTAGGCCCACTGCTTAGTGAAGAGGGAGAAACAGTAACAGGAAACTTGGAAATGGCAGAGATGCTTAATGACTTCTTTGTTTCGGTCTTCACCGAGAAGTCTGAAGGAATGCCTAACATAGTGAATACTAATAGGAAGGGGGTAGGTTTAGAGGATAAAATAAAAAAAGAACAAGTTAAAAATCACTTAGAAAAGTTAGATGCCTGCAAGTCACCCGGGCCTGATGAAATGCATCCTAGAATACTCAAGGAGCTAATAGAGGAGGTATCTGGGCCTCTAGCTATTATCTTTGGAAAGTCATGGGAGACGGGAGAGATTCCAGAAAACTGGAAAAGGGCAAATATAGTGCCCATCTATAAAAAGGGAAATAAAAACAACCCAGGAAACTACAGACCAGTTAGTTTAACTTCTGTGCCAGGGAAGATAATGGAGCAAGTAATTAAGGAAATCATCTGCAAACACTTGGAAGGTGGTAAGGTGATAGGGAACAGCCAGCATGGATTTGTGAAGAACAAATCATGTCAAACCAATCTGATAGCTTTCTTTGATAGGATAACGAGCCTTGTGGATAAGGGTGAAGCTGTGGATGTGGTATACCTAGACTTTAGTAAGGCATTTGATATGGTCTCACATGATATTCTTATCGATAAACTGCGCAAATACAATTTAGATGGGGCTACTATAAGGTGGGTGCATAACTGGCTGGATAACCGTACTCAGAGAGTTGTTATTAATGGTTCCCAATCCTGCTGGAAAGGCGTAACGAGTGGGGTACCGCAGGGGTCTGTTTTGGGACCGGCTCTGTTCAATATCTTCATCAACGACTTAGATATTGGCATAGAAAGTACGCTTATTAAGTTTGCGGATGATACCAAACTGGGAGGGATTGCAACTACTTTGGAGGACAGGGTCATAATTCAAAATGATCTGGACAAATTGGAGAAATGGTCTGAGTTAAACAGGATGAAGTTTAACAAAGACAAATGCAAAGTGCTCCACTTAGGAAGGAAAAATCAATTTCACACATACAGAATGGGAAGAGACTGTCTAGAAAGGAGTACGGCAGAAAGGGATCTAGGGGTTATAGTGGACCACAAGCTAAATATGAGTCAACAGTGTGATGCTGTTGCAAAAAAAGCAAACATGATTCTGGGATGTATTAACAGGTGTGTTGTGAGCAAGACACAAGAAGTCATTCTTCCGCTCTACTCTGCTCTGGTTAGGCCTCAGCTGGAGTATTGTGTCCAGTTCTGGGCGCCGCATTTTAAAAAAGATGTGGAGAAATTGGAAAGGGTCCAAAGAAGAGCAACAAGAATGATTAAAGGTCTTGAGAAAATGAACTATGAAGGAAGGCTGAAAGAATTGGGTTTGTTTAGTTTGGAAAAGAGAAGACTGAGAGGGGACATGATAGCAGTTTTCAGGTATCTAAAAGGGTGTCATAAGGAGGAGGGAAAAAACTTGTTCACCTTAGCCTCTAAGGATAGAACCAGAAACAATGGGTTTAAACTGCAGCAAGGGAGGTCTAGGTTGGACATTAGGAAAAAGTTCCTAACTGTTAGGGTGGTTAAACACTGGAACAAATTGCCTAGGGAGGTTGTGGAATCTCCATCTCTGGAGATATTTAAGAGTAGGTTAGATAAATGTCTATCAGGGATGGTCTAGACAGTATTTGGTCCTGCCATGCGGGCAGGGGACTGGACTCGATGACCTCTCGAGGTCCCTTCCAGTCCTAGAATCTATGAATCTATGAATCTATGAAAAAAAACTTGGGGCTTTAAGAAAGACAGGAAATAGTGTGAGACTCCCAGTAAAATCCCAGGAGCAGGCATTACTGGCCATATATCAAGCAGAGTACCCACAAACAAAGGTACTGAGGGTTAGCTGGTGGATATTTCTGGTCACACAATCCATCGGTGGCAGAGACACTGTTTCCCTTTGCAGTGGGCTACAGAGCCCCCTGTGGTAAGGAACGGGGTTACACCACAGACAGCTGGACATAATAGTGACTGTCTCGCAGATTCTCTGGTCCTGAGGCACAGCTCAGAGGGTCTCCTCTTCTTGTTCAGACATGAGACATGCACAAGCCCAATAAGCAAGGCCATGCACATTCTTAATATAAAGGGGCATGACTCAAGCCCAGCTCCAACTGCCAGGTCCTAGCCCTCTATTGGGCCCAAACAGTCCTCTTCCCCAGATCCAGATATGCCCAAAACTGGTAATGATGGAAATTTGGACGCAGGATGTGAGGTCTATCTCCAGCGCTAGAACAACTTTCAGTGCTCCTGGAGTGGGTGCGGTCAGAATCAAACCAAGGGCAGCCCAGCAGGGCTCTGTTCTGCCAGGCAACACTCTCCAGATCCTTCACTCTCTGAAAGCACGTTCTGATTCCCCCTCTTACTGCCGAGCTGCAGGAGGGGCCCAGAACTCCCTTGTCAAAGGGGCTGTGCTAATGACAGGCCTCATCACCAAGGGGTGTTGGGAAGAGTTCAGGTTCTCCAACCAGTGCTCCAAATCATCCTTATGAGGCACACAGAGCTAAAATCTCTCTAGGGCAATTAGCTAGGATCCCAACTATTATAACATCCGAGCACCTCTCAATCTGTAACATATTTATCAGTACAACACTGCGTGCAGTAGGGCAGTTCTATTAACATCACTGGGCAGTGTAGCCTGATCTATAGATAATGAATACAAAATCCCAGTTATCACCTTGAGGGTTGAGAGGTTCTTGTCCCAAGATCAGGCTCGGAATTATTAATATATTTATATAGTTAGGAACCCCGATGTGCACAGGTGCAACACTCACACTAAAGGAACTCTTTTATATTTACAAATAGATACATTCTTAATACATTTAGCAAAGTCACATACACTCTAACTACTCAGTAATGTAGATAGAGATAATACAGAAAGTTCATCTGAACATCCATACTCACACCATCCCATGCAGAACAACCTGAAATGTTAGCCATCACCTTCTGGGCCCTCCCAAAGGGTACATCTCTCTTCCCTACTGCTCTGGGATGCCACTTTTATAATATATTATGCTGACATTACTGTGACACTCTGCACCTCATGGCAAAACCCTGCACCCCCATATTCGTCCTTATAATATGACTGTGTGGTATCCAATGCAAACTTTGTCATGTCAGGTGTCTTCGGAAGGCTCATGATGCACTAAGCATTGTTGTTATAGTAATATAATAGGTTTTAATTTCATGTATATTGTTATGAAGCTGAAAATGTGTCTTAGTGGCTTAATAGAAGCCCAGGCAAAACTCCCAGGAACAGAGGGGCAGTTCACACCTCATCAGGGTATGTATGGGACAAACCCAGTCCAGTCTCAGAGGAACAAAGGACATTGGCCTAGGCAGCAACAAAGGATCTTTTGGACTCTTGAGGGAGTCACCCCCTCCTTTCCTTGGTCAGTTTGGGACTATGATGAGGTAAAGCTTACCCGACTCTGAAGGGGAGGGACAAAGCCAAGAGAGAAGAAAGAACATGATAAAAATGAGAGACGTTTGCCATGGTCTCTCTCTTCCACCTCCATCTACAGACACCACCACCAAGCGACTGAAGAACTGATCAAAGGGTCTGGTGGCACCTTAAAGACTAACAGATTTATTTAGGCATAAGCTTTCATGGGTAAAATACCCAATTATTCAGATGCATGTAATAAAAATTACAGATACAGGCATAAATATACTGACACATGAAGAGAAGGGAGTTACCTCACAAGTGGAGAACCAGTGTTGACAGGGCCAATTCGATCAGGATGGATGTAGTTCACTCCCAATAATAGATGAGGAGGTGTCAATTCCAGGAGAGGAAAAGCTGCTTTTGTAGTGAGCCAGCCACTCCCAGTCCCTATTCAAGCCCAGATTAATAGTGTTAAATTTTCAAACGAATATAAGTTTCAGAGTAACAGCCGTGTTAGTCTATATCCGCAAAAAGAAGAACAGGAGTACTTGTGGCACCTTAGAGACTAATAAATTTGTTAGTCTCTAAGGTGCCACAAGTACTCCTGTTCTTTTTGCAAATGAATATAATAATATATATAATAATAATTCCTCTCTGAGGCTAGTTCCTGGGTAGGAGGCAGCTGGCAGCTCAGCATGATGATATTACCAGAAACTCAGGGAATTAAAATCCTGTGATGTCACCAAACAGGAACCCAAAACCAATTCCTTTTCCAGACGATAACTCTGAGTCATGCTTTCTCCTGAATCTATTGAGAGGAAAATCCATCAGCCAGGTCCTAGAGCAGGGACATAGTGGACACACAACTTCCTGCTTCTCCATGTGGGCACTAATGATACTTCCAAGAATGACCTTGAGTGGATCACTGCAGAATACATGGCTCTGGGAAGAAGGATAAAGGAAATGGAGGCACAAGTAGTGTTCTCCTCCATCCTCTCTGTTGAAGGAAAAGGCCCAGGTAGGGACCGTTGAATTATGGAGATGAATGCATGGTTACACAGGTGGTGTCGGATAGAGGGATTTGGATTCTTCAACCATGGGATGTTGTTCCAGAAAGAAGGACTGCTTCCCTAATGAAGAGATGGAAGAGCATCTTTGCAGGCAGGCTTGCTAACCTAGTGAGGAGGGCTTTAAAGATGGCTATGTAAGAGAGGGGTATGATTGTTCAGAGCTCCAGTTTGAAACTGGAGAAAAGCCTGTTGAGAGTCTTTGGGTTAAGTTTAGAGGTGAGAGCAACAAGCGTGATGTTGTGGTGGGCATGTGCTTTAGACCACCGGATCAGAAGGACAACTAACAGAAGTTTCCAGATCACAGGCTCTGGTTCTAATGGGGGACATCAATCACCCTGACATCTGCTGGAAGAGAAATACAGCAGTGCACAGAAATCCAGGAAGTTTTTGGAAAGTGTTGGGGACAACTTCCTGGTACAAGTGCCAGAGGAACCAACTAGGGGCCGTGCTCCTCTTGACCTGCTGCTCACAAACAGGGAAGAATTGGTAGGGGAAGTAGAAGTGGGTGGCAACCTAGGCAACAGTGACCATGAGATGGTCAAGTTCAGGATCCTGACAAAAGGAAGAAAGGAGAGCAGCAAAATATGGACCCTGGACTTCGGAAAAGCAGACTTTGACTCTCTTAGGGAACTAATGGGCAGGATCCTCTGGGAAGCTAATATGAGGGGGCAAGGAGTCCAGGAGAGCTGGCTGTATTTTAAAGAAACCTTATTGAGGGCACAGGAACAAACCATCCCAAAGTGCAGAAAGAATAGCAAATCTGGCAGGCAACCAGCTTGACTTAACCATGAAATCTTCGGTGAGCTTAAACTCAAAAAGGAAACTTATAAGAAGTGAAAATTTTGACAGATGACTAGGGAGGAGAATAAAACTATTGCTCAAGCATGCAGGGGTGTAATCAGGAAGGCCAAGTCACGATTGGAGTTGCAGCTAGCAAGGGATGTGAAAGGTAACAAGAAGGGTTTCTACAGGTATGTTAGCAGCAAGAAGAATGTCAGGGCAAGTGTGGGACCCTTACTGAATGGCAGAGGCAACAGAGTGCCAGATGCTGTGGAAAAAGCTGAAGTTCTCAATGTTTTATTTTGCCTGGTCTTCACAGACAAGTTCAGCTCCCAGACCGCTGCATTGGGCAGCACAGTATGAGGAGGAGGTGACCAGCCCTCAGTGGTGAAAGAACAGGTTAAGGATTATTTAGAAAAGCTGGACATGCACAAGACCATGGGTCCAGATCTAATGCATCTGAGGGTGCTGAGGGAGTTGGCTGATGTGATTGCAGAGCCATTGGCCATTATTTTTGAAAATTTGTGGTGATCGGGAGAGGTCCTGGATGATTGGAAAAAGGTAAATATAGTGCCCATATTTAAAAAAGGGAAGAAAGAGAACCCAGGGAACTACAGACCAGTCAACTTCACTTCAGTCCCTGGAAAAATCATGGAGCAAGTGCTCAAGGAATCCATTCTGAAGCACTTGGAGGAGAGGAAGGTGATCAGGAACAATCAACATGGATTCAACAAGGGCAAGTCATTTCTGACCAACCTGATTGCCTTCTATGATGAAATAAATGGCTCTGCGGATAAGGGGAAAGTGGTGGATGTGATATATTTTGACTTTAGCAAAGCTTTTGACACGGTCTCCCACAGTATTCTTGCCAGCAAGTTAAAAAAGTATGGATTGGATGAATGGAGTATAAGGTGGATAGAAAGCTGGCTAGATTGTCAGGCTCAATGGGTAGTGATCAACGGCTCGATGTCTAGTTGGCAGCCAGTATCAAGCGGAGTCAGTCCTGGGGCCGGATTTGTTCAACATCTTCATTAATGGTCTAGATGATGGGATTAATTGCACCCTCAGCAAGTTTGCAGATGACACTAAGCTGGGGGAGAGGTAGATATGCTGGAGGGTAGGGGTAGGGTCCAGAGTGACCTAGACAAATTGGGAGATTGGGCCAAAAGAAACCTGATGAGGTTCAACAAGGACAAGTGCAGAGTCCTGCACTTAGGAAGGAAGAATGCCATACATGGCTACAGGCTGGAGACTGACTGGCTAAGCAGCAGTTCTGCAGAAAAGGACCTGGGGATTACAGTGGACGAGATGCTGGATATCAGATAGCAGTGTGCCTTGTTGCCAAGAAGGCCAATGGCATATTGGGCTGTTATTGTAGGAGCATTGTCAGCAGATAGAGGGAAGTGATTATTCCCCTCTATTCGGCACTGGTGAGGCCACACTTGGAGTATTGTGTCCAGTTTTGGTCCCCCCACTACAGAAGGGATGTGGACAAATTGGAGAGAGTCCAGCAGAGGGCAACAAAAATGATTAGGGGGCTGGAACACATGATTTACGAAGATAGGCTGAGGGAATTGGGGTTATTTAGTCTGCAGAAGTGAAGAGTGAGGGGGGAGTTGATAGTAGCCCTCAACTACCTGAAGGGGGGTTCCAAAGAGGATGGATCTAGGCTGGATATTAGGAAACACTATTCCATTAGAAGGGTGGTGAAGCACTGGAATGTGTTACCTGGGGAGGTGGTGGAATGTCCATACTAGAGTTTTTTTATGGCCCGGATTGGCAAAGGCTTGTCTGGGATGATTGAGCTGGTGCTGGTGTAGTTCTATGATTCTAAGCCCACATTAGCTCCCAGTGTGACACAAAATGGGCTAGTGTGAGCCATAGTGACATAGGCCTGGAAATGACCTCCTGTGACAATGAGCCTTGTGCCCTATTATAGAAGGAGACATTGACATATTGTCTGGTGCATAAACCGGCCAAATTCCATCTTAAAAGCACCTGGTTGTAGGTCTGCCACTACTGCTGTTGGGTGGCTCTTCCAAAGCCTCCCTCCTTGGATGGTCATATATCTCCTCCTTTCCAGTCTCATTTTACTCCTGGCCAGTTTGTCCTCCTTTGTTCTTGTGCCAACACTGTCAGGAGCTTGTCTCCCTCCCTGGTGTTTAAACCCCCTTCCCCAATGTATTTATAGAGCAATCTGATCCCTGCTCAGCCTGCATTGTTAGGCTAAACCTGATAAGCTCTTCCAGTCTCCTCATAATAGAGACCCTCCATTGCCCTGACCATCGTAGGATCCCGTCTCTGCACCTGTTCCAGCCTGAATTCTTCTTTCTGGAATACACATGACCAGAATTTTACACAGTTTGCCAAAGGAGGTCTCACCAGTACCTTGTGTAAGGATATTAATACTTCCCTAACTCACCTGACACATTTTAGGATCTCATTTGCCTGGTTCACAGAGACATCATATCGGTGGCTCACAGTCATCCTGAGACTGACAAATACAACAAGGACTTTCTCCTCCTCTGTCATTTACAAGTTTGCCTCAGCTTTATACACAGGGGTGTAGTGACTAGAAGAAGGGAAAATTGAGAGCTGACTTGTTGACAGTGAACAAGGCCTTTCACAGGTACAAAATACCAGCTACTAATGGGCTCTTTAATCTAGCAGGTAAAGGTATAACAAGAACGAATGGCTGGAAACTGAAACCAGACAAATTAAATTTGGAAATCAGGCACACATATTTAACAGCGAGGGTGCTTAACCAGTGGAACAAACTCCCAAGGGAGGTGGTGGATTCTCCTGATATCGCCAAATCAAAACTGGATGCCTTCCTGGAAGATGCGCTTTAGATGAAGCCAAGTTATGCATTAGTCAGTCACAAGTAACTGGGTTCAGTTCAGGGGTAGCTGGGTGAAATTCTGCAGTAGGTCAGACTTGATGATCTAATATTCCCTTCTGGCCTTAAATTCTGTGAATCTATGAATCGTTGTCTTGAGTGGATCAATATCTTGGATAGAACTTGAACAAATTGCTAATCTGAATGCTGATTGGCACTCAACAAGGATATATGCTGGCCAAGAAGAATCAGGATTGTCACAATAAAACCAGGATATATCATCTATTTACACCCTAAACCTGGTGCTTTCTTGTCTTGGGAGGTATCTCACAATTTAATCATTACAGGTGTGGCGAAAGTAAATAAAGAAGTGTTATTTACATCTTCGCATAACATAAGAAATAGGGGGCACCAAATTAAATTAATAGGCAGCAGGTTTAAAACAAGCAAAAGGAAGCATTTCTTCACACAATGCACAGTCAACCTGTGGAACTCCTTGCCAGAGTATGTTGTGAAGCCAAGACTTTACCAGGGTTCAAAAAAAAACCAAGATAAATTCCTGGAGGATAGGTCCATTAATGGCTATTAGCTAGGATGGGCAGGGATTGTGTCCCTAGCCTCTGTTTGCCAGAAGCTGGGAATGGGCAACAGGGGATGGATCACTTGATGATTAACTATTCTGTTCATTCCTTCTGCGGCACCTGGCATTGGCCACTGTAGGAAGATAAGATACTGGGCTAGATGGACCTGTGATGGGTTGGATCACAGAAAAGCCCTTGGGAACTGCCAACTGATGTGCCAAGACTACTTCTGCCCTGGCTTTCCTGCCCTGACCCGCTAGCCTGCTTCAAACCCAGACCCAGGTCTTAACCACATCCCCTAACAGCTGCAGGCTTAAACCGAAAACAGATTAATAAGTGTTCCTGTCTTTAACACGCAGATACTCAACTCCCAATGGGGTCCAATCCTCAAATAAATCCGTTTTAACCTGTCTAAAGCTTATACAGGGTAAACTCATAAATTGTTCGCCCTCTATAACACTGATAGAGAGATATGCACAGCTGTTCTCCCCCCCCCAGGTATTAATACATACTCTAGGTTAATTAATAAGTAAAAAGTGATTGTATTAAATACAGTAGGATTTAAGTGGTTCCAAGTAGTAACAAACAGAACAAAGTGAATTGCAAAGCAAATTAAAATAGAACATGCAAGTCTATGTCTAATACAGTAAGAAAACTGAATACAGATAAAAACCTCACCTTCAGAGGAATTCCAGTAAGCTTCCTTTTACAGGCTACTTTCCTTCTAGTCTGGGTCCAGCAATCACTCCCCCCCACACATGTAGTTACTGTCCTTTGTTCCAGTTTCATTCAGGTATCCTTGGGGGTGGAGAGGCTCTCTCTTGAGCCAGTTGAAGACCAAATGGAGGGGTCTCCCAGGGATTTAAATAGACTTTCTCTTGTGGGTGGAGAACCTCTCCTCTCTCCTATGTAAAGTCCAGTTCCAAGATGGAGTTTTGGGGTCACATGGGCAAGTCACATGTCCATGCATGACTCCATTTTTACAGGCAGCAGCCCTTGTTTATATGCTTCCCTGAACATCCTCATGTAGACTTCTTATGTGGATTGGAGCCTTCCAAGATTCATTGTCCGTAAAGTGTTTCTTGATTGGGCACTTAATTTGCACATTCCTTTCTCAAGAAGCTAACCAAATGCTTTACTAAGGCTACTTAGAAATCAAGCAAGTACACAGCCAATATTCGTAACTTCAAATACAAAAATGACACGTGCATACAAATAGGATGAATAGATTCAGTTGATCATAACCTTCACAGAGATATGTTACATGGCATATGTAGCATAAAACATATTCCAGTTATGTCATATATATACATTCATAACCATATTTCCATAGAGCCTTATGGGGTGCACCATCACAGGACCTTTAGTTTAACCCAGTACTGACATTCTTATGTTCTTATGTTCTTAATTGTCCCACTGTTTGAGCTGGGAACAACACCCGTCTATGCTAAACATTTATCACCAAGCAGGTCCGACTGGATACCTCAGTCTTCCGTTTGGGTGCTTGTGACCAGAGCTGTAGAGTCACCCCCAGCCTGCTTAAATGTAGTAGCTTTATTCACAAACAACATAAGGCATTAGAGAAAAATGATTTTAAAATACCAGGCAGCTGTCACACATCTTCATTCGTCTATCTCACGTATCACTACAAGTTAAGTTACTCAGGCTTTGCTCTGGAGATAGAGAAACAGAACTGGCCCAACTTACATTCTCTTGGGAAGTCAAGGATCTCTTGGGACCAATGGTGTAGCTAGAACAGGAAAACTGGCTGGGCCTAGCTTTCAGCTGGGCAGGCAATGACAGGGGGCCTGCCTCCCCCCACAGAGGCAGATTAGGATTTGTGGGACCCTGACTGGGCCAGGACAACTGGGATTCCCTCCCTACCCCTTCTGCAGCCCTCCTTCCTACCAGACAGTGGGTTTGGGTTACAGGGGCTTGCCCCACCCAGTGCTCCTGCGGGTTAGTGGGGTCCAGGCAGGGGGATTGCCCCACTTCCCCTGCCCAGCACTCCTGCCTGCAAGAAAGTCCAGGTGCTGGGTCTTTTCCCACACCACCCCCCGGCACTCTTCCCGTATCCTGACCCACTCCCCAGCAGGAGCTCTGGGCCAGGGGAGTAGGGAAAGCCCTGTGTTCAGACCCTGCTTCTCTGCACAAGCACTGGGCAGGTGGAGCAGACTGGGGTGGCCCCATTGGACCAGACCCAGTGGCTAATCTGCTATCAGGCCAGACAGGCACCCATGAGGCACATCCCATTTGGGCTGGGTGACCAGGGCATCATCGCATGTGACTGGCAGGAGAGAGACACAGTTGGATACTGAGCTGTGGGCAGGAGTTGCAGCCAGTGGATTGGGAAGCTCTGCTCAATTTAGGCCCACCCATGACTATACCCTCCTTTGGACACAGCCTAGTTTCCCTGTGTCTCTGAGAGCATCCTCTCATCTATTTGCTCCTTTCTTGTGGAAGCAGCCTTTGCTGAAACCCATGTGAGCCTGTCACCATAGTGCTCAGCTGTGTCCGTGTTACTGGCCCAAGCTGTGAAGCTGACCTTTTTCCCTGAGACTGCTTTCTCCCAATGAGACAGTCTAAGATGAGCCCTCTGTGGCTGTTGCTCCATTATTTGGCAGTTAGACCCACTCAGCCTTAATGGCTGCAAACACCGGTCTGGTGACTGTGCTGAAAGGCTCAGTATCATCGTGACACTCCAACACTTCCCTCAGAATTCTACTACCTATCCCTCACTGCCACTCCTGAGGAACCCCACATCTGCCATGGACACCAAGGTGCTGGAGTCATGGGGTTTCCCAGAAGCCGGCTGTCACAGGAGGCTGTGATAAGAGGTCTTTTGTAGAGAAATGTCAGAGGTGTTGCTCTGTGGAAACTGACATAGCCCCGATCTCAGGGTCTCAGAGTATCTGAGCACCTTGTACGTATTTATCCTCTCGCCATCTCTATGAGGCAGGGCAGGGCTATTATCCACCTGTGCAGAGGCTCAGAGACAGCCAATGGCTTCCCCATGGTCACACATGGAAAGGGAATCAAACCCAGTTCTCCTGAGTTGCAGAGCAGTGCCCAGACAACAGGGCCAGCCTTCCAGCCATCTGAGTGGTGAGAAGTATGGGTGGATTCTCTGCTGCATCAGCAGAGATCCCCGCTTCGCTGTAGAGAGCAGGGATGGCAAGGAGCCAGTTACAGTGGTCTGATTCACTGTCCTGTTCTCCTCCTGCATCAGTGGGGTTTAGAGCAGCCTGGGGGCTGAGCTAAACTCTGCCCAGTGGTAACGGCTTTCAAGTGCACAGCTCATTCTTGCTAACTCCCTGAAAAAAGGGGCTATCCCAGAGTGCCCCCTTTTGGACTGAGGAAGCCCTCCATACACCCTGCCCTTCCCTCTAAGGTCCATTCAATGACTTACTCTCAGCCTGGGATATTTAATACAAGAGTCCAATTTGAGGGTTCACATTAATTCAGTCTTCTCTAAAACACAAGGACATCCTCCTCCTTTACTCAGGAGCCTCCCCACCAAACTCCTTTTTGGGGTGAGCATTGGTGCAGTCTTGCCACAATCCATGTTCCTTTTCCACAGCGGCCCCACCCCCTGCCCCATCTCTTCCCACTAAGGCCTTCCCCCTACTCCTCCTCCTCCACTTCTCCTGATGCTCCCCTCCCCACGCCCCCGGGCCAGGCCACCGGTTGGGCCATGGAAAGAGCTACCCCAGGAGCCCAGGCTGCTGTGAGGAGCCACATACTCTCCATCTTCTCTGGCGGGCATCCTGGGGGGTAGGGACACAGGCTGGAGGCTTCTCTTGGGCCCCCCACACCCTTTGTCCAGGGCAGCTGGAGGAAGTGGTGCTCCTCACAGTGGCTCTAGCTCAGCAGGCATTTTTTAAAATGGCCCGGCTTCAGCTTCTGGCCTGGGGAGGGGGTGGAGTGTTGGGGGAAGAGGAGGAGAAGCGGGTGGATCCTGACAGGGGAAGAAGAGGGTGAGGGGCAGCATCACAGAGAGGGTGGGGTCCTGCCTCTTTTCCTCTTTTGATTTTGAAAAGGTGGTCACCCAACAGTGAAAGGGATGGGTGGGATAGGAGCTAGCTGTGTCTCTGTTGGGGAGATGAGGACCATTTCCACCCCTTTTCATTGCTGGGGTAACACGAATGGAGGGGAGGAAGAGGTAACCTGGGCCTGAGTCTCTTCCTAGGACTCCTGTGTGTCCGACCCTCACTCACACACTCAGCTCTGCTCTGCCTCGGTGTGGAATGGGCTCAGAGGTTTATTGTATGCAGAGCCATGAATGGGGATGGCGGGCTGTGAGAATGGCTTATCTTGGGGCTCCTGTGTTAATCATGTCTCAGACACGACTCAGTCACAAGCACCTGGCTGAGGGCATAGGGGAAGGGTGGGTGTCCATGCCCCTTGAACAGCCCTTGTCCACAGCTGGTGCAGCCCCCATGGATCACACAGTACCCAAAGTACCCATATTTTTCATCTCCCATGTCATCACTGCTGGAGCCAGATGATGAACTGACCCTTCACTTGATGAATACCCTAATTATCCTCACACGAAGGTGTTTGCTTTTCACGCTGTACACAATTGGATTCATCACGGGCGGGATGAGCACATGGATATAGCCCAGGGGAATCTGAAGCAAGGGAGAAGAGCCCGTCCCGAATCTGTGTATCACAGACAGGCCGATCATTGGCGTGTAGAAGAGCAGGACGGCGCAGAGGTGGGAGACGCAGGTGTTCAGGGCTCTGAGGCACTCCACATGGGACGTGATGCTCAGCACTGTTTTGAGGATCATCACATAAGAAAGAAAGATGAGCAGCGAGTCCATCCACACCGTAAAGACTGAAACAGACAAGCCATAGATGCTGTTTACTCTGATATCTGAACAAGCCATCTTCATGACGTCCTGGTTTAGGCAGTAGCAATGGGAGAGGACATTGGATCGACAATATCGGAACCGTTGAAGGAGAAAAGGGAGTGGGAGTATTAGAGCCACCCCTCTTAGCACACACACCAGTCCCATCTTGCCTATTCTTGGCAGGGTTAAGATAGAAGCATATCTCAGCGGGTTACAGATTGCGATAAAGCGGTCAAAGGCCATCAACAAGAGCACAGAGGATTCAATGCATTTAAGCAAGTGGATGAAGAACAGCTGGGCAAAACAGGCATCGAGGCTGATCTCTCTAGAGTTAAGCAACAATATACCCAGTGTCGTTGGCATGGTGGATATCGATAAGGCAAGGTCTGTGATGGCCAACATGGAAAGGAAAATGTACATGGGCTCATGGAGGCTTGGATCTGTTTTTATAATGAACAGAATTATTGAATTTCTTACTATCGAAATAATGTACATTAAGCTAAAGGGGATAGAAATCCAGAGATGGACGTCTTCCTGCCCAGGTATCCCAGTGAGAAGGAACACTGCAGAGTTGAATTTGGTGCCATTGACAGATGACATAATGTCCTGGGCAGGGCCAAGGAGTTCTGAACTTTCCTTCCTAAAAGGAAAAAGGACAGGAGACTGGATGATATTGAATGAGACATTTTTCTGCACTCAGTGCAAGTCTAGAGACTCCCAGTTACTCAAACAAGATCAGCAAAAATATAGTCTTGGGTTTACACAACAAATAGGAAGATAGGCATCGCGAGAGTGGATCAGACCCATGGACCATCTAGCCTAGTATCCAGTGACCGGTTCCAGGTGCTTCAGAGGAAGTGAAAAACACCCTGCAATAGGGTGCTTTGAAATAACCTGCATCCACTAATTAGACAAATTTTGCGGTGCAAATAAGGAAGGTATAGTGCTCATCAAAGAGTTCTTGAAACAATTCTCTCTAATTGGATTTTCTAGTTATCTATATAAACATCCAGTCCCTCTTTGAATCCTGCTAAACTCTTGTCCCCATTGATATCGTGTGGCTGGGTGTTCCACGGCTTAAATGAGCGCTCTGTGATTTTACAATTGTGACCTTCCCACAGACACTCTTTCTGGCTGTCCATTTCTGAGTGTGGTCCATTGTATCATGAGATGTTTGTAAATCCATGGGAAATCCATGGGGAAAATTGTCATTGTATTCATCTTTCTTGCACTGAAGCTATTTATAAAAGTGTTTCATTGCCTCATTGTTTATACATTTTTATTGTTCCGCTCCTGAGAGCATGTCTACATTATGCGCTGGATCGATGGGCAGCGATCAATCCAGCGGGGTTCCATTTATCACATTTAGTCTAGACATGATAAAATCGACCACCGAGCGCTCTCCCGTCCACTCTGGTACTCCACCGGAGCGAGAAGCGTAGGTGGAGTTGACGGGGGAGTGTCAGCCGTCGACTTACAAAAGTGAAGACACCATGGTAAGTAGATCTAAGTACGTCGACTTCAGCTTTATTCACGTAACTGAAGTTGCATAACTTAGATCAATTCCCCCCTCCCAGTGTAGACCAGTACTCAGAGTCCAATTTAAGCCACTGCCTCTCACCAGTACATGAGATACATGCTTAGGCACAAGTTCTTAATTCAGTAACATTGACTTGAATGGCATCACTCGAGATTTATTTGTATAAATTCAATCAGAACTGGGCTCTTTAACTTTCCCTTACCAAATTCAAACGGTGATACACTCTGACCCCCAAAAATCCCTCCAAGAGCAGCTGAAGTGCATTGCCTGGCCTATGTTGACTGAATCCAGAGAGTTCAATCATCCTACAACCTTATCTTCATCCTCACAGGGCTTGCATCCTCTCCCCAAGTGACAGTCTGTAGATATTTGGAAAGTTACAAGCTAACTCAGACATTTACTTAATTGGGCAGGTGTGAGGTTAGTATCACATATGCATAAATAGTAAAAACATGAGGTTTGCACTAATATCTGGTTGAATGTGCAAGTTACTTTCCCATGCTTCTGTAAGGGTTGATAGACATAATTTACATAAAACCACTATTACACTCCCCTTTCCTGCACCTCAGGTCCACTCTGCTGAAACACAGACCAGTGGTTCTGTTCTCTCATCACTTTTTGGAAAGTCTTGCACAGGTATTGCAGAGGGATTGTGTTCTTGACCCTGAATGTAATTGTTAGAAACAGCTACAGGTCAGTTACCAGGTGATGGAATTATACAACTGTTCACTGAACAAAGAGTTAATAGCACAAACCCATTGCAAACAGTATGTAGAGTATTGTAGCTCCTCTGTCCCTGAGCTAATAAATGAATGGTTTCCCTCAGGTTCCGTTCTGTCAGTCTGTAGCCTATATCTGAAGTGGTAACAGGCATTGGGATCAGTATAGAAAATTTACATTCCTTGAGCTCTCACTCTCTGGTACATTGTAACCCACAGTTGTTATTCAGCCATGATGAGGGTTTGCAGAAAGTGGATTTCAAAGTCAAATTCATGAGTATTCATGGAAATGGAAATTCATTTCACACAGGAAAGTAATCTATTGCTCCTCTCTCTCTCTTTCTCTCTCTCTCTCTGACTGTCTCTGTCCTGTATTCCTAAAATACGTAGCACCCTAAAACAGTATTGGGACAGATATTAAGCTGAGATACCATAATGAATGTGTAAGTTAAACAGAGTTCTTGGGATGTTTGCTTATAGCTATATTGGGTTAACTACTGGGATGGTTCTCTTATGGCTTTATTGGGTGAAACCAGTATGGCTCTTCTTAATTTAATAGCAGGCTGCTAGAAAACAAGAAGGAAGGGAAACAACAGCTGAAGAAAAAACATCTCTCATTAAGCACTTCAGCACTGAGATGATCTGGGAACTAGTCATGATATTCTGTGCAGTCTCCTCACGCACAGCCCCTGGCAGGATCGGGCCCAGAGCACACGGCACCTCTAGAAATGGGAACCCTTGAGAAATCCTGACTCAGGTCTTCGGGGTTTTAACACTCCGAGCTCACTTTGAATGTCAGATTTCTGTGTAGCTTGAACTACTCAGGACCCTGGGCAGATGTAGGGGAGGGGTCCCCAAGCTTCCTAGTGCTGCCTGTCCTCCGGCCCCGTCACTGACTCACCCCAACAGCCCAGCTGAATCCTCTGCAGCTGCACAAAACATCAGCCAAGGTAACCAGCTTGCAGCCTTTCCCATTCATTTCACATTTTAAAGACAGTGAAACCTGCCAACGTACCCAATTCCTGCTAGAAGAGGAGCCACTGACACCAGAGATCTTCACCCTGAAGGACAAGGAGTCAGAGGAGAGGTTGCACAGGCAGCAGGCAGCATCTGTTCAGATACGGAGGCAACTGTCTTTATGAAGCATGCCTGCATATTCCCTTGGGGGCCACTTGGCCATCAGGGAATCTCTGCTGCTTGGCTTGTTGTGCACCTGCTTTAACCCCCGTGACAGCCAATGGCAAACTGCAGGAGTGAAATCACAGGGGATGTGTGGTGATGCTGCCCAATTAGACTGCAGCGCCAGCCCTGCTGTAGGCTCTATTCCTAGAATACAGGCTTGTCATCACTGTTCGTGTGGTTCTGATTTGTCACATGGATAACTTGGGGGTGGCTATCACAGCTGTGATCTTGCTGAAATGAAATATATATATATAATAAAATCATCATCATAATAATATACAAGATTTCTCCCCAGCAGCCCCCTTTCCTGCATTACAAACCCAGGGTGCGGGCCAAGGAAGAGAAATTTCACAAGGCTCCATACATGGAAATATCCCTCGGATCATTCCAATAGAAAAAGTCCCTTCCCTTCCTCCTGTGAAAAGGGGGACCCAGGATGCAGGGATTCCCAAAGTTATGCCCCGATCTCAGTGATCCACTGCTAGCTAGGCCCACCCACAATCTCTGTGCCCCCACAACTGCTCTAGGAACCTCTTCAGGTCTCTTGCAGCACAGAGTCATTAGAGATGTTCTACCAGGGCTTGCAAGAGTAACCACTGCCCATAGGATCTGCTTAAGGGGGCATTGTACAGGGTGGAGGGGGCTGTACAGAGATGGGAAGGCTGGTTAGTCGAACTAATGGGCACAGTAGCCCAGCCATGGACTGGTCGGGAGGTTTAGACCGTTCCATACCCAGTGTGCAGCCACAGACTCAGTGAAACCTTTGTTTATGTTACAAGGGAAAGGCAGATGAGAAACCTCCAATTTTTCTTGGGGATCCAAAATGTCAGCTCTGTAAACAAAGGCTGCAGCGTATCTATCCCACATTGAGGGGAAAGTGACCTATATTAATGGGTTTGCATTCTGCAGATCCCCGTGCATTTGAAGATGGTATAATTATGTGTTTATTCCCCAGAAAGGGTGTATGGCTGAGGAGCTGGGAAATTGGCTATTGTATCCTATTTGTCCTTGAGTGGCTTAGGTAAAGCACTCAGGTAGCTCAGATGGGCTTGTGGTGCCACCTGCTGTTGTGTTGGGTGATAACAGGTCTGGAGAGTCTGGCTGTGTCGCCAGCACAGCAGTGTGAGAGAGGACAGCCCAGCTGAAGTGTTAGTGGGTTCAACAGTTCTACCAGCTTCTAGATTCCAATCCAGGGGTGACAACCCATCACAGAGGTTTTAGAACAAATGGATACATTCAACAATATAATTCACCAGGACCAGATGATATTCACCCAAGAGTTCTGAAGGAACTCAAATATCAAATTGCAGAACTACTAAATGTGGTATATGACCTATGGCTTCAATCAACCTCTTTACCAGATGACTGGCAAAATAGTTAATGTGATGCTGATTTTTAACAGGCTCCAGATGTGATCCCAGTAATTACAGGCCACTAGTGCTAACTTCAGTACTAGACAAATTGTTTGAAACTACAGTAACTCCTCACTTAACATTGTAGTTCTGTTCCTGAAAAATGCGACTTTAAGTGAAACGATGTTAAGCAAATCTAATTTCCCCATAAGAATTAATGTAAATGAGGGGGTTAGGTTCCAGGTTTTTTTTTTTTTTTTTTTTTTTTTCACCAGACAAAAGACTATATATATAAGTTTTAAACAAACAATTGAATACTGGTACACAGTGATGATGATTGTGAAGCTTGGTTGAGGTGGAGGAGTCAGAGGGTGGGATATTTCCCAGGGAATGCCTTACTGCTAAATGATGAACTAGCAATTGGCTGAGCCCTCAAGGCTTAACTCTCACACTCTACAAGGCAGCAGGAATGGAGGGAGGGGAGGCAGCATCGCAGACAGAGACACACACCATGTGTGTGTGTGAGAGAGATGCACATTTCCCATTTAAGTACTCTGGCTTGCTAATTAGATCAGCTTGCTGAGACTCAGCTGCTGCCAGCAAGCTCCCTCCATCCTGAGCCCTGTCATGTGTCGCCCCTGCTTTATGGAAGATGGGGTTAGTGGGGTGCAGGAGCAGGGGGGAGGAGGACCGCCTGACATTAGCCCCCCTCTTCCTCTTCCTCTTCCTCCCCTCCCCCCCCCCCCCGCACAGCATACAGGAGTCTCAGGGAGCAACTCCAAGGCAGAGGGCAGGAGCAGCGCATGGCAGTTGGGGGAGGGACAGCTGGAATTGCTAGCCTGCTGAGCAGCTGCTGCACAGGGAACTTAGGGGAGCGGGGAGCTGATAGGGGGGCTGCCGGTTGTGGTGTTTCGATGCTGCTTGTGATTATTAGAACTGGGAGCACTGGCTGTTGGGAATCTGAAAGGACAGGAAACAGGAAGGAGGGGGGAGCTGAGGAGGCTGAGTGAGAGTGACAGGGTGTGCAGCTTCAGCTTGGTAAAGAGGTTTCCACTGAAAAAATAAAGTCCTGTTGAAGCTCGTTAGTACCTTGCCTGCTTGATACAACATTTTGGCGACAAGGATGGATCTTCTGCCTCTACACCCACCTGCACCCTTTCTGCAAAGCCCAGGTGAGCCTCCAATTGCTTTTACTGTCTGGAACCATATGTTTGAGACTTATCTGCTCGCAATCAGTGCTACGGAGATTTCTGAAGTAAGAAAGCATGCTCTGCTAATCCACTGTCTTGGAGCAGAAGGGCAGCGTATATTTTACACTTTTCCCCTTGCAGATGATAAATATGAGACTACACTGAATGCATTAAAGAACATTTTTGTGCCAAAAGTGAATGTAGTATCTAATCGCTACAGATATTGCCAGCATGAGCAGAAACCAGGGGAGACTATAATGCAGTATATTGCTTCCCTGAGGAGTCTAATTGTAACTTGTGACTTTGGGAACATGGCAGATGAGATGACTAGAGACCAACTCATTGAGAAATCCCCCATGCTTCGTGTAAGTGAACGCTTACTTCTAGAACCACAACTCACACTAGAAAAAGCAATAACCATTGCTACTCAGATTGAGTCAGCTACAGCTGAAGCCAAAATAATGAGCAAAGATACAGGAGGCACAGTCCTGGCTGTGACTCCTCTGCAGAAAAGTTCATTATCGCTGCAGACAAACAATTGCAAGAGGAAAACTAATAAAAAGCCACTGAATCAGCAAACGCAAAATACAGTAAAAGCATGCTTTCGCTGTGGATCCCCACAACATCTTGCAAGCTACACAGGATGTCCAGCAAAAGTAGCTCAGTGCAATCATTGCAAAAAGATTGGGCATTTTGCTAAAGAATGTCACAGTAGCCAGTTCAATCAACAGGTGCATGCAGTTACAATACCAGATGTTACTGTGCTGAGTGTGGACAAAACCACTAGTGCACATATTCCAGTACAGATAAAGTCCACTGTAAATGTTTCTGCCATACGCTCAGACAAATCACACTCTATTGTGACTCTAAAAAAATTGATGAGTCATGATTACCCTTGGAGAAGCTGTGTTAATTCTTCCCCAACAAAGTGTGTTAATCTTTGTGACTGACAATTCTGTTCTTTACTATAGTTTCAATCAATTTTCCTGGTACTGAAATTAAGCTTACTGTCCTATATTGCCAGGATCGCCTCTGAAACCCTTTTTTTTAAAAATCAGCATCACATTTGCTATTTGCCAGTCATCTGGTACAGAGGTTGGCTTAAGCTATAAGTCACATATCACAGTTAGTACTTCTGGAATCTGGTATTTGAGTTTCTTCAGAACACTTTGGTGAATTCCATTTGGTCCTGGTGACTTAATACTCTTTAATTTATCTGTTTGTTTCAAAATGTCCTCTAATGACACCTCAACCTGTGACAGTTCCTTATGTGTGTCACCTAAACAGAATGGCACAGGTGTGAGAATATTCCTCACATCCTCTGCAATGAAGACCAAGGCAAAGAATTCATTTATCCTCACCTTCCTTAAGCGCTCCTTTAGCACCTCAATTGTCCTGTGGCCCCACTGATTGTTTGGCAGGCTTACTGCCTCTGATGTATTTTGAAAAAAACTTGTTGTTAATTTTTTTTTTGACTTTTGCTCATTGCCCTTGAGATCTTTTGAGCTAGGTACGCAGTAACGCCTAGCCGTGTTCAACAATTATGAGTCAAACCCCGAAAAAATTATGACTTTGGTTTAAAAATACTGAGATTTAAAAATATACTTATATGAGTTTATTTTTCAATTGCCTTTTGTTTCTGAACCTTTGGGGTCACCTTCTTCAGGTTTTCAACATTTTCTGCAACTCACTTTTTTAAAGAAACTTTTTTAAGAAAACAGAAAGCTGATATTCCTGAATATTCTCTGGATTCCAGAAGTTGGGGCTTTAGGAATTATTGGAACTAGTGCGAGAGTCCCATTAACATCTAGGGTGACCAGAGGTCCCAATTTTATAAGGACAGTTCCGATTTTGGGTCTTTTTCTTATATAGGCTGCTATTACCCCCCACCCCCTGTCCCGATTTTTCACATTTGCTGTCTGGTCACCCTATTAGCATCCCAAGAGGGGGTGCTGCTGGCCGTATCTCAAGCGGAGCTCCCACAAATGAAGGCACTGAGGGTTAGTTAGTGGTAATTTCTGGTCATACAGTCTGTCAGTGACAGAGATGCTGTTTCCCTCTGCAGCGGGCTACAGAGACCCCAGTTGTAAGGAAAGGGCTACATTACAGACATCCGGAAATAACAGTGACTGGCTCGCAGAGTCACTGGTTCCCTAGGAACAGCTCAGAGGGTCTCTTGTTCATGCATAAGACATGCATACACCCAGTAAGCAAGGCCGTGCACATTCTTAATAGGAAGGGGCATGATGACCCAAGCCCAGCTCCATTGTTTGCTGCTAGATCTCTCTTGGACCCAAACAATCCCCCAACCCAGATCCAGCTACCCCCAAGGTTGGCGTTGTTGTTAATTTGGATGCAGGGTGTGAGGTCTATCTCCAGCACAAGAGCTGCTCTCACTGCTCACGGAGCGGGTAAGGGTCAGGAACAGGTGGAGGGGCAGCCCAGCAGGGCTTTGTTTGGCCAGGCAATGCTCTCCAGATCCTTCGCTCTCTGAAATCATGTCCTAAATCTCCCTCTTACTGCCAAGCTGCAGGAGGGGCTGAGAACTCTCTCGTCAAAGGGGGCTGTGCTAATGACAGGCCTCATGAGGAAGGGGTGTTGGGAAGAGTTCAGGTTCTCCACCCTGTGCCCCAAATCATCCTGTTGAGGCACACAGAGCTGAAATCTCCCTAAGGCACTTAGGGCTGGTCCCAATTGTTGACATGTCCAAGTGCCTCACAATCTGTAACATATTTAATCAGTACAAGACCCCATGCAGTAGGGCAGTGCTACTAACACCACTGGGCAGATCCCAAAGCCATAAGGCATGAATGTGATCACCTAGTCTCACCCCCTGCACAGCACAGCTCAGAAATGACTCCTATAGATAACTGAGATAACTGCCCCAAAGTAACTCCTAGAGCAGAGCTGTTAGAATAACGTCCTGTCTCGATTTAGCAATTTTCAGTGATGGAGAATCTATCACGGCCCTTGGTAAATTGTTCCCTTGGCTAATTACCCTCATTGTTAAAAAAATTACACCTTAGTTCCAGTCTGAATTTGTCTAGCTTCAGCTTCCAACCACTGGATCCTGTTATAACTTTCTCTGTTAGACTGAAGAGCCCATTGTTAAATGTTTGATCCTCATGCTGGTATTTACAGACTGTGATCAAGTCACCCCTTCACCTTCTCTTTGTTATGCTAAATAGATGGAGCTCCTTGAGTCCATCACTATAAGGCAGGTTTTCTAATCCTTTAATCATTCCTGTAGTTATTCTCTGACTCCCGCCCAATTTATCAACTTCTTTCTTGAACTCTATCACCAGAATTTACAACACCAGAACTCTATCCC
This sequence comes from Malaclemys terrapin pileata, assembly GCF_027887155.1. Lineage (NCBI taxonomy): Eukaryota > Metazoa > Chordata > Testudines > Emydidae > Malaclemys > Malaclemys terrapin. The sequence continues at coordinate 348,758,836 of NC_071505.1, read as the reverse complement.
AGCAGTGGTCGCACCAGTCTCAAAACAGAGGTAAAATAACCCCTCTGCTCCTACTCAAGATTCCCATGGTTGTACCTCCTGGATTGCATTAACTTTTTTGGCCGTAGCCTCACACTATAAAGCAGGTTTTCTAATCCTTTACACGTTCTGGTGGCTCTTCTCTGACCACCCTCCAATTTATCACCATTCTTCCTGAAGTCTAGGCACCACAACCAGACACAGTATTCCAGTAGTGTTCACACCAGTGCCAAACACGGTGGTAAGATCACCTCTCTGCTTCTACTCAAGCTTCCCCTGGTTCTACTTTTGGCCATAGTGTTGCACTGGGACATAAAAATCGCCATATTGGGTCAGACCAATGGTCCATCTAGACCAGTGTCCTGTATTAAGACAGTGGACAGTGCAGACGCATCAGAGGGAAAGAACAAAACAGGGAAATTATTGAGTCATCCAACCCATCATCTGCTCCCAGCTTCTTGCAGTCAGAGGTTTAGAGACACCAGAGCACGGGGCTACATCACTGACATCTTGGCAAACAGCTATTGATGGACCTATCCTCCATGATCTTATCTGATTCTTTTTTGGACTCAGTTATACTTTTGTCCTTTACAACATCCCCTGGCAATGAGTTCCACGGGTTGACTGCATTATGTGAAAATGTACTTTCTTTTGTTTATTTTAAAACTTCTGCCTATTAACTTCATTGGGTGACCCCTGGTTCTTGTGAAGAGGTAAATAACATTTCCTTATTCACTTTTTCCACCCCACTCATGATTTTATAGACTTTTATCATATCCACCATTAGTTGTCTCTTTTTCCCAGATGAACAGTCCTATTCTTTTTAATTTCTCTTCATATGGAAGCTATTCCATACCCCTAAACATTTTTTGTCACTCTTCTCTGTAAGTTTCCAAATCAAATTGATCTTTTTTTTTTTTAATGGGGCTACGAGTCAATCATGTGGTATTCAAGATGATATTTTCTGTCTTATTATCAATCCCTTTCTTAATAGTTCCCAATATTTTGTTAGCTTTTTGATTGCCACTGCACATTGACTGGATGTTTTCAGAGAACTATCCACAATGACTCCAAGGTCTCTTTCTTGAGTGGTAACAGCTAATTTAGATCCCATCTTTTTGTGTGCATAGTTGGGATTGTGTTTTCCAACGTGCATTACTTTGCACTTATCAACACCAAATTTCATATGCCATTTTGATGCCCAATCACCCAGTTTTGTGAGATCCCTTTGTAACTTTTTATAATCTGCTTTGGATTTATGTATATTGAGTAGTTTTATATCATCTGCAAATTTTACCATCTCATTTTTACCCCCGTTCCAGATCATTTATGAATATTGTGACCCAGTGTGCCTGGGTTAGCCCTCACTGGAAATGCCAAGGTCAGGGCAGGCTGCGAACGGGAGAGCAGATACTCCAAAGACTGGTGAATAACACTGAAGTTAGTTAAACTCCCCAGGATGTCACGAATTGTGCTTGTGATCCCCCACACTGGTTATCAAGAAGAAAAAAAAAGAAATCACACAGCCCCTTTACTGATTTCCAGTCTCTGGCTCCCAATCAGCCCCTAGGTCCAGTACAGTGAGGCATTAGTTTAAAAAATTTGCTCACATATATAAAATGTTCTTCTGACCCCTAGGGGTCAGCCATGTTACCAGGTCAGTATAAGTTTGGATCTTACGCAAAATACCGCACTGCCAGCCAATCTTTAATGTCTAAAATTAAAGGTTCATTATAAAGAAAAAAGAAAGAACAAGAGAGATGTTAAACACTAAACAGAAACATATATACAAAAACTCCAAAATCCATCAGGTTCCTAGCAGTACTGGTGCATTTGCTGGCTTGAAAGTCCCTTTGGAACACATCCGCAACTTCAATAGGTCATTCAGTCCTTTGTTCAGAGCTTTGTTTGTAGAAAGGTTACTCTGATGGTAAGAAGCAGGAATGAAGACAAGAAGCAGGAGTGAAGACAAAATGGAGAAGAAACAGCTGTCTTTTATAGTCTTTTGCCATGCAGCTTGATTTCCTTTGTTTCAAACACAGGCTGCCCAGCATATGGCCTGGAAGCCTTAGAGTTCTGTCCATAGGCATGTCCTTGCATGCCTTGCTGAGTCATAAGATGTATCTGCCTTCTCTCAATGGGTCAGTTGTATAGCTGATGTCCATTGATGGGCCGTCAAGCAGGCTAGGCAGTGCTAATGCCAATCTGTCTGGGGGTATCACCCAGATGCATGGCACAAGTATGAAACTACAGACATACCATACCTATAACTTACCATACAAAGGTGATACAAACACATAAGTGAGATTATCATATCTGGCAAATTATAACATTTCTGCAGATACATTATATGGCGCATCTGGCATAACTCATTACAATTTTATAATATTGGTATTCATAATACCCTAAAGTGCCCCCCCACCACAATTCCATATAGTATCACAGATATGTTGAACAGAACTGGTCCCAGTACAGATCTCTGTGGGAAATTCTGAAAACTGACCTTTTATTGTTACCCTTTGATTCCTATCTTTTAACCAGTTAGTGATCCAGGGGAGGACCTTCCTTCTTATTCTATGACTACTTACTTTTCTTAAGAGCTTTTGGTGAGGGACCTTGTCAAAGGCTTTCTGAAAGTCCAAGTACACTATATGACCTGGATCACCCTTGCCCACATGTTTGCTGACGCGCTCAAAGAATTCTAATAGATTGGTGAGGCATGATTTCCCTTTGAAAAGATGTGTTGATTCTTTCCCAACAGTGTGCTCATCCACATTAATGATAATTCTTTTCTTTACTATAGTCTCAACCAATTTGCCTGGTACTGTAGTTAGGCTTACTGGCCTGAATTGCCAAGATCGCCTCTGAAGCCTTTTTTTACAAAAATCATAAAAAACAGCATCCCATTAGCTATGTGCCAGTCATCTAGTACAGAGGCTGATTTAAGCCATAGGTCACATACGATGGTTAGAAGTTCTTCAATTTGGTAACTGAGTTTCATCAAAACTCTTGGGTGAATACCATCTGGTCCTGGTGACTTAATACCCTTTAATTTCTCAGTTTGTTCCAAAACATCCTCTATTGATGATTCAACGTGGGACAGTTCCTCAGATTTGTCACATAAAAAGAATGGCTCAGGTGTGGGAATCTCTCTCACATCTTCTGTAGTGAAGACACATGCAAAGACCTTTAGCACCTCAATTGTCTAGTGGCCTCACTCATTGTTTGGCAGCTTTTTGATTCCGGTCTGCTTTGAAAAAAAATACTGTTACTTTTTGTGTCATTTGCTAGTTGCTCTTCAGATCTTTTCAACTAGGCATGCAGTATAGTCAAACCCCTTTCATAAAGTATGAGTCACACCCGCAAAAAAATCATGAGATATTTTTTAAATAATGAGATTTTAAAATATACTACCCACACCCTGACACCGCGTCACTACATCTGAAAAAGTTAATGGAATCCAGGATGAACAACCAGGGGAATCTCAAGTAGGAGCAAAGAGGTTATTTTGGGGTGAAATTCTGCAGGAGGTCAGACTAGATGATATAATATTCCCTTCTGGCCTTAAATTCTGTGAATCTATGAATCATTGTCTTGAATGGATCACTATTTTGGATGCAACTTGCACAAGTTTCTACTCTGAATGCTGATTGGCACTCAACAAGGATACACGCTGTCCAAGACGAATTACGATTGTCACAATAAAACCAAAAAGAAGAACAGGAGTACTTGTGGCACCTTAGAGACTAACAAATTTATTAGAGCATAAGCTTTCGTGGACTACAGTCCACGAAAGCTTATTCTCTAATAAATTTGTTAGTCTCTAAGGTGCCACAAGTACTCCTGTTCTTCTTTTTGCGGATACAGACTAACACGGCTGTTACTCTGAAACAATAAAACCAGAACATATGATCTCTTTACACTCTAAACCTGGTCCTTTCCTGTCTTGGGAGGAATCTCACAAGTTAATCATGACAGGTGTGGAGAAAGTAAATAAGGAAGTGTTATTTACTCCTTCTCATAGCAAGAAATCGGGGGCACCAAATGAAATTAATACGCAGCAGGTTTAAAACATGCTAAAGGAAGTATTTCTTCACACAACACGGTCACCTGTGGAATTCCTTGCCAGAGGATGTTGTGAAGGCCAAGAGTAAAACAGGGTTCAGAAACCAACTAGAGAATTTCATGGAGGATAGGTCCATTAATGGCTATTATCCAGGATGGGAAGGGATGGTGTCCCTAGCCTCTGTTTGTCAGAAGCTGTCAATGGGCTACAGGGGATGGATCACTTGATAATTGCCTGTTCTGCTCATTCTCTCTGGGGCACCTGGCATTGGCCATTGTTGGAGGACAGGATACTGGGCTAGATGGAGCATTGGTCTGATCCAGGGTGGCCATTCTTATATTCTTATGTTCTTAATTGTCCCACTCTTTGAGTGGGTACAACACCCCATCTATGGTAAACACTTATCACCAAGCAGGTCCAAGTCGACACCTCAGTCACTTCCCTTTGGGTGCTTGTGTCCAGAGCTATCCAGTCACGCCCAGCCTTGTAAAAAGTAATAGGTTTATTAGCAAAGAGCACAAAGCATCAGAGAAAATGGTTTTAAAATAACTGGCAGCTGTCACTCATCTATCTCATGTTTCACAAGTTAAGTTACACAGGCTTTGCTTTGGAGATAGAGAATCAGAATTGGCCCAACTTACATTTTTTTGGGAAGCCAGGGAGCTCTTGGGAGCAGTGGCATAGCTAGAAGAGGAAAGCTCAGGTGAGCAGGCGATGACAGGGGACCCACTTCCCCCTTCAGAGGCAGATGAGGGTTTTGTGGGGCCCTAGCTGGGCCAGGACAACTGGGATTCCATCCCCACCTTTCCGCAGCCCCGTCCTGCTGGGGAAATAGGGTCAAGGGCATAGCAGTTTGCACAGTCCCCCTGCCTGGCGCGCCTAGTGGGGAGCGGTGTCAGGGTGCAGGGGCTTGCCCCACTTCCCCCACCTGGCACTCCTATGGGGAAGTGGGGTCCGGGTGCAGGGGCTTGACACACTTCCCCTTCCCAGTGCTCCTTAGGGGGAGTGAGGTTGCAGCGCAGGGGCTTCCCTTGCTTCCCACACCCGGTATCCTGCTGGGGTTTGCGGTTGCAGTGTGGGGGCTTGTCCCGCTTCCCCCACCCAGTGAAGGCTCATGATGCACTGAGCATTGATGTTATAGTAATTGTTGTTATAGTAATATAATAGGTTGTAATTTCATGTATATTGTTATGAAACTGAAAATGTGTCCTCATAGCTTAATATAAACCCAGGAAAAACATTATAGGAACAGAGGGGGAGTTCACACCCCATCAGGGCATGTATGGGACAAACCCTGCCCAGTCTCACAGAAACGAAGGACACTGGCCTAGGCAGCAACAAAGGGTCTGTTGGACTCTCGAGTAAATCACCCCCCTTTCCTTGGTCAGTTTGGGACTGTGATGAGGTAATGTTCACCTGACTCTGAAGGGGGGGGCAAAGCCAAGGGGAAAGAAAGAACATGATAAAAGGGAGAGACGTTTGCCATGCTCTTCTTCTCTCTTCCACCTCCATCTACAGACTCTACCACCAAGTGACTCAAGCATGGATCGAAAGGGAAAGCCTGGCTGAAGAGCAACCAGCCAGCCTATGGTGAGAAGCATCTAAGTTTGTAAGGGCACTGAAAGTGTTAAGATCAGCTTAGAGTGCATTTTGCATTTATTTCATTTAACTAAATCTGACTTGCTGTGCTTTGACTTATAATCACTTAAAATCTAACTTTTGTAGTTAATAAATCTGCTTGTTTATTCTACCTGAAGCAGTGAACTTGGTTTGAAGTGTGTCAGAGACTCCCCTGGGGATAACAAGCCTGGTGCATATCAATTTCTTTGTTAAACTGACGAACTCATATAAGCTTGCAGTGTCCAGCGGGCATAACTGGACACTGCAAGATGGAGGTTCCTAGGGTTGTGTTTGGGACCGGAGATATTGGGTAGTTTCCTTCCATTGCGCAATCCAAGCAGCGGCTGGCCAAAAGTGCTCACTCACATAGCTGGGAAAAGCTTACATGCCAGAGGCTGTGCGTGAACAGCCCAGGAGTGGGGGTCTCACAGCAGTGCAGGGTACGGCTGGCTCCCAGAGTCGAGGACTGGAGTGACCTAGCAGATCACCGGTCCAGATAACACCGGTCGAACGTCACACACAGACAGCCAATGACTTGACCATGATCACACATGGCAAGGGAATCAAATCCAGCTCTCTTGAGTCTCAGAGCAGAGCCCAGACCACAGGACAAGCCTTCCACTCGTTTGAATGGTGATAGGCCTGGCTGGATTCTCTGCTGTGCCAGACCTGTGCTGTGGAGCATGGGGATGGCAAGGAGCCAGTTACAGAGGTTTGATTCGCTGGGCTGTTCTCCCCCTGCCTCAGCGGAGTTTAGAGCAGCCTGGGGGCTGGGCTGAACTCCACACCGTGGTAACAGCTTCCAAGAGCACAGCCAACTCTTGCCAATTCCCTGTGGATGGAGGCCACCCCAGAGTGCCCCCTTGTGTCCTGAGGCAGCCATACAGGCACCCTGCCCTGCCCTTTAAGGTCCTTGCAATGACTTACTCTCAGCCTGGAATACCTAAAACAAGAGCTCCCTTTGGGGTGTCACATTAATTTAGTCTTCTCCAAAACACAGGCTCTCCTACCCACCAGCCATATCCTCCTCCTTTACTCAGCAGCCCCCCCACTGTCCTGCTTGTTGAGGTCAGGGTTGGTCTCGATTGTCACAACCCCTGCTCCTCCTTTTCCCCTGAGACCCGTCTCCTGCCCCATCTCTTTCCCTGAGTCGCTGCCCACTGCTCCTACACTTCCAACAAGGCTCCATCTCCCAGACAGGCTGGAGCCAGGCAGTGATAAGAGATACCACGTTAATCCAGGCTACTGTGGGGAGCCTCAGACTCTCCACCTTCCCTGGGACCTACGTTCTGGGGGTGAGGGACACAGGCTAAGGGCTCCTCTCCGGCTCCCCCACCCCCTGCCCAGGGCAGGTGGAGGATCTAGGGCTCCTCACAGTGGCTCTGGATACCTGTGCAACTCTTTCCATGGCCCAGCTCTCGCTTCAGGCCAGGGGAGAGGGTGGAGCCTCAGGAGAAGCAGAGGAGTGGGGCTGGGTCTTGGGGGAAGAGGGAGTGTCCCAGGTGGAAGAGGAGGAGAGGGGGGTGGGGCCACAAATGGGAAGAAGAGGGGCAGGGTCACAGATGGGACAGAGCTCCTGCCTGTGTCCCACTTTTGCCTTTTGAAAAGGTGGTCACCATACAGTGAATGGACTAGGCTGGGATAGGGGCTAGCTCTGCCTCTGTGCGGGAGCTGAGAACCATTTCCACCCCTTAGCAATCACCTGGGGAAGCGCAAACAGAAGGGAGGAGAAGGGAATCTGGGCCTGAGTCTCTTTCCAGGACTCCTGTGTGTCAGACCCTCACTCATACATTCAGCTCTGTTCTGCATCGGGGCATTACAATCGGCTTGGGGTGAACGCAATAGGTGTGCTGTGTGCAGAGCCATCCATGAGGTGTGGGGGGCATGCAGGGATTGAATGAATGGATTTTTCTGGGGTCCTACATTGTTGGTGTCACTAGTCATAGCTACCAGGTAACTCGGGGGAGTGGAAGGCCATAAGTGCCGATGAAACTCCCCTGCTCTGGGTCTAGGTGAGCCACAGTAACTCCATCTTGTGAACTTTAACCAGCCTCCATGCTAACTGCTTACATGCTGTAGCAGAAATGTAATGGTCAGATTTTCTAGCAGACAGCTGCAGTTTCGTTCACACTAGCAAAACTTTTAGTGATAATGCGGGGGAAAGGGGGAGGGAAAGACTGCGTGCGCATAAACCTACAAAGTCGAAGATAAGCATACGGACGGGAATCTTTCTAACTGTAACTGCTCGGGCAGGGAGGGGTAGTAGGGGAGAAACAGACAAAGCCTGCACAGAAACAGCTTGGAATATAAAAGGGAAAAACTTGCTTGTAGGTGCTGCGCTTGATTTGAGACAGGCTGGTCTCCTAGTGCCTATTCAGAGCTCTTGAATAAACTTGGATTGCTCCTCCACCTCGGTGTGTTCATTGGTGTGAAGCACACCAGGCAACGAACCCCACTGTTGCTCCCCTTGGGCCCTTTGGGCCGCCAACAACATTAATCATGTCTCTGACACGACTCAGTGACAAGCAGCTGGCTGAGGGTGTAGGGGAAGGGTGGGTGTCCGTGTCCCTGGAATAGCCCCTGTCCACAGCTGGTACAGCCCCTGTGGATCACACAGCACCCAGAGCGCTCAGGAAAAGCCAAGACTGTGACTGAAGAACAGCTCTGCAGCTTTTTTCATGGCCCGTGGATGTTTAAACAGAGACAGGACAGTAACAGGCCAAGTGTAATGGGAAACAACACCCATGACCCTTTTCTTTATTGACTGAATAGAGAGAAATTCTGAGGTCGGAGCAGCCACATTTGGCTCTTTATGGGCCAACATCCCACCAGTCCCCTGGCTCTCCACGAACACAGTCACATTGTAAATGCTGCTGCCTGCCTTGGTCTCCTTCTCCCAGTGCGCTGTCCTCTTTCATCAGCCCCTCTCCCCTTGCTCCAGGCCTTAGACCCCGTCTGAACCTCTCTCTACAGTGAGATCAGTAGCTCATCTTGTCTTGGATATAAGGTTCGAGGATTGAATTGGTGGCCGATGTTTTTTGTCTCCCAGGTCACCAGCGCTGGAGCCAGGTGGTGAACTGACCCTTCACTTCATGAACACCCTGATTATCCGCACACGAAGGTGTTTGCTTTTCACGCTGTACACAATTGGGTTCATCAGGGGCGGGACCAGCATGGAGATGTAGCCCAGGATAATCTGAAGTATGGGAGAAGAGCCCTTCCCGAATCTGTGTAACACAGACAATCCGATCGCTGGTGTGTAGAAGAGCAAGACGGCACAGAGGTGGGAGACGCAGGTGTTCAGGGCCTTGAGGCACTCTGAGTGGGAAGCGATGTTCAGCACTATTTTGAGGATCATCAAATAAGAGAAGAAGATGAGAAGCAAGTCCAACCCCATCGTTAATAGTTTAGTAAACAAGCCATAGATGTTATTGACTGTGATATCTGAACAAGCCATATTCATGACCTCATTATGCACGCAATAAGAATGGGAGAGGACATTGGCTCGACAGTATCGGAAACGTTTCAGGAGAAAGGGGAGTGGGAGTATTACGGCCACCCCTCTTAACACACAAACCAGTCCCATCTTGGTTATTCTTGGCAGGGTTAAGATGGAAGCATATCTCAGCGGGTCACGGATAGCGATGAAGCGGTCAAAGGCCATCAACAAGAGCACGGAGGATTCAATGCATTGAAGTGAGGGGATGAAAAACAGCTGGGTAAAACAGGCATTGAGGCTGATCTCCCTAATGTTAAACATGTATATGCCCAGTATTGTTGGCATGGTGGCTATCAATATACCAAGGTCTGCGATGGCCAACATGGAAAGGAAAATGTACATGGGCTCATGAAGACTTCGATCTGTTTTTATAATGAGCAGAATGACTGAATTTCCTACTATCGAAATAAGATACATTAAGCAGAAGGGGATAGAGATCCAGAGATGGGCGTCTTCCTGCCCAGGTATCCCGGTGAGAAGGAACACTGCAGAGTTGAATTTGGTGTCATTAACAGCTGACATAATGTATTGGGCAAGTCTGGGGAGTTTTCAACTTTACTTCCTGAAAGGAAAAAGAACAGGAGATTAGATGATATTTAACAAGACATTTTTCTACTCTCAGTGCAAGTCTACAGACTACCAGGAGCACAAGGAAGATTAGCAAAAACATAGTCTTAGATTTACCGCATTGATAGGAAGATAAAAGATTACCAGACTGGATCAGGCCTGCATGCACTCAGTATCCAGTGGCCAGTTCCAGATGCTGGAGAGGAAGGTGAAAGAAACCCCACAACAGGCAGCTATGAGATAATCTGCTCCAAGGGAAAGTTTCGTCCTGACACCCACTAGTTAGACATATTTTGTGTTGTAAATCAGGAACGTTTAGAGCCATTCCATGACTTTTTTTTTTTAAATCCTCACTACTCTTTTGTTGTTTTGGATATTCTGGTTACTCATATAAACATCCAGTCCCTCTTTGAATCCTGTTAAGTTATTGGTCCCTTTGATATCTTCTGGCTGGGGATTCTGCAACCTACTTGAGCACTGTGATTTTACAATTGTGATCTTCACACAGACACCCTCTCTGGCCCACCACTTCTGCCACCCCATTAGAGGGAAGGTTACTCTCTCCTCAGACCCTACGCTACCAGCACTCCCAGCTATCTTTGAGACACCACCGACTTTCTGAGGAAACTACAATGCATTGGTGTTCTTCCTGAAAACACCATCCTGACCACCATGGATGTAGAAGCACTTTACACCAATATTCCACATGAGGATGGACTACAACCTGTCAGGAACAGTATCCCTGATGAGGCCACAGCACGCCTGGTGGCTGAGCTTTGTGACTATGTCCTCACCCACAACCACTTCAGATTTGGGGACAACTTATACCTTCAAGTCAGTGGCACTGCTATGGGTACTCGCATGGCCCCACAGTATGCCAACATTTCTATGGCTGACTTAGAACAACGCTTCCTCAGCTCTCGTCCCCTAGTGCCCCTCCTCTACTTGCGCTACATTGATGACATCTTCATCATATGGACCCACAGAAAGGAGGCCCTTGAAGAATTCCACCTGGACTTCAACAATTTCCACCCCACCATCAACCTCAGCCTGGACCAGTCCACACAAGAGATCCACTTCCTGGACACTACAGTGCAAATAAGTGATGGTCACATAAACACCACCCTATACCAGAAACCTACTGACCGCTATACGTACCTACACGCCTCCAGCTTCCATCCAAGACACATCACACGATCCATTGTCTACAGCCAAGCCCTAAGATACAACCGAATTTGCTCCAACCCCTCAGACAGAGACAAACACCTACAAGATCTTTATCAAGCATTCGTAAAACTACAATACCTACCTGAGGAAGTGAGGAAACAGATTGACAGAGCAAGACGGGTACCCAGATATCACCTACTACAGGACAGGCCCAACAAGGACAATAACAGAACACCACTGGCCATCACATACAGCCCCCAGCTAAAACCTCTCCAGCGCATTATCCATGATCTACAACCTATCCTGGAAAATGATCCTTCACTCTCACAGACCTTGGGAGGCAGGCCAGTCCTCGCTTACAGACAACCCCCCAACCTGAAGCAAATACTCACCAGTAATTACACTCCACACCACAGAAACACCAACCCAGGAACCAATCCCTGTAGCAAACCTCGTTGCCTACTCTGTCCCCATATCTACTCTGGCGACACCATCAGAGGACCCAACCACATCAGCCACACCATCAAGGGCTCATTCACCTGCACATCCATTAATGTTATATATGCCATCATGTGCCAGCAATGCCCCTCTGCCATGTACATTCGCCAAACCAGACAGTCCCTCCGCAAAAGAATAAATGGACACAAATAGGACATCAGGAATGGTAACATACGCCAGTAAGTGAACACTTCAATCTCCCTGGTCATTCTATTACAGATTTAAAAGTTACTATCATTGAACAAAAAAACTTCAGAAACAGACTTCAAAGAGAAACAGCAGAACTAAAATTCATTTGTAAATTTAACACCATTAATCTGGGCTTGAATAGGGACTGGGAGTGGCTGGCTCATTACAGAAGGAGTTTTTCCTCTCCTGGAATTGACACCTCCTCATCCATTATTGGGAGTGGACTGATTGAATTGGCCCTGATTGAATTGGCCCTGTCAACACTGGTTCTCCACTTGCGAAGTAACTCCCTGCTCTCCATGTGTCAGTATATAATGCCTGCATCTGCAACTTTCACTCTATGCATCCGAAGAAGTGAGGTTTTTACCCACGAAAGCTTATGCCCAAATAAATCTGTTAGTCTTTAAGGTGCCACCAGACTCCTTGTTGTTTTTGCTAATTAAATTTCCAGCAGCAAATAAACCTGAGGCGATTTGGGAACTAGTCACTGATATTCCTTGAGGTCTCCTCTCTCAGCCCCTGGCAGGATCAGGCCCAGAGCACACGGCACCTCTAGAAATGGAACCCCTTTAGAAATCCTGAGGACCATGAGCAGATATAGTGGAGAGGTTCCTAAGCTACCTAGCACTGCCTGTCCTCCAGCCCCATCACTGAGTCACTCCGACAGTCCAGCTGAGTCCTCTGCTGGTGTACAGAACATCTGCAAATGGAAACAGCTTTCAGCCTTTCCCTTTCACTTCACATTTTAAAGATAGCAGAACCTGCCAACGTACCCAATTCCTGCTAGAAGGGGAGCCGCTGACACCAGAGGTCTTCACCCTAAAGGACAAAGAGTTATAGAGGAGGTTGCACAGGCACCAGGCAGTATCTGTTCAGATAGGGAGGCAACTGTCTATATGAAGCATGCCTGCACATTCCCTTGGGGGCCACTTGGCCATCAGGGAACCTCAGCTGCTTGGCTTCGTGTGCATCAGCTTTAACTCCCATCATGGCCAATGGCAAACTGCAGGAGGCCAAATCACAGGGGACGTGTGGTGATCCTACCCAACTGGACTGCATTGCCAGCCCTGCTGCAGGTTCTATTCCTGGAATCCGTGCTTGTCATCACTGTTCATATGGTTCCGATCAGTCACATTTCTCCCTCTTGGGAAACTGAGCGGTAACAATGATGCTGTCACAGCTGTGAACTTGCTGAAATAAATATGAATAAATAAATAAATTATTATTAATAATAATATAGGACCAGATTGCTCCACGGCAGCCCCCTCTCCTGCATTATAAACTCAGGCTGCAGGACAGAAAGGGAGATTACACAGGGCTCTGTATATGGAAATTTCCCTTGGATCATTCCAGAATGGGAAAACCTTCCTATCTGTCAGGGTTGTTAAGAATTGGCTATACATCGATATTTCCCTCAGATCGTTATTGCCCAGGGAGCTTGTGGAATCTCCATCATTGGAGATTTTTAAGAGCAGGTTAAAAAAAACACATGCCAGGAATGGTTTAGATAATTCTTAGTCCTGCCATGAGCAGAGGGGTCTGGACTAGATGACCTCTTGAGGTCCCTTCCAGTTCTACAATTCTCCTTGAGGAATAACAGGGGTCCCCAGGTCCCCAAAAGTATGCACAGATCTCAGTGGTCTACTGGTAGCTAGGCCCACCCATCCAAAATCTCTGTGCCTCCACAACTGCTCTAGGAACCTCTGCAGCTCCCTGCTAGCACGGTTTCATCAGAGATGTGCTACCAGGGCATGGCACAGTAGCCACTGCCTGCAGGATCTGCTGAAGGGCGCTTTGTACAGGGTGGAGGGGGCTGCACAGAGATGGGAGGGCTGGTTAGAGTAGCTGATGGGACAATACCACAACCATAGACTGGTCATGAGGTTTCAACCTTTCCATACCCAGAGTGCAGCCATAGACTCCGTCAGTGCAACCTTCATTTATGCTATGAGGGAGAGGCAGATGAAAAGCCTCCAATTTCTCTTGGGGATCCAAAGTGTCAGCTCTGTAAACAAAGTCTGTTTCCTATCTATCCCACACTGAGGGGAAAGTGACCTGTATTAACGAGTTTGCATTGTACAGATCCCTGTGCATTGCAAGATGGTAGAATTATGGGTTTAAACTCCAGCAAGGGTGCAAGGCTGGGGAGCTGGGAAATTACCTGTTGTCTCCTATTTGTCCTTAAGTGGCTTAGATAAAGCACTCAGGTAGCGCAGTTGGGTGTGTGGCGCCACCTGCTGTCATGTTGGGTGAAAACAGGACTCAGAAAGGATGGCTGTGTCACCAGTGGAGTAGTGTGAGAGAAGCCAACCCAGCTGAATATTTAGTGGGCTCAGAAGCTCCACTGGCTCCCAGACTGCATCCTGGGGTTGACAACCTGTCATCAAAGTTTTAGAACAAACTGATCAGTTACACAGTAAAAGTCACCAGGACCAGATGATATTCACCCAAGAGTTCTTACGGAACTCAGATATCAAATTGCAGAACTACTAACTGTTGTATGTAACCTATCACTTAAAATGTGTGACATTCTGGAGAATACATATCCTCAGATAATAGCTATTCAAGGTGAGAATGAGAAGATACCCTAAATACATGAGGAGTATAACTGTATGGAGATGGAGTTGCCACTGATATATGTTGTAAATAAAATTCCAGATATCACAGTAGCTATGGTGGAACCTGAGCTCAATTCTTACATCCCACAGACAGATAAACAAAACATCAAATGCAAGCATGTGTAAATGAAAGCAGGAAGTCTCCCATTTAGACCATTATGACTTTTGACCTATATATATTTTTCTTCAAACTTGTTTTTATTCTATTTAATGTTAATCATATTTCAATGGGTTTGGCTCTGCCATGTATATGAAAGTGCAAACCCTCTTTTTCCTATGGAATTGTGTCCCCTGGAAACACAAGGGATCCCAAATTCTATAGGCTTGGTAGGTGTACCACCTTTGTCCTGTGGTCAGGGCACCTGTTAGAGACAATATTTGTTGTTACAGCATTTTATCATCTAAATTTAATTTTCCCCAGCTATACTTTTGCAATATTACCAGTTGGTAGATCTTTTCCACCATCTTTAGGCTTTTTTCTCAGTCATCGACTTGCACCAGCGTGTCTTGTTTTTAAGCCCCAAAATATCTAAGTTAGAGTCTTGCAGGCCTCGGCCTACAGGCTTTTGCATTTCAGCTTGTCTTACTTATGTCTACTACCTAGTTCCTCTAAATAGTGATTAATCTTTTACTTTTCTAAATATACAAATCAACTCTAATTCACATACAGTAAATATATGTAATATAACATATTGATTAATCACATTACATGATAAATCAATATTAACTAAAATCACTGGTTACATATAGCAGCCATTATCCGTAGGCCATCTGGAGTGTTCTCAGGAAGGCTCACCATATGGGGGGGATAAGCTTCTCCTACAGCTAATGTCCCATTACCCTGAACAGGCCCTTCACAATCAGCTGTCTAGACTGGAAGCATTTTACCTAGTGGGTGCCACCCAGGTGTAACTACATTTGAAATAGAGATACATAGTCAATATTCATAATTTCAGTTACAAAAATAATACATCTATACAAATAGGATCATCATATTCTGCAAATCATAACTTTTCCATAGACCCCCTCACAAGACACAACTGACTCCTCAGCTGCCCTGGAAATACAAAGCTCAGATTCTTCAGGAAGAGACAAGCTTTTCCTCTTGGGCAGCTTGAGGTCTCAGGAGGAGAGGCACAGTATGGCTGCAGGGGCTCTGACCAGCCCAGGAACGGGTGTGTGGGGCTCAGGTCTCCAGCTGCGGGGGAGGGGGGGATGCCACAGGCAAAAAGGGTTGGGCCAGGGGGGCTAGTCTCCCTGAAGGGGGCTCCACCCACAGCCTTAACTTGGAACCATTAGGAAAGAAAGAGAAAATATCATCTTGCTTCTAGGTAAATCCAGGGTATACCCACACACTGAATATTGCATGCATTCACTATCTCAAAAATAAATATTTGAATTGGAAAAAGTACAGAGAAGGGTGACAAAAATGTTTAGGGGTATGGAACAGATTCCAGATGAAGAGAGGCTTAAAACACTGAGACTGTTCAGGTTGGAAAATGGACAACTCAGGGGGCATACAATAGAGGTCATTGCTGCAGACTTAACTGAAAAGAGTTGTTATGCTGAGGGGGCATAGAATAAAGGTCAGTGTACCCTTGTTACTAAGAAGGCTAACAGCATTTTGGGCTCTATAAGTAGGGGCATTGCACATGATCATTCCCCTCTATTTGACATTGGTGAGGCCTCATCTGGAGTACTGTGTCCAGTTTTGGACCCCACACTACGAGAAGGATGTGGAAAAATTGGAAAAAGTCCAGCGGAGGGCAACAGAAATAATTATGAGGAGAGGCTGAGGGAACTGGGATTGTTTAATCTGCAGAAGAGAAGAATGAGGGGGGATTTGATAGCTGTTTTCAACTACCTGAAAGGGGGTTACAAAGAGGATGGAGCTAGACTGTTCTCAGTGGTAGCAGATGACAGAACAAGGAGTAATGGTCTCAAGTTGCAGTGAGGGAGGTTTAGGTTGGATATTAGCAAAAAACTTTTAGGAGGTGGTGGAATCTCCTTCCTTAGAGGTTTTTAAGGTCAGGTTTGACAAAGCCCTGGCTGGGATGATTTAGTTGGGGATTAGTTCCGCTTTGAGCAGGGGTTTGGACTAAATGACCTCCTGAGGTCCCTTCCAACCCTGCTATTCTATGATTCTATAATACACCAGGTATGCACAGCAGTGCCATGTGAAAATTAAGGAGCTCAGGCAAGACTACCAAAAGACAAAAGAGGCAAATGGTCACTTCGAGCCAGAGCCCCAGACATGCTGCTTCTATGATCAGCTGCATGTGATTTTAGGGGGTACCCTACAAGTACCCCAACACTCTCTGTGGACACCTGCAAGGCAGCAGCCTCGTGAAACATGGATGAGGATTTTGGGGATGAGGAAGAGGATACTGCACAACAGGCAAGCGGAGAATCCGTTCTCCCCAGCAGCCAGGACCTTTTCCTCACCCTGGAGCCAATACCCTCCAAGGGCCTATTGTTCCCAGACCCTGAAGGTGGAAAAGGCACCTCTGGTGAGTGCACATTTGTAACGACACTACAGGGGTTAAAAGCAATTGTGTTTAATGTTTGATTTGCCCTGAACAATTGGGGTGCATTCACAGCCAGTACAGCTACTGGAAAAGTCTGTTAACGTGTCTGGGGATGGAGCAGGAATCCTCCACAGGCATCTCCATGAAGCTCTCCTGGAGGTACTCTGAAAGCCTTTGCAGAAGGTTTCTGAGGAGGGCTGCCTTATTTCGTCCTCCATGGTAGAACACTTTACCACGCCAAGCTAGTAGCAAGTAGTCTGGAATCATTGCAGCACAAAGCATGGCAGCAAATGGTCCTGGGTTTTGGTCGCATTCATGCAACATTCGGTCTATATCTTTCTGTGTCAGCCTCAGGAGAGTGATATCATTCATGTTCACCTGGTTGAAATAGGGGAAGTTTTGTAAAGGAACAGTAATCCCCTCTGTTTGCTGATCCCCGACACATTAGATCCCAGGCATGTTGGGCTGTTTGCACTTGGCTAAAAGGGATCATCCTGGAGAATAGCCAAGCGGAGAGGGGGAGGGGTGTGCTGCACATCCACCCCAAAACCGCAGCCCCTCCTTTTAAATGGCAAACACAACCAGCATTGCTTGCTATGGGAAAGGAGGGTGCTGCAGTTTGAAAACCATTCCCACATGTTATGAATATGAAAGAAGCCAACCCCACGTACCCTTTAGCTTACCATGGCTGCCTGCAAACTGAATTCTGTTGCCCAGCCGTGTGTGATGTGTCACCGTACCTGTAGGTGCTCAATATTAAAGCAAAATGTGACCTTGTACCTAAAACACATGTGCTGCCTGCTGTGAATTGCTTGATTCACTGTGAAAGAAATGTATCTTCTTTAAAGTCTACTCTTCCTTCCCCCACATGCAGCTGCAAATGCTTCTATGCTCCCTGGATCAGCTCTGTCCCTGAAGTTATTGCAGATTAGAAGGCAAAAAAAACCGCACTTGTGATTACATGTTTTCAGAGCTCATGCAGTCCTCCTGCACTGATAGGGCACAGATGAATGCATAGGGGCATTCTGTGGTGTTACCCTTTCTTAGAACCAACCAAGAATTAACCACAAGCAAAGGTTGAACTGACAGCAGTACTGAGGGCTTAATTTATTGGTGGGTTTTCTTATCTGTACAAATATACTCACACACACAATTCCCATGCATACTAATGACAGACTGTAGTTGTGGATGTTGCTTCCAATCTTAGCTGACTGAGGGTACGTCTATACTTACGTCCGGGTCCGGCGGTAAGCAATCAGTCTTCTGGGATCGATTTATCGCATCTTGTCTAGACGCGATAAATCGATCCCTGAAGTGCTTGCCGTCGACGCCGGTACTCCTGCTCGGTGAGAGGAGTACACGGAGTCGACGGGGGAGCCTGCCTGCCGCGTGTGGACCCGCAGTAAGTTCTAACTAAGATAGTTCTACTTCAGCTATGTGATTAACGTAGCTGAAGTTGCGTATCTTAGTTCGAAGTGGGGGTTAGTGTGGACCAGTCCTGAGACTGGCCAGGTTTCAGATTCCCAGAGATTGAACTGCTAGGTGACGAGAGATCCCTTTAGGTCTCGGAAGGGCTCTACTGCTTCTGGTCCGCTCCTGGGTTTCTGCTGTTGTAGGTTACATCCTTCCCCCTAGCCACTACAGTCCCATATACACCTTGGTTCCATAAAAGATGATATTGGCTTCTTTGCCTTGCGATTGGCTTTTCACATTCACACTGTCTCACTCACACCTTACATATTGAATACAATTGATAATATAGCTTTAAGTGAGCTTTTAAGAGCTTTTTGGTTTTGTAACACATAACAGGAAACCTACACAGACACATGGCGGTGTGTGTGTGTGGGGGGGGGCAATGAATGCAGACATAAACACATTCGAAAAAGCAGATGCAGGGGAGTCATGGACTGCCCCTCCTCCCTGGGAGCAGAAACTGTTGCTGTCTGGGGGGCTAAGCCATGGGGCAGAGCCGTGGAAGGGGGCCGTGGCCAGCAACAGTTTCACTATCACTCATTTTCCTGGGTTTTTTGGTCCCTTCTTCCCTGTCCCAAAATAAGCAAATAGATAACAACAAAGTGGAAACCTCTTTGACAGATCTCAGGCCACCACATTTAAATCTCACTTAAAATCTCCACAAGTGTATGAAGTGCAAATCTCACTCAGAAAAACAAGCTGTGCATTTCACACTGCCTGGTGCACCACTGTGTTGGGGTGTCATCCCCTGAGTGCAGTCTGGGAGCTGGTGGAACCACTGAGCCCCTTAACACGTCAGCTGGGCTGTCCTCTCTCGCACTGCTCTGCTGGTGACACAGCCGGCCTCTCCAGGCCCTGTTACCAACCAACTTGACATCAGGTGATGCTGCACACCCAAATGAGCTACTTGAGGGTTTTACCTAAGCCACTCAAGGACAAACAGGAGACAACAGCCAATTTCCAATATCACCAGTCTTGCACCCTTGCTGGAGTATAAACCCAGAATTATACCATCTTGCACCGCATGATAAAACATAGAACAAGTTTATGAGGTACAGAAATATATATTTTAAGTGATTATAAGTGATAGCAAACAGATCAAAGCAAATTTCCTAACAAATAAACAGAACTGTGAACTGAGCCTAACAAACTAGATAGATAGGATATGAATTGACAGTTTGTCACCCTGAGTGGTGATACAAGCAGGCCACAAAGTCTTCATACACCAGCTAGAAATCCCTTTAGCCTGGGAACAGCACTTCCCTCAGCTCAGTCTTCGTTCCTCAGGTATTTTCAGGAGTTATTTTGTGTGGGGAGTGAGACCAAGAGATGATGTCTCTCCACACCTTATAAAGTGTTTCCATAAAGCGGGAACCCTTTCTCTCAAGCCAAGTTCCCAGCCCAGTTTGTGAAAAAATACAGGTACCAAAATGGAATTCACTGCCATGTGGTCTGGTCCTAATTTACATAACTTCAGGTACAAAAATGATACACGCACACATATATGATAATCATATTCAACAAATCATTACTTTTCCAATGACACCTCACAAGACATATATTGTACCAGATGCACCATAATTATGTCATAATCATACCACTATGATGAATATGGTGCAGCATCACAACCTCCTCTATTGACACCTCAATGTTGAACAGTTCCTCACATGTGTCACCTAAAAAGAATGGCTCAGGTGTGGGAATCTCCCTCACATCCTCTGCAGCAAAGACTGATGCAAAGGTTTCATTTACCCTCTCTGTAACAGGCTCATCTTCTTTGGCTGCTCCTTTCCCACCACAATTGTCTAGTGACCCCATTGATTGTTTGGCAGTCTTACTGCTTCTTGTGTACTTTGAAAAACAAAAATTCTGTTAGTTTTTGTTTCAGTTGCTTTTGTTTTTCAGATCTTTTGAAGTCCTTGTGCATGTGATGGGTTTGGTCACTGAGACCCCCTTGGGACTGTTGCCTGATGTGCTGAAACGACCTCTGAGCCAGTTTTATTTGCCAGCTTGGGACTTCAGAACCCTGTCTTGTTGAGCCAGACATGCTAGCCTGCTGCAACACAGACCCAGGGTCTGAACCATGCCCGCAAAGCTGCAGGCTTAACTGAAAACAGCTCAGCAAGTACTTCTGTTCCCAGCACCCAGACACCCAGCTCCCAATGGGATCCAAACTCCAAATAAATCTGTTTGACTCTGTATAAAGCTTATGCAGAGTAAACTCATAAATTGTCCACCCTCTTTAACACTGATAGAAAGATATGCACAGCTGTTTGCTCCCCCAGGTATTAATAACTTACTCTGGGTTTGTTAATAAACAAAAGTGATTTTATTAAGTTTAAAAAGTAGGATTCAAGTGACTTCAAGTAATAACAAACAGAACAAAGTAAGTTACCAAGCAAAATAAAACAAATCACACAAGTCTGAACCTAATACATTAAGAAACAGAGTACAGGTAAATCTCACCCTCAGAGATGTTCCAATAAGCTTATTTCACAGACTAGACTCCTCCTAGTCTGAGCTCAATCCTTTCCCCTGGTACAGTCCCTGTTAATTTCAGCTAAGGAGGTAACTAGGTGATTTCTCATGACAGGCAGCCCCCTTTTTCTGTTCCACTCCCTTTTATAGCTTTGGCACAAGGTGGGAATCTTTTATCTCTCTGCGTCCCCACCCCTCCTTCTAAATGGAAAAGCACCAGGTTGAAGATGGATTCCAGTACCAGGTGACATGGTTACATGTCCTGTGAGACCCCAAGCCTCCATTCTTCCTGGCCTGACTCACAGGAACACAGGAAGGTTTGCAAATAAACAGAGACATTGACAACCAATTGTCCTAGTCAATGGGAGCCATCAAGATTCCAAGCCACCATTAATGGCCCACACTTTACATAATTACAATAGGACTTCAGAGTAATACTTCATATTTCTACCTTCAGATACAAGAATTATACATTCATAGAAATAGGATGACCACGCTCAGTAGATTATAAGCTTTGTAATGATACCTTACAATAGACCTTTTTGCATAAAGCAAATTCCAGTCACATTATATCCACACTGATTAGCATATTTCCATAAAACATGTGGAGTGCAACATCACAACACAGTATTGCCAAGCCCCATTCAAAAAGTATAAGTCACTCCCCCCAAAACCATGAGATTGGTTTTAAAATAATGAGATTTAAAAATACATTAATACATCATCGTGTAAGCGGGGGAATGGTCCCGCTATTGTGGGGAACTTTCCTGGCTTCTGCACTACCCCGGTGAAGTGGGCTAGCGAAAGGATCCGAGTCCTCGCTCCCACTTCCTTTACCCAGAGGCCTCCCTGCCTTTGAGGACTCCCCTTCCACTCTCCTGTCTGGCAGAGTCCTCGTAAACCCCGACAAGGCTGGGCCCAGGATTCCTGGGGGGCTCGACCCCCAACCCTGCGTTGGTCACCCAGGACAGGGGCTAGGGTGTCCCCACTCCGGGGTACTCTCTCTGCACTGGGCACCTCCCTGACCCACTGATCATTTCATACAATTTAAAGCAAATACAAGTTGTTTAATTAACAATTAATTTTAAAAAAGAAGAAAGGAAAACGGGAAAGATTGAAGGAAAACACATCAGCCCGCTCTGTGGCTGGGAACATCACAACCAGTGTCTCTGGAACGTCAGGGCAGGTCACAGGCTGTTCCTTGTAGGTCCCAGGCTCCGTCTCAGGCCCTGGCCGTGCTGCAGAGACGCTGCGGGTTGGACACTTGCTCCGGTGGTGGCCACACGCTCTCAGGCTCTAGGTGGCAGGACCCTTCTTCCCAGTGTCGGCCCCGCCCGGTTGGGGTTATGATCCCCCTCCCAGTCTGGCCTGCAGAGCCTCTGGGCTGAGACAGCTCCCTGCGCTGGGCCCACTGCCCAGGGTCCCCCTCCTCTCCCCAGCTGCTCCCCGCACCCGGCTCTGGACTGCTCCAGCCCTGGCTCCAGCTCCACTGTGCCTCAGCACTGCTGCTGCTGCTGCTTTGCCTTCAGCTCCCTGGGCTGCTTCTCTGGCCCCTCTGGCTCTGGTGGCTGCAGCTCTGCCCCCAGGGCAGCTCTGCTCTCTCTGGGCTGTGCTCTGGCTTTGGGGCTGCCGCTCTGCTCCCCAGCTCAGCTTGGGTCCCTGCTCTCTCCTTAGCTCGGCCCCACTCTGTCTGACCCAGGCAATTCCAGCTCACACGGAGGATGGGACCCCCCTGGCCTCCTGACTCCCTGATTAGCTGCCCGTCCTGTCAATCAGGCTGATCTGGAGCATTGGCCTCTCCCCATTGTTCCTGGGGACTGTCAGTCTCAGGCTCCTGATTTGCCATCGACCCCTCCCCTTTTAGTGCTGGGAGCTAGTCACCAAAACACCCCCACTGAGTGTTAGTAAGGGGGCAACAGTCCCCTTACAATCGCATGGGACTGGTAGGAGAGAGACACAGCTGGTCACTGAGCTTCAGTCAGGAGTTGCAGCCAGTGGATTGGGGGCTCTGCTCGATTTGGGCCCACCCATGAATACACCCCTCCTTCGGACACAGCCTAGTTTCCCAGTGTCTCTGAGAGCATCTTCCCATCTATTTTCCCCTTTCTTGTGGAAGCAGCCTTTGCTGAAACCTGTGGGAGCCTGGACCTAGTCACCATAGTGCTCAGCCGTGTCCATGTTACTGGCCCAAGCTGTGAAGCAAAGCCCTGAGACTGCTTTCTCCCAACGAGACAGTCTAAGATGAGGCTCCTGTGGCTGTTGCTCCATTGTTTGGCAGTTAGACCCATTCAGCCTTAATGGCTGCAAACACCGGTCTGGTGACTGTGCTGAAAGGCTCAGTATCATCGTGACACTCCAACATTCCCCTCACAATTCCACTACCTACCCCTCACTGTCACTCCTGAGGACCCCCACATCTGCCACAGACACCATGGTGCTTGAGTCATGGGGCTTCCCAGAAGCCGGCTGTCACAGGAGGTTGTGATAAGAAGCCTTTTATAGACAAACGTCAGAGGTGTTGCTCTGTGCAACCCTGACATAGCCCCGATCTCAGGGTCTCAGGGTATCTGATCACCTTGAATGTCTTTATCCTCCCACCACCACTGTGAGGCAGGGCAGGGCTATTATCTGCCTGTGCAGAGGCTCAGAGACAGCCAATGGCTGCCCACAGTCACACAGGGCAAAGGACTCAAACCCAGCTCTCCTGAATCACAGAGCAGTGCCCAGACAACAGGATCAGACTTCCAGCCATCTAAGGAGTGAGAAGTATCAGTGGATTCTCTGCTGCATCAGCAGAGATCCCCGCTTCGCTGTAGAGAAGAGGGATGTCAAGGAGCCAGTTACAGTGGTTTGATTCACTGTCCTGTTCTCCCCCTGCATCAGTGGGGTTTAGAGCAGCCTGGGGGCTGATCTAAACTCTACCCAGTGGTAACGGCTTCCAAGTGCACAGCTCATTCTTGTTAACTCCCGGCAGATGGGGGCTATCCCAGAGTGCCCCCTTGTGGACTGAGATAGCCCTCCATACACCCTGCTCTTCCCTCTAAGGTCCATTCAATGACTTACTCTCAGCCTGGGATATTTAATACAAGAGCCCAATTTGAGGGTTCACATTAATTCGGTTTTCTGTAAAACACAAAGTCTCCTACCCTACGTCCCCATTCTCCTCCTTTACTCAGGAGCCCCCCACCGAACTCCTTTTTAGGGTGAGCATTGGTGCAGTTTTGCCATAATCCCTGCTCCTTTTCCACAGAGGCCCCGCCCCCTGTTCCATCTCTTCTCACTAAGCCCTTCCCCCACTCCTCCACCTCACCTGAGGCTCCGCCCCCCAGCCAGGCCACCTGCTGGGCCGTGGAAAAAGTTATCCCAGGAACCCTGGCTATTGTGGGGAGCCCCAGACTCTCCAACATCCCTGGGGTGCATCCTGGGGGGCAGAGACATAGGCTTTGGGCTTCTCTTGGGCCCCCCTGCCCTGTGTCCACGGCAGGTGGAGGATCTGGTGCTCCTCACAGTGGCTCTAGCTCAGCAGGCACATTTTACCTTTTTAGTTTCTGGCCTGAGGAGGGGGTGGAGCCTTGGGGGAAGAGGAGGAGAAGAGGGTGGAGCCTAACAGGGGAAGAAGAGGGTTGGGGGCAGCGTCGCAGAGGGGGTGGAGCACCTTCTTCTGTCCCTCTTTTGATTTTGAAAAGGTGGTCACCGTACAGTGAATTGGCTGGGTGGGATAGGAGCTAGCTGTGACTCTGTTGGGGAGTCACATATAGCTCCTAGTTCCTATTTCCACTCTTTTTCATTGCTGGGGTAACACGAATGGAGGGGAGGAAGAGTGAACCTGGGCCTGAGTCTCTTCCCATTATTCCTGTGTGTCAGACCCTCCTTCACAAACGCAGCTCTGCTCTGCCTCGGTGGAGAGTGGGCTCAGAGATGTGCTGTGTGCAGAGCCATGAATCGGGGTAGGGGTTTTCCCTGAATGGCTTCTCCTGGGGCTCCTGCGTTAATCATGTGTCTGACATGACTCAGTCTGAAATACCTGACTGATGGCATAGGGAAAGGATGGGTGTCCGTGCCCCTTGAATAGCCCCTGCCTACAGCTGGTACAGCCCCCATAGATCACACAGCACCCAGAGCGCTAGGGAAGGGCCAGGACTGCAACAGCAGAATAGTTCTGCACTGTTTTTTATGGCCTGTGAATGTTTAACCACAGACGAGACAGTGACAGGCCAGGTGTAATGGGAAACAACATCCACGTCCCTTCTCTTTATTGATGCGAGTTCTTTATGGGTCAGCATCCCACTGATCCCCTGGCTCTCCACGAACAAAGTCACATTTTAAATGCTGCTCCCTGCCTTGGTTTCCTTCTCCCAGTGGACTGACTGTCCTCCCTCACCAGCCGTTCTCCAATTGCTCCAGCCCCTGTCTGAACCTGTCTCTAAATAGTGGAGATCAGTAGCTCATTTCATCTTTGATTTAAGGGTCCAAGATAGAATAGGTGGCTCGTATTTTTCGTCTCCCATATCATCACTGCTGGAGCCAGATGATGAATAGACCCTTCACTTGCCGAACACCCTGATTATCCTCACACGAAGGTGTTTGCTTTTCAGGCTGTACACAATTGGATTCATCACGGGTGGGACGAGTATGTGGATATAGCCCAGGGGAATCTGAAGCAAGGACGAAGAGCCCTTCCCAAATCTGTGTATCACAGACAGGCCGATCATTGGCGTATAGAAGAACAAGATGGCGCAGAGGTGGGAGACGCAGGTATTCAGGGCCCTAAAACACTGCGCGTGGGACGTCATGCTCAGCACTGTTTTGAGGATCATCACATAAGAGAGAAAGATGAGCAGCGAGTCCAGCCACATAGTAAAGACTGAAACACACAAGCCATAGATGCTGTTTACTTTGCTATCCGAACAAGCCATCTTCATGACGTCATGGTTTATGCAGTAGGAATGGGAGAGGATATTGGATCGACAATATCGGAACCGTTGAAGAAGAAAAGGGAGTGGGAGCATTACAGACACCCCTCTTAGCACAAAAACCAGTCCCATCTTGCATATTCTTGGCAGGGTTAAGATAGAAGTATATCTCAGTGGGTTACAGATTGCGATGAAACGGTCAAAGGCCATCAACAAGAGCACAGAGGATTCAGTGCATTTGAGCAAGTGGATGAAGAACAGCTGGGCAAAACAGGCATTGAGGCTGATCTCTCTAGAATTAAGTAAGAATATACCCAGTGTCGTCGGTATGGTGGCTATCGATAACCCAAGGTCTGTGACGGCCAACATGGAAAGGAAAATGTACATGGGCTCATGGAGGCTTGGATCTGCTTTTATAATAATTAGAATGACTGAATTTCCTATTATTGAAATAACGTACATTAAGCTGAAGGGGATAGAAATCCAGAGATGGACGTCTTCCTGCCCAGGTATCCCAGTGAGAAGGAACACTGCAGAGTTGAATTTGGTGTCATTGACAGCTGACATAATGTACTGGGCAGGTCCAAGGAGTTTTCCTTCCTAAAAGGAAAAAGAACAGGAGACTAGATGATATTTAATCAGACATTTTTTCTGCACTCAGTGCAAATCTAGAGAATCCCAGTAGTTCAAGTAAGATCAGCAAAAATATCGTCTTGGACTTACACAACAAATAGGAAGATAGGCATTACCATAGTGGATCAGACCCATAGTCCATCTAGGCTAGTATCCAGTGGCCAGTTCCAGATGCTTCAGAGGAAGTGGAAGATGTCCTGCAATAGGGAGCTTTGAAATAACCTCAACCCACTAATTAGAGAAATTTTGCGGCGCAAATCAGGAAGATTTAGAGCCCATCCAAGAGTTTTGAAACAATCCTCTCTACTCTAATTGGATTAAATCCAGAGAGTTTAATCATACAGCATTCTCTTCATACTCACAGGATCTGCATCCTCTCCCGATGTAACAGTCTTTAAATATTTGGCAAGTTACAAGCTAACATAGACAGTTACTTCTGTTGGGCGGGTGTGAGGTTAGCATCACATATGGGTAAACAGTGAAAACACTAAGTTTCCGCTAATATCCGGATGAGTGTGCAATTACTTTACCATGCTTGTGTAAGTGGTGATGGGTGTAAATTACATACAACCACTATTACACTCCCCATTCCTGCACCTCAGGTCCACTCTGCTGAAACACAGACCAGTGGTTCTGTTCTCTCATCACTTTTTGGAAAGTCTTGCACAGGTATTGCAGAGGGATTGTGTTCTTGACCCTGAATGTAAGTGTTAGAAACAGCTACTGGTCAGTTACCAGGTGACGGAATCATACAATTGTTCACTGAACAAAGGGTTAATAGAACAAACCCATTCCAAATAGTATGTGGAGTATTGTAGCTCCCCTGTGCCTGAGTTAATAGCTTACAGGTTTCCCTCAGGTTCTGTTCTGTCAGGCTGTAGCCTGTATCCAGAGAGGTGACAGGCATTGGGATCCGAATAGAAAATATTCATTCCCTGGGCTGTCAGTCTCTGGTACATAGTACCCCCAACATCAGTTAAACAGGCAAGATGATGGTTTGCAGGAAGTGGATTTCAAAGTCAAATGCATGAGTATTCATGGAAATGGAACCACATTTCTCACAGGAAAGTAGTCTATTGCTCTCTCTCGCTCTCTCTGCCTGTCGATGTCCTGTGTGCATAAAATACATAGTACCAGGGATTGGCTTTGGGTCAGACGTGGAGCTGAGATGCCATAATGACTGTTTCTCTATGACTGTCTCTATCCTGTATTCCTAAAATACGAAGCACCCTAAAATGGTATTCGGACAGATATGGAGCTGAGATGCCATAAGGAATGTGTAGGTCAAACCTAGTTCTTGGGATGTTTGCTTATAGCTATATTGGGTTAACTACTGGGATGGTTCTGTTATGGCTCTATTGGGTGAAACTAGTATGGCTGTTCTTAAATTAATAGCAGGGTGCTGGAAAACAAGTAGGAAGGGAAGCAACAGCTGAAGAAAAAACATCTGTCAGTAAGCAATTCATGGAGGTTGAGAAACAACACCGGAGCCACAACCTGGTGTTGGAATCTCCTTCCTTGGAGGTTTTTAAGGCCTGGCTTGACAAAGCCCTGGCTGGGATGATTTAGTTAGGAATTGGTCCTGCTTTGAGCAGGGGGATGGACTAGATGACCTCCTGAAGTCCCTTGCAACCCTGATATTCTATGATTCTTTGATTCTATGAAACTGGGAAGAGCCTATTTCCCATTTTTAGCCACATTACCCAGCTTGTTTTCCCAGTTCTGGGAGTCTGTAGAGAGGTGGGGCAGCTGTTGCTGAGAAACTTTTCAGATTGACAGGCACAGACACCGCTGGGGAAGTCTGAAGGCCCTTGGCCTGTCTGGTTCCTCATTAGAGTAGTAGGGTTTGGAGTCAGATGAATTCAGACTGTTGTTTGAAAACCCCCTATTCTCCCATGTTACGCTTTATTTCTACGGTTTATATTAAACAGCACTTTTGGTCAAGAAGGCTGGCTGGTCACTCGTCTCACCACTACTCACAGCCTCCCAAAGGGAAAACCACAGTTGCTGAACCCACTTGAACCTGCAGGGCAAGCACAGTCAAATTGCAGTGTGCTGTATCCCTGGGGCATGTTTGAGGGTGGGAGTATCGTGGGATGCTCTCCCATGTGAGGGAAGGGTATGAGGACTGATATGTGGCACTCAGAGATCAGACAGGGGGAAGAGATGCCGGTACCCCGGGAACTTTAAAGGTTACACTGCTCTACAGCCAAAATGGTTCTGAAATAAATGTAGTCAAACTTTACTAATTCTGGGCCACTGAGAATGAAAATGATGCTTAAAATTGTTGATTGGCTCCAGTTTTCAAGATATGCTATTGGGTCAGTATATACGACCCTTGACTTGGGAATGGCGGAGGATAAGTTAGTTATAAAGGGAAGGGATCTCAATTTAAACCAGAAATGACTAAAATACATCTTTGACTGGATCTATGAATAAATCTATGACTGGGTTTGGACAGTACTTGCTTTTTAGGCAAAACAATGAATGATGCAATCTGAAGCTGGTATTGTGTCATACATGAAATGAATTGCATCATGTTATTCCTAGAAGTCATGGATGATGCAATCATAACGAAGCTTACATCACTCTGCTGAACAAATTGCCCTATATCAGCTCTAGAAATCATACAGTGTCGTGCTCTCTTATTTGTCAGTGCTTGATTTTGCAAAGGGACACATTTCTGTTTAGCCAAAGTAAGCAGAGATGCCTCGTACTTGTGTGAATAGTGCAGATAACTTCTGCTATGTTTGTGGTGAAGTGACTTTTGAATCACAAAAGCGCAGTATAACTACTATGGTTAAGAAAGCCTGTCACCTTTATTCTGGCTGCAAAATTGGAGATCAGGACAAGAGGGGAGCCCCACACATATGCTGCAACACTTGTGCAACAAATCTTCACCAGTGGTTGAACAGGAAAAGGAAATCTATGCCTTTTGCAGTGCCAATGATTTGGAGAGAGCCAACAGATCATACCAGCAATTGTTACTTCTGCATGGTTCCCCCAGTTCGGAAAGGTGTGTCAAAGAAGAAAAAGTGGACTGTGCATTATCCAAACATTCCATCAGCTATACGCCCAGTATCCCACGGAGAAGGACTGCCAGTTCCTGATGCACCAGAATTTTTCTCACTTGAGTCAGACGAGGAAGAGGAAGAGGATGAAACTTCTGGTCCTGAACCATCAATGTCACAGGACCCACATTTTCTCCCATCCTCCTCCTCTGAACCACACCTTATAACACAAGGTGAACTGAAAGACCTTGTCAGGGATTTGGAACTACCCAAGAGTAAGGCAGAGCTGTTGGGCTCCAGACTACAACAGTGGAATCTCCTGGCAGGTGATGTTAGGGTTTCCATGTTCCGTGACCGTCAAAAGGATCTTGTCCCATTCTTCTTCATGGAGGGTGATCTTGTAGCCTGCAACAACATCGATGGTGTGATGGCAGCCCTCAACATCGTTCACGATCCACATGAGTGGAGACTGTTCATTGATTCATCGAAGACGAGTCTTAAAGCTGTTTTACTGCATAATGGCAATGTTTTGCCATCAATTCTAGTTAGTCATGCAGTCCATATGAAGGAAACCTATGACAACATGAAACAACTTTTGAGGTGCATAACTATGACCAACATCAGTGGCAGCTTTGTTGTGATTTGAAGGTTGTTGCTCTCTTGCTTGGTCTGCAGACCGGATACACAAAGTACTGCTGTTTTCTCTGCGAATGGGATAGTCGTGCAAGAGATTCCCACTACATCAAGAAAGATTGGCCACTTCAACAGTCATTGGAGCCTGGGAGGAAAAGTGTTCAGCATCCATCACTTGTTGAATCAAGGAAGATTTTGTTACTCCTCTTACACATCAAGCTGGGTCTGACGAAGAACTTTGTCAAGGCCATTGACAAAACACAAGCAGCTTTCAAGTATCTCCGTGGAAAATTTCCAAGGTTAAGTGAAGCTAAGATAAAGGAAGGTGTCTTTGTTGGTCCTCAGATTCACGAACTTCTTCGAGATGATGCATTTGACCATGCACTGCGTGCCAAGGAAAAGATGACATGGAAAGCCTTCCAGTTAGTGGCAATAAATTTTCTCGGAAACAACAAGGCAGACAACTACAGGTTGTTGGTGGAAAACCTCCTCAAGGCATACAAAAGCCTTGGTTGCAATATGTCACTCTCATTTTTTTGCACTCTCATCTAGATTTTTCTCAAATTTTTGCACTCTCATCTAGATTTTTTTCCACCGAACAGCGGAGCAGTGAGCGATGAGCACGGCGAGCGATTTCACCAGGACATTGCAACAATGGAGAAATGCTATCAGGGCAAATGGAGCCCATCAATGCTTACAAACTATTGCTGAACAGTGACAAGAGATGCTCCATTTAATGAATACAAGAGACAAACCAAGAAGCGCCGAGTAGACACTGAATAGGACTAAACTATGTACAGAATAGTTTTTTGCCTTTTGTTTCATAATAAATTTTATTTATATAACCCTTTTGCTGATTTTAAAGTGTTACATAAACAGGACAGGTGAAATATTATTATGTAAAGCAACCATAAACACATGAAAAGACCTAAGTTTACAATTTATGATTAAAACTCTACTATCTACACAATATACATAGACATAAAATGTAAAAACTTAAATATCTTAGAAACAGTAGCCAATCAGTTGTTTTAATTGTCATATTTGATTTCAGCACATCAAAATACATAATAAATAGCACATTTTATCTCTGAAGCAGACAACTTCACATAAATTGTAGACCAGTGTTATCTACAGGAGAGAGATTCTAGAGTCCTCAGCCAGTCAGGAAATAGAAATATGCCCAATCAGCTCTGAATTCCTGCATTCACAATTAACCTGGAAAATAAAACCTTTGAAAATGCATTTGCTGATTAAATTTCCAGCAGCAAATACAGCTCGTGCTCAGCCCCTGGCAGGATCGGGCCAGGAGCAAATGGCAACTCTAGGAATGGGACCCCTTGAGAAATCCTGACTCAGGGATTTGGGGTTTTAACACTCGGTGCTTATTTTGAATCTTAGATTTCTTTGTAGCTTGAACAACCCACTGAGGACCATGGGCAGATATAGGGGAAGGGTTCCCAAACTACCTAGTGCTGCCTGTCCTCCAGCCCTGTCACTGAGTCACCCCGACAGCCCAGCTGAGTCCTCTGCTGCTGCACAGAACATCTGCAAATGGAAACAGTTTTCAGCCTTTCCCCTTCACTTCGAACTTTAAGGATAGTGAAACCTGCCAACGTACCCAATTCCTGCTATACGGGAAGCCGCTGACACCAGAAGTCTTCACCCTAAAGGACAAGGAGTCATCGGAGAGGTTGCACAGGCTGCAGGCAGCATCTGTTCAGATACGGAGGCAACTGTCTTTATGAAGCATGTTCGCACATTCCCTTGGAGGCCACTTGGCCATCAGGGAATCTCTGCTGCTTGGCTTCACGTGCATCTGCTTTAAACCCAGTCAGGGCCAATGGCAAAATGCAGGAGGCAAAATCACAGGGGATGTATGGTCATACGACCCAACTGGACTGCAGTTCAAGCCCTGCTATACAATCTATTCCTGGAATACAGGCTTGTCATCATTGTTTGTATGGTTCCGATTTCACACATGGCTACCTTGGGGGTGGCTGAGTGGTAACGATGATGCTATCACAGCTGTGATCTTGCTGAAATGAATATAGATAGATAGATAGATAAATAGATAATAAATATATAATAAAATAATAAAATCATCATCATCATCATCCTGCTTTGCGAACAGGGGCTGCTAACAGGGAGTTTCGCAAGGGAGTTCTCCAGGTGAAGGAGGAGCAATACAGCAACCTTTTGGGGTAAGTGACTGTCTGTAGTGTGTGTTTGTTTGTGTTTGAGGGTTACTTGCTGTGTGCTGAGCTTGTGTTTGTCAGTCTGTTTGTTTGTTTTGGTTGTTTGAAGGACCGTGTGCTGTGGCTGGCAGTTGGAAGCTGTGAGCTTCAAAGGAAGGTTTGAAAGCTAGAAGCCTCTGGTAAGTGGCTGAGCCTTAATCAGTGGGCGGGGCATTCATACAGGCCAGGGCTTTATAAAGCAGCGCACAAGCGACCAGGGAGCTTTGCGACCAGGGGCTGCTAACAGGGAGTTTCGCAAGGGAGTTCTCCAGGTGAAGGAGGAGCAATACAGCACCCTTTTGGGGTAAGTGACTGTCTGTAGTGTGTGTTTGTTTGTGTTTGAGGGTTACTTGCTGTGTGCTGAGCTTGTGTTTGTCAGTCTGTTTGTTTGTTTTGGTTGTTTGAAGGACCGTGTGCTGTGGCTGGCAGTTGGAAGCTGTGAGCTTCAAAGGAAGGTTTGAAAGCTAGAAGCCTCTGGTAAGTGGCTGAGCCTTAATCAGTGGGCGGGGCATTCATACAGGCCAGGGCTTTATAAAGCAGCGCACAAGCGACCAGGGAGCTTTGCGACCAGGGGCTGCTAACAGGGAGTTTCGCAAGGGAGTTTGGAAGGGGAGCAGGAAGGGGGCGAGGGTCCCTTGCCGGTTCCATCTGTTTTCTCTTGATTCCCCTTAATACCTATAAAGCAACTACATTCTAACTGTTTGCTTAAACAACCCTTTCAGCTGACAGGGGGCTGCAGACGGGAGTTTGACAGAGGGAGGCTTACGATGGTTAGGAAGACCCGCAACACCTGTGCCAGCACTGCTACTGTCTCCTCCACCTGTGCCTGTAGCCAGACAGAGTGCCTAAGCATGGATGCCTCTACCCAGATCCTGGTGTGGTTTTGCAAAGACTGTAACTTGCAATTTCCACTTACGGATATCCAGGCTGGGGGGACCATCCAATGTGAAAGGTGCCTGCTGGTGGAATCTCTCAGGCAGCAGGTGAGAGAGCTACAGGAGGAGGTGGCTAGGTTGAGGAGCATCCGTATCCACGAGCAATTCCTCGACAGTGTCCATGTGGAGACAGCTGAGGTAGCTGTCCCAGTACACAGGACTGCTGATACACCACTGGTGGAGGAGGAGATGGCTCAGGGTGGACGCTGGCAGCTGGTTACTTCTGGCAGCAGGCAGTGCTCCACCCTTGCTCCGAACCCTCCTGCCGTGGTTATAGGTAACCGTTATGCTCTTCTTGATACAGGAAAGAAGGAATCACTCCCTACAGTAAAGGAGGAGAAGCCTCGTACCCCTAAGGCTGGAGAGTCTGCTGCCACCACTGCGAATAGGAAACGTAGGGTAGTGGTGGTCGGAGACTCTCTGCTGAGGGGGACGGAGGCGCCCATCTGTCGCCCTGACATTTCATCTCGAGAGGTATGCTGCCTGCCGGGGGCCCGTATCCGAGACGTTACGGAGGCATTGTCGAGGATTATCCGGCCCTCTGACTACTACCCCATGCTACTCATCCATGTGGGCACAAATGATACTGAGCGGTGTGACACTGAACGGATCAAGAGTGACTACAGGGCTCTGGGAGCACGGGTGAAGGAGTTTGGAGCACAGGTGGTATTCTCTTCAATTCTTCCTGTTAAAGGTAGGGGCCCGGGCAGAGACAGATGCATCATGGAGGTGAATGCCTGGCTGCGAAGATGGTGTCACCAGGAGGGCTTTGGCTTCCTAGACCACGGGATGCTATTCGAGGAAGGACTGCTAGGCAGAGATGGCGTTCACCTTTCGAGGAGAGGGAAGACCCTATTCGGACACAGACTGGCTAACCTAGTGAGGAGGGCTTTAAACTAGGTTCGACGGGGACAGGTGAGCAAAGCCCACAGGTAAGTGGGGAACATGGAGACCGGGGAAATGAGTCGGAAACAAGAGGGAGTGTGGGCTATATTGGCAGAGAGAAAGGAGAGTCAGGAAAAAACTGGGAGGAAAGATCAAACCAGTATTTTAGATGCCTATATACAAATGCGAGAAGTATGGGGAATAAGCAGGAAGAACTGGAAGTGCTAATAAATAAATACAACTATGACATTGTTGGCATCACTGAAACTTGGTGGGATAATACACATGATTGGAATGTTGGTGTGGATGGGTACAGCTTGCTCAGGAAGGATAGACAGGGGAAAAAGGGAGGAGGTGTTGCCTTATATATTAAAAATGTACACACTTGGACAGAGGTAGAGATGGACATAGGAGACGGAAGTGTTGAGAGTCTCTGGGTTAGGCTTAAAGGGGCAAAAAACAAGGGAGATGTCATGCTAGGCGTCAACTACAGGCCACCTAACCAGGTGGAAGAGGTGGATGAGGCTTTTTTCAAGCAACTAACAAAATCATCCAAAGCCCAAGACTTGGTGGTGATGGGGGACTTCAACTATCCGGATATATGTTGGGAAAATAACACAGCGGGGAACAGACTATCCAACAAATTCTTGGACTGCATTGGAGACAACTTTTTATTTCAGAAGGTTGAAAAAGCTACTAGGGGGGAAGCTGTTCTAGACTTGATTTTAACAAATAGGGAGGAACTCGTTGAGAATGTGAAAGTAGAAGGCAGCCTGGGTGAAAGTGATCATGAAATCATAGACTTTGCAATTCTAAGGAAGGGTAGAAGGGAGAACAGCAAAATAGAGACAATGGATTTCAGGAAGGCAGATTTTGGGAAGCTCAGAGAGCTGATAGGTAAGGTCCCATGGGAATCAAGACTGAGGGGAAAAACAACTGAGGAGAGTTGGCAGTTTTTCAAAGGGACACTATTAAGGGCCCAAAAGCAAGCTATTCCGCTGGTTAGGAAAGATAGAAAATGTGGCAAAAGACCACCTTGGCTTAACCACGAGATCTTGCACGATCTAAAAAATAAAAAGGAGTCATATAAAAAATGGAAACTAGGACAGATTACAAAGGATGAATATAGGCAAACAACACAGGAATGCAGGGGCAAGATTAGAAAGGCAAAGGCACAAAATGAGCTCAAACTAGCTACGGGAATAAAAGGAAACAAGAAGACTTTTTATCAATACATTAGAAGCAAGAGGAAGACCAAAGACAGGGTAGGCCCACTGCTTAGTGAAGAGGGAGAAACAGTAACAGGAAACTTGGAAATGGCAGAGATGCTTAATGACTTCTTTGTTTCGGTCTTCACCGAGAAGTCTGAAGGAATGCCTAACATAGTGAATGCTAATGGGAAGGGGGTAGGTTTAGCGGATAAAATAAAAAAAGAACAAGTTAAAAATCACTTAGAAAAGTTAGATGCCTGCAAGTCACCCGGGCCTGATGAAATGCATCCTAGAATACTCAAGGAGCTAATAGAGGAGGTATCTGAGCCTCTAGCTATTATCTTTGGAAAGTCATGGGAGACGGGAGAGATTCCAGAAGACTGGAAAAGGGCAAATATAGTGCCCATCTATAAAAAGGGAACTAAAAACAACCCAGGTAACTACAGACCAGTTAGTTTAACTTCTGTGCCAGGGAAGATAATGGAGCAAGTAATTAAGGAAATCATCTGCCAACACTTGGAAGGTGGTAAGGTGATAGGGAATAGCCAGCATGGATTTGTGAAGAACAAATCATGTCAAACCAATCTGATAGCTTTCTTTGATAGGATAACGAGCCTTGTGGATAAGGGTGAAGCGGTGGATGTGGTATACCTAGACTTTAGTAAGGCATTTGATACGGTCTCGCATGATATTCTTATCGATAAACTAGGCAAATACAAATTAGATGGGGCTACTATAAGGTGGGTGCATAACTGGCTGGATAATCGTACTCAGAGAGTTGTTATTAATGGTTCCCAATCCTGCTGGAAAGGCGTAACGAGTGGGGTACCGCAGGGGTCTGTTTTGGGACCGGCTCTGTTCAATATCTTCATCAACGACTTAGATATTGGCATAGAAAGTACGCTTATTAAGTTTGCGGATGATACCAAACTGGGAGGGATTGCAACTACTTTGGAGGACAGGGTCATAATTCAAAATGATCTGGACAAATTGGAGAAATGGTCTGAGTTAAACAGGATGAAGTTTAACAAAGACAAATGCAAAGTGCTCCACTTAGGAAGGAAAAATCAATTTCACACATACAGAATGGGAAAAGACTGTCTAGGAAGGAGTACGGCAGAAAGGGATCTAGGGGTTATAGTGGACCACAAGCTAAATATGAGTCAACAGTGTGATGCTGTTGCAAAAAAAGCAAACATGATTCTGGGATGCATTAACAGGTGTGTTGTGAGCAAGACACGAGAAGTCATTCTTCCGCTCTACTCTGCTCTGGTTAGGCCTCAGCTGGAGTATTGTGTCCAGTTCTGGGCGCCGCATTTTAAAAAAGATGTGGAGAAACTGGAAAGGGTCCAAAGAAGAGCAACAAGAATGATTAAAGGTCTTGAGAACATGACCTATGAAGGAAGGCTGAAAGAATTGGGTTTGTTTAGTTTGGAAAAGAGAAGACTGAGAGGGGACATGATAGCAGTTTTCAGGTATATAAAAGGGTGTCATAAGGAGGAGGGAGAGAACTTGTTCACCTTAGCCTCTAAGGATAGAACCAGAAACAATGGGTTTAAACTGCAGCAAGGGAGGTCTAGATTGGACATTAGGAAAAAGTTCCTAACTGTCAGGGTGGTTAAACACTGGAACAAATTGCCTAGGGAGGTTGTGGAATCTCCGTCTCTGGAGATATTTAAGGGTAGGTTAGATAAATGTCTACTAGGGATGGTCTAGGCAGTATTTGGTCCTGCCATGCGGGCAGGGGACTGGACTCGATGACCTCTCGAGGTCCCTTCCAGTCCTAGAATCTATGAATCTATGAATAATATTTGACCAGATTTCTCCCCTGCAGTCCCCTTTCCTGCATTATAAACCCAGGGTGCAGACCAGTGAAGGGAGATTCCAGAAGGCTCCTACAAGAAAATATCCCTCAGATCATTCCAATAGAAAAGGTCCGTTCTCTTCTCCCTGAGGAATGAAAAGGGGGACCCAGGATCCAGGGATTCCCAAAGTTAATCACAGATCTCAGTGATCCACTGGTAGCTTGGCCCACCCACAATCTTTGTGCCTCCACAAGTGCTTTTGGACACTCTTCAGGTCTGTGGTAGGACAGATTCATTAGAGATGTTCTACCAGGCCAGCACCAGTAGCCACGGCCCACAGGATCTGCTTAAGGGGGAATTGTACAGGGAGGAGGGGGCTGTACAGAGATGGGAAGGCTGGTTAGTGTAATTCATGGGCACAATAGCCCAGCCACGGACTGGTCTGGAGGTTTAGACCGTTCCATACCCAGTGTGCAGCCATAGACTCAGTCAGTGAAACCTTTGTTTATGTTACAAGGGAAAGGGAGATGAGAAACCAAAATTTCAGCTCTGTAAAGAAAGGATGTTACGTATCTATCCCACATTGAGGGGAAAGTGACCTATATTAAAGAGTTTGCATTGTACAGATCCCCGTGCAGTTGAAGATGGTATAATTCTGTGCTTATTCCCCAGAAAGGGTGTATGGATGAGGAGCTGGGAAATTGGCTGTTGTATCCTATTTTTCCTTGAGTGGCTTAGGTAAAGGTCTCAGGTAGCTCAGCTGGGATTGTCTTGCCACCTGCTGTATGTTGAGTGATATCAGGACCTGGATAGCCTGGCTGTGTCACCAGCAGAGCAGTGCGAGAGAGGAAAGCCCAGCTGAAGTGTTAGGGGCTCAGCAGTTCCACCAGCTCCTAGACTGCAACCCAGGGGTGACAACCCATCACAGCGGTTTGAGAACAAACTGATACATTGAACAATATAAGTCACCAGGATCAGATGATATTCACCCAAGAGCTCTGAATGAACTCAAATATCAAATAGTGGAACTACAAAATGTGCTATGTGATGTATGGCTTAAATCAGCCTCTCTACCAGATGACTGGCAAATAGTGAATGTGATGCTGATGTTTTAAAAAGGCTCCAGAGGTGATCCCAGAAATTGCAGGGAAGTAATTCTAACTTCAGAATCAGACAAATTGTTTGAAACTATATTAAAGAAGAGAATTATCAGACAAATAAATTTGTTGAGGAAGAGTCAACACAACTTTTGCGAAGGGAAATCATGCCCCACCAATCTATAAGAATTCTTTAAGGTGGTCAACCGAAATCTGGGCAAGGGTGATCCAGAGGCTATAATGTACTTGAACTTTCAGAAAGCCTTTGACAAGGTCACTCACCAAAGGCTCTTCAGAAAATTAAGCAATCATGGGATAAGCAGGAATGTTCCCTTCTGGGTCAGTAACAGGTTTAAAGATAGGAAACAAAGGGTAGGAATAAATGGTTAGTTTTCAAAAAGGAGAGAAGTAACTAGTGGTGTCCCCCAGGAGTCTGTACTGGGACCAGTGCTGTACCACACATTCATAAGTTATTTGGAAAAAA
This sequence comes from Malaclemys terrapin pileata, assembly GCF_027887155.1. Lineage (NCBI taxonomy): Eukaryota > Metazoa > Chordata > Testudines > Emydidae > Malaclemys > Malaclemys terrapin. Next base: position 348,720,271 of record NC_071505.1, on the reverse strand, counting down.
GGGGTAAGGAGTGAGGTGGTAAAATGTGCAGACAAGACAAAAATATTCAAGATACTTAAATCCAAAGTATACTGCAAAGAGTTACAAAGGGATCTCACAAAACTCGTTGGTTGGGCAACAAAATGGCAGATGAAATTCAGTGTAGATAAATGCAAAGTAATGTGCATTGGAAAACATAATCCCAACTATACCTGTGAAATGATGTTTCCAAATTAGCTGTTACCATTCAAGAAAGTATCAGAGGGGTAGCCGTGTTAGTCTGAATCTGTAAAAAGCAACAGAGGGTCCTGTGGCACCTTTAAGACTAACAGAAGTCGCAAGAGCGTCTGATGAAGTGGGCATTTACCCATGAAAGCTTATGCTCCAATACTTCTGTTAGTCTTAAAGGTGCCACAGGACCCTCTGTTGCTTTTCACTCAAGAAAGAGATCTTGGAGTCATTGTGGATAGTTCTCTGTAAACATCCACTCAATGTGCAGCAGCAGTCAAAAAAAAAAGCTAATAGAATATTGGGAACCATGGGTGGCAGATATAATTGGCCAGGACAAGCTGAATCTCCCTGGCGCAGCTGTGACCGCTGGCCACAGGGTGTGGCATTTGCCTTTGAAAGTTTTTGCTTATTATTATGTGCCATGCATTTTCCAGTGTGGTTGAGGAGGCAGTATGTGGTACTCATTTTCCTGGGTTCATCAGTAATGTTCGTGGAGTCCATGTAGATTACTGATGAACTCAGGAAGCTTAGTAACAGGGGTGTAGTCTGGGAGCCATGGGAACCACTGTGCACCTTAACTTTCAATATATGGAGATATTCCTATCTCATAGAACTGGAAGGGACCCTGAAAAGTCATCGAGTCCACCCCCTGCCTTCAATAGCAGGACCAAGTACTGATTTTGCCCCAGATCCCTAAGTGACCCCCTCAAGGACTGAGCTCAAAACCCTGGGTTTAGCAGGCCATTGCTCAAACCACTGATCTATCCCTCCCCCCCTCCAACTTTGCAGGCCAATGTTACACTGCTTTCTTGGTAACAGAGCCAGCTTCTTCAATCTCTGTTATCACCCAGCATGACACCAGGTTGTGCCACACACCCAACTGAGCTGCCTGAGTGCTTTACCTAAGCCACCCAGAGACAGGTAGAAGAGAACAGCCACTTTCCGAGCTCCCCCACCTTGCACCCTTGCTGGAGTATAACCCAAAATTATACCGTCTTCCACTGCACAGGTGTCTGTATAGTGTAAGCTCACTAATAAAGATCACTTTCCCATCGATGTGGGAAATATATGCAACAGCATTTGTACATAGAGCTGAGATATTTGCCAGACATGTTACTCAAAACATGCTAGTAAAGATAAAGGATAAAACACATTTATTAACTACAAAAAACATGGATTTTAAGTGATTATAAGTGATAGCAAATAGATCAAACAGATTACCTGGAAAATAAATAAAAATGCTAACTAAGCCTAACACACTAGATTGATTGGATATGAATTAGCAATTTCTCACCCTGATTGATGATACAAGCAGTCCACCAAGTTTCCATGCATACGCTAGAAATCCCTTTAGCCTGGGACCATCCTTTCCATCACATAAGTCTTTCTTCCTCAGGTGTTTCAAGGAGGTCTCTTGTGTGGGGAGTGAGGCCAAGAGATGATGTCACTCCCAACCTTATATAGTTTTTCCATAGGGTGGGGACCCTTTGTTTCAAGACAAGTTCTCAGCCCAGTGTGTGGAAAAATACCAAAATGGAGTTCAGTATGACTTGGTCTGGTCCCATGTCCTTGGATGCCCTGCTGAGTCATAGCATCCATTACTGATAGGCTGTCTGAAACGTTCACAGGAAGGCTAAGCACTTCCATGGTCCACTGTCTTTGTTTATGAGCCATCAGAAAGGGTATGTTTTAGTCACGGGTATTTTTAGTAAAAGTCATGGACAGATCTCTCACAGTAAACAAAAATTCATGGCTAGTGTCCTGTCCATGACTTTTACTATGTATCCCTGCCTAAAACTTGGGCGGAGGGCTCCTGGTGTCCTACGGACGTGGTTCTGGAGCACTGCTGGTGCTGGGGGGGAGGTAAGAAAGCACTGCGCTGGTGGTGGGGTTCAGGGGTTGGTAGGGCTGGCAGGCTACCTACCCACCTGCATGTGTCCCTGCAGCTCCTGCACATACGGGAGCTGCAGCCAATAGGAGCTGCGAGGGTGGGGTCTGTGGGTGCAAGCAGCACATGGAACCCTCTGGACAGTGGAAGACAGGTTTCCCCCCACCCCGAGGTAAGAGTTACCCCACACTACAACCCCCTGCCCCTAGCCCTGAGCCCATTCCCACATACCAAAACTGCTACTGCTCTTGCTGGCCCAGATGCTTTCTCTCTCTTTCCTTCCCCTCCATTTCTTTGCCTGGCAGTTCCATGGCTAGTTTCTTTTACTCAATTTCTTGCTTTCTGAGTTCCAAAATTCTCTGGTGTGCAGCTGTTTCAGCTTCCATATCTTTTATCTGTAATTATTTTACCTCCAAAAGTCTTTTATGTTCCTCTTCTCTTTCTTCTGCCTGCAATCTGCACAGCTCCAATTTCACAACAGTTTCACTCTTACTCATTTTCCAGCTTTTTTGTCCCTACTTCCCTTTTCTGAAATAAGCAAACAGATAATAACAAAGTGGTAACCTCTTTGACAGATCTCAAGCCACCTCACATAAAATCTCCACCACTATATGAGGTGCAAATCTCACTCAGAACAGCAAGCTATGCAATCCACACTGCTTGCTGTGCTACTGTGATCGGTTATCAACCCCAGGGTGCAGTCCTGGAGCCATTGGAACTGCTGAGCTCCTAACCATTCAGCTGGGCTGGCCTCTCTCACACTGCTCTTCTGGTGACACAACCAGCCTCTCCAAGCCCTGTTATCATCCAACATGACAGCAGGTGGCGCGGCACACCCAACTGATTTACCTGAGTGCTTTACTTAAGCCACTCAAGGACAAACAGAAGAAAAGAGCTAATTTCCCAGCTCCCCAGACTTGCACCCTTCCTGGAGTATAAAGCCAGAATGAAACCATCTTGCTCTGCACAGAGATCTGTAAAATGCAAACTCATTAATATAGGTCGCTTTCCGCTTAATATGGGAGAGATATGCAACAGATTTTGTTTACAGAGCTGAATTATTCCCAAACACATCATTCAAAACACACTGTTTATGTTAAAACATAGAACAAGTTTATTAACTACAGAAAGATATTTTAAGTGATTATAAGTGACAGCAAACAGATCAAAGCAGATTACCTAGCAAATAAACAGAGCTGCCATCTGAGCCTAATTAACTAGAAAGATAGGATATGAACTGGCAGTTTGTCACCCTGACTGATGATATAAGCAGCCCACAATGTTTTCATACCCAGGATATGAACTGGCAGTTTGTCACCCTGACTGATGATATAAGCAGCCCACAGTGTTTTCATACCCAGGATTGAAATCCCTTTAGCCTGGGACCAACACTTCCCCCAGTTCACTCGTTGTTCCTCAGGTGTTTCCAGGAGTTTTCATGTGTGGAGAGTGAGGCCAAGAGAGGATGTCACTCCCTGACTTGAATATTTTTTCAATATAGCAGGAACCCTTTGTTTCAAGCCAAGTTCCCAGCCCAGTTTGTGGAAAAATATAAGTACCAAAATGGAATTCAGTGTCACACGGTCTGTTCCTAATTTACGTAACTTCAGGTACAAAAATGAAACTTGCACACATATAGGATAATCATATTCAGCAAATCATAACTTTTCAAATGACACCTCACAAGCCATATATTGTACTAGATGCTTCATAATTATGTCATAATCATCACAACCCCCTCTATTGACACCTGAATGTGGAACAGTTCCTCATATGTGTCACCTAAAAGAATGGCTCAGGTTTGGCAATCTCCCTCACATCCTCAGCTGTGAAGACCAATCCAAAGGTTTCATTTAACTTCTCTTCAACAGCCTCATCTTCCTTGACTGCTCCTTTACCTCTTCAATAGTCCAGTGACTCCATTGATTGTTTGACAATCTTACTGCTTCTCACGTACTTTGAAAAAAAAAATTGCTGTCACTTTTTGTTTCATTTGGTGGTTGCTTTTCAGATCTTTTGAACTTGTTACACAGTATCGCGAAGCCCCATTCAACAAGTATAAGTCACTCCCCCCAAAACCATGAGATTGGTTTTAAAATAATGAGATACATTAATGTGGGGTTCATTTTAATTTGACCTTGGTGTATGAACCTTTGGGGTAGCTGCTTTCTAAAGGGATGTCAAGTAAAAAAAAATTGTGATTTAATCATACAATTAAAAATAATTGTGATTAATCACACAATCAGTTGCACTGTTAAACAATGATAGACTATCATTTATTTAAATATTTTGCATGTTTTCTACATTTTCAAATATATTTATTTGAATTACAACACAGAATACAAAGTGCTCACTTTAATATTTATTTTGACTACAAGTATTTGCACCATAAAAGAATAAATAGTATTTTTAAATTCACCTAATACAAGTACTGTAATGCAATCTCTTTATCATGAAAGTTGACTTTACATATGTAGAATTATGTGTAAAACTCTGCATTCAAAAATAGAACAATGTAACATTTTACAGCCTGCAAGTCCACTCAATCCTACTTCTTGTTCAGCCAATCGCTTAGACAAACAAGTTTGTTTACATGTACAGGGGATAAAGTTGCTTGCTTCTTGTTTACAATGTCACCTGCAAGTGAGAAGAGGCGTTCGCATGCCACTGTTGTAGCCAGAGTCGCAGGATATTTACGTGCCAGATGCGCTAAAGATTCATATGTCTCTTCATGCTTCAACGACCATTCCAGGGGACATGTGTCCCCTTGGCAACCCCATGACACTCCAACACTCCCTTCAGAAATCCACTACCTACCTCTCACCGTCACCCCTGAGCACCCTCACATCTGCCACAGAAACCCCAGTGCTGGAGGTATGGGTCTTCCCAGAAGCCGGCTGTCACAGGAGGATGTAGTAACAGGCCTATTATAGACAAATGTCAGAGGTGTTGCTCTGTGGAACCCTGACATAGCCCTGATCTTAGGGTCTCAGAGTATCTGAGCACCGTGGATGTATTTCTCCTTCTGCCACCGCTAAAAACTTATCACCATCCATGGCCGACTAGACACTTCAGTCTCTTTCCTTCAAGTGCCTGTGACCAGAACTATACAGTCACCCCCAGCCTCCTTAAAACAAATAGGTTTATTAGCAAATAGCACAAAGCATTAGATAAAATGGTTTTAAAATAACAGGGAGCTGTTACAAGTCTACACTCATCTATCTCACGTATCACTACAAGCTAAGTTAGACAGGCTTTGCTCTGGTAATAGAGAATCAGAACCGGTCCAACTTACATTCTCTTGGGAATCCAAGGAGCTCTTGGGACACAGCCTAATTTCCCTGTGTCCCTGACAGCATCTTCCCATCTGTTTGCCCTTTTCTAGTGGAAAAGGCCTTTGCTGAAACCTGGGTGAGCCTGGACCCTGTCACCATAGTGCTCAGCCGTGCCCGTGTTAGAGGGCCTAAACGTGAAGCTGACTTTTGCACTCAAACTGCTTTCTCCCTGCCAGACCATCTAAGATGAAGGTCTCCAAGGATATTGTATTTATTTTCCTGCCACTAAGGCACTGGAGGGCAATTATCCACCTGTGCAGAGGCTCAGAGACTGCTAATGGCTCCCCCATGGTCACACATGGCAAAGGAATCAAATCCAGATCTCTTGAGTCACAGAGCAGTGCCCAGACCACAAGACCAGCCTTTCAAGCGATGACAGGACTGGCTGGCTTCTCTGCTGCACCAGCAGAGCTCCCTCCCTGTGCTGCAGAGAGCAAGGATGGCAAGGAGCCAGTTACGGGGTTTGATTCGCTGGCCTGTTCTCCCCCTGCCTCAGCAGATTTTAGAGCGGCATGTCGGCAGAGCTGAACTCTGCCTGTTCCTAACAGCTTCCAAGAGCACCGCACACTCTGTCCAATTCCCTGCACATGGGTGTCACCCCAGAGTGCCCACTTGTGACATGAGGTACCCCTGGAGGTGCCCTGCCCTTCCCCCTATGGTCCTTGCAATGGCCTACTCTCAGCCTGCAATACTTAAAACAAGAGCCCCCTCTTTGTGGGGTTGCATTTATTCAGTCTTCTCTAAAACACAGGCTCTCTTACCCTCCAGCCCAATCCTTCTCCTTCACTCACGGGCCTCCCACCGCCCTGCTTGCTGTGGTAAGCGTTGGTTCAGGCTGGCCACACCCTCTGCCCTATTTCTGCCGTTGAAGTCCCACCACCTGCTCCTCCACTTTCACTGAGGCTCCCCTCTGGTCCAGGCCAGAACTGGGCTGTGGTAAGAGCTACCCAGGGATCCCAGACTGCCATGGGGAGCCCTGGACTCTCCACCTTCCCTATGTGATGCATCCTGGGTGATGGCGACATAGGCTGGGGGCTGCTCTCAGGACGACCATTCCCCCGTGCACGGCGGGTGGAGGCTCTGAGGGACCTCCTATTGACTCTGGCTCCTTGGACAGCTCTTAAAATGGTCAGTCTCTGGCTTCCAGTCTGGCCAGGGGGCAAGGCCTCAGGGAAGAGGAGGAGCAGAGTGTGGGGCCTCCAGGGGGAAGAAGAGGGGAATGGGTGGGGCCACAGAAGGGGCAAGACACCTGTCTGTGTCCCGCTTTTCCCTTTTGAAAAGATGCTCACCCTACAGTGAATGGACATCACTGGAACAGGCGCTAGCTGTGCCTCTGTTGGGGAGATGAGGACTATTTCCACTCCGATTCATTGCTGGGGCAACACAAATGGTGGGGCAGAGGGAGGGAACCTGGGCATGAGACTCCTGTGTGTCAGACCCTCACACGCCACTCTGCTCTGCCTCAGTGTGGAGTGGGCTCAGAGGTGTGCTGTGTGCAGAGCCATGAATCGGGGCAGGGGGTTTGCCTGAATGGCTTCTCCTGGGGCTCCTGTGTTAATCATGTGTCTGACATGACTCAGTCTGAAACACCTGGCTGAGGGCGTAGGGAAAGGTTGGGTATCCAGGTCCCTTGAATAGCCCCTGACCACAGCTGCTGCAGCCCCCATGGATCACACAGCACCCAGAGAGCTTGGGAAGGGCCAGGACTGTGACAGCAGAGCAGTTCTGCACCATTTTTCATGGCCTGTGAATGTTTAACCACAGACGGGACAGTGAAAGGCCAGGGCTATGGGAAACAACATCCACAATCCTTCTTTTTATTGACTGTATAAAGAGGAATTCTGAGGTCAGATCAGCCACTGATATGGCTCTTTATGGGCCAACATCCCACCCGTCCCCTGGCTCTCCACAAACAAAGTCATTTTTTACATGCTGCTGCCAGCCTTGGTCTCCTTCCCCCAGTGCACTGTCATCCCTCACCATCCGCTCTCCAGTTGCTCCAGGCCTTAAACCACATCTGAACCTGTCTCTACATAGTGGAGATCAGTAGCTCATGTTGTCTTGGATTTAAGGGTCCAGTATAGAATAGGTGGCCCATATTTTTCATCTCCCATGTCATCAGCACTGGAGCTAGATGATGAACTGACCCTTCACTTGATGAACATCCTGATTATCCTCACACGAAGGTGTTTGCTTTTTACGCTGTACACGATTGGGTTCATCAGGGGTGGGACAAGCAGGGAGATGTAGCCCAGGAGAATCTTAATCAAGGAAGAAGTGCCCTTCCCCCATCTGTGTATCACAGACAGGCCGATCATTGGCGTATAGAAGAGCAGGACGGCGCAAAGGTGGGAGACGCAGGTGTTCAGGGCCCTAAGACACTCCACGTGGGAGGTGATGCTCAGCACTGTTTTGAGGATCATCACATAAGAGAGAAAGATGAGCAGCGAGTCCAGACCCTCCGTCAAGAGTGTAACAGACAAGCCATAGATGCTGTTTATTCTGATATCTGAACAAGCCAGCTTCATGACATCCTGGTTTATACAGTAGCAATGGGAGAGGACATTGGATTGACAATATTGGAACTGTTGAAGGAGAAAAGGGAGTGGGAGCATTATAGCCACCCCTCTTAGCACACACACCAGTCCCATCTTGTCAATTCTTGGCAGGGTTAAGATGGAAGCATATCTCAGCGGGTCACAGATTGCGATGAAGCGGTCAAAGGCCATCAACAAGAGCACAGAGGATTCAATGCATTCAAGCATGTGGATGAAGAACAGTTGGGAAAAACAGGCATCGAGGCTGATCTCTCTAGAGTTAAACAAGTATATGCCCAGTGTTGTCGGCATGGTCGATATCGATAAGCCAAGGTCTGTGATGGCCAACATGGAAAGGAAAATGTACATGGGCTCATGGAGGCTCGGGTCTGTTTTTATAATGAACAGAATGACTGAATTCCCTACTATGGAAATAACATACATTAAGCAGAAGGGGATAGAGATCCAGAGATGGACGTCTTCCTTACCAGGTATCCCAGTGAGAAGGAACACTGCAGAATTGAATTTGGTGTCATTGACAGCTGACATAATGTACTGGGGAGGTCTGAGGAGTTCTGAACTTTCCTTCCTAAAAGAAAAAAGGACAGGAGACTGGATGACATTTTGCGAGACATCTTTCTGCTCTCCTTGTAAGTCTAGAGACTCCCAGGAGCTCAAGGAAGATCAGCAAAAACATAGTCTTGGATTTACACAACAAATAGGAAGATAGGCATTGCCAGAGTGGATCAGACCCATGGTCCATTTACACTAGTAGCCAGTGGCCAGTTCCAGATACTTCAGAGGAAGTGGAAGATGTCCTGCAATAGGCAGCTTTGAAATAACCTCAACCCACTAATTAGAGAAATTTTGCAGCGCAAATCAGGAAGGTTTAGAGCCCATCCAAGAGTTTTTGAAACAATCCTCTCTACTCTAATTGGATTTTCTGGTTAGCCATATAAACATCCAGTCCCTCTTTGAATCCTGCTAAACTCTAGTCCCCATTGGTATCTTGTGGCTTTGAATTCCACAGCCTATTTGAGCACTGTGTGATTTTACAGTTGTCACCTTCCCACAGACACCCTTTCTGGCCCTCCACTTCTGAGTGTGGCCCATTTTATTATGGCATCTGTGTAAACACATGGTGAGAGCGGGGTGAAAGCTGACATTGTATTCATCTGTCCTGCACTGAAGCTATTTATAAACATATTTCAATGCCTCATTATATATACTTTTTTTATTTTCTCCACTCCTGAAAGTCCAAATAAAACCACTGCCTCTTTGTAGTACATGAGATACATTCTTAGGCACAAGTTCTTAATTCAATAGCATTGCCTGGAACGGCATCACTCCAGATTTACATGTATAAATTCAATCAGAACTGGGCTCTGTTAACTTTCCCTTACCAAATGCTCCTGGTGATACGCTCTGACCCCCAAAAATCCCTCCAAGAGGAGTGAAGTGCTTTGCCTGGCCTATATTGACTAAACCCAGAGAGTTCAATCATCCTACAGGTTTCTCTCGATCCTCACAGGACCTGCATCATCTCCCCATGCAAGGGTCTGTATATATATGGCAAGTTACAAGCTAACACAGATAGTTACTTTAGTTGGGCAAGTGTGGGGTTAGCATCACATATGGGTGAATAGTGAAAATACTAGGTTTTCATTAATATCCGGTTGAGGGTGCAAGTTACTTCAGCTATGCTCGTGCAAACGGTTATGGGCATTTATTATATATACTCCCCTTTCCTGCACCTCAACTCTACTCTGCTGCAACACAGACCAGTGGTTCAGTTCTCTCATTACTTTTTGGAAAGTCTTGCAAAGGTATTGCACAGGGATTGTGTCCTTGACCCTGAATGTGAGTTTTAGAAACAGCTACTGCTCAGTTACCAGGTGACGGAAATCATACAACTGTTCACTGAATAAAGGGTTAATAGCACAACCCCACTGCTATCCGTATGTGGAGTGTTGTAGCTCCTCTGTCCCTGAGTTAATAGCTGACTGGTTCTCCTCAGGTTCTGTTCTGTCAGTCTGCAGCCTGTATCCGGAGTGGTAACAGGCATTGGGATTAGGATAGAAAATATTAATTCCCTGAGCTGTCACTCTCTGGTACAGAGTAACCCCAACACCTGTTAAACAGGCACGATGTGCATTTGCAGGAAGTGGATTTCAAAGTCAAATGCATGAGTATTCATGGAAATGGAACTTCATTTCCCACATGAAAGTCGTCTATTGCTCTCTCTCCCTTTCTCTGCCTGTCTATGTCCTGTGTGCATAAAATACGTAGTACCCGGGAGCGGCATTGGGTCAGACGTGGAGCTGAGATGCCATAATGACTGTTTCTCTATGACTGTCCCTGTCCTGTATTCCTAATATACGTAGCACCCTAAAATGGTATGGGGACAGATATGGAGCTGAGATGCCATAAGGAATGTGTAGGTCAAACCTAGTTCTTGGGATGTTTGCTTATAGCTATATTGGGTTAACTACTGGGATGGTTCTCTTATGGCTCTATTGGGTGAAACCAGTATGGCTCTTCTTAATTTAATAGCAGGCGGCTGGAAAACAAACTCGAAGGGAAGCAAGAGCTCAAGAAAAGCCATCTCTCAGTCAGCACTTCATGGAGGATGAGAGACAACACCAGAGCTTCAAGCTGGGAAGAGCCTATTCCCAGGCTCTGGCCACATTACCCAGCTTGTTATGCCAGGCTGGAAGTCTGTAGTGAGGTGGGGCAGCTGTTTCTGAGAAACTCTTCAGACTGACAGGCACAGACACCGCTGGAAAGTCTGAAGGCCCTCGGCCTGCCTGGGTTCCTGTTAGAGTGGGAGGGTTGGGAGTAAGAGACGTGTACATACTGATTTTTGAAAACCCTCTTATTCTCCCATGTTACGCTTTATTCCTACAGTTCACATTCAACACCACTTTGGTTCAAGACGGCTGGCTGGTCACTTGTCTCACCACTACTCACAGCCTTCCAAAGGGAAGAACCACAGATGCTGAAGCCACTCTGATCTGCAGGGCAAGAACAGTGAAATCACAGTGTGCTGTACCCCTGGGGTCTGTCTGAGGGTGGGAGGATCGTGGGATGCTCTCCCATGAGAGGACAGGGTACGAGGCCTGACACGTGGCACACAGAGATCAGAGGCGGATAAAAGATGCCGGTAGCCTGGGAACTCTAAGGGATATCTACAGGGCAGAAATTCTAGCGTTCTCAGCCAGTGAGGAAATAGAAATATGCCTCATTGGACCTTTTACCACAGAGCAATCAACTCTGAATTACTGCATTCACAATTAACCTGAAGAATAAAATCTTTGAAAATGCATTTGATGATTAAATTTCAAGGAGCAAATAAATGTGGGGTGATTTGGGAACTAGTCACTGATATTCTGTGGGGTGTCCTCCTGCTCAGCCACTCTCAGGATCAGGCCCAGAGCACACGGCACCTCTGGAAGTGGGACCCTTTGAGAAATCCTGATTCGGGGAATAGGGGTTTTAACACTCCGAGCTCCCTTTGTATCTGAGATTTTTGTGTAGCGTGAACAACCCACCGAGGACCATGGTCAGAAGTAGGGGAGGGGTCCCCAAGCTACCTAGTGCTGCCTGCCCTTCAGCCACGGTCACTGAGACACTCCCACTGCCCAGCTGAGTCCTCTGCTGCTGCACAGAACATCGGCAAATGGAAACAGCTTGCAGCCTTTCCCCTTCAGTGCACATTTTAATGATAATGGAACCTGCCAACGTACCCAATTCCTGCTAGAAGGGGAGCCGCTGACATCAGAGATCTTCACCCTAAAGGACAAGGAGTCATCAGACAGTTTGCACAGGCATTTGTTCAGATGGGGGGGAACTGTCTTTATGAAGTGTGCTTGCACATTCCCTTGGGGGATACTTGGCCATCAGGGAACCTCACCTGCTTGGCTTTGTGTGTACCAGCTTTTATCGCGTCACGGCCAATAACAAACTGCAGGAGGCCAAATCACAGGGGATGCATTGTCATGTTACGCTACTGGATTGCAGCGCAAGCCCTGCTACAATATCTTTTCGTGGAATCCAGGCTTGTCATCTCTGTTTGTATGGTTCCGATTTGTCACATGGATTCCTTGGGGGTGGCTGAGTGGTAACAATGATGCTATCACAGTTGTGATCTTCCTGAAATGAAAAATAATAATAATAATAATAATATGGGACTAGATTTCTCCCCAGCAGCCCCATTTACTGCATTAGAAACCCAGGGTGCAGGCCAGGGCAGGGAGATTCCACAAGGCTCCCTACATGGAAATATTCCGTGGATCGTTCCAATAGGAGAAGAATAAAAGAATGAAAAGGGGGACCCAGGATCCAGGGATTCCCTAAGTTATGCACAGATCTCAGTGATCCACTGGTAGCTCGGCCCACCCACAATCTTTCTGCCTCCACAAGTGCTTTTGGACACTCTTCAGGTCTGTGGTAGCACAGATTCATTAGAGATGTTCTACCAAGGCCTGCAACAGTAGCCACGGCCCACGAGATCTGCTTAAGGGGCCGTTCTACAGGGTGGAGGGGGCTGTACAGAGATGGGAAGGCAGGTTCGTGTAATTCATGGGCACAATAGCCCAGCCATGGACTGGTCGGGAGGTTTACACCATTCTATACCCATAGTGCAGCCATAGACTCAGTCAGTGAAACCTTTGTTTATGTTACAAGGGAAAGGGAGATGAGAAACCAAAATTTCAGCTCTGTAAACAAAGGCTGTTGCGTAACTTCAGTATCAGACAAATTGTTTGAAACTATATTAAAGAAGAGAATTATCAGACAAATACATTTGTTGAGGAAGAGTCAACATAGTTTTTGCAAAGGGAAATCATGCCTCACCAATCTATAAGAATTCTTTGATCTGGTCAACAGAAATGTGGGCAAGGGTGATCCAGAAGCTATAATGTACTTGGACTTTCAGAAAGCTTTTGACAAGGTCTCTCACCAAAGGCTCTTAAGAAAATTAAGCAGTGATGGGATAAGCAGGAAGGTTCTCTCCTGGGTCAGTAACAGGTTTAAAGATAGGAAACAAAGGGTAGGAATAAATGGTCAGTTTTCAAAATGGAGAGGGTAACTAGTGGTGTCCCCCAGGGGTCTGTACTGGGACCAGTGCTGTACCACATATTCATAAATGATCTGGAAAAAGGGGTAAGGAGTGAGGTGGCAAAATTTGCAGATGAGACAAAATTATTAAATATACTTAAATCCAAAGCAAGAGATCTCACAAAACTCAGTGATTGGGCAACAAAATGGCAGATGAAATTCAGTGTAGATAAATGCAAAGTAATGCACATTAGAAAACATAATCCCAACTATACCTGTGAAATGATGTTTCCAAATTAGCTGTTACCACTCAAGAAAGAGATCTTGGAGTCATTGTGGATAGTTCTCTGTAAACATCAACTCAATGTGCAGCAGTAGTCAAAAAAAGTGAATAGAATTTTGGGAACCATGGGTGGCAGATATAATTGGCCAGGACACGCTGAGGCCACGTCTACACTACCCGCCGGATCAGTGGGTAGTAATCGATCTATCGGGGATTGATTTATCGTGTCTCGTCTAGAAGCGATAAATCGATCCCTGAATCGATGCCCGTACTCCACCTCGGCAGGAGGAGTAAGCGGAGTCGACGGGGGAGCCACGGCGGTCGACTTGCCACCATGAGGACGGCCAGGTAATTCGATCTAAGATACTTTGACTTCAGCTACGCGAATAGCGTAGCTGAAGTTGCGTATCTTAGATCGATCCTCCCCGCCCCCAGTGTAGACCAGCCCTAAGTCTTCCCTGGTGCAGCTCTGGTCGCTGGCAGCCAATTGTGGGGTTTGCCCTGGGAAGTTTTTGCTTGTTATTATGCACTCTGCATTTTCCAGTGTGGCTGAGGAAGCAGTATGTGGTGCTCATCTTCCTGGGTTCATCAGTAATCTCCCTGGAGTCCATGGAGATTACTGATGAATGCAAGAAGTTTAGTAACACAGAGCACTGTGACAGATTGTCACCCCAGGAGTGTAGTCCAGGAGCCATGGGAACTGCTGTGCCCCTCAACCCTCCGACTTGTCTGGCCAATCTTATACTGCTTTCTTGGTAACACGGCCAGCCTGTGTAATCTCTGTTATCACCCAGCATGACAGCAGGTGGTGCCATACACCCAACTGAGCTGCCTGAGTGCTTTCATGGAGAATAGGTCCATTAATTGTTATTAGTCAGAATGGAGAGGGATGGTGTCCCTATCCTCTGTTTGCCAGAAGCCGGGAATGGGCGACAGGGGATGGATCACTTGATGATTATCTATTCTGTTCATTCCTCCTGGGTCACCTGGCATTGCCTACTGTAGGAAGACAGGATACTGGACTATATGGACCTTTAGTCTAACCCAGTATTGACATGCTTATGTTCTTCTATTCTTAATTGTCCCACTGTTCGAGCTGGGAACAACACCCCATCTATGCTAAACTTTTATCTCCAAGCAGGTCGGACTGGACACCTCGGTCTCTTCTGTTTGGGTGCTTGTGACCAGAGCTATACAATCACCCACAGCCTCCTTAAAAGTAGTAGCTTTATTAACAAACAATATAAAGCATTAGAGAAAATGATTTTAAAATACCAGGCAGCTGTCACACACCTACACTCAATTATCTCATGTATCACTACAAGTAACTCAGGCTTTGCTCTGGAGATAGAGAAACAGAACTGGCCCAACTTACATTCTACTGTGAGGCCAAGGATCTCTAGGGACCAGTGTTGTAGCTAGAACAGGAAAACTGGCTGGGCCTAGCTTTTAGCTGGGCAGGCAATAACAGGGGGACTGTCTCTCCCCACAAAGGCAGATTAGGATTTGTGGGGCCCTGACTGGGCCAGGACAACTGGGGCTCCCTCCCCACCCCTTCTGCAGCCCCCCTCCTACCAGACAGTGGGTTTGGTGTATGGGGGCTTGCTGCTCTCAGTGCTCCTGAAGGTTAGTGGGGTCCGAACAGAGGGGATTGCCCCACTTCCCCTGCCCAGCACTCCTGCACGGGAGCAGGGTTGGGGTGCACAGGAGTGACCCACTTCCCCTGTCCAACAATCCTGCCTGCGAGTGGGTCTGGGTGAGGGGGCTTCTCCCACTCCCCCCTGGGTGCTCTTCCCACACCGCGACCTACTCTGGGCAGGAGCTCCGGGCGGGGGGAGTAGAGCAAGCCCCTGTGCTTGGACCCTGCTTCTCCGCAGGAGTGCTGGGCAGGTGGAGCAGATTGGGGCGGCCCCGTTGGCCCAGACCCAGTGGCTAATCTGCTATTGGCCCAGACCACACCCACGAGGCACACCCCATTTGGGCTGGGTGACCAGGGCATCATTGCTTGGAGCTGGCAGGAGAGGGACACAGCTGGACACCGAGCTGCGGTTGGGAGTCCGAGCCAGTGGATTGGGGGGCTTTGCCCCAATTTGGGTGGGCCTGGATGCTAAATGGGTGGGCCACGGCTCTGTGGAACTCTGACATAGCCCCAATCTTACGGTCTCAGAGTATCTGAGCACCATGAATGTATGTATCCTCCTGCCACCACTCTGAGGCAGGGCAGGGCTATTATCCACCTGTGCAGGGGCTCAGAAACAGCCAATGGCTTGCCCATGGTCACACATGGCACGGGAATCAAACCCAGCTGTCTGGAGTCACAGATCAGTGCCCAGAACACAGGGCCAGGCTTCCAGCCATCTGAGCGGTGAGAAGTACGGCTGGATTCTCTGCTGCACCAGCAGAGCTCCCGCCTTCACTGTAGAGAGCAGAGATGGCAAGGAGC
Source organism: Malaclemys terrapin pileata (assembly GCF_027887155.1). NCBI lineage: Eukaryota > Metazoa > Chordata > Testudines > Emydidae > Malaclemys > Malaclemys terrapin. Next base: position 348,704,517 of record NC_071505.1, on the reverse strand, counting down.
CAGTTACAGAGGTTTGATTCCCTGACCTGTTCTCCTCCCTGCATCAGTGGGGTTTAGAGCAGCCTCGGGGCTGGGCTAAACTCCGCCCACTTGTAACAGCTTTCAAGTACACAGCTCACTCTTGCTAAGTCCCTGGGGATGGAGGCCACCCCAGAGTGCCCCCTAGTGGCCTGAGGTAGCCCTGCAGACAAGAGCCCCCTTTGTGGGGTCGCATTAATTCAGTCTTCTCTAAAACATAAAATCTCCTACCCTCCAGCCCCACCCTCCTCCTTTCCTCAGGAACCCCCACCAAACTCCTTTTTGGAATAAGCATTGGTTCAGGCTTGCTGCAACCCCCGCTCCTTTTCCGCAGAGGCCCCACCCCCTGCCCCATCTCTTCCCACTAGGCCCTTCCCCCTACTCCTCCACTTCCCATGAGGCTCCGCCCCGCTGGCCAGGCCACCAGCTGGACTGTAGTAAGAGCTATCCCTGGAACCAAGGCTGGCGTGGGGAGCCCCAGATTCTCCATCTTCCCTGGTGTGCATCCTGGGAGGCAGGGACACAGGCTGGGGGCTTCTCTTGGGCCCTCCAGCCCTCTGTCCAGGGCAGGTGGAGGATCTGGTGCTCCTCACAGAGGCTCTAGCTCCCCAGACAAATTTTACCATGGCCCAGCTATAGCTTCTGGCCTGGAGAGTGGGTGGAGCATTGGGGGAAGAGGAGGAGCAGAGGGTGGGGCCTCATGGGGGAAGAAGAGGGGTGGGCCAGAGACGGGGTGGGGCTCCTGCCTCTGTCCCTCTTTTGATTTTGAAAAGGTGGTCACCCTACAGTGAATGGACTGCTCTGGGATAGGAGCTAACTGTGCCAATGTTGGGGAGATGAGGACCATTTCCACTCTTTTTCAATGCTGGGGCAGCACAAATGGGGGCAGGAGGAGGGAACCTGGGCTTGAGTCTCTTGCCAGGATTCCTGTGTGTCAGGCCCTCACTCACACACGCCGCTCTGCTCTGCATCGGTGGGGAGTGGGCTCAGAGGTGTGCTGTGTGCAGAGCCTCGGGTAAGGGTTTTGCCTGAATGGCTTCTCCTGCAGGTCCTGTGTTAATCATGTGTCTGAGATGATACAGTCACAAACACCTGACTGAGGGCGTAGGGGGAGGGTTGGTGCCCGTGCTCCTGGAATAGCCCCTGTCCACAGCTGGTGCAGTTCTCATAGATCACATAGAACCCAGAGCGCCCAGGAAGGGCCAGGATAGTGACAGCAGAACAGCTCTGCAGTATTTTTCATGGCCTGTGAATGTTTATCCACAGACGGGACAGTGACAGGCCAAATGAAATGGGAAACAACCTTCACAGCCCTTCTCTTTATTGACTATTAAGAGGAATTCTGGGGTCAGAGCAGCCACCGATGCAGCTCTTTATGGGACAACATCCCACCGGTCCCATAGCTCACCATGAGCAAAGTCACTTTTTAAATACTGCTGCCTGCCTTGGACTCCTTCTCCCAGTGCACTGTCCTCCCTCACCAGCCGCTCTCCAATTACTCCAGGTCTTAGACCCCATCTGAACCTGTCTCTACATAGTGGAGATCAATAGTTCATGTCGTCTCAGATTTAAGGGTCCATGATGGAATAGGTGGCCCATGTTATTTGTTTCCCGTGTCACCATAGCTGGAGCTGGATGATGAACTGACCCTTCACTTGACAAACACCCTGATTATCCTTGCACGAAGGTGTTTGCTTTTCACGCTGTACACAATTGGGTTCATCAGGGGCGGGACGAGCAGGTAGATGTAGCCCAGGAGAATCTGAAGCAAAGGAGGAGAGCCCTCCCCGAATCTGTGTACCACAGACAGGCCGATCATTGGCATGTAGAAGAGCAGGACGGCGCAGAGGTGGGAGACGCAGGTGTTCAGGGCCCTAAGACACTCTGCGTGGGACGTGATGCTCAGCACTGTTTTGAGGATCATCACATAAGAGAGGAAGATGAGCAGCGAGTCCAGCCCCACCGTCAAGAGTGCAACAGACAAGCCATAGATGCTGTTTATTCTGATGTCCGAACAAGCCATCTTCATGACATCCTGGTTTATGCAGTAGCAATGGGAGAGGACATTGGATTGACAATATCGGAACCGTTGAAGGAGAAAAGGGAGTGGGAGTATTACAGCCACCCCTCTTAGAACACACACCAGTCCCATCTTGCCTATTCTCGGCAGGGTTAAGATGGAAGCATATCTCAGCGGGTCATGGATTGCGATAAAGCGGTCAAAGGCCATCAACAAGAGCACAGAGGATTCAATGCATTCAAGCATGTGGATGAAGAACAACTGGGCAAAACAGGCATTGAGGCTGATCTCTCTAGAGTTAAACAAGAATATACCCAGTGTCGTCGGCATGGTGGATATTGATAAGGCAAGGTCTGTGACGGCCAACATGGATAGGAAAATGTACATGGGCTCATGGAGGCTTGGATCTGTTTTTATAATGAACAGAATGAGTGAATTTCCTACTATCGAAATAAGATACATGAAGCAGAAAGGGATAGAAATCGAGAGACGGACATCTTCCTGACCTGGTATCCCAGTGAGAAGGAACACTGCAGAATTGAATTTGGTGTCATTGACAGCTGACATAATGTCCTGGGCAGGTCCAAGGAGTTTTGAACTTTCCTTCCTAAAAGAAAAAAGGACCGGATACTAGATGATATTTAACAAGACATCTTTCTGCTCTCAGTGAAAATCTAGAGACTCCCAGGAGTTCAAGGACAATCAGCAAAAACATAACAAGAACAGGAGTACTTGTGGCACCTTAGAGACTAGCCCAGGAAAGCTTATGCTCAAATAAATTTGTTAGTCTCTTAGGTGCCACAAGTACTCCTGTTCTTTTTGCGGATACAGACTAACACGGCTGCTACTCTAAACCAGCAAAAACATAGCCTTTGAATTACACAACAAATAGAAAGATAGGCATTGCCACAGTGGATCAGACCCATAGTCCATCTAGCCTAGTATCCAGTGGCCAGTTCTAGATCCTTCATAGGAAGTGGAAGACGCCCTACAATAGCCAGCTTTGAAATAACCCGAACCCACTAATTAGACAAATTGTGCGGCGCAAATCAGGAAGGTTTAGAGCCCATCGAAGAGTTTTTTAAACAATCCTCGCTACTCTAATTGGATTTTCTGGTTATATATATAAACATCCAGTCCCTCTTTGAATCCTGCTAAACTCTTGGACCATTGATGACTTGTGGCTGGGAGTTCCAAAGCCTACTTGAGTCCTGTGTGATTTTTCTATGTGGCTTTCCCACAGGTACTCTTTCTGGCCGTCCACTTCTGAGTGTGGTCCATTGAATCATGAGATGTGTGTAAACACATGGCAAGTGCAATGGTTAAACTGTCAATGTATTTATCTGTCCTGCACTGAAGTTATTTATAAACGTGTTCCATTGCCTCATTCTATACACTTTTTAATTTTCTTCACTCCTGAGAGTCCAAATTAAGCCACTGCCTCTTTGAAGTACATGAGATACATTCTTAGGCACAAATTCTTAATTCAATAACATTGACTTAAATGGCATCACTCCAGATTTACATGTATAAATTCAATCAGAAGTGGGCTCTGTTAACTTTCCCTTACCAAATGCTCCTGGTGATACACTCTGACCCCCCAAAATCCCTCCAAGAAAAGCTGAAGTGCTTTGCCTGGCCTATGTTGACTGAATCCAGAGAGTTCAATCATCCTACATCCTTCTCTTCATCCTCACAGGACTTGCATCCTATCCCCATGCGATGGTCTGTAGATATTTGGAAAGTTACAAGCTAACACCGACAGTTACTTCATTTGGGCAGATGTGGGGTTAGCGTCACATATGGGCGAATAGTGAAAACATTAGGTTTGCACTAATATCCGGTTGAGTGTGCAAGTTTCTTCAGCCATGCTTGTGTAAGCGATGATGGGCGTAAATTACATACAGCCACTATTACACTCCCCTTTTCTGCACCTGAGCTGTACTCTGACCAGCAGTTCTGTTCTCTCATGACTTTACTTTTTGGAAAGTGTTGCGCAGGTATTGCAGAGGGATTGTGTTCTTGACCCTGAATGTAAGTGTTAGAAACAGCTACTGGTTAGTTACCAGGTGATGGAATTATACAATTGTTCACTGAACAAAGGCTTAATAGCACAAACCCATTGCAAACAGTATGTGGAGTACTTCTGAAATACTTTCTAAAGCAAAAGCCATTAAGCAATAAAGTTACCACTGCTCCTTCCTGTAGACATTCCAACAACTCTGCTGCTAGCTTTCAATACCACTGGTCTACAATTTTTGAGAAGTCTTCTGCTTCAGAGATAAAATGTGCTATTTATTATGCATTTTGATGTGCTGAATTCAAATATGACAATTAAAACAACTGATTGGCTACTGTTTCTAAGATATTTAAGTTTTTACATTTTATGTCTGTGTATATTGTGTAGATAGTAGAGTTTTAATCATAAATTGTAAACCTAGGTCTTTTCATGTGTTTACGGTTGCTTTACATGATAATATTTCACCTGTCCTGTTTATGTAACACTTTAAAAATCAGCAAAAGGGTTATATAAATAAAGTTTATTATGAAACAAAAGGAAAAAAAACTATTATGTACATAGTTTAGTCCTATTCAGTGTCTACTCGGCGCTTCTTGGCTTGTCTCTTGTATTCCTTAAATGGAGCATCTCTTGTCACTGTCCAGCAATAGTCTGCAAACATTGATGGGCTCCATTTGCCCTGATAGCGTTTCTCCATTGTTGCAATGTCCTGGTGAAATCGCTCGCCGTGCTCGTCACTCACTGCTCCACAGTTCGGTGGAAAAAAATCTAGATGAGAGTGCAAAAAATGTAGCTTTAGTGACATGTTGCAACCAAGGCTTTTGTATGCCTTGAGGAGGTTTTCCACCAACAACCTGTAGTTGTCTGCCTTGTTGTTTCCGAGAAAATTTATTGCCACTAACTGGAAAGCTTTCCATGCCGTCCTTTCCTTGCCACGCAGTGCATGGTCAAATGCATCATATCGAAGAAGTTCACGAATCTGAGGACCAACAAAGACACCTTCCTTTATCTTAGCTTCACTTAACCTTGGAAATTTTCCACGGAGGTACTTGAAAGCTGCTTGTGTTTTGTCAATGGCCTTGACAAAGTTCTTCATCAGACCCAGCTTGATGTGTAAGGGTGGTAACAAAATCTTCCTTGATTCAACAGGTGGTGGATGCTGAACACTTTTCCTCCCAGGCTTCAATGACTGTCAGAGTGGCCAATCTTTCTTGATGTAGTGGGACTCTCTTGCACGAGTATCCCATTCGCAGAGAAAACAACAGTACTTTGTGTATCCAGTCTGCAGACCAAGCAAGAAAGCAACAATCTTCAAATGGCCCCAAGCTGCCACTGATGTTGGCCATAGTTTATGCACCTCAAAAGTTGTTTCATGTTGTCATAGGTTTCCTTCATATGGACTGCATGACCAACTGGAATTGATAACAAAACATTGCCATTATGCAGTAAAACAGCTTTAAGACTCGTCTTCAATGAATCAATGAACAGTCTCCACTCATCTGGATTTTGAACAATGTTGAGGGCTGCCATCACACCATCGATGTTGTTGCAGGCTACAAGATCACCTTCCATGAAGAAGAATGGGACAAGATCCTTTTGACGGTCATGGAACATGGACACCCTAACATCACCTGCCAGGAGATTCCACTGCTGTAGTCTGGAGCCCAACAGCTCTGCCTTACTCTTGGGTAGTTCCAAATCCCTGACAAGGTCATTCAGTTCACCTTGTGTTATAAGGTGTGGTTCAGAAGAGGAGGATGGGAGAAAATGTAGGTCCTGTGACATTGATGGTTCAGGACCAGAAGTTTTATCCTCTTTCTCTTCCTCGTCTGACTCAAGTGAGAATGATTCTGGTGCATCACGAACCGGCAGTCCTTCTCCGTGGGGTACTGGGTGTATAGCTGATGGAATGTTTGGATAATGCACAGTCCACTTTTCCTTCTTTAACACCTTTTCCAACTGGAGGCACCATGCAGAAGTAACAATTGCTGGTATGATCTGTTGGCTCTCTCCAAATCATTGGCACTGCAAAAGGCATAGATTTCCTTTTCCTGTTCAACCACTGGCGAAGATTTGTTGCACAAGTGTTGCAGCATATGTGTGGAGCCCACCTCTTGTCCTGATCTCCAATTTTGCAGCCAAAATAAAGGTGATAGGCTTTCTTAACCATAGTAGTTATACTGCGCTTTTGTGATGCAAATATCACTTCACCACAAACAAAGGAGAAGTTATCTGCACTGTTCACACAAGTACGAGGCATCTCTGCTCACTTTGGCTAAACAGAAATGTGTCCCTTTGCAAAATCAAACACTGACAAATAAGAGATCACGACACTATATGATTTCTAGAGCTGATATAGGGCAATTTGTTCAGCAGAGTGATGTAAGCTTCGTTATGATTGCATCATCCATGACTTCTAGGAATAACATAATGCAATTCATATAATGTATGACGCAATACCAGCTTCAGATTGCATCATTCATTGTTTTGCCTAAAAAGCAAGTACTGTCCAAACCCAGTCATAGATTTATTCATAGATCCAGTCAAAGATGTATTTTAGTCATTTCTGGTTTAAATTGAGATCCCTTCCCTTTATAATTCACTTATCCTCCGCCATTCTCAAATCAAGGGTCGTGTATCCTGACCCAATAACATATCTTGAAAACTAGAGCCAATCAACAATTTTAAGCATCATTTTCGTTCTCAGTGACCCAGAATTAGTAAAGTTTAACTACATTTATTTCAGAAGCATTTTGGCTGTAGAGCAGTGTACTCATTCATTTCACTAAAGTTTGGTTTCTAATATTTGTATTAGAATGAAAAGTTTTGGCATGACATCTACACATCTGTACTTTAGTAAACAGATGTCCATGAATCATTTCCGCTGTGATCTTCTTTCAGAGATGATTTCTCAGGTTAAAGTGGGACATAAAATATACCATCTGTCATCTAGATTTCTTCACAACCTGAAAAGATCACAGCGTCTCCACCCTCATTCAGTCACTTGTCAGCAAACAAAAGCCTAGTAGGTCCTCTGTCCCTGGCTTAATAGCTGACGGGTTCTCCTCGGGTTCAGTTCTGTCAGTCTGAAGGCTGTGTCTGGAGTAGTTAGAGGCATTGTGATCAGTATATGTGTATCACTCTCTAGTACATAGTAACTCCAACACCTGGTTATTTCCAGGCTCCAGCCATGTTACACAGCTTGTTTTGCTGGCGCTGGGAGTCTGTCCATATGTGGGGCAGCTGTTGCTGAGAGGCTGTTCAGACTGATATACATGGACACTGCTGGGGAAATATGAAGTCTCTCTGACTGCCTGTGACCCCATCAAAGTGGGAGGGCTTGGGGTCACAGACACGTACTGACTAGTGTTTAAAAAACCCTCTTATTCCCCCATGTTATGCTTTATTCCTACTGTTCAGATTAAAGAGTGTCTGGTTCAAGATCACTCGACTCAGCATTAGTCACATGCTCACAAAGGGAAGAACCACAGGTCCCGAACCCACTGGAACCTGCTGGCCAAACACAGTCCCCCCCAGAATGTGCTGTAGCCCAGGGCCCAGTCTGAGGGTGGGAGAATGGTGGAAGTCCGCCTCATGAAAGGGCAGGGTACGATTCCTGATGTCTTTCACTCAGAAACCAGAGAGGGGGCAGAGATGCAGGTAGCCCTGTAACTGTGAGGAGTACCTACCGTGTAGAAGTGCTGGAGCCTTCAGCCAGTCAGGAAACAGAAATATGCCTAATCTGACCTGTTGCCACAGAGCAACACAATCTGAATTCCTGCCTTCACAATCAACCCGGAAAATAAACCCTTTGAAAATGCGTTTGCTGATTAAATTTCCATGAGCAAATACACCTGAGGTGACTTGGGAACTAGTCACTGATATTCCCTGGCATCTCCTCTTGCTCAGCCCCTGGCAGGATCGGGCCCAGAGCACACGGCACCTCTAGAAATGTTACTCTTTGACAAATCCTGACTTGGGGCACTGGAGTTTTAACACTCCGAGTTTCCTTTGAGTGTCAGATTTCTGTGTAGCCTGAATAACCCACCTTGGAATATGGGCAGATGTCGGGGAGGGGTTCCCAAGCTACCTACTGCTGCCTGCCCTCCAGCCCCTGACAATGAGTCACTCTGAGAGCCCAGTTGAGTCCTCTGCCGCTGCACAAAACATCTGCCAATGGAAACAGCTTGCAGCCTTTCCCCTTCACTTTGCATTTTAAAGATAGTGAAACCTGCCAACGTACCCAATTCCTGCTAGAAGGGGAGCCGATGACACCAGAGGTTTTCACCCTAAAGGACAAGGAGTCAGTGGAGAGGTTGCACAGGCAGCAGGCAGTAACTGTTCAGACAGGGAGGTAACTGTCTTTATGAAGCATGTCTTCACATTCCCTTGGGGGCCACTTGGCCATCAGGGAACCTCAGCTGCTTGGCATAGTGTGCACCAGCTTTAACCCCCGTCACAGCCAATGGCAAACTGCAGGAAGCCAAATCACAGGAGATGTGTGGTGATCCTACCCACCTGGACTGCAGCACAAGCCCTGCTGCAGGCTCTATTCCTGGAATCCAGGCTTGTCATCACTAAGGCTCCGTGTTTGTGCCAGCAACTGGGATTTTATTGGGCTTCTCACACTATTTCCTCTCTTTCTTAGAGCCCCAACTTCTGGAATATAGACACTGTGCAGGAATCTCAGCTTTCAGTTTTCCAAAGAATTTTTTTTAAATGAGTTGCAGAAAAGCTAGAAACCCTGAATCAATTGCACCCCAAAAGGCTGAGAAACCAAAGACACATGAAAACGAACCCCACATTAGTGTATATTTATATCCCATTATTTTTAATCCAATCTTATTGTTTTTTGGGGGTGCAGCTCGTACTTTTGAATGAGGCGTGGTGATACTGTAACTCAGATCGCTGTGACAGATTGTCTAGATGTTGGTAGGGTGGGCATTCGATTTTGGAGGGATAGCAGAAATTCCAAACATATTTCTTGTCATGTGCTGAAGGGGGAGATGTACAGGGAGGAGGGGGCTGCACAGAGATCAGAAGGCTGGTTAGCGTAGCTGATGGGCACAATATCCCGGTCATAGACTGGCCAGGACGTTTTGACCTTTCCATACGCAGAGTGCAGCCAGATGACAAGCCTCCAATTTCTCTTGGGGATCCAGGCAGCTGCAGCTAGGAAGCATCATGGGAACTGAGCACTCAGAAAAATGATCAGTTTTCTTTGAAAACTTACCTGAAAAAAAATGAGTGAAAAGGAAACATTTTAATTTGAGTCAAAACATTTTGTGTGGGGGAGGGAAACTCTCTTTTCCAGCCCAGATTTAGCGCAAACGTTGATCCTCTATCACTTGTGCTACAGAACCACACCTCTAGGTGGCAGCAGTAGCCGCCCCTCAGCCTTCCACACTGAGGAACCCTGGATGTCGCTAGGGTGGGGCTATGCCAACTCTATAACAGAGAGATCCCTGAAAAAGGCTTGTCTGCAGCAGCCCATCCATCAGTGGAACAATTTATGAACATAAGAATGGCCATATTGGGTCAGACCAATGGTCCATCTACCCCAGTGTCCTGTCTTCTGACAGTGGACAGTTCAGACTCTTCAGAGGGAAAGAACAAAACAGGGCAATTATTGAGTGATCCAGCCCCTGTCGTCTGCTCCCAGCTTCTCGCAGTCAGAGGTTTAAAGACACCTGGGGCATGGGTCTGTGTCCCTTCGCATCTTGGCAAATAGCTATTGATGGACCTATCCTCCATCAACTTATCTAATTCTTTTTCAGACCCAGTTATTATTTTATATATAAATGCACATACAGGAAGCAAGGCCACGCACATTCTTAATAGAAATTGGTGTGACCCAAGCCCAGCTCCAAATACCTGCTGCTAACTCTCTATTGGACCCCAAAAACCCTCTCCCCCAGGTCCAGCTACCCCCAAACTTGGTGATGATGGACATTTGAATGCAGGGTGTGAGGTCTCTCTCCAGCTCTAGAGCGGTTCTCAGTGCTCCTAGAGCGAATGGGGGTCAGGACCAGAGTGAGGGGCTGCCCAGCAGGGCTCAGTTCGGCCAGGCAATGCTCTCCAGAACCTTCGCTCTCTGAAAGCATGTCCTGATTCCCCCTCTTGCTGCCAAGCTGCAGGATGGGGCCCAGAACTCCCTCGTCAAAGGGAGCTGTGCTAATGACAGGCCTCATCACCAAGAGGTGTTGGGAGAGTTCAGGTTCTCCACCCAATGCCCCAAATCACCCTTATGAGACACACAGAGCTGAAATCTCCCTAAGGCACTAGCTGTGGCCTCAATTATTGTAGCGTCTGAGCGCCTCGCAATCTGCTATCATGAAGCAATGGGAAGCAAGTCACCGCATGAATTTCATAGCAGACTGTTACCCAGCAGCTCTGTGTTCTTGGGGAACCAGAGTGCAGTACCCAACCTGTCTGAATCATGAAAGACCTTCCTGACACCCAGCCTCTGCGTGAACCAAAACCAATCAGAAGAAAAACTTACCAAAAAGCAATGAAAGGACATGGGAAATGCACCTAAACTCCTGGGATAAGGATGACAGGACTAAGGAAACTCCCCTAGCCTCATTTGCATCGAAGATGGGACAAGGAGGCATCTCCATTAGCACACAGAATGGAGAACAGAGATTCCAAGGCAAGAACCGCACGGAACTCAGGGACCAGAAAAGCAGGGAAGCACTGCATGATGGGGGATCTCTGCTTCAGATGTTAATCAACCCACGCCTGCACACAGCCAGCTCCGGAGTTATCAGACCAGTTGGGGGGGAAGGATAGCTCAGTGGTTTGAGCATTAGGCTGCTAAACCCAGAATTGTGAGTTCAATCTTTGAGGGGGGATCTGGGGAAAAATCAGTACTTGGTCCTGCTAGTGAAGGCAGGGGACTGGACGCAATGACCTTTCAGGGTCTCTTCCAGCTCTATGAGATAGGTATATCTCCATATATTATAGTAATAATTCCTTTATTAGTATCCAAAATAGTGAAGCTCCCTAATTGCATTGTGAGCTTCCTCCATGGAACACCACCTAAAGCCAGGAATGACCAGCTCCCATTGTCTAGCCTGAACAAAACAACTTTGGTATTCTCCCTTGAGCCATCAGTTTACACATAAACAAATCTAGTGTTCTCCCTTGAACCATTGCTGTTTCTCTACAAAAACCCCTACCCATGCTCAGGAAAGTTTTCTGATGCCTGGGTCCAAAATCTGCATCAGTTCTATTGGGACTTCATCTTCTCATGACTGATCGTGCTGGGGGCTCTGCCTGTCTACAGCACTCTGAACCCTCAGCTACCACCACCACCTGGGACCCCTGATTGATTCACGCTTCCCAGTATGGGAGAACTGAGCGCCCTCTGTCTCTAGGTATAGCCTTCTGACCCTGACGTGTGTGATCAGTTATAGTTTTCTAAACCTGACTTTTATAATCAAGTTTAAGTTAGATTTAACATTATAACTGCTTTGTTTGGCTCCCCTGTGGTTATTACCGGCAATAAACAACTTTCATGATTAAGCTGGTTGCTTCTCTCGCTCTCCCTTGAGGATGTGTTTGGTAAGGGGTCTGCGTGGGGGTGCTGATTAACCCGGTCCTCCCAGACACACTCTGTTAATGTGTGTGTGTGTGTTGTGTGTGTGTTTGTCTGATTCTGGGGCTGGAAGATCCCAGCCCTGTGGACCTTGGACACAAGCAATACATTGATAGAAGTACAGACCGCCCCCCACCCCTCCAGAAGAGTAACCCTAATAAATGAGCATACCCCAAAGAAACGGGCAAAGCTGGTAACAAAACTTTCTGCAGCCTGCATATCTAATAAAATGCCTCTAAAGGAAACAGAACCACTGTATATTAATTTGCTTGTTAACCATTCTTTAACAGCAGTTTGGGGTAAAGTAATAATGCATGTCAACCCCGAGAGCACTCTTGCAGAAGTGCTGGACTTATTGTCTAAAGCCTATAGCTAGATTCTAACTCAAACCGAAAGAACTCACCGTCCTATAGCAGCAGAGAGTCTTGTGCTTTTTACAGATCCAGACTAACACGGCTACCCCTCTGATACTTGACCTCCTATAGCAGTCATTCAAGGAGCTTCAGGTAAATGAATAATAATTAAATAAAAGGCCCATTTTCTCTACTTCTTTGTGCTGTTTATTAATAAACCTCTTTCTTAGAAGGAGACTGGTGGTGACTGTATTGCTCTGGTCACAAGCACTCAAAGGGAAGAGGCTGAGGTGTCCAGTCAGATATGCTTGGTGATAAGCATTTAGCGTAGGTGGGGTGTTGTACCCAGCTGGAAAAGTGGGACAATTGTGAGATTCCACCACAAGACAGGAAAGGACCTGGCTTAAAGGGTAAAGAGGCCATATATTCTGGTTTTACTGTGACAATCCCAATTCTTCTTGGTCAGCATATATCCTTCTTGAGTGCCCATAAGTATTCAGAGTAACAACTTTTTAAAGATGTATCCAAGATAAAGATCTGCTCAAGACAAAGATTAATAGATTCATAAAATATAAGGCCAGAAGGAACCATTAGGTCATCTAGTCCAGAGGTTCTCAAACTTGGGGAGAGGGAGTATTTGGAGGAGGGAGGGGCATGAGTTGCATTCAGGAAAAAACTTTACTGTGCACATTATACCCCCAGCAATGAAAAACTACAAAGATGATTCCTCCAAAATGATCCAGTCCTCAGCTGGTGCTGTGGATTTGACTCTAGATGGCATTGTGCATTTTGACGGATTTCGGTTAAGCTTGTGGAGCTTTATACAAAGTTGTTGCTATCCGCACGTGAAGCAGTTTGCGACAGCACCGTGTGCACATTTCATTGAAAGCATGGACCACAATCGTAGTTTTGCTTTCACTCTTATTACAATGGATCACTGGCTCATTTGTGCAACAACAACAACAACAAAAAACGTCAAGTGAAAAATAAAGAAGCTGAAACTGATACCAGTGAAGCCTTGCACACAGTGTATGTTTTTCTATGGTGCGGGGGGGAGGGGGGGAAGGGGGGAATCTTACAGACACAAAGAAGTGGGGTTGTGATCAAATAAGTTTGAGAACCACTGATCTAGTCTGACCTCCTGTATATCACACGCTGCACAATTTCACCCATTTACCCCCATACAGAACCCAATGACTTGTGTTTGACTATTGCAGGGGTAGGCAACCTATGGCACGCGTGCTGAATGCAGCACGCGAGCTGATTTTCAGTGGCACTCACACTGCCCGGGTCCTGGCCACCGGTCCGAGGAGCTCTGCATTTTAATTTAATTTTAAATGAAGCTCCTTAAACATTTTAAAAACCTTATTTATTTTACATACAACAATAGTTTAGTTCTATATTATAGACTTATAGAAAGTGACCTTCTAAAAACGTTAAAATGTATGACTGGCACGCGAAACCTTAAGTCAGCGTGAATAAATGAAGACTGGGCACACCACTTCTGAAAGGTTGCCGACCCCTGGACTAACGCATAACTTGTGTTCCTCTAAAACATATCCAGTCTTGGTTTGGAGGTATCAGAAGAATCCACCATCTCCCTTGTGAGTTTGTTCCACTGGTTAAGCACCCTCACTTTTAAAAATGTGGCTTCAGTTCTAGGTTCTTCCACAGACTTCTTCTGTGACCTTGGGCAACTCACCTAGTCCTTCTTTGCTGCAACAATATGTGTTTTCATATGGCTCAATGTAGAGGTTTCCATCTTGAAACAAGGGATGCAGGCCATCCTTAACAGATGGGGGACCCAAAACTCAGAAGCAGTGACTCTGAAAAAGACTGGAGAGTCATAATCAGCTGAACATGAAGTCCCAGTGTGGCACTATGGCCAAAAAAGGTAGTGCAATCTGGGATGTCCAACCAGAGGAATATCGAGTAAAAGCAAAGAGGTTATTTTACCTCTGTATTTGGCACTGGTGTGACCATTACTGGAATTTTGTGACCAGTTCTGGTGGCTATCGTTCAAGAAGTATGTTGATACACTGAAGAGGGTTCAGAGAAGAGCCATGAGATTGATTAAATATTAGAAAACCTGCCTTCCTTAGCTGTAACTTTTGAAATCAAGACACTGCATGAATATCTGCTTTTAGTTTTCTTTAAAAAGTTTCTTTTAAAAAGTGAATAGAAAACCTGAAGCAGGTGACCCCAAAGGATCAGAAACCAATGGCAAATGAAAAAGAAAATCATATAAGTATATTTTTAAATCTCATGAATTTTAAATCAATCTCATGATTTTTAGGGGGAGTGACTCATTATTTTTGAATGGGCTTGACAATATTGCATACCTAGTTCAAAATAACTGATGGGCATTTAGCAAAACTCAGAAAAAATAACATTTTTTTTCAAAGTACATCAGAAGCAGGAAGCCTGCCAAACAATCAGTGAGGCCACTGGATGAGTGAGATGCTAAAGGAGCACTCAAGGAAGATGAGGCTGTTGTGGAGAGGCTAAATGAATTATTTGCATTGATCTTCACTGCAAAGCATGTGAGGGAGATTTCCACACCTGAGCTATTCTTTTTAGGTAACAGATGTGTGAAACTGTCCCACGTTGAGATGTCAATAGAGGAGGATTTGGAACAAACTGTTAAATTAAACAGTATTAAATCACGAGGACCAGATGGGAATCACACAAGAGTTCTGAAGAAACTCAAATACCAAACTGTGGAACTACTAACTGTAGTATGTAACCTATCACTTAAATCAGCCTCTGTACCAAAGGACTGGCAGATAGCTCACGTGATGCTGATTTTTAAAATAGGCTCCAGAGGTGATCCTGGTAATACAGGCCAGTAAGCCTAACTTCAGAACCAGGCACATTGGTTGAAACTATAGTAAAGAGCAGAATTATCAGACAAGTAAATGAACACGATTTGTTGGGGTAGAATCAACACAGCTTTTCCAAGGGAAATCATGCCTCACCAATCTATTAGAATTTTTGAGTGGGTCAACAGACATATGAGCAAGGGTTATCCAGGGCATATAGTGTAACGGACTTTCAGAAAGCCTTAGACAAGGTCCCTCACCAAAGACTCTTAAGAAAAATAAGCAGTCATGGGGTTAAAAGGAAGGTCCTCTCCTGGATCAGTAACTGGTTAAGAGATAGTAAACAAAGGAAAGAAATAAATTATCAGTGTTCAGAATAGAGAGAGCTAAATAGTGGTGTCTCACAGAGATCTGTACTGGGACCAGTCATATTCAACATATTCATAAATGATCTGCAAAAGTGGGTAAACAGTGAGGTGGCAAAATATCCAGATGATAAAAAAAAATCTGTTCAAGATAGTTAACTCCAAAGCTGATTATTACGAGTTACAAAGGGATCTCACAAAGCTGGGTGACTGGGCAATAAAATTGCTGATGAAATTCAGTGTTGATAAGTGCAAAGTAATGCACATTGGAAAACATAATCCCAACTATACGTATAAAATGCTGGGGTCTAAATTAGCTGTTACCACTCAAGGAAGAGCTCTTGGAATCATTGTGGATACTTCTTGGAAAACATCAACTCAATGTGCTGCAGCAGTCAAAAAAGCCAACAGAATGTTGGGAACCATTAAGAAGGGCATAGATAAAAAGACAGAAAATATATTGCCTCTATATAGACCCGTGGTATACCCCTACCTTGAATACTGTGTGCAGTTCTGGTTGCCCCATCTCACAAAATTATACTTGAATTTGAAAACATTCAGAGAATGGTGACAAAAATGTTTTGGGGTATGGAACAGCTTCCAGGTGAAGAAAGATTAAAAAGACTGGGACTGTTCAGCTGGGAAAAAAACATGACAAATGGGGGATATGACTGAGGTCTATAAAGTCATGAGTGATGTGGAAGAAGTAAATAAGGAAGTGTTATTTATCCCATCACAAGAACCAGGGTTCACCCAATAAAGTTAATAGGCAGCACGTTTAAAACAAACAAACAAAAAAAAGCACTTTTTCACACAACACACAGTCAACCTGTGGAACTCATTGTCAATGGATGTTGTGCAATTTCAAAAGTATAACTCATCCAAAAAAGAATTAGATAAGTTCATGGAGGACAGCCATCAATAGCTATTAGCCAAGATGGTCAGGGACGCAGCCCCATGCTCTGGGTGTCTCTAAAGCTCTAACGGCTAGAAACCCCCTCTGTTTCAGAGCTGGCATAGCCCCACCCTAGCAGACTTCCAGGAGCTGCTTAATGTGGGAGACTAATGGGGGACTAGTGCTGCCACCTCATGGTTTGAGCTTGAGCTGGTCTGGAAAACATTGTTTTTTCCCCCCATACAAATTTTGACCCAAACTAAAATGTTTCCCTTTTCATCCATTATTTTTGGGGTGAGTTTTGATAGAAAATGGATCATTTTTCTCTGAAAGCTCAGCTGCCATGATGCTGCCCAGCTGCAGCTGCCTGCATCCCCAAGAGAAACTGGAGCCTTTTCACCTGCCTCGTCCTCGTAACAAAAACTGACTGAGTCTATGGCGGCACTCTGGGAATGGAAAGGTTGAGACCTCCCGCCCAGTCTATGGCTAGGGTATTGTGACCATCAACCACTCTAACACCCCCTTCACCACATCCTGCAGGCAGTGGCTACTGTGACAGGACCTGGTAGCACATCTCTGATGAACCTGTGCTAGCAGGGAGCTGGAGACAGTCCCAGAGCAGTTGTGGAGGCCCAGAGATTGTTGGTGGGTGGGCCTAGCTACCAATGGATCACTGAGATCTGTGCCTAACTTTGGGGATCCAGGGATCCTGGGGCTCCCTGTTATTCCTCAGGGAGAATTGTAGGACTGGACGGGACTTCAAGTGGTCCTCTAGTCCAGACCCCTGAGCTCATGGCAGGACTATGTATTATCTAGACCATACCTGACAGGTGTTTGTCTAACCTTCTCTTAAAAATCTCCAAAATATCTCTCCGGGGAACCTGTGGCCGTCTGTTTATTCCTCAGGGAGAAGGGAAGGGACCTTCTCTACTGAAAAGAGAAGAGGGAAATTTCAATGTACGGAGCCTTGAAGAATCTCCCTTCAATGGCCTGCGCCCTGGGTTTGTAATGCAGGAAAGGGGGATGCCAGGGACAAACCTCGTCCTATAATATTATTATTATTATTCAATTTTATTTTATTTCAACAAGATCACAGCTGTGATCATCGTTACTACTTGGCTGTACGCGAGGTAGCCATGTGACTAATCGGAACGATACAAACAGTGATGCCAAGCCCAGACTCCAGGAATAGAGCCTGTAGCAGGGCTGGTGCTGCAGTCCAGTTGGGAAACATCACCATGCATCTGCTGCGATTTGGCCTCCTGCAGTTTGCCAGTGGCTGTGAGGGGCGTTAAACATGGTGCATACTAAACAAAGCAGCTAAAAGAAGAACAGGAGTACTTGTGGCACCTTAGAGACTAACAAATTTATTAGAGCATAAGCTTTCGTGGACTACAGCCCACTTCTTCGGATGCATATAGAAGTGGGCTGTAGTCCACGAAAGCTTATGCTCTAAAAAATTTGTTAGTCTCTAGACTAACACGGCTGCTACTCTGAAAGCAGCTAAGGTTCCCTGATGACCAAGTGGCTCCCAAGGGAATGTGCAAACATGCTTCATAAAGACAGTTCCCTTCCTATCTGAACAGATACTGCCTGGTGCCTGAGAAACCTCTCCAATGACTCTTTGTCCTTTAGGTTGAAGACCTCTGGTGTCAGCGGCTCCCCTTCTAGCAGGAATTGGGTACGTTGGCAGGTTTCACTATCTTTTAAATGCAAAGTGTAGGGTAAAGCTGAAAGCTTTTTCCATTTGCTGATGTTCTGTGCCGTGACAGATCTGGGCTGTTGGAGTGATGGGGGTAGAGGGCAGGCAGCATTAGGTAGCTTGGGAAACCCTCCGCTACATGTCCCCATTGTCCTTGTTGGATTACTCAAGCAGCACAGAAATCTAAGATTCAAAGTCAGCCTGGAGTGTTAAAACCTGGATGCCCCGAGTCCGGATTTTTAAGGGCTCCCGTTTCTAGAGGTGCCGAGTGCTCTGGGCCTGATCCTGCCAGAGGCTGAATAAGAGGAGATCCCATGGAATATCAGTAAATACTTCCCAAATCACCTCAGGCGTATTTGCTCCTGCAAGAACAGAACCAGTGGTCTGTGTTTCAGGAAAGGGTAGAGCTGAGGTGCAGGAAAGGGGAGTGTAATAATGGTTATAAATAATTTACTTCAATCACCTGATACACAAATATGGCTGAAGTAACTTGCACACTCAACTGTATTAAAGTGCAAAATTAGTGTTTGCATTATTCACCCTTTTGTGACACCAACCCT
The DNA here is from genome assembly GCF_027887155.1 of Malaclemys terrapin pileata. Taxonomy (NCBI): domain Eukaryota; kingdom Metazoa; phylum Chordata; order Testudines; family Emydidae; genus Malaclemys; species Malaclemys terrapin. The sequence continues at coordinate 348,686,162 of NC_071505.1, read as the reverse complement.
TCCCCTGCCCAGCTGAAGTAACAGTCTGTGTGAGCTTGTATCTTACCAGATACCTACAGACCCTTGCATGGGGAGAGGATGCAGGTCCTGTGAGGATGAAGAGACACCTATAGGATGATCAACTCTCTGGATTCAGCCAACGCTACCCAGGTAAATCACTTCAGCTTCTCTTGGAGGGATTCTTTGGGGTCACAGTGTAACACCGGTAGCATTTGGTAAGGGTAAATTAACAAAGACGGATTCTGATCGAATTTACACATGTAAATCTGGAGTGACGCCATTGAAGTCACTGTTATTGAATTCAGAACCTGGCCCTAAGAATGTATCCCATGTACTGCAAAGGAGCAAATAAAGAATATATATAATGAGCTAATGAAACACATTTATAAACAGCTTCAGTGCAGGACAGAAAAACATAATGACTGCTTTCACCATGCACTTGCCATGTGTTTATACACCTGTCTTGGTACAATGGGCCACACTCAGAAATTAAGAGCCAGAAAGAGTGTCTGTGTGAAGGTCACAACTGTAAAATCACACAGTGCTCACGTAGCCTGTGGAACTCCCAGCAACAAGATATCAACGGGGCCAAGAGCTTAGCAGGATTCAAAGAGGGACAGGATGTTTAAATGGGTAACCAGAAAAGTACAGTCAGGAGGATTAAAAAAAAAAAAGAGTCTTGGAAGGGCTATGCATATTCTTGATTCACACCACAAAATATGTCTAACTAGTGGGTGTCAGGGGGAAACTTTCCCTAGGAGCAGGTTATACATAGCTGCCTATTGCAGGGCTTCTTCCACCTTCCTCTGAAGCATCTGAAACTGGCCACTGGGTAGTGCTGCAAAGATAAATACAATGACTGTTTCCACTATTCACTTGCCATGGCATGATACAATGGGCCACACTCAGAAGTGCAGGGCCAGAAAGCGAGTCTGTGTGAAGGTCATAATTGTAAAATCACACAGTGCTCAAGTAGGCTGTGAAACTCCCAGCCACAAGATATCAACGGGGCCAAGAGTTTAGCAGGATTCAAAGAGGAACTGCATGTTTATATTGGTAACCAGAAAATGGAACTACAGTAGTGAGGATTACTTGAAAAAAGTATTGGAAGTGCTCTAAACCTTCCTGTTTTATACCACAGAATATGTCCAACTAGTGGGTGTCGGGGGAGACTTTCCCTGGGAGCAGCTTGTCTCGTAGCTGCCTATTGCAGGGCATCTTGTACTTTCCTCTGAAGCATTTGGAACTTGCCACTGGATACTAGGATAGATGGACTACAGGTCTGATCCAGTCTGGCAATGCCTGTCTTCCTATCAGTGCTGTTAATCCAAGACTAGGTTTTTGCTGATCTTTGTTGAGCCCCTGGGACTTTCTTGACTTGCACTGAGAGCAGAAAGATATCTAGTTAAATATTTATTAATGATCTGGATGATAGGATAAATTACACCCTCAGCAAGTTAGCAGATTACACTAAGATGGGGGGAGAGGTAGATATGCTGCAGGGTAGGGATTGGGCCCAAAGAAATCTGATGAGGTTCAACAAGGACAAGTGCAGAGTCCTGCACTTAGAACAGAAGAATCCCATGCACTGCTACAGGCTGAGGACCAACTGGCAAAGTAGCAGTTCTGCAGAAAAGGACCTGGGGATTACAGTGGATGAGAAGGTGGATATGAATCAGTGGTGAGCCCTTGTTGCCAAGAAGGCTAAAGGCATATTGGGCTGCATTTGTAGGAGCATTGCCACAAGATCAGGGGAAGTGATTATTCCCATCTATTCGGCACTGGTGAGGTCACACCTGGAGTATTGTGTCTAGTTTTGGGCCCCCAGGAGAGAAAGGATGTGGAAAAAACTGGAGAGAGTCCAGCGGAGGGCAACGAAAATTATCAGGGGGCTGGGGCACATGACTTACAAGAAGACGCTGAGGGAACTGGGCTTGCATAGTCTGCAGAAGAGAGGAATGAGAGCGGATTTGATACCAGCCTTCACCTACCTGAAGGGGGGTTCCAAAGAGGATGGAACTCAGCTGTTCTCAGTGGTAGCAGATGACAGAACAAGGAGCAATGGTCTCAAGTTGCAGTTGGAGAGGTCTAGGTTGGATATTAGGAAACACTATTTCACTAGGAGGGTGGTGAAGCACTGGGATGGGTTACCTAGGAGGTCATGGAATCTCCTTCCTGAAAGGTTTTTAAGGTCAGGCTTGACAAAGCCCTGGCTGGGATGATTTAGCTGGGGATTGGTCCTGCTTTGAGCAGGGGGTTGGACTAGATGACCTTCTCGGGTCCCTTCCAACCCTAATCTTTTATGATTCTATATAATCTAGTCTCCTGTTCTTGTTTTCTTTTAGGAAAGAAACTTCAAAACTCCTTGGACCTGCCCAATATATTATGTCAGCTGTCAATGACACCAAATTCAAATCTGCAGTGTTCCTTCTCACAGGGATACCTGGGCAGGAAGAAGTCCAAAATCTCTGGATCTCTATCCCCTTCTGCTTAATGTATGTTATTTCAATAGTAGGAAATTCACTCATTCTCTTCATTATAAAAACAGATCAAAGCCTCCATGAACCCATGTACATTTTCCTTTCCATGTTGGCCCTCACAGACCTTGGTTTATCAATAGCCACCATACCCACGATACTGGGCATATTCTGGTTTAACTCCAAGTTGATCAGCCTCAATGCCTGTTTTGCCCAGCTGTTCTTCATCCACACACTTTCGTTCATTGAATCCTCCGTGCTTTTGTTGATGGCCTTTGACCGCTTTGTTGCGATCCGTGACCCCCTGAGATATGCTTCTATCTTAACCCTGCCAAGAATATCCAAGATGGGACTGGTGTGTGTGCTAAGAGGGGTGGCCTTAATATTCCCACTCCCCTTTCTCCTGAATCGGTTCCAATACTGTCGAGCCAATGTCCTCTCCCATTCCTACTGCCTGCACCAAGAAGTCATGAAGATGGCTTGTTCGGATATCACAATCAACAGCATCTATGGCTTGTTCATAATAGTCTCAACAGTGGGGTTGGACTCACTGCTCATCCTCCTCTCTTATGTGATGATCCTCAAAACAGTGCTGAGCATTGCATCTCATGTGGAGCGTGTCAGAGCCCTGAACACCTGTGTCTCCCACATTTGCGCTGTCCTGCTCTTCTACACACCAATGATCGGCCTTTCTGTGTTACACAGATTTGGGAAGAGCTCTCCTCCCTTGCTTCAGATTCTCCTGGGCTATGTCTACCTGCTGGTCCCGCCCCTTATGAACCCAATCGTGTACAGCGTGAAAAGCAAACACCTTCGTGCGAGGATAATTAGGGTGTTCATCAAGTGAAGTGTAACTTCGTCACCCGGCTCGAGCACTGTTGACACGGGAGATGAAAAACACAGACCATCTATTCCATCCTGGATGCTTACATCTGAGACAACATGAGCTACTGATTTTAATGCTGTAGAGAGAGGTTCAGAAGTGATCTAAGGCCTGGAGGAATAAGAGAGGGGATGATGAGGGAGGACAGGGAATTGGTAGAAGGAGACCAAGCCAGGCAGCAGCATTTACAGAGTGACTGTGTTTGTGGAGAACCAGGGGACTGGTGCGATGTTGGCCCATAATGATCCATGTCGGTGGCTGCTCTGACCTCAGAATTCCTGTTGATACAGTCAATAAAGAGAAGGAATGTGGACGTTGGTTTCCATTACATCTGGCCTGTCACTGTCCCGTCTGTGGTTAAACATCCACAGGCCATGAAAAAAGCTGTGGAGCTGTTCTGCAGTCACAGTCCTGGCCCTTGCTGAGCGCTCTGGGTGCTGTGTGATCCATGGGGCTGCACCAGCTGTGGACAGGGGCTATTATTTGGGCATAGACACCCACCTTCCCCTACACCCTCAGCCAGGTGCTTGTGACTGAGTCGTGTCACAGACATAATTAATGCAGAGAATCCATTAAGGCAGCCCCTCCCCCATTGATGGCTCTGTACACTGCACATCTACTGAGCCCACCCCCGTCCAACTGTCATGCTCCCAAGGCAGAGCAGAGCTGGATGTGTGAATGAGGGACTGACACACAGGAGTCCTGGCAAGAGACGCAGACCCAGGTCCCCTCCCTGGCCCCAGTTGCTCGCAAAGTGATGGAAATGGGCCTCAGCTCCCCCACAGAGGCACAGCTAGTTCCTAGCCCCACCCAGCCCATGCAGTGTAAGGTGACCACCTTTTCACAAGACAGAAGCAAGTCAGAGGCAGGAGCCCCCACTGTGACCCACACTCCTGCTCCCCCTCTTCTCCTGAGGTTCCTGCCACATCTTTTCTCCCCGTGGTTCTGCCCCCTGCTCATCCGCTTCCCCCAAGGCTCTGCTCAGTGGCCCGGCTGGAAGCCAGATCCCGACTATCATAAGAGCTGCACAGTGAGCCACTGTGAGGAGCCCCAGACCTTCCACCTGTGCTGGTCAGGGGGTTGAAGGGCCCAAGAGCAGCCCCAATCCTGTTTTCCTGCTTCCCAGGAGGCACCCCCCAGGGAAGATAAGAGTCTGGGGCTCCCCACAGTGGCCTGGGCTTCCTGGGCAGCTCTTACCGTGGCCCAGCACTAGTCTGGCTGGGCGGCGGAGCCTCAGGGGACGTGGGGGAGCAAGGGGCAGGGACTTAGGGGAAAAGAGGGGGAAGGTAGATTGGCCTCAGGGGAAAAGGAGGAGCATAGGGTGCAGCAAGCCTGAACCAATACTGATGCCAGAAAGCAGGGTGGTTGGGGGCTCCTGGGTATAGGAGGAGGGTGGAGCTGGAGGTTAGGAGACCTTGTCTTTTGGAGACGACTGAATTAATGTGACCTCACAAAGGGGGCTCTTTTTATAAAGTATTCCAGGCTGCGAATAAGTCATTGCAAGGACCTTATAGGAAAGGGCAGGGCGCCTGCAGGGCTACCTCAGGCCACAAGGGGTCACTCTGGTGTGGCACCCATGTGCAGGGACTTGGCCAGAGTGGGCTGTGCTCTTGGAAGCCGTTACCACCAGGCAGAGGTCAGCCCAGCCCCCAACATGCTCTAAACCCCTCTGTGGCAGGGGGAGAACAGCCTCAAGAATGAACCCACTGCAACAGAGCACACAGTGAAGGGGAGCTCTGCTGGTGCTGCAGTGAATCCAGACGGGCCTTTCCCTGCTCAGATGTCTGGAAGGCTGGTCTGAGCACTGCTCTGTGACTCAACAGATCTGGATTTGATTCCATTGCTGTGTGTGACCATGGGCAATCCATTGGCTGTCTCTGAGCCCCTGCACAGGTGGATAATAGGCCTGCCCTGCCTCACAGAGGGATAACTATAATGGCCATGGGGGCCTCATCTTGACGATCTGTCTGGGAGAAAGCAGTCGAGGGCAGAGGTCAGCTTCACACCTTGACCCTGTAACATGGCCTCAGCTGAGCACAATGGTGACTGGGCGCAGGCTCCCAGAGGATTCAGCAAAGGCTGCTTCCACAAGAACGGGGCAAACAGATGGGAAGATGCTCTCAGAGACACTGGGAAACTAGGCTGGGTCCCAAGAACTCCTTCGATTCCGAAAATAATGTAAGTTGGTCCAGCTCTGTTTCTCTATCTCCAGAGCAAAACCTGTCTAACTTAGCTTGTAGTGATATGTCAGATAGACGAGTGTAGACATGTGACAGCTGCTTTTTTTAAGCATTTAGCAGAAATTGGGTTGTTGCTCCCAGCTCAAATAGAGGGACAATTGGGAGATTCCCCCAAGACAGAAAAGGACCTGGTTTAGAGGGTAAAGAAATCAAATATCCCAGTTTTACCTGATTGCTAGAAGTGAGCTTTTGTTACTGCTGGCACAGCATGCAGAAGAATCAGAGAGGGCCATGCAGAAAGGGAAGAAAATTGGCAGCATGTGACCTCCAGAAGAAGAAAGAGGAGAACCCATGTACCCCCAATGCACAAAGAGGCAAGACACTGTTTTCAGGCTCTCTGTACAGGTATTGCATCGGAGAATGGAAGAGTCATCAGAGGGAAGAGAACAGAGGGAGACCCCCATCAACCAGAAGGCATGGGTTATATTGTCCTAGAGATGGAGGTTCCATGACCACCACTCCCAAGAGGAGAAGACGGGCGGTGGTGGTGGTTGGGGACTCCCTCCTAGGGAGGATGGAGTCACCCATCTGCCATCCAGACCAGGAAACAAGAGTAGCGTGATGCTTTCCTGGAGGTAGAATTCAGGATGTGATGGAGTGTCTGCCAAGATTGATCAAGCCCTCAGACTGCTACCCCTACCTACTTCTCCACATGGGCACCAATGATACAGTCAAGAATAACCTTGAGCAAGTCACTGCAGACTATGTGGTTCTAGGAAGCAGGATAAAGGAGTTTGAGGTGCAAAGTGGTGTTCTCATCCACCCTCCCTGTTGAGGAAAAAGGGCCAGATAGGGAACATCGTATTGTGGAAATAAATGTGTGGTTACGCTGGAGGTGTCAGAGAGAGGGCTTTGAATCCTTCGACCATGGGAAGTTGTTCCAGGAAGAAGCATTGCAAGGAAGAGATGGGATTCTCCAACCGGAGAGAGGGAAGAGCATCTTCACAGGCAGGCTGGCTAACCTAGTGAGGAGAGCTTTAAACTAGGTTCACATGGGGATGGAGACCTAAGCCCTGAGGTAAGTGAGGAAGTGGGATATTGGGAGGAAACACAAGGAGGAGGTTGCAACAGGGGAGGCCTCCTGATTCACACTGAGAAAGTACAGCAATCGGCTAGTTACCTTAGGTGCCTGTACATGAATGCAAGAAGCCTGGGAAACAAGCAGGAAGAATTGGAAGTCCTGGTACAGTCAAGGAACTATGATGTGATTGGAAAAACAGAGAGTTGGTGGGGTAACTCACATAACTGGAGCACTGTCATAGATGGGTATAAACTGTTCAGGAAGGACAGGTGGGGGAGAAAAGGTGGAGGAGTTGCACTGTATGAAAGAGAGCAGAATGACTGCGCAGAGCTCCAGTCTGAAACTGGAGAAAAGCCTTTTGAAAGTCTTTGAGGTAAGTTTAGAGGTGAGAGCAAGAAGGGTGATGTTGTGGTGAGCATCTGCTATATAGACCACCAGAAAAGGAGGATGAGGTAGACAAGGCTTTCTTCAGACAACAGAAGTTTCCAGATGACAGACCCTGGTTCTCATGGGGGACTTCAATCACCCTGACATCTGCTGGAAGAGCAATACAGCAGTGTACAGACAATCCGTGAAGTTTTTGGAGAGTGTTGGGGACAACTTCCTGGTGCAAGTGCTGGAGGAACCGACTAGGGGCCGTGCTTCTCTTGACCTGCTGCTCACAAACAGGGAAGAATTGGTAGGGGAAGTAGAAGTAGGTGGCAACCTGGGTAGCAGTGACTATGAGATGGTCAAGTTCAAGATCCTGACAAAAGGAAGAAAAGAGAACAGCAGAATACTGACCCTGGACTTGAGAAAAGCAGACTTTGACTCCCTCAGGGAACTGATGGGCAGGATCTCATGGGTGGTTTATATGAGGGGGAAAGGTGTCCAAGGGAGCTGGCTGTATTTTAAAAAGTGTTAATGAGGGCGCAGGAATAAACCATCCTGATGTGCAGAAATAATAGCAAATATGGCAGGCAACCAGCTTGGCTTAACAGCAAAATCTTTGATGAGCTTAACCAAAAAAAGGAAGTTTACAAGAAGTGGAAATTCAGACAGATGACTAGGGAAGAGTTTAAAAATATTGCTCGAGCATGCAGGCGTGTAATCAGGAAGGCCAAAGCACAACTGGAGTTGCAGCTAGCAAAGGATGAGAAAGATAATAAGAAGGGTTCTACAGGTATGTTAGCAACAAGAAGAAGCTCAGGGAAAGTGTGGGCCCCTTACTGAATGGGAGAGGCAAGCTACTGACAGATGATGTGCAAAAGCTGAAGTACTCAATGCTTTTTTTGCCTCGGTCTTCACAGACAAAGTCAGCTCCCAGACTGCTGCACTGGGCAGCACAGTATATGGAGGAGGTGAGCGGCCCTCATGGTGAAAGAACAGGTTAAGGAGTATTTAGAAAAGCTGGAAATGCACAATTTCATGGGGCCAGATGCAATGCATCCAAGGATGCTGAGGCAATTGGCTGATGTGATTACAGAGCCATTGGCCATTATTAAGACTGTTTATGTAAGGGAGGTGATGGAAGTCACGGAATCCCTAACTTCCAGAGATCTCCATGACATTCTTTGCTTCAGCCCCGGGGGCTGAAGGCCTGGAGCTGGCAACCACCAGGGCCCCAGTAGGCTTCCAGTGACTGGCAAAACTTCCTCCTGAGGCTCCCTGTAAGGTTACACCAACAGGTGACAGCTTCCTAAGGAGGGTCTCCTCAGGGTTCCAATGATGGATGAGAGCCTTGCGCAGGAATGTGTGGAGGGTAACACTGGTCTACAATTTTTGAGAAGTCGTCTGCTTTAGAGATAAAATGTGCCATTTATTATGTATTTTGGTGTGCTGAATTCAAATATGACAATTAAAACAACTGATTGGCTACTGTTTCTAAGATATTTAAATTTTTACATTTTCTGTCTATGTATATTGTGTAAATAGAAGAGTTTTAATCATAAATTGTAAACCTAGGTCTTTTCATGTGTTTATGGTTGCTTTACATGATAATATTTCACCTGTCCTGTTTATGTAACACTTTAAAAATCAGCAAAAGGGTTATAAAAATAAAATTTATTATGAAAGAAAAGGCAAAAAACTATTCTGTACATAGTTTCGTCCTATTCAGTGTCTACTAGGGGCTTCTTGGCTTGTCTCTTGTATTCATTAAATGGAGCATCTCTTGTCATTGTCCAGGAATACTCTCCAAGCATTGATGGGCTTCATTTGCCCTGATAGCATTTCTCCATTGTTGCAATGTCCTGGTGAAATCGCTCGCCGTGCTCGTCTCTCACTGCTCCGCAGTTCGGTGGAAAAAAATCTAGATAAGAGTGCAAAAAATGTATCTTTAGTGACATATTGCAACCAAGGCTTTTGTATGCCTTGAGGAGGTTTTCCACCAACAACCTGTAGTTGTCTGCCTTGTTGTTTCAGAGAAAATTTATTGTCACTAACTGGAAGGCTTTCCATGCCGTCTTTTCCTTGCCACGCAGTGCATGGTCAAATGCATCATCTCAAAGAAGTTCATGAATCTGAGGACCAGCAAAGACACCTTCCTTTATCTTAGCTTCACTTAACCTTGGAAATTTTCCACGGAGGTACTTGAAAGCTGCTTGTGTTTTGTCAATGGCCTTGACAAATTTCTTCATCAGACTCAGCTTGATGTGTAAGGGTGGTAACAAAATCTTCCTTGATTCAACAAGTGGTGGATGCTGAACACTTCCTCCCAGGTTCCAATGACTGTCGGAGTGGCCAATCTTTCTTCATGTAGTGGGAATCTCTTGCACGACAACCCATTCGCAGAGAAAACAGCAGTACTTTGTGTATCCAGTCTGCAGACCAAGCAAGAGAGCAACAACCTTCAAATCACAATAAAGCTGCCACTGATGTTGGTCATAGTTTATGCACCTCAAAAGTTGTTTCATGTTGTCATAGGTTTCCTTCATATGGACTGCATGACCAACTGGAATTGATGGCAAAACATTGCTATTATGCAGTAAAACAGCTTTAAGACTCGTCTTCGATGAATCAATGAACAGTCTCCACTCATCTGGATCGTGAACGATGTTGAGGGCTGGCATCACACCATCGATGTTGTTGAAGGCTTCAAGATCACCTTCCATGAAGAAGAATGGGACAAGATCCTTTTGACGGTCACAGAGCATGGAAACCCTAACATCACCTGCCAGGAGATTCCACTGCTGTAGTCTGGAGCCCAACAGCTCTGCCTTACTCTTGGGTAGTTCCAAATCCCTGACAAGGTCATTCAGTTCACCTTGTGTTATGAGGTGTGGTTCAGAGGAGGAGGATGGGAGAAAATGTGGGTCCTGTGACATTGATGGTTCAGGACCAGAAGTTTCATCCTCTTCCTCTTCCTCATCTGACTCAAGTGAGAATAATTCTGGTGCATCAGGAACCGGCAGTCCTTCTCTGTGGGGTACTGGGCATATAGCTGATGGAATGTTTGGATAATGCACAGTCTACTTTTTCTTCTTTGACACATCTTTTCCAACTGGAGGCACCATGCAGAAGTAACAATTGCTGGTATGATCTGTTGGCTCTCTCCAAATCATTGGCATTGCAAAAGGCATAGATTTCCTTTTCCTGTTCAACCACTGGCGAAGATTTTTTGCACAAGTGTTGCAGCATATGTGTGGGGCCCACTTCTTGTCCTGATCTCCAATTTTGCAGCCAAAATAAAGGTGATAGGCTTTCTCAACCATAGTGGTTATACTGCGCTTTTGTGATGCAAATGTCACTTCACCACAAACATAGCAGAAGTTATCTGCACTCTTCACACAAGTACGAGGCATCTTTGCTCACTTTGGCTAAACAGAATTGTGTCCCTTTGCAAAATCAAACACTGACAAATAAGAGAGCATGACACAGTATGATTTCTAGAGCTGATATAGGGCAATTTGTTCACCAGAGTGATGTAAGCTTCGTTATGATTGCATCATCCATGACTTCTAGGAATAACATGATACAATTCATATCATGTATGACGCAATACCAGCTTCAGATTGCATCATTCATTGTTTTGCCTAAAAAGCAAGTACTGTCCAAACCCAGTCATAGATTTATTCATAGATCCAGTCAAAGATGTATTTTAGTCATTTCTGGTTTAAATTGAGATCCCTTCCCTTTATAACTCACTTATCCTCTGCCATTCCCAAGTCAAGGGTCGTATATACTGACCCAATAGCATATCTTGAAAACTAGAGCCAATCAACAATGTTAAGCATAATTTTCGTTCTCAGTGACCCAGAATTAGTAAAGTTTGACTACATTTATTTCAGAAGCATTTTGGCTGTAGAGCAGTGTTATGTGCTTGTGGTTTACTGTATTCCGATGGGCTCCAGGTCTAAAACAAACTGAGATGTCTCTGTTGAACTTAAGACTGCAGCCGCCAGAGCTGAACCCAGGGAAGGGTGATTCACTTTAAATAGAATAAAAGGCTACAAATCTAAGATTTGAACACGTTCGTTAGGATTGGAATTATCAATCTCTCACCCTGCCTGAGGATACAAACAGGCTTACAGATTCTTGAGGCACCCGCTGCATCTGCCGTGCAACCTGGGTTCCTCTCCCCTGTTCAAAGTCCTTTGTTTTCAAGAAGTTCTTTCAGGTGTTGAGCTGTGGGGGGAGCGAAGACAAATGATGATGTCACTCCTCATCTTGTATAGTTTCTTCCAGCTTGCTGGAAAGTCTGTGAATGTGACATGGATGGTCCACTCGCATTGGCCAAACATTTTCCATTGTATCCATGCTCCCTTGAGGAGGCTTCCTTATACAGAGTCTCTGTGTTAGTGGATTCTTCCCTGGATGGATGTAGATGACAGAAATTAACACTGTCTGGCTACTCTATTGTCGTACTCATACCATACTTTAGTAACTCACACATAGCAAGATTTCATAATGTCACATACAATGATAGCAATGAGCTATTAATATTTAGCAGATCAAGACTTTTAGAATGATACCTCACAAGGCATACTTAGTACAAAACATATCATAATTCCATCACCACCGGAAATATGATGAGATAACTGGCTCTGTGGATGAGGGGAAAGCAGTGGATGTGTTATTCCTTGACTTTAGCAAAGCTTTTGATACGGTCTCCCACAGTATTCTTGCCGCCAAGTTAAAGAAGTGTGGGCTGGATGAATGGACTGTAAGGTGGATAGAAAGCTGGCTAGATCGTTGGGCTCAACGGGTAGTGATCATTAGCTCCATGTGTAGTTGGCAGCCGGTATGAAGCGGAGTGCCCCAGGGGTTGGTCCTGGGGCGGTTTTGCTCAATATCTTCATTAATGATCTGGAGGATGGCGTGGATTGCACCTTCAGCAAGTTTGCAGATGACATTAAACTGGGAGAGGTGGTAGATACACTGGAGGGTATAGAGGATTGGACCAAAAGGAATCTGATGAGGTTCAACAAGGACAAGTGCAGAGTTCTGCACTTAGGACGGAAGAATCCCATGCACTGCTACAGACTAGGGACCAAGTGGCTAGGCAGCAGTTCTGCAGAAAAGGACCTACGGGTTACAGTGGACGAGGAGCTAGATATGCGTCAACAGTGTGTCCTTGTTGCCAAGAAGGCTAACAGCATTTTGGGTTGTATAGGTAGGAGCATTGCCAGCAGATCGAGGGACATGATCGTTCCCCTCCATTCGGCATTGGTGAGGCCTCAAGTGGAGTACTGAGTCGAGTTTTGTGCTCCACAGTACAAGGAGGATGTGGAAAAATTGGAAAGAGTCCAGTGGAGAGCAGCAAAAATGATTAGGAGGCTGGAGCACATGATTTATGAGGAGAGGCTGAGAGAACTGGGGTTATTTAGTCTGCAAAACAGAAAAGTGAGGGGGGATATGATAGCAGCCTGCAACTACCTGAAAGGGGGTTCCAAAGAGGATGAATCTAGACTGTTCTCAGTGGTGGCAGATGTCTGAACAAGGAATAATGGTCTCATGTTGCAGTGGGGGAGGTTTAGGTTGGATATTAGGAAACACTATTTCACTAGGAGAGTGGTGAAGCACTGGAATGGGTTACCTAGGGAGGTTCTAGACTCTCCTTCCTTAGAGGTTTTTAAGATCAGGTTTGACAAAGCCCTGACTGGGATGATTCAGTTGGGGATTGGTCCTGCTTTGAGCAGGGGGTTGCACTAGATGACCTCTAGAGGTCCCTTCCAACCCTGATATTCAATGATTCATTCTGTCTGTCATTCTCTGTGTAACCTTTCCCAATTCACATCTCCCCATGCCTCAGTTTACCTATCTGTATGATGGGGATGTGTTCATAGTGCCTTTCCTCTGCTAGGTATTTTGAAGATCCGTTAATAAAAGGTGCTATAGGGTATGATGATACTCACAGATGAGAATTAAAGATCTGTGATCCATTAGCGACATCCCCATGTACCTACTAAAAGTGCTCATGTCTTCCATCAGTCATTTATCTCTCGATTTCTCTGTCTACTACTACTCATCCCACCTTGGTATTTACAGGGTGTCAGGTCCTATGCAGAACTAGGCATTATCCCTAATTTCCTTAGTAATCAACTATAATTTTTAAATATACACAAATGTACAGAGCAGCCAATTGCTCTCTGACTCTGCACAGAGCCCAAGAGTTCTCATCTCCCTTTGGGAAGGTCCCTTAATTACTGTTTACTCCTAAAGCTGATTAAAGAGTAGAGAAGCCCAGACAGCCTTGCTTTTAGCCTGTTTACATCCAGATGCCGCTTCTCCCCTAGAGGCTGAGTGAACCGCACTGGGATTGCACAGAGCTATATTATAAACAGTGCACACCTCTGTGTCAGCTCTTGGCGTGGGATGCTGCTGCAGATGCTGGGGTGAGAGAGGTGTGGGACCTGGCTACCTGAGGTGGATTCCCAGGGAAGACGCTTCCATCTCAGCATTCACAGGTACACATCTCTTGCTGAGGAGCTCACCTGTCTGACAAACCCAATAGAATATGGGCGTTATGGGATAGAGATTAGGTCTGTGATCCTTTCCGCTGTGCACAGCTATTAAACATCCCAGGTCTCTGGACACAGGTGGTGAGTTTGCTCCAGTATCACTGGCCAAATTGTCCCTCTTTGCTGCCCTCTCCACGCCAAGCTGATGACCTCCAGCCCCAAGGTAGTTGTATTTCAGTGACACAGTGGATCCTTCAGCATGAAAGGTGTTAGTAGTTGTCCAATATAAGACCAAATTTGGAGGCCATGGCCCAGAGTTTGTTCAGGCCCCACTCAGGCAAAAGTCTCCTTGGACTTAGAACTGAGAAAAGACCTCAGGAGCCAGATGTGTGTTAATTCACACAGTGTCACCTCCTCCTCTTACATTTCAGGGCTAGGCTGTTAACGAGTGAGGGGGAGGGGAGCTGTTACCTGACTTTAATTCGCTGGAAAGCATGGAGGTGATAGTGCTCGTCACTGGAATAATTATATGAATTTTTCAACATGGGCAAGCCGTTTTCTCCTAGCTTCATGAATGAAGTCAGCTGAACTGTTATGCCTGGAACTTTCAAAAAAACAATTCAGCCAGAAGCAGAAACCCAGTATGGGAATTTTTCAGTCCAAACAGTGACAATTTTGCAAACTTGTAAGCAACTGAAAATAAGGTCTTCAAATTGAACGTGCCAGACTGCCCTAACTAAAAGTAATGCCACCGTCACTATGTACAATGGCCAATCCATAAGAAAATAAGAATATAATAATAGCCATACTGGGTCAGACCACAGGTCCATCTAGCCTAATATCCTCTCTTCTAACAGTGGCCAGTACCAGATGCCCCAGAGTGAATGAACAGAACAGGAAATCATGGAACGATCAATTCCCTGTTGCTTATTCCCAGCCTCTCGCAAACAGAGACTAGGAACACCTTACCTCCCCATCCTGGCTAATAGCCATTGATGGACCTATCCTCCATGAATTTATCTAGTTCTTTATTGAACCATGTTATAATCTTGGCCTTTTTCTCTGCATCCTGTCCTCAGGTGACATGTACCCAGTCAATATGGGGATAGTTGAAATAACCCAGTATTAATGAGTTTGGGTTTTTTTATTTTATTTTAGTAGCCTGTTTAATCTCGCTGAACATTTCACAGTCAATATCACAATCCTGGTCAGGTGGTTGGTTATATATGCCTACAGCTATATTCTTATTATCTGACCTGGAATTTCTATCCATAGAGATTCTATGGAACATGTGGATTCATTTAAGATTTTTACTTCATTTGATTCTACATTTTCTTTCACATATAGTGCCATTTCCCCACCAGTGCGACCTGTTCAGTCCTTCCAATATATTTTGTACCCTGGTATTACTGTGTCCCATTGATTATCCTCATTCCACCATGTTTCTGTGATACCTGTTATATCAATATCCTCATGTGATACGAGGCGCTCTAGTTTGCCCATTTTATTATTTAGAATGTTATCGTTGGTATATAAGCACTTCAAAATCTTGAGTCCTTTTAGCTGTCTGCCATTACATGATGTAATTGAAAGGGACACTTTCATTTGATTGTTTCTCATCAGATCCTGCCTGTATTTTATCATTTTCCATCTTCCCATCCTCACTCAGACTTAGAGAATCTCCATTAATAGATCGTACCCTTAGGGATGTCTTTGTCTGAACCACATGTTCCTCCGCACCTGTCGGCTTTCCCCGAGCTCTTAGTTTAAAAACTGCTCTATGACCTTTTTAATTTGAAGTGCCAGTGATCTGCTTCCATTTCAGTTCAGGTGGAGTGCATCCTTCCTGTATAGACTCCCAAAAGTTTCCCTATTTGTGAATCACATTCAGCTAAACACTTTTATCCAATAAAGTCAGTGGCAAGGAGTTCCACAGGCTAAATATTGATTCTATTAACAATTTTCTTTTCTTGCTGTTATATGTTCAGACTTTTAATGTTATTGAATGTTCCCTGGTCCGTGTTATGAGTCACAGTAAACATTATTGCCTGATCTACTTTCTTTATTGATAGATTCATAGGGTTCAAGGTCAGAAGACACTAGGAAATTACATTGTAAAATCATAGAGCTGTAGGGTGAGAAGGAATCACAACAGTCATCTAGTCTAACCACCTGCCCTGATGCAAGATTTATTATGACTAAACAATCCCAGACAGATGACTTTCCCTTCTCCTTTAGAACACCTCCAGCGAAGGAACTTCCACGACCTCCTTAGGCATCTGTTCAATTGTTCTCCTATTCTTACAGGTAGGAATTTTTTTCTGATATTTCATCTAAATCTGATGTGCTGTAGTTTGAACCCATTGCCTCGTCTCCTTCCCTCTGCAGCAAAATAGGACAACTTTCCTCCAGCTTTTTATGGCAGCCTTCCAACTATTTGAAGACGGTTATCATGACCCCCGCTTAATCACATCTTTTTGAAACTAAACATGCCTGGTTCCTTTAGCCTTTGTTCATATAGCTTGTATTTCCTCCCTTTGATCATCTTTTTCACTGGCCTCTGGATCCTCTCCAGGTAATCTACATCCTTTCTATACAGCAGTGACCAAAATTGGACTCACCACTCTAACTGAGGACTAACCAGTGCTGAATAGAGTGTTACTATTTCCTACTGTGACTTGCACGCTATGCCTCCACTAATACAATCTAACATTGCATTTGCCTTTTTTTGAACCAGCAGGAAAAAATCCAACCTCTGAGAGATGTAGTTATATCAATCTAATCCCTGTGTAGACACCATGAGCTCAACGGAAGAATTCTTCCCTCAATCTAGCTACCACTTCTCAGGGAAGCAGCAAAGAGTCCTGTGGCACCTTATAGACTAACAGACGTATTGGAGCATGAGCTTTCGTGGGTGAATACCCACTTCTTCAGATGCATGTAGTGGAAATTTCCAGAGGCAGGTATAAATATGCAAGCAAGAGAGAGTCAGGCTAGAGATAACGAGGTTAGTTCAATCAGGGAGGATGAGGCCCTCTTCTAGCAGTTGAGGTGTGAACACCAAGGGAGGAGAAACTGCTTTTGTAGTTGGCTAGCCATTCACAGTCTTTGTTTAATCCAGAGGTGATGGTGTCAAATTTGCACATGAACTGAAGCTCAGTAGTTTCTCTTTGAAGTCTGGTCCTGAAGTTTTTTTTCTGCAGGATGGCTACCGTTTACATGCATCCGACAAAGTGGGTATTCACCCACGAAAGCTCATGTTCCAATACATCTGTTAGTCTATAAGGTGCCACAGGACTCTTTGCTGCTTTTACAGATCCAGACTAACACGGCTCCCCCTCTGATACTTCTCAGGGAAGTGGATTACATACAGCGACAGGAGAACCCCAGCCGTCGGTGTTAGTATCTACACTGAATTGCTATGGCAGTGCCACTGTAGCATTCTAAGTGTAGACAATCCCTCAAGCAGATCTTCTAGACAAGGATGCAGTCTGGATCTGCAGACATGGGGAGTTGGAGAATCCACCACTTCCTAGCGCAGTTTCTTCCAAGGGTTAATCACCCCAGCTTCCATCCATTGGTTCTTGCTCTGCCTTTCTCTGCTAGATTACAGAGCCCATTATTACTATTGAAGGTGAATAAATGAAGCTCTTTAAGTCCTTCATTGACAGGCATTTTCTCCAGCCTCCAATAAATTTTGTGGCTTTTTTTTTTTTGCCCCCTCTCCAATTTTTCAACATCCCTTTTGAAATATGGACCCCGGGACTGGACACAGTCAATTTCACCAATGCCATGTGAAGAGTTAAAATCCTTCCCCTGCTCCAACTCACCACTCCCCTGTTTATGCAGCCGAGGATCAAATCGGCCCTTTTCGCCGCAGCATCGCATTGGGAAATCATGCTGAGTTTGTTGCCCACAGTGACCCCTAAATCCTTTTCAGGGACTCTGCGTTCCATAATATTTTTTGGGAGATCTGCTGCTGATTGTCTGCCTACTTCTGGTTCCAAAGGAGATGTGTGGTGCATCAGTCAGTTTGTAACTCTGGAGTTCATAATTGTAAGGTTCTATTACACATGTTACTTTTTCTGCAAGATTAACAAGTTTACTTTCTCCCTCTAGGAATCAGTCTACATTTTTTCTAGGATTTCTTTGGTTCTTAAAATAGTTAATAACCTCCTTTTTGTTATCCTGAACATTGCTAAGAATGGCTTTTTCCCTTATGTTTTAACATCCCTTATCAATTTTCATAACTTCCAGTTTGTATTGCTTGCTATCTATTTCCCTTTTTCCCATATGTTCTACTTTGATCCCCCATCACATCTGCTGCCTTCACTTTGCCACGGAACCGGGGTTTGCCCAAAGTTCTCTATTTTCTTGACTGTGGAATCATGACTTTTTTGAATATCTAATCAACTCTTCTGAAAGAACTCCCAATTTTCCTTCCTGTTTTTCTGGCTACATTTTTCCTGCCAATCAGTTTTGCTGATAATTTGCCTCAGCTCTGGGGAATTAGCCCATTGGAAGTAATAAGGGTCTATTGATATTACTGGTTGGGAACTCTTCTCTGTTTGTCCATTTAAATGTCATCAGTTCGTTCTTCATTTTGCTCTCCGCTATAATATGCCCCCTTCTTTGTCTCTTCGCTAAACTGAACAGTCCCAGACTTTTCAATCTGTCTGCATATGGCAACCCTTTCAGAGAGACTGAGTAACCAAAACTGAGCGCATATCCAGAGCAGGTTATTCTTCATCCCACTCCTTAGGCATCCGAACGTTGCCTTTGTTTTGCCCACTGCTGCGAACGAGCAGGTGTTTCCATGGAGCTGCTGTCAACGATGCCCACTGCGGTATGTTTTATTTGGGATGATTTCCCCTGGCACATGTCTTGGCAATTTTTTTTCCCCCAATCTCAGATTTTGAGCAATCAGGTGAAAACAGAACTCCCTACAGCATGGACTTTTTTAGCCTGGGTTTCACTCCATTAAGGTAAAACTTTTTAAAATAGGTCAAGAAACTTTCCCTTTGTCTGTTGTTCTCTGGGCTGGAGGGACAGAGCAGCCATGCTATAGGCAACTTAAGCCAGGTATAATCATATATTATCAGATTATGCCTGGAACCACTTATCTGAACTCCAAATGTGTAAGTAGATCAGAATGTTTAACTAAACGCGATTAGGGTTATGTCTTTTCTTTCTTACTGGCTTGTGGACTCCTCTGGTCTCATCCCAGATGCTTTTGTATGCTCATAACCTTTAAGGTGACCCCTCAAGAAAGCTATTTTGGGTGCTTGATTTTTGAAATTGCTCTTTTAAAATCTAGCAAAAGCCTAAGTTCCATATGTATTTTCTTTTTGTTTTTAATAACAATGACCTTTTTTAAGAACAGGATTGGATGTTTGGTGTGCTAAGAGGTTTGTGCATGTTGTTCGATTAGCTGGTAGCCACAGCTAATTTCCTTTGTTTTCTTTCTCAGCTCTTCCCTGGATGGTACCCCTCAGGGAGGAAGTTGATCCCTTCCTGGGATCAAAGGTTTTATTTGTTTGCATTTGGGTGGTGGCAGCGTTTGCCAAGCCAGGGTTGGAGAAAATGTGAAACCTTGGGAGTTTAGTACAAGCCTTAAACTTTAAGGCAACTAATAATTTTTAAAATCCTTGCGGGCCCCACTTCTGCACTTGGAGTGACCGAGTTCGGATTCAGCCTTAACAGGAACAATGATGGATAACCAGTATTCACACTCACGTTTCCTGCTGGTGCTCATTAAGCTTTCTCAGACCATGACATGCAGGAATTATTGATGTAGGGAGCCCCATAGAATATGGAATTGGCATTAGGTGGGTCAGTTGCTCATAATTCATTTCTCTAAATAATGAAAATGTCATTTTTCAGTGTGTGAAGAGTGACCAATCTGCCTTACCCATGAGAAGAGCCTCCAGTAGTGCATGTAGTATCTCATATGAACATTGTCTCTCCATCCAGGCATTTGTACTGCAACCATCATCCTAAAGCCTGGGCACATACAGGAAGCCAGTGGAACTTACGGTACATGCACTAGACACCGGTCTGCCTCAGTGTTGAACACCTTCTCCCCTACTGCATGTCAGTTTCCAACACAACTGACTTCACCAACCCCTCCACCTTCATCCTGCTGGGCATTCCTGGCCTGGAAGCAGCCCATGTCTGGATCTCTATCCCATTCTGCATCATGTACATCATAGCCATCTTGGGAAACTTCACCATCCTGTTCACCGTGAAGACAGAGCCGAGTCTCCATGGGCCCATGTACTATTTCCTTTGCATGCTGGCTGTCACCGACCTGGGTGTATCTACGTCCATCCTGCCCAAAATGCTGGCAATATACTGGTTCAATTCCAGAGAGATCGATTTCAGTGCCTGCCTCACCCAGTTGTACTTCTATCACTGCTTCTCTGTGATGGAGTCTGGGATCTTCGTGGCCATGGCTTTGGATCGCTATGTGGCCATCTGCAACCCCCTGAGATATTCCACCATCCTGACAAACCCCGTGATGGCCAATATGGGCCTGGCCATAATGCTGCGCAGTGGCGTGCTTGCATTGCCCTTTCCCTTACTGGTAAGGCAATGGCCATATTGCAGAACCAACATCATCCCCCAGCCGTACTGTGCCCACATGGCCGTGGTGAAGCTGGCCTGCGCCGACACCAGTGTCAGTAGTTACTACGGTCTCTTTGTGGTAGTCTGTGTAATTGGTCTGGATGTGATTTTTATTGCCCTGTCCTATACCCAGATCCTCAGGGCCATCTTCAGCCTCCCCACAAAGGACGCCCGGAGCAAGACTTTTGGGACCTGCATCTCCCACCTTTGTGTCATCTTAGCCTTTTACATCCCAAGTCTCTTCTTCTCTCTCATGTACCGGTTTGTCCAGAATGTGCCCCTGCATTTCCACATTCTCATTGCCAATGTGTACCTCTTGATGCCTCCTGTGCTAAATCCCATCATCTATGGGGTGAGAACCAAACAGATCCGGGATAGGCTGCTTCGGCTCCTTACTCATAAAGGCACCTAATTTTTTCTCCTGGTGCTCTGGCTCTCAGACCTCCATGCAGAGCTGGCTGGTGATATGGTGCTGGACAGTCAGAGAGACATTAAATCCTTTCCTGACCTTACTATGCTGTGTTGGTGTGGCAAATTAGGGAATTGATCTATGCACAATTCATAGAGTTGCCACCTTTCTAATTGTTAGTAAATGCCCCACCTCTTCTGCCGAGGACCCACCCCTCTCTCATGCAAAGTAGCCATTTCAGATTTTCCTAGGAATGACAACGTTTTCCAATTTTTCAGGCCTCACCTCATATTGGTAACACCATTGAATCATTGCTTCAGCAGGGAATCATTTGTAAGTGTATTTCAATATGCAACTTTCCAATCCGGCTAGTACAAAAAATGGGTCATGGTGTCTTACTATTGACTATCGAAAGTTGAATCAAGTGACTCCAGGTTGTACAGCTGTTGTATCCAAAATGCCTGACCTGATTCAATCTACCAATCCCAAAGCCACAGTAGAAGGGGTTCAGTTTACATTTCAAGTCTGACCCCAAGGGCTACATAATAGTTCCGCCATTTTCCATGGGCAAATGAAATGAATTTTGTCAAGGTTTTCTAAACCATCTCTTCTATTTTGAAGGGTCAGAATCCATTAGCTATGGATGTAAGAGCTTAAAAGTTCTTCTGAGAACTTTTCATATAGGCCCAGAGTCCACAGCTTGGCTTGGGCTATGGGGGCTGGCTAACAGAGAACAATACATAGCTAAGAGGAAGCAGGGGTAAACAAATAACCTTGTGAGTTTCAAGTCAGTGAGCGGAGTCAGCATAACTCCAAATGTAATTGGGCGTCCTTATTGCAAGTTATAGACACATGAAGCATTGAGAAAGGCCTCATGGTTACTCCCTAATGCAGGGAGGAGATAGTGGTACAATACCCCTCAGATCCCAGACAGAGTTCAGGAAGAGGCCCGATATAATTGACATGAGTTATGACACCATCCCCTCACAGATGTATGCCAATCCTAGCCCACAGAAATGCAAGGGTAAATTTATAAACAATTGTTGTTGTTAAGTACTAATTACTGCCTTTTGCTTTAAATCTGCAGGAATGTACCTGTTGGTCAACCAGGAGAGCTGCTACCTCATTCCCCTGGACCCCAAAATTAGGATTTATCCTATACACTTTAATAGACATAGTTTGGGGGTAATTACCTGTGTGTCAGCAATATGTTAATTTAAGGCTTGGGTGGAGCCATTATGTAATCTTTTAGACCATTGGATTATTGTGCTTATCTTGTCTTGCTGCTAGAACCTGTCCAGGGGCTTGGGGAAACCCATCCCCGTTGCTTCTCTCTGCCGAATGATATATAATCTATTGTAATTAATTTTTCTGCAGGGTCTCTGATCCTAATAAGCAAAGTGACACTCTTCCAGCACTGTGCATAATAAACTCCTGTGCTTGACTCTACACAGTGTGTTGCATCTGAAGAAGTCAGGTTTTTTACCCATGAAAGCTTATGCCCAAATAAATCTGTTAGTCTTTAAGGTGCCACCAGACTCCTTGTTGTTTTTGTAGATACAGACTAACACGGCTACCCCCTGATATTTTACACGGTGTGAATTATTGTTCCTTCAATTTTAAAATGTAGATGACATTTGTTTAGCAATAGAAACTCAAGAGAAACACTTGGAGTGTCTAAATGATTTTTTTTAAATCATCAAGGATGCAGGATTAAAATGTAATCCAACAAAGTTACAGCTAATGGTCCCAGAAGTTTTATTTTAGGTATCACATTGTCTCAAGGAGGTCAATCACCTGCACAAGAAAAGGTGGCTTCAATTCGGGAACTACTCATGCCCACTAACATAACTTCTTTACATTCTTTCTTAGGTTTAGAAGGATACCATCGAGACTTCATCCATAACTTTACTCACATTGCAGGTCCACTCTATAAACTCTTGAAAAAAGGAGTTGCTTGAATTTGGACAAACAAGCATGCAAACGGAGGGAAATAATCTATTTGGTACATGACATAGCATCAGGAGGTCATCAAGGGATGGAAAAAACCACGCAGTGCCTCACCTTGATAGGTTGGTGGTGGCCATGCATGAAGGCAAATGTACACCAGTACTGCAAAAATTGTTTGGTTTGTGCACACAGTAATCCTACCCCCCCAAAAAAGAATGCTCCTTTAAGATCCCAGATATATGAAGGTCCATGGCAGGCTCTGCAAGTTGATTTTTTGGACCTTTACCAAAAACTCCAAGGGAAAACCAATACCTTCTGGTTGTCATTAATCTGTTCTCTAAACGGGTGGAAGCATTTCCTTTAAAAGCAAATACTGCTGTAGCCACAGCAAAGGTTCTAATTGAACAAGTGTTTTCTCGCTGGGAATTCCCTGCTAGGGTAGAGCCATACAGAGGAGCGCACTTTACTGAACAAGTGTTCCAAAATGCCTGCAATTGTTAGGAATGCAAGAAAAAATTGTATATTCCATACAGACTTCATTCATCAGGGATGGTAGAGCGAAAAAGATCACACCATCAAACATATGCTGCAAAGGCTGGTAGATGCTAATGGACGCAGTTGGGGCACCCTGATTCCTCTCATTTTAATGGCATTCAGGGCAACTCCAGCTGCCTCCACAAATCGTACACCCTTTGAGTTCAGAACTACACAAACTATGCATGTGCTAGAGCATCTTTTATGGCATGCCAGTGGCACGCAAGCATTACAAAGCCATCTGTATCAGGACCACTTGCAGGTAGCTGCCACATTGGAAAAATCCAAACGAAAGGCAAAAGCCTATTTTGACAAAAATCAAAGAAAAAAAAGCTTGCGAGGTTGAAAACCAAGTTATGCTTGTATCTTATGCTGTACCAGAACACAACTTATGTAATCCATAACATGGGCTATTGTGGACAGATTAAGTGCCTCTGTGTACAAAATTAAAATTGTACCAAGTAACAAAAAAGTAGATCAGTATTACCATGCAAATCAGCTAGAGTGGTATCTTTCCATAGGCACCAGAACCAAAGACGGTAATTGCGCAAGAAAGCCAACACGAAAGAGCTCAGTGACAGAAACAATAAAAATGCCACTTGCAACCACACTAATCCTATACTTCTGCTTGAATGCTCAAGTTCAAACTGAGTCACAGGCAGGTTTGCCACAAGAGACACAAATGGTAACAGTGGATCAAAATATTGTGGTGGGACTAAACTCAGACTTGCCTATTAAGGCTAAAAATTCACAGATAACAGTTTCACAGTGGTAGCCGTGTTAGTCTGTATCAGCAAAAACAACGAGGAGTCCTTGTGGCACCTTAGAGACTAACACATTTATTTGGTCATAAGCTTTTGTGGGCTACAGCCCACTTATTAAATGCATGGAGTGTAAAATACAGAAGCACAGTGGTTTCCGAAGTGGGGTGCGCAAGAAGATCCTTCGGGGTTTGCGGTAGGAGAAGCACCTTCGGGTTGCTTTTTTTTGCTTTGGCAGTTTGGGCGGGAGTCATAGAATCATAGAATATCAGGGTTGGAAGGGACCTCAGGAGGTCATCTAGTCCAACCCCCTGCTCAAAGCAGGACCAATTCCCAACTAAATCATCCCAGCCAGGGCTTTGCAAGCCGGGCCTTAAAACCCTCCAAGAAAGGAGACTCCACCACCTCCCTAGGTAACACATTCCAGTGCTTCACCACCCTCCTAGTGAAAAAGTTTTTCCTAATATCCAACCTAGACCTCCCCCACTGCAACTTGAGACCATTGCTCCTTGTTCTGTCATCTGCCACCACTGAGAACAGCCGAGCTCCATCCTCTTTGGAACCCTCCTCAGGTAGTTGAAAGCACCTATCAAATCCCCCCTCATTCTTGTCTTCTGGAGACTAAACAATCCCAGTTCCCTCAGCCTCTCCTCATAAGTCATGTGCTCCAGACCCCTAATCATTTTGTTGCCCTCTGCTGGACTCTTTCCAATTTTTCCACATCCTTCTTGTAGTGTGGGGTCCAAAACTGGACACAGTACTCCCAATGAGGCCTCACCAATGTCGAATAAAGGGGAACAATCACGTTCCTCGATCTGCTGGCAATGTCCCTACTTATACAGCCCAAAATGCCGTTAGCCTTCTTGGCAACAAGAGCACACTGTTGACTCATATCCAGCTTCTCATCCACTGTGACCCCTAGGTCCTTTTCTGCAGAACTGCTACCTAGCCATTCGGTCCCTAGTCTGTAGCAGTGCATAGGATTCTTCCGTCCTAAGTGCAGAACTCTGCACTTGTCCTTGTTGAACCTCATCAGGTTTTTTTTGGCCCAATCCTCTAATTTGTCTAGGTCCCTCTGTATCCGATCCCTACCCTCTAGTGTATCTACCACGACTCCCAGTTTAGTGTCAGCTGCAAACTTGCTGAGAGTGCAGTCCACACCATCCTCCGGATCATTAATAAAGATATTAAACAAAACCGGCCCCAAGACCGACCCTTGGGGCACTCCGCTTGAAACCGGCTGCCAATTAGACATGGAGCCATTGATCACTACCTGTTGAGCCTGACGATCTAGCCAGCTTTCTATCCACTTTACAGTCCATTCATCCAGCCCATACTTCTTTAACTTGGCGGCAAGAATACTGTGGGAGACCGTATCAAAAGCTTTGATAAAGTCAAGGAATAACACGTCCACTGCTTTCCCCTCATCCACCGAGCCAGTTATCTTATCATAGAAGGCAATTAGGTTAGTCAGGCACGACTTCCCCTTGGTGAATCCATACTGACTGTTCCTGATCACTTTCCTCTCCTCTAAGTGTTTCATAATTGATTCCTTGAGGACCTGCTCCATGATTTTTCCAGGGACTGAGGTGAAACTGACTGGCATGTAGTTCCCCGGATCCTCCTTCTTCCCCTTTTTAAAGATGGGCACTACATTAGCCTTTTTCCAATCATCCGGGACCTCCCCCTCGCCGACTGGCTTTTTTTTTTTTTTTTTTTGCTTGGGGCGGCAACAATGGTAGAGCCGGCCCTGCGGTATGGCAGGGAGTGCATGCTCAAATTTTTTTTACTGATAGGGGTGCATGATCAAAAAAGTTTGGAGACCACTGCAGTAGGCGGTATATATACACACAGTACATGAAAAGATGGGAGTTGCCTTACCAAATAGGGGGTCAGTGCTAATGGGATAATTCAATTAAAGTGGAAGTAGGCTATTCTCAACAGTAGAATACCAAGGAAGGAAAAAAATCACTTGTGTAGTGGTAATGAGGGTGGCCCACTTCAAACAGTTGACAAGAAGGTGTGAGTAACAGTAGGGGAAAAATTATTATGGGGAACTTAGTTTTTGTAATGACCTATCCACTCCCAGTCTTTATTCAGGCCTAATTTGATGGTGTCCAGTTTGCAAATTAATTCCACTTCTGCAGTTTCTTGTTGGAGTCTGGTTTTGAATTTTTGTTGTTGAAGAATCGCCAGTTTTAAGTCTGTTATTGAGTGTCCAGGATGACTGAAGTGTTCTCCTACTGGCTTTTGAATATTATAACTCCTGATGTCAGACTTTGCGTCCATTTATTCTTTTGCGTAGAGACTGTCCGGTTTGGCCAATGTACATAGCAGAGGGTCATTGCTAGCACATGATGACATATATCACATTGCAAGATGTGCAGGAGACCATGCCCCTGATAGTATGGCTGATGTGCTTAGGTCCTATGATGGTGTCTCTTGAATAGATACGCGGACAGAGTTGGAACCAGAATTGTTGCAGGATTGGTTCCTGGGTTAGTGTTTTTGTTGTGCAGTGTGTAGTTTTAGTAGACTTAAAAGTGGCACTTCTTCAACAACAACAAAAAAACTTCAGAAACAGCTACTAATTGCTCACTAGCTTTCTTCTTCTCCGCTACCAGCTTTCTTCTTCTCCTCCATCTTCACCCATTTGGATCCAATCTCCCCTGCTTTGATTACAGTGTTGGGCTTCCCATCTAGGATGTATCTTTCTATTTCCTCAGGAACACCCTCTAAGAACTGCTACATTTGCATTAGGAGAGACAGATCTTCCAGAGATTTAACACTTGCTCCTGATATCCAGGCATCCCAATTTTTTACACTGTGGTAGGCGTGTCGGGAAAATGCCACGTCTGGTTTCCACCTGAGGGCTCTGAACCGCCGACAGGCATGCTCGGGTGTTACCCACATTCTAATTCTGACTTTTTTAAAAAAAAGTTTGTATTCATTCATGTGTTCTTTAGGCATTTCCGCTGCCACATCTCCTAAGGGTCCACTGCGCTGAGGCCTCAGCTCCACCATATACTGATCTATAGGTGTGTTGTACCCAAGGCAGGCCCTTTTGAAATTTTCTAAAAAGGCCTCTGTATCATCCCCTACCTTGTATGTGGGGAATTTCTTGGAATGGGGAGCGGTACCTGGAGAAGGAATGTTAGGGTTACCTGTGGGACCCAGCTTAACCCTTTCCAGCTCTAAGCGCTTCAGCTCTAACGCTGTCTCCAAACACTTTGCCTCTTTACTCTGCTCCGCCTCCAAGTGCTTCAATTCTCTTCTCTCCTCTGCCTCCAGCTCCAAGCTCTTTAATTCCATTTCTCTTTCATGTTCCTTCTGTTTTTCTTCTGCCTCCAATCTGACTAATTCCAGATTTTTCTGGACCTCATTTTCAGTTATCTTTGCTAACCTTCCTGCCCTTACTGTAGCCTAGCCCGAGAGCTAGGGGAAAAAAACAGCTTGTGAATTCCTTTGCTGTAGCTCAAGTACTCTGCCTTCAGGCAAAGAAAAAAACTTCAGCTGCTCTCAGCTAAAAAAAAAAAAAAAAGAAAGTGTACTTTTTAAAAAAAACCTCCCTGTTTTTTAAGGAGCCAAAAGGAAAAATATGTCCTTTTAAAATCCTGAGGTCTGTGCTTCCCTTCAAAGCTTGTTACACCTTTGTTCCTTACCCACTTTCCAATCAAATATTTCATTTTTTTACATGTTCCACATTACTCTTACCAGCATCCCTCTTAAGATTCCTTGTAGAGGTTTAATGGTGGTCCCTCCCCCTCTGCTGCTGCCTGCCTTGGTCTCCATCCCCTAATGCAATGTCCTCCCTCAACAGCCCGTCTCTAATTGGTCCAGGTATTAGACCCCGTCTGGACCTCTCTCTACTCTCTCTGTCTCATGTAGTCTTGGATGTAAGGCTCCAGGATGGAATAGGTGGGCCGTGTTTATCATGTCCTGTGTCAGCAGCTCTGCAGCAGGTTAATGAACTTGAAGAATGCTCTGATTATCCCTGCACGCAGGTGTCTGCTTTTCATGCTGTACACGATTGGATTAATCAGGGGTGGGACCAGCAGGGAGTTGTATCCCAGGACAGTTTGAAGCAAGGGAGATGAGCCCTTTCCAAATCTATGTAACACCGCAAGGCTGATCTCTGCTGAATAGAACAGCAGGACAGCGCAGAGGTGGGAGACGCAGGTGTTCAGGGCCCTGAGGCACTCTGCATTGGACGCGATGTTCAGCACTGTTTTGAGGATCATCACATAAGAGAGAAAGATGAACAGCGAGTCCAGCCCCACCGTTAAGAGTGTAATAATCAAGCCGTAGATGCTGTTCACTGTGATATCTGAACAAGCCATCTTCATGACTTCCTGGTGCAGGCAGTAGGAATGGGAGAGGACATTAACTCGACAGTATCGGAACCTTTTCAGTAGAAATGGGAGTGGGAATATTACAGCCAAACTTCTTAGCACAAACACCAGTCCCATATTGGCTATTCTCGGCAGGGTTAAGATTGAAGAATATCTCAGTGGGTTACAGATTGCAATGAAGCGGTCAAAGGCCATCAACAAGAGCATGGAGGATTCAATTAATTGAAGCGAGTGGATGAAGAAGAGCTGGGCAAAACAGGCTTCGAAGCTGATCTCCCTAGATTTAAACAAGTATATGCCCAGAATCGTCGGCATGGTGGATATTGATATGCCAAGGTCTGTGATGGCCAACATGGAAAGGAAAATGTACATGGGATCATGGAGCTTTGAATCTGTTTTTATAACGAACAGAATGACTGAATTTCCTACTATCGAAATAACATACATTAAGCAGAAGGGGATAGAGATCCAGAAATGGACTTCTTCCTGGCCAGGTATCCCGGTGAGAAGGAAAACGGCAGAGTTGAATTTGGTGTCATTGACAGCTGACATAATATACTGGGCAGGTCCAAGAAATGTTTAACTTTCCTTCCTGAAAACAAAAAAGAACAGGAAACTAGATGATATTTAACAAGACATCTTTCCGCTCTCAGTGAAAGTCTAGAGACTCCCAGGAGCTCAAGGCAGATGAGCAAAAATATTGTCTTGGATTTACAACACCGAGAGAAAGATAGGCACTGCCAGACTGGATTAGACCTGTAGTCCATTTAGCCCAGTATCCAGTGACCAGTACCAGATGCTGCAGAGGAAGGTGGAAGAAGCCATTTAATAGGCATCTATGTGATAACCTGCTCCCAGGGAAATTTGCCTCCCCCTTGAGACCCAATAGTTAGACATATTTTGTGCTGTAAATCAGGAAGGTTTTGAGCCCTTCCAAGACTTTTTTTTTTTTAAATCTTCACTACTGTAATTAAATATTCTGGTAACCCATATATGTCTACAGTCCCTCTTTAAATACTGCTAAACTCTTGTCCACATTGATATCTTGTGGCTTGGAATTCCACAGCCTACTTGAACGCTGTTTGATTTTACAGTTGTGACCTTCACACAGACACCTTTTCTGGCCGTCCACTTCTCAGTGTGGCCCATTTTATCTTGACATGCATATAAACATATGGTGAGAGCATGGTGAAAGCTGTCATTGTATCTATCTGTCCTATACTGAAGCTATTTATAAACATATTTCAATGCCTCATTATCTAATGTATGTAATCTAATCTATCTATCTATCTATCATTTTCTCCACTCCTGAGAGTTCAAATTATGCCACTGCCTCTTTCCAGTACATGGGATTTTGAGAGACAATACCGGAGATACAAGCTGGGAAGAATCTCTTTCGGGCTACCGCCATGTTACATAACCTGTTTTACCAGGGCTGGGATTCTGTTCAGAGGTGGGGCAACTATTGCCGAGAAGCTCTTCAGATTGACAGACACAGACACCTCTGGGGAAGTCTGATGGCCTTCGGCCTGCCTGGGTCCCCGTCGGAGTTGGAGGCCTTGGGGTTAGAGATGTGTATAGACTGTTGGCTGAAAACTCTCTTATTCTCCCATGTTAGTCTCTTTTCCTGCTGTTTAGATTAAATAATATTTTGATTCAAGAAGGCTGACCGGTCACTTGTCTCACCACTTCTCACAGACTCCCAGAGAGAAGGACCACGGGTGCCATACCCTTTCGGACCTGCTCTACCCACAGTTGACACATAGGGTGCTGTAGCACAGTGTGGGAGGTTGGGAGGATCATGGGATTCCACGCTATGAGAGGGCAGGGTACAAGACCTGACATCTGAAAGTCAGAGACCAGAGAGGGGGCAGAGATGTAAGTAGCCCTGTAACTCTGAGGTGTATCTACAGGGAAGAAATTCTGGAGCACTCAGCCAGTCAGGAAACAGAAATATGACCTATCGGACCTGTTACCACACAGCAACACAGCTCTGAATTCCTGTCTTCACAATCAAGCCAGAGAACAAAACCTTAGAAAATTTATTTGCTGATTAAATTTCCAGAAGCAAATAAACCAGAGTCAGTTTGGGAACTAGTCACTGATATTCCGTGGGGTCTCCTATCGCTCAACCCCTGTCACAATCGGGCCAGAGCACACGGCACCTGTAGAAATGGGACCCCTTGAGAAATCCTGACTTGGAGCATCAGGGTATTAACACTCTGACCTCGCTTTGAATCTCAGATTTCTGTGTAGCTTGAATAACCGACCATTGACCCTGGGCAGATGTAGGGGAGGGGTTCCCAAGCTACCTAGTGCTGCCTTCCCTCCAACCCTGTCACTGAGTCACCCCGACAGCCCAGCTGAGTCCTCTGCCGCTGCACAGAACATTTGCAAATGGAAACAGTTTGCAGCCTTTCCGCTTCACTTCGCATTTCAAAGATAGTGAAAGCTGCCAACGTACCCAATTCCTGCTAGAAGGGGAGCTGCTGACACCAGAGATCTTCACCTTAAAGGACAAGGAGTCATCGGCGATGTTGCACAGGCAGTATCTGTTCAGACACGGAGCAGCCGTCTTTATGAAGCATGTTTTCACATTCCCTTGGGGGCCACTTGGCCATCAGGGAACCTCAGCTGCTTGGCTTCGTGTGCACCATCATGACCATTTAACCCCATCATGGCCAATGCAAATTTTAGGAGGCCAATAATCAGGGGATGTGTGGTGATGCTACCCAACTGGACCGCAGCACAAGCCCTGCTGCAGGCTTTATTCCTGGAATCCGGGCCTGTGATCAATGTTCATGTGGTTCTGATTAGTCACATGGCTACCTCGAGGGCGGCCGAGTGCTAACAGTCATGATGTCACAGCTTTGATCTTGCTGAAATGAAATAAAATAGAATAATATGATAATAATAATAGTAATAATAATAATAATATAGGACCAGATTTTTCTCGGCAGCCTCTTTTCTGCATTACAAACCCAAGGTACAGCCAGGGAAGGGAGATTCCAGAAGGTTCCATAAAAGGAAATTTCTCTTAGATTATTGCAGGAGGGGGATTCCCTTCCCTTCTCTCCAATGAATGAAAAGGGGGACCCAGGATCCAGTGATCCCCAAAATTATGCACAGATCTCAGTGAACCACTGGTAGTTAGCCCCCCCCTCACCATCTCTTGTCCTCCACAACTGCTGTAGAATCCTCTCCAGCTCCCTGCTAGCACAGATTCATCAGAGATGTGCTACCAGGGCCTGTCACAGTAGCCACTGCCCACAGGATGTGGTGAAGGAATGTTTTACAAGGTGGATGGGGAGGTACAGAGATGAGAAGGCTGGTTAGAGGATCTGATGTGCACAATACCTTAGCCATAGACTGGGCAGGAGACTTCTACCTTTCGATATACACAGTGAGGCCATACACTTAGTCAGTGGAACCTTAATTTATGTTGCAAGAGAGAGGAATATGAAAAGCCTCAAATTTCTCCTGGGGATCCAAAATGTCAGCTCTGTAAACAAAAGCTCTTGCCTATCTATCCTGTGTAACTTTAGCGCTCTCATGGCCAAGAGGGAGTCTGCTCTGCAGGCAACTCTGGCCAAGAGAAGGTGTGCACAGGAATGCAGCAGGAGAAAGACCTTCCATACCAGGGGCACCTGTTTCAACCCCCCCCCAAAGTGAACACCCACACCCACGGGAAAAGTACAGTGGATATAACAAGGGAAATACTTTTTTACAGAGGGATGAGAAAAACAAGAGGAAATATAGGGGGAGCAGTAAAACAGGGCTGCATCCAAACCAAGGCCCCACAGGCCCAATGGTAGCACAGTCTGGAAAATCAGACACAGAGCAACATGTCTACACACAGAGTTCAGGAGTCCTGAGCAAAGTTCCAGTCCAGGGGTGAGTCTTGGGTGCTCCTGGTCATCTTTGGCGCCAGTGAACTTTCCCCCAACAAGCCCCTCCGGTGCCCTCTTCTGCCGCTCTCTGCAAAGCTACACAGAGCGACCACCTCCCCACTTAACTATCTAGCAACTTCCCTCCTTGTCCCCAGTGCAGAGTCACAAGCCCCAGTTCTCACAGCCCCATGCAGCTCTGGGCAGCCATGATACTGGGTCCAGCTCCGGCCTGTCCTTCTCGGGCGATTCCTCCCTGGCACAGTGCTGCTCCTGGCTCCTGTCCTGGGGTGTCCCCGATCGGCCCTGTCCGTCTCAGGCCTTGGGCAGGTTCTCTGTTGCTTCACTTTTCCAGGGCCTGCAGCCTGCCTCTCCCTCTCCCTGGAGCTCCAGCGCTGCCCCCTGGAGTTTCCCTCCTTTTTTCTTACTCTCTCCCTCCCCCTTAGGAAAAAGCTCTCTAAAGGGGCCATGCTCTCTAAACCCCAAAGGGGTTATACTCTCCCCCCAAAAAGAAATAATCCTTGATGTCCCCATCAAGGTAGACAACTCTAAACCATGGATCCCCAGCAGGAGACCCAGGGCCCCCATTCATCAGATGCATTCCCATCATCTATCCCACAGGACCTCGAGGGGTGGAACAGGTTTCCCATGAGGCAGCTTGCCCCCCGTGGCACTCCAGGGATCTGTAGGTTACTGGGTTCCCCTAAACGATCATACGTCAGCACACACCTGGGCTTCCCTTCCCTAAAGGAAAGTCTAAGCTGGCTGTTGGGTATTGGCTGAGGTGATACCACTGAACACGGAGGCAAGATGATAGGTCCTTGAGGCCCAAATTTGAGTGCATCTGGGTTTAAAGTGGCAGTTTGGGGTACAGGGTTTTCTGCCTGCACTGAACCTTCCTCATCATGTTCTTGGGGGGTTTCCACAGCTTGGGACAGTGGGGCCTCGGGAGTGCTCAGTGTGGGTTCTTCCCCTTCACCATCTCTTTCTGTGACAACAAGAGGATCCATTAGGGTCAGGGCATTCCAAACTGGATGTTCACCAGACCCCATTTCATCCTCACTCTCCGAGGAGCTGGGTGTTTGCAAAGGACAGGTATATTTCCGTCGTTGGGACCGTGTCCAACTCGCAGGGCCGGGAGTCTCAGAATCTGTGGAAACATCCTCATGGGGAAACAGTACTTGTCCTACAGGTAACAGATGATTCCGGTGGAGAATTTTGGTGGGGCCGTGACTGCCCTCAGGACGTATGCGATACACTGGTTCATCCCCAAGTTTCCTCTCTATAGTGTATGGGTGTGACTCCCAACGATCTGCAATTTTGTGTTTTCCCTGTAGTCCGAGATTTCGGGCCAAAACTCGGTCACCAACCTGAATCTCCTGTTGCCTCACTCGCTGATCATATCGGGTTTTATTCTTTTGATTCTGGTGACCAGCTGCTTGTGTCGCTATCCGATATGCCTCCTTCAGTTGATCTCTTAAGCGAGTCACATACCCCAAGTATGTTTCTGGGAGTGCCCCATCTGAAGACACTCCAAAACAGAGATCAATCGGCAACCGGGCCTCTCGACCGAACATTAACATGTATGGTGTGAACCCAGTTGCATTGTGTCGAGTGCAGTTATACACATGTACTAAATGCTCCCCGTGAGGCTCCAGTATTTTTTCTTCTGAGGCTCCAGAGTTCCCAGCATGTTCAGTAGTGTGCGGTTGAATTGTTCTGGTAATGGATCCCCTTGGGGGTACAGGTGACTCTCCCGAGAATGAACGTAACCGCTTGTATGGAGCACTTTCATATACCGGCCTCAATGCATCTTTGAGAGTGTTTCCCAGCTCTTTGGCCCATCCCACCAGGCTGGGTGCTGCAGTGATTGGAGCCCCTCCTAATGCCAAAATTAATTCTTCTCTTGTCCGCTTCTCATCCACCATCAGAGCTTGCAATCTCTGTGCTAAAGAATCCACCTCAAGTGACACAGGCACACTAGGAGGGGACTGCTCTGCCCCAGAATTGTCCAGGGAATACCTTCTACTTGCTCCTCTTTGGGCACTTTATCAAGATCTGTTTCCTTGGAGTGAGTACATAGAGCTACCATGCGCTTCACTTTGCGGTTCTAAATACGGGTGCGGACCTTTACTCTCTCCAGTATTTCAGCTGCATCTAAGCTCTCCTCAATTTCATTTGGTTCTGTTGATAACACTAGGCCTAGTGAACCAAAGTTCTTCAATGTTTAACTCTAATCGACCTCGAAAGCTAGATGCATGGAATGTGTAAACAGCCAATTATCAGTTACAACCCCCGCCCCCATACCAGGTACCAAGCGATAATGATGAGGCTAGCATGTTTCTGGCTGAAGAGGTACTAAACCATGGGTAAACAGGATCAGGTAACAGTTTAGAGGAGTTACTAACAAGCTAGATTTATAGCCCTAGAATGATTTAATTGCCTAAATGTATAAACATGCCTTTGGTAGAGAGGGGAGGGGGAGGAAAGGGAGGGGTAGGGGGTAGAGGGTGGTAGAGAGGGGGAGAAGAGGGGGGGTTACTTGTAAAATGTATAAGAAGAGAGAAACTGTTTTTGCTAGTGTGCTTGGTCTGAGACTTGCCTGTCTCCTTGCACCATTTTGAGATCTCAAATAAACTTTGATTGCTTCTCCACCCTGGTATGTTTAATGGCGCGAAGCACACCGGGCAACGAACCCCGCTGTTGCTGTCCTCGGGCCTCTGTGCCGGCAACAGTCTCATCTCTTCTGGGAATCCCACCACCAGCACAGCTTTGGTTACTGGGATTCGTGCCCCTCGGCACAGGTCTTCTAATAATCCTCTCTCCATTTTTTTTTTAAACTGAGATGAAAGTCACTCAGGAGTTTCTTTGCTCTGTGAAGAAGAGCCCAGGGTGCACAAAGTAGGGGGGTGTGTGTGTGTGTGTACTGCAAAGTCCCCATACGGGCCACCAAGTGTAACTTTAGCGCCCTCGTGGCCAAGATGGAGTCTGATCTGCAGGCAGCTCTGGCCAAGAGAAGGCGTGCACAGGAATGCAGCAGGAGAAATCCCTTCCACCCCAGAGGCACCTATTCAAACCCCCCAGAGTGAACACCCACAGGAAAAATACAGTGGATATAACAAGGGAAATATTTATTTACAGAAGGATGAGAGGAGAAAAACAACAAGAGGAAATATAGGGGGAGAGGAAAACAGGGCTGCATCCAAACCAAGGCCCCACAGGCCCAGTGGTAGCACAGTCTGGAAGGGCAGACACTGAGCAACGTGTCTGCACACAGAGTTCAGGAGTCCTGAGCAAAGTTTCAGTCCAGGGGTGAGTCTTGGGTGCTCCTGGTTGTCTTCGGCGCCAGTGAACTTTCCCCCAACAAACCCCTCCGGTACCCTCTTCTGCCGCTCTCTGCAAAGCCACACAGAGCGAAAACCTCCCCACTTAACTATCTAGCAACCGCCCTCTTTGTCCCCAGTGCAGACTCACAAGCCCCAGTACTCACAGCCCCATGCAGCTCTGGGCAGCAGTGATACTGGGTCCAGCTCCGGTCTGTCCTTCTCAGGTAATTCCTCCCTGGCACAGTGCTCCTCCTGGCTCCTGTCCTGGGGTGTCCCCGATCGGCCCTGTCCTTCCCAGGCTTCAGGCAGGTTCCCTCTGCTTCACTTTTCCAGGGCCTGCAGCCTGCATCTCCCTCTCCCTGGAGCTCCAGCGCTGCCCCCAGGAGTTTCCCTCCTTTTTTCTTACTCTCTCCTTCCCCCTTAGGAAAAAGATTTAAAGGGCCATGCTCTCTAAACCCCAAAGGGGTTACACTTGCATTGGGATGGACTGCACCCTCAGCAAGCTTGCAGATGATACTAAGCTGTGGGGAGAAGTAGATGCATTGAAGTGTAGGGATAGGGTCCAGAGAGACCTAGACAAATTGGAGGATTGGGCTAAAAGAAACCTGATGAGGTTCAACAAGGACAAGTGCAGAGTCGTGCACTTAGGACGGAAAAATCCCATGCACTGTTACAGTCTGGGAACCCACTGGCTAAGCGACAATGGATGACCTGGGCCTTACAATGGACAAGAAGCTGGATATGAGTCAACAGTGTGCCCTTGTTGCCAAGAAGGTTAACAGCATATTGGGCTTCATTAGTAGGAGAATTGCCAGCAGATCAAGGTAAGTGATTAAACCCCTCTATTCATCAGTGGTAAGGCCACATCTGAATTATTGCATCCAGTTTTCGGCCCCTGGCTAGAGAAAGGATGTGGACAAATTGGAAAGAGTCCAGCGCAAGAAAAAGAAAATTATTAGTGGACTGGGGCACATCACTTATGAGGAGAGGCTGAGGGAATTGGGCTTATTTAGTTTGCAGAAGAGAAGAGTGAAGAGGGGGGGGATTTGATAGCAGCCTTCACCTATCTGAAGGGGGGTTCCAAAGAGGATGGAGCTCGGCTGTTCTCAGTGGTGGCAGATGACAGAACAAGGAGCAATGGTCTCAAGTTGCAGTGGGGGGTCTAGGTTGGATAATAGGAAACATTATTTCACAAGGAGGGTGGTGAAGCACTTTAAGGCCCAGCTGGACAAAGCCCTGGCTGGGATGATTTAGTTGGAGTTGGTCTTGCTTTGAGCAGGGGATTGGACTAGATGACCTCCTGAGGTCTCCTCCAACTCTTATCTACTATGATTCTATGATTCATTGAGGGGAAAGTGACCTCTCCTAACGAGTTTGCATTGTACAGATATGTATGCAGTGTAAGACAGTATAATTCTGGGATTATTCTGCAGCAAGGGAACAAGGCTGGGGAGCTGGTAAATTGGCTGTTGTCTCCTATTAGTGTATGAGTGGCTTAGGTAAAGCACTCAGGTAGCTCAGTTGGGTGTGTGGCACTACCTGGTGTCGTGTTGGCTGATAACAGGGTCTGGAGACTCTAGCTGTGTCACCCCCAGAGCAATGTAAAAGTGGCCAGCCAAGCAGGGCTCTGTTGGGCCAGGCACTGCTCTCCAATCCTTCACTCTCTGAAAGAACATCCTGATGCCTCCTCTTTCTGCCGAGCTGCAGGACAGACCCAGAACTCCCTCGTCAAAGAGTGCTGTGCTAATGACAGGTCTTATCACCAAGGGGTGTTGGGAAGAGTTCAGGTTCTCCAACCAGTGCCCCAATACAGAGGAATACAGAGCTGAAATCTCCATTAGGCACTTAGCTGTGGCCCCAATTATTGCATTGCCCGAGCGACTCGCAATCTCTAACATATTTATCAATACAACACCCTGTGCAGTAGGGCAGTGCTACCAACACCACTGGTCAGATCCAAAGACTAGAAGGTACCACTGTGATCTCCTAGTCTCATCGCCTGTATAGCACAGGCCAGAGACCTCCCCAACAATAAATACTAGGGCAGAGCTGTTAGAACAACATCCTACCTTTATTTAACAATTGTCAGTGATGGAGAATCTATTACGGCCCTTGGTAAATGATTTCAATGGTTAATTACCATCATTTTTAAAACAATAATAAGTTGATCATTCTCTGGGCTCTTCTCTGAACCCCTGTCAAATTTATCAACATCCTTCTTGAACTGTACATACCAGAACTGGACAACTGGACAGATGATCCAAGCAGTGGTTGCACCAGTGATAAATACAAAGAGAAAATGACCTCTCTACTCCTACTTGAGATTACTCTGGTTGTACATTCTGGGTTGCACTAGCTTTTTCCTCTGTAGCGCTGCATTGGGAGCTCAGATTCAGCCAATTCTGAACCCCAAGTCTTTTTCAAACTCACTGCTTCCCAGGATTGGGTCCCACATCCACTAAGGATGACCTGCGTCCCTTGTTCCTAGATGTGAATCTCTATATTGAGCCATATTAAAACATATATTGCTGAAGCACCAACTGAGTTGCCCGTGGTCACAGAAGAAGTCTGTGGAAGAGCCTGGAACTAAAGCCAGTTCCTCTGAGTCCCAGGCTAGCATGTTAACCACTGAACCATCCTTCCTCTCTCAGGCTAGTGACCGGGGGAGGGAGCAGGGGGCAGCTGGACTAGATGACCTTATGGCTCTGTCAGGCCTTAAATTCTATGACTCTATATTTATATATATTTTGAGACAATCCTTACCTTGGGTGCAACTTGAAGAAGTCACTACTTTGTATGCTGATAGGCACTAAACAATTATATATGCTGGCCAAGAAGAATCCGGATTGTCATGATTATGCTGGGATATATGGTCTCTTTACCCTCTATACCCAGTCCTTTCCTGTCTTGGGGGGAATCTCACAATTGTCCCACTCTTTGACCTGAGAGCAACACCTCATCTATTCTAAATGATTATCACCAAGAAAGTCCAGTTGGACATCTCACTCTCTTCCCTTCAAGTGCTTGTTTCCAGGGCTAGACAGTCACCACCAGCCTCCTTAAAACTAGTAGGTTTATTGGCAAAACAGCACAAAGCATTAGGGAAAATTCTTTTAAAATAACAGGCAGCTGTCACATATCTATACTTCTCTATCTCACTGTAATGGGGGGTTACCCCGTTCCTGCCTGAGGGGTTTAAAACAGCCTTGGAAGAGGGCTGGGGCAAAGGGAAAAGCTACTGGGCTGATTGGGGAAGTAGCCACAGCTGGGCCATGCCCCAGTCAGGCCCCAGCTGGCCTGTATAAGAAGGATGGGAGCCAAGAGCTCAGTAGTCTCTCTCTGCCTTCAGAGGGAGAAGGGCCTGGCTGCAGCAAGCTAGAGACAGAGTACCTGAGTGGAGCAGGGCTGGGGACAGGCTGGGGAGCTGGGGAGCTCCAGCCTGGATAGCCCCAGGCTGTGGACTAGTAGGAGACCAAGGGGTACTGGGGGTTGCAGAGGGCAGCCCATGGGTAGGCCAAGGTAGCAGGTCCAAACCCAACCTTGCCTGTGATGAGCGGCCTATACTGCAGTCTGCCCCAGGGAGCGGGGGCTAGTTGGTGATGGGCCGTGGCCTTATTCTGAGTTGAGGTAGGGATAGTGTGTGGGGGTTCCCCAGGGAGGGGAGACCCTAGTACTGAGGGGTACTGCCAGGGGGCAGCACCCCAGATACAAGGGCACTGGGGTCTGTGAGGGACCCGGGGGCCAGAGGACAGGCAAATCATCGGCCTGCAGGGTGCGCTCCAGGACTCTGGAAGAGCTAATTCCTGAGACGACCAGCAGGAGGCACCGCAGGGGTGAGTCTGCTCCTCTACACTCACGTATCACTACAAGCTAAGTTAGACAGGCTTCACTGTAGAGATAGAAGAACAGAACTGGCCCAACTTACATTCTTTTGGGAAGCTAAGGAGCTCTTGAGACCCAGCCTAGATTCCCTGCGTATCTGAGAGCACCTTCCCATCTTTTTTCCCTTTTCTTTTGGAATCAGACTTTGCTGAAACCTGTGTGATCCTGGAACCAGTCACTATAGTGCTCAGCTGTGTCCATGCTAAAGGGCCAAGGTGTGAAGCTGACCTTTGCCAGACTTCTTTCTCCCAGCGAGACCTCTAAGATAAGGCCCCTGTGTCTGTAATTCCCTTTGTTTGGCAGTTAGATCCATTCTGCCTCAATGGATCTCAAACACGGGTCCAGTGGCTGTGCTGAGCCACTCGGTATCCCCATAACGGTCTAAAACTCCTCTCATAAATCCAATTCTTACCCTTCACTGTCACCTCCAAGCACGCCAACATCTGCTGCAGACATCAAAGTGCTGGAGTCATGGGGTTTTCCAGAAGCAGCTGTCACAGGGGCTGTGGTAAGAAACCTTTTATAAACAAAAGTCAGAGGTGTTGCTCTGTTTAACCCCTCACATAGCCCCGATCTTATGGTGTTAGAGCACATTGTATGTATTTATCCTCCTGTCTCCAAAAGGGCATGGAAGGGCTATTATCCACCTGTGCAGAGGCTCAGAGACAGCCAATGGGTTGCCCATGATCACACATGACAAAGGAATAAAACCCAGCTCTCTTCAGTCACAGATCAGTGCCCAGACCTCATGGCCAGATTTCCAGCCATCGTAGTGGTGAGAAGTACGGCTGGATTCTCTGCTGCACCAGCAGAGCTCCCGCCTTCGCTGCAGAGAGCAGGGATGGCATGGAGGCTGTTACAGGGGTTTGATTCATTGGCCTGTTCTAACCCTGCCTCAGTGGGGTTCAGAGCAGCCTAGGGGCTTAGCTAAACTCCGCCCAGTGGTAACGGCTTTCAAGAGTTCTGACTAAGTCCCTGCAGATGGGGAACACCCCAGGGTGCCCATTTGTGGCCTGAGGTAGCCCTGAAAACACCCTGCCCTTCCCTCTAAGGTCCTTGCAATGACTTACTCTCAGCCTGGAGTACATAAAACAAAAGCCCCCTGTATGGGTTTGCATTAATTCAGCCTTCTCTAAAACACAAGGTTTCCTACCCTCTGGCCCCATCCTCCATCTTTACTCAGCCCCTCACCAAACTCCTTTTTGGGGTGAGCATTGGTTCAGGCTTGCCGCAACCCCTGCTGCTTTTCAACGGAGGCCTTGCCCCCATCTCATCTTTTCCCACTAGGGCCTTCCTCCTCCTCTTCCACTTCCCCTGAGGCTCCACTCCTCCCTCTTCCTAGCCTGGGCACCAGCCGGGCCATGGAAAGAGCTACCCCAGGAGCCCAGGCTGCTGTGGGGAGCCCCAGACTCCCCACCTTCCCTGGGGTGCGTCCTGGGAGGCAGGGACACAGGCTGGCGGCCTCCCTTGGGCCCCCCAGGCCTCTGTCCAGGGCAGGCGGAGGATCTGGCGCTCCTCACAGTGGCTCTAGCTCAGCGGGAACTTTTTACAATGGCCCGGCTTTAGATTCTGGCCTGGAGACGGGGTGGAGCCTTTGGGCAAGAGGAGGAGCAGAGGGTGGGGCCTCGCGGGGGAAGAAGAGGGGCAGAGGCAGCATCACAGAGGGGGTGGGAGTCCTGCCTCTGTCCCTCTTTTGATTTTGAAAAGGTGGTCACCCTACAGTGAATGGGCTGGGCTGGGATAGGAGCTAGCTGGGCCTCTGTTGGGGAGCTGAGGCCTGTTTCCATCCTTCTTCATTGTTGGGTCAGCACAAATGAAGGGGAGGAGGAGTGAACCTGGGCCTGAGTCACTTGCTAGGACACCTGTGTGTCAGACCCTCACACACACGACACTCTGCTCTGTCACGGTGGGGAGTGGGCTCAGAGATGTGCTGTGTGCAGAGCCATGAAAGGGGTAAGGAGGTTGCCTGATTGGCTTCTCCTGAGGCTCCTGCATTAATCATGTGTCTGACATGACTCAGTCACAAGCACCTGGCTGAGGGCGTAGGGGAAGGGTGGGTGTCTGTGCCCCTTGAATAGCCAATGTTCCCAGCTGATGCAGACCCCATGGACTATGCAGCACACAGAGCACTCAGAAAGGACCAGGACTGTGACAGCAGAACAGCTCTGCACTT
This sequence comes from Malaclemys terrapin pileata, assembly GCF_027887155.1. Classification (NCBI taxonomy): domain Eukaryota; kingdom Metazoa; phylum Chordata; order Testudines; family Emydidae; genus Malaclemys; species Malaclemys terrapin. The sequence continues at coordinate 348,644,759 of NC_071505.1, read as the reverse complement.
TTTTTCATGGCCCGTGAATGTTTAACCACAGATGGGACAGTGACAGGCCAGGTGTAATGGGAAACAACATCCACCTCCCTTCTCTTTACTGACTGTATCGACAGGAATTCTGAGGTTGGAGCAGGCATGCATACAGTTCTTTGTGAGCCAACATCCAACCAGTCACCTGGCTCTCAGCGAACAAATTCACTTTGTAAATGCTGCTGCCTGCCTTGGTCTTCTTCCCCCTCCCGTGCACTGTCCTTCCTCACCAGCCCCTCCCCTATTGCTCCAGGCCTTAGACCCCTTTTGAACATGTCTCTACATAATGGAGATCAGTAGTGCATGTTGTCTCGGATTTAAGGGTCCATGATGAAATAGACGGCCAGTATTTTTCGTCTCCCATGTCATCAATGCTGGAGCAGGATGATGAACTGACCCTTCACTTGATGAACACCCTGATTATCCTCACACGAAGGTGTTTGCTTTTCACACTGTACACAAGGGGATTCATCAGGGGAGGGACAAGCAGGGAAATGTAGCCCAGGAGAATCTGAAGCAAGGGAGAAGAGCCATCCCCAAATCTGTGTAACAGAGACAGGCCAATCATTGGTGTGTAGAAGAGGAGGACGGCGCAGAGGTGGGAGACACAGGTGTTCAGGGCCCTGAGGCACTCCGCCTGGGATGTGATGCTCAGCACTGTTTTGAGGATCATCACATAAGAGAGAAAGATGAGCAGCGAGTCCAGACCCTCCGTCAAGAGAGCAACAGACAAGCCATAGATGTTGTTTACTCTGATATCAGAACAAGCCATCTTCATGACGTCCTGGTTTATGCAGTAGCAATGGGAAAGGACATTGGATCGACAATATCGGAACCGTTGAAGGAGAATAGGGAGTGGGAGCATTACAGCCACCCCTCTCAGCACACACACCAGTCCCATCTTGCCTATTCTTGGCAGAGTTAAGATGGAAGCATATCTCAGTGGGTCACGGATTGCGATAAAGCGGTCAAAGGCCATCAACAAAAGCACAGAGGATTCAGTGCATTCAAACAAGTGGATGAAGAACAGCTGAGCAAAACAGGCATCAAGGCTGATCTCTCTAAATTTAAACAAGAATATACCCAGTGTCGTCGGCATGGTGGATATCGATAAGCCAAGGTCTGTGATGGCCAACATGGAAAGGAAAATGTACATGGGCTCATGGAGGCTTGGATCTGTTTTTATAATGAACAGAATGACTGAATTTCCTACTATTGAAATAACATACATTAAGCAGAAAGGAATAGGGATCCAGAGATGGACGTCTTCCTGCCCAGGTATCCCGGTGAGAAGGAACACTGCAGAGCTGAATTTGGTGTCATTGACAGTTGACATAATGTCCTGGGGAGGTCCGAGGAGTCCTGAACTTTCCTTCCTAAAAGGAAAAAGGACAGGAGACTGGATGACGTTTAGCAAGACATCTTTCTATTCTCAGTGCAAGTCTAGAGACTCCCAGCAAAAACATAATCTTGGATTTACACAACAAATAGGAAAATAGGCATTGCCAGAGTGGATCAGACCCATAGCCCATTTAGACTAGTATCCAGTGGCCAGTTCCAGATGCTTCAGAGGAAGTGGAAGATGCCCTGCAATAGGAAGCTTTGAAATAACCTCAAACCACTAATTAGACAAATTTTGCAGTTCAAATCAGGAAGGTTTAGAGCGCATCGAAGAGTTTTTGAAACAATCCTCACTGCTGTAAATAGATTTCTGGTTAGCCATATAAACATCCTGTCCCTCTTTGAATCCTGCTAAACTCTTGGCCCCATTGATGTCTTGTTGCTGGGAGTTTCGCAACCTACTTGAGCGCTGTGTGATTTTACAATTGTGACTTTCCCACAGACACCCTTTCTGGCCCTCCACTTCTGAGTGTGGCCCATTGTATTATGAGATGTGCGTAAACACATGGCAAGTGCATGGGAAAAAACTGTAATTGTATTTATCTGTCCTGCACTGAAGCTATTTATAAACGTGTTCCATTGTCTCTTGTATATACTTTTTAAATTTCTCTACTCCTGAGAGTCCAAATTACGCCACTGCCTCTTTGCAGTATATGAGATACCTTCTTAGGCAGGTTTCAGAGTAGCAGCCGTGTTAGTCTGTATCCGCAAAAAGAACAGGAGTACTTGTGGCACCTTAGAGACTAACAAATTTGTTAGTCTCTAAGGTGCCACAAGTACTCCTGTTCTTCTTAGGCACAAGTTCTTAATTCAATAACATTGCCTTGAATGTCATCACCACAAATTTATATGTATAAATTCAATCAGAACAGGACTCCTTTAACTTTCCCTTACCAACTGCTCCTGGTGATACACTCTGACCCCCCAAAATCCCTCCAAGAGGAGCTGAAGTGCTTTGCCTGGCCTATGTTGACTCAATCGAGAGAGGTCAATCATCCTATAGCCTTCTTTTCAACCTCTCAGGACCTGCATCCTCTCCCCATGCAATGATCTGTAGGTATTTGGCAAGTTACAAGCTAACACAGATAGTTACTTCAGTTATGAGGATGTGAGGATAACGATACATATGGGTGAATAGTGAAAACACTAGGTTTGCACTATTTGTAAGTAAGTAACTTGAGCGTACAAGTTACCTCAGCCCTGCTCATGTAAGCGGTGATGGGTTCAAATTATATACAACCACTATTACACTCTCCTTTCCTGCACTTCAGCTCTACTTTCCTGAAACACAGACCAGTGGTTCTGTTCTCTCAGGAGTTTTTGGAAAGTCTTGCACATTTATTGCAGGGGGATTGTGTTCGTAACCCTAAATGTAAGTTTTAGAAACAGCTACTTCTCAGTTACCACCAGGTGGCAGAATCATACAACTCTCCACTGAACAAAGAGTTAATAGCACAAAGCCATTGCAAACAGTATGTGGAGTACTTCTATAATACTTTCTAAAGTGAAAGCCATTAAGCAGTAAAGTTACCACTGCTCCTTCCTGTAGAGGTTACAACAACTCTCTTGCTGGCTTTTGATATACAGGCATGTCATGGAAGTTTGGTTTCTAATACTTGTATTACAATGAAAAGTTTTGTGGTAACAGGCATTGGGATCCGTATAGAAAATATTCATTCCCTGAGCTGTCAGTCTCTAGTACATAGTAACCCCAGCACTTGTTATTCAAGCAAGATGATGGTTTGCAGGAAGTGGATTTCAAAGTCAAATGCATGAGTATTCATGGAAATGCACTTCATTGCACACAGGCAAATAGTCTATTGCTCACTCTCTCTCTCTCTCTCTGACTGTCTGTATATTCTGTGCGGCCTCCTCTTGCTCAGCCCCTGGCAGGATCGGGCCCAGAGCACACGGTACCTCTAGAAATGGGAACCCTTGAGAAATCCTGACTCGGGGCATCGGGATTTTACACTCCGAGCTCACTTTTTATGTCAGAATTCTGTGTAGCTCGAATAACCCACCATGGAGCATGGGCAGCTGTAGTGAAGGGGTTCCCAAGCTACCTAGCGCTGTCTGCCCTCCAGCCCCTGTCACTGAGTCACCCCGACAGCCCAGCTGAATCTTCTGCTGTTGCACAGAACATCTGCCAAGGTAAACAGCTTGCAGCCTTTCCCCTTCACTTCACATTTTAAAGATACTGAAACCTTCCAACTTACCCAATTCCTGCTAGAAGGGGAGTCACTGACACCAGAGGTCTTCACCCTAAAGGACAAGAAGTCATCAGAGAGGTTGCATGGGCAACAGGCAGTATCTGTTCAGATAAGAGGTCAGCCGTCTATATGAAGCATGCCTGCACATTCCCTTGGGGGCCACTTGGCCATCAGGGAAACTCAGCTACTTGGCTTCGCGTGCACCAGCCCTAACCCCTGTCACAGCCAATGGCAAACTGCAGGAGGCCAAATCATAGGTGATGTCTGTTGATGCTACCCACCTGGACTGCATTGCCAGCCCTGCTAGAGAATCTATTACCGGAATACAGGCTTTTCATCACTGCTTCTATCGTTCTGATTTGTCATATGGATACCTTGGGGGTGGCTGAGTGGTAACAATGATGCTATCACAACTGTGCTCTTGCTGAAATGAAATAAAATAAGTTATAATGAAATAATAAAATAATAAGAATAAGAATATAGGACCAGATTTCTCCCGAGCAGCCCCCTTTCTTACACTGCAAAGCAGGGTGCAGGCCAGGGAAGGGAGATTCCACAAGGCTCCCTACATGGAAATATCTCTCGGATCATTCCTATAGGAAAGGTCCCTTCCTTGCTTCCTGAGGATGAAAACGGACCCAGGATCCAGGGATTCCCAAAGTTATGCCTCTTGTCAGAGTTCCCTCCCAACTCTGAACTCTGGGGTACAGATGTGGGTATCTGCACGAAAGACCCCTTAAGTTTCTTTCTACCAGCTTAGGTTAAAAACTTCCTCAAGGCACAACTCCTTTCCTTGTACTTGGGTGGTATTGCTGCCACCACCAAGTGATATAGACAAAAGGACCACTTGGAGTTCCTATTTCCCCAAAATATCCCAACAAGCCCTTCACCCCGTTTCCTGGGGAGGCTTCAGAATAATATAGCAACCAATTGCCTTTAATAAAAGTACAGACCAGACCCTTCATTTTTAGGACACTAAAATCAATCAGATTCTTAAAACAAGATCTTTATTATAAAGAAAAAAGTAAAAGAAGCACCTCTGTAAAATCAGAATGGAAGGTAACTTTACAGGGTAAATAAAAAGATGTTAAACACAGAGGATTCACCTCTAAGTATAGTTTCAAAGTTACAAAAAACAGGAATTAAACTCCCTTTTAGCATAGGGAACATTTTCAGAGTAACACAAAAGATGACCTAATGCATTTCCTTGCCTTTACTTACAATTTCAGTAATTTTACATGTATAATTTCAAAGTATCTTTTCAAGAGATGGTTTACCTGCTTGTCTCTCTCTGTCCGAGAGGGAACAAACAAAGAGAGCACAACCAAAACCTCCTCCCCATCCCAGATTTGAAAGTATCCTCTTTTCCCATTGGTCCTTCTGGTCAGGTGCCAACAAGGTTAATTGAACTCATTAACCCCTTATAGCTAAGTGATTCTGTACCTCTGGCCAAGAGAGATTTTATATTACTGCATACATAAAGGTTGTTACCCTTCCCTTTATATTTGACACACATACCAAATAACAGACAGTGCTGGACAGCCTGTTCCACACTGGCTGTGATTTCTTCCTGGAGCTCTAGGAGAAAACGGAGTTAATAAGACACATGCACCTTTAGATATACTATTGATTATATAAAAACTAACAATTTTCCGCACGTTTCAAGGACAATTTTAACAGTTGATTCTGGGAAACTTTTACGAGAGAGTGCATCAGCCACTTTGTTAGAAGCTCCTGAAATGTGTTTTATTTCAAAATCAAAATCTTGGAGAGCTAACCTCCACCAAAGAAGTTTTTTGTTATTTTTCTTGATGGTATGAAGCCACTTCAGCGCAGCATGGTCTGTTTGCAGGTGGAAACGCCATCCCCAAACGTATGGGTGTAGCTTTTCCAGAGCACACACAATGGCGTAACATTCCTCTTCAGTGATTGACCAGTCAGTTTCCCTCTCAGACAGTTTTTTTTTGCTGAGAAACATGACAGGATGGAATTCTTGATCCTGTCCTTCCTGCGTTAAAACTGCTCCCACACCACGCTCGGACGTATCTGTGGTTACTAGGAAGGGTTTTTCAAAGTCTGGGGCCCTTAGCACAGGGTCAGACTTGAGTGTTGCTTTAAGGTGGTGAAAGACCTTTTGACACTCATCAGTCCACTGAACTGCATTTGGCTGTTTCTTTTTGATCAGGTCTGTCAGTGGGGCGGTGATTTGGCTGTGGTGCAGTACAAATCACCTATAATATCCGGCCAAGCCTAAGAAGGATTGGACCTGTTTCTTCAACTTTGGGACAGGCCACTTTTGGATAGCATCCACTTGGGCCTGTAGGGGATTTATAGTTCCTTGACCCAACTGGTATCCATGATAAGTCACTCTGTTTAGGCCTATTTGACACATTTTAGCCTTAACAGTTAGTCCTACCTCCCTTATACACTTGAATTAGAAAATATGGCCACATCGTCAAGGTAGTCGACTGCAAATTCTCCCAATCCGACTAGGAGACTATCTACAAGTTTCTGGAAGGTGGTGGGTGCATTTTGCAGACCAAAAGGGAGCACATTACATCAATACAGCCCTTTGTGGGTGATGAAGTCTGACCTTTCGTTGGCAGATTTATCTAGTGGTACTTGCCAGTACCCCTTGGTTAAGTCTAAAGTAGAGATGAACTGGGCCCGTCACAGTTTCTCCAATGGCTCCTCTGTGCATGGTATTGGATAGTTGGCTGGGTGAGTCACGGCACGTTTATCATACCAGGATTTTTGCTCTTCCTGAGCATCTTTTTAGGTTTTCTCTAGCAAGGGCTAAAGAGTCTCAGAGGGTGTTTTGTAGGTTGCTTACAAAGTCTAGAATGTTAGTTCCTGGAGAAAGCATAAACCCCACCCATTGCTGCTTCATCAACTGTAATGGCCCCTTGACCTCGCGGCCATACACAAGTTCAAATGGTGAAAACCCTAAACTGGGATGTGGTACAGCCCTGTAGGTAAAGAGCAACTGCTGCAACACTAAGTCCCAATCATTGCAGTGCTCATTTACGAATTTATGTATCATGGCCCCAAAGTTCCATTAACATCTCCACCAGACCATTTGTTTGATGGTGGTAAGGGGTGGCAACCGCGTGGTTCAACCCATGAACTTTCCACAGGCTTGGTCCCTGCCAGGAAATTAGTTCCCAAATCTGTAAGGATGACGGAGGTCCAACCTATCCTGGCAAAAATGTCTGTTAATGCCTGGCACAGACTTTTAGCCTGGTGTTGCTTAAAGCTACTGCTTCAGGCCATCGGGTGGCAAAACAAAGTCAGTATGTACTGCTTTCATCTGGGTGTCTTTTTCTGGAAAGAACCCAGAATATCCACAGCTACTCGCTGAAATGGAACCTCAATTATGGGGAGTGGCTGGAGAGTGGCGTTGACCTGGTCTTGGGCTTTTCCCACTCTTGGTCACACCTGTTTTGCCCAGCTCTTCTTCATCCACACACTTTCGTTCATTGAATCCTCCGACCTTTTGTTGATGGCCTTTGACCGCTTTGTTGTGATCTGTGGCCCCCTGATATATGCTTCCATCTTAACCCTGCCGAGAATATCCAAGATGGGACTGGTGTGTGTGCTAAGGAGGGTGACCTTAATATTCCCACTCCCCTTTCTCCTGAAATGGTTCCGATACTGTTGAGCCAATGTCCTCTCTCATTCCAACTGCCTGCACCAAGTGGTCATGAACATGGCTTGTTTGGATATCACAATCAACAGGATCTATGGCTTGTTCATAATAATCTCCATGGTGGGGTTGGACTCACTGCTCATCCTCCTATCTTATGTGATGATCCTCTAAACAGTGCTGAGCATTGCGTCTCCTGTGGAGCACATCAGAGCCCTGAACACCTGTGTCTACAATGTTTGCACTGTCCTGCTCTTCTACACACCAATGATCGGCCTTTCTGTGTTACACAGATTTGGGAAGAACTCTCCTCCCTTGCTTCAGATTCTCCTCGGCTATGTCTACCTTCTGGTCCCAGCCCTCATGAACCCAACTGTGTACAGCATGAAAAGCAAACACCTTCATGCAAGGATAATCAGGATGTTCATCAAGTGAAGTGTCACTTTGTCACCCGACTCTAGCACTGTTGACATGGGAGATGAAAAACAGAGACCACCTCTTCCATCCTGGATGCTTACATCTGACATGACATGAACTATTGATTTTAACTCTGTAGAGAGAGTTTCAGAAGTGATCTAAGGCCTGGCGGAATAAGAGAGGAGATGGTGAGGGAAGACAGGGAATTGGTGGAACGAGACCAAGCCAGGCAGCAGCATTTACAGAGTGACTGTGTTTGTGGAGAACCAGGGGACTGGTGGAATGCTGGGCCATAAAGATCCATGTCAGTGGCTGCTTTGACCTCAGAATTCCTGTTGATACAGTCAATAAAGAGAAGGGATGTGGACATTGTTTTCCATTACACCTGGCCTGTCTCTGTCCGATCTCCAGTGCTAGGGCCATGAAAAAAGCTGTGGAGCTGTTCTGCAGTCGCAGACCTGGCCCTTCCTGAGCGCTCTGGGTGCTTCGTGTTCCAGGGGGCTGCACCAGCTGTGGACAGGGGCTATTATTTGGGCACAGACACCCACCTTCCCCTACGCCCTCAGCCAGGTGCTTGTGACTGAGTCGTGTCAGAGACATAATTAATGCAGGAGCCCCAAGAGAATCCATTGAGGCAGCCCCTCCCCCATTGATGGCTCTGTACACTGCACATCTACTGAGCCCATCCCCATCCAACTGTCATGCTCCCAAGGCAGAGCAGAGCTGGATGTGTGAATGAGGGACTGACACACAGGAGTCCTGGCAAGAGACGCAGGTTTCCTCCCTGGCCCCAGTTGCTCACAAAGTGGTGGAAACGGGCCTCAGCTCCCCCACAGAGGCACAGCTAGTTCCTAGCCCCACCCAGCCCATGCAGTGTAAGGTGACCATCTTTTCACAAGGCAGAAGCTAGTCAGAGGCAGGAGCCCCCACTGTGACCCACACTCCTGCTCCTCCTCTTCTCCTGAGGCTACTCCACACTCCCCCTCTTCTCCTGAGGCTCCTGCCACATCTTTTCTTCCCGTGGCTCTGCCCCCTGCTCATCCGCTTCCCCCAAGGCTCTGCTCACTGGCCTGGCTGGAAGCCAGAGCCCGACTATCATAAGAGCTGCACAGTGAGCCACAGTGAGGAGCCTCTGACCATCCACCTGTGCTGGTCATGAGGTTGGAGGGCCCAAGATCAGCCCCAATCCCATTTCCCTGCCTCCCAGGAGGCACCCCCCAGGAAGCACCCCCCTGAGGCTCCCCACAGTGGCCTGGGATTCCTGGGCAGCTCTTACAATCAGCCAGCCCCAACCTGGCTGGGCTGCGGAGCCTGTGGTCTGGGCACTGCTGTGCGACTGCTATGTGACACAAGAGGACTTGATTTGATTCCATTGGCTGTCTCTGGGCCTCTGTACAGGTGGATAATAGCCCTGCCCTGTCTCACAGAAGTGGCAGGAGGATAAATACAATGGACATGGGCTCCTCATCTTGATGATCTGTCTGGGTTAAAGCAGTCTGAGGCAAAGGTCAGCTTCACACCTTGACCCTGTAACATGGCCACAGCTGAGCACCACGGTGACTGGGCCCAGACTCACAGAGGTTTCAGCAAAGACTGTTTCCACAAGAAAGGGGCACACAGATGGGAAGATAGTCATAGATACACAGGGAGAATAGGCTCATTTCCAAGAGATCCTTGGCTTCCCAAAATAATGTAAGTTGTTCCAGTGCTGTTTCTCTATCTCCAGAGCAAAGCCTGTCTAACTTAGCTTGTAGTGATATGCAGATAGACGAGTGTAGACATGTGACAGCTGCTGTTTTTAAGTGTTTAATAGATATTGGGGTGTTGTTCCCAGCTCAAATGGAGGGACAATTGTGAGATTCCCCCAAGACAGGAAATTACATGGTTTAGAGGGTAAAGAGATCATATATCCCAGTTTTACTTGATGGCTAGAAGTGAGCTTTTGTTACTGCTAGCACAGCATGCAGAAGAATCGGAGAGGGCAGTGCAGAACAGGGAAGAAAATTGGCAGCATGTAACCTCCAGAAGAAGAAAGAGGAGAACCCATGTACCCCCAATGCACAAAGAGGCAAGACACTGTTTTCAGGCTCTCTGTACAGGTATTATATCGGAGAATGGAAGAGTCATCAGAGGGAAGAGAACAGAGGGAGACCCCATCAACCAGAAGGCATGGGTTATATTGTCCTAGAGATGGGGGTTCCATTTCCACCACTCCCAAGAGGAGGAGACAGGTGGTGGTGGTTGGGGACTCCCTCATAGGGAGGATGGAGTCACCCATCTGCCATTCGGAACAGGAAACAAGAGTAGTGTGATACTTTCCTGGAGGTAGAATTCAGGATGTGATGGAGTGTCTGCCAAGACTGATCAAGCCCTCAGAGTGCTACCCCTACCTACTTCTCCACATGGGCACCAATGATACAGTCAAAAATAACTTTGAGCAAGTCACTGCAGACTATGTGGCTCTAGGAAGCAGGATAAAAGAGTTTGAAGTGGAAAGTGGTGTTCTTGTCATTCCTTCCTGTTGAAAGAAAAGGGCCCGGTAGGGAACATTGTATTGTGGAAATAAATGTGTGGTTACGCTGCTGGTGTCAGAGAGAGGGCTTTGGATCCTTTGACCATGGGATGTTGTTCCAGGAAGAAGCATTGCAAGGAAGAGATGGGATTCTCCAACCAGAGAGAGGGAAGAACATCTTCACAGGCAGGCTGGCTAACCTAGTGAGGAGGGCTTTAAACTAGGTTCACATGGGGATGGAGACCTAAGCCCTGAGGTAAGTGGGATACTGAAAGGAAACACAAGGAGGAGGTTGCAACAGGGGAGGCCTCCTGATTCACACTAAGAATGTAGGGCAATCGGCTAGTTACCTTAGGTGCCTGTACATGAACACAAGAAGCCTGGGAAACAAGCAGGAAGAATTGGAAGTCCTGGCACAGTCAAGGAACTATGATGTGATTGGAAAAATTGAGAATTGGTCGGGTAACTCACATGACTGGAGCACTGTCATAGATGGGTATAAACTGTTCAGGAAGGACAGGCGGGGGAGAAAAGGTGGAGAAGTTGCACTGTACGTAAGAGAGCAGTATGATTGATTAGAGCTCCAGTCTGAAACTGGAGAAAAGCCTTTTGAAAGTCTTTGAGATAAGTTTAGAGGTGAGAGCAAAAAGGGTGATGTTGTGGTGAGCATCTGCTATATAGACCACCAGAAAAGGAGGATGAAGTAGACAAGGCTTTCTTCAGACAACAGAAGTTTCCAGATGACAGACCCTGGTTCTCATGGGGGAATTCCATCACTCTGACATCTGCTGGGAGAGCAATACAGCAGTGTACAGACAATCCAGGAAGTTTTTGGAGAGTGTTGGGGACAACTTCCTGGTGCAAGTGCTGGAGGAACCAACTAGGGCCCATGCTTCTCTTGACCTGCTGCTCACAAACAGGGAAGAATTGGTAGGGGAAGTAGAAGTAGGTGGCAACCAGGGTAGCAGTGACCATGAGATGGTCAAGTTCAAGATCCTGCAAAAGGAAGAAAAGAGAACAGCAGAATACTGACCCTGGACTTGAGAAAAGCAGATTTTGACTCCCTCAGGAAAATGATGGGCAGGATCTCATGGGTGGTTTATATGAGGGGGAAAGGAGTCCAAGGGAGCTGGCTGTATTTTAAAAAGTGTTAATGAGGGCGCAGGAATAAACCATCCTGATGTGCAGAAATAATAGCAAACATGGCAGGCAACCAGCTTGGCTTAACAGCAAAATCTTTGATGAGCTTAACCAAAAAAGGAAGTTTACAAGAAGTGGCAGTTTGGACAGATGACTAGGGAGGAGTTTAAAAATATTGCTCGAGCATGCAGGCGTGTAATCAGGAAGGCCAAAGCACAACTGGAGTTGCAGCTAGCAAAGGATGAGAAGGATAATAAGAAGGGTTCTACAGGTATGTTAGCAACAAGAAGAAGCTCAGGGAAAGTGTGGGCCCCTTACTGAATGGGAGAGGCAAGCTACTGACAGATGATGTGCAAAAGCTGAAGTACTCAATTCTTTTTTTGCCTCGGTCTTCACAGACAAAGTCAGCTCAAAGACTGCTGCACTGGGCAGCACAGTATATGGAGGAGGTGAGCAGCCCTCATGGTGAAAGAACAGGTTAAGGAGTATTTAGAAAAGCTGGACATGCACAAGTTCATGGGGCCAGATGCAATGCATCCAAGGATGCTGAGGCAGTTGGCTGATGTGATTACAGAGCCATTGGCCATTATTAAGACTGTTTATGTCAGGGAGGTGATGGAAGTCACGGAATCCCTAACTTCCAGAGATCTCCATGACATTCTTTGCTTCAGCCCCGGGGGCTGAAGGCCTGGAGCTGGCAACCAGCAGGGCCCGAATAGGCTTCCACTGACTGGCAAAACTTCCTCGTGAAGCTCCCTGTAAGGTTACACCAACAGGTGACAGCTTCCTAAGGACGGTCTCCTCAGGGTTCCAATGATGGATGACAGCCTTGCGCAGGGATGTGTGGAGGGTAATTAACCATTGGAACAATTTACCAAGGGCCGGGGTAGATTCTCCATCACTGAGAACTGTTAAATCAAGGCAGGATGTTGTTCTAACAGCTCTGCTCTAGGGGTTATTGTGGGGGAGGTCTCTGGCCTGTGCTAGACAGGGGGTCAGACTGGGTGATCACAGTGGTGCCTTCTGGCCTTGGGAACTGCCCAGTGGTGTTAGTAGCACGGGCCTGCCGCACGGGGTGTTGTTCTGATAAATATGTTACAGATTGCGAGGCGCTCGGATGCTGCAATAACTGGGGCCAGAGCTAAGTTCATTAGGGAGATGTGTGGAACTGTGTGGAGAACCTGAACTCTTCCCAACACCCCTTGGTGATGAGGCCTGTCATTAGCACAGCCGCCTTTGACGAGGGAGCTCTGGGCCCCTCCTGCAGCTCCGCAGTAAGAGGGGGAATACAAACGTGCTTTCAGAGACAGAAGGATCTGGAGAGAGTTGCCTGGCAAACACAGCCCTGCTGGGCTGCCCCTCAGTCTGATCCTGACCCCTACATGCACTCCATGAGCAGTGAGAGCTGCTCTAGTGCTCGAGATGGACCTCACACCCTGCATCCAAATTTCCATCATCACCAAGTTTTTAGGGAACCTAGATTGGGGAAGGAGTTGTGTGGGTCCAATAGAGAGCTAGCAGCAGGCATGTGGAGTTTGGCTTGGGTCACTCCCATGTCTATTGAGAATGTGCATGGCCTTGCTTACCCGGTGTGTGCATGTCTCATGCCTGACTAGGGGAAGAGAACCTCTGAGCTGTGCCTCAGGAACCCAGCGGCTCTCTGAGCCCGTCAGTCTTATGTCCGGCTGTCTGTAGTGTAACCCTGTTCCTTACAACACGGGGCTCTTCAGGCAAGTGCAGAGGGCAACAGCATCTCTGCAACTGTTGGACTGTGTGACCACTAACTAACCCTCAGTGCCTGCGTTTGTGGGTGCTCCACTTGAGATCCTGCCAGCTGTGCCAGCTCCTGGGATTTCATCAGCAGTCTCGCACTATTTCCCGTCTTTCTTAGAGCCCCAACTTCTGGAATCAAGACACTGCTTGGTAATCTCATCTTTCAGTTTTGACAGGCCTGGCTCGATTCTCTGCTGTCCCAGCAGAGCTCCCCCTTGCGCTGCAGAGAGCAGGGATGGCAAGGGGCCAATTACAGTGGTTTGATTCTCTGGACAGTTCTCTATCTGCCTCAGTGGAGTTTAGAGCAGCCTGGGGGCTGGGCTGACCTCCACCCATTGGTAATGGCTTCCAGGAGCACATATCACTCCAGCCAAGTCTGAATTCCCTGCGGTGCTGCTCTGCGCATACCTGAAGCTCATGGGTGGCACGAGCCTCTTCTTGGTGGGGAGGGGAACGAGAATGTCCTTAATCCCCCTCGCTATGAGGCCCTGCTCCTGCTCATCTTTCCCCAAGTCCCCACCACCTGCCCAGTGCAGCTGGAGCATCTGGGGTTCCCCATCGTGGCCCTTTCTCCCTGGGCGGCTCTTACCATGGCTTGGCTCTGGCTTCCGGCCTGTCTAGTGGATGGGATTTGGGGGAAAGAAGAGGGGGAAGGGTAGAATCACAGAGGGGCAGGGCTCCTGCCTGGGTCTTGCTTGTCCCTTTAGAATCGGGGTCCATCCTACACTGAATGGGCTGGGTGGGATAGGAGCTAGCCGTGCCTCTGTTGGGGAGCTGAGGCCTGTTTCCACCCCTTTGCATTGCTGGGGCAGTACCAACGGAGGGGACAGGGTGGGACTATGGGCCAGAGTCTCTTGCCAGGACTCCTGTGTGTCAGACCCTCCTTCACAGACACAGCTGTGCTCCACATCCGGGGCATTAGGTTAGATGGGGGTGCACTCCATAGGTGTGCTGAATGCAGAGCCATCAACCGACGTGGAGGGGGTGGGCTGCCTGAATGGCTTCTACTGGGGCTCCTGTGTTAATCATGTCTCTGACATGACTCAGTCACCAGCACTTTCCTAAGGACGTAGGGGAAGGATGCATGACTGTGCCCCATGAAAAGGCCCTGAACACAGCCCCCATGGATCACACAGCACCCAGAGCGCTCAGGAGGGGCCAGGGCTGTGACTGCAGAACAGCTCTGCAGCTTTTCTCATGGTCCCTGTATATTTAACGACAGACGGGACAGTGACAGCCCAGGTGTAATGGGAAACAACATCCACATCCCTTCTCTTTATTGGCTCTATTGAGAGGAATTCTAAAGTTGGAACAGCCACCAATGTGGCAATTTATGGGCTAACATCCCACCAGTCCCTTGGCTCCCAATGAACACAGTCTCTTTGAAAACGCTGCTGCCTGCCTTGGTCTCCTTCCGCTAGCGCACTGTCCTCCCTCACCAGCCCCTCTCCAATTGCTCCAGGTCTTAGACACCATCTGGACCTCTCTGTACAGAGTGGAGATCAGTAGCTCATGTAGTCTTGGATGTAAGGCTCCAGGATGGAAAAGGTGGGCTCTGTTCTTCATCTCCCTTGACAGCAGCGCTGAAGCTGGTTCATGAACTGATCCTGCACTTAACGAATGCCCTGATTATCCCCGCACGCAGGTGTCTGCATTTCATGCTGTACACGAGTGGATTAATCAGGGGTGGGACCAGCAGGGAGATGTAGCCCAGGACAGTTTGAAGCAAGGGAGATGACCCCTTTCCAAATCTGTGTATCACAGACAGGCCGATCATTGGTGTGTAGAAGAGCAGGACGGCACAGAGGTGGGAGACGCAGGTGTTCAGGGCTTTGAGGCACTCAGCATTGGATGCGATGCTCAGTGCTGTTTTGAGGATCATCACATAAGAGAGAAAGATGAGTAGCGAGTCCAATCCCACTGTTAAGAGTGTAATAAACAACCCGTAGATGCTGTTCACTGTGATATCTGAGCAAGCCATCTTCATGACCTCTTGATGCAGGCAGTAGGAATGGGAGAGGATGTTGGCTTGACAGTATCGAAATCTTTTCAGTAGAAACGGGAGTGGGACTATTACAGCCACATTTCTTAGCACAAATACCAGTCCCATATTGTCTATTGTCTGCAGGGTTAAGATGGAAGAATATCTCAGTGGGTTACAGATCGCGACGAAGCGGTCAAAGGCCATCAACAAGAGCATGGAGGATTCATTTAATTGAAGAGAGTGGATGAAGAACAGCTGGGCAAAACAGGCTTCGAAGTTGATCTCCCTGGAGTTAAACAAGTATATGCCCAGTATCGTCGGCATGGTGGATATCAATATGCCAAGGTCTGTGACGGCCAACATGGAAAGGAAAATGTACATGGGCTCATGGAGCTTTGAATCAGTTTTTATAATGAACAGAATGACTGAATTTCCTACTATTGAAATAACATAAATTAAGCAGAAGGGGATAGAGATCCAGAAATGGACTTCTTCCTGGCCAGGTATCCCAGTGAGAAGGAACACTGCAGAGTTGAATTTGGTGTCATTGACAGCTGACATAATATACTGGGCAGGTCCAAGGAATTTTTAACTTTCCTTCCTGAAAAGAAGAAAGGACAGGAGACTAGATGATATTTAACAAGATATTTTTCTGCTCTCAGTGCAAGTCTAGAGAGTCCCAGGAGTTCAAGGCAGATCAGCAAAAATATAATCTTGGATTTACAGCACCAAGAGAAAGATAGACACGGCCAGACTGGATCAGACCTTTAGTCCATATAGCCCACTATCCAGTGACCAGTACCAGATGCTGCAGGGGAAGGTGGAAGAAGCCATTCAATAGCATCTAGATGATAAACTGTTCCCAGGGAAAATTACCCTCCCCACTGAGACCCAATAGTTAGACATATTTTGTGCTGTAAATCAGGAAGGTTTTGAGCCACTCCAAGACTTTTTTAAAAAAAATCAAAAGTACTGTAATTAATTTCCTCCACTCCTGAGAGTTCAAATTATGCCACTGCCTCTTTGCAATACATGGGATTTTGAGAGACAATACCAGAGATACAAACTGGGAAGAACCTATTTTGGGCTACAGCCACGTTACGCAACTTGTTTTGCCAGGACTGGGATTCTGTTCAGAGATGGGGCAACTATTGCTGAGAAGCTCTTCAGATTGACAGACACAGACACCTCTGGGGAAGTCCGATGGCCTTCGGCCTGCCTGGGTCCCTGTCGGAGTTGAAGCCTTGGGGTCAGAGATGTGTATAGACTGTTGGCTGAAATCTCTCTTATTCTCCTATGTTAGTCTCTTTTCCTGCTGTTCAGATTAAATAATATTTTTGTTCAAGAAGTCTGACTGATCACTCGTGTCACCACTGCTCACAGACTCCCAGAGAGAAGGACCACGGGTGCCAAACTCCCTCGGACCTGCTCTACCAAGAGTTAACACACAGTGTGCTGTAGCACAGGGTGGGAGGTTGGGAGAATGGAGTGATTCCACCCCATGAGCGGGCAGGGTACAAGACCTAATGTCTGAAACTCGGAGACCAGAGGTGGGGCAGAGATGCAGGTAGCCCTGTAACTCTGATGGGTCTCTACAGGGAAGAAATTCTGGAGCCCTCAGCCAGTCAGGAAACAGAAATATGCCCCATAGGACCTGTTACTGCAGAGCAACAGAGCTCTGAATTCCTGCATTCACAATAGAACCAGAGAACAAAACCTTTGAAAATTTATTCACTGATTAAATTTCCAGAAGCAAATAAACCTGAGGCGATTTGGGAACTAGTCATTGTTATTCCATGGGGTCTCCTATCGCTCAGCCCCTGGCAGGATCGGGCCCAGAGCACACGACACCTCTAGAAATGGGACCCCTTGAGAAATCCTGACAAGGGGAATCGGGGTTTTAACACTCCAAGCTCACTTTGAATCTCAGATTTCTGTGTAGCTTGAATAACTGACCATTGACCCTGGGCATATGTAGGATTGGGGTTCCCAAGCTACAGTGCTGCCCTCCAACCCCATCACTGAGTCACCCCCACAGCCCAGCTGAGTCCTCTGCTGCTGCACAGTCCATTTGCAAATGGAAACAGCTTGCAGCCTTTACCCTTCACTTTGTATTTTAAATATAGTGAAACCTGCCAACGTACCCAATTCCTGCTAGAAGGGGAGCCGCTGACACCAGAGGTGTTCACCCTAAAGGACAAGGACTCATCGGCGATGTTGCACAGGTAGCAGGCAGTATCTGTTCAGACACGGAGCAGCTGTCTTTATGAAGCATGTCTGCACATTCCCTTGAGGGCCACTTGGCCATCAGGGAACCTCAGCTGCTTGGCTTCGTGTGCACCATCATGACCATTTAACCCCATCATGGCCAATGCAAATTTTAGGAGGCCAATTATCAGGGGATGTGTGGTGATCCTACCCAACTGGACTGCAGCACAAGCCCTGCTGCAGGCTCTGTTCCTGGAATCCGGGCCTGTCATCAATGTTCATGTGGTTCTGATTAGTCACATGGCTACCTCGAGGACGGCCGAATGCTAACGGTCATAATGTCACAGCTTTGATCTTGCTGAAATGAAATAAAATAGAAGAAAATAGAATAATAAATAATAGTAATAGTAATAATAATAATATAGGACCAGATTTTTCTTGGCAGACTCTTTTCTGCATTACAAACCCAGGGTACAGCCAGGGAAGGGAGATTCCAGAAGGCTCCCTACAAGGAAAGTTCTCTTAGATCATTCCAGGAGGGGGGTTCCCTTCCCTTCTCCCCAAGGAATGAAAAGGGGGCCCCAGGATCCAGTGATCCCCAAAGTTATGCACAGATCTCTGTGATCCACTGGTAGCTAGGCCCACACAGCATCTCTGTGCCTCCACAACTGCTCTAGGAACCTCTTGTCAGAGTTCCCACCCCACTCTGAACTCTGGGATACAGATGTGGGGATCTGCACAAAAGCCCCCCTAAGTTTCTTTCTACCAGCTTAGGTTAAAAACTTCCCCAAGGCACAACTCCTTTCCTTGTCCTTGGATGGTACTGCTGCCACCATCCAGTGATTTAGACAAAGATTCAAGAAAAGGACCTCTTGGAGTTCCTATTTCTCCAAAATATCCACCCAAGCCCCTTCACCCTCTTTCCTGGGGAGGCTTGAGAATAATATACCAGTCAATTGCCTTTAATAAAAGTACAGACCAGACCCTTTATTTTTAGGACACTAAAATCAATCAAGAAGAACTTTATTATAAAGGTAAAAGAAGTGCCTCTGTAAAATCAGGATGGAAGGTAACTCTACAGGGTAAATAAAAAGATTTAAAACACAGAGGATTTCCCTCTAGGCTTAGCTTCAAAGTTACAAAAAACAGGAATAAAACTCCCTCTTCGTATGGGGAAATTCAAAAGCTAAAACATTTCCTTGCCTTTCCTTTCAATTTCTGTAATTTTAGATGTATCATTTCAAGGTATCTTTTCAAGAGATGATTTACCTGGTTGGTCTCTCTCTGTTCGAGAGGGAACAAACAAAGTGAGCACAAATAAAACCTCCCCCCCTCCCCCAATTTGAAAGTATCCTCTTTTCGCATTGGTCCTTCTGGTCAGGTGCCAATAAAGTTATTTGAGCTTCTTAACCCCTTACAGGTAAAATGATTCTGTACCTCTGTCTGTACCTCTGGCCACAAGGGATTTTACGTTACTGTACACATAGAGGTTGTTACTCTTCATTTTATATTTATGACACCTCTCCGGGTCTGTTGTAGCAAAGATTCATTAGAGATGTTTTACCAGGGCCTGCAACAGTAACCACTGCCCACAGGATCCGCTTAAAGGGGCGTTGTACAGGGTGGAGGGGGCTGTACAGAGATGGGAAGGCTGGTTAGTGTAATTCATGGGCACAATAGCCCAGCCACGGACTGGTCGGGAGGTTTAGACCGTTCCATACCCAGAGTGCAGCCATAGACTCAGTCAGTGAAACATTTGTTTATAATACAAGGGAAAGAGAGATTTGAAACGTCCAATTTCTCTTGGGGATCCAAAATGTCAGCTCTGTAAACAAAGGCTGTTGCGTATCTATCCCGCATTGAGGGGAAAGTGACCTATATTAACGAATTTGCGCAGTGCAAGATGGTATAAGTCTGTGTTTATTCTCCAGAAAGGGTGTAAGGCTGAGGAACTGTGAAATTGGATGCTGTATTCTATTTGTCCTTGAGTGGCTTAGGTAAAGCACTCAGGTATCTCAGTTGGGATTGAAGTGCTACATGCTGTCATGCGGGGTGAGAACAGGGCCTGGAGAGTTTGACTGTGTTACCAGCTGAGCAGCGTGAGAGACGCCAGCCCAGCAGAAATGTTACGGGCCTCAGCAGTTCCACAAGCTGCTAGCTTGGGGATTGGGCAACAAAATAGCAGATAAAATTCAGTGTAGATAAATGCAAAGTAATGCACTTTGGAAAACATCATCCCAACTATACCTGTGAGATGATATTTCCAAAGTAGCTGTTACCACTCAAGAACGAGATCTTGGAGTCATTGTGGATAGTTCTCTGAAAACATCCACTCAATGTGCAGCAGCAGTCAATAAAAAAGCTAATAGAATGTTGGGAACCATGGGTAACAAATATAATCGGCGAGGACAGGCTGTGTCTCCCATGGGCTGCCAGTTGTGGGGTTTGTCCAGGGAAGTTTTTGCTTATTATTATGCATCCTGCATTTTCCAGTGTGGCTGAGGAAGCAGTATGTGGTATTCATCTACCTGGGTTCATCAGTAATCTCCCTGGAGTCCATGTAGATTACTGATGAATTCAGGAAGCTTAGTAACACAGACCACTGTGACAGATTGTCACCCCAGGAGTGTAGTCTGGGAGCCATGGAAACCGATGTGCCCCTTAACCCTCCAACTGGGCAGGCCAATCTTACACTGCTTTCTTGGTAACACAGCCAGCCTGTGCAATCTCTGTTATTACCCAACATGACAGCAGGTGGTGCCACACACCCAACTGAGCTGTCTGAGTGCTTTACCTAAGCCACTCAAAGACAGGCAGGAGATAACAGCCAATTTCCAAGCTCCCCAGCCTTGCACCTTTGCTGGAGTATAACCCAAAATTATACCATCTTCCACTGCAGAGGTGTCTGTACAGTGTAAGCGCATTAATTAAAGTCATTTTCTCCACTGATGTGGGAAAGATACGCAACAACATTTGTACACAGAGCTCAGATTTTTGCCAGACACGTTACTTAAGCCATGCTGGTAAATATAACGCATAAAACAAATTTATTAACTACAAAAAACATGGATTTTAAGTGATTAGAAGTGATAGCCTTGGACCATTATTTCCAGCAGGTCAGTCTTTCTTACTCAGGTGTTTGGAGGAGATCTCTTGTGTAGGGAGTGAGTCCAAGAAACGGTGTCACTCCCAACCTTATATAGTTTTTCCATAGGGCAGGGACATTTTGCTTCAAGACAAGTTCCCATCCTACAGTGTGGAAAAATAAACACAGCCGCAGACCGAGCCTAATAAATTATGTAGATAGGATACGAATTGTCAGTTTGTCACCCTGATTGATGATACAAGCAGTCCACAAAGTTTTCATACACAGGCTAGAAATCCCTTTAGCCTGGGACCAGCATTTTCCCCAGTTTACTCATTGTTCCTCAGGTTTTTCCAGGAGTTCTCTTGTGTGGAGAGTGAGGCCAAGAGAGGATGTCACTCCCTGCCTTATATTGTTTTTCCATATAAGAGGAACCCTTTGTTTCAAGCCAAGTTCCCAGCCCAGTGTGTGGAAAAATACAGGTACCAAAATGGAGTTCAGTGTCATGTCGTCTGGTCCTAATATACATAACTTCAGGTACAAAAATGATACATGCACACACATAGGATAATCATATCCAGCAAACCATAACTTTTCAAATGATTCGGGTTCTATAGGTTCCACATCGGAGTGTTGCTCTTTTAAGATTTCTGACAGCATGCTCCTCACCTCATCCCTCTCAGATTTTGGAAGGAATTTCAGATTCTTAAACCTTGGGCTGCATGCTGTAGCTATCTTTAGAAATCTCATATTGATGCCTTCTTTGCATTTTTTGAAATCGGCAGTGAAAGTGTTCTTAAAATGAACAAGATGTGCTGGGTCATCATCCAAGACTGCTAGAACATGAAATAAATGGCAGAATGCGTGTAAAACAGAGTAGGAGACATACAATTTTCCCCCAAGGAGTTCAGTCACAAATTTAATTAACACATTATTTTTTTCAGTAGTGTCATCAGCATAGAAGCATGTCCTTCGCAATGGTGGCTGCATAATGAAGGAGCATACAAATGTTTAGCGCATCTGGTATATAAATACCTTGCAATGCCGGCTACAAAAGTGCACTTTCTGGTGACATTGTAATTAAGAAGCAGGCAGAATTATCTCCTGAATAAATAAGGAACTTGAACAAGAACTGAGACTGAGTGAACTTATAGGCTCTGAAGTTTTATGTCGTTTTGGTTTTGAACGCAGTTATTTCACAAATAAAATCTACATTTGTAAGTTGCACTTTCACGACAAAGAGATTGTACTACAGTACTTGTATGAGGTGACTTGAAAAATATTATTTTTTTGTTTATCATTTTTACAGTGCAAATATTGGCAATCGAAAATAATACACACTTTGATTTCAATTACAACACAGAATACAATATATGTGAAAAAGTAGAAAAATATCCAAAATATTTACTAAATTTCATTTGCTGTTCTATTGTTTAACAGTACAATTAAAACTGCAATTAATCATGATTAATTTTTTATA
Organism: Malaclemys terrapin pileata; assembly: GCF_027887155.1. Taxonomy (NCBI): domain Eukaryota; kingdom Metazoa; phylum Chordata; order Testudines; family Emydidae; genus Malaclemys; species Malaclemys terrapin. The sequence continues at coordinate 348,622,882 of NC_071505.1, read as the reverse complement.
CCCAATTATTTTTTGAGTTAATCGCGTGTGTTGACTGTGATTAATCAACAGCCCTAGTTTTCTAGCTTTTCTGCAATTCACTTAAAAAAAAAACGTTTTAAAGAAAACTGAAAGCTGAGATTCTCCACGCAGTCTCTTGGTTCCAGATCTTGAGGCGTTAAGAGAGACAGGAAACACTGTGAGTCTCCCAATAAAATCCCAGGAGCTGGCGCTGCTGGCCGTATCTCAAGCGGTGCACCCACAAACAAAGGTACTGAGGGTTAGTTAGTGGATATTTCTGGTCACACAGTCCATCCGTGGCAGAGACGCTGTGCCCCTCTGCAGTGGGCTACAAAGCCTCCTGTTGTAAGAAAAGGGGTTATACCACAGATAGCCGGATATAGCAGTGACTGTCTTGGAGAATCACTGGTTCAAGGCACAGCTCAGAGGGTCTCTTCCTCTTGTTCAGACATGAGACATGTACATGCTGGATAAGCAAGGCCAAGCACATTCTTAATAGAAAGGGGTGTGACCCAAGCCCAGCTCCAATTGCCTGCTCCTAGCTCTCTATTGGGCTCAAACAACCCTCCTGCCTGCCCACAGATCTGGAAGGGACCTCCTGGTTTCCAGAGCCCAGGGCCCTGCTATCAAAAGTGACCCTGGCATATCACCCACTGCATAAATCTTTCTATCTCCATGTTCAAATGAGCTGGATTGTTTGCCCCCCACTGCTGCTGTTGGGAGGCTGTTCCAGAACCTCCCTCCTCTAATGGTCAGAAACCTCCTTCTCCTTCCCAGACTCACTTTGCTCCAGGCCAGTTTGTTCTTGTGCCAACACTGTCCTTTACATCTTCTCCCTCCTTGGTGTTTCCACCCCCACGCCCATGATGTCTTTATAGTGCAATCTGATCCCTGCTCAGCCTGGATTTTGTTAGACTAAACCAGCCAAGCTTTTTCAGTGTCCATATAAGACAGCCTCTCCATTTCCCTCACCATCCTAGGAGCCCTTCTCCACACTGTTCCAGTCTGAATTCATCTTTCTGGAATAGGAGTGACCAGAATTTTACATACTTTGCCACAGGAGGTCTCAACAGTGCCTTGTATAAGGATATTAATACCTTCCAGTCTCACCATACACATTCTGGGATCTCATTTGCCTTGTTCACAGCCACATCACATCGGTGGCTCACAGTCATCCTGGGAATGACTAATAGATCCAGGTCTTTCTCCTCCTCTGTTATTTCCAACTTACCCTTGGCATTATAAATAGGGGCTAGTGAGTAGATGCAGGGAAGATTGAAAGCTGACTTGATGACAGTGTACAAGCACTTTCACAGGGACAAAATACCAGCTACTAACGGGCTCTTTAATCTTGCAGGCAGATGTATAACTTGAATGAATGGCAGGAAACTGAAACAAGACAAAAAAAAAAAAATTGGAAATGAGGCACACATTTTTAATAGCAAGGGTGCTTAACCAGTGGAACAAACTCCCAAGGGAGGTGACGGATTCTCCTAATACCTCCAAACCAAGACTGGATGCCTTCCTGAAAGATACCCTTTAGATGAACAAAAGTTATGTGTTAGTCAAACTCAAGTCATTGGGCTCAATACGGGGGTAACTGGGTGAAATTATATACCTGTGCTATACAGGAGGTCCAACTAGATCAACAGTTCTCAAACATATTTCATCATGCACCCCGCCCCTTTGAGTCAGTAAGAGTTTACGCCCCTGCCACACAAATACATATACTGATATATGTGGGGCAGGGCTTCAAAAAAATCACTTTGGCTTTTTTGTTTTTCACTTGATTTTTGTTGTTGTTGCATGAATGAGCCAACGGTCCATTGGAATAAGAGCAAAAGCAAAACTGTGGTCCCTGCTTATAATAAAATGTCTTTGCACAGGGCCGGCTCCAGGCACCTGCCAACCAAGCAGGTGCTTGGGGCGGCACCTGGAGCGGGGCGGCAGTCCGGCCGCCCAGGGAGAGGGGGGACACAGCCAGGCTCGCCACCCTCCCACCGGCGCTCCGACGGGTCGGGCAGAGCGGGACCCCGGCCGGGCTCGCCGCCCTCCCCCCGGCACTCCAGTCGGTCAAGGAGAGCTGGGCGCCAGCCGGGCTCGCCGCCCTCCCCACGGCGCTCTGGCCGGTCGGGGAGAGCGGGGCCCCAGCTGGGCTCGCCGCCCTCCCCTGCTGCGCTCCCCGCCGGGGGGCTGGGGGCAGCGGGAGGCTTTTTTGCCTTGGGCGGCAAAAAAGCCAGAGCCGGCCCTGCTTTGCAAATGGATTCTTGTGTAGATGTCAATGACTTTGTATAATTCTATTCAAGCTTAACACAAATCCATCAAAGTGCATAGTGCTACCTAGAGTGAAATGAACAACGCTGTCTGAGAACCTGATCTGTCTGGAAGAATCAGCTGTGGGTAAAATTTGTACTGAAAGGTTTTTTTTCTAAAGTTTCTCTCACAAACACACACCCAAATACAATCTGCACCACCAGGGTGGCCCATCTCCCAGTTTGGACCTCTGGACTACATGATCTAATGGCTCCTCCGGGCGTTAAATTCTGTGACTCTATGAGTCATTGTCTTTAATGGATCATCATCTTGGATGCAACTTGAACAATTGCTACTCTGAATGCTCATATGCACTCAATGAGGATATATATAGCTCTTGCAAATGAAATGTAAAAAAATAATTCGGAAGGCCAAAATTGAATGTGAAGAACAGCTAGCCAAAGACTCAAAAAGTAATAGCAAATATTTTAAGTACATCAGGAGCAGGAAGCCTGCATTGGTGCAGTCTTGCCATAATCCCTGCTCATTTTCCCCAGATGCCCCACCCTCTGTCCCAACTCTTCCCACTAGGCCCTTCCCCCTACTCCTCCACTTCCCCTGAGTCTCTGCCCCCCAGCCAGGCCACCAGCCGGGCCATGGTAAGAGGTATCACAGGAATCCAGGCTGCTGTGGGGAGCCCCAGACTCTCCACCATCCCTGGTGTGCCCAGACTAGGAAGGCATCCAGTCTGTGAAAGAAACTTATTGAAACATCTCTGAGGGTGAGATTGTATCTGCATTCAGTTTTATTACTATATTAGGCATAGGCTTGAGGGGGTTATTTTATTTTACTTGGTAATTCACTTCGTTCTGTCTGCTACTACTTGGAACCACTTAAATCCTACTTTCTGTATTTAATAAAATCACTTTTTACTTATTAATTTACCCAGAGTATGTATTAATGCTTGGGGGTGGGGATAGCTGTGCATATCTCTCTATCAGTGTTATAGAGGGTGAACAATTTATGAGTTTACCCTGTATACGCTTTATACAAGGTAAAACGGATTTATTTGGGGTTTGAACCCCATTGGGAGTTGGGCATCTGAGTGTTAAAGACAGGAACACCTCTTAAGCTGCTTTAAGTTAAGTCTGCAGCTTTGGGGCACGTGGTCCAGACCCTGGGTCTGTGTTGGAGCAGACTGGCGTGTCTGGCTCAACAAGACAGGGTGCTGGAGTCCCAAGCCAGCAGGGAAAGCAAGGGCAGAAGTAGTCTTGGCACATCAATTCCCAGCCCCAAGGGGGTTTCTGTGATCCAACACATCACAGAACACCCTGATTATCCTCGCACGAAGGTGTTTGCTTTTCACGCTGTACACAATTGGGTTCATCAGGGGTGGGACGAGCATGTAGATATAGCCCAGGAGAATCTTAAGCAAGGGAGAAGAGTCCTCCCCCAATCTGTGTATCACAGACAGGCCGGTCATTGGCGTGTAGAAGAGCAGGACGGCGCAGAGGTGGGAGACGCAGGTGTTCAGGGCCCTGAGGCACTCTGCGTGGGACGTGATGCTCAGCACTGTTTTGAGGATCATCACATAAGAGAGGAAGATGAGCAGCGAGTCCAGTCCCACCGTCAAGAGTGAAAGAGACAAGCCATAGATGCTGTTTACTTTGATATCCGAACAAGCCAGCTTCATGACGTCCTGGTTTATGCAGTAGCAATGGGAGAGGACATTGGATCGACAGAATCGGAAACGTTGAAGGAGAAAAGGGAGTGGGAGTATCGCAGCCACTCCTCTTAGCGCAAATATCAGTCCCATTTTGCTTATTCTTGGCAGGGTTAAGATGGAAGCATATCTCAGTGGGTCACAGATCGCGACGAAGCGGTCAAAGGCCATCAACAAGAGCACAGAGGATTCAATGCATTTAAGCAAGTGGATGAAGAAGAGCTGGGCGAGACAGGCATCAAGGCTGATCTCTCTAGAGTTAAGCAAGAATATACCCAGGGTCGTTGGCATGGTGGATATCAATAAGGCAAGATCTGTGATGGCCAACATGGAAAGGAAAATGTACATGGGCTCATGGAGGCTTGGATTTGTTTTTATAATGAACAGAATGACTGAATTTCCTACTATCGAAATAACATACATTAAGCACAAGAGGATAGAGATCCAGAGATGGACGTCTTCCTGCCCAGGTATCCCAGTGAGAAGGAACACTGCAGAGTTGAAGTTGGTGTCATTGACAGCTGACATAATGTACTGGGCAGGTCCGAGGAATTCTGAACTTTCCTTCCTAAAAGGAAAAAGGACAAGAGACTAGATGATAATTAATGACACTTCTTTCTGCTCTGAGTGCAAGTCTAGACACTCCCAGGAGCTCAAGGAATATCAGCAAAAACATAGTCTTGGATTTACACAACAAATAGGAAAATAGGCATTGCCAGAGTGGATCAGACCCATAGTCCATTTAGACTAGTATTCAGTGGCCAGTTCCAGATGCTCCAGAGGAAGTGGAAGATGTCCTGCAATAGGGAGCTTTGAAATAACCTGCACCCACTAATTAGACAAATGTTGTGGTGCAAAACAGGAAGATGTAGAATTCATGAAAGAGTTTTTGTAACAATCCTCACCATTCTCATTGGATTTTCTGGCTATCTATATAAACATCCAGTCTCAATTTGAATGCTGCTAAACTCTTGGCCCCATTGATATCTTGTGGCTGGGAGTTCCGCAGTCTGCTTGAGCACTGTGTGATTTTACAATTGTGACTTTCCCACAGACGCTGTTTCTGCCCCTCCACTTCTGAGTGTGGCCCATTGTGTCATGAGATGTGTGTAAACACATGGCAAGTATATGGGGAAAATTGTAATTGTATTTATCTGTCCTGCACTGAAACTATTTATAAACATGTTTCATTGCCTCATTGTATATCTTTTTTTATTTTCTCCACTCCTGAGATTCCAAATTAAGTCACTGCCTCTTTGCAGTACATGAGATACATTCCTAGGCACAAGTTCTGAATTCAATAACATTGACTTGAACGGCATCACTCCAGATGTACATGTATAAATTCAATCAGAACAGGGCTTTGTTAACTGTCCCTTACCAAATGCTCCCGGTGATACGCTCTGACTACGAAAAATCCATCCAAGGGGAGCTTAAGTGCTTTGCCTGGCCTATGTAGACTGAATCCAGAGAATTCAGTCATCCTACAGCCTTCTCTTCATCCTCACAGGACCTGTATCCTCTCCCCATGCAATGATCTGTATATATTTGGCAAGTTACAAGCTAACACAGATAGTTACTTCAGTTGCGAGGATGTGGGGTTAGCATCACATATGGGTGAATAGTGAAAACATTAATATCCAGTTGAGTGTGCAAGTTACTTCAGCCATGCTTGTGTAAGCGGTGATGGGCGTAAATTACATACAACTACTATTTCACTCCCCTTTCCTGCACCTTAGCTCCACTCTTCTGAAACACAGAGCAGCGGTTCTGTTCTCTCATGTCTTTTTGGAAAGTCTTGCACAGGTATTGCAGAGGGATTGTGTTTCTGACCCTGAATGTAAGTGTTAGAAACAGCTACTGGTCAGTTACCACATGACGAAATCATACAACTGTTCACTGAACAAATGGTTTATAGCACAAACCCATTGCGAACAGTATGTGGAGCACTTCTGAAATACTTTCTAAAGCAAAAGCCATTAAGCAGTAAAGTTACCACTGCTCCTTCCTGTGGAGATTCCAACAACTCTGCTGCTGGCTTTTGATATACATGCATGTCACGAAAGTTTGGTTTCTAATATGTGTATTACAATGAAAAGTTTTGGCATAACATCTACACATCTGTACTTTCATACACATATGTCAACCCGTTCTTTCCCCTCTGATCTTCTCTCAGAGTTGATTTCTCAGGTTAGAGTGGGACTTAAAATGTAACGTCTGTCATCTGGATTTCCTCAGAACCTGAAAAGTTTGCAGCGTCTCAGCCCCCATTCAGTCGCTTGTCAGTAAACAAAAGCCTAGAAGCTGCTCTGTCCTTGCTTAATAGCTGACTGGTTCTCTGCAGGTTATTTTCTGTCAGTCTGTAGGCTGTATCAGGAGTAGTAACAGGCATTGGGATCAGGATATATATCTCACTCTCTAGTATATAGTAACTCCAGCACCTGTTATTCAGGCATGAGGAGGGTTTTCTGGAAGTGGATTTCATAGATTCATAGATTCTAGGACTGGAAGGGACCTCGAGAGGTCATCGAGTCCAGTCCCCTGCCCGCATGGCAGGACCAAATATTGTCTAGACCGTCCCAGATAGACATTTATCTAACCTACTCTTAAATATCTCCAGAGATGGAGATTCCACAAGCTCCCTAGGCAGTTTATTCCAGTGTTTAACCACCCTGACAGTTAGGAACGTTTTCCTAATGTCCAAACTAGACCTCCCTTGCTGCAGTTTAAACCCATTGCTTCTTGTTCTATCCTTAGAGGCTAAGGTGAATAAGTTTTCTCCCTCCTCCTTATGACACCCTTTTAGATACCAGAAAACTGCTATCATGTCCCCTCTCAGTCTTCTCTTTTCCAAACTAAACAAACCCAATTCTTTCAGCCTTCCTTCATAGGTCATGTTCTCAAGACCTTTAATCATTCTTGTTGCTCTTCTCTGGACCCTCTCCAATTTCTCCACATCTTTCTTGAAATGCGGTGCCCAGAACTGGACACAATACTCCAGCTGAGGCCTAACCAGCGCAGAGTAGAGCAGAAGAATGACTTCTCATGTCTTGCTCACAACACACCTGATAATGCATCCCAGAATCATGTTTGCTTTTTTTTGCAACAGCATCACACTATTGACTCATATTTAGCTTGTGGTCCACTATAACCCCTAGATCCCTTTCTCCGTACTCCTTCCTAGACAGTTTCTTCCTTTACTGTATGTGTGAAATTGATTGGTCCTTCCTAAGTGGAGCACTTTGCATTTGTCTTTGTTAACCTTGTTTACCTCAGACCATTTCTCCAATTTGTCCATATCATTTTGAATTATGACCCTGTCCTCCAAAGCAGTTGCAATCCCTCTCAGTTTGGTATCATCTGCAGACTTAATAAGCGTATTTTCTATGCCAATATCTAAGTCGTTGATGAAGATATTGAACAGAGCCGCTCCCAAAACAGACCCCTGCGGAACCCCACTTGTTATACCTTTCCAGCAGGATTGGGTATCATTAATAACTACTCTCTGAGTATGGTTATCCAGCCAGTTATGCACCCACCTTATAGTATGCCCCATCTAAATTGTATTTGCCTAGTTTATCGATAAGAATATCATGCGAGACCGTATCAAATGCCTTACGAAAGTCTAGGTATACCACATCCACAGCTTCACCCTTATCCACAAGACTCGTTATCGTATCAAAGAATGCATGAGTCAAGTACATGAGTATTCATGGAAATGGAACTTCATTTTGCACAGTAAAATAGTCTATTGCTCTCTCTCTCTCTCTCTCTCTCTGACTGTCTCTGTCCTGTATTCATAAAATCCGTAGCACCCAGGAACCGTATTGGGACAGACATGGAGCGGAGCTGCCATAAAGAATATGCATATTAAGGCCAGTTCTTGGGATGTTTGCTGTAGAACTATATCGATTTAACTAGTGATCTGTTTACATTATGGCTATATTTGGTGAAATGAGTATGGCTTATTCTTAGTTTAATAGGCTACTGGAAAACAAACAGGAAACAAAGCAACAGCTCAAGAAAAAACATCTCTCAATAAGCACTTCAGGGAGGTTGAGAGACCACAAAGGAGCAATAAACTGGGAATAGCCTACTTCCGGGCTCCAGACACATTGCACAGCATGTATTGCCAGCTCTGGGAGCCTGCCCAGATGTGGGGCAGCTGTTGCTGAGAGGCTGTTCAGACTGACAGGCACAGACACTGCTGGGGAAATATGAAGCCTCTCTGACTGCCTGTGCCCGTCAGAGTGGGAGAGCTTGGGGTCACAGACACATACTGACCGTTGCTGGAAAAACTTCTTATACCCCCATTTTATGCTTTATTCCTACTGTTCAGATTATTTTGAATTTTGGTTCATGGCAGGCTGGTCACTTGTCTCACCACTGCTCACAGTCCTCCCAAAGGGAAGAACCACTCTGACATGCTGGATAAGCACAGTTGGACCACAGTGTGCTATAGCGCAGGGCCCAGTCTGAGGGTGGGAGAATGGCGGGATTCCGCCCCATGAGAGGACAGGGTACAAGGCCTGATGTCTTTCACTCAGAGACCAGAGCGGTGGCAGAGATGCAGGTAGCCCTGTAACTCGGAGTGGCATCTACCATGCAGAATTGCTGGAGCCCTCAGCCAGTCAGGAAATAGAAATATGCCTTATCAGACCTGTTACCACAAAGCAACGCAGCTCTGAATTCCTGCCTTCACAAATGAGCCAGAGAATAAAACTTTTAAAAAAGCATTTGCTGATTAAATTTCCATGAGCAAATACAACTGAGGTGATTTTTGAACTAGTTACTGATATTCCCTGGCGTCTCCTCTTGCTTAGCCCCTGACAGGATCGGGCTCAGAGCAAATGGCACCTCTAGAAATGGGACCAATTGAGAAATCCTGACTTGGGACATCTGGGTTTTAACACTCCGAACTCACTTGGACAACCCACAGTGGAGCTTGAATAACCCACAGTGGAGCATTGGCAGATGTAGTGGAAGACTTCCCAAGCTACCTACTGTACAGTCCTGTACTGAAGCTATTTATACATGTGTTTCATTGCCGCATTGTATATACTTTTTAATTTTCTCCACTCCTGAGAGTCCACATTAAGCTACTGCCTCTTTGCAGTACACGAGATACATTCTTAGGCACAAGTTCTTTATTCAATGACATTGTATTGAAAGCCATCACTCCAGATTTACATGTATGCATTCAATCAGAACTGGGCTCTGTTACCTTTCCCTTACCAAATGCTCCCAGTGATACACTCTGACCCTCAAAAACAATTCAAAGAGAAGCTGAACTGCTTTGAATGGCCAATGTTGACTGAATCCAGACAGTTCAATCATTCGTTAATGATCTGGAGGGTGGCGTGGACTGCACCCTCATCAAGTTTGCAGATAACACTAAACTGGGAGGAGTGGTAGATACACTGGAGGGTAGGGATAGGATACAGAGGGACCTAGACAAATTAGAGGATTGGGCCAATAGAAACCTGATGAGGTTCAACAAGGACAAGTGCAGAGTCCTGCACTTAGGACGGAAGAATCCCACGCACTACTACAGACTAGGGACCGAATGGCTAGGAAGCAGTTCTGCAGAAAAGGACCTAGGGGTTACAGTGGACGAGAAACTGGATATGAGTCAACAGTGTGCTCTTGTTGCCAAGAAGGCAACATCATTTTGGACTGTATAAGTAGGGGCATTGCCAGCAGATCGAGGGATGTGATCATTCCCCTCTATTCGACATTGGTGAGGCCTCATCTTGAGTACTCTGTCTAGTTGGGGTGGGGGGCAGGGTACAAGGCCTGACATCTGGAACTCGGAGACCAGAGAGGGGGCAGAGTTGCCGGTAGCCTGGTAATCTGAGGGGTCTCTACAGGAAAGAAATTCTGGATCCCTCAGCCAGTCAGGAAACAGAAATATGCCCTATCAGACCTGTTACCACAGAGCAACACAGGCAGAGAATAAAACCTTTGAAATTTATTTGCTGATTAAATTTTCAGAAGCATATAAACCAGAGGGGATTTGGGAAGTAGTCACTGATATTCCATGGGGTCTCCTATCGCTCAGCCTCTGGCAGGATCGGGCCCAGAGCACACGGCATTTGTAGAAATGGGAGCCCTTGAGAAATCCTGACTCTGGGCATTGGGGTTTTAACACTCCGAGCTTGCTTTGAAGCTCAGATTTATGTGTAGCCTGAATAACCCAGCATGGACCCTGGGCAGATGTAGGGAAGTGTTTCCCAAGCTACCTAGTGCTGCCTGCCCTCCGACCAGGGCCGGCTCTAGGTTTTTTGCCTCCCCAAGCAAAAAAAAAATTGTCTGCCCCCCACCCCAGCTCTGGGCTCTCACCCCCACCAGTGCCCTCCCACACTCACACCCCCTGCAACCCCAGCCCTGGGCTCTCTCTCCCCCCCCCCCCGCACCGCTTGCCGCCCCAGGGCCCCCCCCACCAGTGCTGATTCTGCTTTCTCCCCCCTCACCTCCAGCCAGTCCGGCGCTGGCAGGGTCGGGGTAAGCAGCGAGGCTCATGGGCTGTGCGTTAGCCCAGGGTCCCTCCAGCCAGGGCTCCCACTTCCAGGACTGGCCAGGATCTGGGAAGGCAGAGCCTGGGGACCATCCCTGTAGGGGGCTGAGGAGCCGGGGCAAGGTAGCCCCAGAGGTAGCGGAGCCCCAGAGAGCTGGACACGGGCCCCGTATGGCAGCGCCCCGCCTTCTATGGCCCCGCTCCTACTGCTGCTGCTTCTGGCCGCCCTGCCGCAGTCCATGGGCGGCTCTGGCCACTTCGCCCAGCCCTGGCTGTGGCGCTGGGGGCGGCCGTCCTGCGTCACCTGCAAGTGGCTCCATGTGCCCTGCAGGGCGGCTCCCAGCCCGAGTGTCCCATGCTCGGAGCCTGGCCAGCCCAGCCATAAGGTGCAGGCGCTGCTCTCCCATGGCACGAACCGCAGCAGCCCAAGGGTGCCCCCCCACACACACACAACACGCTGATGCCACCAGCGCTGGCTCTAGGCTTTTGCTGCCCGAAGCAAAAAAAAAAAAAAAAAAAAAGATGGCTGGAATGCCACCCCTGAAAATGTGTCGCCCCAAGCACGTGCTTGGTTTGTTGGTGCCTAGAGCTGGCCCTGCCTCCAACCCCATCACTGAGTCACTCAGAAACCCCAGCTGAGTCCTCTGCTGCTGCACAGAATCTCTGCAAATGAAACAGCCTGCAGCCTTTCCCCTTCACATTGCATTATAAAGTGAAGCCTGCCAACGTACCCAATTCCTGCTAGAAGGGGAGCCACTGACACCACATGTCTTCACTGTAAAGGACAAGGAGTCAGAGGAGAGGTTGCACAGGCTGCAGGCAGTATCTGTTCAGACAGGGAGGCAACTGTCTTTATGAAGCATGTTTGCACATTCCCTTGGGGGCCACTTGGCCATCAGGGAACCTCAGCTGCTTGGCTTTGTGTGCGCCAGCTTTAACACTGTGCCAGCCAATGCAAACTTCAGAAGGCAAATTAACAGGGGATGTGTGTTGATTCTACCCAAGTGGACCACAGCACAAGCACTGCGGCAGGCTCTGTTCCTGGAATCCGGGCTTGTCATCAATGTTCGTGTGGTTCTGATGAGTCACAGGGCTACCTCAGAGGGGGACCAAATAATAATGATGATGCTCTTAGACTTTGATCTTGCTGAAATAAAATAAAATAGAATAATAACGATAGAAATAAAAATAATAATAGTATAGGGCCATATTTTTCTCGGCAGCCTCTTTTCTGCATTAACTAAAATAAATAAATAAATGGAGATATCCTATCTCCTAGAACTGGAAGGGACCCTGAAAGGTCATTGAGTCCAGCCCCCTGCCTTCATTAGCAGGACCAAGCATTGATTTTGCCCCAGATCCCTAAGTGTCCTCCCTCAAGGGCTGAACTCACAACACTGGGTTTAGCAGGCCATCCTCAAACCAGTGAGCTATCCACTCTAGGTACCAAAAGTGAAGGGAGATTCCACAGGGCTCCATACAAGGAAATTTCTCTTAGATCATTCCAGGAGGGGGTTCCCTTCCCTTCTCCCCGAGGAATGGAAAGGGGGACCCAGGATCCTGGGATCCCCAAAGTTATGCACAGATCTCTGTGATCCACTGGTAGCTAGTCCCACACACCATCTCTGGGCCTCCACAACTGCTGTAGAATCATCTCCTGCTCCCTGCTAGAACAGGTTCATCAGAGATGTGCTACCAGGGCTTGTCACAATAGGCACAGCCCACAGGATGTGGTGAAGGGATGTTTTATAAGGTGGATGGGGATGTACAGAGATGAGAAGGCTGGTTAGAGGATCTGATGTGCACCATACCTTAGCCATAGACTGGGCAGGAGGTTTCTACCTTTCCATATACACAGTGAATCCATAAACTCAATCAGTGCAACCTTAATTTATGTTCCAAAGAAGAGGAAGATGAAAAGTCTCCAATTTCTCTTGGGGATCCAAAATGTCAGCTCTGTAAACAAATGCTCTTGCCTATCTATCCTTCATTGGGATGGACTGCACCCTCAGCAAGCTTGCGGATGATACCAAGCTGTGGGGAGAGGTAGATACACTGAAGGGTAGGGATAGAGTCCAGAGTGACCTAGACAAATTGGAGGATTGGGCCAAAAGAAATCTGATGAGGTTCAACAAGGAGAAGTTCAGAGTCCTGCACTTAGGATGGAAGAATCCCATGCACCGCTACAGGCTGGGGACCCACTGGGTAAGCGACAGTTCTGCAGAAAAGGACTAGGACTTATTTTGGGGCAGAACTCTGGCCTGTGCTATACAGGAAGGGGGGGTCAGACTAGGTGATCACAGTGGTGTCTTCTGGTCTTGGGATCTGCCCAGTGGTGTTAGTAGTACTGCCCTGCCGCATGGGGTGTTGTACTGATAACTTACAGAGATTTCAGCTCTGTGTGCCTCATAAGGGTGATTTGGGGCACAGGGTGGAGAACCTGAACTCCTCCTAACACCCCTTGGTGATGAGGCCTGTCATTAGCACAGCCCCCTTTGACGAGGGAGTTCTGGGCCCCTCCTGCAGCTCAGCAGGAAGAGGGGGAATCAGGACGTGCTTTCAGAGAGAACATAAATAATAAAAAGTGATCTCTCTCCAGCCATCCATCTCCACCGTCAGACAAATAGAGGCTAGGGACACCATTCCTTACCCATCCTGGCTAATAGCCATTAATGGACTTAACCTCCATGAATTCATCCAGTTCTCTTTTAAACTCTGTTATAGTCCTAGTCTTCACAACCTCCTCAGGCAAGGCGTTCCACAGGTTGACTGTGCGCTGTGTGAAGAAGAACTTCCTTTTATTTGTTTTAAACTTTCTGCCTATTAATTTCATTTGATGGCCTGTAGTTCTTATATTATGGGAACAAGTAAATAACTTTTCCTTATTCACTTTCTCCACATCACTCATGATTTTATATACCTCTATTACATCCCCACTTAGTATCCTCTTTTCCAAGCCTCTTTAATCTCTCCTCATATGGGACCCATTCCAAACCCCTAATCATTTTAGTTGCCCTTCTCTGAAACTTTTCTAATGCCAGTATATCTTTTTTGAGATGAGGAGACCACATCTGTACACAATATTCAAGATGTGGACATACCGTAGATTTATATAAGGGCAATAAGATATTATCCGTCTTATTCTCTATCCCTTTTTGAATGATTCCTAACATCCTGTTTGCTTTTTTGAGCACCGCTGCACACTGCATGGACGTCTTCAGAGAACTATCCACGATGACTCTAAGATCTCTTTCCTGCTTAGTTGTAGCTGAATTAGCCCCCATCATATTGTATGTATATTTGGGGTTATTTTTTCTCCAATGTGCATTACTTTACATTTATCCACATTAAATTTCCTTTGCCATTTTGTTGTTTTAGCTGTTCTACTGCAGGACAGGCCCAACAAGGACAATAACAGAACACCACTGGCCATCACATACAGCCCCCAGCTAAAACCTCTCCAGCGCATTATCCACGATCTACAACCTATCCTGGAAAATGATCCCTCACTCTCACAGACCTTGGGAGGCAGGCCAGTCCTCGCTTACAGACAACCCCCCAACCTGAAGCAAATACTCACCAGCAACTACACACCACACCACAGAAACACCAACCCAGGAACCTATCCCTGTAGCAAACCTCGTTGCCTACTCTGTCCCCATATCTACTCTGGCAACAGCATCAGAGGACCCAACCACATCAGCCACACCATCAGGGGCTCATTCACCTGCACATCCACTAATGTCATATATGCCATCATGTGCCAGCAATGCCCCTTTGCCATGTACATTGGCCAAACCGGACAGTCCCTCCGCAAAAGAATAAATGGACACAAATCGGACATCAGGAATGGTAACATACATAAGCCAGTAAGTGAAAACTTCAATCTTCCTGGTCATTCTATTACAGATTTAAAAGTCACTATCATTGAACAAAAAAACTTCAGAAACAGACTTCAAAGAGAAACAGCAGAACTAAAATTCATTTGCAAATTCAACACCATTAATCTGGGCTTGAATAGGGACTGGGAGTGGCTGGCTCACTACGGAAGCAGCTTTTCCTCTCCTGGAATTGACACCTCCTCATCTATTATTGGGAGTGGACTACATCCACCCTGATTGAATTGGCCATGTCAACACTGGTTCTCCACTTGTGAAGTAACTCCCTGCTCTCCATGTGTCAGTATATAATGCCTGCATCTGTAACTTTCACTCTATGCATCCGAAGAAGTGAGGTTTTTACTCACGAAAGCTTATGCCCAAATAAATCTGTTAGTCTTTAAGGTGCCACTAGACTCCTTGTTGTTTTTGTAGACTGGGGGAGGAGTTGTGTGGGTCCAAAAGAGAGCTAGCAGCAGGCAAGTGGAGCTGGGCTTGGGTCACTCCCATGTCTATTAAGAATGTGCATGGCCTTGCTTACCTGGTGTGTGCATGTCTCATCTTTCCCCCGAGGCCCTGCCACCCGCCCAGGGCAGCTGGAGCATCTGGGGTTCCCCATCGTGGCCCTTTCTCCCTGGGAGGCTCTTACCATGGCTTGGCTCTGGCTTCCGGCCCGTCTAGTGGACGGGATTTGGGGGAAGATGAGGGGGAAGAGTGTGCTTACAGAGGGGACGGGGCTCCTGCCTGTATTCCACTTTTCCCTTTAGAAAGGGGGACCATCCTACACTGAATGGGCTGGGCTGGGATAGGAGCTAGCCGGGCCTCTGTTGGGGAGTTGAGGCCCGTTTTCACCCCTTTGCATTGCTGGGGCAGCACCAACGGAGGGGACAGGGTGGGAATATGGGCCAGAGTCTCTTGCCAGGACTCCTGTGTGTCAGACCCTCCTTCACAGACACAGCTGTGCTCCACATCCGGGGCATTACGGCTAGATGGGGGTGCACTCCATAGGTGTGCTGAATGCAGAGCCATCAACCGACGTGGAGGGGGTGGGCTGCCTGAATGGCTTCTACTGGGGCTCCTGTGTTAATCATGACTCTGACATGACTCAGTCACCAGCACTTTCCTAAGGACGTAGGGGAAGGATGCATGACTGTGCCCCATGAAAAGGCCCTGAACACAGCCCCCATGGATCACACAGCACCCAGAGCGCTCAGGAAGGGCCAGGACTGTGACTGCAGAACAGCTCTGCAGCTTTTCTCATGGCCTGGGGAT
Organism: Malaclemys terrapin pileata; assembly: GCF_027887155.1. Taxonomy (NCBI): domain Eukaryota; kingdom Metazoa; phylum Chordata; order Testudines; family Emydidae; genus Malaclemys; species Malaclemys terrapin. The sequence goes on along the minus strand of NC_071505.1, from coordinate 348,607,239 downwards.
GTTTAACCAGAGATGGGACAGTGACAGGCCAGGTGTAAGGGGAAACAATGTTCACATCCCTTCTCTTTATTGACTGTACAAGAGGAATTCTGAGGTCAGAACAACCACCAATGTGGCAATTTATGAGCCAACATCCCACCAGTCCTCTGGCTCCCAACAAACACAGTCACTCTGAAAATGCTTCTGCCTGTCTTGGTCTCCTTTCCCTAGTGCACTTTCCTCCCTCACCAGCCCGTTTCCAATTGCTCCAGGCATTAGACCCCGTCTGAACCTCTCTGTACAGAGTGGAGATCAATAACTCATGTAGTGTTGGAAGTAAGGCTCCAGGATGGAATAGGTGGGCTCTGTTCAATGTCTCCCTTGACAGCAGCGCTGCAGCTGGTTCATGAACTGACCCTTCACTTGACGAATGCCCTGATTATCCCCGCACGCAGATGTCTGCATTTCACGCTGTACACGAGTGGATTAATCAGGGGTGGGACCAGCAGGGAGATGTATCCCAGGACAATCTGAAGCAAGGGAGAAGAACCTTTCCCAAATCGGTGTAACACAGACAAGCCAATTTCTGGAGTGTAGAAGAGCAGGACGGCGCAGAGGTGGGAGACGCAGGTGTTCAGGGCCCTGAGGCACTCTGCCTGGGATGCAATGCTCAGCACTGTTTTGAGGATCATCACATAAGAGAGGAAGATGAGCAGCGAGTCCAGACCCACCGTTAAGAGTGTAATAGTCAAGCCGTAGATGCTGTTCACTCTGATATCTGAACAAGCCATCTTCATGACCTCTTGGTGCAGGCAGTACGAATGGGAGAGGACATTGTTTTGACAGTATTGGAACCGTTTCAATAGAAACGGGAGTGGGAATATTACAGCCACACCTCTTAGCACAAACACCAGTCCCATATTGGCTATTCTTGGCAGGGTTAAGATGGAGGCATATCTCAGTGGGTCACGGATTGCGATGAAGCGGTCAAAGGCCATCAACAAGAGCACGGAGGATTCAATGAATTGAAGCGAGTGTATGAAGAACAGCTGGGCAAAACAGGCTTCGAAGCTGATCTCCCTAGAGTTAAACAAGTATATGCCCAGTATCGTCGGCATGGTGGCTATCGATATTCCAAGGTCTGTGATGGCCAGCATGGAAAGGAAAATGTACATGGGTTCATGAAGCCTTGAATCTATTTTTATAATGAAGAGAATGACTGAATTTCCTACTATCGAAATTACATACATTAAGCAGAAGGGGATGGAGATCCAGAGATGGACGTCTTCCTGCCCAGGTATCCCAGTGAGAAAGAACACTGCAGAGCTGAATTTGGTGTCATTGACAGCTGACATAATGTACTGGGCAGGTCCAAGGAATTTTTTACTTTCCTTCCTGAAAAGAAAAAAGAATAGGAGACTAGGTTATATTTAACGAGACATCGTAGTTCTCTCGGTGCAAATCTAGAGACACCCAGGAGCTTAAGACAGAGAAGCAAAAATATAGTCTTGGATTTATAGAACCAAGAGAAAGACAGGTATTGCCAGACTGGATCAGACCTGCAGTCCATCTAGCCCAGTATCCAGTGATCAGTTCCAGATGCTGCAGAGGAAGGTGGAAGAAGCCCTGCAATAGGCAGCTATGAGATAACCTGCTTCCAGGGAAAATTCCCCTCCCGCTCGAGAGCCAATAGTTAGACATATTTTGTGCTGTAAATCAGGAAGGTATTAAGCCCTTCCAAGACTTTTTTTAAAAAAATCTTCACTACTGTAATTAAATATTCTGCAACCCATATATGCCTACAGTCCCTCTTTGAATCCTGCTAAGCTCTTGACCCCATTGGTCTCTTGTGGCTGTGAATTCCACAGCCTACTTGAGTTCTGTGTGATTTTACAGTTGAGACCTTCCCACAGACACTCCTTCTGGCCCTCCACTTCCGAGTGTTTCCCATTTTATCATGACAGCTGTGTAAACACATGGTGAGAGCAGGGTGAAAGCTGACATTGTATTCATCTGTCCTGCACTGAAGCTATTTGTAAACATATTTCAATGCCTCATTATATATATATACAATTGTCTGCACTCCTGAGTGTTCATATTATGCCACTGCCTATTTGCAGTACATGGGACCAATATTTGGGGCCAGGTTTTTAATTCAGTAACATTGACTTCAAAAATATCACTCCAGATTTACATGTGTAAATTCAATCAGAACCAATCTCTATTAACTTTCCCTTACCAGATGCTCCCAGTTGTACACTCTGACCCACAAAAACCCTTCCAAGAGAAGCTGAAGTGCTTTGAATGGCCAATGTTGACTGAATCCAGAGAGTTCAATCATCCTACAGGCTTCTTTTCATCCTCACAGGACCTACGTCCTCTTTCCATGCAGTAGCCTGTAGATATCTCGCAAGTTACAAGCGAAAACAGAGTTACTTCAGCTGGGCAGGGGAGGTGTTGCCATCACAAATGGGTATTCAAATTGGTGAATACTGCAAACACTGGTGTTGCACTAATATGCAGCTAAGTGTGCAAGTTACTTCAGCCATGCTCATGTAAGAGGTGATGGTCGTAAATGACTTACAACTACTATAACACTCCCCTTTCCTGCACCTCAGCTCTACTCTTTGCTGAAACATTGACCAGCGGCTCTGGTTTCTCAGGACTTTTTGGAAAGTCTTGCACAAGTCTTGTAGACGTATTGTGTGCATGACCCTCAATGTAAATGTTAGAGAATAGCACAAACCTATTGCAAACAGTTTGTAGAGTATTTCTGAAATACTTTCTAAAGCTAAAACCATTAATTAGTATACTTACTAATGTTCCTTCCTGTAGATATTCCAACAATCTGCTGTTAGCTTTTGATATATATGCATGTCATGAAAGTTTGGTCTGTAATATTTAAATTACAATGAAAAGTTTTGGCATAGCTTATACACATCTGTTCTCTAGCATACATGTCAACCCATTCTTTCTCCTCTGATCTTTCAGAGATTTCTCAGGTTACAGTGGGTCTTAAAATGTAGCATCTGCCATCTGGATTTCTTCAGAACCTGAAAAGATCGCAGTGTCTCAGCCCCAGTCAATCATTTGTCAGCAAACAAAAGTCTAGTAGCTCCTCTCTCCCTGTGTTTAAACCTGTCTGGTTCTCCTCAGGTTCTGTTCTGAAGGACTATAGTCTATAACTGGAGTCAAGTATCAGAGGGGTAGCTGTGTTAGTCTGAATCTATAAAAAGCAAAGAGGGTCCTGTGGCATCTTTGAGACTAACAGAAGTATTGGGAGCATAAGCTTTCGTGGGTAAGAACCTCACTTCTTCAGATGCAAGCCCTTCTTCTTGCATCTGAAGAAGTGAGGTTCTTACCCACGAAAGCTTATGCTCCCAATACTTCTGTTAGTCTCAAAGGTGCCACAGGACCCTCTGTTGCTTATAACTGGAGTGATGACAAGTATATAAAATATTCATTCCCTGAGCTCTCACTCTCTAGTACATACTAACGCCTGCACCTGTTATTCAGGTATGATGAGTGTTTGCATGAAGTAAGTGGATTTCAAAGTCAAATGCATGAGTATTCATGGAAATGGAACTTCATTTCCCACAGGAAAGTCATCTATTGCTCTCTCTCTCTCTCTCTCTGCCCATCTATGTCCTGTATGCATAAAATACGTAGCACCTGGGAGCGGCATTGGGTCAGACATGGAGCTGAGCTACCATAATTAATGTGTATGTTGAACCCAGTTCTTAGGATGTTTCCTGTAGAGCTATATTGCGTTAACTATTGGGATGTTTATGCTATGGCTATATTGGTTTAACCCAGTCTGGTTCTTCTTAGTTTAATCGCAGGCTGCTGGAAAACAAGCAGGAAGAGAAGCAACAGCTCAAGAAAAGCCATCGCTCAGTCAGCACTTCAGGGATTTTGAGAGACAACACCGGAGCTACAAGCTGAGAAGAACCTATTTCCAGGCTACAGCCACGTTACAGAAATTGTTTTGCCAGGGCTGGGAGTCTGTTCAGAGATGGGGCAACTATTTCTGAGAAGCTCTTCAGATTGGCAGACACAGACACCTCTGGGAAGTCTGACGGCCTTCGGCCTGCCTGGGTTCCTGTCAAAGTGGGAGATGTGTACAGACTGTTGGCTGAAAACTCTCTTATTCTCCCATGTTAGTCTTTTTTCCTGGTGTTCAGATTAAACAGTATTTTTGTTCAAGAAGTCTGACTGGTCACTCATCTCACCACTGCTCACAGACTCCCAGAGAGAAGTATCACAGGTGCCAAACCCTCTTGGACACATAGTGTGCTGTAGCACAGGGTGGGAGGGTGGGAGGATCACGGGATTCCACCCCAGGAGAGGGCAGGGTACAAGACCTCACATCTGAAATTCAGAGACAAAAGAGGGGGCAGAGATGCCAGTAGCCCTGTAACTCTGAGGGGTCTCTACAAGTAAGAAATTCTTGAGCCCTCAGCCAGTCAGGAAACAGAAATATGCCCTATCAGACCTGTTACCACAGAGCAACACAGCTCTGAATTCCTGCCTTCACAATCAAGCCAGAGAATAAAACCTTTGAAAATAATTTGTTGTTTAAATTTCCAGAAGCAAATAAACCTGAGGTGATTTGGGAACTAGTCATTAATATTCCGTGGGGTCTCCTATCGCACAGCCCCTGGCAGGATCGGGCCCAGAGCACACGGAACCTCTAGAAATAGGACCTCTTGAGAAACTCTGACTTGGGGCTTAGGTGTTTTAACACTCTGACCTCTCTTTCAATCTCAGATTTCGGTGTAGCTTGAATAATTGACCATTGACCCTGGGGAGATGTAGGGGAGAGGTTCCCAAGCTACCTAGTGCTGCCTGTCCTCCAGCCCCTCTCACTGAGTCACCCTGACAGCCCAGCTGAGTCCTCTGCCACTGCACAGAACATCTGCAAATGTGAACAGCTTGGAGCCTTTCCCCTTCACTGCGCGTTTTAAAGATAGTGAAACCTGCCAACGTACCCAATTCCTGCTAGACGGGAGCTGCTGACACCAGAGGTCTTCACCCTAAAGGACGAGGAGTCATCAGAGAAGTTGCACAGGCAGCAGGCAGTATCTGTTCAGATATGGAGGCAACTGCCTTTATGAAGCATGTTTGCACATTCCCTTGGGGGCCACTTGGCCATGAGGGAACTTCAGCTGCTTGGCTTCGTGTGCACCAGCTTTAACCCCATCATGGCCAATGCAAACTTTAGGAGGCCAATTAACAGGGGATGTGGGGTGATGCTACCCAACTGGACTGCAGCGCAAGCCCTGGTGCAGACTCTATTCCTGGAATCCAGATGTGTCATCAATGTTCATGTGGTTCTGATTAGTCACGTTGCTACCTCGAGGGCAGCCAAGTGCTAATGGTCATGATGTCAAAGCTGTCATCTTGCTAAAACAATAATAATAATAATAAATATAGGACTATATTTCTCTCAGCAACCTCTTTTCTGCATTACAAACCCCGGGTGCAGTCCAGGGAAGGGAGATTCCACAAGGCTCCATACATGGAAATTTCCCTCGGATTGTTCCAGGAGGGGGTTCCCTTCCCTTTTCCCCGAGGAATGAAAAGGGGGACCCAGGATGCCCAAAGTTATGCACAGATCCCATTGATCCACTGGTAGCTAAGCCCACCCCCACACAATCTCTTTGCCTCTACAACTGCTCTAGGACCCTCTCCAACTCCCTGCTAGCACAGGCTTATCAGAAATGTGTTACAAGGGCCTGTCACAGTAGCCACTGCACAAAGGATCTGATGAAGGGATGTTTTACAAGGTGGAGGGGGCCATACAGAGATGGGAAGGCTAGTTAGAGGAGCACAATACCTTAGCCATAGACTGGTCAAGAGGTTTCTACCTTTCCGTATACACAGTGAAGCCATACAATCAGTCAGTGCAACCTTAATTTATGTTGCAAGGGAGAGGAAGATGAAAAGACTCCAATTTCTCATGGGGATCCAAAGTGTCAGCTCTGTAAACAAATGCTCTTGCCTATCTATCCTGCATTGGGATGCATTGCACCCTCAGCATGTTCACAGATGATACTAAGCTGGGGGGGAAAGGTAGATACTCTGGAGGGTAGGGATAGGGTCCAGAGTGACCTAGATAAATTGGAGGATTGGGCCAAAAGAAATCTGATGAGGTTCAACAAGGACAAGTTCAGAGTCCTGCACTTAGGATGGAAAAATCCCATGCACTGCTGCAGTTGGGGACCCACTGGCTAAGCGACAGTTCTGCAGAAAAGGACCTGGGCCTTACAGTGGAGGAGAAGCTGGATATGAGTCAACAGTGTGCCCTTGGTGCCAAGAAGGTTAACAGCATATTGGGCTGTCTTAGTAAGAGCATTGCCAGCAGATCGAGGGACGAAATCATTCCCCTCTATTTGGCACTGGTGAGGCCACATCTGGAGTATTGCATCCAGTTTTGCGCCCCCCACTACAGAAATGATGTGGTCAGATTGGAGAGAGTCTAGCGCAGGACAAAGAAAATGATTAGGGGTTTGGTGCACATGACTTATGAGGAGAGGGTGAAGGAACTGGGCTTATTTAGGCGGCAGGATTTCGGGGGCGGCATTTTGCTGCCCTCGGCGGAAATTCGGCGGTGGGTGTCCTTCCTCTCCGGATCTTCGGCGGAAATTCGGCGGCAGGTCCTTCATTTTCTCCAGGACCTACCGCCAAAGTGCCCTGAAGACGTGGAGTGGAAGGACCCCCGCCGCCGAAGACCCCAGGCCCCCTGAATGTTCAGAGGAAGAGCACTGCCACCTAGGGCGGCAAAAACCCTGGCACCACTCCTGGGTGTAGAGAAAGTAAATAAGGAGTTATTTACTCATTCGCATAACAAAAGAAATAGGGGGCACCAAGTGAAATGAATAGGAAGCAGATCTAAAACAAACAAAAGGAATTATTTCTTCACACAATACACAGTCAACCTGTGGAACTCCTTGCCAGAGGATGTTGTGAAGGGCATGACTATAACAGGGTTAAAAAAAAACTAGATAAATTCAGGGAGGATAGGGCCATCAATGGCTATTACCCAGGATGTGCAGGGATGGTATCCCTAGCCTCTGTTTGCCAGAAGCTGGGAATAGGTGAGAACACATTTATCACCTGATAATTGCCTGTTCTGTTCATTCCCTCTGGGGCACCTGACATTGGCCACTGTTGGAAGACACTGGAATAGATGGACCTTTGGTCTGACCTAGTATGGTCATTCTTATGTTCTTAATTATCCCACTCTTTGAGCTGGAAACAACACACCATCTATGCTACGTGCTTATCACCAAGGAGGTCTGATTGGACACCTCAGTCCCTTCCCTTCGGATGCTTGTGACCAGAGATATACAGTCACCCCCAGCCTACTTAAAACAAGTAGGTTTATTAGCAAATATCTTCCTGTTATTTTAAAACCATTTTCTCCAATACTTCGTGCTGTCACACATCTACACTCATCTATCTCTCGTATCACTACAGGCTTTGCTCTGGAGATAGAGAAACAGAACTGGCCTAATTTACATTCTTTTGGGAAGCCATGGAGCTCTTGGAACCAGTGGCGTAGCTAGAACAGGAAAACTGGATGGGTCCACCTTTCAGGTGGGTGGGCAATGACAAGGGGCTCACCTCCCTCCACAGGGGCAGGTTAGGTTTTTGTGGGGCTGTGGCTGAGCCAGGATAACTGGGGGTCCCTCCCCACCCCTTCCTCAGCCCCCTTCTCCTGCTGGAGAAATGGGGTTGAGGGCGCGGGGGGTTGCACCATCCTCCTGCCCAGTGCTCCTGCCGGGGAGCAGGGTTGGGGGATAGGGGGTTGCCTCACTCCCCCCACCTGGTGCTGTTCCCTTGCTCCAACCCACTCCCTGGCAGGAGCACCAGGCAGTGGGAGCGGGGCAATCCCCCATGCCCGGACACCATTTCCCCGCAAGAGCACTGGGCAGGCAGAGCAGATCGGCGCAGCACCATTGGCCCAGGCCTGATGGCTAATTTGCTACTGGCCCAGACCCGCCCCCACAAAAACCCACCCCTGTCTGGGGTGGGAGACCAGGGCATCAGCACACGGGACCGGCAGGAGCGGGACACAGCTGAACACCAAGCCAGGGTTGGGAGTCACAGCCACTGGACTGAGGGGCTCTGCCCTGATTTGGATGGGCCTGAATTATAAGTGGATGGGCAGTCGCCCACCTAGGCCCACCCATGGCTATGCCCGTGCTTCAGACCCACCCTAGTTTCCTTCTATTTCTGAGAGCATATTCCCATCTGTTTGCCCCTTTCTTCTGGGAGCAGCCTCTGGGAGCTCAAACATATGTGAGCCTTGGCCCAGTTACCATGGTGCTCAACCGTGTTCAGCCGAGGTGCCCTCAGGCTACTTTCTCCCAGTAAGACTTTCTAAGATGAGGCCTCCGTGGCCATTGCTCCATTGCTTCTCAGTTAGACCCATTCAGCCTCAATGTCTGCAAACACCGGTCCGGTGACTGCTGAAACTCGGCGACCCAATGAAACTCCAACACTCTCCTCAGAAATCCACTCCCTACCCCTCACTGTCTTCCCCGAGCACCCCCACATCTGCCACAGACACCAAGGTGCTGGAGTCACAGGGCTTTCCAGAAGCCAGCTTTCACAGGAGGCTGTGGTAAATGACCTTTTATAGACTAATGTCTGAAGTGTTGCTTTTCTGTGGAACCCTGACACAGCCCTGATCTTAGGGTCTCAGAGTATCTGAGCACCTTGAATGTATTTATCCTTCTGCCACCTCTGTGAAACAGGGCAGGACTATTATCTACCTGTGCAGAGGCTCAGAGACAGCCAATTACTTGTCCATGGTCATGCACCGCAAGGGAATAAAACTGAGCTCTCTTGACTCACAAAGCAGGGCCCAGACCACAGGCCCAGCCTTCCAGCCATCTGAAGGCTGACAGGCCTGGCTGGATTCTCTGCTGTGCCAGCAGAGCTCCCCGCTGTGCTGCAGAGACAGCGCTCCAAGCACGTGCCTGGGGCGGCAAGCCATGGGGGGCGCCCTGCCTTCCCTGAGAGGGCGGCAGTCAGGCAGCCTTCGGCGGCATGCCTGCAGGAGGTCCCCAGTCCTGCGGATTCTGCGGCATGCCTGCCGGACGTCCGCCAGTCCCGTGGATTCGGCAGGTACGCCAAAGCCGCGGGACTGGTGGACCTCCTGCAGGAATGCCGCCGAATCCGCGGGACTGGGGACTTCCCGCAGGCATGCCGCAGAAGACAGCCTGCCTTCCGTGCTTGGGGCAGCAAAAAAGCTAGAGCCGCCCCTCGTCCAGAGAGCAGGGATTGCAAGGAGCCTGCTATATTGGTTTGATTCGCTTGCCTGTTCTCCCCATGCCTCAGTGGAGCTTAGAGCAGCCTAGGGGCTGGGCTGACCTTTGCCTGTTGGTAACGGTTTCCAAGAGCACATCACACTCTGGTGAAGTCCCTGCTGACAGGTGCCACCCCAGACTGTTCCCTGGGGGTCTAAGGTAGCCCTGCAGACACCCTGCGCTTTCTTCTGAGGTCCTTGCAATGACTTACTCTCAGCCTGGAGTATTAAAATCCAGGAGTACTAAAATACTAAAACTGAATTAATGTGACCCCACAATCCCCCTTTGTGGGGTCACATTAATTCAGTTTTTTCCAAAACACAGGCTCCCCAACCCTCCAGCCCCATCCTCCTTCTTTACTCAGGAGCCCCCCACCGACCTCCTTGCTGGGGTCACTGCTGCTTCAGGCTTGCCACACCACCTTCTCCTCATTTTCCCAGGAGGCCCCGCCCCTGACCCATCTCTTCCAAGTAGGCCCTTCCCCCTGCTCCTCCACTTCTCCCAAGGCTCCGCCCCCCAGACAGGCTGAAACCGGGCTGTGGTAAGAGCTACCCCGGGAGACCAGGCTGCTGTGGGAGCCCCAGACTCTCCACCTTCCCCTGGAGCATGCATCCTGGGGTAGGGACACAGGCTGGGGGCTTCTCTTGTGCTCTGCAATCCCCTGTCTAGGGCAGCTGGAAGGTCTGGGGCTCCTCACAGTGTCTCTTGCTCCCTTGCACCTCTTACCACGTGCAGCTCTAGCTTCTGGCCTGGAGAGAGAGTGGAGCCTTGGGTAATGAGAAGGCACCGGGGTGTGGTATTGGGGGAAGAGGGTGCAGCCTCAGGGGAAGAGGAGGAGCAGAGCGTGGGACCTCAAGGGGGAAGAAGAGGAGCAGGGGTGGGGTCACAGAGAGGACAGGGATCCTGCATGTGTCACACTTTAGCCTTTTGAAAAGCGGTCACCCTACACTGAATGGGCTGGGCTGGGATAGGAGCTCGCTGTGCCTCTGTGGGGGAGTTGAGGACCATCTCCACCCTTTTTAAAACATCTGGGGCAGCACAATGAAGGAGAGGAGGAAAGAACCTTGCTCTGAGACTCTTGCCAGTTCTCTTGTGTGTCAGACCCTGTCATAAATGTAATGGAAAGGGTAACCACCTTTCTGTATACAGTACTATAAAATCCCTCCTGGCCAGAGGCACAAAATCCTTTTACCTGTAAAGGGTTAAGAAGCTCAGGTAACCTAGCTGACACCTGACCAAAAGGACCAATACGGGGACAAGATACTTTCAAATCTGGGGAGGGGGGAAAGGCTTTGTTTTGTCTGTTCTTTGTCTGGCTGTTCTGTGTGCTTGCCAGAAACAAATCAAGAAGGCAAGCAATCCAACTCAATTAGAATGAGTAAGTAATAATAAGGAAATGTGATAGCTTACTTTTATTTTGGCTTGTAATTTTCCTTGTCTAGAGGGAGGTTTATCCCTGGATTTGTAACTTTAAGGTTTTGCCTAGAGGGGAGATCCTCTATGTTCTTAAGTCTTTTGTTCTTCTGTAAAGTACTTACCATCCCGATTTTACAGGGGTAATTCTTTTACCTTTTCTTTAATTAAAATTCTTCTTTTAACAACCTAATTGTTTTTTTTTTCATCGTTTTAAGATCCAAGGGTTTGGGTCGGTGTTCACCTGTACCAGTTGGTGAGGATATTGTTCTCAAGCCTCCCCATAAAAAGGGGTGTAGGGGCTTGGGGGATATTTGGGGAAGGTAGGGATCCAAGTGGCCCTCCCTAAATGTTTGTTTAAATTACTTGGTGGTGGCAGCATTACTTAATCCAAGGAATAGGGGAGTTTTTAAGCTGAGTTGGTAAAAATAAGCTTAGGGGGTCTTCGTGTGGGTCCCCACGTCTGTACCCTAAAGTTCAGAGTGGGGAGGGAACCATAACAGACCCTCACTCAGACATGCAGCATTCCTATGTTTAGGTGGGGAGTGGGCTCAGCAGGTATGTGGGTGTACACAGCCATCAATGGGGCTCCCTGAATGGCTTCTCCAAGGGATCCAATGTTAATCATATATCTGACATGACTCTGTCACAAGTACGTGGCTGAGGGAGTAGGGGAAGGGTGGGTGTCCATGCCGATTGAATACCCCTGTCCACAGCTGTTGCAGTTCTCATAAATCACAGAGCACCCAGAGTACTCAGGAAGGGCCCGGGGTGTGACTGCAGAACAACTAGGGGGAGGGATAGCTCAGTGGTTTGAGCATTGGCCTGATAAACCCAGGGTTGTGAATTCAATCCTTGAAGGGGGGCACTTACGGATCTAGGGCAAAATCAGTACTTGGTCCTGCTAGTGAAGGTGGGGGGCTGGACTCAATGACCTTTCAGGGTTCCTTCCAGCTCTATGAGATATTTATATCTCCATACATTTCATTTTTATTTAGTTTTCTTCACAGCCTGTGGATGTTTAGCCAGAGAGGGGGCAGTGACAGGCCAGGTGTAATGGGAAACATCATCCAACCCCCTTCATTTTATTTATGCATCTGAAGAAGTGGGTTTTAGCCCACGGAAGTTTATGCCCAAATAAATTTGTTAGTCTCTAAGGTGCCTCAAAGACTCCTCGTTGTCTTTGCTGATACAGATTAACACGGCTACCACTCTAAAACCGTTTACTTTATTGACTGTATCAAAAGGAATACTGAGGTCAGAGCAGCCACTGAAGTGGCAATTTATGGGCCAACATTCCACTGGTCACCCAGCTCTCCATGAACATAGTCACTTTGTAAATGCTGCTGCCTGCTTTGGTCTTCTTCCCGCAGTGCGCTGTCCTCTCTCACCAGCCCCTCTTCCATTGCTCCAGGACTTAGACCCCAACTGAACCTCTCTCTACATAGTGCAGATCAGTAGCTCATGTCATCTCAGTTGTAATTGACCCTTCACTTGATGAACACTCTGATTATCCTCGCACGAAGGTGTTTGCTCTTCACACTGTACACAATTGGGTTCATCAGGGGTGGAACCAGCAGGTAGATGTAGCCCAGGAGAATCTGAAGCAAGGGAGGAGAGCCCTTCCCGAATCTGTGTATCACAGACAGGCCGATCATTGGTGTGTAGAAGAGCAGGACAGCGCAGAGGTGGGAGACGCAGGTGTTCAGGGCCTTGACATACTCCACAGTGGATGCGATGCTCAGCACTGTTTTGAGGATCATCATATAAGAGAGGAATATGACCAGTGAGTCCAACCCCACCGTTAAGAGTGTAGTAAACAAGCCATAGATGCTGTTGATTGAGATATCTGAACAAGCCATCTTCATGAGAGAAAGGAGAGTCAGGAAAAAACTGGGAGGAAAGATCAAACCAGTATTTTAGATGCCTATATACAAATGCGAGAAGTATGGGGAATAAGCAGGAAGAACTGGAAGTGCTAATAAATAAATACAACTATGACATTGTTGGCATCACTGAAACTTGGTGGGATAATACACATGATTGGAATGTTGGTGTGGATGGGTACAGCTTGCTCAGGAAGGATAGACAGGGGAAAAAGGGAGGAGGTGTTGCCTTATATATTAAAAATGTACACACTTGGACAGAGGTAGAGATGGACATAGGAGACGGAAGTGTTGAGAGTCTCTGGGTTAGGCTTAAAGGGGCAAAAAACAAGGGAGATGTCATGCTAGGCGTCTACTACAGGCCACCTAACCAGGTGGAAGAGGTGGATGAGGCTTTTTTCAAGCAACTAACAAAATCATCCAAAGCCCAAGACTTGGTGGTGATGGGGGACTTCAACTATCCGGATATATGTTGGGAAAATAACACAGCGGGGAACAGACTATCCAACAAATTCTTGGACTGCATTGGAGACAACTTTTTATTTCAGAAGGTTGAAAAAGCTACTAGGGGGGAAGCTGTTCTAGACTTGATTTTAACAAATAGGGAGGAACTCGTTGAGAATGTGAAAGTAGAAGGCAGCCTGGGTGAAAGTGATCATGAAATCATAGACTTTGCAATTCTAAGGAAGGGTAGAAGGGAGAACAGCAAAATAGAGACAATGGATTTCAGGAAGGCAGATTTTGGGAAGCTCAGAGAGCTGATAGGTAAGGTCCCATGGGAATCAAGACTGAGGGGAAAAACAACTGAGGAGAGTTGGCAGTTTTTCAAAGGGACACTATTAAGGGCCCAAAAGCAAGCTATTCCGCTGGTTAGGAAAGATAGAAAATGTGGCAAAAGACCACCTTGGCTTAACCACGAGATCTTGCACGATCTAAAAAATAAAAAGGAGTCATATAAAAAATGGAAACTAGGACAGATTACAAAGGATGAATATAGGCAAACAACACAGGAATGCAGGGGCAAGATTAGAAAGGCAAAGGCACAAAATGAGCTCAAACTAGCTACGGGAATAAAAGGAAACAAGAAGACTTTTTATCAATACATTAGAAGCAAGAGGAAGACCAAAGACAGGGTAGGCCCACTGCTTAGTGAAGAGGGAGAAACAGTAACAGGAAACTTGGAAATGGCAGAGATGCTTAATGACTTCTTTGTTTCGGTCTTCACCGAGAAGTCTGAAGGAATGCCTAACATAGTGAATGCTAATGGGAAGGGGGTAGGTTTAGCGGATAAAATAAAAAAAGAACAAGTTAAAAATCACTTAGAAAAGTTAGATGCCTGCAAGTCACCCGGGCCTGATGAAATGCATCCTAGAATACTCAAGGAGCTAATAGAGGAGGTATCTGAGCCTCTAGCTATTATCTTTGGAAAGTCATGGGAGACGGGAGAGATTCCAGAAGACTGGAAAAGGGCAAATATAGTGCCCATCTATAAAAAGGGAACTAAAAACAACCCAGGTAACTACAGACCAGTTAGTTTAACTTCTGTGCCAGGGAAGATAATGGAGCAAGTAATTAAGGAAATCATCTGCCAACACTTGGAAGGTGGTAAGGTGATAGGGAATAGCCAGCATGGATTTGTGAAGAACAAATCATGTCAAACCAATCTGATAGCTTTCTTTGATAGGATAACGAGCCTTGTGGATAAGGGTGAAGCGGTGGATGTGGTATACCTAGACTTTAGTAAGGCATTTGATACGGTCTCGCATGATATTCTTATCGATAAACTAGGCAAATACAAATTAGATGGGGCTACTATAAGGTGGGTGCATAACTGGCTGGATAATCGTACTCAGAGAGTTGTTATTAATGGTTCCCAATCCTGCTGGAAAGGCGTAACGAGTGGGGTACCGCAGGGGTCTGTTTTGGGACCGGCTCTGTTCAATATCTTCATCAACGACTTAGATATTGGCATAGAAAGTACGCTTATTAAGTTTGCGGATGATACCAAACTGGGAGGGATTGCAACTACTTTGGAGGACAGGGTCATAATTCAAAATGATCTGGACAAATTGGAGAAATGGTCTGAGTTAAACAGGATGAAGTTTAACAAAGACAAATGCAAAGTGCTCCACTTAGGAAGGAAAAATCAATTTCACACATACAGAATGGGAAAAGACTGTCTAGGAAGGAGTACGGCAGAAAGGGATCTAGGGGTTATAGTGGACCACAAGCTAAATATGAGTCAACAGTGTGATGCTGTTGCAAAAAAAGCAAACGTGATTCTGGGATGCATTAACAGGTGTGTTGTGAGCAAGACACGAGAAGTCATTCTTCCGCTCTACTCTGCTCTGGTTAGGCCTCAGCTGGAGTATTGTGTCCAGTTCTGGGCGCCGCATTTTAAAAAAGATGTGGAGAAACTGGAAAGGGTCCAAAGAAGAGCAACAAGAATGATTAAAGGTCTTGAGAACATGACCTATGAAGGAAGGCTGAAAGAATTGGGTTTGTTTAGTTTGGAAAAGAGAAGACTGAGAGGGGACATGATAGCAGTTTTCAGGTATATAAAAGGGTGTCATAAGGAGGAGGGAGAGAACTTGTTCACCTTAGCCTCTAAGGATAGAACCAGAAACAATGGGTTTAAACTGCAGCAAGGGAGGTCTAGATTGGACATTAGGAAAAAGTTCCTAACTGTCAGGGTGGTTAAACACTGGAACAAATTGCCTAGGGAGGTTGTGGAATCTCCGTCTCTGGAGATATTTAAGGGTAGGTTAGATAAATGTCTACTAGGGATGGTCTAGGCAGTATTTGGTCCTGCCATGCGGGCAGGGGACTGGACTCGATGACCTCTCGAGGTCCCTTCCAGTCCTAGAATCTATGAATCTATGAATCTATGAATCTATGACGTCCTGGTGCACGCAGTAGGAATGGGACAGGACATTGGCTCGACAGTACCTGAACCGTTTCAGGAGAAGGGGGAGTGGGAGTATTATGGCCACCCCTCTTAGAACACACACCAGTCCCATCTTGGCTATTCTCGGCAAGGTTAAGATGGAGGCATATCTCAGAGGGTCACGGATTGCAAGAAAACGGTCAAAGGCCATCAACAAGAGCATGGAGGATTCAATGCATTGAAGTGAGTGGATGAAGAACAGCTGGGCAAAACAGGCATCGAGGCTGATCTCCCTAGAATTAAACCAGAATATGCCCAGTGTCGTCGGTATTGTGACTATCGATATGCCAAGGTCTGTGATGGCCAACATGGAAAGGAAAATGTACATAGGCTCATGGACGCTTGGATCTGTTTTTATAATGAACAGAATGACTGAATTTCCTACTATCGAAATAACATACATTAAACAGAAGGGGATAGAAATCCAGGGATGGATGTCTTCCTGCCCAGGTATCCCAGTGAGAAGGAACACTTTGAATTTGGTATCATTGACAGCTGACATAATGTAATGGACAAGTCTGAGGAATTTTGAACTTTATTTCCTGAAACGGAAAAGAACAAGAGACTCGATGATATTTAATGTGACACGTTTCTGCTCTCAGTGCAAGTCTAGAGACTCCCAGGATATCAAGGAATATCAGCAAAAACATACTCCTGGATTTAAACCGCTAATAGGAAGATAGGCACTGCCAGACTGGCTCAGACCTGCAGTCCATCTAGCCCAGTATCCAGTGGCCAGTTCCAGATGCTTCAGAGGAAGGTGGAAGAAGCCCTGCAATAGGCAGATATGAGATATCTGCTCCCAGGGAAAGTTTCCCCCTTACTCCCATTAATCAGACAGATTTTGTGATAGAAATCAGGAAGGTTTAGAGCCCTTCCAAGACTTTTGAAAACTACCCTGACAATTGTAATTGAATATTATGGTTACCCAAACTAATATCCAGTCCTAAGCTCTTGGCCCCATTGATATCTTCTGTTTGGGAGTTCCACAGCCCATTTGAACACTGTATGATTTTACAATTGTGACTTTACCAAAGACACCCTTTCTGGCTCTCCTCTTCTGAGTGTTTCCCACTGTATCATGACATGTATATAAACACATGGAAAGTGCATGGGGGAAATGGTCATTGTACTTATCTGTTCCGCCACTACCTCTTTCCAGCACATGGAATAAATTCTTACAGATAGGTTCTTAATTCAATAACATTGACTTCAACTGCATCACTCCAGATGTACATGGTAAATTCGATCAGAACCAGGATCTATTAACTTTTCCTTACCAAATGCTCACCCGGATACACTCTGATCCCCAAGAATCCCACCTTGAGGAGATGAAATGCTTTGCCTGGCCAATGTTGATGGAATCCAGATATTCCGATCGTCCTACAGCCTTCTCTTCATCCTCACAGGACCTGCATCTTGTCCCCAGACAAGGGTCTGTAGATACATGACAAGTTACAAGCTAACACAGACAGTTAATTCAGCTGATCAAGTGAGGGTGAATGGGCATAAATGGGTGAATGGGCATAAATGGATGTAAATTACATACAACCACTTTACACTCCCCTTCCCTGCTCCTCATCTCTACTCTGCTGCAAGAGAAACCAGTGGTTCTGTTCTCGCATGACTTTTTGGAAGATCTTGCATGGGTATTTCAGAGTAATTGTGTTCATGGCCCTGACTGTCAGTTTTAGACACAGCTTTTGGTCAGTTACCAGGAGACAGTATCATACAACTGTTCACTGAATGAAGAGTTAATAGCACAAACCCATTGCTAAGAGTATGTGGAGCACTTCTGAAATAATTACTAAAGCAAAAGCCATTATGTAGTAACATTACCACTACTCCTCCCTGTAGCGATTCCAACAACTCTGCTGCTGGCTTTCTATGTACATGAACATCATGAAAGTTTGATTTGTAATATTTGTATTACAAGGAAAAGTTTTGGCATAACTTTTACACGTCTGTACTTTAGTACATACATGTTAACCCAGTCTTTCCCCTCTGATCTGCTTTCAGGGATGATTTTTCAGGTCAGAGTGGGACTTAACATGTAGCATCTGTCATCTGGATTTCTTTAGAACCTGAAAAGATCTCAGCGTCTCACCCTTCATTCAGTCACTTCTCAGCAAACAAAAGTCTAGTAGTTCCTTTGTCCCTGGGTTAATAGCTGACTGGTTCTCCTCAGGTTCGGTTCTGTCAATCTGTAGCCTGTATCCAGAATGGTAACAAGCTTTGGGATCAGTATAGAAAATAATCCTTCTGTGAGCTCTCACTCTCTAGTACACAGTGACCCAGCACCTATGATTCAGGCACGATGAGGGTTTGCAGGAAGTGGATTTCAAGATTTTCATTTCCCACATGCAAGTAGTTTATTGCTCTCTCTCTCTCTCTGACTGCCTCTGTCCTGTATTCATAAAATCCTTAGCACCTGGGTACGGCATTGGGACAGACATGCATGTTAAACCCAGTTCTTGGGATGTTTGCTGTGTAACTATACTGGGTTAACTATTGGGATGTTTATGTTTAGGCTATATTATGGCTCTTCTTATTTTAACAGCAGGCTGCTGGAAAATGAGAGGAAGGGAAGAAACATCTGAAGAAAAGCCGTCTCTCAGTAAGGACTTCAGGGCTGTTGAGAGACCACACCGGAGCTACAAGCTGAGAAGAGCCTATGTCCAGGCTCCAGCCACGTTACACAGCTTGTTTTGCCAGCGCTGGGAGCCTATGCAGAGGTGGGGCAGCTGTTGCTGAGAAAATATTCAAACTGACAGGCACAGTCACCACTGGGGAAGTCTGAAGGCACTCGGCCTCCCTGGGTGCCCGTCAGAGAGGGAAGGATTGGGGTCAGGTATGTATACAGACTGCTGTTTGTTTGAAAACCCTCTTATTCTCCCATGTTACACTTTATTTCTATTGTTCAGATAAAACAGTATTTTGGTTCGGGAAGGCTGGCTGGTCACTCGTCTCGCCACTAGTCAGACTCCCAGAGGGAAGAACCACAGGTGCTGAACCCAATCAGACCTGCTGGGGAAGCACAAACGACCTACAGTGTGTTTTAGCCCAGGTCCCAGTCTGAGGGTGGGAGGATCACGGGATTCCACCCCATGACATGAAAGGATACGAGTCCTGACATCTGGCACTAGGAGGCCAGAGATACAGGTAGCCCTGTAATTTTGAGGATTATCTATGGGGCAGAAATGCTGGAACCTTCAGCTAGTCAGGATATAGAAATATGCCATATCAGACCTTTTACCACAGAGCAATGCAGCTCTGAATTCCTGCCTTCACAATCAAGCCAGAGAATAAAACCTTTGAGAACGCTTTTGCTGATTTAGTTTCCAGGAGCAAATAAACCTGAAGGGATTTGGGAACTAGTCACTAACATTTCATGGGGTTTTCTCTCCCTCAACGCCTGGCAGGATCGGTCCCAGAGCACATGACACTTCTAGAAATGGGACCCCTGGAGAAATCCTTACTCGGGGATAGGGGTTTAAATACTCTGAGCTCACTTTGAATGTCATATTTCTGTGGAGCTTTCACAACCCACTGTGGACCATGGGCCTATGTAGTGGAGGGGTTCCCAAGCTACCTAGTGCTGCCTGCCCTCCAGCCCCTGTCACTGAGTCACCCTGACAGATGACTCCTCTGTCACTACACAGAACATCTGCAACTGGAAACAGCTTGCAGCCTTGTAACTTGCCAACGTACCCAATTCCTGCTAGAAGGGGAGCCGCTGACACCAGAGATCTTCACCATAAAGGACAAGGAGTCATCGGAGAGGTTGCATGGGCAGCAGGCAGTATCTGTTCAGACAGGAAGGCAGCTGCCTTTATGAAGCATGTCT
The DNA here is from genome assembly GCF_027887155.1 of Malaclemys terrapin pileata. Taxonomy (NCBI): domain Eukaryota; kingdom Metazoa; phylum Chordata; order Testudines; family Emydidae; genus Malaclemys; species Malaclemys terrapin. The sequence continues at coordinate 348,587,847 of NC_071505.1, read as the reverse complement.
GCACATTCCCTCGGGGGCCACTTGGCCATCAGGGAACCTCAGCTGCTTGGCTTAGTGTTCACCAGCTTTAATCGTGTCATGGCCAATGGAAACTGCAGGAGGCCAAATCACAGGGGATGCGTGGTGATCCTACCCACCTGGACTGCAGCGCCAGCCTGGCTGCAAGCTCTGCTCCTGGAACCCACGCTTGTCATCACTGTTCATATGGTTCTGATCAGTCACATGGCTACCTCGAGGACAGCCAAGTGGTAATCATGTTGCTGTCACAGATGTGATCCTGAGAATATAAGAAAATAAGAATGGCCCTACTGGGTCAGACCAAAGGTCCATCTAGCCCAGTATCCTGTCTTCTGACAGTGGCCTGTGCCAGGTGCCCCAGATGGAATGAACAGAACAGGTAAACATCAAGTGATCCATCCCCTGTCGCTCATTCCCAGCTTCTGGCAAACAGAGGCTAGGGACACCCTCCCTGCCCATCCTGGTTCATAACCATAGATGTACCTATCCTACATGAATTTATCTAGTTATTTTTTGAACCCTGTTATGGTCTTGGACTTCACAATATCCGCTCGCAAGGAGTTCCACAGGTTGACTGTGCATTGTGTGAAGAAGTACTTCCTTTTGTTTCTTTTAAACCTGCTGCCTATTAATTTCATTTGGTGACCCCTAGTTCTTGTGTTATGAGAAGTAGTAGACAACACTTGCGACATTGGCCAGTGCAGGTACTTCAGAAGGAATTAACAGAACAGGTCAATTATCGAGTGATCCATCCCCTGCGTCTCCTCCCAGATTCTGGCAGTCAGAGATTTAGGGACACCCTGACCATCTTGGCTAATAACTATTGATGGACCTATCCTCCATGAAGTTATCTAGTTATTTTTTGGACCTGTTATAGTTTTGGATTTCCAAACATTCCTTGTTAATTCCTCAGGATGACTGTGCATTGTGTGAAAAAGGACTTTCTTTTGTTTTTTAAACATGCTCCCTACTAACTTCACTGGGTGACCCCTGGTTCTTGTGAAGGAGTAAATAACACTTCATTATTCACTTTCTCCACAGCACTCAGGATCTTATAGACCTCTATCATATCCTCCCCATGGTGAGAAGAGCCTCCGGCGGGCTGGCTGGAACCCCCTCCCTCCCACCCAGCCACTCCACGCCTCCTCTCCTGAGACCTCAAACCACCCCATGGGAAAACCTTGTCTCTTCCCAAAGAACCTCAGTTGTTTATATGTGCCATGCAGATTCCAGGGCAGCTGAGGAGGTGGTTGTGATGCTACCCCCATCTGATTATGACATAGTTATGATAGATCTTGTACAAAACATGTCTTGTGAGGTGTCTGTGGAAAAATTATGGATTGCAGAATATGATGATCCTATTTGTGTGCATGTGTCCTTTTTGTATGTGAAGTTATGAATATTGACTATGTATCTGTGTTTCAAATGTAGTTACACTAGGTGAAACCCACTAGGCAAAATGCTTCCAGTCTGGACAGGTGATTGTGAAGGGCCTATTCAGGGCAATGGGCCATTATGGAAAACAATAGGCCCTTGAATAAACTTATCCCCCACCTGGTGAGCCTTCCTGAGAACTGTCCTGTCATAAATATAAAGGGAAGGGTAACAACTTTCCTGTATACAGTACTATAAAATCCCTCCTGGCCCGGGGCACAAAATCCTTTTACCTGTAAAGGGTTAAAAAGCTCAGGTAACCTAGCTGGCATTTGACCAAAAGGACCAATAAGGGGACAAGATACTTCAAATCGGGGTGGGGGAAAGGCTTTGTTTTTGTCTGTCCTTTGTCTGTCTGTTCTGTGGCTTGCTAGAGACATATCAAGAAAGCAAGAAATCCAACTCCATTAGAATTAATAAATGCTAGCAAAGGAATTTGTTAACTTTTATTTTGGATTGTGATTTTCTCTGTCTTGAGAGGAAGGGGTATTCCTGGTTTTCTCTTTGTAACTTTAAAGTTGTGCTCAGAGGGAAATCCTCTGTGTTTTGAATCTGATTGCCCTGTGAGATTATCTTCCATTCTAATTTTACAGAGGTGCTTCTTTTACCTTTTTTCTTTCTAATAAATTTCTGGGTTTTTTTAGAATCTGGCTGGTTTTTTCAGTGTCCTAAAAAAACCCCAGGTTGGTCTGTGCTCATCTTTTTTATTCTCAAGTCTCCCCAGGAAAGGGGGTGTAGGGCTTGGGGGATATTAGGGAGGAGTAGGAATTCCAAGTGGTCCTTTCCCTGAGTTTTGTCTAATCACTTGGTGGTGGCAGCGTTACCTAATCCAAGGTACGAGGGAGAATTTGTGCCTTGGGGAGTTTTTAACCTAAGCTGGTAGAAATAAGCTTAGGGGGGCTTTCATGTGGGTCCCCACATCTGTACCCTAGAGTTCATAGTGGGGAGGGAACCCTGACACCTCCAGACAACATATGCATAATGGATGCTATGATTCAGCAGGGCAGATAAGGGCATTTGACCAGACTACATGACAGTAAACTCCATTTTGGTACCTGTATTTTCCTTCTATATAAGGTGGGGTGTGTCGTCATCTCTTGGCCTCACTCCCCACGAAAGAAAACTCCTGGAAACATCTGAGGAACAAAGACTGACCTGGGGGAAGTGCTAGTCCCAGGCTAAAGGAATTTCTAGCCTTCGTATGAAAACTTGATGGACTGCTTGTATCATCAGTCAGGGTGAGAAATTGGTAATTCATAGCCAATCTATCTACTATGTTAGGCTTAGTTTGCATTTTTGTTTATTTGTTAGGTAATCTACTTTGATCTCTTTGCTGTCACTTATAATCACTTAAAATTCATCTTTTAGTTGTTAATAAACTTGTTTTATGCTTTATCTTCACCAGAGTAGAAGATGTTTTGAGTATCATGTCTGGGGAAAATCTCAACTCTGTGTACAAAGGCTGTTGCATATCTTTCCCACATCAAGGGGAAAGTGACCTATATTATTGAGCTGACACTGTACAGGCACCTGAAAGATGATATATGCGTCACTATGCCCCATATTTTTCATGGAAATATTGTTATAATATAATTTTGGCATAACTAAGATGTGGTTTATGCAAGTCTGAGCCCAGGCTGGAAAATGTGTCTGGCCTGTGAAAGGAATGCCTGGAGTTTTAAGCTGCAAGCGGGTGCAATTTGTCTTCAAGAAACTCTGAAACCTGCTTAAAACAATACTTAGGGTGAGAAATTACTACTTCTAGCCGGTTTCTTTAATGTATTAAGTGTACTTTGTGTGTTTGTTTTATCTGCTCAGTAATCTGCGTTGCTCTGTTTGATATCCCTTAGAATCACTTCAAAACTTGAAGTTAATAAACTTGTTTTATTTTCTCTAAACCCAATTTGTGGAATTCATAACTGGTGGGAGTGGTCAAAGAGCTGTGCCTATCTTCCTCCACATTGAAGGAGGAGGCGAATTTCAATTAGCTTATGCTGTATGGTTCTCTGTGCAGCACAAGACAATACAATTTTGGGTTTACACTCCAGCGGGGGCATGCACTTGAGTGCCCAGCAGTTCCTTAACGGAAAGCCTTCCCATGCAGTACTGATTTCAGTGTCTGTGTCTTTCTGCAGCTGGTTGTGTCCCTACCCGTGTGTGTGTGCTGGAGGAGGCTTGAGGGCCTGGCTCAGCAGGACAGGGTGAGGGAGCCAAAGCTGGTGGAACAGACGGGCTTAGTGGTACCCTAGTACATCAGGTGGCACCCCGCAAGGGGGGACAACCCATCACTGTGATACAGCAAGCAGAGTCATGCACACAGCTTATTGCTTTGAGACACTGGTGGTGATTTTAAGTGAGTTTTAAGTGTGGTGGCTGGAGAACAATCAAAGTGGTTACCAGTTTGTTGTTTTCTGTTTGCTTATTTCAGGCAAGGGAAGCTGGGACAGAAAAGTAGGAACATGAATGAAAGTGAAGTTACCAAGAAGCTAGAGCTCTGCAGGTTACAGGCAGAAGAGAGGGAGAAAGAGCACCAGAGACAGATGGAATTAATTACAGATAAAATAACAGGAAGCAGAAGAAGCCAGACAGAAAGCAGCCCACCAGAGGGCCATGGAGGAAGTAGCAGCCAGGCAAAAAGCTGCCCTGTAATTGAAAGATAAAGAAATCAAAGCCCAGAAGCAAGTCATGGAACTGTGAACCAAGGAGATGTAGGAGAGGGGAAAAGAGAGGAAGCATGAACTGGATTCGATAGAGAGGCAGTGTTAGCTAACTTATTTCTTCACTTTCCCACTTCCCTGGTCCTTTTCACATGAACAAAGAGCAACAAGACCCAAAGTCCGAAGGTGCAAACAATCTGATGTTTATTGGGGTGAACTTTCAGCAAGCTTAAATCCAAGTATATAGTAATATTCTCAGCTATACCTTCACCAATCATTCTACTAAAATTTACCTAACCAGTCCTAACATATTGTAACATAATTAGCTAACCAATTATATCGTATCACCTTAATTAGTTTACACCCAGCAAAATTAATTATACAGGAGACAAAAACAATCACAGAACCAGAGACCATGCAAATAAACATAGCAAAGTGGAAACTCTAATGACAAAACAATACAGAAGTGAGGATTTCACCACTACATCTATAAAGACACAAGGGTTCCCAGCTGTGTCTATTGATAAGTGAGTTCTTATCAAGCAAAAAACTATTAAACTAAATTTCCTTTTACACCGTCTAGACTCTTCCCTTTCTCTAAAGTTAGAAATCGGATTACCTTTCTAACAGTCCCAGATTGCCTTATTTCAATATAACTGGTTTAAAATGTGTAAGAACGTGACCATACACTTTCCAGTTTACGGCTGCGCCCACTGCTTAGCCGAAGGCCTTAGCTTAAAAACAGGGCCTCAGACTGTCACAGTGAGAGAAGACCCTTATGCAGATTCTTTCTTTTATACCTTTATAATTAGCTAAATGATAAACATATGCCTAAATTCTTAAAGTATAGGCCTTTAGAGACAGGCCTGAATATCTATATCCTAACAGGCAGAACCATAACCACCCACCAGGGGGCCCCACTTCTCCAAAAATCCACAAATGGGAGGGGTTGTGTCCTGGATACAGCAAGATGTGGGACATTGCTGAATACTTCATCACCTTTGAGAGGCTGTGTGTGCTGCATGAGATTCGAGAGGATCAGAAGATGATCATTTTGCTTGCAAAGTTGTCTGGGAGAGCTCTGGATATAGTTAATAAGATGCCAATGGGTGATGCGCCAAATTATGGTTAATTCAAGGAAATGGTTTTAAAACAGTTTCAGATGACACCTGAAACGTATAGAGTAAAATTTAGAACCCTTAAGAGAGGGGCTGGGATGAGTAATGTGGCATATGTAAACCAAAGGAGAGATTTGATGGATAAGTAAGTAAGGAGGAAAAGTATTTCAAGCTTTGAAGAAATATGTGTTCGGGTTGCTCAGAAGCATTTCGTGAATATATGTAATGATGATATGAAACGGTGTTTATGGTATAAGAGGGTAAAAATTGTTGACGAACTTGCAACTTTTGCTGATCAATTTGAACAGTCCCAAGCATCTATTTGAAACAAATCACAGGCCGAGGGGTTTAAGTTTGGTGGGAACCACGATTCCCATTTTACCCCTTGTAAGAAGGAGGGTGGATGGGAGGCTGGACACTCACTTCCCCAGTTTCACTCCTCCAAGAGCAAAAGAGCCCAGGAGGTGCTCTCGTTGTAACGCCATTGAGCACCTGAGGAATAAATGCCCTGTGCTGAGTGAGAACAGGCATCAAGTAACTCAGGGAAATACTGCTACGCAGTGCACAGAGGCACCTCAGGCACTTGCCACTTATCATACACGGTTTGTAAAAGTAGCCACTGCACAGCCTGGCAAGAAGCACATAAAGGCTGTCAAAGTAAAAGGCAAAGAGCTTGCTGGGTGGAGGGATACAGGTGCAGAAATCTCTGTGGACAGGGGAGGCCTTGTTCAGGAGAAAGACATACTGCCAGGACAGATGGCAAAGCTTTTGTTAGTAGGGGTCACAAAATCCTTGTGCCTCTGGCTAAAGTGCACATGAAAACTGAGGATTTGGAAGCTGAATTAACAGTTTCTGCTGTTCCCCATAACCCAACCCAAATATTATTGGGGAATGACTTTTTCAATGTGGCTCGGGCTGTCCAGGGGTCTGTCAGCAGCAAGGAGGAATTTTTTCCTGAAGCCCCAGAGGAAAAAGAGTAATGTCACAGAAACTGCTGGGGAAATGGGATTGTGTCTCTTTAATTCCTCTATAGCAGTGGGAGACAGTCTGGGGTGGGTGTGACTGAGACCCATTCCTATGGCCCGTGGCTATTTAATTTGGGCTTGAATAGGGACTGGGAGTGGCTGGCTCACTACAAAAGCATTTTTCCCTCTCTTGGTATTGACACCTCCTCATCAATTATTGGGAGTGGGCAACATCCACCCTGATTGAATTGGCCTTGTCATCACTAGTTCTCCACTTGTAAGGTAACTCCCTTCTCTTCATGTGCCAGTATATTTATGCTTGTATCTGTAATTTTCACTCCATGCATCTGAAGAAGTGGTCTTTTACCCACAAAAGCTTATGCCCAAATAAATCTGTTAGTCTTAAAGGTACAACAGGACTCCTCATGGTTTTTTATAACAATGTACAAGCACATTCACAGGGATGAAATACCAGCTACTAACGGGCTCTTTAATGTAGTAGGTAAAGGTATAACAAGAACCAATGGCTGGAAACTGAGGCCAGATAAATTAAATTTGGAAATGAGGCACACATTTTGAAACATGACTGTGCTTTACCCAGTGGAACAAACTCCCAAGGGAGGTGGTGGATTCTCCTTATCCCTCCAAACAAAGACTTCATGCATTCCTGTAAAAGACGCTTTAGAGGAACACAAGTTATGTGTTAGTCAAATACAAGTCATTAGGCTCAATACAGGGATAACTGGGTCAAATTCTGCAGCCTGTGCTGTACAGAAGGTCAGACTAATTCAGTGGTTCTCATTCTTTTTTGATCACGCCCCCCTTCTTTGTGTCTGTAAGAGTTTACGCCCTCCTCCTCCCACCACACTAATGCATATACTGATGTATGCAGGGATGGGGCTTCAACTGAATCAATTTATGTTTCTTTGTTTTTCACTTGAGTTTTTCTTTGGTGCATGAATGACCCAAGGACCCATTGGAATAAGAGCCAAAGCTGTGATGTTGCACTCTATATGATTTTATGAAAATATGCTTATGCTAATGAGGTTAAATATAATGTACCTGGAATATGCTTCATGCAAAAAGGTCTCTTGTAAGGTATCATTACAAAGCTTATAATCTACTGAGTGTGTTCATCCGATTTGTATAAATGTACCACTCTTGTAGCTGAAGCTAGAAATATGAAATATAACTCTGAGGGCCTATTGTCATTATGCAAAGTGTGGGCCATTAATGGTGGTTTGGAATCTTGATGACTCCCATCAACCAGGACAATTGACTGCAGATGGCTGTGTTTTACTTGTAAGTCTCCCTGTATATGTGTGTGCGGGCAAGTGGGTAATGAAGTCTTGCAGTGACATGTGATCATGTCACCTGAACTGGAATCCATCTTTAACCTGGTGCTTTTCCACTGAGAAGGGGGGATGGGCGGGAACCCAGAGAGGGACAAAGGATTCCCACCTTATGCAAAAGATATATAAATGGGTGGAACAGAACAAAGGGGGCTGCAATCATGAGAAGTCCCCTAGCTATCACCTGAGCTAGAACAAGGGCTGTACCAGGGGAAAGGACTGTGCCCAGACTAGGAAGGTGTCCAGTCTGTGAAAGAAACTTATTGAAACATCTCTCAGGGTGAAATTTTATCTGGATTCAGTTGTATTACTGTATTAGGCTTAGATTTGCATGTTTTATTTTATTTTCAGTTGTCCTAAAAAACAGGGATTTGGTCTATGCTCACTTTGTCAACCTATTGGTTGGTATATTATTCTCACCCCCACCTGAAGAAAGGGGGTGAAAGGGAGATATTTTGGGGGGGATAGGGCTCCAAGTTGCCTCTCCCTGAGTGTTTGTTTCAATCACTTAGGGGTGGCAGCAATACCATCTAAGGACAAGGAAAGGATTTGTGCCTTGGGGAAGTTTTTAACCTAAGCTGGTGGAATATAAATTTAGGGGGTCTTTCATGCGGGTCCCCACATCTGTACCCCAGAGTTCAGAGTGGGGAGGGAACCCTGACAGCCTGCAATACTTAAAACAAGATCCCCCTGTGTGGGGTCACATTAATTCAGTCTTCTCCAAAACACAGGCTCTGCTACCCTCCAGTCCCATCCTCATCCTTTACTCAGGAGCCCCCATCACCCTGATTGCTGGGGCCAGTGTTGATTCAGGCTTTCCACACCCGCTGCTTCTCCTTTTCTCCTGAGCCCCTACCTCCTGACCCATCTCTTCCCCCTAGGCCCTGCCCCCTGCTCCTCCACTTCCCCTGAGCCTCTGCACCCCAGCCAGGCTGGAGACGGGCCATAGTACGAGCTGCCCCAGAAGCCCAGGATGCTGTGGGGAGCCCCGGACTCTGCACCATCCCTGGGTTGAACATCCAGGGAGGTGGGAACACAGGCTGGGGGCTTCTCTCAGGACCCCTAGCCTCCTGTCCAGGGTAGATGAATGGTCTAGAGCTCCTCACAGCTGCTCTAGTTCACCTGGAGTGGGGTCATAAAGGAGACGTGGCTCCTGCATGTGTCCTGCTTTTGCCTTTTGAATAGGTGGTCACCATACAGTGAATGGACTGGGCTGGGATAGGAGCTAGCTGAGACTGTGTGGAGGAGCTGAGCACCGTTTCCACCCCTGGAGCAGGATAAATGGAGGGGAGGAAGAGGGAATCTGGGCTTGCATCTCTTGCCAGGATTCCTGTGTGTCAGACCCTCACTCACACACAGCTCTGCTCTGACACAGAGGGGAGTGAGCTCAGTGGGAGTGTTGTGTGCAGGGTGGGTGTCTGGGCCCCATGAATAGCCCCTGTTCACAGCTGCTGCAGCGCCAATGGATCACGCAGCACCCAGAGCGTTCAGGAAGGGATGTTTAACCAGAGACAGAACAGTGACAGGCCAGGTGTAATGGGAAACAACATCTACATCCCTTCTCTTTATTGACTCCACAGGCAGGAATTCTGAGGTTAGAGAAGCCACTGACACAGCTCTTTATGGGCCAAAATACCACCGGTCCCCCAGCTCTCCACACACACAGTCACTTTGTAAATGCTGCTGCCTTCCTTCCACCAGTGCTCTAGCCTCCCTCACCAACCCCTCCCACATTGCTCCAGGCCTTAGATCCCATCAGAACCTCTCTTTTCAAAGTGGAGATCATTAGCTCATTCCGTCTTGCATGTCAGGGTCTGGGATGGAATATGGGGCATGTGTTTTTCACGGCCCCTGTCAACAGTGCTGGAGTTGGGTGACTGTTCACTTAAAGAACACCCTGATTATCCTTGCACGAAGGTGTTTGCTTTTCACGCTGTACACGATTGGGTTCATCAGGGGAGGAACCAGCACGTAGAGGTAGCCCAGGAAAATCTGAAGCAAGTGAGAAGAGCTGTTCCCGAATCTGTGTATCACAGACAAGCCGATATGTGGTAAGTAGAAGAGCATGATGGCGCACAGGTGGGATACAAAGGTGTTCAGGGCCCTGAGTCTCTCCGCGTGGGATGCAACATTCAGCACAGTTTTGAGGATCATCACATAGGAGAGAAAGATGAGCAATAAGTCCAACCCCACCGTTAAAAGTTTAATAGACAAGCCATAGATGATGTTGACTGTGATATCAGAACAAGCCATCTTCATGACCTCCTGGTGCAGGCAGTAGGAATGGGACAGGACATTGGCTCGACAGTATCGGAACCGTTTCAGGAGAAAGGGGAGTGGGAATATTAGGACCACTGTTCTTAGCACAGCCACCAGTCCCATCTTAGCTATTCTCAGTGGGGTTAAGATGGAAGCATATCTTAGTGGGTTAGAGAGCGCAATGAAGCGGTCAAAGGCCATCAAGAAGAGAACGGAGGATTCAATATATGAAAGAGCGTCGATGAAGAAGAGCTGGGAGAAACAGGCATCAAGGCTTATCTCCCTAGAGTTAAATAATAATATCCCCAGTGTTGTTGGTATGGTGGATATCGATAAGCCAAGGTCTGTGATGACCAACATGGAAAGGAAAATGAACATGGGCTCATGGAGGGTTTGATCTGTTTTTATAATGAACAGAATAACTGAATTGCCTACTATCAAAATGACATACACTAGGCAGAATGGGACAGAGATCCAGAGATGGACGTCTTCCTGCCCAGGTATCCCAGTGAGAAGGAACACTGCAGAGTTGAATTTGGTGTCATTGACAGCTGACATAATGTACTGGACAGCTCCACTGTGCAGAGTCAAACATTCATAGATCTGAAGGCCAGAAGGCACCATTGTGATCCTCTAGTCTGACCCCTGCATAGCACAGTCCAGAGACCTGCCTGAAAATAACTCCTAAAGCAGAGCTGTTGGAACTACATCCTGCCTTGACTTAATAATTGTCAGTGATAGAGAATCTACCCCGGCCCTTGGTAAATTGTCCCAAAGGTTAATTACCCTCATTGCAAAAAAAAAAAAAAAAACCAAAAAGTACACCTTAGTTCCAGTCTGAATTTGTCTAGCTTCAGCTTCCATCCTTCGGAAACTCTTATAACTTTCTCTCATCCTCATGCAGGTACTTACAGCCTGTTATCAAGTCACCCCTTCACCTTCTCTTTGTTAAACTAATTAGATTGAGCTCCTTGAGTCTATCACTACAAGGCACATGTTCTAATCCTTTAATCATCTTCATGGCTCTTCTCTGAACCCTCTCCAAATTATCAACTTCCTTCTTGAATTTTAGACACCAGAACTGGACACAGGATCCCAGCAGTCGACACTCCAGTGACAAATACAGAGGTAAAATTATCTCTCTGGTCCAACTCGAGATTCCCTTGGTTGTAGATCCCAGATTGCAGTAGCTTTTTAGCTGTAGTGTTGCACTGGGAGCTCATGTTCAGCTGATAATCCACTATGAGTCCCCAAGTCTTTTTCAGAGTCACTGCTTCCCAGCATTGGGTCCCCCATCTGGTAAGGATGCCCAGCATCCCTTGTTCCTAGATGTACACCTTTATATTGAGCTGTATTAAAACACATATTGCTGAGGCAAAGAAGGACTAAATGAGTTGCACACGGTCACAGAAGAAGACTGTGGAAGAGTCTGGAAATGAAGTCAGTTCCTAGGAGTCACCTGCCAGCACTTTAACCCCTAAATCATCCTTCCTCTCTGACTAGTGGCTGGGGAGGGGGCAGCTGGTGACTCAGCATGTTGAAATTCCCAGAAACTCAGGGAATTAAATGCCTGTGACATCACTAAACAGGAACCCAAGAACAATAATTTTCCAGATGATAACTGTGAGTTTTAGGTTTCTTCTGAATCTATTGAGTGAAAAATCCATTTGCCAGGGCCCAGAGCAGGGTCATAGTGGACAAGCAACTCCACATGAGCTCCTGGTGGATGCAAAACAGGTGAATGTGACCCATAGGGACCTTGAATTTGAAGGGACCTCCTGTGTCAATGAGACCAGTCCCCAGCTATGGCAGGTGACCCCGGCATATCATCCGGTGCATAACCCTGTCAAGCTACATCTTAAACCCAGCTGGGTTGTTTTCCCCACAGTGCTCCTTTTGGGCAGCTGTTCCAGAAGCTTCCTCCTCAGATGGTCAGAAACCTCCTTCTCCGTTCCAGACTGAGTTTAGACCTGGGCAGTTTCTTCCCGTTTCTTCTTTTGCCAAAACTGTCCTTTAGCGTCAGGAGTTTGTCTCTCTTCCTGGTGTTCCCCTCACCCCCAATATTTATAGAGCAATCTGATCCCCACTCAGCCTGTGTTGTGTTCGGCTAAACCAGACAAGCTCATTACATCTCCATGTAAGCCAGGTCCTCCATTGCCCTGACCATCCAAGGAGACCTTCCCTGCACCTCCTCCAGTTTAAATTAATCTTTCTGCAATAGGAATGACCAGACTTTTACACAGTTTGCCAGAGGAGGTCTCACCAGTGCATTGTATAAGGATATTAACACTTCCCTAGGTCACCTGACACATTCTAAGATCTCATCTTCAGGGCCAGCCTTTGGGGTGGGCGGTATGGGCAGCTGTACAGGGTGGCCCGCCAAAGAGGGCACCATGCGCAGGGTTTGTCTCAGTACTGGGTTAATAATGGTGCCAGTGGTGCCATGGCTCTGGGTCCACACTCAAACGTGGCCTCAGCCTGATGGCCCAGCCCGACCCTCCACTTGTGTGCTACGGCCAAGCAACCACGCTGCTGGTTCCTCTCCACTCCCAGCCCCTCCCCCCCGCTCCTTTCGGCCAGCTGGCCCTGGGCGTCTCCCACACCCACTTGCTCCTCTCGGCCAGCCGGCCAGCTGAGGGCTCCTGCCAGTGACGGGGGCGGAGAGGAGCCCTCAGGCGCTGCGGCTCCGCTCCGCCCCTACCTCCTCCCCCCAGAAGCTCCTACCACTTGGCAGAGCGAGTGCAGGGCGGGAGGAGGCTTGGCAGCCCAGGTCAGGGGTTTCTGGCTGCTGCATGCCACGGACAGCTGGGCTCCTTGGTTGCGCCTGCGTGCAACCCCTGCCTCCTCCCTGGGCTCTTCGTCCCCTGCCTGGCCTGGGGCAGTGCTGGTGGGAGGGTGCTGTGCATGCAGCTCCCCTACCCTGTTCGCCTGCCCCAGCCCTGCCACTATTCGACTACGGAGGCCCGGGTCCATTGGGATCCTGGAGCATGCTGGGCAGGAGGCAGCACCAGCAGCCAGATGTTGGGCACCCCGACCAGTGGGTGCTCCTAGCTACAATTGACCCCCCCTCAACCCGGGCCCTATGGTGCAACTGGGGTCCCTTTGCCCCATCCCCCCACCAGGGCCCCTGCGGGAGACTTGAGGCCCCTGCCCTACTGAACTGCTCTGGACCACTTGTGCTCCAGGCCCAGTGGGGAGCCGCACGTGCCAAGCTGCAGCCAGGTGTGGAGCAGCCTGATTCAGTTTGGTTTGGAGGAGAATGGGGCAGATCAACAGCAGGGGGTGTCAAGGGATTGGTGGGGGGAGAGTGTTCTGGCTGTGGATTCAGGGGTTCTGGTTTGGGAATAGAGGTTTGGGAGGAGCCCTGTTCTGGTAGACAGGGGGTCATCAACGGGGTCGGGGGGCTGTGAGAATGGCTTCACTTGGGGCTCCTGCGTTAATCATGTCTCTGACACGACTCAGTCACAAGCATCTGGCAGAGGGCGTAGGGGAAGGGTGGGTGTCCATGCCTGTTGAATAGCCCCTGAACACAGCTGCTGCAGCCCCGATGGATCACACAGCACCCAGAGCGCTCAGGAAGGGCCAGGACTGCGACTGCACAACAGCCCTGCAACTTTTTTCATGGCCTGTGGATGTTTAACCAGAGACAGGACAGTGACAGGCCAGGTGTAATGGGAAACAACATCCATGTCCCTTCTCTTTATTGACTATATTGAGAGGAATTCTGAGGTCGGAGCAGCCACTGATATGGTTCTTTATGGACCAACATCCCACCAGTGCCCTGGCTCTCCATGAATAAAATCACTGTGTAAATGCTGCTGCTTGCCTTCGACCCTGTCCCCAGTTCACTGTCCTTCCTCACCCCTTTTCAACCTCTCTCTACAGAGTGGAGAGCAATAGCTCATTTCATCTCGGATGTAAGTGTCCAGGATGGAATAGGTGGCCCATGTTTTTCATGTCCCGTGTCACCAGCGTTGGAATCACGTGATGAATTGACCCTTCATTTGATGAACATCCTGATTATCCTTGCACGAAGGTGTTTGCTTTTCACGCTGTACACGATTGGGTTCATCAGGGGCGGTACCAGCAGGTAGACATAGCCCAGGAGAATCTGAAGGAAGTGAGAAGAGCTGTTCCCAAATCTGTGTATCACAGACAAGCCAATCTCTGATGTGTAGAAGAGCAGTACAGCGCATAGGTGGGAGATGCAGGTGTTCAGGGCCCTGAGGCACTCTGCGTGGGATGCGACACTAAGCACAGTTTTGAGGATCATCACATAAGAGAGAAAGATGAGCAACGAGTCCAAGCCTACCGTTAAGAGTTTAATAGACAAGCCATAGATGCTGTTGACTGTGATGTCTGAACAAGCCATCTTCATGACCTCCTGGTGCAGGCAGTAGGAATGGGAGAGGACATTGGCTCGACAGTATCAGAACCGTTTCAGGAGAAAGGGAAGTGGAAAGTTAAGGGCCACCGATCTTAGCACAAAGAAAAGTCCCATCTTGGCTATTCTCAGTGGGGTTAAGATGGAAGCATATCTCAGTGGGTTAGAGATCGCGACGAAGCGGTCAAAGGCCATCAACAGGAGCATGGAGGATTCAGTGTATGAAAGCGAGTGGATGAAGAACAGCTGGGCAAAACAGGCATCAAGGCTGACCGCCCTAGAGTTAAATAATGATATCCCCAATGTCGTTGGTATGGTAGATATCGATAAGCCAAGGTCTGTGATGGCCAACATGGAAAGGAAAATGTACATGGGCTCATGGAGGCTTGGATCTGTTTTTATAATGAACAGAATGACTGAATTTCCTACTATGGAAATGACATATTTCAAGCAGAAGGGGATAGAGATCCAGAGATGTATGTCTTCCTGCCCAGGTATCCCAGTGAGAAGGAACACTGCAGATGTTAATTTGGTGTTATTGACAGCTGACATAATGGACTGGGTAGGTCTGAGGAGTTCTGAACTTTCCTTCCTGAAAGGGAAAAAATGATATTTAACATGACAACTTTCTGCTTTCAGTGCAAGTCTAGAGACTCCCAGGAGCTAGGCATTTCCAGACTGGATCAGACCTGTAGTCCATCTAGCCCAGTATCCAGTAACCAGTTTCAGATGCTGCAGAGGAAGCTGGAAGAAGCCCTGAAAGAGGCAGCTATGAGATAACCTACTCCCCCGGAAAATCTCTCCATGACACCCACTAGTTAGACATATTTTGTGGTGTAAATCAGGAAGGTTTAGAGGCCTTCCCAGACTTTTAAAAACCATCCTCACTAGTGTAATTGGATACCCATATAAACATCCCATCCCACTTTGAATTCTGCTAAGTTCTTGGCACTTTTGGTATCTTGTGGCTTGGAGTTCCGCAGCCTACTTAAGCATTGTGTGATTTTACAATTGTGACCTTCCCACAGACACCCTTTCTGGGACCCTTCACTTCTGAGTGTGGCCCATTGTATCATGAAATGAGTGTAAACACAAGGCCAGTTCATGGTGAAAATGGTTTTGTATCTATGTGTCCTGGATTGAATCTATCTATCTATCTATCTATCATTTTCTCCACTCCTGAAAGTTCAAATTATGCCACTGCCTCATTGCAGTACATGAGATAAATTCTTATTGCCATTTTCTTAATTCAATAATATTCACTTTAACAGCATCACTCCAGATCTACATGTGTAAATTCAATCAGAACTGGGCTCTATTTAGTTTCCCTTACCAGATGTTCCTGGTGATACACTCTGACCCCCAAGAATACCTCCAAAAGAAGCTGAACTGTTTCCCTGGTCAAAGTAGACTGAATCCACCGAGTCTGATCATCCTACAGGTTTCTCTTCATCCTCACAGGACCTACATCCTCTCCCTGTGCAGGTGTTTGTAGATATTTGGCAAGTTACCAGCTAACACAGAGTTACTTCAGCTGGGCGGGGGAGGGGACGGCATCACAAATGGGTGAATAGTGCAAACACTAGGTTTTCACTCATATCCAGTTGAGTGTGCAATTTACTTGAGCAAGGCTCCTGTAAGAGGTGATGGACATAAGTTACATATAATCACTATTACACTTCCCTTTCCTATACCTCAGCTCTACTCTTTGCTGAAACACACATCAGAGCAGGGCAGTCTTTATGCATAAGCCGCATATGCGGCTGCATAGGGCACCCGAAAGTTTGGGGCACCCCCAGGGTCTTAGTGTCCACCCTCCGCCGCTTCCTATCCCTCTTCTGACCCTTCCTGAAGGCTCCCACCACAGCTGGCTACTGCAGCCTGGTAAATCTTCCTCTGCAGGGGATCTAGTACTTAAAATTGAAAAAGCCTCCAGCCTGCCAGACCTATTGGCACAACACTGAAACTGTTAAAGAGCCATTCAAGCGGTAATGAAACCATTTAACAGGCATCTGCCAACCCCAGGTATATACTCTCAGATTCTGAATTTACTGACAAAAACTGTTCGGCATTACTGTCATATTTACTCAGAACATATTAGTCTACAGGACCTTAGTTTAAAATTTGCTTTAAAAATATTTCATTAGTGCTTTGCTGAAGATTATAAAATCAGATCTCAAAATAATCCTTGCATAGATTTTTAGATGCACAATCTGAGTATTCATCTTTAGGCTTAAATGCTTGAATCTTCAGACATATAGTTTTTTTTCAATAAATCCTTCAAAAGACTCCCCCTTATCTAAAATACACATGCGAGCCCGGGCTGCCGTTGGGCACCAGTTTAATAATACTGCATAGGGCCCCATACATCTTCAGGATGGCCCTGCACCAGCGGTTCTGTTCTCTGAGGAATTTTTGCAAAGACTTGCACAAGTCTTCAAGAGTCATTGAATGCACGACCCGGAATGTAAGTATTAAAAAACAACTTCTTGTCTGTTACTAAGAGACAGTATCATACAACTATTCACTGAAAACGATTATGTGGAGTGCTTCTGATATACTTTCAATAGCAAAAGCCATGAAGCAGTAAAGTTACCACTGCTCGTTCCTTTAGAGATTCCAACAACTCTGCTGCTGGCTTTCAACATACAACATCATGAAAGTTTGGTTTGTCATATTTGTATTACAATGAAAAGTTTTGGCCTGACATTTACACATCTGTACTTTGGTACACACATGTCAACCCGTTCTTTCCCCTCTGATCTTCTCTCAAAGATGATTTCTCAGGTTAGAGTGGGACTTAAAATGTAGTGTCTCTCTTCAGGATTTCATCAGAACCTGAAAAGATCGCAGTGTCTCACCCCTCATTCGGTCGCTTGCCAGCAAACAAAAGTCTAGTAGCTCCTCTGTCCTGGGTAACTAGCTGACTGGTTCTCCTCAGGTTCTGTTCTGTCAGTCTGTAGCCTGTATCCGGAGTGGTAACAGGCACTGGGGTCAGTATAGGAAATATTAATTCCCTGAGCTCTCACACTCTAATACAGAGTAACCCCAGCACCAGTTATTCAGCCATGATGAGAGTTTGCAGGATGTGGATTTCAAAGACAAATGCATGAGTATAAACGGAAATGGAACTTCATTTCACACAGGAAAGTAGTCTATTGCTCTCTCTCTCTCTCTCTCTCTCTCTCTCTCTGTCCTGAATTCATAAAATCCATAACACCGGGGAACGGCATTGGGACAGACATGGAGCTGAGCTGCCATAATGAATGTGTATGTTAAACCCAGTTCTTATCATGTTACCTTTATAGCTATATTGGGTTAACTAGTGGGATGTTTATGTTACGTCTGTACTGGGTGAAACCAGTATGACTCATCTTAGTTTAGTAGCAAGCTGCTGGAAAACAAGCAGGAAGGGAAGCAACAGCTCATGAAAAGCCCTCTCTCAGTTAGCACTTCAGGGAGGTTGGGAGACCACACCAGATCTAAAAACTGGGAGGAATGGATTTCCAGGCTCCAGCCACATTACACAGCTTGTTTTTCCAGCGCTAGGAGACTTTCCAGAGGTGGAAAAGCTGTTGCTGGGAAGCTCTTCGGACTGACACACACAGAGACAGCATTAGGGAAGTCTGAAGGCCCTCGGACTATCTGGGTCCCCGTCAGAGAGGGAGGGTTTGGGAGGGACAGAGACATGTACAGACTATTCTTTGAAAACCCTCTTATTCTCCCATGTTACACCTTATTTCTATTGTTCAAATTAAACAGTATTTTGTTTAAAGAAGGCTGGCCGGCCACTCGTCTCACCACTAGTCGCAGACTCCCAAAAGGAAGAACTACAGGTGCCAAACCCACTGGGAACTGCTGGGCAAGCACAATCGACCCACAGTGCGCTGTAGCCCAGGGCCCAGTCTGAGGGTGGGAGGGTCGTGGGATTCCACCCCATGAGAGAGGGCAGGGCACAAGGCCTGACATCCGGCACTTGTAGACCAGAGAGGGGGCAGAGATGCCAGTAGCCCTGTAGCTCTGAGGAGATTCTAGATCCCTCAGCTAGTCCAGTAATTAAAATATGCCCTATCAGACCTGTTACCACAGACCAAGGCAGCTCTGAATTCCTGTGGTCACAATGGAGCCAGACAATAAAATCTCTGAAAATGCATTTGCTGATAAAATTTCCAGTAGCAAATAAACCCAAGGCAATTTAACATTCCAAGCTCACTTTGAAAGTCATATTTTTGTATAGCTTGAATAATGCACCATTTAGAATGGGCAGATGTAGGGGAGGGGTTTCCAAGCTACCTAGTGCTTCCTGCCCTCCGGCCCTGTCACTAAGTCGCCCCGACAGCCCAGCTGAGTCGTCTGCCGCTGCACAGAACATCTGCAAATGAAAACAGCTTGTAGCCTTTCCCCTTCACTTTGCATTTTAAAGATAGTGAAACCTGCCAACGTACCCAATTCCTGCTAGAAGGGGAGCCGCTGACACCAGAGGTCTTCACCCAAAAGGACGAGGAGTCTTCGGAGAGGTTGCATGGGCAGCAGGCAGTATGTGTTCAGACAGGGAGGGAACTGTGTTTATGAAGCATGTCTGCACATTCCTTTGGGGGCCACTTGGCCATCAGGGAACCTCAACTTCTTGGCTTAATGTGCACCAACTTTAACCCCGTCGCGGCCAGTGGCAAAATGCAGGAGGCCAAATCACAGGGGATGTGAACTGATGCTTCCCAACTGAACGGCAGCACCAGCCCTGCTATCACATTAGCTATCTGCCAGTTATCTGGCACAGAGGCTGATTGAAGTGGCTGTGGTTGTGAAACCCTCATTTCTGTATTGTTTTATCTTTATGGCCCCACTTTTCTATTGTTAATCTGTCTGGTTCTCTGATTGTTTCTCTTTGCTGTATAATTAATTTTGCTAGGTGTAAGTTAATTAGGGTAGTGAGATATACATGGTTAGAGAATTATGTTACAGTACGTTATGATTGCTTAGTTAAATTTCAGTAAAATGATTGGTTAAGGTATAGTTGAGAATATTACTATATAAACTGTGGTCAAACAGGAAGTGGGGGGAAGGGAAATTGGAATCATGTTTGCTAAGGAGGGCAGAACGGGAATAGGGAATGGGGAACGGGGACACAGGCAAGGCTCTGCGGCATCAGAGCTGGGAAGGGGGACATGAAGTAAACACTCTGGTGTCAGAGCTGGGAAGGGAACACTTTGGAGCAGACTTTTTCAGCGTACGGAGATAAGCCCGGCTGGTGTGAGGGGTTCAAATTATGCTTGCTTGGAAACTAACCCCAATAAGCATCGCATTGTCTGCACTTCGGACTTCTGGTCTTTTGTTGCTTGCTGGCTCATATCTCAAGCAGCTCCCAGAAGCAGCGGCATGTCCCCCCATCTGGCTTCTACATGGAGGCACGGCCAAGCAGCTCTGCACGCTGCCCCGTCTGCAGGTGCTGCCCCTGCAGCTCCCATTGGCCGCGGTTCCCGGCCAATGGGAGCTATGGGGATGGTGCTTGGGGCAGGAGCAGCATGCGGAGCCCCTTGGCTGCCCCTATGTGTAGGAGCCGGAGGGGGGACATGCCGCTGCTTCCAGGAGCCACGCTGAGCCACGATATGCATGGAGCGGGGCAAGCCCCCTACCCCACTCCCTGACTGGAGCGCTGGAGTGGGGCAAGGCCTGGACCCTGCTCACCAGCGGGTGCTCAAGGGCTGAATTAACATGTCTGAAGAGCCAGATGCAGCCCTGGGCCTTAGTTTGCCCACGCCGGGCTTAAGATATTTTTTTTTTAATAAAGAAAAAACAATGGCACTAAATCCATTTGAATCTTTCATTCAAAGTTGCAAAACTGACAGACACTGTTTGCCAGACACAGGTAACTAGTGTTGTTTGGCTTTGGTATTTAGCATATAACCTCAATGCCTTATAAAGTTTAATATGTTTTTAAATAAAGACCAAAGTTGTGGCTGGTGGGAGGCGGCCGGGGCCAGGGGATATGGGAGACATTCTGGATCTTTTTGTGTGTGTGCACAGGAAAAAGAGAAGGAAAAGGGGAGTAATGTCGGGAACACTGAGGCTAGGTCTACACTACCCGCCTGAATCGTCGGGTAGAAATCGATCTCTCGGGGATCAAATTATTGCGTCTCGTCAGGACGCGACAATCGATCCCCGAATCGACGTTCTTATTCCACCAGCGGAGGTGGGAGTAAGCGCCGTCGACGGGGAGCCGTGGAGGTCGATTTTGCCGCCGTCCTCACAGCGGGGTAAGTTGGCTCCGATACGTCGAATTCAGCTACGCTATTCGCGTAGCTGAATTTGCATATCTTAAATCGACCCCGCCCGTAGTGAAGACCTGCCCTGAGCCTTGGGGTGGCTCTGGGTGATAGGACTGTCGCTTTCAAGGGGGTGGATGAGAACTCGGTGCGCACGAGGGAGGCAGTTACAACTTTTGTGAAAGTTTATGTGGCTAATATAATGTTGTAGCGTTGAACTGTATGTGGGGGGGTGCATTTTCCCGGAACATGTGCATTGTATGTTGTAGAAGGTGTAAAAGAAATGCAAACAAAACATGCTACTTGATTAAAATTCTATTAGGGCTCCAACATGAGCCATGATAGGTTGTGCTCGCTTTTTCAGGTGGCCGTGTGCTTTAGAAGCAGGAGTTAAAAGTGAACAGTAATCAGAACTCTGGTGGAAGTGAATTGTGTCGCTTTTAAGACAGAGTCTCTGAGCTGCTAATAGCTTTGGATCCGAAAGCAAGCCAGAAAGCGTCTGTGTGGATGCAAATTACCTAGCTCATAGGAGAAGGAGAGAATTGCCCATAAATGGCAGCACGAAGGAGCTGCAAATAATAAATATACCTGGTCAGCAAACAAGCTATTTGTAAGCAAAAAGACTCAGATTATGGCCCTCCAGGAAAGGGAGGTGGGAAAACAAGTCAAGCATGGTCTGACCTGCCTGGGAAGCATGGTCTACCGAAGCTGGAAAATCAAGTGCAAATAAAAGGGCACAAAATGGGGGTTAAGGAGGACGTATAAATTGTTACATGCATATTACAGGTGGACCTACAAAGGGGAACCCAAGGATTCTGTGGCCTGAAATGGAACAAGCATTGTTGCTCATCACAATTGTCACTATTGTTTGTGGCGACGAAAAAGGAAGGAGACAGAGCGCCAGGTTGTGGTAGCCGAAAAAGCCTCCCAGGGACTTTTCTCTGGGGTTTTTATTATCTTACTTTTCTATTTACAACACTTATAAGTGGTTGAATTTCTGCGCATAGGAGGAGCATACAATACTCATCAACATGACTTAACAAGGTCATATCTTGTGCACGTGAAAGCGAGCAGCGAGGGTGATGATTAGGTCAGCCAATAAATTTTTTAATCACAGGCGTGGGGGTGTAGGCCGCTCCGGCCTTGCAGCCACGGGCGCAGTGTGCCACAGCCGTGAACTAGCAATTCGGGAGCTGTGTGTCTCTACAATTGTTAACCCTCCCCAGATCCCACGATGTGAAGTGGCAGAAGGAGGGAACACATGTGGACTGCTACACCCCCAAGTCGTGGTAATAAGGCAGATAAGGGCCTTAAGGATATACCCATCGAAAATTGTACCGCTGATGCCCCCATGGGACTTTGGCAATGGTGGTATGTGGTATACTGATTAGAAGGGGGCGGGGTCCTAACCCAGTAGAGAATATAAAATTTATCAGGAAATATTGCATGGTATTCCTTAAGGAACAGGGAATAGGGAATGGGGAACATGGACACAGTCAAGGCTGTGCTGTGTTGGAGCCAGGAAGGGGGAGGTGGGGCAAATGCTGTGCGGGATCAGAGCCGGGGAGGGGGGCGTGGGGCGAACGCTCTGCAGGGTCGGAGCTGGGGAGGGGGGTGCGGGGTGCACGCTCTGCGGAGTCGCAGATGGGGAGGGGGGCACGAGGCGAACACTCTGTGGGGTTGGAGCTGGGAAGGGAACACTGTGAACAGACTCTATTGGCGTACAGAGATAAGCCCGACTGGTGTGAAGGGCTTCCAAATATGCTTGCTTGGAAACTAACCCCAATAAACGTTGCATTGTCTGCGCTTTGTACTTCTGGTCCTTTGCTGCTTGCTGTCTGCGTGACAAGAACCAGGGAAGTGGGAGGGTTGAGGGAAAGCCTTCTAACAACGCAAAATGGGTGAATGTGACCCATAGGGACAAAGGCCTGGAAGGTACCTCCTAGGTCAATGACTCCAGTCCCCAGCTATGGCAGGTGACCCCGACATATCATCCGGTGCATAACCCTGTGAAGCTACATCTTAAACCCAGCTGGGTTGTTTTCCCCACAGTGCTCCTTTTGGGCAGCTGTTCCAGAAGCTTCCTCCTCAGATGGTCAGAAACCTCCTTCTCCTTTCCAGACTGAGTTTAGTCCTGGCCTGTTTCCACCCATTTCTTCTTTTGCCAGCACTCTCCGTTAGCTTCAGAAGTTCGTCTCCCTCCCTGGTGTTTACTCCCCCCCGCCAATGTATTTATAGTGCAATCTCTGCTCAGCCTGAGTTGTGTTCGGCTAAACCAGCAAGGTCATTAAGTCTCCATGTAAGCCAGGTCCTCCATTGCCCTGACCATCCAAGGAGACCTTCCCTGCACCTCCTCCAGTTTAAATTAATCTTTCTGGAATAGGAATGACTAGACTTTTACACGGTTTGCCAGAGGAGGTCTCATCAGTGCGTTGTATAAGGATAATAACACTTCCCTCTCTCGCCTGACACATTCTAGGATCTCATCTTTACGGCCAGCCTTTGCGGTTGGCGGTATGGTGGGCTGCCCAAGGCAGCCCACCAAAGAGGGCACCGTGCGCAGGGTTTGTCTCGGTACTGGATTAATAATGGTGCCAATGGTGCCATGTCTCTGGGCCCACACTCAAAATGGGTCCTGGCCTGCTGGCCTGGCCCGGCCGTCCACTTGCTGCTGGTTCCTCTCCACTCCCAGCCCCTCCCCCCCGCTCCTCTCGGCCAGCTGGCCCTGGGCGTCTCCCACACCCACTTGCTCCTCTCGGCCAGCCGGCCAGCTGAGGGCTCCTGCCAGTGACGAGGGCGGAGAGGAGCCCTCAGGCGCTGCGGCTCCACTCCGCCCCTATCTCCTCCCCCCAGAAGCTCCTACCACTTGGCAGAGCGAGTGCAGGGCGGGGGGGGAGGCTTGGCAGGCCCAGGTCAGGGGTTTCTGGCTGCTGCATGCCACAGACAGCTGGGATCCCCAGTTTCGGCTGTGGGCAACCCCTGCCTCCTTCCTCGGCTCTTGGTCCCCTGCCTGGCCTGGGGCATTGCTGGTGGGAGGGTGCTGTGCATACAGCTCCCCTACCCTGTTTGCCTGCCCCAGCCCCGCCACTATTCGACTACGGAGGCTTGGGAGTCTGGGGGTCCTGGACCATGCTGGGCAGGAGGCAACACAGGCGCTCAGTGAATGGGCACCCCGACCAGTGGGTGTTCCTTGCTACAGGTAACCCCCCTCCGCCTGGGCCTTGCAGAGCAACTGGAGACTTTTTGCCCTATTCCCCCACCAGGGCCCCTGCAGGAGACTTGAGCCCCCTGCCCCCCTGAGATGCTCTAGATCACCTGTGCTCCAGGCCCAGTGGGGAGCTGCATGCACCAAGCTGCAGCCAGGTGTGGAGCAGCCTGATTCAGTTTGGTTTGGAGGCGAATGGGACAGATCAACAGCAGGGGGTGTCAAGGGCAAGAGTGGACTGGCTGGGTATTCAGGGGTTCTGGTTGGGGAATAGAGGTTTGGGAGGAGCCCTGTTCTGGTAGGCAGGGGGCCATCAAAGGGGGTGGAGGGGCTGCGCGAATGGCTTCTCCTGGAGCTCTGGCGATAATCGTATCTCTGACACGACTCAGTCACAAGCACCTGGCGCAGGGCGTGGGGGAAGGGTGGGTGTACGTGCCCCTTGAATAGCCCCTGTCTTCAGCTGGTGCAGCCCCCATGGATCACACAGCAGCCAGAGTGCCCAGGAAGGGCTAGAACTGTGACTGCAGAACAGCTCTGCAGCTTTTCTCATGGCCCAAGGATGTTTAAGCAGAGACGGGACAGGGACAGGCCAGGTGTAATGGGAAACAACATCCACCTCCCTTCTCTTTACTGACTGTATAGGCAGGAATTCTGAGGTTAGAGTGGCCACCAATATGGCAATTTATGGGCCAACATCCTACCGGTGCCCTGGCTCTGCACGAACACAGTCACTTTCTATATACTGCTGCCAGCCTTAGTCTCCTTTTCCCAGTTCACTGTCCTTCCTCACCAGTATGGGGGGGGGGCACCCCTCTCGCATGGCTACAGGCCTTAGACCCCTTCGCAAACTCTGTGTACAAAGTGGAGATCAGTAGCTCATGTCATCTCGGATGTAAGTGTCCAGGATGGAATAGGCGGTCCATGTTTTTCATGGCCCGTGTCACCAGTGCTGGAGCCAGGTGATGAACTGACACTTTGTGATATTCCCCTCTGGTGTTATCTGGACCAGTGATTTTCTAGGCCACTCCAATCCTCGACTCTGGGAGCCAGCCTTATCCTGCTCTGCTGTGAGAACCCCACTCCTGGGCTGTTCACGCACAGCCTCTAGCATGTAAGCTGCTCCTTGGATTGCACAACCGAATGACACTAGCCAATATCTCCGATTCCAGACACAACCCTAGGAACCTCTGTCTTGCAGTGTTCAGTTATGCCCGCTGGATGCTCCAAACTTATATGAGTTCATCAATTTAACAAAGAAATTGATATGTACCAGGCTTTTTATCCCAAAGGGAGTCTCTGACATGCTTCAAACCAAACACACTGCTTCAGGTAGAATAAACAAACAAATTTATTAACTACAAAGATAGATTTTAAGTGCTTATAAATCAGAGCATAATAAGTCAGATTTGGTCAAATGAAATAAAAGCAAAACACATTCTAAGCTGATCTTAACACTTTCAAAGCCCTTACAAAATTAGATGCTTCTCACCACAGGCTGGCTGGGTGCTCTTCAGCCACGCTCTTCCCTTTGATCAGCACTTCAGTTGCTTAGTGGTGACGGTGTCTGTAGATGGAGGTGGAAAAGAGAGGAAGAGTATGGAAAACATCTCTCCCTTTTATCATGTTCTTTCTCCACACTTGGCTTTGCCCCCCGCCTTCAGAGTCAGGTGAGCATTACCTCATTGCAGTCCCAAACTGACCAAAGGAAGGGGGGTGACTCACTTGAGAGTCCAACAGAGCCTTTGTTGTTGCCTAGGCCAGTGTCCTTTGTTCCTGTGAGGCTGGGCTGGGTTTGTCCCATACATGCCCTGATGAGGTGTGAACTGCCCCTCTGCTCTTGGGGAGTTTTTGTCTGGGCTTGCCTTAAGCCATGAGGACACATTTTCATCCTCATAACTATATACATGAAATTACAACCTATAACATCACTATAACATTACTATAACAACAATTACTGTAACATCACTATAACAACAATGCTCAGTGCATCATGAGCCTTCCAAAGACACCTTACATGAAAAAATTTGCATTGGATATACACAATCATATTATAAGGATGAACATGGAGGTTCAGAGGGTTCCCCTGAGGCACAGAGTGTCACAACCTTCACTTGATGAACAGCCTGATTATCCTTGAACGAAGGTGTTTGCTTTTCAAGCTGTACACTATTGGGTTCATCAGGGGCGGTACCAGCAGGTAGACATATCCCAGCAGAATCTGAAGGAAGTGAGAAGAGCTGTTCCCAAATCTGTGTATCACAGACAAGCCAATCTCTGGGATGTAGAACAGCAGGACGGCACAGAGGTGAGAGACGCAGGTGTTCAGGGCCCTGAGTCTCTCCGAGTGGGATGCGACACTCAGCACAGTTTTGAGGATCATCACATAAGAGAGAAAGATGAGCAACGAGTCCAAACCCACCATTAAGAGTTTAATAGACAAGCCATAGATGCTGTTGACTGTGATATCGGAACAAGCCATCTTCATGACTTCCTGGTGCAGGCAGTAGGAATGGGAGAGGACATTGGCTCGACAGTATCGGAACCGTTTCAAGAGAAAGGGGAGTGGGAATATAAGGGCCACCGATCTTAGCACAAAGAAAAGTCCCATTCTGGATATTCTTGGTGGGGTTAAGATGGAAGCATATCTCAGTGGGTTAGAGATTGCGATGAAGCGGTCAAAGGCCATCAACAAGAGCATGGAGGATTCAATGTATGAAAGCGAGTGGATGAAGAACAGCTGGGCAAAACAGGCATCAAGGCTGATCTCCCTAGAGTTAAATAATAATATCCCCAATGTCGTCGGTATGGTGGATATCGATAAGCCAAGGTCTGTGACGGCCAACATAGAAAGGAAAATGTACATGGGCTCATGGAGGCTTGGATCTGTTTTTATAATGAACAGAATGAGTGAATTTCCTAATATGGAAATGACATACATGAAGCAGAAGGGGACAGAGATCCAGAGATGCAAGTCTTCATGCCTAGGTATCCCGGTGAGAAGGAACACTGCAGAGTTGAAGTTGGTGTCATTGACAGCTGACATAATGTACTGGGCATGTCCGAGGAGTTTTCAACTTTCCTTCCTGAAAGGAAAAAGAACAGGAGACTACATGATATTTAGCAAGACATCATTCTGCTCTCAGTGCAAGCAAAACCGAAGTCTTGGATTTAAGAACGTCAGAACCAGGTTCTATTTACTTTCCCTTCTCTGATGCTCCCGGTGATACACTCTGACTCCCCAAGAATCCCTCCAAGGGAAGCTGAAGTGTTTCCCTGGCCAAAGTAGCCTGAATCCAGCGAGTCTGATCATCCTACAGGCTTCTCTTCATCCTCACAGGACCTGCATCCTCTCCCCATGCAGGTGTTTGTAGATATTTGGCAAGTTTCCAGCTAACTCAGAGAGTTACTTCAACTGGGCGGGGGAGGGGACGGCATCACAGATGGGTAAATAGTGCAAACACTACATCTGCATTAATATCTAGTTGAGTGTGCAAATTACTTGAGCAATGCTCCTGTCAGAGGTGATGGGTGTAAGTTAACACAATCACTACTCCACATTCCTTTCCTATATCTGAGGTCTACTCTTTGCTGAAACACAGACCAGCAGTTCTGTTTTGTCAGGAATTTTTGGAAATACTTGCACAAGTCTTCAAGAGTGATTGAATGCACAACCTGAAATGTAAGTGTTAGAAACAGCCTCTGGTCTGTTACTAAGAGATAGTATCATACAACTATTCACTGAAAATGATTTCATAGTATAAACCCTTTGCAAACATTATGTGAAGTACGTGGCATCTGATATACTTTCGAAAGCAAAACCCATTAAGAAGTAATGTTACCCCTGCTCCTTCCTGTTGAGATTCCAACAACTCTGCTGCTGGCTTTCAATATAAAATCATGTCATGAAAGTTTGGTTTGTAATATCTGTATTACAATTAAAAGTTTTGGCATAACATTTACACATCTGTCCTTTGGTACACACATGTCAACCCATTCTTTCCTCTCTGATCTTCTTTCAGAGATGATTTCTTAGGTTCGAGTGGGACTTAGAATGTAACATATCTCTTTTGGATTTCATCACAGCATGAAAACATCTCAGTGTCTTAGCCCTCATTCAGTCACTTGTCAGCAAACAAAAGTCTAGTAGCTCCTCTGTCCCTTGGTTAATAGCTGACTGGTTCTGTTCTGTCAGTCTGTTGCCTGTAGCCGGAGTGGTAACAGACATCAGTATAGAAAATAGCCATTCCCTGAGCTCTCACTCTCTAGTCTATACCCTGTTTCCCCGAAAATAAGACAGTGTCTTATATTAATTTTTGCTCCCAAAGATGCTCTAGGTCTTATTTTCAGGGGATGTCTTATTTTTCAGAAATGAAAAATGCCTTATTATCGGTGGATGCCTTATTATCGGGGAGGTCTTATTATCGGGGGGATGCCTTATATTACAACGAGAGGCAAAACTGTAAGTAGGCCTTATTTTCGGAGGATGTCTTATTTTCGGGGAAACAGGGTAGTAACCCCAGCACCTGTCATTCAGGTACGATGAGGGTTTGCAGGAAGTGGATTTCAAGGTCAATTGCATGAATATTCATGGAAATGGAACTTCGTTTCACACATGAAAGTAGTCTATTGCTCTCTCTGTCTCTCTGACTGTTTGTGTGCTCTATTCATAAAATCCATAGCACCCAGGAATGGTATTGGGACAGACATGGAGCTGAGCTGCTGTAATTAATGTGTATGTCAAGCCCAGTTGTTGGGATGTTTGCTGTAGAGCTATATTGGGTTAACTATTGGGATCTTGATGTTATGGCTACATTAGGTGAAACCAGTATGACTCATCTTATTCTAATAGAAGGCTGCTGGAAAACACGCAGTAAGAAAAGCCATCTGTCAGTGAGCATTTCAAGGAGGCTGAGGGACACCGGAGCTACAAGCTGGGAAAAACCTATTTCCGGGCTCCAGCCACATTACACAGCTTTTTTGCCAGTGATGGGAATCTGTCCACAGGTGGTCCAGCTATTGGTGAGAAGCTCTTTGGACTGATAGGTACAGACAGTGCTGGGGAAGTCTGAAAGCTCTCTTCCTGCCAGGATCCCTGTCAGAGTGGGAGGGCTTGGGCTCATAGACGTATAGAGACTGTTGGTTGAAAACCCTCTTATTCTCCCATGTTACAATTTATTCCTACTATTCATATTAAACCGTATTTTGGTTCCAGAAGGCTGGCTGGTCACTTGTCTCACCACTAGTTACAGACTCCCAAAGGGAAGAACCACAGGTGCCGAACCCAGTTGGACCTGCTGGACAAGCGTAGTCGACCCTCAGTGTGTTGTAGCTCAGGGCCTAGTCTGAGGGTGGGAGGATCATGGGATTCCATCCCATGAAAGGGCAGGGTATGAGGCCTGACATGTGGCACTCAGAGACCAGAGAAGGAGCAGAGATGCTGGCAACCCTGTAACTCGGAGGATATCAACAGGGCAGAAGTGCTGGAACCCTCAGCCAGTCAGGAAACAGAAATATGCCCTATAGGACCTGTTACCACAAAGCAGCGCAGCTCTGAATTCCTGCCTTCACAATCAAGCCAGAGAATAAAACCTTTGAAAATTATTTGCTGATTAAATTTCAAGAAGCAAATAAACCTGAGGTAATTTGGGAACTAGTCACTAATATTTCATGGGGTCTCCTCTACCCAAGCCCCTGGCAGGATAGCGCCCAGAGCACATGACACCTCTAGAAATGGGACCCCTTGAGAAATCCTGACTTGGGGCATCGAGGTTCTAACACTCCGAGCTCGTTTTAAAAGTCACATTTCTATGTAGCTTGAACACCCGACTGTGGAGCATGAGCAGATATAGGGGAGGGGTTCCCAAGCTACCTAGCCCTGCCTGCCCTCCAGCCCCATCACTGAGTCACCCTGAGAGCCCAACTGAGTCCTCTGCCACTGCATAGAACATCTGCAAAAGGAAACAGCTTGCAGCCTTTCCCCTTCACTCTGCATTCTAAAGATAATGAAACGTGCCAACGTACCCAATTCCTGCTAGACGGGGAGCCGCTAACACCAGAGGTCTTCACCCTAAAGGATAAGGGACATCAGAGGAGAAGTTGCATGGGCAGCAGGCAGTATCTGTTCAGATACGGAGGCAACTGTGTTTATGAAGCATGTCTGCACATTGCCTTGGGGGCCACTTGGCCATCAGGGAACCTCAGCTGCTCGGCTTAGTGTGCACCAGCTTTAACCCCTGTCATGGCCAATGGCAAATTGCAAGTGGGCAAATCACAGGAGACAGGTCGTGATGCTGCCGAACCAGACTGCAGTACCAGCCAAGCTGCAGGCTCTATTCTTGGAATCTGGGCTTATCATCACTGTTTGTATGGTTCCGATTAGTCACATGGCTACCTTGGGGATGGCCGAGTGGTAACAATGATGCTGTCACCGCTGTGATCTTGCTGAAATAAAATGAATAATAAAGAAGAAGAATAAATAATGGTTAATAATATAGGACCAGGTTTCTGCCCGGCAGCCCACTTTCCTGCATAACAAATCCAGGGTGAAGGCCACAGAAGGGAGATTCCACAAGGCTCCCTACATGGAAATTTCCCTCGGATAGTTCAGGGTGGGAAGTCCCTTCCCTTCTCCCTGAGGAATGAAGAGGGGGACCCAGGATCCTGAATCCCCAAGGTTAGGCACAGATCTCAGTGATCCACTGGTAGCTAGGCCCACCCACCCACAATCTCTCGACCTCCACAACTGCTTTAGGACCCTGTCCAGCTCCCTGCTAGCACAGGTTCATCAGAGATGTGCTACCACAGCCTGTCACAGTAGCCACTGCCCACAGGACCTGCTGAAGGGGCATTGTACAGGTTGGAGGGGGGGGGGGCAGAGAAAAGATGGGAGGGCTGGTTAGAGTAGCTGATGGACCCAATACCCCAGACCTAGACTGTTTGGGAGGTTTAGATCTTTCCATACCCAGAGTGCTGCCATAGACTCCATCAGTGCCACCTTCATTTGATTTGAGGAAGAGGCAGATGAAAAGCCTCCAGTTTCTCTTGGGAATCCAGCAGCTGCAGCTGGGCAGCATCATGGCAGCTGAGCTTTCAGAGAAAAATGATCCATTTTCTATGAAAACTCACCTCAGAAAAAATGGATGAAAAGGAAACATTTCAGTTTGGGTCAATATTTTTCTTTGGGCAAATAAACTCTCTGCTTTCCAGCCCAGCTCTAGCTCAAACCATGAGCCTCTCTCCCTCATGCTACAGGACCACACCCATAGGTGGCAGCATGAGGTCTCCCCTGTTTGAGGCTATTGCCTTTCACTGGAACCCTGTAGGGGCCCCCTCAAGTGTCAGGAGTCTGTCACCTGTGGCTGGAACGCTGCTTCCCCACCCCAGCTCTGCCTCACCCCGTGTGCGGAGGGCTGGCACCTCCACTCGCCTCCCCCAAACATTCCACCACATCCCACTTCCCCAATTTTATGACAGAAGTGGGTATTTGTCCCGTTTGCTGTTGCCAACTGATCAAGTCAGCAAGAGCAAGATTAAAAGGGACAAATGTCTCCTTTTGAAAAACAAAATGTTGGATTGGCTGGGACAGGGCTTAAAAAAGGGACTTTCCCGACCAGAATGGGAGGTATGGTCACACTACCATGGACATCTGCTAGGGTGGCTACACCAGCTCTATCCATCAATGGAATAGTGTAAGAACATCAAAATGGTCATATTGTGTCAGACCAATAGTCCATCTAACCCAGTGTCCTGTCTTCTGACAGTGGCCAGTTCGGATGCTTCAGGGGGAATGAACCAAACAGGGTAATTATCAAGAGATCCATTCTCCATCATCTGCCCCCATATTCTGGCACTCAGAGGTTTAGAGACTCCCAGAGCATGCGGCACTGTCCCTGACCATCTTGGCTAATAGCTATTGTTGGATCTATCCTCCATTAATTTATCTAATTCTTCTTTCACCAGTTATAGTTTTGGCCTTCACAACATCCCTTGGCAATGAGTTCCACAGGTTGACTGTGTGTTGTGTGAAGAAGTACTTCCTTCTGTTTGTTTTAAACCTGCTGCCTATTAATTTCATTTGGTGACCCCAGTTCTTGTGTTATGAGAATGAGTAAATAACACTTCCTTATTTACTTTCTCCACACCACACATGATTTTGTAGACCTCAGTCATATCCCCCTTACGCATCTCTTTTCCAAGCTGAACAGTCCCAGTCTTTTTAATTTTTCTTCATATGAAAGCTGTTCCGCACCCAGTGGTGAGCTGGAACCAGTTCGCACCGGTTCGCACGAACTGGTTGTTAAATTTTGAAGCGGTTTTAGAACCGCTTGTTAACCGGCTTCCCTGCCAGGAGTGGGCGCTGCGACTTTGATGGGCTTTGGCAGGGAAGTGTCAGGTGGGGGCGCTGTGCTGCGGGAGCCATGTGGGCCGCCGCCTGGCCCTGTTGCTGCTGCTGCTCCCCCAACCCCTGTCCCTGAGGCTCCGGCTGCTGCCTGGTGGGTCCCCAGCTGTTCTGCTGCACCTGGGCTGAGTCCTGCTGCTCCGAGCTGCTCTCCCGGTAAGTAACCGCCATCCTGCCTGCAGCCAGCCCCTGCCCGCAGCCAGCCCCTGCCCACAGCCAGCACCTGTCTGCAGCCAGCCCCTGTCTGCAGCTAGCCCCACTCCCCCTGCCCACAGCCAGTCCCTGTCTGCAGCCAGCCCCGCTCCCCCTGCCCACAGCCAGTCCCTGTCTGCAGCCAGCCCCGCTCCCCCTGCCCGCAGCCAGCCCCTGTCTGCAGCCAGCCCCGCTCCCCCTGCCCACAGCCAGCCCCTGTCTGCAGCCAGCCCCGCTCCCCCTGCCCACAGCCAGCCCCTGTCTGCAGCCAGCCCCTGCTGCACCCCCTGCCCTGTCTCCAGCCAACCCCTACTGCACCCCTCTGACTGAAGCCTGCCAGTCCCGCATTCCTCTGTCTCCAGCCCAGCCAACCCCTGCCGCACCCCGCTGTGGCCCTGCCCGAAGCCAGCCAGCCCACCCCACACACCCCTGTCTCCAGCCAGCCCCGCACCCCTTGCCCTGCCTGCAGCCAGACCCTACCTCCAGTCAGCCCCTGCCCTGCCTCCAGCCAGCCCCATGTCCACTGGTGCCCTGCAGTTCCCAGTTCCGCCTGCTTCAATGAGGGGGGCAGGGAGCAGCTGGGACCCACACATGTGAAACGGAGCTCATTTCTAGTTCAGGCCCATCTTTTTAAAAAATAACTTTAGGTAGGGTTAACATAACATCCGTATTTTCCCGGACATGTCAGGCTTTTTGGTTCTTAAATCGCCGTCCGGAAAATACGGACGTATGGTAACCCTATTGGTACAAAAAATACATACTGGGGCACATCCCTTAAATCAGAACTTTTTATAGTGAACCGGTTGTTACGATTTTAGCAGCTCATCACTGTCCGCACCCCTAAACATTTTTGTCGCTTTTCTCTTTCCTTTTTCAAATTCAAATATATCTTTTTTGAGATTGGGCGACCAGAACTGGGCACAGTATTCAAGGCGTCGGTATACCATGATGGATTTATATAGAGACAATATGATATTTTTTGTCTTATTATCTATCCCTTTCCTAGTGGTTCCCAAATATTCTGTTACTGTTTTTGACTCCTCCAGGATATTGAGTGGATGTTTTCAGAGAACTATCCACAATGACTCCAAGATCTCTTTCTTGAATGGAAACAGCTAATTTAGAGCCCATCATTTTTTATGTATAGTTGGGATTATGTTTTGCATTACTTTGCACTGTAACTCTTTGTAATCTTCTTTGGACTTCAGTATATTGAGTAGTTTTGTATCGGCTGCAAATTTTGTCACTTCACTGTTTACTCCTTTTCCAGTGAAGACCAACACAAAGAATACATTTAGCCTCTCTGCAAGAACCTCATCTTCCCTGAATTCTCCTTTAGCACCTCAGTCGTCCAGTGGCCCCACTGATTCTTTGGCAGCCTTCCTCCTTCTGATGTACTTTGCTTACATAGTTTTAGTTTGCTTTTTGCAGCTGTAAATGCTTTGGTATAGTACGCACAAGTTTTTTCCCCAGCACCAATATTCTGCATGATTATACTAACACTAGAGAATTTTTTAACACTAGGATACAACACAAAAGGGAACTTATTGTTAGGGGCAGGCAAAGTAGATCTTTCATTAACCCCTTTTTTCAAGCTTTCCCGTGCAATAGCTGCTTCTTTTGTTTAGGTTTATTGTGTTTTTTTTAAGTACCAACCCAGTAACTGCTGCACGAACCCTTTTATGCTCTTTCCTGTTTTACTTACTACAAAGCTATTATTTAAATATTTCACTTTTTGTGTGTGTGACAATTTTTAATATATTTTTACAGCAACATGGAATATTTTGGATGTATTGCAATACCCCATAGGCAAAACATTTTAGCAATATTGAGTACCCTGGAACACAGAAGCCGTTTGATACCGGGATTCTGGATTTAAAGTAAACTTTAAAAAACATTTGTCACATTCAGTACAGAAAACCACTTTATTTCTGGGGATACCACCTCCAGCAGCACAGGATAAGCACCTACTGAGGGGGCTCCCTGCTTAGCAATTTTGTTTAACCCTCACTAGTTAATTTTCATGTTCCTTCTGGCTTTTTTACTGGCTAGATTGGTGCTGTGTTAGGCGCTGAGCACCTCTGGATTAATTTCCATTTTTCCAGTTCTTTAATGACTTGTTTCAATGAATTTTTTGTTTTGTTTTTTGGGGTATTGGGTATCATTTAATGTATGGAGGAACGTCTCCTTCTAGTGTAACTGACATTTGTAGCTTTCCTGTATTTAGAGGGTTTGTAGCCCATCCATTTTATACTTCAGTCCACCAGGATTTCCAGGCTTCTGGTGCAGGAGGTGGCTTTTTTTGTTTTATTGCTTTTACAATTTGAGTAGCAAGCCCCATGGGGATTAGATAAACATCGTCCTTCCCCTCCTTTACAGTAACAGCTTGTTTGAGACAAATATTTGAGAAATGTATGATTATTTTAGTTGCTTTATTATTTCAGCTCCTCTTACATTTTTTTTCTGTGATGGCACACTTCTCCTGAATGGCATGTGCACCAAACTAAAGAGGTAGTGTTTTTACATTATACGTTTGCTTGTTTTTTTGTATTTGTAGAGTTTGTAACTGGGTATGAGCCAACGATCAACTGGAATAAGAGCAAAAGTAGAACTGCGATTGTAGTCCCTGCTTACAATGAAATGTGCACACCATGCTGTAGCCTACGGATCCACGTGCAGATGACAGTGACTTAGGGCTTGTCTACATTACCTGCTGGATCGATGGGCAGCGATCGATACAGAGAGGGTCAATTTATCGCATCTAGTCTAGTCTGGAACCCTGACATAGTCCTGATCTGAGGGTCTCAGAGTATCTGAGCACCTTGAATGTCTTTATACTCCCGACACTGCTGTGAGGCAGGACGGGGCTATTATCCATCTGTGCAGAGGCCCAGAGACAGCTAATAGCTTGCCATGGTCACACATACCAAAGGAATCAAAGCAAACTCTGCTGAATCACAGAGCAGTGCAGAGTTTAGAGCAGCCAGGGGGGTGGTAATGGCTTCCAAGAGCACAGCCCACTTTGACCAAGTCCCTCGGGCCCACCAGCCACCTGCCCAGGACAGGAGTAGGGTCTGGGGCTCCTTACAGTGGCTTTGGAAACCTGGGCAGCTCTTAGCATGGCCCGGCTCTGGCTTCGGGTCTGGAGAGGGGTTGGAGCTTCAGGTAGAAAGGAGGAGCAGGCGGTGGGGTTTCGGGAAGAGATGGGGCAGAGGGAGGGGCAAAGGGGGAAGGGAATGGAGCACGGGGTTGTGTCTTCAGGTAAGAAATGGGGCAGAGGGAGGTGCCTCAGGGAAAGAGGAAGAGCAGGGGCAGGGTCACACAGGGGATGGGGCCCCTGCATATGTCCCGCTTTTGCCTTTTGAAAAGGTGGTCACCCTACAGTGTATGGGATAGGAGCGAGCTGTACCTCTCTGGGGGAGCTAATTCCCATTTCTACCCCTTTGAAATCAGCCGGGGCAGCACAACACAGGGGACGGGGAGGGAAACTGGGCCTCAGTCTCTGCAGCTTTCTTCATGGCCTATGGATGTTTAACCAGAGATGGGACAGGGCAGGCCAGGAGTAATGGTAAACAACATCCACCTCCCTTCTCTTTATTGTCAATATCGACAGGAATTCTGAGGTCAGAGCAGCCACCAATACGGATCTTTATGGCTCAACATTCCACCGGTCCCCTGGCTCTCCACAAACACAGTCACTTTGTAAATGCTGGTGCCTGCCTTGGTCTCCTTCCCCCTGTGTGCTGTCCTCCCTCACCAGCGGGTGGGGGCGGTCCCTATCCCATTGCTCAAAAACTTAGATCCCGCCTCAAACTCTCTCTATAGAGAGGAGATGAATAGCTCATCTCGTCTCAGATGTAAGGGTCCAGGATGGAATAAGGATCCGTGTCTCGTGTTTTTGGCCTCCTATGTCACCAGCACTGGAACTGGGTGATGAACTGACCCTTCACTTGACGAACAATCTGATTATCCTCGCACGAAGGTGTTTGCTTTTCATGGTGTACACGACTGGGTTCATCAGGGGCGGGACCAGAAGGTAGACATAGCCCAGGAAAATCTGAAGCAAGTGAGAAGAGCTATTCCCAAATCTGTGTATCACAGACAAGCCAATCTCTGGAGTGTAGAAGAGCAGGACGACACAGAGGTGGGAGACGCAGGTGTTCAGAGCCCTAAGACACTTAGTCTGGGACACAATGCTCAGCGCTGTTTTGAGGATCATCACATAAGACAGGAAGATGAGCAATGAGTCCAACCCCATCATTAAGAGTGAAACATAGAAGCCATAGATGCTGTTGACTGTAATATCTGAACAAGCTGCCTTCATGACCTCCTGGTGCAGGCAGTAGGAATGGGACAGGACATTGGCTCGACAGTATCGGAACCGTTTCAGGAGAAAGGGGAGTGGGAATGATACGGCCACCCCTCTTAGCACACACACCAGTCCCATCTTGCCTATTCTCGGCAGGGTTAA
This sequence comes from Malaclemys terrapin pileata, assembly GCF_027887155.1. NCBI lineage: Eukaryota > Metazoa > Chordata > Testudines > Emydidae > Malaclemys > Malaclemys terrapin. The sequence continues at coordinate 348,551,131 of NC_071505.1, read as the reverse complement.
GATGGAAGAATATCTCAGCGGGTCACAGATTGCGATGAAGCGGTCAAAGGCCATCAACAAGAGCACGGAGGATTCAATGCATTGAAGCGAGTGGATGAAGAACAGCTGGGCAAAACAGGCATTGAAGCTGATCTCCCTAGATTGAAACAAGAATATGCCCAATATCGTCGGAATTGTGGCTATTGATAAGCCAAGGTCTGTGATGGCCAACATGGAAAGGAAAATGTACATGGGGTCATGGAGGCTTGGATCTGTTTTTATAATGAACAGAATGACTGAATTTCCTACTATCGAAATAACATACACTAAACAGAGGGGGATAGAGATCCAGAGATGGACGTCTTCCTGCCCTGGTATCCCGGTGAGAAGGACCACTGCAGGTGTGAATTTGGTGTCATTGACAGGTGACATAATGTCCTGGGCAGGTCCAAGGAGTTTTGAACTTTAGTTTCTGAAAGGATAAATAACAGCAGACTAGATGATATTTAACGAGACATCTTTCTGCTCTCAATGCAAGTCTAGAGACTCCCAGGATCTCAAGGAAAATGAGAAACTATATAGTCTCGGATTTTCACCACCACCAGGAAGATGGGCACTGCCAGACTGGATCAGACATGTGGGCCATTCAGCTCAGTGTTTAGTGGCCATTTCCTAGATTCTTCAAAGGAAGGTGGAAGAAACCCTGCAATAGGCAGCTATGAGATAACCTGCTCCCAGGGAAAGTTTCCCCCTGATACCCACAACTTAAACATATTTTGTGGTGTAAATCAGGAAGGTTTAGGGCCCTTCCAAGACTTTTTAAAAGAGATCCTCACAACTATAATGGGATTGAATTTTTACCAATATAAACATCCCATCCCTCTTTGAAGCCTGCTAAGCTCTTGGCCCCATAGATATCTTGTGGCTGGGAGTTCCGCAGCCTATTGTGCACTATGTGATTTCACAGTTGTGACCTTCCCATAGACACTCTTTCTGGCCCATTGTATTATGATGTGTGTGCAAACATACGGCAAGTGCATGGTGATACTGGTCATTGTATTTATCTGTTGTCCTGGATTGAAGCTATTTATAAATGTGTCTGCCTCTTTCCAGCACATGGGATAAATTTTTAGGGCCAGGTTCTGAATTCAATATCATTGTCTTCAATGTTATCACTCCAGATTTACATGGGTTAATTCGTTCAGAACAGGGCTCTATTAACTTTCCCTTACCAAATGCACCAGGTGATACACTTTTACCCCCAAGAATCCCTCCAAGAGGAGCTGAAGTGCTTTGCCTCAGCAATGTTGACTGAATCCAGACAGTTCCTTCACCCTACAAGCTTCTCTTCATTCTCAAAGGTCCTGCATCCTCTCACCATGCAAGGGTCCATAGATATCTGTGAAGTTACAAGATGACACAGATAGTTACTTCATTTGGGTGGGGGAGGGGTTGGCATCACACATGGGTGAATAGTGGGAACACCAGGTTGCACTAATATCCACTTGAGTGTGCAAGTTATTTCAGCCATGTGCGTGTAAGAGGTGATGGGTGAAAATTACATACAAACACGGTAACACTCCCTTTTTCTGTACCTCAGCTTGCCTCTTTGCTGAAACACAAACCAGCGTTTCTGTTCTCTCATGACTTTTTGGAAAGACTTGCACCCGTATTGCAGAGGGATAATGTTCATGCCCAAATGTAAGTGTCACAAACAGCTTCTGGTCATTTCCCAGGAGAGAGTCTCATTCAACTGTTCACTGATCAAAGAGTTAACAGCACAAACCCATTGCAAACAGTATGTGGAGCACTTCTGAAATACTTTCTAAAGCAAAAGCCATTAAGCAGTACAGTTACCCCTGCTCCTTCCTGTAGAGATTCCAACAACTCTGCTTCTGGCTTTCAATATACAGGCATGCCATGAAAGTTTTGTTTGAAATATTTGTATTACAATGAAAAGTTTTGGTATAACTTTTACACATCTGTACTTTAGTACACACGTATCAATCCAGGCTTTCCCTTCTGATCTTCTCTCAAAGATGATTTCTCAGGTTAGAGTGGGACTTAAAATGTAGCGACTGTCATCCGGATTTCTTCAGAACTTGAAAAGATCGCAGTGTCTCAGCCCTCATTCAGTCGCTTGTCAGCAAACAAAAGTCTAGTAGCTCCTCTGTCACTGGGTTAATAGCTGACTGGTTCTCTTCAGGTTCTGTTGTCAGTCTGTAGCCTGTCAGTATAGAAAATATTCATTCCCTGAACTCTCACTCTCTAGTACATAGTAACTCCAGCACCTGTTATTCAGGAACAATGAGGGTTTGCAGGAAGTGGATTTCAAAGTCATATGCATGAGTATTCATGGAAATGGAACTTCGTTTCACACAGGAAAGTAGTCTATTGCTCTCTCTCTCTCTCTCTCTCTCTCTCTGACTGTCTCTGTCCTGTATTCATAAAATCTGTAGCACCTGGGAACAGCATTGTATCAGACAGGGAGCTGAGCTGCCATCATGAATCTGTATGTTAAACCCAGTTCTTAGGATGTTAACATTAGAGCTACATTGGGTTGACTGTTAGCATGTTTATTCATAGATTCTACGACTGGAAGGGACCTCGAGAGGTCATCAAGTCCAGTCCCCTGCCCTTATGTTATGGCTGTATTGGGTGAAACCAGTACGGCTCATGTTAGTTTAGTAGCAGGATGTGGGAAAACAAACAGAAAGGGAAGCAGCAGCTGAAGAAAAGCCATCGCTCAGTCAGCACTTCAGGGAGGCTGAGAGACAACACTGGAGCTACAAGCTGGGAAGAGCCTATTTCCGGGCTCCAGCCACGTTACACAGCTTGTTTTGCCAGGACTGGGAGTCTGTCCAGCGGCGTGGAATCTGTTGCTGAGAATCTCTTCAGACTGACAGGCACAAACGCTGCTGGGGAAGTCTGAAGGCCCTCAACCTGCCTGGGTCCCCATCAGAGTGGGAGGGTTTGGGGTCAGAGACGTGTACAGACTGTTGTTTGAAAACCCTCTTATTCTCCACTGTTAGGCTTTAGTCCTACTGTTCATATTAAACAGTATTTTGTTCAAGAATGCTGGCTGGTCACTTGTCACTAGTCACATGCTCACAAAGGGAAGAACCACAGGTGCCTAACCCACTTGGACCTGCAGGGCAAACACATTCGACCCGCAGTGTGTGGTAGACAAGATTCCAGTCTGAGGGTGGGAGGATTTCACTCAATGAGAGGGAAAGTTGTTATGCCTGACATCTGGCACTTGGAGTCCAGAGAGGGGGCAGAGATGTAGCTCTGTAACTCTGCGGGGTATATACAAGGCAGAAATGCTGGAGCTCTCCTCTAGTCAGAAAACAGAAATATTCCCAATTGGACCTGTTACCACAGAGCAATGCAGGTCTGAATTCCTGCCTTCACAATCAAACCAGAGAATAAAATAATTGTAAATGCATTTACTGATTACATTCCCAACAGCAAATAAACCTGAGGTAATTTGTGAACTAGTCACTGATATTCCGTGGGGTTTCAGGATCAGACCCAGGATCAGGGGTTTCAGGATCAGGCCCACAGCACACTGCAGCTCTAGAAATGGGACAACTTGAGAAATCCTAACTCAGGGCACTGGAGTTTTAATGCTCCGAGCTCACTTTGAATGTCACATTTCTGTGTAGCTTGAATAACCCACCTTGGATCACGGGCAGATGTAGTGGCGGGGTTGCAGAGCTACCTAGCACTGCTGCCCTCCAGCCCCTGTCACTGAGTCACCCCGACAGCCCAGCTGAGTTTGCTGCCGCAGCACAGAACATCTGCAAATGGAAACAGCTTGCAGCCTTTACACTTCACTTCGTGTTTTAAAGATAATGAAACCTGCCAATGTGCCCAATTCCTGCTAGACGGGGAGCCGCTGACACCAGAGATCTTCACCCTAAAGGACAAAGAGTCATTGGAGAGTTAGCACAGGCAGCAGGCAGTATCTGTTCATATAGGGAGGCAAGTGTCTATATGAAGCATGCCTGCACATTCCCTTGGGGGCCACTGGGCCATCAGGGAACCTCAGCAGCTTGGCTCAGTGTGCACCAGCTTTAACCCCCATCATAGCCAAAGGCAAACTGCAGGAAGCCAAATCACAGGGGATTTGTGGTGATACTGCCCACCTGGACTGCAGCGCCAGCCCTGCTGCAGGCTCTATTCCTGGAATCCGGGCTTGTCATCACTGTTCATATGATTTCGATTAGTCGCATGGCTACCTTGGAGAAGTCCGAGGGGTAGCAATGAAGCTGTCACAGCTGTGATCTTGCTGAAATAAAATAAAATATAATTATAATAATATAGGAGCATATTTCTCCCCGGCAGCCCCCTTTCCTGTATTAGTAAACCAGGGTGCAGGTCAGGGAAAGCATATTCCACAAGGCTCTGTACCTGGAAATTTCCCTTGAATCGTTCCAGGAGGGGAGGTCCCTTCCCTTCTCCTTGAGGAATGAAAAGGGGGACCCAGGATCCAGGGCTCCCCAAAGTTAGGCACAGATCTCAGTGATCCACTGGTAGCTAGGCCCACCCACCCACAATCTCTGGGCCTCCACAACTGCTCTAGGACGCTCTCTACCTCCCTGCTAGCACAGGTTCGTCAGAGATGTGCTACCAGGGCCTGTCACAGTAGCCACTGCCCGCAGGATCTGCTGATGGGGCGCTGTACAGGGTGGAGGGGGCTGCACAGGGATGGGAAGGCTGGTTAGAGTAGCTGATGAGCACAATACCCCAGCCATACACTGGTTCAGATGTTTCAACATTTCTATGCCCCGAGTGCAGCCATAGACTCCATCAGTGTAACCTTCATTTATGTTATGAGGAAGAGGCAGATGAAACGCCTCCAATTTCTCTTGGCGATTCAGGCAGTTGCAACTGGGCAGCATCATTGGGTCTAAATTGTGTGTGTGTGTGTGGGGGGGGGGGGTGAGGGCGCTCTGATTTCCAATACAGCTCTAGCTCAAACCATGAGACTCTGTCTTTAGTGCTTCTGGATCACACCGCTAGGTGGCAGCACAAGCCCCCCATCAACCTTCCACACTGAGCAGCCCCTTAGGGTGACCATATTTCCCAAAGAGAAAACAGGAGACACACAGTTTCTCACCCTAGGCCCCCCGCCCCTGTGCGAAGCTGTCGCCCTTCACTGGAACCCAATAGGGGCGCCCTCAGGTTTCAGGAGTCTGTCACCTGTGGCTACAACACCGCCTCCTCCCTCCCAGCTCTGCCTCACCACCGGCTTGGGGCTGGTATCTCCACTCGCCTGCCCCAAACATTCCTCCGCTCCCCACTTCCCCACTTTTATGATAGAAGTGGGCATTTGTCCCATTTGCTGTTGCCAACTGATCAAGTCAGCAAGAGCAAAAAGGACAAATGTCTCATTTCGAAAAAAAAAAATGTCAAGTCGGCTGGGACAGGGCTTAAAAAAGGGATTGTCCCAGCCAAAATGGGACGTATGGTCACCCCACCATGGAAGTCTGCTAGGGTGGCTAGTCGAGCTCTATAACAGAGGGAACCCCTGGAAAAGGTTTGGTCCATCTAGCCCAGTGTCCTGTCTTCTGACTATGGACAGTTCAGGTACTTCAGAGGGAAAGAACAGAAGGAGGCAATTATTGAATGATCCATTCTCCCTAATCTACTCCCATCTTCTGACAGTCAAAGACTTAGACACACCCAGAGCATGGGGTTGTGTCCCTCACCATCTTGTCTTATAGCCACTAATGAACCTCTTCTCCATGAAATTACCTACAGACCAAAGACAATAAAAGATATCACACCACAAAAGAAGATATCAGTATATAGTGAAGGAACCCCCAAGCATCAAGAAAAGGAAAATGAAGTGCTTTATAAATAAGAGACTGGTCTAATACACCTCAACCTACCATATATGGACAATTAAGTTGGCAATCAGCTAAAACTCACCATCAGTTAATTAAAACTTGTCTACTATGTAAAAACATCTGTATTATTGCTGTACTGTATTATTGCTGTACATCATTTACAATGTACATAACATTGCTAAACTGTTTAACCAATACACAGATAAAAATCAACAAATGAATGGCAGCAAACAACATGAAGTGAAGGAAAAAACAAAGTGGTAAAAAAATATATATGTGACATAGTAACTACAAATTGAGTAAACCAATTCCCTGGTAGTATCAGCCATAATTTGCATCCTAGCTGAGGCACATGTTATTCAAAACCATCTTGTTCAGTGTTTGGGTACCAATACTATATCCGGACATGGCAATATTTGAGAATTTGGTTACTATCCATTCAGTAGGCTATCCGGAAGACAGCATCCATAAGAAACAACTGGATCTATGTCAGCTCCTGATGTATCACAGAGCCATGCAACCCATGGAACCAAGAAGCTAGACATTCCGGCTTCCTGCCTAGTAAAGTTTACCAGAGGGTGACAACCAGCAGTAAGGATTGCCTATAACATGAATGAGCAGTACCGTGTAGTAACTAATTACAAGACATTTATATATAAAGGCCTCATTTGTAATGTCACCACTCCAAATTTGTTTTACTTCTACACACAGCACTGGGGAATGCATTGTAACAATGCTTATCCCAGTATTTCAAAAACACTCAGCCTACTACTACTGATGATACAGGTGATAACTGTAATCGCCCTTATAGGAGCGTGTTGCTATCTGTGGTGGCACCAAAGTAAAAGTGCCAGACTAGTAAGGCTCAATCGTAAAACTACATTCTTAGGTGGTACAGTACCAGAACACCCCGATACCAATCACATTCCCCAAAGACAACAGGAGCATAAGGATAAGGTCAAGATAATAGCATGATGTATCAAGATGTTTTGATCAAACCAACATATACAAGGTAATGGGCGTCCCCTCTTTACATCAGTGGGTGGCACCCGGATACGTAAGGAGTAATACATAACTTGTTTGTATCTGTGTATAAAGATGTATTTCAGATGCAATGCCTTTGTCTGGCTGAGAGGAGAATGGAAAGTCCCACCCTTCACTGAGCCGCTCCATTGTCACACGCATACATGTGTTAGTGTACCCGTAACCATTGAGCGAGGGCACCATGCTTCGTTGGCAACAAACCTGACCAAGTTCCTTTGCTGAAAACTGATTCTGTGGATTTACTGGGTGGTTCACTCGAGGTCTGCTGTGCCAGCTGTCTGTACAGAGCTGTGACAACACACAGGGAAAAAACACACTCGCAACCGAACATCTGTCAACATGATCACCTAGTCTCTTCGCCTATATAACACAGGTCAGAGACCTGCCCCAAAAAAGTCCTAGAGAAGAGCTGTGAGAACAACATTCTGCCTTGATTTAGCAATCATCCGTGCCGGAGAATCTACCACAACCCTTGGTAAATTTTTCCAGTTGTTAATTACCCTCATTTTTAAAAAAATTATACCTTAGCTCTAGACTGAATTTGTCTAGCTCCTGTTATAACTTTCTCTGCTAGATTGAAGAGCCTATTGTTAAACATTTGTTCTTCATGCCAGTACGTACAGACTGTGACCAAGTCACCCTTAACCTTCTCTTTGCTCCTTGAGTCTGTCACTCTAAGGCAGGTTTTCTAATCCTTTAATCATCCCCATGTCTCTTCTCTGAACCTTCTCCAATTTATCAATGTCCATCCGGAGCTGTAGACCCCAGAACTAGACACAATATTCTGGCAGCAGTCACACCAGTGCCAAATAAAGAGGTAAAATAACCTCTCTGCTCCAACTTCAGATTCTCCTGGTTATACATTCCAGATTGCAGTAGGGTTTTCGGCCGCAGTGTTGCATTGGGAGCTCATGTTCAGCTGATTAACCACTATGATCCCCAAGTCATTTTCAGAGTCACTGCTTCCCAGCACTGCGTCCCCCATCCGGTAAGGATGACCAGCATTCTTTGTTCCTAGATGTAACCTTTACATTGAGCCGTATTAAAACACATATTGCTGAAGAACAGAGGGACTGAATGAGTTTCCCAAAGTCACAGAAGAAGTCAGTTCAAGAGCCTGGAACTGAAGCAAGTTCTTTTGTATCTCAGGCCAGCACTTTAACCACTGAGACATCCTTCCTCTCTGGGGCTAGGGGCTGGGGCGGGGCAGCTGTCTGTTCAGCATTCTGAGATTACCTGAAACTCAGGGAATTAAACTCCTGTCACATCACTAAACAGGAGCCCAAGAACAATTCCTTTCCCAGATGAAAACGCGGAGTCATGCTTTCTCCTGAATCTATTGAGGGCCAAATCCATCGGCCAACGCATAATGGACAAGTAACTCCACACGAGCTCCCGGTGTGATGCAAAGTGGGCTAATGTGACCCATAGGGACATAGGCCTGGAAGGGAACTCCTGGGTCAAGGAGCCCAGTCCACTGCAATGGCAGGCAACTTCATAATATCACCTGGTGCATCAGCCTGTGTAAGCAGGGTTGGAGTGAGTTCTCCCCAGACAGCAGGCTGGGATGGGGAGAGACTTCAGGAGCAAACTGTATTTATATAAACACACCTACTCTGCCTAGATATCCAGCAGACAGAACGGTGTTGTCCAAAGTGATCAGCTTTGGCTGGTGTTAGGCTACAGATCTCTGTAGTACCGAATGCAGGGGGAGTAAAATGTTGTTGTCTTTATTTTTATTTTTCGATTAGCTGTTTAACCAGGGTTACCTTAAAGACAGCGTGCACTGTAGATTTTTTGCGGGATTTAATAACATGTTTTTGACCTTTTAAGGTTAGATCCCATGCAGATATTTTAGGGTTTTTTAGGGTAACGAATTGAACATTTTTTGTTATGACAGCAAAGATCCATTGTATAGGTTTATTTATTTTATATATGCCCTTTGGATAACTTGTTTTCACTTAGTATTTTTTTTAGAGCCTGATGGCTTTTTACAATAACTTTATTTGCTTTGACAAATGCTTGGGCTTTTTTGTTGTGTTTAGTAAGCAGCAAGAGCCGGGATTCTGGATTTAAAGTAAACTTTAAAAAACATTTGCCACATTCAGTACAGAAAACCACTTTATTTCTGGGGATACCACCTCCAGCAGCACAGGATAAGCAGTTACTACGGGGGCTCCCTGCTTAGCAATTTTGTTTAACCCTCAATAGTCAATAGTTAATTTTCATGTTCCATCTGTTTTTTTACTGGCTAGATTGGTGTTGCGTTAGGCACTGAGCACCTCCGGATTAATTTCTGTTTTTCCAGTTCTTCTATGACTTGTTTTAGTGAATTTTTTTGGTTTGGAGTATTATTTAAGATATGGAGACACATCTCCTTCTAGTGTAACTGAAATTTGTACCTTTCCTGTATTTAGAGCATTGGTAGCCCATCCGTTTTGTCTTTCCGCCCCCCAGGCTTTCCAGCCTTCTGGCGCGGGACGTGGCTTTTTCAATTTTATTGCTTTTAAAATTTAAGTAGCAAGCCCCGTGGAGGTTAGATGAACATCGTCCTTGCCCTCTTTTACAGTAACGGCTTGTTTGATACACATATTTGAGAAATGTATGATTATACTTAATTGCTTTATTGTTTCAGCTCCAATTACATTTTTTTTTCTGCGATGGCACACTTCTCCTGAATGGCATGTGCACGAAACTGGAGAGGTAGTGTATTTACATTATGTTTGCTTGTTTTTTGATATTTTTTGTATTTCTACAGCGTTTGTAACTGGGTATGAGCCAACGATCAATTGGAATAAGAGCAAAAGCAAAACTACGATTGTAGTCCCTGCTTACAATGAAATGTGCACACCACGCTATAGCATATGGATCCACGTTCAGATGAAAAGGACTTAGTATCATGCGGGGCATGCTTAGCAGAAATCCAATAAAATGCACAGCGCCACCTAGAGACAAACACACAGCACCAAATGAAGACCAGATCTGTCTGGAGGAATCATCTTGGCTAGTTATTCACGGCTATGGGTAGAATGTGCACAGGAAGGGTTTTTTTTCCCTAAAGCATCTCACGCCCATCCTGGAATATACCACACACCACTGGGGGACCCATCCCCAGTTTGAAGACCTCTGGACTAGATGAGCTAATGGCTAATTCTGTCCCTAAACTCTATGATTCTATGAATCAATGTCTTGAGTGGATCGTTATCTTGGATGCAACTTGAAAAAGTTGCTCCTCTGAATGCTGATAGGCACTCAATAAGGATAGATGATGGAGAAGAAGAATCGGGATTGTCACAGTAAAATTGGGATATATGGTCTCTTTACCCTCTAAACCAGGTCCTTTCATATCTTGGGGCAAATCTCACAATAATCACACTCTTTGAGCTGGGGACAACACACCATCCATGATAAAAGCTTATCACCAAGCAGGTCTGATGGGACATCTCAGTCTCTTCCCTTCGGGTGCTTGTGGTCAGAGCTATTCAGTCACTCCCAGCCTGCTTAAAACTAGTAGCTTTATTGGAAAACTGCACAAAGCATTAGAGAAAATGGTTTTACAATTACAAGTATCAGGGGGTAGCCATGTTAGTCTGTATACACAAAAACAACGAGGAGTCCGGTGGCACCTTAAAGACTAACAGATTTCTTTGGGCATGAGGATTGTGGGTAAAAAGAAGTGGGTTTTTTACCTACGAAAGCTTATGCCCAAATAAATCTGTTAGTCTTTAAGGTGCTACTGGACTCCTCATTTTTTTTTTTAAATAACAGGCAGCTGTCACACATCTACATTCATCTATCTCACGTCTCACTACAAGCTGAGGGAGACGGTTTTCTCTGGAGATACAGGAACAGAACTGGCCCAATTTACATTCTTTGGGACACCAAGGAGCTTTTGGGATCCAGCCTCACTACCTTGTGTCTCTGAAAGCATCTTTCCATCTTTTTGCCCCTTTCTTGTGGAAGCAGCCTTTGCTGAAACCCGTGTGAGCCTGGACCCAGTCACCAAAGTGCTCAGCCATGACTATGTTACAAGGCCAAGGGGTGAGGCTGACCTTTGCCCTCAGACTACTTTCTCCCAGCCAGATCATCTAAGATGATGCCCCCGTGGCCATTGCTCCATTGTTTGACATTTACACACTTCAGCCTCTATGGCTTGCAAACACTGGTCCGGTGACTGTCCAAATCTCCCAATGACCCCGTGATACTCCAACACTCCCCTGAGAAATCCACTACCGACCCCTCACTGTCTGGCCAAGCACCCTTGCCTTGCCCATGGTCACACATGGCACGGGAATCAAACCTAACTCGGTTGAGTCACAGAGCAGTGCCAAGGCCACAGGACCAGACTTCCAGCTATCCGAGCATTGACAGGTCCAGCTGGCATCTCTTGTGCACTGCAGAAAGCAGGAACTCTCTACAGTACTCCTGGGGTACGTCCTTGGGTGAGGGACACAAGCTGGGGGCTGATCTCAGGCCACCCAGCCACCTGCCCAGGGCAGGAGGAGGGTCTGGAGCTCCTGACAGTGCCTGTGGCACCCTGGACAACTCTTACCATGGCACAGCTCTGGCTTCAGGCCTGGAGAGGGGGAGGAGCCTTGGGTAAAGAGGAGGAGAAGGCAGGAGCGTAGCTGGGGGGGATCAGGGGGAGCAGCCGCTCCCCCACTGAGCACATTCTCCAAAAGTGGCGCCTTGGGCATCCACTCCGTGGGTGCCCCGGTCCCCGCCCTGCCCAGCTCACCTCCACCTCTACTCCGCCTCCTCCCCTGAGTCCCCCCGTGTTCTGCTTCTCCCCCTGTTTCCCAGTGCTTGGGCCGCAAAACAGCTGATTTGTGCGCCAAGCCTGGGAGGGAGGGGGAGGAGGGGGAATGCGGCGCGCTGGGGAAGAGGCGGGGCCAGGGTGGGGATTTCAGGAGGGGTCCAATGGGGCAGGGAGGGGGTGGAGTCAGGGCGGGGCCTGATGAGGGGTGGTCGGGGAGGACAGCTGCAGCTAGAGGCGGGAAGCAACCAGGCACGCTGAGGGGCCAGGCGGGCAGGGGAGGCGTGGAGGAAGGACGCTAGGACCCCCTGGCTCCCAGCTCGCCCGCCGACCAGATGCAGCCCCGGCTAACTGTGTAGGCAGGGCTTGGGGGCGTGCTGGGGGGCGGGCAGCCTGAGGTGGGAGAGCCGAGGCTGGGGCCCCGCGGGCAGCCCAGAGCCTCAAAGCGACTGGAGCCTTAACCCCGAGAGCCTCGGTCCTGCCTCTGCCCACCGCCGCCCAGCCTCTGAGCTCTCCCTTTCCCGCCCCCCAACCCCCCAGCCCCTGCTTCAGGGCCAGAGGCCACTGCCCCCAAGCCCCCACCACTGAGCCTCCCCGTCCGCCGCTGGGGGTCTCTGGAGGGGGCAGTCAGGGAGCAGGGGGGATTGGATGGGGCATGGGAGTCCCGGGGTCTCTCAGGGGGTGGGGGTTTATAGGGCTCAGGGCAGTCAGGGGACAGGGAGCAAGGAGGGTCCGGGGGGGCAGTTAGCGGGGGGTCTCTGGAGTGGGGGTCAGGGGACAAGGAGCTGGGGTCTGGGGTGGTGGATGAGTCAGAAGTTCTGGGGCTGTCAGGAGGCAGGGGTGTGGAGAGGAGTTGGGGGAGGCAGGGAGCGGGGGGTTGTATGGGTCGGGAGTTCTGGGGGTCCTGTCAGGGGGTGAGGAGGAATTGGATAGGCATGGGAGTCCCAGGGGTCTGTCTGGGGGTGGGGGTGTGGATAAGGGTCGGGGCAGTCAGGGGACAGGTAGGGGGTGGAGTCCTGGGGGACAGTTAAGGGCAGGGGTCCCAGGAGGGGGTAGTCAGGGGACAAGGAGCAGGGGAGCTTGGGCGTTTTGAGGGGGGAAGTCAGGGGGCAGGAAGTAGAAGGGAGTGGATGGGGGCAGAACTAGGGCAGGGGCGGGGCTAGGGTGGGGCTCCCTGGGTGCACACGCTAATGAAATGGGCTGCGCATGCCTATGCGCACATCCCATCCATCCCCCGCCCTCTGTCCCCGAACAGACCTGGCCCCCAGCTGCTGAGCCCTCCTGCTCCCTGCAGCAAGACCCGTCCCCTCCCCTGGCTCTGTCTGTCTGTCTCTTTCCCCCGCCTATCTTGCTGCTTATTGTCAGGATCTCAACCGGAAGCGATTACGTTGCTATGGGGAGAGGTGTCTCCAAGGGACCCATCACTTGTGGCTTGAGCGCTAGCCAGTGAAGTCAGACGCCAGAAAGGTCTGTCCTTGGGAAGAGTGATGCAGACCCCCCCACTGCTCCTTGGAAAAGCCCTCTCCACAATCTTCCCGCTGGACTCACTTCTTCCTCAAACTCCCTCCCCCAGCATCTCTGCCCCCTGGAGCCCTCTCCCCCATAAACCTTCCAAAATCTCCTCCCCCTTCTCAATCCTGTAACCTCACCTCTGTAATCTCTTCTCTCCCAAAAGACCCCCCAACACCTACCCAGAATATCCCACCTCCAGGATATTCCCCTTCTCTGGAATCTTGTGATCCTTGCCTCATGCAGAAATTACCCAGGGATTACCCTCCCAAGAGTCAACCCTGGAACCCTCCCCCTTCCCCAATATCTCCTCTAAAACCCTGGACCCCTCCTCTCTGCAGCAGTCCTTCTTTGGAGACCCCCCAACCAACACTTTCAGCATAGTGCCCTACCAGAACAGGACTGCCACTCTCCCATAACCTCTTCCCCTACCAGACGCCCACTCCAGATCTCTCCTGATGCCACTGGGATCTCCCTCTCTCTCATATCCTCACTGGACTCCCCTTGCCGCAAACATCAGTATCTATTTGTCATCCTCTACATCAAACTTGGGCAACAGTTGTTATCCTTCTAAAGTAGTGAACTGAACTGTTTGCATGTCTGGGGGTGTTTATGCATGGCAGGGTGTGTGGGTGACAGATGAATTGTGTGTCAGTGTGTGTGTTTGGGGGAGCGCATCAGTGTCCATGCTCTGTGTGTCAAAGTGTATGTGCTTCTGAGTGTGTATTTGGATGTGTTGCTGTGTGTATTTGGGGATGTCTGTGGAAATGTTTACATTTCTATGCAGGACAAAAAAGCACTGACGAAAGAACGCTGACGAAAGAACACCTATGAAAGAGCGCATTCCAATACAGGTACCTCCAAATAATTTTTGAGTGGTGTCATTTTCTTCTGGACAAGCTTCGCAGCCTCCTTGCAAGTGAGGAGCTAGTGCTCCAGACTTCTCCTTCATTCATTTATAACCCAACCTGCCCGGTGATGTCATCAGCACAACCAGGTCCAATCCAGCCCCCTGTTTAGCAGGAATCTCGACTTGCTCTCACTTCGCAGGAACAAATGACACATCAGTGGGACTTGCTTTTTTCATGCAGGAAAGCCCCTGGTACCGGGCAGTAGCTTCCATCACATAATCAAATGCGGTAGAAACATCCTCTGTACACTTGTAACACTTACCACTACAGCATTAGTCAGTCTTGTAATACGTGAATCCCTTGCAAGAGCCAAGAGGCCCACATTTTTTTAAATATTTTGTCTTCGCCCTTTTGTCGGTGCTTTTTTTTTAAATCGGTTGACATGTACACTCACTCACCCAGGCACCCACACAAGCACGCATACTCATAAGAATTGTTTCCTGCAATATAAACAAATGCTGAACCCTTTGGATAATTTCAAATAGTTCAGTCTGTTTGATTACTTCTTAGTGTGCGGATTGTTTTCGCTTCTCCTCTACTTTTGAATAAAGTGGCACCTTTTCAACAAATCATTTAACACTTTGCTGACCAAATTCGATGGGCATCAAATTCATAGAGCTGTGAAATTGACCTGGCTGTCCTGTGGACAGTTTTTTTTAATAATTCACATTTTAAAAACAATCATATATTGTTCATATTTATTTTATTTGTTTCTGATAAGGGATGGATAAGCGCATTAAGAAGAAGAAACTATCTGGGTGGGACAGAAAGAAGATGAAGGAAGATGCAAATCGAGTAAAAGAATCGCCAAAATATGTGAAGTTGGAGGCCTACTTTTCATTCAATACGCCCACGACGTCTTTTGCACCAGAGGCGGAACATTCTGAAGACTTGCTACCTACCTTCAGCCCAAGAGCTGGAGATGGCGCCCCGGCCATTGCGGCTTTACCAGAGATAAAACCCTCTGAAGACTTGCTAGTACCTACCTTCAACCTAGGAGCTGGTCACAGCATCCGGGCTGCTAACGGCTGCACAGGTAGTGGAAGTGGAGTCCTCAGAAGACCTGATTACTTCAGCAGACTATCATGCAGAGGACAAAAATGACACAGTAAGACTCCGTGCTATTGTTGACATACATAGGGAATACCCAAACAGATCCACACTTGTTTTGTGACACACCTGTAACACTTGATCTAGTACGTGCTCTGCTTGAGTTAGGCCCTTGTCAGCCAGGATGTAAAGATAATTTTGACAATTTTCCAAAAAATGAAGCTGGACGTCATTTCCGTGCAACTTGGTACAAACAAAAACAAGTGAAAAGTGTTCATACAATCAACCGGCACTGGCTGGTATACTCACCAAGAGCAAACACTATGATTTGTTTTGCTTGTTGGCTTTTTGCAAATCGGTCAGATGCTTGGAGTGATCCAAAAACTGGTTGCAAGAAATTTGCTAAAGGTACGCACAAAATTGAAAAACATGAAAAAAGTGAAAGTCACAAAAGAGCAGAGAAAGAACTTTTCCTTACCAAATTCCATTTGTTCAACGATAGAACAGTCTTGGCTGGTTTTCTAACGGCGGAAAGGAAAGAGATAGAAAAAAATAGGATGATTTTACGACGTATTATAGATGCAGTTCTCTTTTTGGGAATTCAGGGATTGGCATTCCGTGGTCATCGCGAGTATCGAGGTTTAGGTTCCCCAAGTACAAATAAAGGCAATTTTTTGGAACTTATTAAGTTGTTGGCTAAAAATGATATATTACTGGAACAACATTTATTACTGAGTGATCGAAATGCAACATATCTCAGTCCTGACATACAAAATGATCTGATACAATCCTTATCAGCCGAGCTTCTATCAAAGATAGTAGCTGAAATCAAAGTAGCTAAGTACTTTGCCGTAATTGTTGACTCTACTATTGATATCAGCAGAACTGATCCATTTTCTTTATCCTTACGATATGTAACAGTAAACGGTGATGCAGTGGAACGATTTATACAATTCGGTGAATTACCTGAAGCAAGTGCTGAAGATTTTTTAAACATTCTTCTTTCAGCAATCAAAAACTTGGGGCTGTCAATAACTATGTGTTACGGTCAGTCTTACAATGGAGCACGCACCATGTCGGGTGAAATATCAGGTCTCCAAACTAGGATACGGGAAATTGCTCCAAATGCACTTTTTACGCACTGCTGTGCACATAATTTTAATTTAATTCTGATTGATGCATTACGATCCAATATTCAAACACGGTTGTTTTTTGGAACTCTAGAAAGTCTGTATACTTTTTTTTCTGGCAGTTTACCTTGTCTTTCAATACTAAAAGAAGAACAATGCAAACTTATTGACTCTTTCACATTAACTCTAAAGAAACTTTGTTTTACCAGATGGGCGTCTAGAAAGTCAGCAGTGGAGACAGTCTTGCAAAATTTACCAGCACTAATAATTGCCCTGCAAAGAATTGTGGATGGTGAGATAAAAAACTGTACTCCTAAACAGCAAACTGAGGCAAAGGGTATTCTGGCAACACTCGATACTTACGAATTCTTAGTTCTTCTTATATTCTGCAGTAAAGTGCTAGAGAATGCTTTCCATTTATCCACATATTTACAGAAAAGTAGTCTAGATCTGGTAACAGCTTCTCATTTGATTCAGATTTTTGAAAATGATATGACAAACCTTCAAAGTGAATTTGAATCTGAATTCAAACAGATTGAGAATGAAGCAACCGAGTTGGCTTGAAAATGTGATATTACTACGGAATATAAGCAGCACAGAATACGTCAGAGAAAAAGATTCCATGATGAAATTGCAGAGGATAAAGAAGGAATATTTGATGCCTGGGAGAAATTCATAGTTGAATCCTACTTAGTGTCCTTAGATTCTGTTATAATTAGCACGAGTAAAAGATTCGAGCATTTTAAAAATGTGGCTGCCAAATTTAGTGGTTTAGATCCAATGCATTTTAACAACGCGGATAATGTAAACAAATTAGAATTTTTGGCAGACGTACTCAGATGTGATCAACAGTCAAACTGAAATTGTGGAAGAGTTTCTTTCATTTAAAGACATGTACAAAGAGATAATGAGCACTAGCAGTAGGGTAAAGTCAAGTGTCGACAAGAAACTCACCATCCACAGTGTACTGAAATTCATGATCGCCAGTGATATGTGTTCCATTTATCCTAATCTTTCGAGATTGTACCACATTTTTCTGACCTTGCCAATAAGTAGCGCAGTTGCGGAACGATCCTTTAGCCGGCTCATAGATTCATAGACTCATAGACTCTAAGGTCAGAAGGGAACATTATGATCATCTAGTCTGACCTCCCGCATGATGCGGGCCACAGAAGCTGACCCACCCACTCCTGGACTAATTCTTTCCCTTGACTCAGCTGTTGAAGTCCCCAAATCATGATTTAAAGACTTCAAATCGCTGAGAATCCTCCAGCAAGCGACCCCTGCCCCATGCTGCGGAGGAAGGTGAAAAACCTCCAGGGCCTCTGCCAATCTACCCTGGAGGAAAATTCCTTCCCGACCCCAAATATGGCTATCAGCTGATCCCCGAGCATGCAGGCAAGATTCTTTAGCCAGACCCTCTGGAAAAAGTTCTCTGTAGTAACTTTTAATATCCCATCATTGACCATGGTTACTAATTACCAGCGACTGCACGTTATTGACCTATTGATTAAAATCACTTTATCGCCTCAAACCATCCCCTCCATAAACTTATTAAGCTTAATCTTAAAGCCAGAGAGGTCTTTCGCCTGCACTGTTTCCCTCGGAAGGCTGTTCCAAAACTACACTCCTCTGATGGTTAGACACCTTCGTCTAATTTCAAGCCTAAACTTCCCGACGGCCAGTTTATATCCATTCGTTCTCGTGTCCACATTAGTACTGAGCTGAAATAATTCCTCTCCCTCCCTGGTATTTATCCCTCTGATATATTTACAGAGAGCAATCATATCCCCCCTCAGCCTTCTTTTGGTTAAGGTAAACAAACTGAGCTTCTCGAGTCTCCTTTCATACGACAGATTTTCCATTCCTCGGATCATCCCAGTGGTCCTTCTCTGTACCCGTTCCAGTTTGATTTCATCCTTTTTAAACATGGGAGACCAGAACTGCACACAGCATTCCAGATGAGGTCTCACCAGTGCTTTGTATAACAGTACTTACACCTCCTCATCTCTACTGGAAATACCTCACCTGATGCATCCCAAGACCACATTAGCTTTTTTCATGGTCACGTCACATTGCCGACTCATAGTCATCCTCAAACTTATAAAGACCTATCTGCGCTCTACAATGGGTGAAGATAGATTGTCTGGGTTAGCTTTGCTCTCCATTGAAAGACAATTGGCTACTGAAGTAGATTATAATAAAGTAATAGATAACTTTGCTAGAATGAACCTTAGACGAAAGAGGCTGTTGTAGTTGCTTCATAGATTATCATATTGTTTTGATCTTATCTTTGAAGTGTAAAATAAGTAAATAACACGTGTTTTTATTATGTTTTGATTTTATATACAATATAAATAATGGCATACTGTTAAACTGTTTTTATATTTTAAATGCAAAATAACACACATACTTGTAAAACAATATCATTCTTGTGTTTTTATTTAAGTACAAAACAAATATGTATAACGAATTTAAAAGTATGTAATTAGTAATTTGATATGTCAGGTGGCGCCTTTTTTTATGTGTTTGCTCCCCCTGATGTTAGAACTTGGATAGGCCACTGGGAGAAGGGGGTGGGCGGAAGGGATGGGAAGAGGGAGTGGCCTGGGGGGAAAAAATGGCAGGGGTTGTGTCAATGTGGAGATGTGGCTCCTGTATATGTTCTACTTTTGCCTTTGGAAAAGGTGGTCACCCTACACTGAATGGGCAGGCTTGGGGAGGAGCTAGCCGTGCCTGTGATGGGGAGTGGATTCCCTTTTCCAAAACTTTGCATTGCTAGGGCAGCACAAACAGAGGGAGGAGGAGGGAATCTGGGCCTGAGTCTTTTGACAGGACACCTGTGTGTCAGACCCGCACTCACACACGCAGCTCTGCTCTGCCTCGGTGGAGAGTGGGCTCAGGAGGTGTTCAGTGGACAGAGCCATCAGTGGGGGGCGGTGAGGACATACTGCCTGGATGGCTTCCCCTGGGGCTCCTACATTAATCATGTCTCTGACACGGCTCAGTCACAAGCACCTGGCTGAGGGCGTAGGGGAAGGGTGGGTGTCCGTACCCCTTGAACAGCCCCTGTCCACAGTTACTGCAGCACCCATGGATCACACAGCACCCAGAGCGCTCAGGAAGAAGCAGGACTGTGACTGCAGAACAGCTCTGCAGCTTTCCTCATGGCCTGTGGATGTTTAAGCAGAGACAGGACGGTGTGACAGGCCAGGTGCAATGGGAAACAACATCCACCTCCATTCTCTTTATTGACTGTATAGCCAGGAATTCTGAGGTTGGAGCAGCTACCAATACAGCTGTTTATACACCAATATCCCACCAGTCCCCTGGCTCTCCACGAACACAGTCACTTTGTAAATGCTGCTGCCTGCCTTGGTCTCCTTCCCCCAGTGCCCTGTCCTTTCTCACCAGCCCCTCTCCCATTGCTCCAGGCCTTAGACCCCGTCTCAACCTCTCTCTATAGAGTGGAGATGAGTAGCTCATCTTGTCTCAGATATAAAGGTCCAGGATGGAATAAGTGTCCATGTCCCATGTTTTTCATCTCCTGTGTCACCAGCGCTGGAGCCAGGTGATGAACTGAACCTTCATTTGATGAACACCCTGATTATCCTCGCACAAAGGTGTTTGCTTTTCACGCTGTACACGACTGGGTTCAACGGGGGCGGGACCAGCAGGTAGATGTAGCCCAGGAGAATCGGAAGCAAGTGAGAAGAGCTATTCCCAAATCTGTGTATCACAGTCAAGCTTATCTCTGGTGTATAGAAGATCAGGACAACACAGAGGTGGGAGACACAGGTGTTCAGGGCCCTGAGGCACTCTGCAGGAGATGCGACGCTCAGCACTGTTTTGATGATCATCACATAAGAGAGGAAGATGAGCAGCGAGTCCAACCCATTAATTAAGAGTGAACCAGACAAGCCGTAGATGCTGTTGACTGTGATGTCTGAACAAGCCAGCTTCATGATGTCCTGGTGCAGGCAGTAGGAATAGGACAGCACATTGGCTCGACAATATCGGAACCGTTTCAGGAGAAGGGGGAGTGGGATTATTACGGCTACTCCTCTTAGCACACACACCAGTCCCATCTTGGCTATTCTCAGCAGGGTTAAGATGGAAGCATATCTCAGTGGGTTACAGATTGCGACAAAGCGGTCAAAGGCCATCAACAAGAGCACGGAGGATTCAATACATTGAAGCAAGTGGATAAAGAACAACTGAGCTAAACAGGCATCAAAGCTGATCTCCCTAGAGTTAAACAAGAATATGCCCAATATCGTCGGTATGGTGGCTATCGATAAGGCAAGGTCTGTGACGGCCAACATGGAAAGGAAAATGTACATGGGCTCATGGAGGCTTGGATCTGTTTTTATAATGAACAGAATGACTGAATTTCCTACTATTGAAATAACATACATTAGGCAGAAGGGGATAGAGATCCAGAGATGGACGTCTTCCTGCCCAGGTATCCCGGTGAGAAGGAACACTGCAGAGTTGAAGTTGTTGTCATTGACAGCTGACATAATGTCCTGGGCAGGTCAGAGGAGTTTTGAACTTTTCTTCCTGAAAGGAGAAATAACAGGAGAGTGGATGATATTTAACGAGACATCTTTCTGCTCTGAGTGCAAGTCTAGAGACTCCCAGGAGCTCAAGGAAGATCATCAAAAACATAGTCTTGGATTTACACCATTGATAGGAAGATAGGCACTGCCAGAGTGGATCACACCTGCAGTCCATCTAGCTCAGTATCCAGTGGCCAGGTCCAGATGCTGCAGAGGAAGGTGGAAGAAACCCTGCACTAGACAGCTGTTCCCTGTGAGATAACCTACTCCCAGGGAAAGTTTCCCCCTGACACCCACTTAGGGCCCTTCCAAGACTTTTTTTAAAGAAACCCTTACAACTATAATTGGATTTACCTGTTACCTATATAAACATTTTGTAGCCTTCTCAGCTCTCGCCTCATAGATAACTTTTGGCAGGGAGTACCACAGCCTATTGTGCACTGTGTGATTTTACAGTTGTGACCTTCCCAGAGACACCCTTTCTGGCCCTCCACTTCTGATTGTGGCCCATTGTATCATAACATGTGTTCAAACTCATGGCAAGTGCGTGATGGAAGTGGTCATTGTATTTATCTGTCCTGGATTGAAGCTATTTATAAATGTGTCCGCCTCTTTCCAGCACATGGGATAAATTCTTAGGGCCGGGTTCTGAATTCAATATCATTGACTTTAGTGGTATTACTCCAGATTTACATGTGTAAATTTGATCAGAACCGGGCTCTATTAACTTTCCCTTACCAAATGCTCCCGGTGATACACTTTGACCCCCAAGAATTTCTCCAGGAGGAGCTGAACTGCTTTGACTGGCCAAAGTTGACTGAATTCAGAGAGTTCGATCATCCTACAGCCTTCTCTTCATCCTCACAGGACCTCCATCCTCTCCCAATGCAGTGGTCTGTAGATACTTGCATGATTACAAGCTAACACAGACAGTTACTTCAGCTGGGTGGGGGAGGGATTGGCATCACACATGGGTGAATAGTGCAAACACTAGGTTTACATTAATATCCACTTGAGTGTGCAAGTTACTTTAGCCATGCACGTGTAAGAGGTGATGGGCAAAAATTACATAGAATAACTATTACACTCCCCTTTCCTGCACCTCATCACAACTCTCTCCTGAAACACGGACCAGTGGTGATGGTCTCTCATGACTTTTTGGAAAGATTTGCAGAGGGAAAAATGTTCACGACCCCAAATGCAAGTGTTAGAGACAGCTTCAGGTCATTTCCCAGGAAACAGTATCATTCAACTATTCACTGAACAAAGAGTTAATAGCTGAAATCCATTGCAAACACTATTTGGAGTACTACTGAAATACCTTCTAAAGCAAAAGCCATTAAGCAGTACAGTTACCACTTCTCCTTCCTGTAGAGATTCCAACAACTCTGCTTCTGGCTTTTTATATATATGCTTGTCATGAAAGTTTGGTTTGTAATATTTGTATTACAATGAAAAGTTTTGGCATAACATTTACACATCTGTACTTTAGTACAAACATATCAATCCAGTCTTTCCCCTCTGAGCTGCTTTCAGAGATGATTTTTCAGGTTCGAGTGGGACTTAAAATGTAGCGTCTGTCATCTGGATTTCTTCAGAACCTGAAAAGATCACAGGGTCTCAGCCCTCAGTCTGTTACTTTTCAGCAAACAAAAGTCTAGAAGCTCCCCTGTCCCTGGGTTAATAGCTGACTGGATCTCCTCAGATTCTGTTCTGTGAGTCTGTAGCTTGTAGCTGGAGTGGTAACAGGCACTGTGATAAGTATATAAAATATTCATTCCCTGACCTCTCACTCTCCAGTACACAGTGACCCCAGCACCTGTTATTCAGGTACGCTGAGGGTTTGCAGGAAGTGGATTTCAAAGTCAAATGCATGAGTATTCATGGAACTGGAACTTCATTTCACACATGAAAGTTGTCTATTGTTCTCTCTCTCTCTCTCTCTGACTGTCTCTGTCCTACTCTTCAGATTAAACAGTATTTTGGGTCTAGAAGCCTGGCTGGTCACTTGTACTAGTCACAGGCTCCCGAAGGGAAGACCCACTGAACCCTCTCAGACCTGCTCGGCAAGCAAGGTCATCAAGCAGTGTGCAGTAGCCCAGGGCCCTGTCTGAGGGTGGGAAGATCGCTGGATTGCACCCCATGACAGGGAAGGCTACAACATGGTCATCTGGCACTCAGAGACCAGAGCAAGGGCAGGGATGCTGGTTGCCCTATTACTCTGAGGGGTCTAAACAGGGCAGAGAGTCTAGAGCCTTCAGCCAGTCAGGAAACAGAAATATGCCTTATTGGACCTGTTACCATAGAGCAACAGAGCTCTGAATTCCTGCCTTCACAATCGAGCCAGAGAACAAATCATTGAAAATGCATTTGCTGTTTAAATTTCCAGGAGCAAATAAATCTGAGGTAATTTGGGAACTAGTCACTGATATTCTGTGGGGTCTCCTCTCCCTCAGCCCCTGGCAGGATCAGGGCCAGAGCACACGGCAGTTCTAGAAACAGGACCCCTTGTGAAATCCTGACTCAGGGAATAGGGGTTTTAACACTCCGTACTCACTTTTCTGTACAGATTGAATAACCCACCATGGACCATGGGCAGATGTAGGGGAGGGGTTGCCAAGCGACCTAGCACTGTCTGCCCTGCAGGCCTGTCGCTGAGTCACCCCGACAGCCCAACTGAGTTTGCTGTCGCAGCACAGAACATCTGTAAATGGAAACAACTCACAGCCTTTCCCCTTCACTTCACATTTTAAAGACAGTGAAACCTGCCAACGTACCCAATTCCTGCTAGACGAGGAGCCGCTGACATCAGACGGCTTCACCCTGTGGAGGAAAAAGTTTGCTAGGGCCTAAAGGACAATCAGTCATCAGAGAGGCTGAATGGACAGCAGACAGTATCTGTTCAGATAGGGAGGCAAGTGTCTTTATGAAGCATGTCTGCACATTCCCTTGGGGGCCACTTGGCCATCAGGGAACCTCAGCTGCTTGGCTCAGTGTGCACCAGCTTTAACCCCTGTCACAGCCAATGGCAAACTGCCGGAGGCCAGTTCACAGGGGATGTGGGGTGATGCTGCCCAACTGGACTGCAGTGCCAAGCCCTGCTGCAGACTGTATTCCTGGAATCTGGGCTTGTCATCACTGTTCGTATGGTTCTGATTAGTCACATGGCTACCTCGGGAATGGATGAGGGATAACGATGATACTGTCTCTGCTGTGATCTTGCTGAAATTAAATAAATCATAATAATGATAATAGGAATAGGAATAATAATAATAGTAATAATAATTATATAGGACCATATTTCTCCCCAGCAGCTCCTTTCCTGCAAGGCTGCAGGGCAGGGAAGGGAGATTCCACAAGGCTCCGTACATGTAAATTTCCCTCAGATCATTCCAGGAGGGGAAGTCCCTTCCCTTCTCTCTGAGAAATGAAAATGGGGACCCAGGATCCAGGGATCCCCAAAGTTAGGCACAGATCTCAGTGATCCACTGGTAGCTAGGCCCACCCACCCACAATCTCTGGGCCTCCACAACTGCTCTTGGAACCTCTCCACCTCCCAGCTAGCACAGGTTCATCAGAGATGTGCTACCAGGGTCTGTCACCATAGCTGCTTACCGCAGGATCTGCTGAAGGGGCGTTGTACAGGGTGGAGGGGGCTGCACAGAGAAGGGACGGCTGGTTAGAGTAGCTGATGTTCAACCTTCATTTACTTTATAAGGAAGAGACAGATGAAAAGCCTCCAATTTCTCTTGGGGATCCAGGCAGTTTCAGCTTGGCAGAATCACTGGGTCAAAAGTGTGTGTGTGTATATGGGGTGGCAGGCGGGGGGGGGGGGGGGGGGGCGCTCTGTTTTCCAGCACTGCCCTGGCTCAAACCATGCGCCTCTGTCCCTTGTGCTACAGGATCACACCCCTAGGTGGCAGCACTACTCTCCCCATTAACCTCCCACACTGAGCAGTCCATTGGGGTGACCATATTTCCCAAAGAGAAAACAGGAGGCTCCCAGATTCTCGCCCAAGGCGCCCTGCCCCTGTGCGAGGCTGTCGCCCATTACTGGAATGCTGTAGGGCCCCCCTCAGGTTTCAGGAGTCTGTCACCTGTGGTTACAACACTGCCTGCCCCCTCCCAGCTCTGCCTCACCCCCGGCTTGGGGCTCGTATCTCCACTTGCCTGCCCCAAACGTTCCTCCGCTCTCCACTTCCCCACTTTTATGATAGAAGTGGGCATTTGTCCTGTTTTCTGTTGCCAACTGATCAAGCCTGCAAGAGCAAATGGGAGAAATGCCTCCTTTTGAAAAAAAAAAAAAATCGGTTCGGCTGGGACAGGGTTTAAAAAGGGACTGTCCCGGCCAAAATGGGATATATGGTCAACCTACCACAGACGTCTGCTAGGGTGGCTACAACAGCCCTATAATAGAGGGAAACCCTGGAAAGAGCTTCTCTGGAGCAGCCCATCCATCAGAGGAACAATTTAAGAACATAAGAATGGCCATACTGGGTCAGACCAATGGTACATCTAGCTCAATGCCCTGTCTTCTGACCGTGGCCACTTCAGATACTTCAGAGGGAAAGAAAAGAAGGGGGCAATTATCGTGTGATCCATCCTCCCTTGTCTACTTCCATCTTCTGACAGTCAGAGATTTACAGACATCCAGAGTATGGGGTTGCGTCCCTGACCATCTTGGCTTATAGGTACTGATGAGCCTCTCCTCCATGAACTTAATTATTTCTTTTTTGGACCCAATTTTACTTTTGGCCTTCACAACATCCACTGGCAATGAGTTCCACAGGCTGACTGTGTATTGTGTGAAGAAATACTTCCTTTGGTTTGTTTTAAACCTGATGCATATTAACTTCATGGGTGACCCTGGTTGTTGTGTTATGTGAAGGGGTAAATAACACTTCCTGATTCCCTTTCTCAACACCACTCGTGATTTTAGGGACCTCTATCATATCCCCATTCACTCATCTCTTTTCCAAGATGAAAAGTCCCAGTATTTTTAATCTCTCATCATATGGAAGCTGTTCCATAACCCTAAACGTTTTTGTCACCCTTCTCTGTATTTTTCCAACTCTAACATATCTTTCTTGAGATGGGGTGACCATAACTGCACAAACTATTCAAGGTGTGGGTATACCATGGATTTATATGGAGACATATATTTCTGTCTCATTATCCATTTCCAAATGGTTTCCAAATGGGTGGCGGGTGGAGCCCCTTTTTGGGGAGACTACCCCTCTGGACCCATGCTTTCTGCCTGAACCCCCCTAACAGCCAGAGTGGTGACCCCCACCCCCAACTGGAGAAACCCAGAGTCTCTACACCCCCCCCCCCGTGGCTGGAGCCCTGAGCCCCACCCACTCTTCTGTGGTTGGAATCCCCCCAGCCATGCCACGCCGCACCACGCCTCCTCTCCTGAGACCCTGAGCCACCCGGGGAAAAGCCTGTCTCTTCCCAAATAACCTGAGCTTTTTATATTGGCCATGCAGGTTCCAGGGCAGGTGAAGAGGTAGTTGTGACATTGTCCCCCATACTCATCATAGTGGTAACATTATGATATGATTATGACATAGTTATAATGGATCTTGTACAAAAAAAATCTTCAAAAAGAAGAACAGGAGTACTTGTGGCACCTTAGAGACTAACAAATTTATTAGAGCATAAGCTTTCGTGGACTACAGCCCACTTCTTCGGGCTGCTACTCTGAAAAAAAATCTTGTGAGGTGTCTATGGAAAAGTTATGATTTCCAGAATATGATTATCCTATTTTGTGCATGTATGATTTTTATATCTGATGTTATGAATATTAACTATGTATCTGCATTTCAAATGTAGAGGGTCTCCTCCTCATGTTCAGGCATGAGACATGCACACACCGGCTAAGCAAGGCCATGCGCATTCTTAAAAGAAAGGGGTGTGACTCAAGCACAGCTCCAAAAGCCTGCTGCTAGCTCCCTATTGGACCCAAACAACCCCCTCCCCCTGATCCTGATACCCCCAAACTTGGTGACATTCTTAATTTGGATGCAGGGTGTGAGATCTATCTCCAGCGTTAGAGTGACTCTCAGTGTTCATGGAGCGGGTGGGGGTCAGAATCAGACCATGAGGCAGCCCAGCAGGGCTCTGTTCGGCCAAGCAATGGACTCCAGATCCTTCGCTCTCTGAAAGCACGTCCTGATTCCCCCTCTTACTGCTGAGCTGCAGGAGGGGCACAGAGCTCCCATGTCAAAGGGGGCTGTGCTAATGACAGGCCTCATCCCCAAGGGGTGTTGGGAAGAGTTCAGGTTCTCCACCCAGTGCCCCAAATTGTCCTTATAAGGCAAACAGAGCTGAAATCTCCCTAAGGCACTTAACTCTGGCTTCAATTATTATAGCATCGGAGAGCCTCGCAATCTGCAACATATTTATCAGTACAACACCCCATGCAGTAGGTCAGTGCTATTAACACCACTTAGCAAAGGAGAAGGGCAGGAATAACAGCATGATGGATAGAGATGTTTTGATCAAACCAACATGTACAACGTAACGGGCGGCCCTTGGATACATCAATGGGTGGCACCCTAAAAGGTTAGAGGGTGGTACGTCAGGGGCAATATGTAACTTGTTTGTATCTGTGTATAAAGATGTATCTCTGATGCCATGTCTTTGTCTGGCCGAGGGGAGAATGGAAAGTCCCACCATTCACTGAGCCGGTCCACTGTCGTCGGCATATATGTCTTAGTGTTCCTGTAACCATGGAGCCAGGGCATTAGCACCGTGCTTCGTTGGCAATAAACGTGACCAAGTGCCTTTGCTGAAAACCGAGTCTGTTGATTTATTGGGTGGTTGGCTCGAGGTCCGCTGTGCCATCTGTCTGCACAGAGCTGTGACAGCACACAGGGAGAACACACATTCGTAGCGGAACAACACAGGCGATCCCCGACCGCTGATCTGGCAAGTAAGCTAGCTGTCCTCTGTAGGAATCGTGAGCTAACATGGCAGAAAACTATGTGTTAGTCAATCCCCTTCACCTCTCCCTACAATTCCCCAGAGAGTTTAATAAAGTATGGACGTGCCGAGTGGCTAGCAAAAGATGTCTATAGGAATTTAAAGAAATATAGTAGGGAAGAAACATGTAATTCAATTTGTAAGGCTAGGGCAGAGACTGTAGTCTTGAAATATAGAATATTGCAAACTATAACCACGGCTGTTAAAAGGTTAAGACAACACGTCACAAAATTGGTGGGGCAAGTAACATAAACAAAAAAAAAGTTAAAAGAAGCAGGAGAATCTACTGAGTGCTCCCGCTCCCCTTGCAGGGTGGCAAGCGGTACAGAGAGAGCAAGCACAGGAACAAAATAAAACATTGGAAAGAGCTGTTAAGGAGCCTACAAAAAAAAACCCAGAAATTAATCTGGCGGTACTCAGCACCTAACACAGCACCAATAAATGCACAGACTCGGTTTTCAGCAAGGGAACGTGTTCAGGTTTATTGCCACATATGCCACAGACACCAAGATACTGGAGTCACAGGACTTCCCAGAAGCCAGCTGTCACAGGAGGCTGTGGTAAGAAATGTCAGTGGCTTTGCTCTGTGGAACCATGACATAGCCCTGAGCTTAGGGTCTGAGCACCTTGAATCATAGAATCATAGAATATCAGGGTTGGAAGGGACCTCAGGAGGTCATCTAGTCCAACCCCCTGCTCAAAGCAGGACCAATCCCAACTAAATCATCCCAGCCAGGGCTTTGTCAAGCCAGGCCTTAAAAACCTCCAAGGAAGGAGATTCCACCACCTCCCTAGGTAACGCATTCCAGTGCTTCACCACCCTCCTAGTGAAATAGTGTTTCCTAATATCCAACCTGGACCTCCCCCACTGCAACTTGAGACCATTGCTCCTTGTTCTGTCATCTGCCACCACTGAGAACAGCCGAGCTCCATCCTCATTGGAACCCCCCTTCAGGTAGTTGAAGGCTGCTATCAAATCCCTCCTCATTCTTCTCTTCTGGAGACTAAACAATCCCAGTTCCCTCAGCCTCTCCTCATAAGTCATGTGCTCCAGACCCCTAATCATTTTTGTTGCCCCCCCCGCTGGACTCTTTCCAATGTATTTATCCTCCTGCCACTGCTGTGAGGCAGGGCAGGGCAGTGCTACTATCCACCTGTGCAGAGGCTCAGACACAAGCAATAGCTTGCCCATGGTCACATGGCACAGGAATCAAACCTAACTCGGTTGAGTCACAGAGCAGTGCCAAGGCCAAAGGACCACACTTCCAGCTATCTGAGCATTGACAGGTCCAGCTGGCATCTCTTGTGCACTGCAGAAAGCAGGATCTCTTTACAGTACTCCTGGGGTACGTCCTTGGGTGAGGGACACAAGCTGGGGGCTGCTCTCAGGCCACCCAGCCACCTGCCCAGGGCAGGAGGAGGGTCTTGGGCTCCGCACAGTGGCTCTGGCTCCCTGGGGAGCTCTTACCATGCTCCGGCGCTGGCTTCGGGCCTGGAGAAGGGGTGGAGCCTCAGATAAAGAGGAGGAGCAGTGAGTTGGGCTTGGGGGAAGGGATAGGGCAGAGGGAGTGGCCTGGGGGGAAGAAGAGGGGCAGGGGCTGGGTCAATGTGGAGACGTTGCTCTTGTATATGTTCTGCTTTTGCGAGAGGAGCTAGCCGTGCCTGTGATGGGGAGCTGATTCCCTTTTCCACCCCTTTGCATTGCTAGGGCAGCACAAACAGAGGGAGGAGGAGGGAATCTGGGTCTGAGTCTCTTGTCAGGACACCTGTGGGTCAGACCCTCACTCACACACGCAGCTCTGTTCTGCCTCGGTGGGGAGAGGGCTGAGCAGGTGTGCGGTCTACAGAGCCATCAGCGGGGTGGGCAAGGATGTACTGCCTGCATGACTTCCCCTGGGGCTCCTGCGTTAATTATGTCTCTGACACGGCTCAGTCACAAGCACCTGGCTGAGGGGGTAGGGGAAGGGTGGGTGTCCGTGTCCCTGGAATAGCCCCTGTCCCCAGCTGGTGCAGCACCCATGGGTCATGCTGCACCCAGAGCGCTCAGGAAGGTCCAGGACTGTGACTGCAGCTTTTTTCATGGCCTGTGGATGTTTTACCAGAAACGGGTCAGTGACAGTCCAGGTGTAATGGGAAACAAGATCCACGTCCCTTCTCTTTATTGACTGTATAGCCAGGAATTCTGAGGTCGGAGTAGCTACCAATACGGATCTTTATGGCCCAACATTCCACCGGTCCCCTGGCGATCCATGAACACAGTCACTTTGTAAATGCTGCTGCCTGCCTTGGTCTCCTTCCCCCAGTGAGCGCTGTCCTCCCTCACCAGCAGTCCCTATACCATTGCTTCAAGCCTTAGACCCCATCTCAACTTCTCTCTATAGACAGGAGATGAGTAGCTCATCTCGTCTCAGATGTAAGGGTCCAGGATGGAATAAGTGTCCGTGTCTCGTGTTTTTGGTCTCCCATGTCACCAGCGCTGGAGCCGGGTGATGAACTGACCCTTCACTTCACGAACACCCTGATTATCCTTGCACGAAGGTGTTTGCTTTTCACGCTGTACACAACTGGGTTCATCAGAGGCGGGACGAGAAGGTAGACGTAGCTCAGGAGAATCTGAAGCAAGTGAGAAGAGCTGTTTCCGAATCTGTGTATCACAGTCAAGCTTATCTCTGGTGTGTAGAAGAGCAGGACAACGCAGAGGTGGGAGACACAGGTGTTCAGGGCCCTGAGGCACTCCGCAGGGGACGCAACACTCAGCACAGTTTTGAGGATCATCACATAAGAGAGGAAGATGAGCAGCGAGTCCAACCCCATAATTAAGAGTGAACCAGACAAGCCATAGATGCTGTTGACTGTGATATCTGAACAAGCCAGCTTCATGATGTCCTGGTGCAGGCAGTAGGAATGGGACAGGACATTGGCTCGACAATATCGGAACCGTTTCAGGAGAAGGGGGAGTGGGATTATTACGGTTACTCCTCTTAGCACACACACCAGTCCCATCTTGGCTATTCTTTGCAGTGTTAAGATGGAAGCATATCTCAGTGGGTTACAGATCGCTATGTAGCGGTCAAAGGCCATCAACAAGAGCACGGAGGATTCAATGCATTGAAGCGAGTGGATAAAAAACAACTGGACAAAACAGGCATCAAAGCTGATCTCCCTAGCATTAAACAAGAATATGCCCAGTATCGTCGGTATGGTGGCTATCGATAAGCCAAGGTCTGTGACGGCCAACATGGAAAGGAAAATGTACATGGGCTCATGGAGGCTTGGATCTGTTTTTATAATGAACAGAATGACTGAATTTCCTACTATCAAAATAACATACATTAGGCAGAAGGGGATGGAGATCCAGAGATGCACCTCTTCGTACCCAGGTATCCCGGTGAGAAGGAACACTGCAGAGTTGAAGTTGGTGTCATTGACAGCTGACATAATGTACGCTGGAGTTTTGAACTTTTCTTCCTGAAAGGAGAAATAACAGGAGACTGGATGACATTTAGTGAGACATCTTTCTGCTCTCACTGCAAGTCTAGAGACTCCCAGGAGTTCAAGGCAGATGAGTAAAAACATAGTCTTGGATTTACACCACCAATAGGAAGATAGGCACTGCCAGACTGGATCAGAACTGTAGTACATATAGCCCAGTATCCAGTGGCCAGGTCCAGATTCTTCAGAGAACACATGGGAAGAGCACGGTGAAAGTGGTCATTGTATTTATCTGTCCTGGACTGAAGCTATTTATAAATGTGTCTGCCTCTTTCCAGCACATGGGATAAATTCTTAAGGCCAGGTTCTGAATTCAATATCATTGACTTCAATGGTATTACTCAAGATTTACATGTGTAAATTCAGTCAGAAATGGGCTCTATTAACTTTCCCTTACAAAATCCTCCTGGTGATACACTTTGACTCCCAAGAATCCCCCCCCAAGAGGAGCTGAAGTGCTTTGCCTGGACAATCTGACTGAATCCAGAGAGTTCGATCATCCTATAGGCTTCTCTTCATTGTCACATGACCTGCATCCTCTCCCCATGCAATGGTCTTGTCATAAAAATTTCTGTCCGTTCCAGCTGAGGAATAAGGAGAGATGGACACAGCTACTCAAGCAAGAAACCCCGGGAGGGGCGATCCGTTTATTTCAGTTGCAATTGGGTTCGAGCTCATAAGTCAACAAGAACAAAGATAACACTTACAGCAAAGCATTATATGTAGTTGACTATGATAATCTATCGCTCCATAATTGACCAAAATTTGCTATCATTACCATACATAATTAGCAAGCTACATGCATCCGCCCCTCTTATGACCCCTTATTGTTCATCTACTTGCCCCCCTCTTACGTTATTTTGCAAATCAAGCAGTTAGTTATCTACAGGACGCAGGCAAAGAAAGTTCCATTGTCTGCAGGTTTGGAGTTTGGCTACATTTCCTCTCGAAGGAACTTCCTGAGTTAAGATTATCAATAGCTGATGTTTCCCATGTGTATGTGACAAATTTGCCCCCTGGCAGTTAAGTAGAATAATTTTATTTCAGTCTGTAGATATCTGGAAAGTTACAAGCTAACACCGACAGTTACTTCAGCTGGGTGGGGGAGGGGTTTTCTTCACACATGGGTGTGCAAGTTATTTCAGCCATGCATGTATAAGAGGTGATGGGTAATTTTCACTCCCTTTTTCTGCACCTCAGGTCTACTCTTTCCTGAAACACTGACCAGCGGTTCTGGTCTCTCACGACTTTTTGGAAAGACTGCACATGAATTGTGTTCATGACCCCAATTGTAAGTCTTAGAAACAGCTTCTGGTCAGTTACTAGGAGACAGTATCGTACAACTGTTCACTGAACAAAGAGTTAATAACTCAAACCCATTGCCAACAGTATTTGGAGTACTACTGAAATACTTTTGAAAGCAAAAGCCATTAAGCAGTAAAGTTACCACTTCTCCTTCCTGTAGAGATTCCAACAACGCTGCTTCTGGCTGTCAATATACATGAATGTCATGGAAGTTTGGTTTTTAATATTTGTATTACAGTGAAAAGTTTTGGCATAAAATTTACACATCTGTACTGTAATACACACGTATCAATCCATTCTTTGCCCTCTGATCTGCTTTCAGAGATGAGTTCTCAGGTCAGAGTGAGATTTAGAATGTAATGTCTGTTATTGGAATTTCTTCAGAACTTGAAAAGATCGCAGCGTCTCAGCCCTCATTCAGTCGCTTGTCAGGAAGCAAAAGTCTAGTAGCTCCTCTGCCCCTGGGCTAATAGCAGGTTCTGTTCTGTCTCTCTGTAGCCAGTACCCAGGGTGGTAACAGGCATTGGGATCAGTATATGAAATATTCATTCCCTGAGCTCTCACTCTCTAGTACATAGTAACCCCAGCACCTGTTATTCAGGCAGGCTGAGGGTTTGCAGGAAGTGGATTTCTAAGTCAAATGCATGAGTATTCATGGAGCTGCTATAATGTTCTTGGGATGTTTGCTGTAGAGCTATATTGGGTTGACTATTGGGATGTTTATGTTATGGCTATATTAGGTTAAACCAGTACCGCTTCTCTTAGTTTAACAGAGGCTGGTGGAGAAGAAGCAGGAAGGGAAGCAACAGCTGAAGAAAAGCCATCGCTCAATAAGGACTTAAGGGAAGCTGAGAGACAACACCAGAGCTACTAGCTGGAAAACGCCTAATTCCCGGCTCCAGCCACGTTACACAGCTTGTTTTGCCAGTGCTATGAGTCTGTTCACAGGTGGGGCAGCTGTTGCTGAGAAGCTCTTCAGACCGACACGCACAGACACTGGTGGGGAAGACTCAAGGCCCTCAGCCTGCCAGGGTCCCCGTAAGAGAGGGAGGGCTTGGAGTCAAGCCTGCTGTTTGAGAACCCAACTTATTCTCCCATCTTACACTTTAGTCCTACTGTT
Organism: Malaclemys terrapin pileata; assembly: GCF_027887155.1. Taxonomy (NCBI): domain Eukaryota; kingdom Metazoa; phylum Chordata; order Testudines; family Emydidae; genus Malaclemys; species Malaclemys terrapin. The sequence continues at coordinate 348,517,428 of NC_071505.1, read as the reverse complement.
CATATTAAACAGTAGTTTGGTTCGGGAAGGCTGGCTGGTCACTCGTCTCACCACTAGTCACAGACTCCCAGAGGGAAGAATCACAGGTGCCGAACCCAGTTGGACCAGCTGGGCAGGCACAGACGCTGTAGCCCAGGGCGTCTGAGGGTGGGAGAGTTGTAGGATTCCACCCCATGAGAGGGAAATTTATTGAGGACTCAGATCTGGCACTTGGAGACCAGAGAGGGGGCAGAGATGCCGGTACCCCTGTAACTCTGAGGGGTATTTATAGAAACACTGGAGCCCTCAGCCAGTCAGGAAACAGAAATATGCGCTATTGGACTTGTTACCACAGAGTACCAGAGCTCTGAATTCCTGCATTCACGGTCGAGCCAGAGAACAAAATCATTATCAATTCATTTCCTTATTAAATTTCCAGCAGCAAATAAACCTGAGACAATTTGGGAACTAGTCACGGATATTCCGTGGGGTCTCCTCTCCCTCAGCCCCTGTCAGGATCGGGCCCAGAGCACATGGCACCTCTAGAAAAGGGACCCCTTAATGAAATCCTGACTCGAGGCATCGGGGTTTTAATACTCCAAGCTCGCTTTGAACGTTGCATTTCTTTATAGCTTGAACAACCCACCGTGGACCATGGGCAGATGTTGGGGAGGGGTTGACAAGCGCCCTAGCGCTGCCTGCCCATCACTGAGTCGCCACAACACCCCAGCTGAGTTTGTTGCTGTAGCACAGAACATCTGCAAATGTAAACAGCTCGCAGCCTTTTCCCTTCACTTCACATTTTAAAGACACTGAAACATAGAATCATAGACTATCAGGGTTGGAAGGGACCTCCAGAGGTATCTAGTCCAACCCCCTGCTCAAAGCAGGACCAATCCCAACTAAACCTGCCAACGTACCAATTCCTGATAAACGAGGAGCCGCTGACACCAGAGGTCTTCACCCAAAAGGACAAGGAGTCAGAGGAGAGGTTGCACAGGCAGCAGGCAGTATCTGTTCAGATAGGGAGGCAAGTGTCTTTATGAAGCATGTCTGCACATTCCCTTGGGGGCCACTTGGCCATCAGGGAACCTCAGGTGCTTGGCTTAATGTGCACCAGCTGTAACCCCTGTCACAGCCAATGGAAAACTGGAGGAGGCCAATTCACAGGGGCTGTGTGGTGATCCTATCCACATGGACTGCAGTGCCAAGTCTGCTGCAGGCTCTATTCCTGGAATCCAGGCTTGTCATCACTGTTCGTATGCTTTTGATTAGTCACGTGGCTACCTCGGGGGAGTCCGAGGGTTAACAATGATGCTGGCACAGCTGTGATCTTGCTGAAATAAAATAATAATAATAATACTATAGAACCAGCTTTCTCCCCCGCAGCCTCCTTTCCTGCATTAAGCACCCAGGGTGCAGGCCAGGGAAGGGAGATTCCACAAGGCTCCGTACAGGGAAATTTCCCTCGGATCATTCTGTTAGGGGGATCCCATCCCTTCTCTCTGAGGAATGAAAAGGGGGACCCAAGATCCAGGGATCCCCAAAGTTAGCACAGATTTCAGTGATCCACTGGTAGCTAGGCTCACCCCCCCCACACAATCTCTGGGCCTCCACTACTGCTCTAGGACCCTGTCCAGCTCCCTGCTAGCACAGGTTCATCAGAGATGTGCTACCAGGGCCTGTCACAGTAGCCACTGCCTGCAGGATCTGCTGAAGGGGCATTGTACAGGGTGGAGGGGGCTGCACAGAGATGGGAGGGCTGGTTAGAGTAGCTGATGGGCACAATACCACAACCATAGACTGGGCAGGAGGTTTTGACCTTTCCATGCCCAGAGTGCAGCCATAGACTCTGTCAGTGCCACCTTCATTTACGTTACGAGGAATAGACAGATGAAAAGCCTGCGTCTCATGGGGATCCAGGCAGCTGCAGGTAGGTAGCACCATGGCAGCTGAGCTTTCAGAGAAAAATGATCCATTTTCTATGGCAACTCACCCCTAAAATTGGATGATAAAGAGACATTTTAGTTTGGGTCAAAATTTTTCATGGGAGTAAATGTGTCTGTTTTCCAACCTAGTTCTAGCTCAAAACATGCACCTCTGTCCCTTGTGCTACAGGACCACACCCCCAGGTGACAGCACTCGCCACCCCTTCCCTTACGGTATTAGACTCCCACACTGAGCAGGCCCTGGGCATCTGCTAGGTGGCTACGCCAGCTCTATAGCAGAGGGAGCCCCTGGAAAGGGCCTGTCTGAAGGAGCTCCTCAATGAGTGGAACAATTTAAGAACATAAGAGCAGCCTTATTGGGTCAGCCCAATGGTCCATCTACCCCAGTGTTCTGACAGTGACCCGTGCAGATACTTCAGAAGGAATGAACAGAACAGGGCAATTATCAAGTGATCCGTCCCCTGTCGTCTGCTTCCAGCTTCTGACAGTCAGAGGTGTAGAGATACTCAGACAATCACCATTGTGGAGAGTCCTGGATACCCCACGTTGACAACAGGGGGCGCAACTACCTCTGAAATGGATCTTTACTGGCTCCTGTTGGAGCAAATTATTGTCATACCAGTGAAAAAGGTCCCCAGTAATTATTTTCAATGTGCAGCAGTTTATTGAGAAGGAATACACAAGCGGTAAAGGGTTATATTAAGCACATAACTCCTATAGTAGACATTAAGAGCTATACAATAAGAGCTATACGTTCCCCTTATCAAGTCTCTTTTTCACAAACATACACAAACAGGCCCTGTGCTAGCCTTACGCAGTTCCTACTTGGCAAACGGAAAAGGTGGTTACCAACTTTATAGATGGCTTCTTCTCGCTTCATCTGGTCTGTTAAGTAAGGCCTCAGTTGCCTTGAGACCTTCTGGTTCACAGTCCCACTCGAGCCTACAGAGCAGAGTTTTGTCTACTCTGTCTAACAATGTTGCTTCTTCAAGCGTCAATCAAGGAATCCCAACGGTAATTTAATTTGCTTGATTTTTATACTCTTTTTCCTCAAAGGAGTCACATGTCTTAAAAGCATGCCCAGTGGGCGTGTGGTTACTAATTTTTACCTACTTAATACTTTAGGAGGAGACTGCAGAGTGGTGGCATCTGAACATTATCCCACATTTACTCCCTTATCAATCATTCACTTCAGCCCCCTACGTGATGTCCTTCAACAGTCAGCCCATGCTCCACTCAGGATGTTCTACATGTGTTGTTTGTTTTCAAGTGAACATATTTGCTGACCCAAAGATCAGTATTGAGCATGCACGCAGCATGGAGCCAGTCGGTTTCACCTCTGGCATCTGCCTGATGCTAAGAAAAGGATTCTGCTCCCAGAATCCTCTTTCGCAGTTCAGTCATGTCAAGCCATGTTCTCACAACATTCATTCAGTATGGCCACAACAATTCTGCACCATCCCAACACCCCACGGTGGCCTGGGCTCCCTGGCCAGCTCTTACCAGAGCCCAGCTCTGGCCTGGCTGGGGAGCAGAGCCTCAGGGGAACTGGAGGGGCAGTGGGTAGTGCCCACTGGGAAGAGATGGGGCACAAGGCAGGCCCTCAGGGGAAGAGATGAGGCAGAGTGTGGGGCCTCAGGGTAAAAAGGGGAGCAGGGGGTGCGGCAAGCCTGAACCAACACTGACCACAGCTAGAAGGGCAGTGGGCTCCTGAGTAAAGGAGGAGGATGGAACCAGAGGATAGGAGAGCCTGTGTTTTGTAGAAGACAGAATTAATGTGACCCTACAAAGGGGGCTCCTCTTTTATGTATTCCTGTCTGAGAGGAAGTCATTATAAGGAGCTTAGAGGGAAGGACAGGGTGCCTGCAGGGCTACCTCAGGCCTGAGGTTGGGGGTGACTGTATAGCTCTGGTCATAAGCACCAGAAGGAAAGAGACTGAGGTGTCCAGTCAGATCTGTTTGGTGATAAGCATTTAGCATAGATGGGGTGTTGTTCCCAGCTCGAAGAGTGGGACAATTAAGAACATAAGAATGGCCATACTGAGTCAGACCAATGTTCCATATAAACCAGTATTCTTTCTTCTGAAATTGGGCAATGCCAGGTGCCCCAGAGGGAATGAATAGAACAGGCAATTATCAAGTGATCCATCCTATGTCACCCATTCCCAGCTTCTGGCAAACAGTGGTCAGGGACACCATCTCTGTCCATCCTGGCTAATAGCCATTGATTGACCTATTCTCCATGGATTTATCTAGTTCTTTTTTGAACCCTGTTATAGTCTTGGCCTTCACAACATCCTCTGGCAAAGAGTTCCACAGGTTGACTGTGAGTTGTGTGAAGAACTACTTCCTTTTCTTTCTTTAAACTTTCTGCCTATTAATTTCATTTGGTGATCCATAATTCTTATGCAAAGGAGTAAATAACACTTCCTTATTGACTTTCTCCACACCTGTCATGACTAAATTGTGAAATCCCACTCAAGGTTTTATTCTGACAATTCCAATTTTTCTTGGCCAGAGTCTATCCTTCTTGAGTGCCTATCACCATTCAGTTGCATCCAAGATAACGATCCACTCAAGAGAATGATTAATAGATTCACAGAATTTAAGGCTAGAAGGGACCATTAGATCATCTAGTCTGACCTCCTGCAGAATTTCACCCAATTACCCCCGTTTTGAGCCTAATGATGTGGGTTTGACTAGTGCATAACTTGTGTTCCTCAAAAGGGCATCGAGTCTTGGATTGGAGGTATCAGGAGAATCCATCACCTCTACTGGGAGTTTTTTTTTTGACTGGTTAAGCTCCATCGCTGTTAAAAATGTGTGCCTCATTCCCAAATTTAGTTAGTATGGCTTCAGTTTCCAGCCATTGGTTCTTGTTATACCTTTCCCTGATAGATTAAAGAGCCCATTATTACCCAGTATTTTGTCCCCATGAAAGTGCTTCTACACTGTCATCAACACACCTCTCAGTCTTCTCTACTTATTCTCACTACAGCCCAGTTTCTACAGCCAAGAGTAAGTTGCAAACGACAGAGAAGGAGAATGACCTGGGTATAATAGTCAGTCCCAGGATGACTGTGAGCCACTGATGTGATGTGGCAGTGAACAAGGTAAATGAGATCTTAGAATGTATCTTTTGAGATAGGAACATATTAATATCCTTATACTAGGCACTGGTGAGATCTTCTGTGGCAAACTGTGTAAAATTCTGGTCACTCCTATTCCAGAAAGAAGAATTCAGACTGGAAAAGGTGAAGGACTACTAAGATGGTCAGGCCAATGGAGGGCCTAGCTTTCGAGGAGACTGAAGGAGCTAGGCTGGTTTAGACTAAGATAAGGCAGGCTGTGCGGGGAGTGGATTGCTCTTTAAATAGATTGGGGGGGAGGGTGCGAACACCAGGGAGGGAGCTCCTGAAGCTGAAGGACAATGTTGACAAAAGACCAAATGGGGAGAAACTGGCCAGGAGTAAACCGAGGCTGGAAAACAGGAGTTTTCTGACCATGCCAAGTAGGAGGTTCTGGAACAGTTTTCCAACAGGAGCAGTGGGGGCAAACAACCCAGCTGGTTTTAAGAAGGAGCTTGACAGGTTTATGCACCGGACGAGATACCGGGGTCGCTTGCTACAGCAGGGGTCTGGGCTGACGGACCCAGGAGTTCCCTTCCAGGCCTATGTTCCTATGGGTCACATTAGCCAATTTTGAGAAACAATGGGACCTAATGTGCAGTTGCTTGCCCATTATAACCCCTGCTCTGTGTCCTGGCTGATGGATTAGTCCCGCAATAGATCCAGGAGAAAGCATGGCTCGGTGTTATCTGGAAAAGGAATTGTTCTTGGACTCCTGTTTCGTGATGTCACAGGAGTGTAATTCTCTGAGTTTCTGGTAATCTCAGCATGCTGAGCTGTCAGCTGCTCCCTCCTCAGCCACTAGCCCCAGAGAGGAAGGATGGAACTCAGAGGAACTGTCTTCGGTTTGAGGCTCCTCCACAGACTTCTTCTGTGACCTTGGGCAACTCACTTAGTCCCGCTATGCCTCTTCACAATGTTTTTTATTACGTCTCAATGTAAAGGTGTACATGTAGGAACAAGGGATGCAGGCTATCCTTACTAAATGGGCAACACAATCCTGGGAAGCAGGGACTCTGAAATGGACTTGGGGGTCATACTGGATAATCAGTTGAACATGAGCTCCCAAAGTGAGTCCCTGGCCAAAAAACATACTGCAATCCGGGATGTACAACCAGGGGAAACTCGATTACCAACATAAAGGTTATTTTACATCTGTTTTTGGCACTGGTGAGACCACTGCTGGAATATTGTGTCCAGCTCTGGTGTCACAGTTAAAGAAGGATGTTGATAAATTGGAGATGGTTCAGAGAAGAGCCATGAGAATTATTAAGGGATTAGAAAATCTGCTTTATAATGATAAAGTAAAGGAGCTCAATCGATTTTGTTTAACAAAGGGAAGGCTAAGAGATGACTCGATCACAATCTGAAAGTTACTGCATGAGGAACAAACATTGAACAATGGGTTCTTCAGTCTAGCAGAGAAAGTTATAACTTGATCCAATGTCTGGAAGCTGAAGCTTGACAATTTCAGACTGGAATTTTAACAATGAGGGTAATTAACCATTGGTCAATTTATCAAGTGCCGTGGTAGATTCTCCATCACTGGCAATTGTTAAATAAAGACAGGATGTTTTTCTAACAGCTCTGTTCTGGAACTTATTTGGGGGCAGGTTTCTGGCCTCTGCTATACAGGCTGTCAAACTAGGTGATCACAGTGGTGCCTTCTGGTCTTGGAATCTGCCCAGTGGTGTTAGTAGCACTGCCCTACCACACAGGGGTGTAGTACTGATAAACATGTTACAGATTGTGAGGTGCTCGGACGCTAGAATAATTGGGACCATAGCTAAGTGCCTTAGAGCTCTGTGAGCCTCATAAGGGCGATTTGGGACACTGTGTGGAGAACCTGAACTCTTCCCAACACCCCTTGGGGATGAGGCCTGACATTAGCACAGCCCCCTTTGACAAGGGAGTTCTGGGCCCCTCCTGCAGCTCGGCAGTAAGAGGGGGAATCAGGACATGCCTTCAGAGAGCGAAGGATCTGGAGAGTGTTGTCTGGCCAAATAGAGCCCTGTTGGGCTTCCCGTTGGTCTGATCCTGACTCCCACCTGCTCCATGAGCACTAAGAGCTGCTCTAGCGCTGGAGATAGACCTCACACCTTGCATCCAAATTTCCATCATCACCGAGTTTGGGGACAGCTGGATCTGAGGGAGCGGATTTGTTTGTGTCCAATAGAGAGCTAGCAAGAGGCACTTGGAGCTTAGCTTGGGTCGCACTTGTGAGTGGGGAAGTATTGTCTCTCAGATGCTCCCAGGGGTGGGGTGTAATTTTCCCAGGTTACTGGGTGGGGTTCAAGCCACTTGTGTAATGTATTGTATTGTTGAAAAGGAACCCCTAGCGCAGTGGTTCTCAAACTTTTGTGCTGGTGACCCCTTTCACATAGCAAGCCTCTGAGTGTGACCATCGTTATAAATTAAAAACACTTTTAAATATATTTAACACCATCATAAATGATGGAGGCAAAGCGGCGCTTGGGATGGATGCTGACAGGTCGCGACCCCCCATGTAATAACCTTGCAACCCCCTGAGGAGGTCCCAACCCCCAGTTTGAGAACCACTGCCCTAGAGACTGAACCAAGCCCTGGTTGCTGCTGGCTCCACCTGGCCGAAGAGTGACACCTGTCAAGCTCCATTTTAAAATGAGCTGGGTTGTTTGCCCCCTAATGCTCCTCTTGGGAGACTGTTCAAGAACTTCCCTCCTCGTATGGTCAGAAACCTCCTTCTCCTCTCCAGCCTCGGTTTAGTCCTGGACAGTTTCTCCCCATTTATTCTTGTGTCAAAACTGTTCTTCAGCTTCAGGAGCTCGTCACCATCCCTAGTGTTAACTTCCTTCCACCCTCAATGTATTTATAGATCCGATCCCAGTGCAGCCTCTATTGTGTTAGGCTAAACCAGGCAAAAGCTCTTCCAGTCTCATCCTAAGACAGGCTGTGCATTAGCCTGACCATCCAAGAAGCCCTACTTGGCTCCTTTCCCAGTCTGAAGTCTTCTTGATGGAATATGTATGACCAAAATTTTACAAAGTTTTCCAGAGGAGGTCTCACCAGTGCCTCGTATAAGGATATTAATATTTCCCTATCTCACCTGACACATTCTAGGATCTCATTTGCTTTGTTCACAGCCGCATCATATTGGTGGCTCACAGTCATCCTGGGATCGACTAATACACCCAGGTCTTTCTCCTCCTCTGTCATTTCCAACTTACCTTTCATGTATAAACTGGGGTGTAGTGAGGAGACGTAGGGAAGATTCAGAACTGACTTGATGACAGTGTACAAGCACTTTCACAGAAATGAAATACCAGCTACTAATGGGCTTTTCCATCTATAAGGGAAAGATATAACAAAGACCAATGGTAGGAAACAGAAGCCAGAAAAATTAAATTTGGGAATGAGGCACAAATTTTTAACAGCGAGGGTGCTTAAACAGTGGAACAAACTCCCAAGGGAGGTGATGGATTCTCCTGATACCTCCAAACCAAGGCTGGATGCCTTCCTGGAAAATATGCTTTAGATGAACACAAATTATGTGTTAATCAAACAGAAGTCAGTATGTGGTTAAATTGGTATCTTTCCCCCACTGCACTGTCCTCCTGCACCAGCTGTCTCACTCATTCCTCCAGGCCTTAGACCCCATCTGAACTTCTCTCTACAGAGTGGAGATCAGTAGCTCGTGTTGTATCAGATGTAAGGGTCCGCCATGGAATAGGTGGCTGGAGCTGGGTGATGAACTAACCCTTCACTTGACAAACATCCTGATTATTCTCGCACGAAGGTGTTTGCTTTTCACACAGTACACAATTGGGTTCAACAAGGGAGGGAGCAGCAGGGAGATGTAGCCCAGAAGAATCTGAAGTAAGGGAGAAGAGCTCTTTCCGAATCTGTATATCACAGACAGGAAGATGTCTGGTGTGTAGAAAATAAGGACGGCACAGAGGTGGGAGACACAGGTGTTCAGGGCCCTGAGGCACTCAGCGTTGGACGCAATGCTCAGCACTGTTTTGAGGATCATTACATAAGAGAGGAAGATGAGAAGCGAATCAAACCCCATTGTTAAGAGTTTAGTAAACAAGCCATAGATATTGTTGACACTGATATCCGAACAAGCCATCATCATGACCTCCTGGTGCATGCAGTAAGAATGGGAGAGGACATTCACTCGACAGTATCGGAACTGTTTCAGAAGAATGGTGAGTGGGAGCATTACAGCCAACCCTCTTAGAACACACACCAGTCCCATCTTGGCTATTTCAGGCAGGGTTAAAATGGAGGCATATCTCAGTGGGTCACGGATAGCAATGAAGCGGTCAAAGGCCATCAACAAGAGCACGGAGGATTCAATGCATTGAAGCGAGTGGATGAAGAACAGCTGGGCAAAACAGGCATCGAAGCTGATCTCCCTAGAGTTAAACAAGTATATACCCAGTATTGTTGGTATGGTGGCTATCGATAATCCAAGGTCTGTGACGCCCAACATGGAAAGGAAATGTACATGGGCTCATGGAGGCTTGGATCTGTTTTTATAATGAACAGAATGATTGAATTTCCTACTATTGAAATACCATAAGTTAAGCAGAAGGGAAGAGAAATCCAGACATTTTGGATATCTTCCTGCCCAGGTATCCCGGTGAGAAGGAACACTGCAGGTTTGAATTTGGTGTCATTGACAGCTGACATTATGTACTAGACAGATCCAAGGAGTTTCGAACTTTCCTTCCTGAAAGGAAAAAGAACAGGAAACGAGATGATATTTAACGAGACACCTTTCTGCTCTCAGTACAAAGTCCAAAGACTCCCAGGAGCTAAAGGAAAAGCAGCAAAAACACCACCAAGAGCAAGATAGGCATTACCAGATGGGATCAGACCTGTAGTGCATCTAGCTCAGTATCCTCTAGCCAGTTCCACATGCTTCAGAGCAGGGCTGGCTCTGGCTTTCCGGCCGCCCCAAGCAAAAAAAAAAACAAAAATTGCGGCACGGCCAGAGCCAGGGTGCAGGGGGACTCCCTGTCCTGCAGATGTGCCCCGGCTTAGAGAGAGAAGGGGGGTGGCCAGGGCTTCAGCTGGGCGCTACCACGCGGCCCCTCCCTCCGTGCCCCCTGCCAGGAGGGCTCCGCACCAGTCCGGTCAGCGGGGAGGGAAGGATGTGGGCTGCCCTGCCCGGCTTGCTGTCCTCCACGCTGCTGCCCCCTACAGGGCGGCCAGAGCGGAACAACAACAACAACAACAACAAAAGCATCTGTGCCTCCCTAGGATTGGGCAGATGACGCCTCCAACAAGCTGCCGCCCCAAGCACCAGCTTGCTCGGCTGGTGCCTGGAGCCGGCCCTGCTTCAGTGGAAGGTGGAAGAAGCCCTGCAATACGCAGCTATTACATAACCTGCCCCCAAAGTTTCCCCCCGACAATCATAGTTAGAGATATTTTGTGGTGTAAATCAGGAAGGTTTAGAGCCCTTCCAATAGTTTTTAAAACAGCCCTCACTAGTGTAATTGGATTTTCTGGTTACGCATATAAACATCCAGTCCCTCTTTGAATCCTGCGAGGCTCTTGGCCCCATTGATATCTTGTGGCTGGGAGTTCTGCAGCCTGCTTTAGCACTGTGTGATTTTACAATTGTGACCTTCCCACTGACACCCTTTCTGGCCCTCCACTTCTGAGTGTGGCCCATTGTATCATGTCATGTGTACAAATACATGGCAAGTGCATGGTGAAAACGGTCATTAAATTTATCTGTGCTGCATTGAAGATATTTATAAACGTGTTTCATTGCCTCATTATATATATATATAGTGGAAGCAGGGAAAGAAAGAGAGGGTTTAAGTGCAGCCATTTAAGTGTCAGAGACAGAGCAACTGTTCTGTCAAGTCTTAGCCTAATATCGCGAGACCTGTAGAAGCAGGGCTCACGTCAGAAGCGAGTGGAAAACAGCAGAATAGTCAGTGTGACCTAGCCTTGAGATAACGATGTTTGAGACGAGAAAGTGAGAAAATACTGGACTAGATAGCAAATAGCCTAAATAAAATGCACATGTTTTTAATTAATGCACATCACAAAGAGGTATAAATGCTTGTGTGATTTTGCTTGTACTTTGGAGAAACTGAGGCAGGGATGCCCTCTGTCAGCTGTGTTCTTCCCTTGCAATTGCATGTCCTGAATAAAGCTGTCTCTGATTTTGTTGTTTCCAACCTGAGAGTGGAGTTCGTTTCTTCCACAATATATATTTTCTCCACTCCTGAGAGTCCAAATTATGCCGCTGCCTCTTTGCAGCACATGGGATAAATTCCCAAATCACTAACATTGACTTCAACTGCATCACTCCAGATTTACATATGTAAATTCGATAAGAACCAGCTCTATTCATGAATCCTAAACAAATGCTCCTAGTGATAGACTCTGACCCCCAAGAATCCCTCCAGGAGAAGCTGAAGTGCTTTACCTGGCCAATGTTGAGTGAATCCAGAGAGTCTGATCATCCTACAGGTTTCGCTTCATTCTCACAGGAACTCCTCCTTCTCCCCGTGTAAGGGTCTGTAGCTATTTGCAAAGATACAAGCTGACGCGGACAGTTACATCATCTGGGTGGGGGAGGGGTTGGCATGACAAATGGGTGAATAGTGCAAACAGTAGGTTTGCACTAATATCCTCTTCAGTGTGCAAGGTATTTCAGGTATGCTCGTGTAACAGCTAATGGTGTAAATTACATACAACCACTATTACGCTCCCCTTTCCTGCACCTCTGCTCTACTTTTTGCTGAAACAAAAACCAGCGGACTTTTTCTCAGGACTTTTTGGAAAGTCGTGCACAGGTATTGCAGAGGTATTATGTTCATGACCCTGATTAGAAACAGCTTCTGCTCAGTTACCAGGAGACAGTATAATACAACTATTCACTGAACAAGGAGTTCATAGCATAAAACCTTTCCAAATAGTATGTGTAGTACTTCTGAAATACTTTTATTTGGGCATAAGCTTTCGTGAGTAAAAACCTCACTTCTTCGGATGCATAGAGTGAAAGCTACAGATGCAGGCATTATATACAGACACATGGAGAGCAGGGAGTTACTTCACAAGTGGCGAACCAGTGTTGACAAGGCCAATTCAATCAGGGTGGATGTAGTCCACTCCCAATAATAGATGAGGAGGTGTCAATTCCAGGAGAGGAAAAGCTGCTTCTGTAGTGAGCCAGCCACTCCCAATCCCTATTCAAGCCCAGATTAATGGTGTTGAATTTGCAAATGAATTTTAGTTCTGCTGTTTCTCTTTGAAGTCTGTTTCTGAAGTTTTTTTGTTCAATGACAGTGACTTTTAAATCTGTGATAGAATGACCAGGGAGATTGAAGTGTTCACTTACTGGCTTGTGTATGTTACCATTCCTGATGTCCGATTTGTGTCCATTTATTCTTTTGCGGAGGGACTGTCCGGTTTGGCCAACGTACATGGCAGAGGGGCATTGCTGGCACATGATGGCATATATGACATTAGTGGATGTGCAGGTGAATGAGCCCCTGATGGTGTGGCTGATGTGGTTGGGTCCTCTGATGCTGTTGCCAGAGTAGATATGGGGACAGAGTAGGCAACGAGGTTTGCTACAGGGATAGGTTCCTGGGTTGGTGTTTCTGTGGTGTGGTGTGTAGTTGCTGGTGAGTATTTGCTTCAGGTTGGGGGGTTGTCTGTAAGCAAGGACTGGCCTGCCTCCCAAGGTCTGTGAGAGTGAGGGATCATTTTCCAGGATAGGTTGTAGGTCATGGATAATGCGCTGGAGAGGTTTTAGCTGGGGGCTGTATGTGATGGCCAGTGGTGTTCTGTTATTGTCCTTGTTGGGCCTGTCCTCTCCAGCGCATTATCCACGACCTACAACCTATCCTGGAAAATGATCCCTCACTCTCACAGACCTTGGGAGGCAGGCCAGTCCTTGCTTACAGACAACCCCCCAACCTGAAGCAAATACTCACCAGCAACTACACACCACACCACAGAAACACCAACCCAGGAACCTATCCCTGTAGCAAACCTCGTTGCCTACTCTGTCCCCATATCTACTCTGGCAACAGCATCAGAGGACCCAACCACATCAGCCACACCATCAGGGGCTCATTCACCTGCACATCCACTAATGTCATATATGCCATCATGTGCCAGCAATGCCCCTCTGCCATGTACATTGGCCAAACCGGACAGTCCCTCCGCAAAAGAATAAATGGACACAAATCGGACATCAGGAATGGTAACATACACAAGCCAGTAAGTGAACACTTCAATCTCCCTGGTCATTCTATCACAGATTTAAAAGTCACTGTCATTGAACAAAAAAACTTCAGAAACAGACTTCAAAGAGAAACAGCAGAACTAAAATTCATTTGCAAATTCAACACCATTAATCTGGGCTTGAATAGGGATTGGGAGTGGCTGGCTCACTACAGAAGCAGCTTTTCCTCTCCTGGAATTGACACCTCCTCATCTATTATTGGGAGTGGACTACATCCACCCTGATTGAATTGGCCTTGTCAACACTGGTTCGCCACTTGTGAAGTAACTCCCTGCTCTCCATGTGTCTGTATATAATGCCTGCATCTGTAGCTTTCACTCTATGCATCCGAAGAAGTGAGGTTTTTACTCACGAAAGCTTATGCCCAAATAAATCTGTTAGTCTTTAAGGTGCCACCAGACTCTTTGTTGTTTTTGTAGATACAGACTAACACGGCTACCCCCTGATACTTGACAACATGCAAGGCACTAAATTTAGCCGTATGGAGTGGAAATCCATCAACCTCAACAAAAAACTTGCACAGATACAGACAGACATCATCTTCCTCTCCAAATGCAAACAGATGGACATCATACCAAAAGGACTGAAGGTAAAAAATCCATTGCAATCAACATACTACACTGAGTATGGTGAGAGACTGTGCCACACACTCTCAAAGAAACTGAGGAACCACCTGATCAGCATCCTATACAGCAGACAGGAGAAGATCAAGAATGAGCTCTCAGAACTGGAGACTCTCATACAATACCAGCCTTCTACACAAACTTCAACGTGGCTGGACTTTACAAAAATGAGACAAGCCATTTACAATGCACATTTCACTTCTCTACAGAGGAAAAAGGACTGTAAGCTATCTAAACTAATACCTGCCACTGGGGGCTATAACAATGGTACCCTCAACTCATCTAACAACATTGTCAATCTTTCCAACCACACACTTAGCCCAGCAGAAGAGTCTGTCCTATCTCGGGGACTCTCTTTCTGTCCCACCATCCCCACGAACATGATACAGTTCTGCGGTGATTTGGAAGCCTACTTTCGTCGTCTCCGACTCAAGGAATATTTTCAACGCACCACTGAACAGTGCACTGACCCACAGGAACCTTCCTACCAACACTACAAGAAGAGGAACTCTGCGTGGACTCCTCCTGATGGTCGAAATGACAGACTGGACCTCTACATAGAGTGTTTCCGCAGACGTGCACAGGCTGAAATTGTGGACAAACAACATCACTTGTCCCATAACCTCAGCCGTATAGAACGCAATGCCATCCACAGCCTCAGAAACAACTCTGACATTATCATCAAAGGGGCTGACAAAGGAGGTGCTGTAGTCATAATGAACAGGTCAGATTATGAACAGGAGGCTGCCAGGCAACTCTCCAAGACCACATTCTACAGGCCACTATCCTCTGATCCTACTGAGGAATACCAAAAGAAACTACACCATCTGCTCAAGAAACTCCCAGCTACAGTACGGGAACAAATCTACATGGACACCCCCCCAGAACCCCGACCAGGGGTATTCTATCTACTACCAAAGATCCATAAACCCGGAAACCCTGGACGCCCCATCATCTCAGGCATTGGTACTCTGACAGCAGGATTATCTGGCTATTTGGACACTCTCCTCAGACCCTATGCTACCAGCACTCCCAGCTATCTTCGAGACACCACCGACTTCCTGAGGAAACTACAGTGCATTGACGTTCTTCCTGAAAACACCATCCTGGCCACCATGGATGTAGAAGCACTTTATACCAATATTCCACATGAGGATGGACTACAAGCTGTCAGGAACAGTATCCCTGATGAGGCCACAGCAAGCCTGGTGGCTGAGCTTTGTGACTTTGTCCTCACCCACAACCACTTCAGATTTGGGGACAACTTATACCTTCAAGTCAGTGGCACTGCTATGGGTACCCGCATGGCCCCACAGTATGCCAACATTTTTATGGCTGACTTAGAACAACGCTTCCTCAGCTCTCGTCCCCTAGTGCCCCTCCTCTACTTGCGCTACATTGATGACATCTTCATCATATGGACCCACGGAAAGGAGGCCCTTGAAGAATTCCACCTGGACTTCAACAATTTCCACCCCACCATCAACCTCAGCCTGGACCAGTCCACACAAGAGATCCACTTCCTGGACACTACAGTACAAATAAGTGATGGTCACATAAACACCACCCTATACCGGAAACCTACTGACCGCTATACGTACCTACATGCCTCCAGCTTCCATCCAAGACACATCATACGATCCATTGTCTACAGCCAAGCCCTAAGATACAACCGAATTTGCTCCAACCCCTCAGACAGAGACAAACACCTACAAGATCTTTATCAAGCATTCGTAAAACTACAATACCCACCTGGGGAAGTGAGGAAACAGATTGACAGAGCAAGACGGGTACCCAGAAATCACCTACTACAGGACAGGCCCAACAAGGACAATAACAGAACACCACTGGCCATCACATACAGCCCCCAGCTAAAACCTCTCCAGCGCATTATCCACGACCTACAACCTATCCTGGAAAATGATCCCTCACTCTCACAGACCTTGGGAGGCAGGCCAGTCCTTGCTTACAGACAACCCCCCAACCTGAAGCAAATACTCACCAGCAACTACACACCACACCACAGAAACACCAACCCAGGAACCTATCCCTGTAGCAAACCTCGTTGCCTACTCTGTCCCCATATCTACTCTGGCAACAGCATCAGAGGACCCAACCACATCAGCCACACCATCAGGGGCTCATTCACCTGCACATCCACTAATGTCATATATGCCATCATGTGCCAGCAATGCCCCTCTGCCATGTACATTGGCCAAACCGGACAGTCCCTCCGCAAAAGAATAAATGGACACAAATCGGACATCAGGAATGGTAACATACACAAGCCAGTAAGTGAACACTTCAATCTCCCTGGTCATTCTATCACAGATTTAAAAGTCACTGTCATTGAACAAAAAAACTTCAGAAACAGACTTCAAAGAGAAACAGCAGAACTAAAATTCATTTGCAAATTCAACACCATTAATCTGGGCTTGAATAGGGATTGGGAGTGGCTGGCTCACTACAGAAGCAGCTTTTCCTCTCCTGGAATTGACACCTCCTCATCTATTATTGGGAGTGGACTACATCCACCCTGATTGAATTGGCCTTGTCAACACTGGTTCGCCACTTGTGAAGTAACTCCCTGCTCTCCATGTGTCTGTATATAATGCCTGCATCTGTAGCTTTCACTCTATGCATCCGAAGAAGTGAGGTTTTTACTCACGAAAGCTTATGCCCAAATAAATCTGTTAGTCTTTAAGGTGCCACCAGACTCTTTGTTGTTTTTGTAGATACAGACTAACACGGCTACCCCCTGATACTTGACAACATGCAAGGCACTAAATTTAGCCGTATGGAGTGGAAATCCATCAACCTCAACAAAAAACTTGCACAGATACAGACAGACATCATCTTCCTCTCCAAATGCAAACAGATGGACATCATACCAAAAGGACTGAAGGTAAAAAATCCATTGCAATCAACATACTACACTGAGTATGGTGAGAGACTGTGCCACACACTCTCAAAGAAACTGAGGAACCACCTGATCAGCATCCTATACAGCAGACAGGAGAAGATCAAGAATGAGCTCTCAGAACTGGAGACTCTCATACAATACCAGCCTTCTACACAAACTTCAACGTGGCTGGACTTTACAAAAATGAGACAAGCCATTTACAATGCACATTTCACTTCTCTACAGAGGAAAAAGGACTGTAAGCTATCTAAACTAATACCTGCCACTGGGGGCTATAACAATGGTACCCTCAACTCATCTAACAACATTGTCAATCTTTCCAACCACACACTTAGCCCAGCAGAAGAGTCTGTCCTATCTCGGGGACTCTCTTTCTGTCCCACCATCCCCACGAACATGATACAGTTCTGCGGTGATTTGGAAGCCTACTTTCGTCGTCTCCGACTCAAGGAATATTTTCAACGCACCACTGAACAGTGCACTGACCCACAGGAACCTTCCTACCAACACTACAAGAAGAGGAACTCTGCGTGGACTCCTCCTGATGGTCGAAATGACAGACTGGACCTCTACATAGAGTGTTTCCGCAGACGTGCACAGGCTGAAATTGTGGACAAACAACATCACTTGTCCCATAACCTCAGCCGTATAGAACGCAATGCCATCCACAGCCTCAGAAACAACTCTGACATTATCATCAAAGGGGCTGACAAAGGAGGTGCTGTAGTCATAATGAACAGGTCAGATTATGAACAGGAGGCTGCCAGGCAACTCTCCAAGACCACATTCTACAGGCCACTATCCTCTGATCCTACTGAGGAATACCAAAAGAAACTACACCATCTGCTCAAGAAACTCCCAGCTACAGTACGGGAACAAATCTACATGGACACCCCCCCAGAACCCCGACCAGGGGTATTCTATCTACTACCAAAGATCCATAAACCCGGAAACCCTGGATGCCCCATCATCTCAGGCATTGGTACTCTGACAGCAGGATTATCTGGCTATTTGGACACTCTCCTCAGACCCTATGCTACCAGCACTCCCAGCTATCTTCGAGACACCACCGACTTCCTGAGGAAACTACAGTGCATTGACGTTCTTCCTGAAAACACCATCCTGGCCACCATGGATGTAGAAGCACTTTATACCAATATTCCACATGAGGATGGACTACAAGCTGTCAGGAACAGTATCCCTGATGAGGCCACAGCAAGCCTGGTGGCTGAGCTTTGTGACTTTGTCCTCACCCACAACCACTTCAGATTTGGGGACAACTTATACCTTCAAGTCAGTGGCACTGCTATGGGTACCCGCATGGCCCCACAGTATGCCAACATTTTTATGGCTGACTTAGAACAACGCTTCCTCAGCTCTCGTCCCCTAGTGCCCCTCCTCTACTTGCGCTACATTGATGACATCTTCATCATATGGACCCACGGAAAGGAGGCCCTTGAAGAATTCCACCTGGACTTCAACAATTTCCACCCCACCATCAACCTCAGCCTGGACCAGTCCACACAAGAGATCCACTTCCTGGACACTACAGTACAAATAAGTGATGGTCACATAAACACCACCCTATACCGGAAACCTACTGACCGCTATACGTACCTACATGCCTCCAGCTTCCATCCAAGACACATCATACGATCCATTGTCTACAGCCAAGCCCTAAGATACAACCGAATTTGCTCCAACCCCTCAGACAGAGACAAACACCTACAAGATCTTTATCAAGCATTCGTAAAACTACAATACCCACCTGGGGAAGTGAGGAAACAGATTGACAGAGCAAGACGGGTACCCAGAAATCACCTACTACAGGACAGGCCCAACAAGGACAATAACAGAACACCACTGGCCATCACATACAGCCCCCAGCTAAAACCTCTCCAGCGCATTATCCACGACCTACAACCTATCCTGGAAAATGATCCCTCACTCTCACAGACCTTGGGAGGCAGGCCAGTCCTTGCTTACAGACAACCCCCCAACCTGAAGCAAATACTCACCAGCAACTACACACCACACCACAGAAACACCAACCCAGGAACCTATCCCTGTAGCAAACCTCGTTGCCTACTCTGTCCCCATATCTACTCTGGCAACAGCATCAGAGGACCCAACCACATCAGCCACACCATCAGGGGCTCATTCACCTGCACATCCACTAATGTCATATATGCCATCATGTGCCAGCAATGCCCCTCTGCCATGTACATTGGCCAAACCGGACAGTCCCTCCGCAAAAGAATAAATGGACACAAATCGGACATCAGGAATGGTAACATACACAAGCCAGTAAGTGAACACTTCAATCTCCCTGGTCATTCTATCACAGATTTAAAAGTCACTGTCATTGAACAAAAAAACTTCAGAAACAGACTTCAAAGAGAAACAGCAGAACTAAAATTCATTTGCAAATTCAACACCATTAATCTGGGCTTGAATAGGGATTGGGAGTGGCTGGCTCACTACAGAAGCAGCTTTTCCTCTCCTGGAATTGACACCTCCTCATCTATTATTGGGAGTGGACTACATCCACCCTGATTGAATTGGCCTTGTCAACACTGGTTCGCCACTTGTGAAGTAACTCCCTGCTCTCCATGTGTCTGTATATAATGCCTGCATCTGTAGCTTTCACTCTATGCATCCGAAGAAGTGAGGTTTTTACTCACGAAAGCTTATGCCCAAATAAATCTGTTAGTCTTTAAGGTGCCACCAGACTCTTTGTTGTTTTTGTAGATACAGACTAACACGGCTACCCCCTGATACTTGAAATACTTTCTAAAGCAAAAGCCAATAAGCAGTAATGTTATCACTGCTCCTTCCTGTAGAGATTCTAAAAACTCTGCTGCTGGCTTTTGATATATATGCATGTCAGCAAAGTTTGATGTGTAAAATTTCCTTACAGTGAAAAGTTTTGACATAACGTTTACAGATCTGTACTTCAACACACACATCAACCCAGTCTTTCCCCTTTGATCTTCTCTCAGAGATGATTTCTCAGGTTAGAGTTGGACTTAAAATGTAGTGTCTGTCATTTGGATTTCTTCAGAACCTGAAAAGATCGCAGTGTCCCAGCCCTTATTCAGTCGCTTGTCAGCAAACAAAAGTCTATTAGCTCCTCTGTCCCTGGGTTAATAGCTGACTGGTTCTCCTCAGGTTTTCTTCTGTCAGTCTGTAACCTGTATCCAGAGTGGTAACAGGCACTGGGGTCAGTATAGAAAATATTAATTCCCTGAGCTCTCACTCTCTAACACATAGTGACCCCAGCACCTGTTATTCAGCCACAATGAGGTTTTTCAGAAAGTGGATTTCAAAGTATTAATGGAAATGGAACTTCATTTCACACAGGAAAGTAGTCTATTGCTCTCTCTCTCTACTGTCTCTGTCCTGTATTCACAGAATACGTAGCACCCGGGAAAGACATGGGGACAGACATGGAGCTGAGCTGCCATAGCGAATATGTCTGTGAAACCCAGTTGTTGGGATGTTTGCTGTATAACTATATTGAGTTAACTTTTGGGATGTTTATGTTACGGCTTTATTGGGTGAAACCAGTTTGGCTCTTCATAATTTAATAGCAGGCTGCTGGAAAACAAACAGGATGGGAAGGCACAGATCAAGAAAAGCCATCGCTCAGTAACCACTTCAGGGAGATTGAGAGACGACACTGGAGCTACAAGTAGGGAAGAGCCTATTTCCAGGCTCCAGCCATGTTACACAGCTTGTTTTGCCAGTGCTGGGAGTTTGTCCAGAGATGGGGCAGCTTTTGCTGAGAAGCATTTCAGACTGCAAGGACAGACACTGCAGTGGAAATCTGAAGGCCCTTGGCCTACCTGTGTCTACATCAGTGTGGGAGTACTTGGGGTCAGAGAGGTGTACAGACTGTTCTTGGAAAATCCTATTCTTCTCCCATGTTACGCTTTATTCCTACTGTTCAGATTTAAGAGTGTCTGGTTCAAGAAGGCTGACTGGTCACTCGTCTCAGCATTAGTCACACGCTCACAAAGGGAAGAACCGCAGGTGCTGAACCCACTCGGACCTGCTGGCCAAGCACAGTCCCCCCACAGTGTGCTGTAGCCCAGGGCCCAGTCTGAGGGTGGGAGGATCATGGGATTCCACCGTATGAGAGGGAAGGTTACGAGGCCTGACCTCTGGCACTCACAGATCAGTGAGTGGGCAGAGATGCTGGTAGCCCAGTAACTCCCAGGGTTATCTACAGGACAGAGATTCTAGAGGTATCAGCCAGTCAGGAAATAGAAATATGCCTTATCGGACCTTTTACCGCAGAGCAACACAGCTCTGAATTCCTATATTTACAATTGACCTGGATGATAAAACCTTTGAAAATGCATTTGCTGATTAAATTTCCAGGAGCAAATAAACCTGAGGCAATTTGGGAACTAGTCACTGAAATCCCGTGCGGTTTCCTCTCACTCAGCCCCTGGCAGGATCGGGCCCAGAGCACACGGTACGTCTAGAAATGGGACCCCTTGAGATATCCTGACTCAGGGCTTTGGGGTTTTAACACTCTGAGCTCATTCTGAATCTTAGATTTCTGTGTAGCTTGAATAACCCACTGAGGACCATGGGCAGATGTGCAGGTGGGGTTCCCAAGCTACCTAGTGCTGCCTGCCCTCCAGCCCCATCGCTGAGACACCCTGACAGCCCAGCTGAGTCCTCTGCTGCTGCACAGAACATCTGCCAATGGAAACAGCTCGCAGCCTTTACACATCACTTTGCATTGTAAAGAGAGTGAAACCTGCCAACGTACCCAATTCCTGCTAGAAGGGGAGCCACTGACACCAGAGATCTTCACCCTAAAGGACAAGGAGTCATCGGAGAGGTTGCAGGGCAGCAGGCAGTATCTGTTCAGATATGGAGGCAACTGTCTTTATGAAGCATGTCTGCACAGTCCCTTGGGGGCCACTTGGCCATCAGGGAAGCTCAGCTGCTCGGCTCAGCATGCAGCAGCTTTATCCCCTGTCACAGCCAATGGCAAAGTGCAGGAGGCCAAATCACAGAGGATGTGGGGTGATGCTACCCACCTGGACTGCAGCGCCAGCCCTGCTGCAGGCTCTGTTCCTGGAATCCGGGCTTGTCATAACTGTTCGAATGGTTCTGATTAGGCACATGGCTACCTCGGGGTGGCAAGTGATAATGGTGATGCTGTCACAGCTGTGATCTTGCTGAAAGAAAATAAAATATAATAAAATAAAATAATAAAAATAATAATAATAAAATAGGACCAGATTTCTCCCCGGCAGAACCCTTTCCTGCATTACAAACCAAGGGTGCAGACCAGGGAAGGGAGATTCCACAAGGCTCCGTACATGGAAATTTCCCACAGGTTGTTCCAGGAGGGGAGGTCCCTTCCCTTTTCCCTGAGGAATGAAAGGTGGGACCCAGGATCTAGGGATCCCCAATGTTATGCACAGATCCACTGGTAGCTAGGCCCACTCACACACAATCTCTGTGCCTTCACAACTGCTCTAGGACCCTCTCCAGCTCCCTGCTATCACAGGCTAATCAGAGATATGCAACCAGGGCCTGTCACAATAGCCACTGCCCACAGGATGCGCTGAAGGGTGAGTTGTACAGGGTGGAAGGACCTGCACAGAGACGGGAAGGCTGCTTAGAGTAGCTGATGGACACAATATCCCAGTCATAGACAGGGCAGGAGGTTTTGACCTTTCCATACCCTGAGTCCAGCCACAGACTCAGTCAGTGCAAACTTCATTTACGTTGTGAGGAAGCAGCCGATGAAAAGTCTCCAATTTCTGTTGCAGAGCCAAAAAGCTGCAACTGGGCAATATCATGGCAGCTGAGTAAAATGATCTATTTTGTATGAAAACTCCCCCTAAAATATGGATGAAAAGGAAACATTTCAGTTCGTGTCTGTCAGGGTTGATTCCCCACTCTGTCACTCCAAGTGCAGAAGATGGGGGCCTGCAAGAATTCTAAAATTAATACCTGCCACTCCAGGCTGGTATTACACTCCCAAGGTTACAGCTTTTCTCTGACCTTGGCTTGGTAAACGCTGCCACCACCCAAATGCAAAAGAAACCTCTTAGACCCTGGAAGGAGCACTTGGGAATTCCTCCCTGTGGGGTACCCTCAATCCCTTTCACATATCCGCTCCAGGGAAGAGCTGAGAAAGAAAACAAAGGAAATTAGCTGTTGTCACCAGCTCAAAGAGCATGTGCACAAACCTCTTAGGACACAAAAATCCAAATCCTGTTCTTAAAAAAGGTAAATGTTATTAAAAACAAAAAGAAAGAAAATACATCTGGAACTTGGGCTTTTGCTTCATTTTAAAAGAGCAATTCTAAAATTAAGCACCCAAAATAGCTTTCTTGGGGGTTCAGCTTAAAGGTTACAAGCAAACGAAAGCATCTGGGCTTAGCACAGAGGAGATCCACACGCCAAAATAAAGAAATAAAGCTGATTGCGTCTGTGTAAACATTCCCTATCCCTATGGTTCCTTCTAGGTATGGAAAATAATGTTTCATACGTGGTTCAAACATTACACAGCATTCCTGCTTATACCACTGCTGCTCCATGTCCCTGCAGCCCAGAGAGAACAACAGACAAAGGGAAAGTTTCTTTTGCAATTTTAAAAAGTTCTAACCTTCCCATTGGCTCTTTTGGTCAGGTGCCCACTTTTTTTTTCTTTTATCTGGAGGATGTTTTAACCCTTTACAGGTAAAGCAAATAGAGAACAGCTAACAACAGGGATTTTACAGCTAACTGGCTGGCTGTGTGTCCATCGAAGGCAGCTACCCTCCTCCCCCCTTCATTTATCACAGGGTCAAAAATTTTAATGTCGGAAAAACTCTCTTTTCCAGCCCAGTTCTAGCCTCTGTCACTCATGAGGACCACAACCCTAGGTTGCAGCACTATACCACATCAGCATCCCACACTGAACAGCCCCTGGACGTTGGCTAGGGTGGCTTTGCCAGCTCTGTAACACAGGCAGCCCCTGGAAATGGCCGGTCTCTAGCAGCCCATTGATAAGTGGAACAATTTAAGAACATAAAAACGGCCTTATTGGGACATATCAATGGCCCATCTAGCCCAATGTCCTGTCTTCTGACAATGGTTAGTGCTGATACTTCAGAGGGAACTGACAGATGAGTGTAACTATAGAGTGATCTATCCCCTCTGTCTGCTCCCAGCTTCTGACTATCAGAGGTTTAGAGACACCCAGAGCATGGAGCTTCAACCCTGATCATCTTGGCTAATAGCTATTGATGGACATATGCTCAGTCAACTTATCTAATTCTGTACTGGACCAGTTATTCTTTTGGCTTTCAGAACATCCTCTGGCAATGAGTTCCACAGCTGACTGTACTTTGTGTAAAAAGTACTTTCTTTCGTTTGTTTTAAACCTGCTGCCTACTAATTTCCCTGGGTGACCCCTGGTTCATGTGAAGGGGTAAATAACCCTTTCTGATTCACTTTCTCCACTGCACTTATGATTTTATAGGCCTGTATTTTATCCCCGCTTAATCTTCTCTTTTTCCAAGATGAAATGTTCCAGGCTTTTTAATGTCTCCTCATATGGAAGCGGTTCCATACCCCTAAACATTTTTGTCACCTTTCTCTGTACTTTTTCCAATTCTAATATATCTTTTTCAAGATGGGATGAACAGAACTGAACAAAGGATTCAAGGTGTGGGTATACCACAGATTTATATAGAGGCATCATGATATTTTCTGTCTTATTACCTATCCCTTTCCTTATGATTTCCAACATGAGCAGGGGGTGAAGCCCCCTGGCCCTACTCCTTCTGCCGCCTCCCACCGTCCCCGCCTCCCCCCCCCCACCCGCAGCCAGAGTGCCTCCCCCTCCCCCCCACTCCTAGAGAAGTCCAGAGTTTCCACAGACCCCATGGCTGGAGCAATGAGCCTCTCCACCCCAGATGTTTGAGGATTCCCGGGCTGGCCGGATCCCCCTCAGCCACGCTAAGCCTACTCTCTTGAGACCCCAAGTCGCCCCACGGGAAAAGCTTGTCTCTTCCCAAAGAACCTCCGCTTTTTATATGCCCAATGCAGGTTCCAGGGTAGCTGAGAAGGTGGTTGTGAAACTGTCACCAATATTAATCATAGTGGTATGCTTATCATATGATTATGACATAGTTATATGCATCTTGTAAACAAAATGTCTTATGAGGTTTCTATGGACAAATTATGATTGGCAGAATATAATGATCCTATTTGTATGCCGGTATCATTTTTGTATCGTAAGTTATTAATATTGACTATGTATCTGTATTTCAAATCTAGTTACACCTGGGTGACAGCCACTAGGCAAAATTCTTACAGTCCAGACAGTCGGTTGAGAAGGCCCTGTTCCAGGTAATGGGACATTAGGGGAAACAAGAGTCTCTAGGAGAAGGTTATACCTCATCTGGTAAACCTTCCTTAGAACGCTTCCTATGACTCAGCAGGGCATTCAAGGGCATGGAACCAGACCACATGACACTAAACTCCATTTTGGTTTATTAACTAGAGAAAGGTAGACGTGATATGAATTATCAATTTCTCACCCTGCCTGGTGATAGAAGCAGACCACCATGTTTTCATACACAGGCTAGAAATCCCTTTAGCCTGGGATCAGCACTTCCCCCTGTTCAGATTTTTTTCTTCAGTTGTTTCCAGGAGATCTCTTGTGTGGGGAGTGAGGGCAAGAGAGGATGTCACTCCCCACCTTGTATAGTTTTTCAATACGGTGAGAACCCTTTGTTTCAAGCCAAGTTCCCAGCCCAGTTGGTGGAAAAATACAGGTACCAAAATGGAGTTCAGTGTCATGTGATCTGGTCCAATGACCTTGCATGCCCTGCTGAGTCATAGCAACCATCACTCATAGGCTGGCTGGAATGACACAGGGAGGCTCGGCTCTTGCATGGTCCATAGTCTGTGTTGATGAGCCATCAGCACTGTCTAGCTTCTTCCTTGTTGTCCTCGAAAGGCTACTTGAGGGTGTTACCCAGAGTAAACACATTTGAAATACAGATGTACAGTTACTATACATAACTTCAGGTACAAAAATGATACATGCGCACAAATAGGATAATCATAATTTGGTAATCAGAACTTTTCCAATGACACCTCTCAAGACATATCTTGTACCAGATGCAAGAACACCACTAGCTGTCACCTTCAGCCCCCAACTAAAACCTCTCCAGCGCATCGTCAAAGATCTACAACCTATCCTGAAAGATGATCCCTCACTCGCACAGATCTTGGGAGACAGACCTGTCCTCGCTTACAGACAACCCCCCAACCTAAAGCAAATACTCACCAGCAACCACACATCACTGAACAAAACCACTGACCCAGGAACCTATCCTTGTAACAAAGCCCGATGACAACTCTGTCCACATATCTATTCAAGTGACATCATCATAGGACCTAATCACATCAGCCATACCATCAGGGGCTCGTTCACCTGCCCATCTACCAATGTGATATATGCCATCATGTGCCAGCAATGCCCCTCTGCCATATACATTGGCCAAACCGGACAGTCTCTCCACAAAAGAATTAATGGACACAAATCTGACATCAGGAATCATAATACTCAAAAACCAGTGGGAGAACACTTTAACCTGTCTGGTCATTCAATGACAGACCTGCGGGTGGCTATCTTACAACAGAAAAACTTCAAAAACAGACTCCAATGAGAGACTGCTGAGCTGGAATTGATATGCAAACTAGATACAATCAATTTAGGATTGAATAAGGACTGGGAATGGCTGAACCATTACAAACATTGAATCTATCTCCCCTCGTAAGTATTCTCACACTTCTTATCAAACTGTCTGTACTGGCCTATCTTGATTATCACTTCAAAAGTTTTTTTTTCTTACTTAATTGGCCTCTCAGAGTTGGTAAGACAACTCCCACCTGTTTATGCTCTCTGTATGTGTGTATATATATCTCCTCAATACATGTTCCATTCTATATGCATCCGAAGAAGTGGGCTGTAGTCCACGAAAGCTTATGCTGTAATAAATTTGTTAGTCTCTAAGGTGCCACAAGTACTCCTGTTCTATTTGTGGATACAGACTAACACGGCTGCTACTCTGAAACCTGTCATTATGTCATAGTCATTCATAATCGTACCGCTATGATGAATATGGGTGCAGCATCATAAACTCCTCTACTGATATCTCAATGTGGGGAGTTCCTCAGATTTGTAACCTGAAAAGAATGGCTCAGGTGTGGGAATCTCCCTCTCATCCTCTGCACTGAAGACTAAGGCAAAACATATCCTCTGCACAACAGCCTCATATTTCTAGAAACATCCTTTAGCACCTCAATTTTCCTTAGCCCCACTCATTGTTTGGCTGGCTTACTGCTTCTGATGTACGTTAAAATATTGCTTAGTTTTTGTGTCATTTGCTCATTGCTTTTTAGATTTCTTACACTAGGTACTCAGAATCACCTCTCAGTACCCTTCAATAAGTGTGAGTCACGCGGCCAAAAAATCATGAGATTGGTTTAGAAATAATGAGATTTTAAAATACGCTAATGTTGGGTTCATTTCTGACTTTGGATTCTGAGCCATTGAGGCCACCTGCTTCAGGTTTTCTAGCTTTTCTGCAGATTGTTTGTTTAAATAAACTTTTTAAAGAAAACCAAAAGCTCAGAATCCTGTGCAGTGTCTTCATTGCAGAAGTTGGGGCTTTAAGAATGGCAGGAAATAGTGTAAAAACCCAAGAAGTTGCATTGCTGGACATATCTCAAAACCAAAGGTACTGAGAGTTGGTTAATTTCTTGTCACAGTCCATCAGTGGCAGAGACAGTGTGTCCTTCTGAACTAGATTAAAGAGCCCCCTGTTATAAGGAACAGAGTTAAGCTACAGACACCCAGACATAACAGTGATGGGTTCACAAAGTCACTGGGTACGTGAGACACAGATCAGACGATCTCCTCTTCTTGCTCAGGCATGACAAAAGCACACACCGGGTAAGCAAGGCCAATCAGATTGTTAATAGATAGGGTCGTAACCCAAGCCCAGCTCCAAATGCCTTTGCTAACTCCCTATTTAATTCAAAAACCCTGATCCAGCTACCCCCAAACTTGGTGATGATGGAAACTTGTGTGCAGGGTGCGATGTCCATCTCCAGTGCTCATTGCACATGTAGCAGATGGGGGTCAGGATCAGACCGAGGGGCAGCCCAACAGGACTCTGTTTGGCCAGGTAACACTCTAACGCTCTCTGGAAGCACATCCTGATTCCCCCTTCTAGGCCGAGCAGCACGACTGGCCCAGAACTCCAACGTCAAAGGGGGCTGTGCTAATGATAGACCTCATCACGAAGGGTTGTTCTCCACCCAGTACCAGAAATCATCCTAATGAGATAAACAGAGCTGAAATCTCTCTGATGAACACAAGCTATGCACAGACATGTCATTGGGCTCAATACGGGGGTAACTGTGTGAAATTCTGCAGGAGGTCAGACTAGATGATCGCATGGAGTGAAGGGAGCCATGCCCTGCCCTACAAGGCCCTTGTCCCAGGCCCTTAAAAAAACAGTAGCCTGGGATTTCCCAAAATTTTATTTCCTGGATCCATCTTCCTCCCTCCTACTAGCAGGCTCTACAAAGCTTCTGTCAGCTCCAAATATCACAGGAATCTTAAAGGGTCACACCCTGGATCAACGGTTCACTGACCCCACTAATCTCTCCTACCCATAAAGGGGACAGTACCCAAGATGCCACCTCTAATGGCCACTGAATTAGAGTGGACCACACATCCTGAATTGGGCAGGAGAGTCCCAAAATGCAGTGTTCAAGTCCTAGTGTGGGCTGAGAGACTCCGGAACAGCATTTGTCCCGAATTCCCTGTGGTGCCAAACCACACTTGCTCCTGGACAGAGCCCCACTTTTCACTTTTGGGGGGGTGAGAGCTTTAGCCCCCCCCTTGCTATGAGGCCCCACCCTTCTCCTCTTTCCCCCGAGGCCACATACCCTGAACAGGACACGTGGAGGGTCTGGGGTTCCCCAGAGTGGCACTTGCTCCCTGGACTTCTTTTACCAGAGCCTGGCTCTGAAATCCAGCCTGGTCACTGGGTGGAGCTTGGGGGAAGAGAAGGAGCAGGAGGTGGGAGTTCAGGGGGGAAAAGATGGCTAGGGGTGAAGCCATGGAGGGGGCATGGCTACTGCATGTGTCTTGCTTTTTCCTTTTGAGAAGGTGGTCACCCTATACTGAATGGGCTGGACTGGGACAGGAGATTGCCATGACTCTGTTGGGGAGCAGAGGCCCTTTTCCACCCCTTTGAATTGCTGGGGTAGCAGAAACGGAGGGACATATAAGCCTGAGTCTCTTGCCAGGACACCTGAGGGTCAGAGCCTCACTCACACAGCCAGCTCTGCCCTGCTTCCATGTGGAGTGAGCTCATCAGGTGTGCACCAGCGGTGGTGATGAGGAGGGGGTTGCCTGGACGGCTTCTCTTGCAGCTCCTACATTAATGATGTCTCTGACATGACTCATCACAAGCACCTGGCTGAGGGTGTGGGGGGAGGGTAGGTGTCTGTGCCCCTTGAATAGCCCCTGTCCCCAGCTGGCGCAGCCCTCAAGGATCATGCAGCACCCAGGGCGCTCAGGAAGGGCCAGAAATGTGACCACAAAACAGCTCTGCAGCTTTTTTCATGGCCCAAGGATGTTTAACCAGAGACAAGACAGTGACAGGCCAGGTGTAATGGGAAACACCATCCACGTCCTTTCTCTTTATTAAGAGTATTGACAGGAATTCTGAGGTTGGAGCAGCCACCGATATGGCTCTTTATGGGCCAACATCCTACTGGTTCCCTGGCTCTCCATGAACACAGTCACATTGTAAATGCTGCTGCCTGCCTTGGTCTCCTTCCCCCAGTTCACTGCCCTCCCCCAACAGTGGGTGGAGACAACCCCTATACCATTGCTTCAGGCCTTAGACCCCTCCTGAACCTGTCTGGACAGAGTGGAGATCAGTAGCTCATGTCAACACAGATAGAAGGGTCTAGGATGGAATAAGTCGCCGTGTCCTGTGTTTCTTGTTTCCTATGCCACCAGCACTGGGGTCGAGTGATAAACTGACCCTTCACTTCACGAACACCCTGATTATCCTCGAACGAAGGTGTTTGCTTTTCATGCTGTACACGATTGGGTTAATCAGAGGAGGAACCAGCAGATTGACATTGCCCAGGACAATTGGAAGCAAGGGAGAAGAGCCATTCCAGAATCTGTGTATCAAAGTCAAGATGAACTCTGGTATGTAGAAGAGCAGGACGGCGCAGAGGTGGGCGACGCAGGTGTTCAGGGCCCTGAGGAACTCCTTGTGGGATGAGATGCTCAACACAGTTTTGAGGATCATCACATAAGAGAGGAAGATGAGCAGCAAGTCGAACACCAAAATTATGACTGTAATAAACAAGCCATAGATACTGTTGACACTGATATCCGAACAAGCCAACATCATGACCTCCTGGTCCATGCAGTAAGAATGGGAGAGGACATTCGCTTGACAGTATTGGAATCGTTTCAGGAGAAAGGGGAATGGGAGTATTACGGCCACCCCTCTTAGAACACACACCAGTCCCATCTTGGCTATTCTCGGCAGGGTTAAGATTGAGACATATCTCAGCGGATCACGGATTGCGATGAAGCGGTCAAAGGCCATCAACAAGAGTACAGAGGATTCAATGCATTGAAATGACTCGATAAAGAACAACTGGGCAAAACAGGCATCAAAGCTGATCTCCCTAGAGTTAAACAAGAATATGCCCAATATCGTCGGCATGGTGGCTATCAATAATCCAAGGTCTGTGACGCCCAACATGGAAAGGAAAATGTACATGGGCTCATGGAGGCTTGGATCTGTTTTTATAATGAGCAGAATGACTGAATTTCCTAATATTGAAATAACATACATTAAGCACAGGGGGAGAGAGATCCAGAGATTGTGGATGTGTTCTTGCCCAGGTATCCCGGTGAGAAGGAACACTGTGAATTTGAATTTGGTGTCATTGACAGCTGACATTATGTACTGGGCAGATCCAAGGAGTTTTGAACTTTCCTTCCTGAAAGGAAAAAGAACAGGAAACTAGATGATTTTTAATGAGACATCTTTCTGCTCTTAGTACAAGTCTGGAGACTCCCAGGAGCTAAATAAAAAATAAAAAAAACAAAGTCTTGGATTTACACCACTGATAGCAAGATAGGCACTGCCAGACTGAATCAGACCTGCAGTCCATCTGTCACAGTATCCACTGGCCAGTTCCACGTGCTTCAGAGGAAGGAGCCCCGCAATAGGTACCCATGAGATAACCTACTCCCAAAGTTTCCCCCTGACATCCATTAGTTAGAGATATTTTGTCATGTAAATCAAGAAGGCTTAGAGCCATTCGAAGGGTTTTCAAATCAGTCCTTACTAGTGTATTTGGATTTTCTGGTTACCCATATAAACATCCAGTCCCCCTTTGAATCCTGCTAAGCTCTTTGTCCCATTCATATCCTGTGGCTGGGAGTTCCGCAGCCTATTTGAGCACTGTGTGATTTTACAATTGTGACCTTCCCACCGACACCCTTTCTGGACCTCCACTTCTAAGTGTGGCCGATTGTTTCATGACATCTGTACAAACACATGACAAGTGCATGGTGAAAATGGACATGATATTTGTCTGTGCTGCATTGAAGATATTTAGAAATGTATTTCATTGCCTTGTGTGTGTGCGTATATATATATATATATATACACACACACACACGTCTTCCTCGATATAATGCTGTGCTCAGGTGCCAAAAAATCTTACCGTGTTTTAGGTGAAAACGCATTATATTGAACTTGCTTTGATCAACCGGAGTGTGCAGTCCCGGCCCCCCAGAGCGCTGCTTTACCGTGTTATATCCGAATTTGTGTTATAGCGGGTCGCAGTATATCAGGATAGAGATGTAAATTATATAATTATTTTCTCGACTCCTGAGAGTCCAAATGATGCCACTGCCTCTTTGCCGCACATGGGATAAATTCCCAGGGCCACGTTCTGAATTTACTAACTGATTTCAATGGCATCACTCCAGATTTACATATGTAAATTCAATAAGAACCAGGCTCTATTCATTTTCCCAAAACAAATGCTCCCGGTGATACACTCTGACCCCCAAGAATCCCTCCAGGAGACGCTGAAGTGCTTTGCCTGGCCAATGTTCACTGAATCCAGTAAGTTTGATCATCTTACAGGTTTCTCTTCATTCTCACTGGAACTGCTCCTTCTCCCCATGCAAGAGTCTGTAGCTATCTGCAAAGATCCAAGCTGACACAGACAGTTACTTTATCTGGGTGGGCAAGCGATTGGCATCACCTCTTCAGTGTGCAAGTGACTTCAGACATGCTCGTGTAACAGCTAATCGTGAAAATTACATATAACCACTATTACACTCCCCTTTCCTGCATCTCTGCTCTACTCTTTGCTGAAACACAGAGCAGCGGTCTTTTTCTCAGAACTTTTTGGAAACTCTGTCAGAGATATTGCAGAGGTATTGTGTTCATGAACCTGATTAGGAACAGCTTCTTGTCAGTTAACAGGAGAAAATATCATACAACTATTCAAAATCTTTATTGATGATCTGGATGAAGGGATGTATTGCACCCTCAGATGACACTAATCTGTGGGGAGAGGTAGATACACTAGAGGGTAGTGATAGGATCCAGAGTGACCTAGACAAATTAGAGGATTGGGCCAAAAGAAACCTGATGAGGTTCAACAAGGACAAGTCCAGAGTCCTGCACTTAGGACGGAAGAATCCCATTCACTGTTACAGCCTAGGGACCAAATGGCTAGGAAGCAGTTCTGCAGAAAAGGACCTAGGGGTTACAGTGGATGAGAAGCTGGATATGAGTCAATAGTGTGCCCTTGTTGTCAAAAAAGCTAACGGCATTTTGAGCTGTAAAAGTAGGGGCATTGCCAGCAGATCGAGGGACGTGATCATTCCCCTCTATTCAACATTGGTGAGGCCTCATCTGCAATACTGTGTCCAGTTTTGGGCCCCACACTACCAGAAGGATGTGGAAAAATTGGAAAGAGTCCAGCGGAGGGCAACACAAATGATTAGGGGGCTGGAGCACATGAATTTTGAGGAGAGGCTGAGGGAACTGGGATTGTTTAGTCTGCAGAAGAGAAGAATGAGGGGGGGGGGGGATTTGATAGCTGCTTTCAACTACCTGAAAGGGAGTTCCAAAGATGATGGATCTATACTGTTCTCAGGGGTACCTGATGACAGAACAAGGAGTAATGGTCTCAAGTTGCAGTGGGGGAGGTTTAGGTTGGATATTAGGAAAAACGTTTTCACTAGAAGGGTGGTGAAGCACTGGAATGGGTTACCTAGGGAGGAGGTAGAATCTCCTTGCTTAGAGGTTTTTATGGTCAGGCTTGACAAAGTCCTGTCTGGGATGATTTAGTTGCTGTTGGTCCTGCTTGGGAGGGGGGGGGGGTGGCGGGAATTGAACTATAACACCTCCTGAGGTCTCCCAACCCTAATCTTCTATGATTCTATGATTCACTCAACAAGGAGTTCATAGCATAAAACATTTCCAAATATGTGGAGTATTTCTGAAATACTTTCTAAAGCAAAAGCCATTGAGCAGTAAAGTTACAACTGCTCCTTCTGGTAGAGATTCCAACAACTCTGCTGCTGGCTTTCGATATACCTGCATGTCATGAAACTTTGATGTGTAAAATTTGTATTACAATTAAAATTTTTGACATAACATTTACATATCTGTATTTTAGCACACACGTCAACCCATTCTCTCCTCTCTCCGCTTCTTTCAGAGATGATTTCTCAGGTTAGAGTGGGGCTTAAAATGTAGCATCTGTCATCTGGATTTCTTCAGAACCTGAAAAGATCACAGGGTCTCAGACCTCATTCAGTCAGAAAACAAAAGTCTATTAGCTCCTCTGTCCCTGGGTTAGTAGCTGACTGGTTCTCCTCAGGTTCTGTGCTGTCAGTCTGCAGCCTGTATCTGGATTGTCTGAGTTGGCAGCACCAAGGGCCGGGTTCAGTATCTAGGAGTTCCGTTTTAATAACACAACGCAGAACCTGCTCGAGCCCCCACCCAGTGACCTGGCACAATTACATATCACCCCTGGGCGCCTCTATGAGGCAATACTTCCCCTCTCGCAAGCACAGAGTCTGAGTGTAGCAAAATCCTTTTAATAAAGGAGGGAAACAATGCGGCATTATGTTGGGGAAAAACCACAAGCAGGATTCATAACACAAACCATGAGCAAAGACCCACCCCCAAGTAAGTTTGGCAGTGACCTTTTCCCCTCAGGGTCTTAAGTCCAGCAACCCAAAAATCCCCCAAAGTCCCAAGAGTCCAACAACCCCAAAGTCTCCATCCCTGGTCACTGCAGCCCCAGAGTTCAAAAGTTTATCTGCAGAGTTTTACCTCCCAGCCTGGGTGGAAATGGAAGGGGCGGGGGTGTTAAGGTTCAGCTTACCTGGAAAATATACATTCTCTGAGCTCTCCGTCTCTAGTAACCCCAGCAGCTGTTATTCAGCCAGGATGATGGTTAGCAGGAAGTGGATTTGAAAGTCAAATGCATGAGCATTCATGGAAATGGAACTTTGTTTCCCACCTTAAAGTATTCTATTGCTCTCTGTCTGACTGTATTCATAAAATCTGTAGCACCCAGCAAAGGCATTGGGACAGACATGGAACTGAGAGGCCATAATGAATATGTATGTTAAACCCAGTTGTTGGGATGTTTGCTGTATAACTATATTGGGTTAACTTCTGGGATGTTTATGTTACGGCTTTATTGGGTGTAACTAGTATGGCTCTGCTAAACCCAGGTCTATGCTAGCGGGGGTGTCGACCTAAGATAGGCAACTTCAGCTATGCAAATAGTGTAGCTGAAGTCGGCGTATCTTAGGTCAAGTTACCTGGCCACGAGGACAAGGGAGAGTCAACCGCTGCCGCTCCCTCGTCGACTCCGCTTCTGCCTCTCGCGAGCTGGAGTTCTGGAGTCGATGGGGAGCGCGATCGGGGATCGATTTTATCACGTGTACACTAGAGTAGTGAAGACCTGCCCTTAGTTTAATAGCAGGCTGCAGGAAAACAAACAGGATGGGAAGGAGGAGATGAAGAAAAGCCTTCACTCACTCCGCACTTCAGGGAGGTTGAGAGACAACACTGGAGCTACAAACTGGGAAGAGCCTATTTCTGGGCTCCAGCCACATCACACAGCTTGTTTTGCCAGCGCTGGGAGTCTGTCCAGAGATGGGGCAGCTTTTGCTGAGAAGCTCTTCAGAGTGCAAGGACAGACACCGCTGGGGAAATCTGGAGGCCCTCGGCCTGCCTGTGTCTGCATCAAGGGGGGGGGGAGAATTGGGGTCAGAGACATATACAAACTGTCCTTGGAAAACCATCTTATTCTCCCAAGTTATGCTTTATTCCTACTGTTCAGAATAAAGAGTGTTCTGGGTAAAGAAGGCTGACTGATCACTCGTCTCAGTATTAGTCACACGCTCACAAAAGGAGGAACCACAGGTGTGAAACCCACTGGGACCTGCTGGCCAACTCCACCCAGTGTGTTGTAACCCAGGGCCCAGTCTGAGGATGGGAGGCTTGTGGGATGCCACCTCATGAGAGGGAAGGTTATGAGATCTGACAGCTGGCATTTGGAGACCAGAGACGGGGCAGAGATGCAGGTAGTCCTGTAACTCTGAGGAGTATCTACAGGGCAGAAGTGCTGGAGGCCTCAGCCAGTCAGGAAACAGAAATATGCCCTATAGGACCTAAGAGGAGTGGACTCACCTCTGTGGCACCTCCTGCTGGTCTCTTCTGGGAAGAAGCTTGATTTCCAGCACAGAGCACCCCCTGCAAGCCAGTGATCCACCTGTCCTCTGGCCCTCGTGTCCCTCCCTGGACCCCAGGGCCATTGTACCCGGGGTATTGCCCCCTAGCAGTAACCCCACAGTCTTAGGGTCTCCCCTCCCTGGGGAACCCCCACCCACTATCCCCACCTCATCTCAGTATCAGGCTACTGCTAGTCATCATCTATCCCCACACCTGGGGCAGACTGCAGTATAGGCCACTCATCACTGGCAAGGAAGGTTTGGACCTGCTGCCTTGGCCTACCCCTGGGCTGCCCTCTGCAACCCCCAGTACCTCTTGGCCTTCTGCTAGGCCACAGCCTGGGGCTATCCAGGCTGGAACTGCCCAGCTCCTCTGCCTTAACCCAGCCCTGCTCCACTCAGGTACCCTGTCTCTAGCTCACTGCAGCCAAGTCCTGCTCACTCTCACTCTCTCTGAACACAGAGAGAGACTGTTAAGCTCCTAGCTCCCAGCCTTTTTATACAGGCCAGCTGTGGCCTGATTGGGGCGTGGCCCAGCTGGAGCCGCTTCCCCAATCAGCCCAGTTTTTAGAGCTGCAGCCCTCTGTCAGGGCTGTTTTAAGCCCTTCCAGGCAGGAGCGGGGGATTACCCTGCTACACACCTATTTCCACAGAGCAACACAGCTCTGAATTCCTGCCTTCACAATCGAGCCAGAGAATAAAACCTTCGAAAATGTATTTGCTGGTTCAATTTCCAGGAGCAAATAAACCTGAGGCGACTGGGAACTAGTCACGATATTCCGTGGGGTCTCCTCTCGCTCAGCCCCTGGCAGGATCGGGCCCAGAGGACACGGCACCTCTAGAAATAGGACTGCTGGAGAAATCCTGACTCGGGATTTTGGGGTTTAACACTCCGAGCTCACTTTGAATGTCAGATTTCTATGTAGCTTGAACAACGCAATGTGGACCATGGGCAGATGTAGGGGATGGGTTCCCAAGCTACCTAGTGCCCCCTCCCCTCCAGCCCCGTCAGTGAGTCACCCCGACAGCCCAGCTGAGTGCTCTGTCACTGCACAGAACATGTGCCAATGGAAACAGCTCGCAGCCTTTACACATCACTTTGCATTTTAAAGATAGTGAAACCTGCCAACGTACCCAATTCCTGCTAGAAGGGGAGCCGCTGACACCAGAGGTCTTCACCCTAAAGAACAAGAAGTCAGAGCTGAGGTTGCACGGGCCGCAGGCAGTATCTGTTCAGATAGGAAGGCAACTGTCTTTATGAAGCATGTCTGCACATTCCCTTGGGGGCCAGTTGGCCATCAGGGAACCTCAGTTGTTGGCTTTGTGTGCACCAGCTTTAACCCTGTCACAGCCAAAGGCAAACAGCACGAAGCCAAATCATAGGGGATGTGCAGTGAGGCTACACAACTGGGCTGCAGCACCAGCCCTGCTGCAGGTTCTATTCCTGGAATCTGGGCTTGTCATCACTGTTCGTATGGTTCTGATTAGTCACCTGGCGAATTCGGGGGTGGGGAGTGGTAACGATGATGCTCTCACAACTATGATCTTGCATAAATAAAATCATAATAATTATGATTTATAATATAGGAACAGAATTCTCCCTGGCAGCCCCCTTTCCTACATCACAAACCCAGGGTGCAGGCCAGGAAAGGGTGATTTCACAAAACTCTGTACATAGAAATTTCCATCTCATCGTTCCAGGAGATGAGGTCACTTCCCTTCTCTCCAAGTAATGAAAGGCAGGACCCAGGATCTAGGGATCCCCAAAGTTATGCACAGATCTCAGTGATCCACTGGTAGCTAGGCCCACCCACTCACAATCTCTGTGCCTTCACAATTGCTTTAGGACCCTCCCCAGCACCCTGGTAGCACAGGTTCATCAGAGATGTGCTACCAGGGCTTGTCACAGTAGCCACTTTCCGCGGGGTCTGCCGAACGGGCATTGTACAGTACAGAGTGCAGGGGGCTGCACAGAGATGGGAAGGCTGGTTAGAGTAGCTGATGGGCACAATACCCCAGCCATAGACTGGGCAGGAGATTTTGACCTTTCCATACCCTGAGTCCAGGCACAGACTCAGTCAGTGCAAAGTTCATGTATGTTGCGAGGCAGCAGCAGAAGAAAACCCTCCAATTTCTGTTGTGGATCCAAGGA
The DNA here is from genome assembly GCF_027887155.1 of Malaclemys terrapin pileata. Taxonomy (NCBI): domain Eukaryota; kingdom Metazoa; phylum Chordata; order Testudines; family Emydidae; genus Malaclemys; species Malaclemys terrapin. The sequence continues at coordinate 348,479,543 of NC_071505.1, read as the reverse complement.
GCTGCAGCTGGGCAATATCATGGCAGCTGAGCTTTCAGGTTAAAATGATCTATTTTGTATGAAACTTATCTAGTTCTGTATTGGACCAGTTATTCTTTCGGCTTTCAGAACATCCCCTGGCAATGAGTTCCACAGCTGACTATACTTTGGGTAAAAAGGACTTTCTTTTGTTTGTTTTAAACCTGCTGCCCATTAATTTCCTTGGGTGACCCCTGGTTCTTATGAAGGGGTAAAGAACACTTCCTGATTCACTTTCTCCACAGCACTCATGATTTCATAGACCTCTATTATATCCCTGTTTAGTCTTCTCTTTTTCCAAGCTGAAAAGTTCCAGGTTTTTTAATGTCTCCTCATATGGAAACAGTTCCATACCCCTAAACATTTTTATCACCTTTCTCTGTGCTTTTTCAAATTCTAATATATCTTTTTTGAGATGGGAATGAACAGAACTAGAAAAAGTAATCAAGGTGTGGGTATACCATGGATTTATATAGAGGCATCAGGATATTTTCTCTTATTATCTATCCCTTTCCTTACCATTTGCAACAAGAGTGGTGGGTGGAGCCCCCCCACCCCAGTCCTTCTTCCCCATCCCCACAGCCGGACTGTTGACACCCGTCTCCCCTGCTTCTGGAGAAGCCCAGAGCTTCCACAGACCCCATGGCTGGAGCAATGAGCCTATCCACCCCGGATGTTGGAGGATACCTGGGCTGGCTGCAGACCCCTCAGTCATGCTGAGCATACTCTCCTGAGACCCCGAGTCACCCCATGGGAAAAGCTTGTCTCTTCCCAAAGAACCTCAGCATTTAATATGTCCAATCCAGGTTCCAGGGTAGCTGAGGAGGTGGTTGTGAAACTGTCCCCGATATTAATCATAGTGGTATGCTTATGATATGATTATGACACAGTTATGTACATCTTGTAAAAAAAAAGTCTTATGAGGTTTCTATGGAAAAAGTATGATTTGCAGAATATGATTATCCTATTTGTATGTCTGTATCATTTTTGCATCTGATGTTATTAATATTGACTATGTATCTGTATTTCATATGGAGTTGCACCTGGGTGACACCCACTAGGCAAAATTCTTACAGTCTAGACAGCCGGTTGAGAAGGCCCTGTTCCAGGTAATGGGACATTAGGGGAAACAAGAGTCTCTAGGAGCAGGTTATATCCCATCTGGTGAGCCTTCCTGAGAACGCTCGGGACCATCTGTGGATAATGCCTGCTATGACTCAGCAGGGCATTCAAGGGCATGGAGCCAGACCACATGACACTAAACTCCATTTTGGTACCTGTATTTTCCTGCTATATAATATGGGAAGTGACATCATCTCTTGGTGTCATTCCCCACACAAGAGAACTCCTAGAAAAACCTGAGGAACAAAGACTGAACTGGGGGAAGTGCTAGTCCCAGGCTAAAGGGATTTCTAGCCTGCATATGGAATTTTGGTAGACTGCTTGTATCATCAGTCAGGGTGAGAAATTTCTAATTCATATCCAGTCTATCTAGCATAGATTCATAGATTCTAGGACTGGAAGGGACCTTGAGAGGTCATCGAGTCCAGTCCCCTGCCCGCATGGCAGGACCAAATACTGTCTAGACCATCCCTGATAGACATTTATCTAACCTACTCTTAAATATCTCCAGAGATGGAGATTCCACAACCTCCCTAGGCAATTTATTCCAGTGTTTAACCACCCTGACAGTTAGGGACCTTTTCCTAATGTCCAACCTAGACCTCCCTTGCTGCAGTTTAAACCCATTGCTTCTGGTTCTATCCATAGAGGCTAAGGTGAACAAGTTCTCTCCCTCCTCCTTATGACACCCTTTTATATACCTGAAAACTGCTATCATGTCCCATCTCAGTCTTCTCTTTTCCAAACTAAACAAACCCAATTCTTTCAGCCTTCCTGCATAGTTCATGTTCTCTAGACCTTTAATCATTCTTGTTGCTCTTCTCTGGACCCTTTCCAATTTCTCCACATCTTTTTTAAAATGCGGCGCCCAGAACTGGACACAATACTCCAGCTGAGGCCTAACCAGAGCAGAGTAGAGCTGAAGAATGACTTCTCGTGTCTTGCTCACAACACACTTGTCAATACATCCCAGGATCATGTTTACTTTTTTTGCAACAGCATCACACTGTTGACTCATATTTAGCTTTTGGTCCCTTTCTGCCGTACTCCTTCCTAGACAGTCTCTTCCCATTCTGTATGTGTGAAACTGATTTTTCCTTCCTAAGTGGAGCACTTTGCATTTGTCTTTGTTAAATTTCATCCTGTTTAACTCAGACCATTTATCCAATTTGTCCAGATCATTTTGAATTATGACCCTGTCCTCCAAAGCAGTTGCAATTCCTCCCAGTTTGGTATCATCCGCAAACTTAATAAGCGTACTTTCTATGCCAATATCTAAGTCGTTGATGAAGATATTGAACAGAGCCGGTCCCAAAACAGACCCCTGCGGTACCCCACTCGTTACGCCTTTCCAGCAGGATTGGGAACCATTAATAACAACTCTCTGAGTACAGTTATCCAGCCAGTTAGGCACCCACCTTATAGTAGCCCCATCTAAATTGTATTTGCGCAGTTTATCGATAAGAATATCATGCGAGACTGTATCAAATGCCTTACTAAAGTTTAGGTATACCACATCCACAGCTTCTCCCTTATCCACAAGACTCGTTATCCTATCGAAGAAAGCTATCAGATTGGTTTGACATGATTTGTTCTTCACAAATCCATGCTGGCTGTTCCCTATCACCTTATCACCTTATCACCTTCCAAGTGTTTGCAGATGATTTCCTTAATTACTTGCTCCATTATCTTCCCTGGCACAGAAGTTAAACTAACTGGTCTGTAGTTTCCTGGGTTGTTTTTATTTCCCTTTTTATAGATGGGCACTATATTTGCCCTTTTCCAGTCTTCTGGAATCTCTCCCGTCTCCCATGATTTTCCAAAGATAATAGCTAGAGGCTCAGATACCTCCTCTATTAGCTCCTTGAGTATTCTAGGATGCATTTCATCAGGCCCAGGTGACTTGCAGGCATCTAACTTTTCTAAGTGATTTTTAACTTGTTCTTTTTTTATTTTATCCGCTAAACCTACCCCCTTCCATTAGCATTCACTATGTTAGGCATTCCTTCAGACTTCTCGGTGAAGACCGAAACAAAGAAGTCATTAAGCATTTCTGCCATTTCCAAGTTTCCTGTTACTGTTTCTCCCTCTTCACTAAGCAGTGGGCCTACCCTGTCTTTGGACATGTTAGACTTAGTTTGGGTTTTTGTTTATTTGCTAGATAATCTGCTTTGATCGGATTTCTATCCCTTTTAATCACTTAAAATCCATATTTTTAAATGAATAAACCAGTTTTATGCTTTATCTTTACCTTTACCAGTGTGTTTTGAGTAAAGTGTCTGGGGAAAATCTCAGCTCTGTGTAAAAAAGCTGTTACATATATTTCCCACACGAAGGAGAAATCGACCAATATTAATGAGCTTATGCTGTACAGACACCTGTGCAGTGCAAGGTAGTATAATTCCTATATGCGAGCAAGGGTGCAAGGCTGGATAGCTGGGAAATTGTCTGTTGTCTCCTGCTTGTCTTTGAGTGGCTTCGGTAAAGCACTCAGGAGGCTTGGTTGGGTGTGTGGTGCCACCTGCTGACATGTTGGGTGATAACAAGACTTGAAGAGGCTGACTGTGTCACCAACAAAGGTGTTTAAGTTTGGGCAGCCCAACTGGAGGGTTAAGGGGCACAGCGGTTCCCAAACCTCCCAGACTGCACCCTGGGGGTGACAACCTGTCACTTGTGTTACTCAGGTTCCTGGTTTCATCAGTAATCTCCATGGAGTGCAGCGAGATTACTGAAGAAGCTGAGTAGCACATAACGCCTCCTGACCTACCCTGGAACCTGCATGGCACATATAATAAAAAGTTCCTTGTGCGAACCCTGCAACTGCTCAGCAGTTGACACAGCTGCACCCGGGGAGGCTTAGCCTGTCCTGGCCTATTATATGCACCACCTCTGGTTCCTAACATTCTGTTCTCTTTTTTGACTGACGCTGCACACTGAGCGGATGTTTTCAGAAAACTATCCACAATGACTCCAAGATCTCTTTTTTGAGCGGCAACAGCTAATTCGGCAATATAATTTTGTCTGTACAGTTGGGATTAGGTTTTTCCAGGGTGCATTTATTTGCATTCATCAAACTGAATTTCATCTGCCATTTTGTTACCCAATCTCCAAGTTGTGTGACATCCCATTGTAAATCTTCACTGTCTGTTTTCCACTTAACAATATTCAATAATTTCATCTCATCTGCAAATTTTGCCACCTCATTTCTTACGCTGTTTTCCATTTATGAATCTGTGGAACAGCACTAGCACCACTCCAGACCTCAGGACGACCCCATGATTTACTTTTCTCCATTCTGAAAATTGACCATTTACTCCTACCCTTTGTTTCCTATCTTTTAACCAGTTACTTACCCAGGAGAGACCCTTCCTTCTTTTCCCATGACTGCTTTCTTTTCTCAAGAGCCTTTAGTGAGGGGCCTTGTCAAAGTTTTTCTGAAAATCCCAGTACACTATATCATCTAGATCACCCTTGCACAAAGCTTTGTTAGTCCTCTCAAAGAATTCTAATAGATAGGTGAGGCATGATTTCCCTTTGCAAAAGACATGTTGACTGTTCCACAGCGAATGATGATCATGTGGGTGTCTGATAATTCTGTTCTTTACTATAGTTTAAATCAATTTGCCTGGTACTAAAGTTAAGATTAATAGCCTATAATTGCTTGGATCACCTCTGTAGCCTTTTTTAAAAAAATCAGCTACAATTCACCTGGTAGAAATCCTGACATATACCACAGTGAGTAGTTCCGAAATGTGATATGATAGTTCCTTTGGAACCATTGGGTGAATGTCATATGGTCCTGGTGACTTTTAATATTTAGTTTATCAGTTTGTTCTAAAGCCTCTGTGGTGGGTTGTCCCCCTGGGGCCCAGTCTGGAAGTTGGTGGAATCTCTGAACCCCCTATCCGTTCAGCTCGGTTGGCCACTCCACAGTGCTCTTCTGGTAACAGAACGAGCTACTCCAGGGCCTGTTATTATCCAACATGATAGCATTTGGTGCTGAAAACCAACTGATCTACCTGAGTGCTTTACCAAAACCACTCCAGGACAAACAGGAGAGAACAGCCAATTTCCCAGCTCCCCAGCCTTGCACCCTTGCTGAAGTATAAACCCAGAATTATTCCATCTTATATTTCACAGGGATCTGCACAATGCATACTATTAATATAGGTGGCTTTCCCCTCGATGTGGGACAGAGACGCAAAAAACTTTATTTACAGAGCTGAGATTTTCCAAGACACTTCTCTCAAAACACACTGATTATGATGAAACATAAAAGAAGTTTATTAACTAGAGAAAGATAGATTTTAAGTGTTTTTAAGTGGTAGCAAGCAGATCCAAGCAGATTACGTAGCAAATAAATAAAAATGCAAAATAAGCCTAAAATACTTGATAGACGTGATATGAATTATCAGTTTCTCACTGTGGCTGGTGATTGAAGCAGTCCACCGAGTTTTCATATACAGGCTTGAAAACCCTTTAGCCTGGGATCAACATTTCCCCTTGTTCAGACATTTTTTTCCAGTTGTTTCCGGGAGTTCTCTTGTGTGGGGAGTGAGGGCAAGAGAGGATGTCACTCCCCACCTTGTATAGTTTTTCAATATGGTGAGAACCCTTTGTTTCAAGCCAAGTTCCCAGCCCAGTTGGTGGAAAAATACAGGTACCAAAATGGAGTTCAGTGTCATGTGATCTTGTCCCATGACCTGGCATGCCCTGCTGAGTCATAGCAACCATCACTCATAGGCTGGCTGAAACGACACAGGGAGGCTAGGCTCTTGCATGGTCCATAGTCTTTGTTGGTCAGCCATCAGCACTGGCTAGCTTCTTCCTTGTTGTCCTCGAAGGGCTACTTCAGGGTGTTAGCCGGAGTAAGCACATTTGAAATACAGATATATAGTCACTATTCATAACTTCAGGTACAAAAATGATACATGCGCACAAATAGGATAATCGTATTCTGCTAATCATAACTTTTCCAATGACACCTCTCAAGACATATCTTGTACCAGAGGCATCATAATCATGTCATAATCATTCATAATCATACCGCTATGATGAATATGGGTGCAGCATCATAACCTCCTCTACTGATATCTCAATGTGGGGAGTTCCTCAGATTTGTAACCTGAAAAGAATGGCTCAGGTGTGGGAATCTCCCTCTCATCCTCTGCACTGAAGACGAAGGCAAAACATATCCTCTGCACAACAGCCTCATATTTCTAGAAAGATCCTTTAGCACCTCAATTTTCCTTAGCCCCACTCATTGTTTGGCTGGCTTACCGCTTCTGATGAACGTTAAAAAATGGCTTAGTTTTTGGGTCATTTGCTCATTGCTTTTTAGATTTCTTACCCTAGGTGCTCAGAATCACTAAGCCCCTTCAATAAGTGTGAGTCACGCTGCCAAAAAATCATGAGATTTTTTCTAATTATTTAGAAATAATGAGATTTTAAAATATTCTAATGTTGGATTCGTTTCTAACTTTGGATTCTGAGCCATTGGGGCCACCTGCTTCAGGTTTTCTAGCTTTTCTGCAGATCACTTGTTTAAATAAACTTTTTAAAGAAAACGAAAAGCTCAGAATCCTATGCAGTGTCTTCATTGCAGAAGTTGGGGCTTTAAGAATAATAGCAAATAGTGTGACAGTCCCAATAAATCCCAAGAGGTTGCATTGCTGGCCATATCTCAAAACCAAAGGTACTGAGAGTTGGTTAACTGGCATTTCTTGTCACAGTCCATCAGTGGCAGAGACAGTGTGTCCTTCTGAACCAGACTAAAGAGCCCCCAGGTATAAGGAACAGGGTTAAGCTACAGACACAAAGACATAACAGCGATGGGTTCACAAAGTCAATGGGTATGTGAGACACAACAAAGACGATCTCCTCCTCTTGCTCAGGCATGACAAAAGCACACACCGGGTAAGCAAGGTCAATCAGATTATTAATAGATAGGGTCGTAACCCAAGCCCAGCTCCAAATGCCTTTGCTAACTCCCTATTGGATACAAAAACCCTGATCCAGCTACCCCGAAACTTAGTTATGATGGAAATTTGTGTGCAGGGTGTGAGGTCCATCTTCAGTGCTCATTGCTCATGTAGCAGATGGGGGTCAGGATCAGACCGAGGGGCAGCCCAACAGGACTCTGTTTGGCCAGGCAACACTCTAACGCTCTCTGGAAGCACATCCTGATTCCCCCCTCTAAGCCGAGCAGCACGACTGGCCCAGAACTCCAACGTCAAAGGGACTGTGCTAATGACAGACCTCATCACGAAGGGTTGTTGGGAAGAGTTCAGGTTCTCCACCCAGTACCAGAAATCATCCTAATGAAACAAACAGAGCTGAAATCTCTCTGATGAACACAAGCTGTGAACAGACATGTCATTGGGCTCAATACGGGGGTAACTGGGTGAAATTCTGCAGGAGGTCAGACTAGATGATCGCATGGAGTGAAGGGAGCCATGCCCTGCCCTACAAGGCCCTTGTCCCAGGCCCTTAAAAAAACAGTAGCCTGGGATTTCCCAAAATTTTATTTCCCGGGACCATCTTCCTCCCTCCCACTAGCAGGCTCTACAAAACTTGTGTCAGCTCCAAATATCACAGGAATCTTAAAGGGTCACACCCTGGATCAACGGTTCACTGACCCCTCTAATCTCTCCTACCCATAAAGGGGACAGTACCAAAGATGCCACCTCTAATGGCCACTGAATTAGGGTGGACCACGCAACCTGAATTGGGCAGGAGAGTCCCAAAATGCAGTGTTCAAGTCCTAGTGTGGGCTGAGAGACTCCGGAACAGCATTTGTCCCGAATTCCCTGTGGTGCCGATCCACACTTGCTCATGGACAGAGCCCCCATTTTCACTTTTGGGGGGATGAGATCTTTAGCCCCCCCCTTGCTATGAGCCCCCACCCTTCTCCTCTTCCCCCCGAGGCTGCGTCCCCTGAATGGGGCAGGTGGAGCGTCTGGGGTTCCCCAGAGAGGCACTTGATCCCTGGGTTTCTTTTACCACAGCCTGGCTCTAAAGTCCAGCCTGGTCACTGGGTTGAGCTTGGGGGAAGAGAAGGAGCAGGAGGTGGGAGTTCAGGGGGGAAAAGAGGGCTAGGGGTGAAGCCATGGAGGGGGCAGGGCTACTGCATGTGTCTTGCTTTTTCCTTTTGAGAAGGTGGTCACCCTACACTGAATGGGCTGGACAGCGACAGGAGATTGCCATGACTCTGTTGGGGAGCTGAGGCCCTTTTCCACCCCTTTGAATTGCTGCGGTAGCAGAAACAGAGGTACATATAAGCCTGAGTCTTTTGCCAGGACACCTGAGGGTCAGAGCCTCACTCACACAGCCAGCTCTGCCCTGCTTCCATGTGGAGTGAGCTCATCAGGTGTGCACCAGCGGCGGTGATGAGGAGGGCGTTGCCTGGATGGCTTCTCTTGCAGCTCCAACATTAATGATGTCTCTGACATGACTCAGCGCAAGCACCAGGCTGAGGGCATAGGGGAAGGGTGGGTATCTGTGCCCCTTGAATAGCCCCTGTCCCCAGCTGACGCAGCCCTCAAGGATCATGCAGCAGCCAGGGAGCTCAGGAAGGGCCAGAAATGTGACCGCGAAACAGCTCTGCAGCTTTTTTCATGGCCCAAGGATGTTTAACCAGAGACAGGACAGTGACAGGCCAGGTGTAATGGGAAACATCATCCACGTGCTTTCTCTTTATTAAGAGTATCGTCAGGAATTTTGAAGGTGGAGCAGCCACTGATATGATTATTTATGGGCCAACATCCTACCCCCTCCCTGGCTCTCCATGAACACAGTCACTTTGTAAATGCTGTTGCCTGCCTTAGACTCCTTCCCCCAGTGCACTGTCCTCCCTGAACACAGGGAGGAAACAACCCCTATATCTTTGCTTCAGGCCTTAGACCCCATCCGAACCAGTCTGTACAGAGTGGAGATCAATAACTCATGTCATCATAGATATAAGGGTCCGGGATAGAATAAGTCGCCGTGTCCTGTGTTTCTTGTTTCCTTTGCCACCAACAGATGGGCCAGGTGATAAACTGATCCTTCACTTCACGAACACCCTGATTATCCTCGAACGAAGGTATTTGCTTTTCATGCTGTACACAATAGGGTTAATCAGAGGAGGAACCAGCAGATTGACGTTGCCCAGGACAATCAGAAGCAAGGGAGAAGAGCCCTTCCTGAATCTGTGTAGCAAAGTCAGGCTGAACTCTGGAGTGTAGAAGAGCAGGACAGCACAGAGGTGGGCGACGCAGGTGTTCAGGGCCCTGAGGAACTCCTTGTAGGATGCGATGCTCAGCACTGTTTTGAGGATCATCACATAAGAGAGGAAGATGAGCAGCAAGTCCAAGAGCACCGTTATGACTGTAATAAACAAGCCATAGATATTGTTGACACTGATATCCGAACAAGCCATCTTCATGACCTCTTGGTGCATGCAGTAAGAATGGGAGAGGACATTCACTTGACAGTAATGGAACCGTTTCAGGAGAAGGGGGAGTGGGAGCATTACGGCCACTCCTCTTAGAACACACACCAGTCCCATCTTGGCTATTCTAGGCAGGGTTAAGATGGAGGCATATCTCAGTGGGTCATGGATTGCGAAGTAGCGGTCAAAAGCCATCAACAAGAGCACGGAGGATTCAATGCATTGAAGTGACTGGATGAAGAACAACTGGGCAAAACAGGCATCGAAGCTGATCTCCCTAGAGTTAAACAAGAATATGCCCAGTATAGTCGGCATGGTGGACATCAATAAGCCAAGGTCTGTGATGGCCAACATGGAAAGGAAAATGTACATGGGGTCATGGAGGCTTGGATCTGTTTTTATAATGAGCAGAATGACTGAATTTCCTAATATTGAAATAACATGCATTAAGCACAAGGGGAGAGAGATCCAGAGATTGTGGACGTCTTTCTGCCCAGGTATCCCAGTGAGAAGGAACACTGCAGATTTGAATTTGGTGTCATTGACAGATGACATTATGTACTCTGCAGATCCAAGGATTTTTGAAGTTTTCTTCCTGAAAGGAAAAAGAACAGGAAACTAGATGTTATTTAACAAGACATCTTTCTGCTCTCAGTACAAGTCTGGATACTCGCAGGAGCCAAAGAAGAATAAGCAAAAACAAAGTGTTGGATTTACACTACTGATAGCAAGATAGATATTCCCAGATTGGATCAGATCTGTAGTCCATCTAGCCCAGTATCCACTGGACAGTTCCACATGCTTCAGAGATTCGTGAAAGGAGCCCTAGAATAGATATCTATGAGATAACCTGCTCCCAGTGTTAACCCCTGACACCCAAAAGTTAGAGATATTTTGTGATGTAAATCAGGAAGTCTTAGAGCCATTCCAAGGGTTAAATCAGTCCTTACTAGTGTATTTGGATTTTCTGGTTACCCGTATAAACATCCAGTCCCTCTTTGAATCCTGCTAGGCTCTTAGCCCCGTTGATGTCTTGTGGCTGGGAGTTCCGCAGCCTACTTGAGCACTGTGTGATTTTACAATTGTGACCTTCCCACAGACACCCTTTCTGGCCCTCCACTTCAGTGTGGCCCATTGCATCATGACTTCTGTACAAACACATGGCAAGTGCATGGTGAAATCAAGAATCCCCCCAGGAGAAGCTGAAATGCTTTGCCTGGCCAATATTGACTGAATCAAGAAAGTTTTGGTCCTGCTTTGAGCCTGGTGTTGTATTAGATGACCTCCTGAAGTCTCCCAACCTTAATCTTCTATGATTCACAGAACAAGGAGTTCATAGCATAAAACCTTTCTAAATAGTATGTGGAGTATTTCTGAAATACTTTCTAAAACAAAAGCCATTAAGCAGTAACATTACCACTGCTCCTTCCTGTAGAGATTCTAACAACTCTGCTGCTGGCTTTCGATATACATGCATGTCATGAAAGTTTGATGTGTAAAATTTGTATTACAAGTTTTGACATAACATTTCCGCATCTGTACTTTAGTACACACATGTCAACTCATACTTTCCCCTCTGATCTTCTTTCAGAAATGCTCTCACAGGTTATTGTGGGATTTAAAATGTAGAGTCTGTCATCTCGATTTCTTCAAAACCTGAAACGATCACAGCATCTCAGCTTTTCTTCAGTGGCTTGTCAGCAAACAAAAGTCTAGAAGCTCCTCTGTCCCTGGGTTAATAGCTGACTGGTTCTCCTCAGGTTCTGTTCTTTCCGTCTGTAGCCTGTACCTGGCGTGGTAACAGGCCCTGGAATCAGTATAGAAAATATCCATTCCCTGAGCTCTCACTCTCTAGTACTTAGTAACCGCAGCAGCTTTTATTCAGCCAGGATGAGAGTTTGCAGGAAATGGATTTGAAAGTCAAATGCATGAGTATTCATGGAAATGGAACTTCATTTCCCACAGGAAAGTAGTTTATTGCTCTCGCTCTCTGACTGTCTCTGTCCTGTATTCACAGAATACGTAGCACCCGGGAAAGACATTGGGACAGACATGGAGCTGAGCTGCCATAATGAATGTATGTGTTAAACACAGTTCTTGGGATGTTTGCTGTATAACTATATTGGGTTAACTTTTGGGATCTTTATGTTAAGGCTTTATTGGGTGTAACCAGTTTGGATCTTCTTAATTTAATAGCAGGCTGCTGGAAAACAAACAAGATGGGAAGGCACAGATCAAGAAAACGCCATCGCTCAGTAACCACCCCAGGGAGATTGAGAGACAACACTGGAGCTACAAGTTGGGAAGAGCCTATTTCCAGGCTCCAGCCATGTTACACAGCTTGTTTTGCCAGAGCTGGGAGTCTGTCCAAAGATGTCAAGTATCAGAGGGGTAGCCGTGTTAGGTGCCACAGGACCCGCTGTTGCTTTGTCCAAAGATGGGGCAGCTTTTGCTGAGAAGCTCTTCAGCCTTCAAGGACAGACACCGCTGGGGAAATCTGAAGGCCTTTGGTCTACCTGTGATTGCATCAGAGGGGAAGGACTTGGGGTCAGAGACCTATACAGACTGTTCTTATGTTCATGCTATGCTTTATTCCTAGTGCTCAGATTAAAGAGTGTCTGGTTCAAGAAGGCTGACTGATCAATCGTCTCAGCACTAGTCACATGCTCATAAAGTGAAGAACCGCAGGTGCCAAACCCACTGGGACCTGCTGGCCAAGCACAGTCCCCCAGAGTGTGTTGTATCCCAGGGCCCAGTCTGAGGATGGGAGGATCGTGGGATTCCACTCCATGAGAGGGAAGGTTATGAGATCTGACATCTGGCATTTGAAGACCAGAGATGGGGCAGACATGCAGGTAGTCCTGTAACTCTGAGGGGTATCTACAGGGAAGAAGTGCTGGAGCTCTCAGCCACTCAGGAAACAGAAATATGCTCTATAGGACCTGTTACCACAGAGCAATGCAGCTCTGAATTCCTGCCTTCAGAATTGACCCAGAGAATAAAACCTTTGAAAATGCATTTGCAGGTTCAATTTCCAGGAGCAAATCAACCTGAAGCGACTGGGAACTAGTCACGGATATTCTGTGGGGTCTCTTTTTGCTCAGCCCCTGGCAGGATCGGGCCCAGGGCACATGGCACCTTGAGAAATTGGACCCCTTCAGAAATCCTGACTCGGGGTATTGGGGTTTTAACACTCGGAGCTCGCTTTGAATGTCAGATTTCTGTGTAGCTTGAACACCCCACTGTGGAGCATGGGCAGATGTAGGGGAGGGGTTCCCAAGCTACCTAGTGCTGCCTGTCCTCCAGCCCTGTCACTGAGTCGCCCCGACAGCCCAGCTGAGTCCTCTGCCACTGCACAGAACATCTGCAAATGGAAACTGCTTGCAGCCTTTCCCCTTCACTTTGCATTTTAAAGATAGTGAAACCTGCCAACCTACCCAATTCCTGTTAGAAGGGGAGCCGCTGACACCAGAAGTCTTCAACCTAAAGCAGAAGGAGTTTTCGGAGAGGTTGCATGGGCAGCAGGCAGTATCTGTTCAGACAGGGAGGCAACTGTCTTTATGAAGCATGTCTGCACATTCCCTTGGGGGCCACTTGGCCATCAGGGAACTTCAGCTGCTTGGCTTCGTGTGCACCAGCTTTAACCCCTGTAATGACCAATGACAAACTGTAGGAAGTCAAATCACAGTGGATGTGTGTTGATGCCCTGTTGCAGTCTCTGTTTCTGGAATCCGGGCTTGTCATCACTGTTCGTATGGTTCTGATTAGTTACATTGCTACTTTGGGGGTGGCAAGTGATAACAATGATGCTGTCACAGCTGTGTTCTTGCTGAAATTAAAAACATATATAGTAATAATTAATAATAAAGGACCAGATTTCTTCCTGTGAGTCCCCTTTCCAACATTACATACCCAGGGTGCAGGCCAGGAAAGAGAGATTCCACAAGGCTCCTGTCATAAACATACAGCTAAGGGTAGCATAAAATCCCTCCTTACCTGTAAAGGGTTAAGAAGCTGAGATAACCTGGTTGGCACCTGACCAGAAGGACCAATGAGGGAAGAAGATACTTTCAAGTCTGAGGGGCCTAGGGGGGAAACTTTGTTTTGTGCTCTGTGTGTGTTCTCCCCTGAGACAAAGGGAGAGACCAATCAAGTAATCCAGCTCCCACTGAAATGATACATCTAATAATACAGAAATAGTAAGTAATAGTAAGGAAATGCATTACAGTGTCTTTTGTTTTAGCTTGTGAATTTTCCCTGTGCTAAGAGGGAGGTTTATCCCTGTTTTTGTAACCTTGAAGTTTTACCTAGAGGGGAAATCCTCTGTGTTTTGAATCTGATTGCCCTGTAAAGTTATCTTCCATCCTGATTTATAAAATATGGAGAGATACCTATCTCATAGAACTGGAAAGGACCCTGAAAGGTCATTGAGTCCAGCCTGCTGCCTTCACTAGCAGGACCAAGTAATGATTTTGCCCCAATCCCTAAATGGCCCCCTCAAGAATTGAGCCAATAACCCTGGGTTTAGCAGGCTAATGCTCAAACCACTGAGCTATCCCCCTGGGGGATGTGCTGAATGTTTTGGCATTCAGAACATCCCCTGGCAATGAGTTCCACAGGCGATGTTCTGAATGCCAAAAGAATATTGGTCCAATACAGAACTAGATACGTTGACTGTGGATATGTCCATCAATAGCTATTAGCCAAGATGATCAGGGATGAAGCTCCATACTCCGGACAGTCAGAAGCTGGGAGAAGACACAGGGGATAGATCACTCTATACTTACAGTCATCTGTTATTTCCCCATGAATTATTGGCACTAACCACTGTCAAAAGGCAGGATATTGGGCTAGATGGACCATTTATATGACCCAATAAGGCCGTTCTTATGTGTAAATAGTACTTTCTTTTGTTTGTTTTAAACCTTGTGCCTACTTACTTCCTTGGGTGGCCCCTGGTTCTTATGAAGGGGTAAAGAACACTTCCTGATTCACTTTCTCCACAGCACTCATGATTTTATAGACCTCTATTATATCCCCGCTTAGTCTTCTCTTTTTCCAAGCTGAAAAGTTCCAGGCTTTTTAATGTCTCCTCATATGGAAACTGTTCCATACCCCTAAACATTTTCATCACCTTTCTCTGTACGTTTTCAAATTCTAATATATCTTTTTTGACATGGGATGAACAGAACTAGAAAAAGTAATCAAGGTGTGGGTATACCATGGATTTATATAGAGGCATCAGGATATTTTCTCTTATTATCTATCCCTTTCCTTACCATTTGCAACAAGAGTGGTGGGTGGAGCCCCCCAGCCCCAGTCCTTCTTCCCCACCCCCACAGCCGGACTGTTGACACCCGTCTCCCCTGCTTCGGGAGAAGCCCAGAGCTTCCACAGACCCCATGGCTGGAGCAATGCGCCCCTCCACCATGGATGTTGGAGGATACCTGGGCTGGCTGCAGCCCCCTCAGCCACGCTGAGCCTACTCTTCTGAGACCCTGAGTCACCCCATGGGAAAAGCTTGTCTCTTCCCAAAGAACCTCAGCATTTAATATGTCCAATCCAGGTTCCAGGGTAGCTGAGGAGGTGGTTGTGAAACTGTCCCCGATATTAATCATAGTGGTATGCTTATGATATGATTATGACACAGTTATATACATCTTGTAAAGAAAAAGTCTTATGAGATTTCTATGGAAAAAGTATGATTTGCAGAATATGATTATCCTATTTGTATGTCTGTATCATTTTTGCATCTGATGTTATTAATATTGACTATGTATCTGTATTTCATATGGAGTTGCACCTGGGTGACACCCAATAGGCAAAATTCCTACAGTCTAGACAACCGGTTGAGAAGGCCCTGTTCCAGGTAATGGGACATTAGGGGAAACAAGAGTCTCTAGGAGCAGGTTATATCCCATCTGGTGAGCCTTCCTGAGAACGCTCGGGACCATCTATGGATAATGGCTGCTATGACTCAGCAGGGCATTCAAGGGCATGGAGCCAGACCACATGACACTAAACTCCATTTTGGTACCTGTATTTTCCTGCTATATAATATGGGAAGTGACATCATCTCTTGGCCTCACTCCCCACACAAGAGAAATTCTGGAAACACCCGAGGAACACAGACTGAACAGGGAGAAATGTTAGTCCCAGGCTAAAGGTCACTTTACACCTTTAAAAGGCTGGGCTGGGACAGAAGATAGTTGTGACTCTGTTCTACCCCTTGGTATTGCTGGGGCAGCAGAAACAGAGAGGAGGGAAATATGGGCCTGAGTCTCTTCCCAGGATGTCTGATTATCAGACTCTGACTCATACAGCCAGCTTCTGCTCTGCTTCCATGTGGAGAGGGCTCAGCAGGTGTCCTATGTTCAGAGCCACCAGTGGCAATATAATTTTGTCTGTACAGTTGGGATTAGGTTTTTCCAATGTGCGTTTATTTGCATTCATCACACTGAATTTCATCTGCCATTTTGTTGCCCAATCTCCAAGTTATGTGAGATCCCATTGTAACTCTTCACAGTCTACTTTCCTATTAAATATGTTGAATAATTTGATATCATCTGCAATTTTTGCCACCTTATTGTTTACCCCTTTTTCCAGTTCATTTATGAATATGTAGAACAGCACTGGCACCACTCCAGACCCCAGGATGACCCTACAATTTACTTCTCTCTACTCTGAAAACTGACCATTTACTCTACCCTTTTTTCCCTATCTTTTAACCGGTTACTTATCCAGGAGAGACCCTTCCTTCTTTTCCCATGACTGCTTACTTTTCTTAAGAGCCTTTGGTGAGGGACTTTGTCAAAGTGTTTCTAAAAATCCTAGTACACTATATCATCTAGATCACCCTTGCACACAGCTTTGTTAGTCCGTTCAAAGAATTCTTATAGATTGGTGAGGCATGATTTCCCTTTGCAAAAGACATGTTGACTGTTCCACAGCAAATGATGTTCATGTGAATATCTGATCATTCTGTTCTTTACTATAGTTTAAATCAATTTGCCTGCTACTAAAATTAGGATTTCTAGCCTATAATTTCCTGGATCACATCTGTAGCCTGTTTTAAAAATCAGCAGGATATTATCTACCAGTAACCTGGTACAAAGCCTAACATATACCACAGTTAGTAGTTCTGAAATTTTATATGATAGTTCCTTTGGAACTATTGGGTGAATGTCATCTGATCCTGGTGACTTTAATGTTTAGTTTATCAGTTTGTACTAAAACCTCTGTGATGGTTTGTCTCCCCTTGGGTGCAGTCTGGAAGCGGATGGAATCACTGAACTCTCTATCCATTCAGCTCGATGCGCGTCTCCACACTGCTCTTCTGGTGACACAACCAGCCGCTCCAGGCCCTGTTAGCATCAAACATGACAGTAGTTGGTGCTGAAATCCAACTGAGCTACCTGAGTGCTTTACCTAGGTAACTTAAGGACAAACAGGAGACAACAGACAATTTCCCAGCTCCCCAGCCTTGCACCCTTGCTAATGTATAAACCCAGAATTATGCCATCTTGTACTACACAGGGATCTGCAGAATGCATACTCCTTAATATAGGTGGCTTTCCCCTCGATGTGGGAAAGATATGCAAAAACTTTATTATAGAGCTGAGATTTTCCAAGACACTTCACACAAAACACACTGGTTATGATAAAACATAAAAAAAGTTTATTAATTAGAGAAAGATAGATTTTAAGTCATTATAAGTGATAGCAAGCAGATCCAAGCAGATTATGTAGCAAATAAATAAAAATGCAAACTAAGCCTAAAATACTAGATAGACTGGATATGAATTACAAATTTCTCACCCTGGCTGGTGATACAAGCAGTCCACCAAGTTTTCATACACAGGCTAGAAATCCCTTTAGCCTGGGATCAGCACTTCCTCCTGTTCAGACTTTTTTCTTCAGTTGTTTCCAGGAGATCTTTTGTGTGGGGAGTGCGGGCAAGAGAGGATGTCACTCCCCACCTTGTATAGTTCTTCAATATGGTGAGATTGATGCTATATGGGTCATGACCCAAGCCCAGCTCCAAATGTCTGCTGCTAACTCCCTATTGGACACAAAAAACCCTGATCCAGCTACCCCCAAACTTGGTGATGATGGAAATTTATGTGCAGCGAGTGAGGTCTCTCTCCACCACTCATTGCTCACGGAGCAGATGGGGGTCAGGATCAGACCGAGGGGCAGCCCAACAGGACTCAATTTGGCCAGGCAACACTCTAACGCTCTCTGGAAGCACATCCTGATTCTCCCCACTACAGCCAAGATGCAGAAGTGGCCCAGAACTACAACATCAAATGGTGCTGTGATAATGGCAGACCTCATCATGAAGGGTTCTTTGGAAGAGTTCAGGTTCTCCACCCAGTACCTGAAATCATTCTTATGAGAGCTGAAATCTCTCTGATGAACACAAGCTATACATAGACATGTCATTGGGCTCAATATGGTTGTAACTGGGTGAAATCAAGCGGAGTGCCCCAAGGGTCAGTCCTGGGGCCAGTTTTGTTCAATATCTTCATTAATGATCTGGAGGATGGCGTGGACTGCACTCTCAGCAAGTTTGCAGATGACACTAAACTGGAAGGAGTGGTAGATATGCTGGTAGATATGCTGGAGGGTAGGGATAGGATACAGAGGGACCTAGACAAATTAGAAGATTGGGCCAAAAGAAACCTGATGAGGTTCAACAAGGACAAGTGCAGAGTCCTGCACTTAGGATGGAAGAATGCCATTCACTGTTACAGACTAGGGACCGAATGGCTAGGTAGCAGTTCTGCAGAAAAGGACCTAGGGGTTACAATGGATGAGAAGCTGGATATGAGTCAATAGTGTGCCCTTGTTGTCATGAAGGCTAACGGCATTTTGAACTGTATAAGTAGGGGCATTGCCAGCAGATCGAGGGACGTGATCATTCCCCTCTATTCAACATTGGTGAGGCCTCATCTGCAGTACTGTGTCCAGTTTTGGGCCCCACACTACAAGAAGGATGTGGAAAAATTGGAAAGAGTCCAGCGGAGGGCAACACAAATGATTAGGGGGCTGGAGCACATGAATTTTGAGGAGAGGCTGAGGGAACTGGGATTGTTTAGTCTGCAGAAGAGAAGAATGAGGGGGGGGGATTTGATAGCTGCTTTCAACTACCTGAAAGGGGGGTTCCAAAGAGGATGGATCTATACTGTTCTCAGTGGTACCTGATGACAGACCGAGGAGTAATTGTCTCAAGTTGCAGTGGGGGAGGTTTAGGTTGGATATTAGGAAAAACTTTTTCACTAGGAGGGCGGTGAAGCATTGGAATGGGTTACTTAGAGAGGTGGTAGAATCTCCTTCCTTAGAAGTTTTTAAAGTCAGGCTTGAAAAAGCCCTGGCTGGGATGATTTAGTTGGGAATTGTTCCTGCTGTGAGCAGGGTGTTGGAGTAGATGACCTCCTGAGGTCCCTTCCAACCCTGATATTCTATAATTCTATGATTCTATGAAATTCTGCAGGAGGTCCGACTAGATGATCTAATCGTTCCTTATGGCCTTAAATTCTATGAATCTATTAATCATTGTCTTGAGTGGATCGTTATCTTGGATACAGCTTGAACAAGTTTCACATCTGAATGCTGATAGCCACTCAATAAGGATAGATGCTGGCCAAGAAGAATTGGGATTGTCACAGTAAAACTGTTTATATGCTCTCTTTACCCTCTAAACCATGTCCTTTCCTGTCTTTGAGGGAATATCACAATTGTACCACTCTTCCAGCTGGGAACAACACCTCATCTATGCTAAACACATCACCAAAGAAGTCCAACTGCACACCTCAGTCTTTTACCTTCGGATGCTTCCTACCAGAGCTATACAGTCACCATCAGCCTCCTTAAAACTAGTAAGTTTATTAGCAAACAACACAAAGCATTAGAAGAAATGGTTTTAAAATATCAGGCAGTGGTCACATGTTTACACTCATCTATCTGGCGTATCACTGGACAGGCTTTGCTCAGGAGATAAAGGAAACAGAACTGGCCTAACTTATATTCTTTTGGGAAGCAAAGGAGCCATTGGGACCCAGCCTAGTTTCCCAGTGTTCCTGAGAGCATCTTCCCATCTGTTTTCCCCTTTCTTGTGGAAGCAGCCTTTGCTGAAACCCGTGTGAGCCTGGGCCCAGTCACTGTAGTGCTCAGCCATGTCCTTGTTACAGGGCCAAGGTGTGGTGCTGACCTTTGCCCTTTGAATGCTTTCTCTCAACGAGACTGTCTAAGATGAGGTTCCTGTGGCCATTGCTCCATTGCTTGTCAGTTAGACCCATTCAGCCTCAAGGGCTCGCAAACGCCGGTCAAGTGACTGTGCTGAAACTCCCATCATAACTGTGACACTCCAACACTCCCCTCAGAAATCCACTCCTTACCCTCCTCTGAATGGGGTAGGTGGAGGGTCTGGAGTTCCCCAGAGCGGGACCTCCTCCCTGGGCTTCTTTTACCATGTCCTGGCTCTGACATCTGGCCTGGTCACTGGGAGGGGCTTGGGGGAAGAGAAGGAGCAGGAGGTGGGAGTTCAGGGGAAAAAGAGAGCCAGGGGTGAGACCATGGAGGGGACAGGGCTTCTGCATCTCTCCTGCTAATTCCTTTTGAGAAGGTGGTCACCCTGCACTGAATGGGCTGGACGGGGACAGGAGAGAGCTGTGACTCTGTTCTACCCCTTTGCATTCCTGGGGCAGGAGAATCGGAGGGGAGGGAAATACGGGCCTGAGTCTCTTCCCAGGACTCCTGTGTGTCAGACTCTGATTCACTCAGCCAGCTGTGCTCTGCTTCTGTGTGGAGTGGGCTTATCAGGTGTGCTGTGTGCAGAGCCACCAACGGTGGTAGTTGGAGGGCTGCCTGAATGGCTTCTCTTGCGGCTCCTGCAATAATCATGTCTCTGACACGACTCAGTCACAAGCACCTGGCTGAGGGTGTAGGGGAAGGGTGGGTGTCTGTGCCCCTTGAATAGCCCCTGTCCACAGCTGGTGCAGCCCCATGGATCACACAGCACCCAGAGCGCTCAGGAAGGGCCAGGACAGTGACCACAAAACACCTCTGCATCTGTTTTCATGGCCCCTGGATGTTTAACCAGAAACAAGACAGTGAAAGACCAGGTGTAATGGGAAACAACATCCACGTCCCTTCTCTTTATTGAGAGTATTGACATGAATTCTGAGGTTGGAGCAGCCACCGATATGGCTCTTTATGGGCCAACATCCTACCGGTCCCCTGGCTCTCCATGAACACAGTCACATTGTAAATGCTGCTGCCTGCCTTGGTCCCCTTCCCCCAGTGCACTGCCCTCCCTCAACAGTGGGTGGAAACAACCCCTATACCATTGCTTCAGGCCTTAGACCCCATCTGAACCTGTCTGTACAGAAACAACAAGGAGGCACCTTAAAGACTAACAGATTTATTTGTGCATAAGCTTTCGTGAGTTAAAACCTCACTTCTTCGGATGCATAGAGTGAAAGTTACAGATGCAGGCTGCTTTTCCTCTCCTGGAATTGACACCTCCTCATCTATTATTGGGAGTGGACTACATCCACCCTGATTGAATTGGCCCTGTCAACACTGGTTCTCCACTTGTGAAGTAACTCCCTGCTCTCCATGTGTCAGTATATAATGCCTGCATCTGTAACTTTCACTCTATGCATCCGAAGAAATGAGGTTTTAACTCACGAAAGCTTATGCCCAAATAAATCTGTTAGTCTTTAAGGTGCCACCAGACTCCTTGTTGTTTTTGTAGATACAGACTAACACGGCTACCCCCTGATACTTGTCTGTACAGAGTGGAGATCAATTGCTCATGTCATCACAGATAGAAGGGTCCAGGATGGAATAAGTCACCAGGTCCTGTGTTTCTCTTTCATATGCTATCAGAACGGGGGCCGGGTGATAAACTGACCCTTCACTTCACCAACACCCTGATTATCCTCGAACGAAGGTGTTTGCTTTTCACGTTGTACACGATTGGGTTAATCAGAGGAGGAACCAGCAGGTAGACATAGCCCAGGACGATCTGAAGCAAGGGAGAATTGCCCTTCCCGAATCTGTGTATCAAAGTCAGGCTGAACTCTGGCGTGTAGAAGAGCAGGACAGCGCAGAGGTGGGCGACACAGGTGTTCAGGGCCCTGAGGAACTCCTTGTGGGATGCGATGCTCAGCACTGTTTTGAGAATCATCACATAAGAGAGGAAGATGAGCAGCCAGTCCAACCCCACCGTTAGGACTGTAGTAAACAAGCCATAGATGTTGTTGACTGTGATGTCCGCACATGCCATTGTCATGACCTCCATGTGCAGGCAGTAAGCATGGGAGAGGACATTGGCTCGACAGTATTGGAACCTCTTCAGGAGAAGGGGGAATGGGAGTATTACGACCACCCCTCTTAGAACACACACCAGTCCCATCTTGCCTATTCTTGGCAGGGTTAAGATTGAGACATATCTCAGCGGATCACGGATTGCGATGAAGCGGTCAAAGGCCATCAACAAGAGCACAGAGGATTCAATGCATTGAAGCGAGTGGATAAAGAACAACTGGGCAAAACAGGCATCGAAGCTGATCTTCCTAGAGTTAAACAGGAATATGCCCAGTATCGTCGGTATGGTGGCTATCAATAATCCAAGGTCTGTGACGCCCAACATGGAAAGGAAAATGTACATGGGCTCATGGAGGCTTGGATCTGTTTTTATAATGAACAGAATGACTGAATTTCCTAAAATTGAAATAACATACATTAAGCACAAGGGGAGAGAGATCCAGAGATTTTGGACGTCTTCCTGCCCAGGTATCCCAGTGAGAAGGAACACTGCAGATTTGAATTTAGTGTCATTGACAGATGACATTATGTACTCTGCAGATCCAAGGAGTTTTGAAGTTTCCTTCCTGAAAGGAAAAAGAACAGGAAACTAGATGATATTTAAAGAGACATCTTTCTGTTCTTAGTAAAAGTCTGGAGACTCCCAGGAGCTAATGAAAAATCAGCAAAAACAAAGTCTTGGATTTATACCAGCTACATCAAGATAGGCACTGCCAGACTGGATCAGAGCTGTAGCCCATGTATCCCAGTATCCACTGGCCAGTTCCACATGCTAACAGCCCTCACTTGTGTAATTGGATTTTCTGGTTACCCATATAAACATCCAGTCCCTCTTTGAATCCTGCTAAGCTCTTTGCCCCATTCATATCCTGTGGCTGGGAGTTCCGCAGCCTATTTGAGTACTGTGTGATTTTACAATTGTGACCTTCCCACAGACACCTTTTCTGGCCCTCCACTTCTGAGTGTGGCCCATTGTAAAATGACATGTGTACAAACACATGGCAAGTGGGATAGTGAAAACGGTCATGATATTTATCTGTGCTGCTTTGAAGATATTTATAAATGTGTTTCTTTGCCTCATTTTATATATTTATAATTATTTTCTCCATTCCTGAGAGTCCAAATTATGCCACTGCCTCTTTGCAGCACATGGGAAAAATTCCCAAGTCCACATTCTGAATTCACTAACATTGACTTCAACTGCGTCACTCCAGATTTACATGTGTAAATTCGAAAAGAGCCAGGCTCTATTCATTTTCCCTCAACAAATGTTCCTGGTGATACACTCTGTCCCCCGAGAATCCCTACAGGAGAAGCTGATGTACGTTGCCTGGCCAACATTGACTGAATCCAGAAAGTCTGATCATCCTACAGGTTTCTCTTCATCCTTAGAGGTACTGCTCCGTCTCCCCGTCCAAGGGTCTGTAGCTATCTGCAAAGATACAAGTTGACACGGACAGTTACTTCATCTGGGTGGAGAAAGGGTTGGCATCACAAATGCCAAAATAGTGCAAGCAGTAGGTTTGCACTAATATCCTCTTCAGTGTGCAAGTTACTTCAGCCATTCTCATGTAAGCTGATAATTACATACAACCATATTATACTCCCCTTTCCTGCACCTCTGCCCTACTCTTTGCTGAAACACAAACCAACGGTCTTTTTTTCAGGACGTTTTGGAAAGTCTTGTACAGGTATTGCAGAGGTATTGTGTTCATGACCATGATTTAGAAACAGCTTCTTCTTAGTTACCAGGAGACAGTATCATACACTATTCAAAATCTTTATTAATGATCTGGATGGTGGGATGAATTGCACCTTCAGCAAGCTCACAGATGACACTAACCTTCCCGGGAGGGGTAGATATACTGGAGGGTAGGGATAGAGTCCAGAGTGACCCAGACAAATTGGAGGATTGGGCCAAAAGAAATCTGATAAGGTTCAACAAGGACAAGTGCAGAGTCCTGCGCTTAGGATGGAAGAATCCCATGCACCACTACAGGCTGGGGACCGACTGGCTAAGCAGCAGTTCTGCAGAAAAGGACCTGGGGATTACAGTGGATGAGAAGCTGGATATGAGTCAACAGTGTGCCCTTGTTGCCAAAAAAGCTAACGGCATATTGGGCTGCATTAGTAGGAGCATTGCCAGCAGATTGAAGGAAGTGATTATTACCTTCTATTTAGCATTGGTGAGGCTACATCTGGAGTATTGGGTCCAGTTTTGGGGTCCCCACTAAAGAAGTGATGTGGACAAATTGGAGAGAGTCAAGAGGAGGGCAACGAAAATTATCAGAGGCTAGGACACATGACTTATGAGGAGAGGCTGTGGGAACTGGGCTTGTTTAGTCTGCAGAAGAGAAAAGTGAGGGGGGATTTGAAAGCAGCCTTCAACTACCTGAAGTGGAGTTTCAAAAAGGATGGAGGTCGGCTGTTCTCAGTGGTGGTAGATAACAGAGCAAGGAGTAATGGTCTCAAGTTGCAGTGGGGGACGTGTAGATTGGATATTAGGAATCACTATTTCACGAGGAGGATGGTGAAGCACTGCAATGGGTTACCTGAGGAGGTGGTGGAATCTCCATCCATAGAGGTTTTTAAGGCCTGGTTTGACAAAGTCCTGGCTGGGATGATTTAGTTGGGGTTGGTCCTGCTTTCAGCATGGGGTTAGACTACATGAACTCCTCAGGTCTCTTCCAATGCTAGTCTTCTATGATTCAATGAACAAGGAGTTCATACCATAAAACCTTTCCAAATAGTATGTGGAGTATTTCTAAAATACTTTCTAAAGCAAAAGCCATTAAGCAGTAAAGATATCACTGCACCTTCCTGTAGAGATTCAAATAACTCTGCTGATGGCTTTCAATATACCTGCATGTCATGAAAGTTTGATGTGTAAAATTTGTATTACAATTACAAGTTTTTGCATAACATTTACACATCTGCACTTTAGCACACACATGTCCATCCAGTCTTTCCTCTCTGATATTTGTTCAGAGATGATTTCTCAGGTTAAAGTGGGACTTAAAATGTGGCTTCTGTCATTGGGATTTCTTCAAAAACTGAAAAGATCGCAGTGTCTTACCCCTCATTTAGTCACTTGTCAGAAAACAAAAGTCTAGTAGCTCCTCTGTCCCGGGTTACTAGCTGACTGGTTCTCCTCAGGTTCTGTTCTGTCAGTCTGCAGCCTGTATCTGGAGTGATAACAGGCCCTGGAATCAGTATAGAAAATATCCATTCCCTGAGCTCTCACTCTCTAGTACATACTAACCGCAGCAGCTGTTATACAGCCAGGATGAGAGTTTGCAGGAAGTCAAATGCATGAGTATTCATGGAAATGGAACTTCATTTCCCACAGTAAAATAGTCTATTGCTCTCTCTCTCTCTCTGACTGTCTCTGGCCTGTATTCATAAAATCCATAGCACGCGGGAACGGCATTGGGACAGACATGGAGCTGAACTGCCATAGTGAATGTGTATGTTAAGCCCAGTTGTTGGGATGTTTGCTGTGTAACTATATTGGGTTAACTTTGGGGATGTTTCTGTTACAGCTATATTGGGTGAAACCAGTATGGCTCTACTTAGTTTAATAATAGGCTGTTGGAAAACAAACAGGATGGGAAGGCACAGATCAAGAAAAGCCATCGCTCACTCAGCACTTCAGGGAGTTTGAAAGACAACACTGGAGCTACAAGCTGGGAAGAGTCTATTTCTGGGCTTCAGCCACATCACACAGCTTGTTTTGCCAGCGCTGGGAGCCTGTCCTGAGATGGGGCAGCTTTTGCTGAGAAGCTCTTCAGACTGCAAGGACAGACAGCACTGGGGAAATCTGAATGACCTGGGCCTCCGTCTGCCTGCATCAGTGTGGGAGGACTTGGAGTCAGAGACGTGTACAGACTGTTCTTGGAAAAACCTCTTATTCTCCCACGTTATGCTTTATTTCTACTTTTCAGATTAAACAGTATTTTGGTTCAATGAGGCTGGCTGGTCACTCGTCTCAGCATTAGTCACATGCTCACAAAGGGAAGAACCACAGGTGCTGAACCCACCGGGACTTGCTGGACAAGCACAGTCCCCCGCAGTGTGTTGTAGCCCAGGGCCCAGGATGAGGTCAGGAGGATCGCGGGATTCCACTCCATGAGAGGGCTGGTTATGAGGTCTGACATCTGGCATATGGAGACCAGAGATGGGGCAGACATGCAGATAGTCCTGTAACTTTGACGGATATCTACAGGGCAGAAGTGCTGGAGCTCTCAGCCAGTCAGGAAACAGAAATATGCCCTATAGGACCTGTTACCACAGTGCAAAGCAGCTCTGAATTCATGCCTTCAGAATCGAACCAGAGAATAAAACCTTTGAATGTGCATTTGCTGGTGCAATTTCCAGGGGGAAATAAACCTGAGGCGAGTTGGAAACTAGTCACGGATATTGCATGGGGTCTCCTCAACCTAGCCCCTGGTAGGATCGGGCACCTTAAAAAATGGTAACCCTTGAGAAATCCCAACTTGGGGCATCAGGGTTTTAACACTCCAAGCTCACTTTGAATGTGAGATTTCTATGTAGCTTGAACAACTGAATGTGGACCATGGGCACATGTAGGGGAGGGGTTCCCAAGCTACCTAGTGCTGCCTGCCCTCCAGCCCCATAACTGAGTCACCCCTACAGCCCAGCTGAGTCCTCTGCCCCTGCACAGAACATCTGCCAATGGAAACAGCTTGCAGACTTTACACATCACTTTGCATTTTAAAGATAGTGAAACCTGCCAACGTACCCAATTCCTGCTAGAAGAGGAGCCGCTGACACCAGAGGTCTTCATCCAAAAGGACAAGGAGTCATCGGAGAGGTTACACAGGCAGCAGGCAGTATCTGTTCAGATCGGGAGGCAACTGTGTTTATGAAGCATGTTCGCACATTCCCATGGGGGTCACTTGGCCATCAGGGAACTTCAGAGACGGGAAGGCTGCTTAGAGTAGCTGATGGGCACAATACCCCAGCCATAGACTGGACAGGAGGTTTTGACCTTTCCATACCCTGAGTCCAGCCACAGACTCAGTCAGTGCAAACTTCATTTCTGTTGCGAGGAAGCAGCAGATGAAAACCCTCACATTTCTGTTGTGGAGCCAAGAAGCTGCAGCTGGGCAATATCATGGCAGCTGAGCTTTCAGAGTAAAATGATCTATTTTGTATGAAAACTCCCCCTAAAATATGGATGAAAAAGAAACATTTCAGTTCCGGTCAAAATTTAAATGTGGGGAAACTCTGTTATCTAGCCCAGCTCCAGCGTCTGTCAGCACCAGACCCCATCAGCATCCCACACTGAACAGCCCCTGGACATTGGCTAGGGTGGTAAGACAACTCCCACCTGTTTATGCTCTCTGTATGTGTGTATAAATATCTCCTCAAAATATGTTCCATTCTATACACATCCGAAGAAGTGGGCTGTAGTCCACGAAAGCTTATGCTCTAATAAATCTGTTAGTCTCTAAGGTGCCACAAGTACTCCTGTTCTTCTTTCAATAAGGATAGATATTGGCCAAGAAGAATTAGGATTGTCACAGTAAAACTGTGTATACGGTCTCTTTACCCTCTAAACCTGTCTTTGGGGGAATATCACAATTATCCCACTCTTCCAGCTGGGAACAACAACCATCTATGCTAAACACTTATCACCAAGCATGTCCCACTGGACACCTCAGCATCTTCCCTTAGGATGTTCTGACCAGAGCTATACAGTCACCATCAGCCTCCTTAAAACTAGTAGGTTTATTTGCAAACAGCACAAAGCATTAGAAGAAATGGTTTTAAAATATCAGGCAGTGGTCATATGTCTACACTAATCTATCTGACATATCACTACAAGCTAAGTTAGACAGGCTTTGCTCAGGAGATAGAGAACTTCTTACATTCTTTTGGCCCAACTTACATTCTTTTGGGAAGACAAGGAGCTCTTGGGACCCAGCCTAGTTTCCCTGTGTCTCTGAGAGCATCTTCCCATCTGTTTACCCCTTTCTTCGGGAAGTAGCCTTTGCTGAAACCTGTGCGAGCCTGGGTCCAGTCACCGTAGTGCTCAGCTGTGTCTATGTTACAGGGCCAAGATGTGGAGCTGACCTTTGCCCTCTGACTGCTTTCTCCCAGCAGTCGTCTAAGATGGTCCAGTGACTCTGCTGAAACTCCCAGTATAACTGTGACAATCCAACACTCTCCTCAGAAATCCACTCCCCACCCCTCACTGTCACTCCTGAGCACCCCCACATCTGCCACAGAAACCTTGGTGCTTGAGTCTCAGGGCTTCTCAGAAGCAGCTGTCATGGGAGGCTGTGGTAAGAGGCCTTTTGTAGACAAATGTCAGAGATGTTGCTCTGGTGAACCATGACATAGCCCTGATCCTAGGGTCTGAGTGTATCTGATCACCTTGACTATCTTTATTCTCCCACCACCACTGTGAGGCAGGGCAGGTCTATTATCCACCTGTGCAGAGGCTCAGAGACAGCCAATGTCTTGCCCACATTCACACAAAACAAGGCAATCATACCCAGTTATCTGAGTCACAAAGCAGTGCCAGACCACAAGTCCAGCCTTCCAGCCATCTGAGCAGTGACAGACCTGGCTCAAAAGTTCTCTGTTTTGCCAGCAGAGCTCCCACCTCAGCTGCAGAGAGCGGGGAGGGCCAGGAGTGGTTTGATTCACTGGTCTGTTCTCCCGCTGCCTCAGTGGATTTTAGAGCTGCCTTGGGGCCGGGATGATATACGCCCGGTGGTAACGGCTTGCAAGAGCACAACCCACTATGGCCACGACCCTGTGGACAGGAGCCTCCCCAGAGTGCCCCCTTGGGGTCTGAGGTAGCATAGCAGGCACCCTGCCCTTCCCACTAAGGTCCTTGCAATGACTTACTCTCAGCCTGGGATACTTGAAACGAGAACGAGAATTAATGTGGGGTCACATTAATTCAGTCTTCTCCAAAACACAGGCTTTCCTACCCTCCGGTTCCATCCTCCACCTTTATTCAGGACCCCCTGCTTGCTGGGGTCAGTCTTGTTTCAGGCTTGCTGCAACATCACTGGCTTCTCCCCATCTGGTAATCATGATATCTCAGTTCCTTTTCCCTGGGCTGAGCCAGGGCAGCTGTCTGTCCCCTGCTTGTGTTGCCCATCATTTGAGAGAGGATTCAGCCTGTCTTCCCTTCTACAGCTCCTCCTGTTTTTCCTGGAGTAAAGAGAGCCATGCCCTTCTCTCCAAGGCCCTTGTCCCAGGCCCTTAAAGAAACAGTAGCCTGGGATTTCCCTGGGACCATCTTCCTCCCTCCCACTAGCTGGCTCTACAAATCTCCTGTCAGTTCCAAAAGTCACTGACACCCCTAATCTCTCATACCCATAAAGGGGACAATCCCCAACACACCACCTCTAATGGCCATTGAATTAAGGTGTACAACACATCCCGCTAACAGAGGGAGTTTGCCTGGGAGCTGTCTGAGAGGAGGTACGCTAAATGCTGCATTAGGAGGGCTGTGTTGGTGAGTATCTGAGTGTCTGCTGCTGGGACAGTTGGTCAGTTTGACCGTGTGCTTGATTGCTTGCTTGTTTGTTTGAAAAGTGTGAATTGGGAGTGCTTTGTTCCAGCTGGGCCTTGAGTGGGCCTGACTGGTATATAAGGGCAGTCAGCAGCGAACCAGCTGAGCGGCGAACAGCAGAGGCTAACAGCGGGAGTTCGCCTGGGGAGAGCTCACTGAGGCTTTCATCTGCAGGTTTCTCTGAGTAGTTCCTGCAACAGTTGAGGAAGCTCCTAAGAGGACGGTGATATGGAAGGTGAGCGATCAGCTGTTGTAACCTGCACAGGTTGTGCCATGTTTGTCTTTCTTCCACAGGACAGAAGCGACTTTGTCTGTACAAAGTGCAAGCTGGTCTCCATATTGGAAGAGAAGGTTCGAGGGCTGGAGAAACGAGTATCGACTCTGTGTTGCATAAGGGAAAATGAAGATTTCCTGGACAGACGTCAGGAGATGCTTCTACGGCCACAATGTTCTGAAGATTCAGAGCAGGCGCAGCAGGGACAGAAGGATGGTGAAGAAGTTTGGCAGCATGTGACCTCCAGAAGGAGAAAGAGGAGCGTCCATGCACCAGCAATGGAGATACAGGTGAGCAATTGTTTCCATGTTCTCTCTACAGGTACTAATGCGGAGAGTGGACTAGATGACCCATCTGAGGGAAGGGAGCAGAAGGAGACTCCACCGATTGGAAGGCAAAAGATGCACTGTCCTAGGGATGGGGGTTCCACGACCACCACTCCCAAAAGGAGGAGGAGGGTGGTGGTGGTCGGGGACTCCCTCCTCAGTGGGACTGAGTCATCTATCTGCCGCCCCTACCAGGAAAAACGAGAGTTCTGCTGCTTGCCAGGAGCTAGGATACACGATGTGACGGAGAGACTGCCGAGACACATCAAGCCCTCGGATCGCTACCCCTTCCTGCTTCTCCACGTGGGCACCAATGATACTGCCAAGAATGAACTTGAGCGGATGACTGCAGACTACGTGCCTCTGGGAAGAAGGATAAAGGAGTTTGAGGCGCAAGTGGTGTTCTCGTCCATCCTCCCTGTGCAAGGAAAAGGCCTGGGTAGAGACCGTCGAATCGTGGAAGTCAACGAATGGCTACGCAGGTGGTGTCGGAGAGAAGGCTTTGGATTCTTCGACCATGGGATGGTGTTCCAAGAAGGAGGAGTGCTAGGCAGAGACAGGCTCCACCTAACAAAGAGAGGGAAGAGCATCTTCGTCAGCAGGCTGGCTAACCTAGTGAGGAGGGCTTTAAACTAGGTTCACTGGGGGAAGAAGACCAAAGCCCTCAGGTAAGTGGGGAAATGGGATCCTGGGAGGAAGCACAAGCAGGAAAGCGCAAGAGGGGAGGACTCCTGTCTCATGCTGAGAAAGAGGGACGATCGATGAGTTATCTTAAGTGCCTATACACAAATGCAAGAAGCCTGGGAAACGAGCAGGGAGAACTGGAAGTCCTGGCACAGTCAGGGAATTATGATGCGATTGGAATAACAGAGACTTGGTGAGATAACTCATATGACTGGACTACTGTCATGGATGGATATAAATTGTTCAGGAAGGACAGGCAGGGCAGAAAAAGGTGGGGGAGTTGCGTTGTATGTAAGAGAGGAGTATGACTGCTCAGAGCTCCGGTATGAAAGTGCAGAAAATCTCTGGATAAAGTTGAGAAGTGTGAGCAACAAGGGGGATATCATGGTTGGAGTCTGCTATAGACCACCAGACCAGGGGGATGAGGTGGACGAGGCTTTCTTCTGTCAACTAGCAGAAGTTGCTAGATCGCAGGCCCTGGTTCTCATGGGAGACTTTAATCACTCTGATATCTGTTGGGAGAGCAATACAGCGATGTACAGAAAATCCAGGGAGTTTTTGGAAAGTGTAGGGGACAATTTCCTGGTGCAAATGCTGGAGGAACCAACTAGGGGCAGAGCTTTTCTTGACATGCTGCTCACAAACAGGGAAGAATTAGTAGGGGAAGCAAAAGTGGATGGGAACCTGGGAGGCAGTGACCATGAGATGGTTGAGTTCAGGATCCTGACACAAGGAAGAAAGGAGAGCAGCAGAATACGGATCTTGGACTTCAGAACAGCAGACTTTGACTCCCTCAGGGAACAGATGGGCAGGATCCCCTGGGAGAATAACATGAAGGGAAAAGGGGTCCAGGAGAGCTGGTTGTATTTTAAAGAATCCTTATTGCGGTTGCAGGAACAAACCATCCCGATGTGTAGAAAGAATAGTAAATATGGCAGGCGACCAGCTTGGCTAAACAGTGAAATACTTGCTGATCTTAAACACAAAAAAGAAGCTTACAAGAAGTGGAAGATTAGACAAATGACCAGGGAGGAGTATAAAAATATTGCTCAGGCATGAAGGAGTGAAATCAGGAAGGCCAAATCACACTTGGAGTTGCAGCTAGCAAGAGATGTTAAGAGTAACAAGAAGGGTTTCTTCAGGTATGTTAGCAACAAGAAGAAAGTCAAGGAAAGTGTGGGCCCCTTACTGAATGAGGGAGGCAACCTAGTGACCGAGGATGTGGAAAAAGCTAATGTACTCAATGCTTTTTTTGCCTCTGTCTTCACGAACAAGGTCAGCTCCCAGACTGCTGCACTGGGCAGCACAATATGGGGAGAAGGTGACCAGCCCTCTGTGGAGAAAGAAGTGGTTCGGGACTATTTAGAAAAACTGGATGTGCACAAGTCCATGGGGCCGGATGCGCTCCTAAAGGAGTTGGCGGATGAGATTGCAGAGCCATTAGCCATTATTTTTTAAAACTCATGGGGATCGGGGGAGGTCCCAGATGACTGGAAAAAGGCAAATGTAGTGCCCATCTTTAAAATAGAGAAGAAGGAGGATCCGGGGACCTACAGGCCAGTCAGCCTCACCTCAGTCCCTGGAAAAATCATGGAGCAGGTCCTCAAGGAATCAATTATGAAACACTTAGAAGAGAGGAAAGTGATCAGGAACAGTCAGCATGGATTCACCAAGGGGAAGTTGTGCCTGACTAACCTAATTGCCTTCTATGATGAGATAACTGGCTCTGTGGATGAGGGGAAAGCAGTGGACGTGTTATTCCTTGACTTTAGCAAAGCTTTTGATACGGTCTCCCACAGTATTCTTGCCGACAAGTTAAAGAAGTATGGGCTGGATGAATGGACTGTAAGGTGGATAGAACGCTGGCTAGATCGTCGGGCTCAACAGGTAGTGATCAATGGCTCCATGTCTAGTTGGCAGCCGGTTTCAAGCGGAGTGCCCCAAGGGTCGGTCCTGGGGCCGGTTTTGTTTAATATCTTTATTAATGATCTGGAGGATGGTGTGGACTGCACTCTCAACAAGTTTGCAGATGACACTAAACTAGGAGGCGTGGTAGATACACTAGAGGGTAGGGATCAGATACAGAGGGAACTAGACAAATTAGAGGATTGGGCCCAAAAAAACGTGATGAAGTTCAACAAGGACAATTGCAGAGTCCTGCACTTAGGACGGAAGAATCCCATGCACTGCTACAGACTAGGGACCAAATGTCTAGGAAGCAGTTGTGCAGAAAAGGACCTAGGGGTCACAGTGGACGAGAAGCTGGATATGAATCAACAGTGTGCTCTTGTTGCCAAGAAGGCTAACGGCATGTGGGGCTGTATAAGTAGGGTCATTGCCAGCAGATCGAGGAATGTAATCGTTCCCCTTTATTCGACATTGGTGAGGCCTCATCTGGAATACTGTGTCCAGTTTTGGGCCCCACACTACAATAAGGATGTTGAAAAATTGGAAAAAGTCGAGCGGAGGTCAACAAAAATGATTAGGGGTCTGGAGCACATGACTTATGAGGAGAGGTTGAGGGAACTGGGATTATTTAGTCTCCAGAAGAGAAGAATGAGGGGGGATTTGATAGCAGCCTTCAACTACCTGAAGGGGGGTTGCAAAGGGGATGGAGCTCAGCTGTTATCAGTGGTACCAGATGACAGAACAAGGAGCAGTCTCAAATTGCAGTGGGGGAGGTCCAGGTTGGATATTAGGAAACACTATTTCACTAGTAGGGTGGTGAAGCACTGGAATGCGTTACCTAGGGAGGTGGTGGAGGCTCCTTCCTTGGAAGATTTTAAGGCCCGGCTTAAAAGCCCTGGCTGGGATGATTTAGCTGGGAATTGGTCCTGCTTTGAGCAGGGGGTAGGACTAGATGACCTCTTGAGGTACCTTCCAATCCTGATATTCTATGATTCTATGATTCTAATTGAGGAAGAGAGCCCCAAAATGCAGAGTTGAAGTCCCAGTGTGGGCTTAAAGACTCTGGAACAGCGTTTGTCCCGAATTCCCTAGAGTGCGAATCCATATCTGCTCATGGGCACAGCCACTCTTTTCACTGTTGGGGGGCTGAGGTCCTTAGTGCCCCCTCGTTATGAGGTCCCGCCCTGCTTGTCTTTCCCCCAAGGCCACATCCCCTGAATGGGGCAAGTGGAGGGTATGGGGTTTCCCAGAGTGGCGCTTCCTCCCTGGACTTTTACCATGGCCTGGCTCTGAGATCCGGCCTGGTCAGAGGGTAGGGTTTGAGGGAAGAGAAGGAACAGGAGGTGGGAATTCAGGGGGAAAAAGAGCACCAGGGGTGAAGCCATGGAGGGGGTAGGGCTCCTGCATTTGTCCTGCTTTTTCCTTTTGAGAAGGGGGTCACCTTACACTGAATGGGCTGGACTCGGACAGGAGATAGCCATGACTCTGTTGGGGAGCTGAGGCCCTTTTCTACCCCTTTGCAATGCTCGGGCAGCAGAAACGGAGGGGAGGGGAATATGGTCCTGAGTCTCTTGCCTGTGTGTCCGACCCTCTCTCACACAGCCAGTTCCGCTCTGCTTCCATGTGGAGTGACCTCAGGAGGTGTGCTGTGTGCAGAGCCACCAACGGTGGTGATGAGGAGGGGGTTGACTGAATGGCTTCTCTTGCAGCTCCTGCATTAATGATGTCTCTGATATGACTCATTCACAAGCACCTGGCTGAAGGCGTGGGGGAATGGTGGGTGTCTGTGCCCCTTGAATAGCCCAAGACAACAGCTGGTGCAGCGCCCATGGATCACACAGCACCCAGAGTGCTAAGGAAGGGCCAGGACTGTGACCACAGAACAGCTCTGCAGCTTTTTTCATGGCCCAAGGATGTTTAACCAGAGACGGGACATTGACAGACCAGGTGTAATGGGAAACAACATCCATGTCCCTTCTCTTTATTGACTGTATTGAGAGGAATTCTGAAGTTGGAGCAGACACTGATATGGTTCTTTATGGGCCAACATCCTACCGGTTCTCTGGCTCTCCACAAACACAGTCCCATTGTAAATGCTGCTGCCGGCCTGGGTCTCCTTTCCCCAGTGCACTACTGTCCTCCCTCAACAGTGAGTGGAAACAACCCCTATAACATTGCTTCAGGCCTTAGACTCCATCTGAACCTGTCTGTACAGAGTGGAGATCAGTAGCTCATGTCATCACAGATAGAAGGGTCCAGGATGGAATAAGTTGACGTGTCCCATGTTTCTTGCATCGTATGCTATCAGCACTGGGGCCGGGTGATAAACTGACCCTTCACTTCACGAACACCCTGATTATCCTCGAACGAAGGTGTTTGCTTTTCACGCTGTACACGATTGGGTTAATCAGAGGAGGGACCAGCAGGTTGACGTAGCCCAGGACGATCTGAAGCAAGGGAGAAGAGCCATTCCCGAATCTGTGTATCAAAGTCAGGCTTAACTCTGGAGTGTAGAAAAGCAGGACAGCACAGAGGTGGGCAACACAGGTGTTCAGGGCCCTGAGGAACTCTTTGTGGGACGCGATGCTCAGCACAGTTTTGAGGATCATCACATAAGAGAGGAAGATAAGCAGCGAGTCCAACACCAAAATTATGACTGTAATAAACAAACCATAGATATTGTTGACACTGATATCCGAACAAGCCATCATCATGACCTCCTGGTCCATGCAGTAAGAATGGGAGAGGACATTCACTCGACAGTATTGGAACCGTTTCAGGAGAAGGGGGAGTGGGAGCATTACGGCCACCCCTCTTAGAACACACACCAGTCCCATCTTGCCTATTCTCGGCAGGGTTAAGATGGAGGCATATCTCAGTGGATCACGGATTGCGATGAAGCGGTCAAAGGCCATCAACAAGAGCACGGAAGATTCAATGCAATGAAGTGACTGGATAAAAAATAACTGGCCAAAACAGGCATCCAAACTGATCTCCCTAGAGTTAAACAAGAATATGCCCAATATCGTCGGCATGGTGGCTATCAATAAGCCAAGGTCTGTGAAGCCCAACATGGAAAGGAAAATATACATGGGCTCATGGAGGCTTGGATCTGTTTTTATAATGAACAGAATGAATGAATTTCCTAATATTGAAATAACATACATTAAGCAGAATGGAAGAGAGATCCAGAGATTGTGGATGTGTTCCTGCCCAGGTATCCCGGTGAGAAGGAACACTGTGAATTTGAATTTGGTGTCATTGATGGCTGACATTATATACTGGGGAGATCCAAGAAGCTTTGAACTTTCCTTCCTGAAAGAAAAAAGAACAGGAAACTAGATGTTATTTAACGAGACATCTTTCTGCTCTTAGTACAAGTCTAGAGACTCCCCGGAGCTAAAGAAAAATTAGCAAAAACAAAGTCTTGGATTTACACCAGTGATATCAAGATAGACATTCCCAGACTGGATCAGATCCTTAGGCCATCTAACCCAGTATCCACTGGCCAGTTCCACATTCTTCAGAGGAAGGTGGAAGGACACCTGCAATAGGCAGTTCTGAGATAACCTGCTCTCAAAGATTCCCCCTGACACCCACTAGTTAGAGATACTTTGTGGTATAAATCAGGAAGGCTTAGATCCATTCGAAGGGTTTTAAAATCAGTCCTTTCTAGTGTATTTGGATTTTCTGGTTACCCATATAAACACCCAGTCCCTCTATGAATCCTGCTAAGCTCTTTGCTCCATTCATATCCTGTGGCTGGGAGTTCTGCAGCCTACTTGAACACTGTGTGATTTTACAATTGTGACCTTCCCACAGACACCCTTTCTGGCCCTCCACTTCTGAGTGTGGCCCATTGTAAAATGACATGTATATTTATCTGTGCGGCATTGAAGATATTTGTAAATGTGTTTCATTTTCTCATTTTATATATATATAATTATTTTCTCCATTCCTTAGAGTCCAAATTATGCCACTGCCTCTTTTCAGCACATGGGAAAAATTGCCAAGTCCATGTTCTGAATTCAATAACATTGAATTTAACTGCGTCACTCCAGATTTACATGTGTAAATTCGATAAGAACCAGGTATTCATTTTCCCTCAACAAATGCTCCTGGTGATACACTCTGACCCCCAAGAATCCCTCCAGGAGAAGCTGAAGTACGTTGCCTGGCCAACTTTGACTGAATCCATAAAGTCTGATCATACTACAGGTTTCTCTTCATCCTTAGAGAAACTGCTTCCTCTCCCCGCCCAAGGGTCTGTAGGTATCTGCAAAGATACAAGCTGACGTGGACAGTTACTTCATTTGGGCAGAGAAAGGGTTGGCATCTCAAATGTTTGAATATTGCAAACAGTAGGTTTGCAGTAATATCCTCTTCAGTGTGCAAGTTACTTCAGCCATGCTTGTGTAAGGTGATAATTAAATACAACCACTATTACACTCCGCATTCCTTCATCTCTGACCTATTCTTTGCTGAAACACAGACCAACGGTCTTTTTCTCAGGTCTTCCAAAGAGAATGGAGTTTGGCTGTTCTCAGTGTTGGCAAATGACAGAGCAAGGAGCAAATGTCTCAAGTTGCAGTAGGGGAGGTCTAGGTTGGCTATTAGGAAACCCTACTTCAATAGGAGGGTGGTGAAGCACTGGAATGGGTTACCTAGGGAGGTGGTGGAATCTCCATCCATATAGGTTTTTAAGACCCGGCTCCACAAAGTCGTGGCTGGGATGATTTAATTGGGGTTGGTCCTGCTTTAAGCAGTGGGTTGGACTTGATGACCTCCTGAGATCTCCCAATCCTATTCTTCTATGATTCACAGAATAAGGAGTTCATAGCATAAAACATTTTCCAAATAGTATGTGGAGTATTTCTGAAATACTTTCTAATGCAAAATCCATTAAGCAGTAAAGTTCCACTGCTCCTTCCTGTAGAGATTCTAACAACTGTGCTGCTGGCTTTCGATATACCTTTGTGTCATGAAAGTTTGATGTGTAAAATTTGTATTACAATTAAAAATGTTGACATAACATTTACATATCTGTATTTTAGTACACACCTGTCAGCCCAGTCCTTCCACTTCGATCTTCTTTCAGAGGTGATTTCTCAGGTTAGAGTTAAAATGTAGTGTCCGTCATCTGGATTTCTTCAGAACCTGAGAAGATCGCAGCATCTCAGCCCTCATTCAGTCACTTGTCAGAAAACAGAAGTCTAGTGGTTCCCTTGTCCCTGGGTTAGTAGCTGACTGGTTCTCCTCAGGTTCTGTTCTGTCAGTCTGTAGCCTGTATCTGGAGTGGTAACAGGCATTGGATCAGTACAGAAAATATTCATTCCCTGAGCTCTCACTCTCTAGTACTTAGTAACCCCAGCACCAGTTATTCAGCCAGAATGATGGTTTGCAGAATGTGGATTTGAAAGTCAAAAGCATGAGTATTCATGGAAACGGAACTTCATTTCCCACAGGAAAGTAGTTTATTGCTCTCTCTGACTGTCTCTGTCCTGTATTAATAAATTCTGTAGCACCCGGGAACGGCATTGGGACAGACATGGAGCTGAGCTGCCAAAGTGAATGTGTATGTTAAGCCCAGTTCTTGGGATGTTTGCTGCAGAGCTATATTGGGTTAGCTTTTGGGATGTTTATGTTAAGGCTTTATTAGGTGTAACCAGTTTGGCTCTTCTTAATTCAATCGCAGGCTGCTGGAATACAAACAGGATGGGAAGACACAGATCAAGAAAAAGCCATCGCTCACTCAGCACTTCAGGGAGTTTGAGAGACAACACTGGAGCTACAAGTTGGGAAGAGTCTATTTCCAGGCTCCAGCCACGTTACACAGCTTGTTTTGCCAGCGCTGGGAGTCTGTGCAGAGATGGGGCAGCTGTTGCTCAGAAGCTCTTCAGACTGCAAGGACAGACACCGCTGGGGAAATCTGAAGGCCCTTGGCCTGCCGAGTCTGCCTCAGAGGGGGAGGACTTGGAGTCAGAGACGTGTACAGACTGTTCTTGGAAAACCATCTTTTTCTCCCATGTTACGCTTTATTCCATCTGTTCAGATCAAACAGTATTCTGGTTCAGTGAGGCTGGCTGGTCACTCATCTCAGCATTAGTCACATGGTCACAAAGTGAAGAACCACAGGTGCTGAACCCACTGGGACCTGCTGGGTAATCACAGTCCCCCCAGAGTGTGTTGTAGCCAAGGGCCCAGTCTGAGGATGGGAGGATCACGGGATTCCACCCCATGAGAGGGCAGGTTATGAGGTCTGACATCTGGCACTTGGAGACCAGAGAGGGGGCAGAGATGCAGGTAGTCCTGTAACTCTGAGGGGTATCTACAGGGTGGAAGTGCTGGAGCCCTCAGCCAGTCAGGAAACAGAAATATGCCCTATAGGACCTGTTACCACAGACCAAAGCAGCTCTGAATTCATGCCTTCAGAATCGAACCAGAGAATAAAACCTTTGAATATGCATTTGCTGGTTAAATTTCCAGGAGCAAATAGACATGAGACGAGTTGGGAACTAGTCACGGATATTCCGTGGGGTCTCCTCTCACTCAGCCCCTGGCAGGATCGGGCCCAGAGCACACGGCAATGGGAATCCTGGAGAAATCCTGACTTGGGGCATCGGGGTTTTTACACTCCAAACTCTCTTTGAATGTCAGATTTCTATGTAGCTTGAACAACCCACCGTTGATTATGGGCCTATGTAGGGGAGGGGTTCCCAAGCTACCTAGTGCTGCCTGCCCTCCAGCCCCGTCACTGAGTCATGCTGACAGTCCAGCTGACTCCTCTGCCGCTGCACAGAACATCTGCAAATGGAAACAGCTTGCAGCCTTTCCCCTTCACTTCACATTTTAAAGCTAGTGAAACCTGCCAACGTACCCAATTCCTGCTAGAAGGGGAGTCGCTGACAGCAGAGGTCTTCACCTTAAAGGACAAGGAGTCATCAGAGAGGTTGAACAGGCAGCAGGCAGTATCTGTTCAGATAGGGAGGCGGCTGTATTTATGAAGCATGTCTGCACATTCCCTTGGGGGCCACTAGGCCATCAGGGAACTTGAGATGCTTGGCTTCATGTGTACCAGCTTTAACCCCATCACAGACAAATGCAAACTGCAGGAAGGCAAATCACAGGGGATGCCTGGGGATGCTACACAACTGAAGTGCGGCACCAGCCCTGCTGAAGGCTCTATTCCTTAGAATCTGAGCCTGTCATCACTGGTCATATGTTTCCTATTAGCCTCATGGCTACTTCGGGGGTGGTGAGGGGTAAAGATGATGCTGTCACAGCTGTGATCTTGATCAAATAATAATAATAATAACAATAATAATAATAAATGACCAGATTTCTCAGCGGCTGCACCCTTTCCTACATTACAGACCCAGGGTGCAGGCCAGGGAAGTGAAGGGAGATAACACAAGGCTCCCTACCTGGAAATTTCCATCAGATCGTTCCAGGAGTCGAGGTCCCTTCCCTTCTCCCTGAGGAATGAAAGGCAAGACCCAGGATCCAGGGATCCCCAAAGTTATGCACAGATCTCTGTGATCCACTGGTAGTTAGGCCCATTCACCCACAATCTCTGGGCTTTCACAACTGCTTTAGGACCCTCTCCAGTTCCCTGCTGCACAGGTTCATCAGAGATGTGCTACCTGGGACTCTCACAGCGGCCACTGCCCGCAGAATCTGCTGAAGGGGCGTTGTACAGGGTGGAGGGGGCTGCACAGAGATGGGAAGGCTGCTTAGACTATCTGATGAACACAATACCCCAGCCATAGACTGGGCAGGATTTTTTGACCTTTCCATACCCAGAGTCCAGCCATAGACTCATTCAGTGCAAAATTAATTTATTTTGCAAGGAAGCAGCAAATGAAAAGCCTCCAATTTCTGTTGTGGAGCCAAGAATCTGCAGCTGGGCAATATCATGGCAGCTGAGCTTTCAGAGTAAAATGATCTATTTTGTATGAAAACTCCCCCTAAAATATGGATGAAAAGGAAACATTTAAGTTGGGGTCAAAATTTAAATGTGGAGAACATCTGTTATCTAGCCCAGCTCTAGCCCCTGTCAGCACTAGTCCCCATCAGCATCCCACACTGAACAGCCCCTGGACGTCGGCTAGGGTGGCTTTGCCAGCTCTGTAACACAGGCTGGTCTGTAGCAGCCCATCGATCAGTGGAACAAGATAAAAACATAAGAACGGCCTTATTGGGTCATATCAGTGGCCCATTTAGCCCAGTGTCCTGTCTTCTGATAGTGATTAGTGCCGATAGTTCAGAGGGAACTAACAGATGAGTGCAATTATCGAGTGATCTATCCCCTGCGTCTGCTCCCAACTTCTGACTATCAGAGGTTTAGAGACACCCAGAGCATGGAACTTCAACCCTGATCATCTTGGCTAATAGCTATTGATGGACATATCCTCAGTCAACTTATCTAGTTCTGTATTGGACCAGTTATCCCTTTGGCTTTCAGAACATCCCTGGGCAATGAGGTCCACAGCTGACTGTACTTTGTGTAAAAAGTATATTTTTTTGTTTTAAACCTGCTGCCAACTAACTTTCTTGGGGGACCCCTGGTTCTTACGAAGGGGTAAATAACACTTCCTGATTCCCTTTCTCGTGATTCACAGCACTCATGATTTTATAGAATTCTTATTATACCCCGCTTAGTCTTCTCCTTTTCCAAGATGAAATGTTCCAGGCTTTTTAATGTCTCCTCATATGAAAGCTGTTCCATACCCCTAAACATTTTGTCACCCTTCTCTGTACTTTTTCAAATTCTAATATATATTTTTGAGATGGGATGGACAGAACTATAAAAAGTAATCAAGCTGTGGCTATACCACAGATTTATATAGATATAAATATATGATATTTTCTGTCTTATTGTCTGTCACTTTCCCTATGATTTCCAACATGAGTAGGGGGTGGAGCCCCCCAGCCCTAGTCCTTCTGCCCCACCCCCACAGCTGGAATGTTGACACCCCGCTCCCAGAGAAGCCCAGAGCTTCCACAGAACCCATGGCTGGAGCAATGAGCCCCTCCACCATGGATGTTGGAGGATACCTGAGCTGGCTGCAGTCCCCTCAGCCACGCTGAGCCTACTCTTCTGAGACCCTGAGTCACCCCATGGGAAAAGCTTGTCTCTTCCTAAAGAACCTCAGCATTTAATATGTCCAATCCAGGTTCCAGGGTAGCTGAGGAGGTGGTTGTGAAACTGTCCCCGATATTAATCATAGTGGTATGCTTATCATATGATGATGACATAGTTATATGCATCTTGTACAAAAAATATCTTATGAGGTTTCTATGGTAAAATTATGATTGGCAGAATATAATGATCCTATTTGTATGCCTGTATCATTTTTGCATCTGAAGTTATTAATATTGACTATTTATCTGTATTTCAAATGTAGTTGCACCTGGGTGACACCCACTAGGCAAAATTCTTACAGTCCAGACAGCCGGTTGAGAAGGGCCTATTCCAGGTAAAGGGACATTAGAGGAACCAACAGTCTCTAGGTGCACGTTATACCCCATCTGGTGAGCCTTCCTGAGAACGCTCGGGACTGTCTATGGCTCAGCAGGGCATTCAAGGGCATGGAACCAGACCACATGACACTAAACTCCATTTTGGTACCTGTATTTTCCTGCTATATAATGTGGGAAGTGACATCATCTCTTGGTGTCATTCCCCACACAAGAGAACTCCTGGAAAAACCTGAGGAACAAAGACTGAACTGGGAGAAATGCTAGGCCCAGGCTCAAGGGATTTCTAGCCTGCGTATGGAAACTTGATGGACTACTTGTATCATCAGTCAGGGTGAGAAATTTCTAATTCATATCCAATCTATATAGCACGTTAACCTTAGTTTGCGTTTTTGTTTATTTGCTAGGTAATCTGCTTTGATCAGATGTCTATCCCTTTTAATCACTTAAATTCCATCTTTTTTAATTAGTAAACCTGTTTTATGCTTTATCTCCATAAGTGTGTGTTCAGTAAAGTGTCTGCGGAAAATCTCATCTCTGTGTAAAAAAGCCGTTGCACATATTTCCCACATCAAGGGTAAAGCGACCTACATTAATGAGCTTCTGCTCTACAGGCTCCTGTGCAGTGTGAAATGGTATAATTCTGGGTTTATACTCAAGCAAGGGTGCAAGGCTGGATAGCTGGGACATTGGCTGTTGTCTCCTGCCTGTCTTTGAATGGCTTCAGTAAAGCTCCCAGGAGGCTCGGTTGGGTGTGTGGTGCCACCTGCTGTCATGTTGGGTGATAACAGGGCTTGAAGAGGCTGACTGTGTCACCAACAAAGCAGTGTAAGACAGGCCAGCCCAACTGGAGGGTTAAGGGCACAGCGGTTCCCAGAGCTCCCAGACTGCACCCGGGGGTAACAACCTGTCACTTGTGTTACTCAGATTCCTGGTTCCATCAGTAATCTCCATGGAGTGCAGCGAGATTACTGAAGAAGCTGAGTAGCACATAAGGCCTCCTCACCTACCCTGGAACCTGCATGGCACATTATAATAAAAAGTTCCCTGTGCGAACCCTGCAACGGCTCCGCAGTGGCCACAGCTGCACCAGGGGAGGCTTAGCCTGTCCTGGCCTTTTATATGCACCACCTCTGGTTCCCAACATTCTGTTCGCTTTTCTGACTGACGCTGCACACTGAGCGGATGTTTTCAGAGAACTATCCACAATGACTCCAAGATCTCTTTTTTGAGTGGCAAGAGCTTATTTGGCACCATCATTTTGTCTGTACAGTTGGGATTAGGGTTTTCCAGGGTGCGTTATTTTGCATTTATCAACACTGAATTTCATCTACCATTTTGTTGCCCAATCTCCAAGTTATGTGAAATCC
This sequence comes from Malaclemys terrapin pileata, assembly GCF_027887155.1. Lineage (NCBI taxonomy): Eukaryota > Metazoa > Chordata > Testudines > Emydidae > Malaclemys > Malaclemys terrapin. Next base: position 348,436,036 of record NC_071505.1, on the reverse strand, counting down.
CATTGTAACACTTCACTGTCTGTTTTCCAGTTAACAATATTGAATAATTTCATCTCATCTGCAAATTTTGCCACCTCATTTCTTACCCTGTTTTCCATTTATGAATTTGGTGAACAGCACTAGCAGCACTCCAGACCTCAGGACGACCCCACAATTTACTGCTTCAGGTTTTCGAGCTTTTCTTCTGGTCACTTGTTTAAATAAACTCTTAAAAGAAAACCGAAAGCTGAGAATCCTGCACGGGGTCTTGATTGCAGAAGTTGAGGATTCCAGAAAGACAGCAAATAGTGTGAGACTCCCAATAAAATCCTAAGAGGTGGCACTGCTGGTCGTATCTCAAGTGGAGCACCCAAAAAGGAAGGTACGGAGAGTTGGTTAATTGACATTTCTTGTCACACAGTCCATCAGTGGCAGAGACACAGCTCAGAGGTAAGCAAGGCCAATCAGATTGTTAATAGATAGGGTCGTGACCCAAGCCCAGCTCTAAATGTCTGCTGCTCACTCCTTATTGGACACAAAAACCCTGATCTACCTACCCCCAAACTTGGTGATGTTGGAAATTTGTGTGCAGGGAGTGAGATCTATCTCCAGTGCTCATTGCTCACAGAGCAGATGGGGGTCAGGATCGGACCGAGGGGCATCCCAACAGGACTCTGTTTGCCCAGGTAACACTCTAACGCTCTCTGGAAGCACATCCTGATTCCCCCCTCTACAGCCAAGCTGCAGGAGTGGCCCAGAACTCCAGTGTTAAAGGAGGCTGTGCTAATGACAGACCTCATCACGAAGGGTTGTTGGGAAGAGTTCAGGTTCTCCACCCAGTACCAGAAATCATCCTAATGACACAAACAGAGCTGAAATCTCTCTGATGAACACAAGCTGTGCACAGACATGTAATTGGGCTCAATACGGGGGTAACTGGGTAAAATTCGGCAGGAGGTCAGACTAGATGATCTAATGGTCCCTTACAGCCTTAAATTCTATAAATCTATTAATCACTGTCTTCAGTGGATCGTTATCTTGGATGCAGCTTGAACAAATTGCTCCTCTGAATGCTGATAGCCACTCAATAAGGATAGATATTGGCCAAGAAGAATTAGGATTGTCACAGTAAAACTGTGTATACGGTCTCTTTACCCTCTAAACCTGTCTTTGGGGGAATATCACAATTATCCCACTCTTCCAGCTGGGAACAACACCCATCTATGCTAAACACTTATCACCAAGCACGTCCCACTGGACACCTCAGCATCTTTCCTTAGGATGTTCTGACCAGAGCTATACAGTCACCATCAGCCTCCTTAAAACTAGTAGGTTTATTAGCAAACAGCACAAAGCATTAGAAGAAATGGTTTTAAAATATCAGGCAGTGGTCATGTCTACACTAATCTATCTGACATATCACTACAAGCAAAGTTAGACAGGCTTTGCTCAGGAGATAGAGAAACAGAACTGGCCCAACTTACATTCTTTTGGGAAGACAAGGAGCTCTTAGGACCCAGCCTAGTTTCTCTGTGTCTCTGAGAGCATCTTCCCAACTGTTTTGCCCCTTTCTTTTGGAAGCAGCCTTTGCTGAAACCTGTGCGAGCCTGGGCCCAGTCACTGTAGTGCTCAGCTGTGTCTATGTTACAGGGCCAAGGTGTGGAGCTGACCTTTGCCCTCTGACTGCTTTCTCCCAGCAGACGTCTAAGATGGTCCAGTGACTGTGTTGAAACTCCCAGCATAACTGTGACACTCCAACACTCTCCTCAGAAATACACTCCCTACCCCTCACTGTCACTCCTGAGCACCCCCACATCTGCCACAGACACCTCGGGGCTTGAGTCTCAGGGCTTCTCAGAAGCCAGCTGTCATGGGAGGCTGTGGTAAGAGGCCTTTTGTAGACAAATGTCAGAAATGTTGCTCTGGTGAACCATGACATAGCCCTGATTCTAGGGTCTGAGGGTATCTGATCACCTTGACTACCTTTATTCTCCCACCACCACTGTGGGGCAGGACAGATCTATTATCCACCTGTGCAAAGGCTCAGAGACAGGCAATGTCTTGCCCACATTCACACAAAACAAGGCAATCAGACCCAATTGTTCTGAGTCATAGAGCAGTGCCAGACCACAAGGCCAGCCTTCCAGCCATCTGAGCAGTGACAGACCTGGCTCAGTTCTCTGTTTTGCCAGCACAGCTCCCACCTCCGCTGCAGAGAGCGGGGAGGGCCAGGAGTGGTTTGATTCACTGGTTTGTTCTCCCGCTGCCTCAGTGGACTTTAGAGCAGCCTGGGGGCTGGGCTGATATACACCCGGTGGTAATGGCTTGCAAGAGCACAACCCACTATGGCCAAGATCGCGTGGCCAGGAGCGTCCCCAGAATGCCCCCTTGGGGTCTGAGGTAGCATAGCAGGCACCCTGCCCTTCTCTCTAAGGTTCTTGCAATGACTTGCTCTCAGGTTGGGATACTTGAAAGAAGAGCCCCTTTTGTGGGGTCACATTTATTCAGTCTTGTCCATAACACCGGCTTTCTGACCCTCTGGTTCCATCCTTCTACTTTATTCAGGAGCCCCTCACCATCCTGCTTGCTTTGGTCAGTCTTGTTTCAGGCTTGCTGAAACTTCACTGGCTTCTCCCCAGCTGGTACACATGATATCTCAGTCCCTTTCCCCTGGACTGAGCCAGGGCAGCTGTCCATCCCCTGCTGGTGTCGCCCATGCTTTGAGAGGGGACGCAGCCCGCCTGCCCTATTAAGGCTCCTCCTGTTTCTCATGGAGTGAAGGGAGCCATGCCCTGCCCTACAAGGCCCTTAAAAAAACAGTAGCCTGGGATTTCCCAAAGCACTAACTATTCCCCATGACCATTTTTCTCTCTCCCACTAGCTCACTCTACAAAGCTCCTGTCAGCTGCAAAAGTCACTGGAATCTTAAAGGACCACACCCTGGATCAGCAGTTGACTGACCCCTCTAATCTCGCCTACCCATAAAGGGGACAGTCCCCAACAAACCACCTCTAATTGCCACTGAATTAGGATGGACCACCCACCTGAATTGGGCAGGAGAGTTCAAGTCCGAGTGTGGGCTGAAAGACACTGGAACAGCATTTGTCCTGAATTCCCTGTGGTGCCGATCCTCACCTGCTCATGGGAAGAGCCACCCTTTTCACTGTTGGGGGGCTGAGGTCCTTAGCCCCATTGCGCTATGAGGCCCCACCCTGCTCCTCTTTTCCCAGAGGCTGAGTCCTCTGAAGGGGTAGGTGGAGGGTCTGGAGTTCCCCAGAGCGGGACCTCCTCCCTACGTTTCTTTTAGCGTGTCCTGGTTCTGACATCCGGCCTTGTCACTGGGTGGGGCTTGGGGGAAGAGAAGGAGCAGCAGGTGGGAGTTCAGGGGGAAGGAGAGGGCCAGGGGTGAGACCATGGAGGGGACAGGGCTCCTGCATCTGTCCTGCTAATTCCTTTTGAGAAGGTGGTCACCCTGCACTGAATGCGCTGGATGGGGACAGGAGATAGCTGTGACTCTGTTCTACCCCTTTGCATTCCTGGGGCAGGAGAAATGGAGGAGAGGGAAATACGGGCCTGAGTCTCTTCCCAGGACTCCTGTGTGTCAGACTCTGACTCACTCAGCCAGCTCTGCTCTGCTTCTGTGTGGAGTAGGCTCATCAGGTGTGCTGTGTGCAGAGCCACCAATGGTGGTAGTTGGAGGGCTTCCTGGATGGTTTCTCTTGCGGCTCCTGCAATAATCATGTCTCTGACACAACTCAGTCACAAGCACCTGGCTGAGGGTGTGGGTGGAGGGTGGGTGTCTGTGCCCCTTGAATAGCTCCTGACAACAGCTGGTGCAGCCCCATGGATCACACAGCACCCAGAGCGCTCAGGAAGGGCCAGGACAGTGACCGCAAAACAGCTCGGCAGCTGTTTTCATAGCCCAAGGATGTTTAACCAGAAACAAGACAGTGACAAGACAGGTGTAATGGAAACAACATCCACATCCCTTCTCTTTATTGACAGTATTGACAGGATTTCTGAGGGTGGCGCAGCCAGCAATATGGTTATTTATGGGCCAACATCCTACCGGCCCCCTGGCTCTCCATGAACACAGTCACATTGTAAATGGTGCTGCCTGCCTTGGTCTCCTTCCCCCAGTGCACTGTCCTCCCTCAACAGTGGGTGGAAACAACCCCTATAACATTGCTTCAGGCCTTAGACCCCATCTGAACCTGTCTGTACAGAGTGGAGATCAATTGCTCATGTCATCACAGATATAAGGGTCCAGGATGGAATAAGTCACCAGGTCCTGTGTTTCTGTTTCATATGCTATCAGAACGGGGTCCAGGTGATAAACTGACCCTTCACTTCACCAACACCCTGATTATCCTCGAACGAAGGTGTTTGCTTTTCACGCTGTACACGATTGGGTTAATCAGAGGAGGAACCAGCAGGTAGACGTAGCCCAGGAGAATCTGAAGCAAGGGAGAAGAGCCCTTCCCGAATCTGTGTATCAAAGTCAGGCTGAACTCTGGAGTGTAGAAGAGCAGGACGGCGCAGAGGTGGGCGACGCAGGTGTTTAGGGCCCTGAGGAACTCCTTGTGGGACGCGATGCTCAGCACTGTTTTGAGGATCATCACATAAGAGAGGAAGATGAGCAGCCAGTCCAACCCCACCGTTAGGACTGTAGTAAACAAGCCATAGATGTTGTTGACTGTGATGTCCGCACAGGCCATTGTCATGACCTCCTGTTGCAGGCAGTAAGCATGGGAGAGCACATTGGCTCGACAGTATTGGAACCTCTTCAGGAGAAGGGGGAATGGGAGTATTACGACCACCCCTCTTAGAACACACACCAGTCCCATCTTGCCTATTCTTGGCAGGGTTAAGATTGAGACATATCTCAGCGGATCACGGATTGCGATGAAGCGGTCAAAGGCCATCAACAAGAGCACAGAGGATTCAATGCATTGAAGTGACTGGATAAAGAACAACTGGGCAAAACAGGCATCGAAGCTGATCTTCCTAGAGTTAAACAAGAATATGCCCAGTATCGTCGGTATGGTGGCTATCAATAATCCAAGGTCTGTGACGCCCAACATGGAAAGGAAAATGTACATGGGCTCATGGAGGCTTGGATCTGTTTTTATAATGAACAGAATGATTGAATTTCCTAATATTGAAATAACATACATGAAGCAGAAGGGGAGAGAGATCCAGAGATTTTGGACATCTTCCTGCCCAGGTATCCCAGTGAGAAGGAACACTGGGGATTTGAATTTAGTGTCATTGACAGATGACATTATGTACTCTACAGATCCAAGGAGTTTTGAAGTTTCCTTCCTGAAAGGAAAAAGAACAGGAAACTGGATGATATTTAAAGAGACATCTTTCTGCTCTTAGTACAAGTCTGGAGACTCCCAGGAGCTAATGAAAAATCAGCAAAAACAAAGTCTTGGATTTATACCAGCAATATCAAGATAGGCATTGCCTGACTGGATCAGAGCTGTAGCCCATGTATCCCAGTATCCACTGGCCAGTTCCACATGCTAACAGCCCTCACTTGTGTAATTGGATTTTCTGGTTACCCATATAAACATCCAGTCCCTCTTTGAATCCTGCTAGGCTCTTAGCCCCATTGATAGCTTGTGGCTGGGAGTTCTGCAGCCTACTTCAGCACTGTGTGATTTTACAATTGTGACCTTCCCACAGACACTCTTTCTGGCCCTCCACTTCTGAGTGTGGCCCTTGTATCATGACATGTGTACAAACACATGGCAAGTGGATGGTGAAAACAGTCATGATATTTATCTTTGCTGCTCTGAAGATATTTATAAATGTGTTTCATTGCCTCATTTTATATATTTATCATTATTTTCTCCATTCCTGAGAGCCCAAATTATGCCACTGCCTCTTTGCAGCACATGGGAAAAATTCCCAAGTCCACATTCTGCATTCACTAACATTGACTTCAACTGCGTCACTCCAGATTTACATGTGTAAATTTGATAAGAACCAGGCTCTATTCATTTTCCCTCAACAAATGTTCCTGGTGATACACTCTGTCCCCCGAGAATCCCTCCAGGAGCAGCTGATGTATGTTGCCTGGCCAACATTGACTGAATCCAGAAAGTCTGATCATCCTACAGGTTTCTCTTCATCCTTAGAGGTACTGCTCCCTCTCCCCGTGCAAGGGTCTGTAGCTATCTGCAAAGATACAAGTTGATACGAACAGTTACTTCATCTGGGTGGAGAAAGGGTTGGCATCACTTAATGCCAAAATAGTGCAAGCAGTAGGTTTGCACTAATATCCTCTTCAGTGTGCAAGTTACTTCAGCCATTCTCATGTAAGGTGATAATTACGTACTACCATATTACACTCCCCTTTCCTGCACCTCTGCCCTACTCTTTGCTGAAACACAGACCAGCAGTCTTTTTCTCAGGACTTTTTGAAAGTCTTGCACAGGTATTGCAAAGGTATTGTGTTCATGACCATGATTAGAAACAGCTTCTTGTTAGTTACCAGGAGACAGTATCATAAAACTATTCAAAATCTTTATTAATGTTGTGGATGGTGGGATGAATTGCACCTTCAGCAAGTTCACAGATGACACTAAGCTTCGCGGGAGAGGTAGATACACTGGAGGGTAGGGATAGGGTCCAGAGTGACCCAGACAAATTGGAGGATTGGGCCAAATGAAATCTGATGAGGTTCAACAAGGACAAGTGCAGAGTCCTGCACTTAGGATGGAAGAATCCCATGCACCACTACAGGCTGGGGATCGATTGGCTAAGCAGTAGTTCTGCAGAAAAGGACCAGGGGATTACAATGGATGAGAAGCTGGATATGAGTCAGCAGTGTGCCCTTGTTGCCAAGAAGGCCAACAACATATTGGGCTGCATCAGAGGCTAGGACACATGACTTACGAGGAGAGGCTGTGGGAACTGGGCTTGTTTAGTCTGCAGAAGAGAAAAGTGAGGGGGGATTTGAAAGCAGCCTTCAACTACCTGAAGTGGAGTTCCAAAGAGAATGGAGTTTGGCTGTTCTCAGTGGTGGTAGATGACAGAACAAGGAGTAATGGTCTCAAGTTGCAGTGCGGGAGGTGTAGATTGGATATTAGGAATCACTATTTCACGAGGAGGATGGTAAAGCACTGCAATGGGTTACCTGAGGAGGTGGTGGAATCTCCATCCATAGAGGTTTTTAAGGCCTGTTTTGACAAATTCCTGGCTGGGATGATTTAGTTGGGGTTGGTCCTGCTTTCAGGAGGGGGTTAGACTAGATGAACTCCTGAGGTCTCTTCCAACGCTAGTCTTCTATGATTCTATGCTTTTATGATTCACTGAACAAGGAGTTCATAGCATAAAACCTTTCCAAATAGTATGTGGAGTATTTCTGAAATACTTTCTAAAGCAAAATCCATTAAGCAGTAAAGTTACCACTGCTCCTTCCTGTAGAGATTCTAATAACTCTGCTGATGGCTTTCGATATACCTGCATGTCATGAAAGTTTGATGTGTAAAATTCGTATTACAATTACAAGTTTTCGCACAACATTTACACATCTGCACTTTAGCACACACATGTCAACCCAGTCTTTCCTCTCAGATATTTGTTCAGAGATGATTTCTCAGGTTACAGTGGGACTTAAAATGTAGCTTCTATCATTGGGATTTCTTCAAAAACTGAAAAGATCGCAGTGTCTTACCCCTCATTCAGTCACTTGTCAGCAAACAAAAGTCTAGTAGCTCCTCTTTCCCTGGGTTAATAGCTGACTGGTTCTCCTCAGGTTCTGTTCTGTCAGTCTGTAGCCTGTATCTGGAGTGGTAACAGGCATTGGGGTCAGTATAGAAAATATCCATTCCCTGAGCTCTCACTCTCTAATACTTAGTAACCGCAGCAGCTGTTATACAGCCAGGATGAGAGTTTGCAGGAAGTCAAATGCATGAGTATTCATGGAAATGGAACTTCATTTCCCACAGTAAAATAGTCTATTGCTCTCTCTCTCTCTCTCTCTCTCTCTCTCTCTCTGACTGTCTCTGGCCTCTATTCATAAAATCCATAGCACGCGGGAACGGCATTGGGACAGACATGGAGCTGAGCTGCCATAGTGAATGTGTATGTTAAGCCCAGTTGTTGGGATGTTTGCTGTGTAACTATATAGGGTTAACTGTTGGGATGTTTATGTTACCGCTATATTGGGTGAAACCAGTATGGCTCTACTTAGTTTAATAGTAGGCTGTTGGAAAACAAGCAGAATGGGAAGGCACAGATCAAGAAAAGCCATCGCTCACTCAGCACTTCAGGGAGGTTGAGAGACAACACCGGAGCTACAAGTTGGGAAGAGCCTATTTCTGGTCTCCAGCCACATCACACAGCTTGTTTCGCCAGTGCTGGGAGCCTGTCCTGAGATGGGGCAGCTTTTGCTGAGAAGCTCTTCAGACTGCAAGGACAGACACCGCTGGGGAAATCTGAATGACCTGGGCCACCGTCTGCCTGCATCAGTGTGGGAGGACTTGGAGTCAGAGTCGTGTACAGACTGTTCTTGGAAAAACCTCTTATTCTCCCACGTTATGCTTTATTTCTACTGTTCAGATTAAAGAGTGTTCTGGGTCAAGAAGGCTGGCTGGTCACTCATCTCAGCATTAGTCACATGCTCACAAAGGGAAGAACCACAGGTGCTGAACCCACCGGGACTTGCTGGACAAGCACAGTCCCCCGCAGTGTGTTGTAGCCCAGGGCCCAGGATGAGGTCAGGAGGATCGCGGGATTCCACCCCATGAGAGGGAAGGTTATGAGGTCTGACATCTGGCATATGGAGACCAGAGATGGGGAAGACATGCAGGTAGTCCTGTAACTCTGACGGGTATCTACCGGGCAGAAGTGCTGGAGCTCTCAGTCAGTCAGGAAACAGAAATATGCCCTATAGGACCTGTTACCACAGACCAAAGCAGCTCTGAATTCATGCCTTCAGAATCGAACCAGAGAATAAAACCTTTGAATATGCATTTGCTGGTTCAATTTCCAGGGGGAAATAAACCTGAGGTGAGTTGGGAACTAGTCACGGATATTGCGTGGGGTCTCCTCAACCTAGCCCCTGGTAGGATCGGGCACCTTGAGAAATGGTAACCCTTGAGAAATCCCGACTTGGGGCATCAGGGTTTTAACACTCCAAGCTCACTTTGAATGTGAGATTTCTATGTAGCTTGAACAACTGAATGTGGACCATGGGCATATGTAGGGGAGGAGTTCCCAAGCTACCTAGTGCTGCCTGTCCTCCAGCCCCGTCACTGAGTCACCCCGACAGCCCAGCTGAGTCCTCTGCCACTGCACAGAACATCTGCCAATGGAAACAGCTTGCAGCCTTTACACATCACTTTGCATTTTAAAGATAGTGAAACCTACCAACGTACCCAATTCCTGCTAGAAGAGGAGCCACTGACACCAGAGGTCTTCATCCAAAAGGACAAGGAGAAAGAGGAGAGGTTGCATGGGACGCAGGCAGTATCTGTTCAGACAGGGAGGCAACTGTGTTTATGAAGCATGTTCGCACATTCCCTTGGGGGCCACTTGGCCATCAGGGAACTTCAGAGATGGGAGGGCTGCTTAGAGTAGCTGTTGGGCAAAATACCCCAGCCATAGACTGGGCAGGAGGTTTTGACCTTTCCATACCCTGAGTCCAGCCACAGACTCAGTCAGTGCAAAATTCATTTCTGTTGCGAGGAAGCAGCAAATGAAAAGCCTCAAATTTCTGTTGTGGAGCCAAGAAGTTGCAGCTGGGCAATATCATGGCAACTGAGCTTTCAGAATAAAATGATCTATTTTGTATGAAAACTCCCCCTAAAATATGGATGAAAAAGAAACATTTCAGTTCCGGTCAAAATTTAAATGTGAGGAAAATCTGTTATCTAGCCCAGCTCCAGCGTCTGTCAGCACCAGACCCCATCAGCATCCCACACTGAACAGCCCCTGGACGTCGGCTAGGGTGCCTTTGCCAGCTCTGTAACACAGGCAGCCCCTGGAAATGGCCGGTCTCTAGCAGCCCATTGATCAGTGGAACAATTTAAGAGCATAAGAACGGCCTTATTGGGTCATATCAATGGCCCATCTAGCCCAGTGCCGATAGTTCAGGGGGAACTAACAGATGAGTGCAATTATCCAGTGATCTGTCCCCTGTGTCTGCTCCCAGCTTCAGACTGTCAGAGGTTTAAAGACACCCAGAGCATGGAGCTTCATCCCTGATCATCGCTGCTAATAGCTATTGATGGACATATCCTCAATCAACTTATCTAGTTCTGTATTGGACCAGTTATTCTTTCGGCTTTCAGAACATCCCTGGGCAATGAGGTCCACAGCTGACTGTACTTTGTGTAAAAAGTATATTTTTTTGTTTTAAACCTGCTGCCAACTAACTTCCTTGGGGGACCCCTGGTTCTTAGGAAGGGGTAAATAACACTTCCTGATTCACTTTCTCATGATTCACAGCACTCATGATTTTATAGAACTCTTATTATATCCCCGCTTACTCTTCTCTTTTTCCAAGATGAAAAGTTCCAAGCTTTTTAATGTCTCCTCATATGAAAGCTGTTCCATACCCCTAAACATTTTGTCACCCTTCTCTGTACTTTTTCAAATTCTAATATATCTTTTTTGACATGGGATGAACAGAACTATAAAAAGTAATCAAGCTGTGGCTATACCACGGATTTATATAGATATAAATATATGATATTTTCTGTCTTATTGTCTGTCACTTTCCTTATGATTTCCAACATGAGCAGAGGGTGGAGTCCCCTAGCCCTAGTGCTTCTACCCCACCCCCACAGCTGGAATGTCAACACCCCGCACCCCGCTCCCAGAGAAGCCCAGAGCTTCCACAGACCCCATGGCTGGAGCAAGGAGCCCCTCCACCCTGGATGTTGGAGAATACCTGGGCTGGCTGCAGCCCTCTCAGCCACGCTGAGCCTACTCTCCTGAGACCCCAAGTCGCCCCTCGGGAAAAGCTTGTCTCTTCCCAAAGAACCTCCGCTTTTTATATGTCCAATGCATGTTCCAGGGTAGCTAAGGAGGTGGTTGTGAAACTGTCCACGATATTAATCATAGTGGTATGCTTATAATATGATGATGACATAGATATATACATCTTGTACAAAATATGTTTTATGAGGTTTCTATGGAAAAATTATGATTTGCAGAATATAATGATCCTATTTGTATGCCTGTATCATTTTTGCATCTGAAGTTATTAATTTTGACTATGTATCTGTATTTCAAATGTAGTTGCACCTGGGTGACAGCCACTAGGCAAAATTCTTACAGTCCAGACAGTCGGTTGAGAAGGGCCTATTCCAGGTAAAGGGACATTAGAGGAAACAATAGTCTATAGGAGAAGGTTATACCCCCATCTGGTGAGCCTTCCTGAGAATGCTCGGGACTGTCTATGGCTCAGCAGGGCATTCTAGGGCATGGAACCAGACCACATGACACTAAACTCCATTTTGGTACCTGTATTTTCCTGCTATATAATGTGGGAAGTGAAATCATCTCTTGGTGTCATTCCCCACACAAGAGAACTCATGGAAACACCTGAGGAACAAAGACTGAACTGGGAGAAATGCTAGGCCCAGGCTCACGGGATTTCTAGCCTGCGTATGGAAACTTGATGGACTGCTTGTATCATCACTAGGGTGAGAAATTTCTAATTCATATCCAATCTATATAGCACGTTAACCTTAGTTTGCGTTTTTGTTCATTTGCTAGGTAATCTGCTTTGATCGGATGTCTATCACTTTTAATCACTTAAATTCCATCTTTTTTAATTAGTAAACCTGTTTTATGCTTTATCTCCATAAGTGTGTGTTCAGTAAAGTGTCTGCGGAAAATCTCATCTCTGTGTAAAAAACCTGTTGCACATATTTCCCACATCAAGGGTAAAGTGACCTACATTAATGAGCTTATGCTCTACAAACTCCTGTGCAGTGCAAAATGGTATAATTTTGGGTTTATACTCGAGCAAGGCTGGATAGCTGGGACATTGGCTGTTGTCTCCTGCCTGTCTTTGAATGGCTTCAGTAAAGCTCCCAGGAGGCTCGGTTGGGTGTGCGGTGCCACCTGCTGTCATGTTGGGTGATAACAGGACTTGAAGAGGCTGACTGTGTCACCAACAAAGCAGTGTAAGACAGGCCAGCCCAACTGGAGGGTTAAGGGCACAGCGGTTCCCAGAGCTCCCAGACTGCACCCGGGGGTAACAACCTGTCACTTGTGTTACTCAGATTCCTGGTTTCATCAGTAATCTCCATGAAGTGCAGCGAGATTACTGAAGAAGCTGAGTAGCACATAACGCCTCATCACCTACCCTGGAACCTACATGGCACATAATAATAAAAAGTTCCCTGTGAAAACCCTGCAACTGCTCCGCAGTGGCCACAGCTGCACCAGGGGAGACTTAGCCTGTCCTGGCCTATTATAAGCACCACCTCTGGTTCCCAACATTCTGTTCGGTTTTTTGACTGACGCTGCACACTGAGCGGATGTTTTCAGAGAAATATCCACAATGACTCCAAGATTTCTTTTTTGAGTGGCAAGAGCTTATTTGGAACCATCATTTTGTCTGTACAGTAGGGATTAGGTTTTTCCAGGGTGCGTTATTTTGCATTTATCAACACTGAATTTCATCTACCATTTTGTTGTCCAATCTCCAAGTTATGTGAAATCCCATTGTAACTCTTCACTGTCTGCTTTCCACTTAACAATATTGAATAATTTCATCTCATCTGCAAATTTTGCCACCTCATTTCTTACCCTGTTTTCCATTTCTGAATTTGGGTAACGGCACTAGCATCACTCCAAACCTAAGGACGACCCCACAATTTAAGGTGGATAGAAAGCTGGCTAGATCGTTGGGCTCAACGGGTAGTGATCAATGGCTCCATGTCTAGTTGGCAGCCGGTTTCAAGTGGAGTGCCCCAAGGGTCGGTCCTGGGGCCGGTTTTGTTTAATATCTTTATTAATGATCTGGAGGATGGTGTGGACTGCACTCTCAGCAAGTTTGCAGATGACACTAAACTAGGAGGCGTGGTAGATACACTAGAGGGTAGGGATCGGATACAGAGGGACCTAGACAAATTAGAGGATTGGGCAGAAAAAAACCTGATGAGGTTCAACAAGGACAAGTGCAGAGTCCTGCACTTAGGACGGAAGAATCCCATGCACTGCTACAGACTAGGGACCGAATGGCTAGGTAGCAGTTCTGCAGAAAAGGACCTAGGGGTCACAGTGGACGAGAACCTGGATATGAGTCAACAGTGTGCTCTTGTTGCCAAGAAGGCTAACGGCATTTTGGGCTGTATAAGTAGGGGCATTGCCAGCAGATCGAGGAACGTGATCGTTCCCCTTTATTCGACATTGGTGAGGCCTCATCTGGAATACTGTGTCCAGTTTTGGGCCCCATACTACAAGAAGGATGTGGAAAAATTGGAAAGAGTCCAGCGGAGGGCAACAAAAATGATTAGGGGTCTGGAGCACATGACTTATGAGGAGAGGCTGAGAGAACTGGGATTGTTTAGTCTCCAGAAGAGAAGAATGAGGGGGGATTTGATAGCAGCATTCAACTACCTGAAGGGGGGTTCCAAAGAGGATGGAGCTCGGCTGTTCTCAGTGGTGGCAGATGACAGAACAAGGAGCAATGGTCTCAAGTTGCGGTGGGGGAGGTCCAGGTTGGATATCAGGAAAAACTATTTCACTAGGAGGGTGGTGAAACACTGGAATGCGTTACCTAGGGAGGTGGTGGAGTCTCCTTCCTTGGAGGTTTTTAAGGCCCGGCTTGACAAAGCCCTGGCTGGGATGATTTAGCCTGGAATTGGTCCTGCTTTGAGCAGGGGGTTGGACTAGATGACCTCTTGAGGTCCCTTCCAACTCTGATATTCTATGATTCTATGATTCTATGAATTTACTTCTCTCCATTCTGAAAACTGACCATTTACTCCAACTCTTTGTTTCCTGTCTTTTAACCAATTACTTATCCAGGAGAGACTCTTCCTTCTTTTCCCATGACTCCTTTCTTTTCTCAAGAGCATTTGGTGAGGGGCCTTGTCAAAGTTTTTCTGAAAATTCCAGTACACTATATCATCTAGATCACCCTTGCACACAGCTTTGTTAGTCCACTCAAAGAATTCTAATAGATTGGTGAGGCATGATTTCCCTTTGCAAAAGACATGTTGACTGTTCCACAGTGAATGATGTTCATGTGGGTGTCTGATAATTCTGTTCTTTACTATAGGTTAAATCAATTTGCCTGGTACTAAAATTAAGATTAATAGCCTATAATTGCTTGGATCACCTCTGTAGCCTTTTTAAAAAAAATCAGCTACAATTCACCTGGTAGAAAGCCTGACATATACCAGAACTAGTAGTTCTGAAATTTGATATGATAGTTCCTTTGGAACCATTGGGTGAATGTCATATGGTCCTGGTGACTTTTAATGTTTAGTTTATCAGTTTGTTCTAAAGCCTCTGTGGTGGGTTGTCCCTCTGGGGTGCAGTCTGGAAGTTGGTGGAATCACTGAACCCCCTATCCGTTCAGCTCGGTTGGCCACTCCACAGTGCTCTTCTGGTAACACAATGACCTACTCCAGGGCCTGTTATCATCCAACATGACAGCAGTTGGTGCTGAAAACCAACTGATCTACCTGAGTGCTTTACCTAAGCCACTCCAGGACAAACAGGAGAGAACAGCCAATTTCCCAGCTCCCCAGCCTTGCACCCTTGCTGAAGTATAAACCCAGAATTGTGCCATCTTGTATTTAACAGGGATCTGCACAATGCATACTCCTTAATATAGGTGGCTTTCCCCTCGATGTGGGACAGAAACGCAAAAAAAATTATTTACAGAGCTGAGATTTTCCAAGACACTTCTCTCAAAACACACTGATTATGATGAAACATAAAAGAAGTTTATTAACTAGAGGAAGATAGATTTTAAGTGTTTATAAGTGATAGCAAGCAGATCCAAGCAGATTACGTAGCAAATAAATAAAAATGCAAAATAAGCCTAAAATACTTGATAGACGTGATATGAATTATCAATTTCTCACTGTGGCTGGTGATTGAAGCAGTCCACCGAGTTTTCAAACACAGGCTAGAAATCCCTTTAGCCTGGGATCAACATTTCCCCTTGTTCAGACTTTTTTTCCCAATTGTTTCCAGGACTTCTCTTATGTGGGGAGTGAGGGCAAGAAAGGATGTCATTCCCCACCTTGTATAGTTTTTCAATATGGTGAGAACCTTTTGTTTCAAGCCAAGTTCCTAGACCAGTTGGTGGAAAAATACAGGTACCAAAATGGAGTTCAGTGTCATGTGATCTGGTCCCATGACCTTGCATGCCCTGCTGAGTCATAGCAGCCATCACTCATAGGCTGGCTGGAACGACACAGGGAGGCTAGGCTCTTGCATGGTCCATAGTCTGTGTTGATGAGCCATCAGCCCTGGCTAGCTTCTTCCTTGTTGTCCTCGAAAGGCTACTTGAGGGTGTTACCCAGAGTAAGCACATTTGAAATACAGATGTACAGTTACTATACATAACTTCAGGTACAAAAATGATACATGCGCACAAATAGGATAATCATAATCTGCTAATCATAACTTTTCCAATGACACCTCTAAGACATATCTTGTACCAGATGCATCATAATTATGTCATAATCATCTCATAATCATACCACTATGACCAATCTGGGGTGCAGCATCACAACCTCCTCTACTGACACCTCAATATGGGGAGTTTCTCAGATTTGTAACCTGAAAAGAATGGCTCAGGTGTGGGAATCTCCCTCTCATCCTCTGCAGTGAAGATTAAGACAAAACATTCATTTATCCTCGGCACAACAGCCTCATCTTTCCTCAGTGCTCCTTTAGCACCTCAGTTTTCCAGTAGCCCCACTCAGTGTCTGGCTGGCTTACCGCTTCTAACGTACGTTAAAAAAATTGTGCTTAGTGTTTGTGTCTTTTGCTCATTGCTTTTCAGATCTCTTCCACTAGGTACTCGGTATTGGTAAGCACCTTCACTGAGTGTGAGTCACACCACCAAAAATTATGAGATTGTCTTAGAAGTAATGAGATTTAAATATACACTAATATGGGGTTCGTTTTCACTTGACTTTGTTTCTGAGCCATTGGGGTCACCTGCTTCAGGTTTTCGAGCTTTTCTTCTGGTCACTTGTTTAAATAAACTTTTAAAAGAAAACCGAAAGCTGAGAATTCTGCACAGGGTCTTGATTGCAGAAGTTGGGGATTCCAGAAAGACAGCAAATAGTGTGAGACTCCCAATAAAATCCCAAGAGGTGGCACTGCTGGTCGTATCTGAAGTGGAGCAGCCAAAGACGAAGGTACTGAGAGTTGGTTAATTGATATTTCTTGTCACACAGTCCATCAGTGGCAGAGACACAGCTCAGAGGTAAGCAAGGCCAATCAGATTGTTTATAGATAGGGTCGTGACTCAAGCCCAGCTCTAAATGTCTGCTGCTAACTCCTTATTGGACACAAAAACCCTGATCTGCCTACCCCCAAACTTGGTGATGTTGGAAATTTGTGTGCAGGGAGTGAGGTCTATCTCCAGTGCTCATTGCTCACGGAGCAGATGGGGGTCAGGATCAGACCGAGGGGCAGCCCAACAGGACTCTGTTTGCCCAGGTAACACTCTAACGCTCTCTGGAAGCACATCCTGATTCCCCCCTCTACAGCCGAGCTGCAGGAGTGGCCCAGAACGCCAATGTCAAAGGAGGCTGTGCTAATGACAGATCTCATCGTGAAGGGTTGTTGGGAAGAGTTCAGGTTCTCCACCCAGTACCAGAAATCATCCTAATGACACAAACAGAGCTGAAATCTCTCTGATGAACACAAGCTGTGCACAGACATGTCATTGGGCTCAATACGGGGGTAACCGGGTGAAATTCTGCAGGAGGTCAGACTAGATGATCTAATGGTCCCTTACAGCCTTAAATTCTATGAATCTATTAAACATTGTCTTCAGTGGATCGTTATCTTGGATGCAGCTTGAACAAGTTGCTCCTCTGAATGCTGATAGCCACTCAATAAGGATAGATATTGGCCAAGAAGAATTAGGATTGTCACAGTAAAACTGTGTATACGGTCTCTTTACCCTCTAAACCTGTCTTTGGGGGAATATCACAATTATCCCACTCTTCCAGCTGGGAACAACACCCATCTATGCTAAACACTTATCACCAAGCAGGTCCCACTGGACACCTCAGCATCTTTCCTTAGGATGTTCTGACCAGAGCTATACAGTCACCATCAGCCTCCTTAAAACTAGTAGGTTTATTAGCAAACAGCACAAAGCATTAGAAGAAATGGTTTTAAAATATCAGGCAGTGGTCACATGTTTACACTCATCTATCTGACATATCACTACAAGCTAAGTTAGACAGGCTTTGCTCAGGAGATAGAGAACTTCTTACATTCTTTTGGCCCAACTTACATTCTTTTGGGAAGACAAGGAGCTCTTAGGACACAGCCTAGTTTCCCTGTGTCTCTGAGAGCATCTTCCCATCTGTTTGCCCCTTTCTTCGGGAAGCAGCCTTTGCTGAAACCTGTGCGAGCCTGGGCCCAGTCACCGTAGTGCTCAGCTGTGTCTATGTTACAGGGCCAAGATGTGGAGCTGACCTTTGACCTCTGACTGCTTTCTACCAGCAGACGTCTAAGATGGTCCAGTGACTGTGTTGAAACTCCCAGCATAACTGTGACACTCCAACACTCTCCTCAGAAATACACTCCCTACCCCTCACTGTCACTCCTGAGCACCCCCACATCTGCCATAGAAACCTAAGTGCTTGAGTCTCAGGGCTTCTCAGAAGCCAGCTGTCATGGGAGGCTGTGGTAAGAGGCCTTTTGTAGACAAATGTCAGAGATGTTGCTCTGGTGAACCATGACATAGCCCTGATCCTAGGGTCTGAGGGTATCTGATCACCTTGACTATCTTTATTCTCCCGCCACCACTGTGAGGCAGGACAGATCTATTATCCACCTGTGCAAAGGCTCAGAGACAGGCAATGTCTTGCGCACATTCACACAAAACAAGGCAATCATACCCAGTTGTCCTGAGTCACAGAGCAGTGCCAGACCACAAGGCCAGCCTTCCAGCCATCTGAGCAGTGACAGACCTGGCTCAGTTCTCTGTTTTGCCAGCAGAGCTCCCACCTCAGCTGTAGAGAGCGGGGAGGGCCAGGAGTGGTTTGATTCACTGGTCTGTTCTCCCGCTGCCTCAGTGGACTTTAGAGCTGCCTGGGGGCTGGGCTGATATACGCCCAGTGGTAACAGCTTGCAAGAGCACAACCCACTATGGCCACGACCCTGTGGACAGGAGCCTCCCCAGAGTGCCCCCTTGGGGTCTGAGGTAGCATAGCAGGCACCCTGCCCTTCCCACTAAGGTCCTTGCAATGACTTACTCTCAGCCTGGGATACTTGAAACGAGAACGAGAATTAATGTGGGGTCACATTAATTCAGTCTTCTCCAAAACACAGGCTTTCCTACCCTCCGGTTCCATCCTCCACCTTTATTCAGGACCCCCTGCTTGCTGGGGTCAGTCTTGTTTCAGGCTTGCTGCAACATCACTGGCTTCTCCCCATCTGGTACTCATGATATCTCAGTTCCTTTTCCCTGGGCTGAGCCAGGGCAGCTGTCTGTCCCCTGCTTGTGTTGCCCATCATTTGAGAGAGGATTCAGCCTGTCTTCCCTTCTACAGCTCCTCCTGTTTTTCCTGGAGTAAAGAGAGCCATGCCCTTCTCTCCAAGGCCCTTGTCCCAGGCCCTTAAAGAAACAGTATCCTGGGATTTCCCTGGGACCATCTTCCTCCCTCCCACTAGCTGGCTCTACAAATCTCCTGTCAGCTCCAAAAGTCACTGACACCCCTAATCTCTCATACCCATAAAGGGGACAATCCTCAACACACCACCTCTAATGGCCATTGAATTAAGGTGTACAACACATCCCGCTAACAGAGGGAGTTTGCCTGGGAGCTGTCTGAGAGGAGGTACGCTAAGTGCTGCATTAGGAGGGCTGTGTTGGTGAGTATCTGAGTGTCTGCTGCTGGGACAGTTGGTCAGTTGGACCGTGTGCTTGCTTGCTTGCTTGTTTGTTTGAAAAGTGTGAATTGGGAGTGCATTGTTCCAGGAGGGCCTTGAGTGGGCCTGACTGGTATATAAGGGTAGTCAGCAGCGAACCAGCTGAGCGGCGAACAGCAGAGGCTAACAGAGGGAGTTTGCCTGGGAAGAGCGCACTGAGGCTTTCATCTGCAGGTTTCTCTGAGTAGTTCCTGCAACAGTTGAGGAAGCTCTTAAGAGGACGGTGATATGGAAGGTGAGCGATCAGCTGTTGTAACCTGCACAGGTTGTGCCATGTTTGTCTTTCTTCCACAGGACAGAAGCGACTTTGTCTCTACAAAGTGCAAGCTGGTCTCCATGTTGGAAGAGAAGGTTCGAGGGCTGGAGAAACGAGTATCAACTCTGCGTTGCATAAGGGAAAAATGAAGATTTCCTGGACAGACGTCAGGAGATGCTTCTACGGCCACAATGTTCTGAAGATTCAGAGCAGGCGCGGCAGGGACAGAAGGATGGTGAAGAAGTTTGGCAGCATGTGACCTCCAGAAGGAGAAAGAGGAGCGTCCATGCACCAGCAATGGAGATACAGGTGAGCAATCATTTCCATGTTCTCTCTACAGGTACTAATGCGGAGAGTGGACTAGATGACCCATCTGAGGGAAGGGAGCAGAAGGAGACTCCACCGATTGGAAGGCAAAAGATGCACTGTCCTAGGGATGGGGGTTCCACGACCACCACTCCCAAGAGGAGGAGGAGGGTGGTGGTGGTCGGGGACTCCCTCCTCAGGGGGACTGAGTCATCTATCTGCCGCCCCGACCGGGAAAACCAAGAGGTCTGCTGCTTGCCAGGAGCTAGGATACACGATGTGACGGAGAGACTGCCGAGACTCATCAAGCCCTCGGATCGCTACCCCTTCCTGCTTCTCCACGTGGGCACCAATGATACTGCCAAGAATGACCTTGAGCGGATGACTGCAGACTACGTGGCTCTGGGAAGAAGGATAAAGGAGTTTGAGGCGCAAGTGGTGTTCTCGTCCATCCTCCCTGTGCAAGGAAAAGGCCTGGGTAGAGACCGTCGAATCGTGGAAGTCAACGAATGGCTACGCAGGTGGTGTCGGAGAGAAGGCTTTGGATTCTTCGACCATGAGATGGTGTTCCAAGAAGGAGGAGTGCTAGGCAGAGATGGGCTCCACCTAAAAAAGAGAGGGAAGAGCATCTTCGTCAGCAGGCTGGCTAACCTAGTGAGGAGGGCTTTAAACTAGGTTCACCGGGGGAAGGAGACCAAAGCCCACAGGTAAGTGGGGAAATGGGATCCTGGGAGGAACCACAAGGAGGAAAGCGCAAGAGGGGAGGACTCCTGTCTCATGCTGAGAAAGAGGGACGATCTATGAGTTATCTTAAGTGCCTATACACAAATGCAAGAAGCCTGGGAAACAAGCAGGGAGAACTGGAAGTCCTGGCACAGTCAGGGAACTATGATGTGATTGGAATAACAGAGACTTGGTGAGATAAATCACATGACTGGAGTACTGTCATGGATGGATATAAATTGTTCAGGAAGTACAGGCAAGGCAGAAAAGGTGGGGAGTTGCGTTGTATGTAAGAGAGGAGTATGACTGCTCAGAGCTCCGGTATGAAAGTGCAGAAAAACCTGAGAATCTCTGGATAAAGTTGGGGGGATATCATGGTTGGAGTCTGCTATAGACCACCAGACCAGGGGGATGAGGTGGACAAGGCTTTCTTCTGGCAACTAGCAGAAGTTGCTAGATCGCAGGCCCTGGTTCTCATGGGAGACTTTAATTACTCTGATATCTGCTGGGAGAGCAATACAGCGGTGCACAGACAATCCAGAAAGTTTTTGGAAAGTGTAGGGGACAATTTCCTGGTGCAAATGCTGGAGGAACCAACTAGGGGCAGAGCTTTTCTTGACATGCTGCTCACAAACAGGGAAGAATTAGTAGGGGAAGCAAAAGTGGAAGATTGGACAGATGACCAGGGAGGAGTATAAAAATATTGCTCAGGCATGCAGGAGTGAAATCAGGAAGGCCAAATCACACTTGGAGTTACAGCTAGCAAGAGATGTTAAGAGTAACAAGAAGGGTTTCTTCAGGTATGTTAGAAACAAGAAGAAAGTCAAGGAAAGTGTGGGCTCCTTACTGAATGAGGGAGGCAACCTAGTGACCGAGGATGTGGAAAAAGCTAATGTACTCAATGATTTTTTTGCCTCTGTCTTCACGAACAAAGTCAGCTCCCAGACTGCTGCACTGGGCAGCACAATATGGGGAGAAGGTGACCAGCCCTCTGTGGAGAAAGAAGTGGTTCGGGACTATTTAGAAAAACTGGATGTGCACAAGTCCATGGGGCCGGATGCGCTCCTAAAGGAGTTGGCGGATGAGATTGCAGAGCCATTAGCCATTATTTTTGAAAACTCATGGGGATCGGGGGAGGTCCCAGATGACTGGAAAAAGGCAAATGTAGTGCCCATCTTTAAAATAGAGAAGAAGGAGGATCCGGGGAACTACAGGCCAGTCAGCCTCACCTCAGTCCCTGGAAAAATCATGGTGCAGGTCCTCAAGGAATCAATTATGAAACACTTAGAAGAGAGGAAAGTGATCAGGAACAGTCAGCATGGATTCACCAAGGGGAAGTCGTGCCTGACTAACCTAATTGCCTTCTATGATGAGATAACTGGCTCTGTGGATGAGGGGAAAGCAGTGGATGTGTTATTCCTTGACTTTAGCAAAGCTTTTGATACGGTCTCCCACAGTATTCTTGCCGCCAAGTTAAAGAAGTATGGGCTGGATGAATGGACTGTAAGGTGAATAGAAAGCTGGCTAGATCGTCGGGCTCAACGGGTAGTGATCAATGGCTCCATGTCTAGTTGGCAGCCAGTTTCAAGCGGAGTGCCCCAAGGGTCGGTCCTGGGGCTGGTTTTGTTTAATATCTTTATTAATGATCTGGAGGATGGTGTGGACTGCACTCTCAACAAGTTTGCAGATGACACTAAACTGGGAGGCGTGGTAGATACACTAGAGGGTAGGGATCAGATACAGAGGGAACTAGACAAATTAGAGGATTGGGCCCAAAAAAACATGATGAAGTTCAACAAGGACAAGTGCAGAGTCCTGCACTTAGGACGGAAGAATCCCATGCACTGCTACAGACTAGGGACCAAATGTCTAGGAAGCAGTTGTGCAGAAAAGGACCTAGGGGTCACAGTGGACGAGAAGCTGGATATGAATCAACAGTGTGCTCTTGTTGCCAAGAAGGCTAACGGCATGTCGGGCTGTATAAGTAGGGTCCTTGCCAGCAGATCGAGGAACGTAATCGTTCCCCTTTATTCGACATTGGTGAGGCCTCATCTGGAATACTGTGTCCAGTTTTGGGCCCCACACTACAAGAAGGATGTGGAAAAATTGGAAAAAGTCCAGCGGAGGGCAACAAAAATGATTAGGGGTCTGGAGCACATGACTTATGAGGAGAGGCTGAGGGAACTGGGATTGTTTAGTCTCCAGAAGAGAAGAATGAGGAGGCATTTGATAGCAGCCTTCAACTACCTGAAGGGGAGTTCCAAAGGGGATGGAGCTCAGCTGTTCTCAGTGGTACCAGATGACAGAACAAGGAGCAGTCTCAAATTGCAGTGGGGGAGGTCCAGGTTGGATATTAGGAAACACTATTTCACTAGTAGGGTGGTGAAGCACTGGAATGCGTTACCTAGGGAGGTGGTGGAGTCTCCTTCCTTGGAAGTTTTTAAGGCCCGGCTTGACAAAGCCCTGGCTGGGATGATTTAGTTGGGAATTGGTCCTGCTTTGAGCAGGGGGTTGGACTAGATGACCTCTTGAGGTACATTCCAATCCTGATATTCTATGATTCTATGATTTTAATTGAGGAAGAGAGTCCCAAAATGCAGAGTTGAAGTCCCAGTGTGGGCTGAAAGACTCTGGAACAGTGTTTGTCCCGAATTTCCTAGAGTGCCAATCCATATCTGCTCATGGGCACAGCCACTCTTTTCACTGTTGGGGGGCTGAGGTCCTTAGTCCCCACTCGTTATGAGGTCCCACCCTGCTCGTCTTTCCCCCAAGGCCACATCCCCTGAATGGGGCAAGTGGAGGGTCTGGGGTTTCCCAGAGTGGCGCTTCCTCCCTGGACTATTACCATGGCATGGCTCTGAGATCCGGCCTGGTCAGAGGGTAGGGTTTGGGGGAAGAGAAGGAACAGGAGGTGGGAGTTCAGGGTGAAAAAGAGCACCAGGGGTGAAGCCATGGAGGGGGTAGGGCTCCTGCATTTGTCCTGCTTTTTCCTTTTGAGAAGGGGGTCACCTTACACTGAATGGGCTGGACTGGGACAGGAGATAGCCATGACTCTGTTGGGGAGCTGAGGCCTTTTTCCACCCCTTTGCATTGCTCGGGCAGCAGAAACGGAGGGGAGGGGAATGTTGGCCTGAGTCTCTTGCCTGTGTGTCAGACCCTCACTCACACAGCCAGTTCCGCTCTGCTTCCATGTGGAGTAACCTCAGGAGGTGTGCTGTGTGCAGAGCCACCAATGGTGGTGATGAGAAGGGGCTTGCCTGAATGGCTTCTCTTGCAGCTCCTGCATTAATGATGTCTCTGGTATGACTCAGTCACAAGCACCTGGCTGAAGGCGTGGGGGAAGTGTGGGTGTCTGTGCCCCTTGAATAGCCCCTAACAACAGCTGTTGCAGCCCCCATGGATCATGCAGCATCCAGAGCGATCGGGAAGGGCCAGGACTGTGACTGCAGAACAGCTCTGCAGCTTTTTTCATGGCCCAAGAATGTTTAACCAGAGATGGGACAGTGACAGGCCAGGTGCAATGGGAAACAATATCCACGTCCCTTCTCTTTATTGTGAGTATTGTCAGGAATTCTGAGGTTGGAGCAGACACTGATATTGTTCTTTATGGGCCAACATCCTACTGGTTCTCTGGCTCTCCACAAACACAGTCACATTGTAAATGCTGCTGCCTGCCTTGGTCTCCTTTTCCCAGTGCACTGTCCTCCCGCAACAGTGGGTGGAAACAACCCCTATAACATTGCTTCAGGCCTTAGATTCCAACTGAACCTGTCTGTACAGAGTGGAGATCAGTATCTCATATCATCACAGATATAAGGGTCCAGGATGGAATAAGTCGATGTGTCCCATATTTCTTGTTTCATGTGCTACCTGCACTGGGGCCGGGTGATAAACTGACCCTTCACTTCACGAACACCCTGATTATCCTTGAACGAAGGTGTTTGCTTTTCACGCTGTACACAATTGGGTTAATCAGAGGAGGAACCAGCAGGTTGACGTAACCCAGGATGATCTGAAGCAAGGGAGAAGAGACATTCCCAAATCTGTGTATCAAAGTCAGGCTGAACTCTGGAGTGTAGAAGAGCAGGACGGCGCAGAGATGGGAGACGCAGGTGTTCAGGGCCGTGAGAAACTCCTTGTGGGACGCGATGCTCAGCACTGTTTTGAGGATCATCACATAAGAGAGGAAGATGAGCAGCGAGTACAACCCCACCGTTACGACTGTAATAAATAAGCCATAGAAGTTGTTGACTCTGATATTCGAACAAGCCATCTTCATGACCTCCTGGTGCATGCAGTAAGAATGGGAGAGGACATTCACTCGACAGTATTGAAACCGTTTCAGGAGAAGGGGGAGTGGGAGCATTACGGCCACCCCTCTTAGAACACACACCAGTCCCATCTTGGCTATTCTCGGCAGGGTTAAGATGGAGGCATATCTCAGCGGATCACGGATTGCGATGAAGCGGTCAAAGGCCATCAACAAGAGCACGGAAGATTCAATGCAATGAAGTGACTGGATAAAAAATAACTGGCCAAAACAGGCATCCAAACTGATCTCCCTAGAGTTAAACAAGAATATGCCCAATATCGTCGGCATGGTGGCTATCAATAAGCCAAGGTCTGTGAAGCCCAACATGGAAAGGAAAATGTACATGGGCTCATGGAGGCTTGGATCTGTTTTTATAATGAACAGAATGACTGAATTTCCTAATATTGAAATAACATACATTAAGCAGAAGGGAAGAGAGATCCAGAGATTGTGGATGTGTTCCTGCCCAGGTATCCCGGTAAGAAGGAACACTGTGAATTTGAATTTTGTGTCATTGATGGCTGACATTATGTACTGGGGAGATCCAAGAAGCTTTGAACTTTCCTTCCTGCAAGAAAAAAGAACAGGAAACTAGATGTTATTTAACGAGACATCTTTCTGCTCTTAGTACAAGTCTAGAGACTTCCAGGAGCTAAAGAAAAATTAGCAAAAACAAAGTCTTGGATTTACACCAGTGATATCAAGATAGACATTCCCGGACTGGATCAGATCCGTAGGCCATCTAACCCAGTATCCACTGGCCAGTTCCACATTCTTCAGAGGAAGGTGGAAGGACACCTGCAATAGGCAGTTCTGAGATAACCTGCTCTCAAAGATTCCCCCTGACACCCACTAGTTAGAGATACTTTGTGGTGTAAATCAGGAAGGCTTAGAGCCATTCGAAGGGTTTTAAAATCAGTCCTTACTAGTCTATTTGGATTTTCTGGTTACCCATATAAATATCCAGTCCCTCTATGAATCCTGCTAAGCTCTTTGCTCCATTAATATCCTGTGGCTGGGAGTTCTGCAGCCTACTTGAACACTGTGTGATTTTACAATTGTGACCTTCCCACAGACACCCTTTCTGGCCCTCCACTTCTGAGTGTTGCCCATTGTAAAATGAGATGTGTTAAAACACATGGCAAGTGCATGGTGAAAATGGTCATTATATTTATCTGTGCGGCATTGAAGATATTTGTAAATGTGTTTCATTTCCTCATTTTATATATATATATATATATATATATATAATTTTCTCCATTCCTCAGAGTCCAAATTATGCCACTGCCTCTTTTCAGCACATGGGAAAAATTACCAAGTCCATTTTCTGAATTTACTAACATTGACTTCAACTGCGTCACTCCAGATTTACATGTGTAAATTCGATATGAACCAGGCTCTATTCATTTTCCCTCAACAAATGCTCCTGGTGATACACTCTGACCCCCAAGAATCCCTCTAGGAGAAGCAGAAGTATGTTGCCTGGCCAACGTTGACTGAATCCAGAAAGGCTGATCATCCTGCAGGTTTCTCTTCATCCTTAGAGGAACTGCTCCCTCTGCCCGTCCAAGGGTCTGTAGGTATCTGCAAAGATACAAGCTGACGTGGACAGTTACTTCATTTGGGCAGAGAAAGGGTTGGCATCACAAATGTATGAATAGTGCAAACAGTAGGTTTGCACTAATATCCTCTTCAGTGTGCAAGTTACTTCAGCCATGCTTGTGTAAGGTGATAATTAAATACAACCACTATTACACTCTCCTTTCCTGCACCTCTGCCCTATTCTTTGCTGAAACACAGACCACTGGTCTTTTTCTCAGGTCTTTTTGGAAAGTCTTGCTCATGACCATGATTAGAAAGAACTTCTTGTTACTTACCAGAAGACAGTATCATACAACTATTCAAAATCTTTATTAATAATCTGGATGATGGGATGAATTGCACCTTCAGCAAGTTCACAGATGACACTAAGCTGGGGGGAAAGGTAGATAGGCTGGAGGGTAGGGATAGGGTCCAGAATGACACAGAAAAATTGTAGGATTGGGCCAAAAGAAATCTGATGAGGTTCAACAAAGACAAGTGCATAGTCCTGCATTTAGGATGGAAGAATCACATGCACTGCTTCAGGTTTGGGTCTGACCGGCTAAGCAGCAGTTCTGCAGAAAAGGACCTGGGGATTACAGTGGATGAGAAGCTGGATATGAGTCAGCAATGTGCCCTTGTTGCCAAGAAGGTGAAGAACATATTGGGTTGCATTAGTAGAAGAATTGCCAGCAGATTGAGGAAGGTGATTATTTCCCTCTATTCATCACTGGTGAGGCTACATCTGGAGTATTGGGTCCAGTTTTGGTGTCTCCCCCCCGCCCACTATAGAAAGTATGTGAACAAATTGGAGAGAGTCCAGGGTAGGGCAATGAAAATTATCAGGGGGCTGAGGCACATGACTTATGAGGAGAGGATGAGGGAACTGGGGTTATTTAGTCTGCAGAATTGAAGAATGATGGGGGATTTGATAGCAACCTTCAACAACTACCTGAAGGGGTTTCCAAAGAGAATGGAGTTTGGCTGTTCTCAGTATTGGCAGGTGACAGAACAAGGAGCAAATGTATCAAGTTGCAGTGGGGGAGGTCTAGATTGGCTATTAGGAAACCCTACTTCACTAGGAGGGTGGTGAAGCACTGGAATGAATTATCTAGGGAGGTGGTGGAATCTCCATCCATACAGGTTTTTAAGACCCGGCTCCACAAAGTCGTGGCTAGGATGATTTAATTGGGGTTGGTCCTGCTTTGAGCAGTGGGTTGGACTAGATGACCTCCTGAGATCTCCCAACCCTATTCTTCTATGATCCACAGAAAAAGGAGTTCATAGCATAAAACCTTTCCAAATACTATGTGGAGTACTTTCTAAAGCAAAATCCATTAAGCAGTTAAGTTACCACTGCTCCTTCCTGTAGAGATTCTAACAACTGTGCTGCTGGCTTTCAATATACCTGCACGTCATGAAAGTTTGATGTGTAAAATTTGTATTACAATTAAAAAAGTTGACATAACATTTACATATCTGTATTTTAGTACACACATGTCAGCCGAGTCCTTCCACTCTGATCTTCTTTCAGAGGTGATCTCTCAGGTTAGAGTGGGATTTAAAATATAGTGTCTGTCATCTGGTTTCTTCAGAAGCTGAAAAGATCGCAGTGTCCCAGCCCTCATTCAGTCACTTGTCAGAAAACAAAAGTCTAGTGGTTCCCCTGTCCCTGGGTTAGTAGCTGACTGGTTCTCCTCAGGTTCTGTTCTGTCAGTCTGTAGCCTGTATCTGGAGTGGTAACAGGCATTGGGATGAGTATAGAAAATATCCATTCCCTGAGCTCTCACTCTCTAGTACTTAGTAACCGCAGCAGCTTTTATTCAGCCAGAATGAGGGTTTGCAGAAAGTGGATTTGAAAGTCAAATGCATGAGTATTCATGGAAACCGAACTTTATTTCCCACAGGAAAGTAGTTTCTCTCTCTCTCTCTTTCTCTCTCTCTCACTGTCTCTGTCCTGTATTCATAAAATCTGTAGCACCCGGGAACGGCATTGGGACAGACATGGAGCTGAGCTGCCAAATTGAATGTGTATGTTAAGCCCAGTTGTTGGGATATTTGCGGTAGAGCTATATGTTTATGTTAAGGCTTTATTAGGTGTAACCAGTATGGCTCTTCTTAGTTCAATAGCAGGCTGCTGGAAAACAAACAGGATGGGAAGGAGGAGATCAAGAAAAGCCATCACTCACTCAGCACTTCAGGGAGGTTGAGAGACAAAACTGGAGCTACAAGTTGTGAAGAGCCTATTTCCAGGCTCCAGCCACATTACACAGCTTGTTTTGCCAGTGCTGGGAGTCTGTCCAGAGATGGGGCAGCTTTTGCTGAGAAGCTCTTCAGACTGCAAGGACAGACACCGCTGGGGAAATCTGAAGGCCCTTGGCCTGCCTGTGTCTGCATCAGAGGGGGAGGACTTGGAGTCAGAGACGTGTACAGACTGTTCTTGGAAAAACATCCTATTCTCCCATGTTACGCTTTATTCCATCTGTTCAAATCAAACAGTATTTTTGTTCAAGAAGGCTGGCTGGTTACTTGTCTCAGCATTAGTCACATGGTCGCAAAGTGAAGAACCACAGCTGCCGAATCCACTGGGATCTGCTACGCAATCACAGTACCCCCAGAGTGTGTTGTAGCCCAGAGCCCAGTCTGAGAATGGGAGGATCACGGGATTCCACACCATGAGAGGGCAGGTTATGAGGTCTGACATCTGGTACTTGGAGACCAGAAAGGGGGCAGAGATGCAGGTAGTCCTGTAACTCTGAGGGGTATCTACAGGGCAGAAGTGCTGGAGCCCTCAGCTAGTCAGGAAACAGAAATATGCCCTATAGGACCTGTTACCACCAAGCAACGCAGCTCTGAATTCCTGCCTTCACAATCGAGCCAGAGAATAAAACCTTTAAAACTGATTTGCTGGTTCAATTTCCAGGAGCAAATAAACCTGAGGCGAGTTGGGAACTTGTCACGGATATTCCGTGGGGTCTCCTCTCACTCAGCCCTTGGTACGATCAGGCCCAGAGCACACGGCAATGGGAATCCTGGAGAAATCCTGACTTAGGGCATCGGGGTTTTTACACTCCAAACTCTCTTTGAATGTCAGATTTCTATGTAGCTTGAACAACCCACCGTGGATTATGGGCCTATGTAGGGGAGGGATTCCCAAGCTACCTAGTGCTGGCTGTCCTCCAGCCCTGTCACTGAGTCACCCCAACAGCCCAGCTGAGTCCTCTGCCGCTGCACAAAACATCTGCAAATGGAAACAGCTTGCAGCCTTTCCCCTTCACTTTGCATTTCAAAGATAGTGAAAGCTGCCAACGTACCCAATTCCTGCTAGAAGGGGAGCCGCTGACACCAGAGATCTTCACCTTAAAGGACAAGGAGTCATCAGAGAGGTTGCACAGGCAGCAGGCAGTATCTGTTCAGATAGGGAGGCAGCTGTATTTATGAAGCATGTCTGCACATTCCCTTGGGGGCCATTAGGCCATCAGGGAACTTGAGATGCTTGGCTTCATGTGTACCAGCTTTAACCCCATCACAGACCAATGCAAACTGCAGGAAGCCAAATCACAGGGGATGCCTGGGGATGCTACACAACGGAAGTGCGGCACCAGCCCTGCTGAAGGCTCTATTCCTTAGAATCCGAGCTTGTCATCACTGTTCTTATGCTTCCAATTAACGTCATGGCTACTTCGGGGGTGGTGAGGGGTAAAGATGATGCGGTCACAGCTGTGATCTTGGTGAAATAATAATAATAATAATAATAATAATAATAAAAATGATAAATGACCAGATTTCTCAGTGGTTGCACCCTTTCCTACATTACTGATCCAGGGTGCAGCCCAGTGAAGTGAAGGGAGATTCCAGAAGGCTCCTTACATGGAAATGTCCATCAGATCGTTCCAGGAGTCGAGGTCCCTTCCCTTCTCCCTGAGGAATGAAAGGCAAGACCCAGGATCTAGGGATCCCCAAAGTTATGCACAGATCTCAGTGATCCACTGGTAGCTAGGCCCACTCACCCACAATCTCTGGGCCTCCACAACTGCTCTAGGACCCTCTCCAGCTCCCTGCCAGCACAGGTTCATCAGAGATGTGCTAGCTGGGACTCTCACAGCGGCCACTGCCCGCAGGACCTGCTGAAGAGGCATTGTACGGGTGGAGGGGGCTGCACAGAGATGGGAAGGCTGCTTAGAGTAGCTGATGAACACAATACCCCAGCCATAGACTGGGCAGGAGGTTTTGACCTTTCCATGCCCAGAGTCCAGCCATAGACTCAGTCAGTGCAAAATTCATTTCTGTTGGGAGGAAGCAGCAAATGAAAAGCCTCCAATTTCTGTTGTGGAGCCGAGAAGCTGCAGCTGGGCAATACCATGGCAGCTGAGCTTTCAGAGTAAAATGATCTATTTTGTATGAACACTCCCCCTAAAATATGGATGAAAAGGAAACATTTAAGTTAGGGTCAAAATTTAAATGTGGGGAATATCTGTTATCTAGCCCTGCTCTAGCCCCTGTCAGCACTGGTCCCCATCAGCATCCCACACGGAACAGCCCCTGGACGTCGGCTAGGGTGGCTATGCCAGGTTTGTAACACAGGCTGGTCTGTAGCAGCCCATCGATCAGTGGAACAAGATAAGAACACATAAGAACAGCCTTATTGGGTCATATCAGTGGCCCATTTAGCCCAGTGTCCTGTCTTCTGACAGTGATTAGTGCGGATAGTTCAGAGGAAACTAACAAGTTGAGTGCAATTATCGAGTGATCTATCCCCTGCGTCTGCTCCCAGCTTCTGACTATCAGAGGTTTAGAGACACCCAGAGCATGGAGCTTCATCCCTGATCATCTTGGCTAATAGCTATTGATGGACATATCCTCAGTCAACTTATCTAGTTCTGTATTGGACCAGTTATTCTTTTGGCTTTCAGAACATCCTCTGGCAATGAGTTCCACAGCTGGCTGTACTTTGTGTAAAAAGTACTTTCTTTTGTTTGTTTGAAACCTGCGGCCGACTAACTTCCTTGGATGACCCTTGGTTCTTATGAAGGGGTAAATAACACTTCCCGGTTCACTTTCTCCACAGCACTCGTGATTTTATAGACCTCTATTATATCTCCTATCAGAGTTCCCTCCCCACTCTGAACTCTGGGGTACAGCCATGGGGACCCTCATGAAAGACCCCATAAGCTTACTTCGACCAGCTTAGGTTAAAAACTCCCCAAGGCACAAATTCTCCCTTGTACCTTGGATTAGGTAACACTGCCACCAGGTGATTAGAGAAAACTCAGGGAAAGGACCACTTAGAATTCCTACTCCCCCCTAATATCCCCGCAAGCCCTACACCCCCTTTCCTGGGGAGGCTTGAGAATAAACAAGATGAGCACAGACCAACCTTGGGTTTTTTTAGGACACTAAAAAAATCAATAAGAAAAAAGGTAAAAGAAGCACCTCTGTAAAATTAGAATGGAAGATAATCTCACAGGACAATCAGATTCAAAACACAGAGGATTTCCCTCTGGGCAAAACTTTAAAGTTACAAAAAGAAAACCAGGAATACACCTACCTCTCAGCACAGAGAAAATCACAAGCCACTGCACTTGTCCTTGTTGAACCTCACCAGATTTCTTTTGCCCCAATCCTCCAATTTGTCTATCCCTACCCTCCAGTGTATCTACCTCTCCCGCGAAGCTTAGTGTCATCTGTGAACTTGCTGAAGGTGCAATCCATCCCACCATCCAGATTATTAATAAAGATTTTGAATAGTTGTATGATACTGTCTCCTCGTAACTAACAAGAAGCTGTTTCTAATCATAATCATGAACACAATACCTCTGCAATACCTGTGCAAGACTTTCCAAAAAGACCTGAGAAAAAGACCGTTGGTCTGTGTTTCAGCAAAGAGTAGGGCAGAGGTGAAGGAAAGGGGAGTGTAATATGGTAGTATGTAATTATCACCTTACAGAAGCATGGCTGAAATAACTTGCACACTGAAGAGGATATTAGTGCAAACCTACTGTTTGCACTATTCATACAGTTGTGATGCCAACCCCTTCCCCGTACAGATGAAGTAACTGTCCACGTTAGCTTGTATCTTTGCAGATAGCTACAGACCCTTGGGCGGGGAGAGGGAGCAGTTCCTCTAAGGATGAAGAGAAACCTGTAGGATGATCAGAGTTTCTGGATTCAGTCAACGTTGGCCAGGCAACGTACTTCAGCTTCTCCTGGAGGGATTCTTGGGGGCCAGAGTGTATCACCGGGAGCATTTGCTTAGGGGAAATGAATAGAGCCTGGTTCTTATCGAATTTACACATGTAAATCTGGAGTGACGCAGTTGAAGTCAATGTTAGTGAATTCAGAATGTGGACTTGGGGATTTTTCCCGTGTTCTGAAAACAGGCAGTGGCATAATTTGGACTCTCAGGAATGCACAAGGGAAGGTTTAGCCTTCCTAGGCCTATTATATTCACCACCTATGGTTGTTGGGATTATGTTTTTCCAAAGTGCATTACTTTGCATTTATCAACATTGAATTTCATCTGCCATTTTGTTGCCCAATGTCCAAGGTTTGTGATTTCCCTTTGTAACTGTTCACTGTCTGTTTGCACTTAAATATATTGAATAATTTTATCTCATCTGCAAATTTTTCCACCTCATTGCTTATCCCTTTTTCCAGTTCATTTATGAATATGTGGAACGGCACTAGCACCACTCCAGACCCTACTCCAGACCCCAGGATGACCCCACGATTTACCTCTCTCCATGACCATTTATCCTACCCTTTGTTTCCTATCTTTTAACCGGTTACTTATCCAGCAGAGACCCTTCCTTCTTTTCCCATGACTGCTTACTTTTCTTAACATGGGAACATAAGAACGGCCATACTGGGTCAGAGCAAAGTCCATCAAGCCCAGTATCCTGTCTTCTGACAGTGGCCAATGGCAGGTGCCCCAAAGGGAAAGAACAGATTTGAAGGTTGTTGCTCTCTTGCTTGGTCTGCAGACAGGATACACAAAGTACTGCTGTTTTCTCTGCGAATGGGATAGTCGTGCAAGAGATTCCCACTACATCAAGAAAGATTGGCCACTCCGACAGTCATTGGAGCCTGGGAGGAAAAGTGTTCAGCATCCACCACTTGTTGAATCAAGGAAGATTTTGTTACCACCCTTACACATCAAGCTGGGTCTGATGAAGAACTTTGCCAAGGCCATTGACAAAACACAAGCAGCTTTCAAGTATCTCCGTGGAAAATTTCCAAGGTTAAGTGAAGCTAAGATAAAGGAAGGTGTCTTTGTTGGTCCTCAGATTCGTGAACTTCTTCGAGATGATGCATTTGACCATGCACTGCGTGGCAAGGAAAAGACGGCCTGGTAAGCCTTCCAGTTAGTGGCAATAAATGTTCTTGGAAACAACAAGGCAGACAACTACAGGTTGTTGGTGGAAAATCTCCTCAAGGCATACAAAAGCCTTGGTTGCAACATGTCACTAAAGATACATTTTTTGCACTCTCATCTAGATTTTTTTCCCCCGAACTGGGGAGCAGTGAGCGACGAGCACGGTGAGCGATTTCACCAGGACATTGCAACAATGGAGAAACGCTATGAGGGCAAATGGAGCCCATCAATGCTTGCAGACTATTGCTGGACAGTGACAAGAGATGCTCCATTTAATGAATACAAGAGACAAGCCAAGAAGCGCCGAGTAGACACTGAATAGGACTAAACTATGTACAGAATAGTTTTTTGCCTTTTGTTTCATAATAAATTTTATTTATATAACCCTTTTGCTGATTTTTAAAGTGTTACATAAACAGGTGAAATATTATCATGTAAAGCAACCATAAACACATGAAAAGACCTAGGTTTACAATTTACGATTAAAACTCTAATATCTACACAATATACACAGACATAAAATGTAAAAACTTAAATATCTTAGAAACAGTAGCCAATCAGTTGTTTTTTTAATGTTAATTTAATTATATTATGGTCACTATTACCAAGCAGTCCAGCTATTTTCACCTCTTGGACCTGATCCTGTGCTCCACTTAGGACTAAATCAAGAATTGCCTCTCCTCCTGTGGGTTCCAGGACTAGCTGCTCCAAGAAGCAAGAGTCAAGAAACTTTATCTCTGCATCCGTTCCTCAGGTGATATGTACCTAGTCAATATGGGGATAGTTGAAATCCCCCATTATTATTATTGAGTTTTTTATTGTAATAGCCTCTCTAATCTCCCTGAAGATTTCAGAGTCACTAACACCATCCTGGTCAGATGGTCTGTAATACGCTACTGCTATATTCTTATTTTTCAAACATGGAATTACTATCCATAGAGATTCTATGGCACAGTTTGGTTCATTTAAGATTTTTACTTCATTTGATTCTGCGCTTTCTTTCACATATAGTGCTACTCCCTCACCAGCACGACCTGTACTGTCCTTCCGATATATTTTGTACCCTGGTATTACTGTGTCCCATTGATTATCCTCATTCCACCAGGGGGGAGGGATAGCTCAGTGGTTTGAGCATTGGCCTGCTAACCCCAGGGTTTGTGAGTTCAATCCTTGAGGGGGGCCACTTAGGGGTCTGGGGTAAAAATATGGGGATTAGTCCTGCTTTGAGCAGGGGGTTGGACTAGATGACCTCCTGAGGTCCCTTCTAACCCTGATATTCTATGATTCTATTCTAGGTTTCTGTGATGCCTATTATATCAATATCCTCATTTAATACTAAGCACTCTAGCTCATCCATCTTATTATTGAGACTTCTAGCATTGGTATATAAGCATTTTAAAAACTTGTCATTTTTTGGCTGTCCCCTATTGCATGATGTAATTGAATGGGCCTTTTTTAAAATTTGAGTGTTTCTCATCAGATCCTCCCTGTATTTTATCATTTTCCATCCTCTCCTCCTTATTAGGACATAGGGAATCTCCGTTTATAGATCCTCCCGTAAGGGATATCCAAACCACATGCTCCTCCACACCTGTCGGCTTTCCCCCAGCCCTTAGTTTAAAAACTGTTCTATGACCTTTTTAATTTTAAGTGCCCGCAATCTGGTTCCATTTTGGTTTAGGTGGAACCCATCCTCCCTGTATAGGCTCCCCCCTCTCCCAAAAGCTTCCCCAGTTCCTAATAAATCTAAACCCCTCTTCCCTACACCATCGTCTTATCCACACATTGAGACCCTGCAGTTCTGCCTGTCTAACTGGCCCTGTGTGTGGAACTAGAAGCATTTCAGATAATGCTACCATGGAGGTCCCGGACTTCAATCTCTTACCTAGTAGCCTAGTAGCCTCCAAGACTTCTCTCCTATCCTTCTCCATGTCATTGGTACCTACATGTACCACAACTACCAGCTCCTCCCAAGCACTACACATAAGCCTATCTAGATGTCTCGAGAGATCCGCAACCTTCGCGCCAGGCAAGCAAGTCACCATGCGGTTCTCCCAATTATCGCAAACCCAGCTATCTATGTTTCTAATGATCGAAATGCCCATTATAATACCTGGATCTTTCTAATAACTGGAGTTCCCTCCCCTGGAAAAGTATGTTCAGTGTGAGAGGATATCACAACATTATCTGGGAAGAGGGTCCCAACTATGGGATCATTTCTCTATGCTCCAGTTGGATGTTCTCCTTCTCTGAGGCTTTCATTCTCCTCAATAGCACAGAGGCTGTCAGACCTGGGGTTGGACCATTCTACTGTGTCCCGGAAAGTCTCATCTATGTACCTCTCTGTCTCCCTTAGCTCCTCCAGCTCAGCCACCCTGGTCTTCAAAGTCTGTACATGGTCTCTAATGGTCTTCTGAAGAGCCTTTGGTGAGGGACCTTGTCAAAGTTTTTCTAAAAGTCCCAGTACACTATATCATCTAGATCACCCTTGCACAAATATTTGTTAGTCCGATCAAAAAATTCTGATAAATTGGTGAAGCATGATTTCCCTTTGAAAAAGACATGTTGAGTGTTCCACAGCAAATGATGTTCCTGTGGGTGTCTGATAATTCTGTTCTTTACCTTAGTTCCAAATAATTTGCCTGGTACTAAAGTTAGGATTACTGGCCTATAATTGCTGGGATCACCTCTGGAGCCTTTTTTAAAAAACAGCACAATATGAGCTATTTGCCAGTCACCTGGTACAAAGCCTGATATAAGTTACATACCACAGTTTGTTGTTCTGAAATTTGATATTTGAGTTTCTTCTGAACTATTGGGTGAATGTAATCTGGTCCTGTAAAAAGCAAAAAGAGTCCTGTGGCACCTTAAAGACTAACAGATGTATTGGAGCATAAGCTTCCGTGGGTGAATGCTCACTTCGTCCGACGCTGCTTAGTTTATCAGTTTGTTCTAAAACCTCTGTGATGGGTTGTCCCCCTGGTTTGGATGTTGGTGGAATCACTGAAACCCCTATCCATTCAGCTCGGCTGGCCTCTCCACAATGCTCTTCTGTTGACACAACCATCTTCTACAGGGCCTGTTATCATCCAACATGACAGCAGTTGGTGTTGCACAACCAACTGAACTACCTGAGTGCTTTACCTAAGCCACTCAAGGACAAACAGGAGACAACAGACAATTTCCCATCTCCCCAGCCTTGCACCCTTGCTGAAGTATAAACCCATAATTATTCCATCTTGTACTGCACAGGGATCTGCACAATGCACACTCATTAATATACATCACTTTCCCCTGATGTGGTAAAGATATGCAAAAAACTTTGTTTAGAGAGCTGAGATTTTCCAAGACACTTCAAAACACACTGGTTATGATAAAACATAAACAAGTTTATTAACTAGGGAAAGATAGATTTTAAGTGATTATAAGTGATAGCAAGCAGATCCAAGCAGATCATGTAGCAAATAAACAAAAATGCAAACTAAGCCTAAAATACTAGATAGACTGGATAGACTTTGGCCTCAGACTTCTTTCTCCCAACCAGATGTCTAAGATGAGGCCCCTGTGGTCATTGCTCCTGTCATAAATATAAAGGGAAGGGTAACAACCTTTATGTATGCAGTAACATCAAATCCCTCCTGCCCAGAGGTACAGAATCACTTTACCTGTAAGAGGTTAAGAAGCTCAAAGAACCTGTTTGGCACCTGACCAAAAGGACCAATAAGGAAAGAAGATACTTTCAAATCTGGGGAGGGAGGGAAGGTTTTGTTTGTTCCCTCTCTGGACAGAGAGACACCAAGCAGGTAAATCATCTCCTGACACGATACCTGAAATGATACATCTAAAATTACAGAAATTGTAAGTAAAGGCATGTAAATGTGTTAAATTATCTTTTGTTTTAGCTTGTGAATTTTCTCTATGCTAAGAGGGAGTTTTATTCCGGTTTTTTGTAACTTTGAAGCTGAGCCTAGAGGGGAATCCTCTGTGTTTTAAATCTTTTTATTTATCCTGTAAAGTTACCTTCCATCCTGATTTTGCAGGTGTGATTCTTTTCCTTTTTTTAAAAATAAAATTCTTCTTTTAAGGACCTGATTGATTTTCAGTGTCCTAAAAACCCAGGGGTTTGGTCTGTGCTCACTTTGTAACCAATTGGTTAGGATATTATTCTCAAGCCTCCCCAGGAAAGGGGCTGAAAGGGCTTGGGGGGATATTTTGGGGAAACAGGGAGTCCAAGTGGCACTTTTTCCTGGATTTTGTCTATATCACTTGGTGGTGGCAGCAATACCATCCAAGGACAAGGAAAGGATTTGTGCCTTGGGGAAATTTTAACCTAAGCTGGTAGAAATAAGCTTAGGTGGTCTTTCATATGGGTCCCCATATCTGTACCCCAGAGTTCAGAGTGGGGAGGGAACCCTGACATGGTGGCAGCACGGTGGGATGATTTTGAACCAGAAACACAGACGTCAGGATTTTAAAAGGACACATTTTTTTTCTTTTGGCTGATTGAAAACCAGGGAGGTGTTTTTTTATTTTTATTTTTAATGACCCCCCCCCTCCTTTTTTTTTAGCTGAGGGCAGCTGGAGGTTTTATTTCAAATTTTTTTCTTTGCCTGAGGGCAGAGTAGTTAAGTTCCTGCAAGGGAATTCACAAGCTGTTTTTTTTTTCTTTCTAGCTCTTGGGTTAGGCTAGGCTAAGCACAGGAAGGCTAGGATGATGGAAAGTGAGGTCCAAAAGAAACTAGAATTAGCCAGATTGGAAGCTGAAGAGAGACTGAAAGAACGTGAAAGACAAATGGCCTTAAAGTGCTTGGAGATGGAAGCAGAGGAGAGGAAAGAGGCGAGACACTTGGAGATGGAAATGGAGGCAAAATGCTTGGATACGGAGTTAGCGCTGAAGGAATTCGATCTGGAAAGGGCAAAGCTGGGTTTACCAAATAACCCTAACAGTCCTTCTCCAGGTATTGCTCCCCATTCCAAAAAATTCCCCACCTACAAGGTAGGCGATGATATAGAGGCCTTCTTAGAAAATGTCCAAAGGGCCTGCCTTGGGTACAGCATCTCTACAGACCAGTATATGGTGGAGCTGAGGCCGCAGCTCAGTGGATCCTTAGCAGAGGTGGCATCTGAAATGCCTAAAGAACACATGAACGACTATAAACCTTTTTTTAAAAAAAAGCCAGACCAATGTCAGAGGTGTTGCTCTGTGGAACCCTGACATAGTCCTGATCTTAGGGTCTCAGAGTATCTGATCACCTTGACTAGCTTTATCCTCTCGCCACCACTGTGAGGCAGGTCAGGGCTATTACCCGCCTGTGCAGAGGCTCAGAGACAGGCAATGTCTTGCCCACAGTCACACACAGCAAGGCACTCAAACCCAGTTGTCCTGAGTCACAGAGCAGTGCCAGACCACAGGGCTAGGATTCCAGCCATCTGAGCAGTGACAGGCCTGGCTCAATGCTCTGCTGCACCAGCAGAGCTCCCCCCTGAGCTGCAGCGAGTGGGGATGGCCAGGAGCCTGTTCCCAGGGCCGTCCTTAGGCACATGCAGCATATGGGGCTGTGCAGGGCACCCAAAATTTTGGGGAACCACTGGGTCTTAGTGTCCACCCCTCCTGCCTCTTCTGATCTTTTCTGCAGGCTCCCACAAATAGCTGTTGCAGCCTGGTGACTCTTATTCCGGAGGGGATCTAGTAACTTCAAAGTGAAAAGGCCTTCCAGCCTGCTGGATCTATTAGCATAACATTAAAATGGTTAAAGAGCCATTCAAGAGGTAATGAAGCCATTCAACAGGCATTTTCCAACCCCTAGGTATAGACTGTCAGTTTCTGAATTGACTGACAAAAACAGTTGTGCATCACTGTCATATTTACTCAGAACATGTTAGTCTACAGGACCTTGGTTTAAAATTTGCTTTAATAATATTTCATTAGAAGATTGCTGAAGATTATAAAGTTACATCTCTAGAAAACCTTGCATACATTTTTAGATCCACAATCTGAGTATTCATCTTTAGCCTTAAATGTTTGGATCTTCAGACATTTTTTTTAAAATAAATCCTTCAAAAGACCCCCCTTATCTAAAATACACATTTTAATTTTAATTACTATAGTACAAAAAACTTGCTTCCAAAGTCTTCCTATCCTTTCTGTCCATCCCTTTCACCCTTCACTCCCCATTGAAGAGAGCCCTTAAAGGGACATCACCCCTTTCCTTCCAGATAGCTGGACAAATGAGTTTCCCTTTCTTTACTTCTGACTATTTGATGAGCTAGTTTTAAAAAAACCTTCCAGCAAAATCAGTACCTTAGTAAGACATAAAATCCTTTGTTATGCCTAAAATCTTTGGAAACATATATTTTTTAAAGTAGGTGAAATTTCATAAACACGTCTGTTGTTATGGACATCACACAAAGTGTTCCCTTTTTCCAAAAGCAATGAACATTATTATGAACACACTAAACCTCTGTGACTGATTAATTTAAAATAATGTCTTTGTCTCAGTGAGTTAACTATGTAGTAATCTGTAATGATTACTTTATGAAGGCTTAAGAGTACACGAGTTCTGAAGAAGTGAGGTTTTTTACCCACAAAAGCTTATGCCCAAATAAATCTGTTAGTCTTTAAGGTGCCACCAGACTCCTTGTTGTTTTCATTTAAAATATAAAATCAGCTTAGAAATACTGATTAAGAAAATGTCAAACAGAGAAGAGCTGCATCATGTATCCCATAATATTGAATGTTGTATTCAGCAGGACAGCGGACTCACCCTTACTTACTACAAAGTTTTTGCAAATAAATCTCTGACAAACTTCAGGGTATATCAAAATACTTCTGACTGACATTTTTTATGCCTAAATTTAGTGCTTTTAATTAGATACCTTCTGCATGTCCAGTCTTCACCTTCTGGCATGCAGTGGAAAACATATCTATTTTCTTTTAAAAAAAAAAATAAAACACCACTCTTCTGCAATTTCTTTCTAATGTCATTTGCTTCATTGGGGTTCAGGGATTTGGCTGGAAGGGGGTGAGCAGGGAGGGGGAGGGAAGAGAGGAGGGAGACAGTGGGGAGGGGTGGGGCCGGGGCAGAGTGGGGCGGGGTTTGGGGCGGAGCAGGAATGGAGTATGGGTGGGGCACAGGTAGAAGAGGTGGCCTGGGGCTCTAGCCTCCCCAAGCAGCAGCTTCACCCTCTGCCCATGGCAGCAGGTAAGAGCGGGTCAGCTCCCGCACACCCAGCACACGCTGCAGTGTCCTAAGGCAGGGGCCGTATTTACAGCGCCGAATGCGCTGGTGCCGCGCATTCTGCGTGAGGGAGAGGGTACGGGGCTCTCTGCGGGGAACTGTGACTCTCTGCCACTGTGAGGTGAGCTGGGCGGCTCCGTATCCTTTACTGCCTCATCCCTTCCCCCATCCGGGCTGCGAGCCCAGGCTGCCGTCGGGCATAGGGGCACCAGTTTAATAATACTGCATAAGGCCCCATAAATCTTAAGGATGGCCCTGTCGGTTACAGAGGTTTGATTAACTGGTCTGTTCTCCCGCTGCCTCAGCAAAGTTTAGAGCAGCCTGGGGGTGGGTTGCAAGAGCACAGCCCACTCTGGCCGAGACCTTGTGGATAGGGGCAGCCCCAGAGTGCCACCTTGTGGCCTAAGGTAGCCCTGCAGGCACCCTGCCCTTCCCTCTAAGGTCCTTGCAATGATTTACTCTCAGCCTGGGATAATTGAAACAAAAGCCCCCTTTGCGGGGTCACATTAATTCAGTCGTCTCCAAAACACAGGCTCTCCTACCTTCCGGTTCCATCCTCCTCCTTTACTCAGGAACACCCTCCCGTTTATTATGGTCAGCCTTGTTTCAGGTTTGCTGCAGCCTCACTGGCTTCTCCCCAGCTGGCACCCATGATATCTCAGACCCTTTCCCCAGGGCTGAGCGAGGGCAGCTGTCCGTCCCCTGCTGATGTCGCCCATGTTTCTCGAGAGGATGCAGCCCGCCTGCCCTCCTAAGGCTCCTCCTGTTTCGTATGGAGTTAAGCTTCTGTCAGCTCCAAAAGGCACAGGAATCTTAAAGGGCCAAACCCTGAATCAGGGGTTCACTGACACCCCTAATCACACCAACAAAAAGGGGATACTCCCCAACACATCACCTCTAATAGCCACTGAATTAGGGTGGACCACCCATCCTGAATCGGGCAGGAGAATCCCAAAATACAGACTTGAAGTCCCATTGTGAGCTGAAAGACTCCAGAACAGCATTTGTCCTGAATTCCCTGTGGTGCCGATCCACACCTGCTCATGGGCAGAGCCACCCTTTTCACTGGGGGGTGGGGGCTGAGGTCCTTAGCCCCCACTCATGATGAGGCCCCACCCTTCTCCTCTTCCCTCCGAGGCCACATACCCTGAACAGGACACATGGAGTGTCTGGGGTTCCCCAGAGTGGCACTTGCTCTCTGGGCTTCTTTTACCAGAGCCTGGCTCTGAGATCCAGCCTGGTCACTGGGTGGGGCTTTGGGGAAGAGAAGGAGCAGGAGGTGGGAGTTCAGGGGGAAGGAGAGGGTCAGGGGTGAGGCCATGGAGGGGACAGGGCTCCTGCATGTGTCTTGTTTTTTCCTTTTGAAAAGGTGGCCAACCTACACTGAATGGGCTGGGCTGTGACAGGAGATAGCCATAACTCCGTTGGGGAGCTGAGGCCCTTTCCTACCCCTTTGCATTGCTGGGGCACCAGAAACGGAGGGGAGGGGAATATGGGCCTGAGTCTCTTGCCAGGACTCCTGTGTGTCAGACCCTCACTCACACGCAGCTCTGCCCTGCTTCTGTGTGGAGTGGGCTCAGCAGGTGTGCTGTGTGCAGAGCCACCAACGGTGGTGGTTTCGGTGTTGCCTGAATGGCTTCTCTTGCGGCTCCTACATAATGATGTCTCTGACACGACTCAGTCAGAAGCACCTGGCTGAGGGAGTGGGGGAAGGGTGGGTGTCTGTGCCCCTGGAATAGCCCCTGTCCACAGCTCGTGCAGTCCCCATGGATCACACAGCACCCAGAGCACTCAGGAAGGGCCAGGACAGTGACCGCAAAACAGCTCTGCAGCTGTTTTCATGGCCTGTGGATGTTTAACCAGAGACGGGACAGGGACAGGCCAGGTGTAAGGGGAAACAACATTCACCTCCCTTCTCTTTATTGAGAGTATTGACATGAATTCTGAGGTCGGAGCAGCCACCGATATGGCTCTTTATGGGCCAACATCCTACTGGTCCCCTGGATCTCCACGAACACAGTCACTCTGTAAATGCTGCTGCCTGCCTTGGTCTCCTTTCCCCAGTGCACTGTCCTCCCTCAACAGTGGGTGGAGACAACCCCTATACCATTGCTTCAGGCCTTAGACCCCATCTGAACCTGACTATACAGAGTGGAGATCAGTATCTCATGTCATCACAGATATAAGGGTCCAGGATGGAATAAGTCGCCATGTCTGGTGTTTCTTGATTCCTATGCCACCAGCACTGGGGCCGAGTGATAAACTGACCCTTCACTTAATGAACACCCTGATTATCCTCGAACGAAGGTGTTTGCTTTTCACGCTGTACACGATTGGGTTCAGCAGAGGAGGAACCAGCAGGTAGACATAGCCCAGGACAATCTGAAGCAAGGGAGAAGAGCTCTTTCTGAATCTGTGCATCAAAGTCAGGGTGAATTCTGGCGTGTAGAAGAGCAGGACGGCACAGAGGTGGGCGACGCAGGTGTTTAGGGCCCTGAGGAACTCCACATGGGAGGTGATGTTCAGCACTGTTTTGAGGATCATCACATAAGAGAGGAAGATGAGCAGCGAGTCCAACCCCACTGTTATAACTGTAATAAACAAGCCATAGATGTTGTTGACTGTGATGTCCGCACATGCCATTGTCATGACCTCCATGTGCAGGCAGAAGGAATGGGAGAGGACATTGGTTTGACAGAATTGGAACCTTGTCAGGAGAAGGGGGAGTGGGAGTATTACGGCCACCCCTCTTAGCACAAACACCAGTCCCATCTTCACTATTCTCGGCAGTGTTAAGATGGAAGTATATTTCAGTGGGTTACTGATTGCGATGAAGCGGTCAAACGCCATCAACAAGAGCACAGAGGATTCAATGAATGTAAACGAGTGGATGAAGAACAGCTGGGCAAGACAGGCATTGAGGCTGATCTCCCTTGAGTTAAACAAAAATACACCCAGTATTGTTGGTATGCTGGCTATCAATAAGCCTAGGTCTGTGACAGCCAACATGGAAAGGAAAATGTACATTGGCTCATGAAGGCTTAGATCTGTTTTTATAATGAACAGAATGAGTGAATTTCCTACTATCGAAATAGCATATGCTAAGCAGAAGGTGATAGAGATCCAGAGATGGATGTCTCCCTTCCCAGGTATCCCAGTGAGAAGAAACACTTCATAGTTGAATTTGGTGTCATTGACAGCTGACATAATGTACTGGGAAGGTCTGATGGGTTTTGAGCTTTTCTTCCTGAAAGAAAATAGAATAGGAGATTAGACAACTAGATGATATTTAACAAGATATCATTCTGCTCTCAGTGCAAGTCTACAGACTCCTAGGAGGTCAAGGAAGATGAGCAAAAGCATTGTCTTGGATTTACACCACAGATAGGAGGATAGGCATTGCCAGACTGGATCAGACCTGTAGTCCATCTAGCCCAGTATCCAGTGGCCAGGTCCAAATGCTTCAGAGAAAAGTGGAAGAAGCCCTACAATAGGCAGCTAAGAAATAACCTCCTCCCAGGCAACGTTCCCCCTGACACCCACTATTTAGCCATATTTTGCAATGTAAATCAGCCCTTCCAA
This sequence comes from Malaclemys terrapin pileata, assembly GCF_027887155.1. Taxonomy (NCBI): domain Eukaryota; kingdom Metazoa; phylum Chordata; order Testudines; family Emydidae; genus Malaclemys; species Malaclemys terrapin. The sequence goes on along the minus strand of NC_071505.1, from coordinate 348,391,565 downwards.
GACATTTTTTTTAATCCCCACTACCATAGTTGACTTTTCTGGTTATCCATATAGACTTCCATTACCTCTTTCAATCCTGCTAAGCTCTTGGCCCCATTGATCTCTTGTGGCTGGGAGTTCCACAGCCTACTTGAGCGCTGTGTGATTTTACAATTGTAACCTTCCCACCGACACCCTTTCTCACCCTCCACTTCTGAGTGTGGCCCATTGTATCATGACATGTATAAACACATGACAAGTGTATGGTGAAAACCGTCATTGTATGTATCTGTCCTACACTGAAGCTGTTTATAAACATATTTCATTGCCTCATTATAGATAGACAGACAGGCAGACAGATACATAGATATATAGACAGAAAGATAGACAGAAATAAATAAATAAGAAACTGACTTGTTGAAAGTCTCTGGGTAAGGATAAAAGGGGTAAAAAACAAGGTTGATGTCATGGTCGGTGTCTACTACAGACCACCAAACCAGGAAGAAGAGGTGGATGAGGCTTTTTCTAAACAACTAATAAAATCATCCAAAGCACAGGACTTGGTGGTGATGGGGGACTTCAACTACCCAGACATCTGAGTGTATTGGAGACATTTTTTTTTCAGAAGGTGTAGAAAGCTACTAGGGGGGAGGCTGGTCTAGATTTGATTTTGACAATTAGGGAAGAACTGGTTGAGTATTTGAAAGTGAAAGAAGTGTGGGCTATATTGGCAGAGAGAAAGGAGAGTCAGGACAAAACTGGGAGGAAAGATCAAACCAGTATCTTAGATGCCTATATACAAATGTGAGAAGTATGGGGAATAAGCAGGAAGAACTGGAAGTGCTAATAAATAAATACAACTATGACATTGTTGGCATCACTGAAACTTGGTGGGATAATACACATGATAGGAATGTTGGTGTGGATGGGTACAGCTTGCTCAGGAAGGATAGACAGGGGAAAAAGGGAGGAGGTGTTGCCTTATATATTAAAAATGTACACACTTGGACTGAGGTAGAGATGGACATGGGAGACAGAAGTGTTGAGAGTCTCTGGGTTAGGCTAAAAGGGGCAAAAAACAAGGGAGATGTCATGCTAGGAGTCTACTACAGGCCACCTAACCAGGTGGAAGAGGTGGATGAGGCTTTTTTCAAGCAACTAACAAAATCATCCAAAGCCCAAGATTTGGTGGTGATGGGGGACTTCAACTATCCGGATATATGTTGGGAAAATAACACAGCGGGGCACAGACTATCCAACAAATTCTTGGACTGCATTGGAGACAACTTTTTATTTCAGAAGGTTGAAAAAGCTACTAGGGGGGAAGCTGTTCTAGACTTGATTTTAACAAATAGGGAGGAACTCGTTGAGAACGTGAAAGTAGAAGGCAGCCTGGGTGAAAGTGATCATGAAATCATAGAGTTTGCAATTCTAAGGAAGGGTAGAAGGGAGAACAGCAAAATAGAGACAATGGATTTCAGGAAGGCAGATTTTGGGAAGCTCAGAGAGCTGATAGGTAAGGTCCCATGGGAATCAAGACTGAGGGGAAAAACAACTGAGGAGAGTTGGCAGTTTTTCAAAGGGACACTATTAAGGGCCCAAAAGCAAGCTATTCCGCTGGTTAGGAAAGATAGAAAATGTGGCAAAAGACCACCTTGGCTTAACCACGAGATCTTGCACGATCTAAAAAATAAAAAGGAGTCATATAAAAAATGGAAACTAGGACAGATTACAAAGGATGAATATAGGCAAACAACACAGGAATGCAGGGGCAAGATTAGAAAGGCAAAGGCACAAAATGAGCTCAAACTAGCTACGGGAATAAAAGGAAACAAGAAGACTTTTTATCAATACATTAGAAGCAAGAGGAAGACCAAAGACAGGGTAGGCCCACTGCTTAGTGAAGAGGGAGAAACAGTAACAGGAAACTTGGACATGGCAGAGATGCTTAATGACTTCTTTGTTTCGGTCTTCACCGAGAAGTCTGAAGGAATGCCTAACATAGTGAATACTAATGGGAAGGGGGTAGGTTTAGCGGATAAAATAAAAAAAGAACAAGTTAAAATTCACTTAGAAAAGTTAGATGCCTGCAAGTCACCCGGGCCTGATGAAATGCATCCTAGAATACTCAAGGAGCTAATAGAGGAGGTATCTGAGCCTCTAGCTATTATCTTTGGGAAGTCATGGGAGACGGGAGAGATTCCAGAAGACTGGAAAAGGGCAAATATAGTGCCCATCTATAAAAAGGGAAATAAAAACAACCCAGGAAACTACAGACCAGTTAGTTTAACTTCTGTGCCAGGGAAGATAATGGAGCAAGTAATTAAGGAAATCATCTGCAAACACTTGGAAGGTGGTAAGGTGATAGGGAACAGCCAGCATGGATTTGTGAAGAACAAATCATGTCAAACCAATCTGATAGCTTTCTTTGATAGGATAACGAGCCTTGTGGATAAGGGTGAAGCAGTGGATGTGGTATACCTAGACTTTAGTAAGGCATTTGATACGGTCTCGCATGATATTCTTATCGATAAACTAGGCAAATACAATTTAGATGGGACTACTATAAGGTGGGTGCATAACTGGCTGGATAACCGTACTCAGAGAGTTGTTATTAATGGTTCCCAATCCTGCTGGAAAGGCGTAACGAGTGGGGTACCGCAGGGGTCTGTTTTGGGACCGGCTCTGTTCAATATCTTCATCAACGACTTAGATATTGGCATAGAAAGTACGCTTATTAAGTTTGCGGATGATACCAAACTGGGAGGGATTGCAACTACTTTGGAGGACAGGGTCATAATTCAAAATGATCTGGACAAATTGGAGAAATGGTCTGAGTTTAACAGGATGAAGTTTAACAAAAACAAATGCAAAGTGCTCCACTTAGGAAGGAAAAATCAATTTCACACATACAGAATGGGAAAAGACTGTCTAGGTAGGAGTACGGCAGAAAAGGATCTAGGGGTTATAGTGGACCACAAGCTAAATATGAGTCAACAGTGTGATGCTGTTGCAAAAAAAGCAAACATGATTCTGGGATGTATTAACAGGTGTGTTGTGAGCAAGACACGAGAAGTCATTCTTCCGCTCTACTCTGCTCTGGTTAGGCCTCAGCTGGAGTATTGTGTCCAGTTCTGGGCGCCACATTTTAAAAAAGATGTGGAGAAATTGGAAAGGGTCCAAAGAAGAGCAACAAGAATGATTAAAGGTCTTGAGAACATGACCTATGAAGGAAGGCTGAAAGAATTGGGTTTGTTTAGTTTGGAAAAGAGAAGACTGAGAGGGGACATGATAGCAGTTTTCAGGTATCTAAAAGGGTGTCATAAGGAGGAGGGAGAGAACTTGTTCACCTTAGCCTCTAAGGATAGAACCAGAAACAATGGGTTTAAACTGCAGCAAGGGAGGTCTAGGTTGGACATTAGGAAAAAGTTCCTAACTGTCAGGGTGGTTAAACACTGGAACAAATTGCCTAGGGAGGTTGTGGAATCTCCGTCTCTGGAGATATTTAAGAGTAGGTTAGATAAATGTCTATCAGGGATGGTCTAGACAGTATTTGGTCCTGCCATGCGGGCAGGGGACTGGACTCGATGACCTCTCGAGGTCCCTTCCAGTCCTATAATCTATGAATCTATGAAACTATGAATCTATGAAAGGCAGCTTGCGTGAAAGTGATCATGAAATGGTAGAGTTCACGATTATAAAGACAATGGATTTCAAGAAGGCAGACTTTGGCAAACTCAGGGAGTTGGTAGGTAAAATCCCATGGGAAGCAAGTCTAAGGGGAAAAACAATTGAAGACAGTTGGCAGTTTTTTCATAGAGACGCTATTGAGGGCACAAGAGCAAATGATCCCACTACGTAGGAAAGAGAGGAAGTATTGCAAGAGACCACCCTGGCTTAACTAGAAGATCTTCAATGATCTAAAACTCAAAAAAAAGTGTCTGCAAAAAGTGGAAATTTGGTCAAATTACAAAGGATGAACATAAACAAGTAGAAAAGCCAAGGCACAAGATGAGATCAAACTAGCTAGGAACATAAAAGGAAACAAGAAAACATTCTGCAAATACATTAGAAGCAAGAGGAAGACCAAGGACAGAGTAGGCCCGTTACTCAATGAGGGGGAAAGACAATAACAGAAAATGTGGAAATGGCAGAGGTGCTTAGTGATTTCTTTGTTTCGGATTTCACCAAGAAGGTTGGTGGTGATTGGATGTCTAACAGTGAAAATGAGGTAGGATCAGAGTCTAAAATAGGGAAAGAACAAGTCAAAAATTACTTAGACAAGTTAGATGTCTTCAAATCACCAGGGCCTGATGAGATGCATCCTAGAATAATCAAGAAGCTGACTGAGGAGATATCTGAGCCATTAGCAATTAGCTTTGAAAAGTCATGGAAGACGGGAGACATTCCCGGAGACTGGGAAAGGGCAGTCTATAAAAATGCAATCTATAAAAAGGGAAATAAGGACAACCCCGGGAATTACAGACCAGTCAGCTTAACTTTTGTACCTGGAAAGATAATAGACCAAATAATAGGAGATAATAAGGTGATAAGTAACAGTCAGCATGGATTTGTCAAGAACATATCATGTCAAACCAACCTGATAGCTTTCTTTGACAGGGTAACAAGCCTTGTGGATGGGGGAAAGCGGTGGATGTGGTATATCTTTGCTTTAGTCAAGCTTTTGATGCAGTTTCACATTACCTTTTCATAAACAAACTAGGGAAATACAACCTACATGGAGCTACTATAATGTGGGTGCATTACTGGTTGGAAAATCATTCCCAGAGAGTAGTTATCAGTGGTTCACAGTCATGCTGGAAGGACATAACGAGTGGGGTCACACAGGGATTGGTTCTGCGTCTGGTTCTGTTCAATATCTTCATCAATGATTTAGAGAGAACACTTATAAAGCTTGCAGGTGATACCAGGCTGGCAGGGGTTGCAAGTGCTTTGAAGGATAGGAATAAAATTCCAAATGATCTGGACAAACTGGAGAAATGGTCTGAAGTAAATAGGATAACATTCAATAAGGACAAATGCAAAGTACTCCACTTAGGAAGGAACAATCAGTTGTACACATAAAAAATGGGAAATGACTGCCTAGGAAGGAGTACCACGGAAAGGATCTGGGAGTCATAGTGGGTCACAAACTATATATGAGTTAACAGTGTAACGCTGTCGCAAAAAAAGCAAACATCATTCTGAGATGTATTAGCAGGAGTATTGTAAGCAAGACATGAGAAGTAATTCTTCCGCTCTACTCCGCACTGATTAGGCCTCAACTGGAGTATTGTGTCCAGTTCTGGTTGCCACATATCAGGAAAGATGTGGACAAATTGGAGAAATTCCAGAGAAGAGCAACAAAAATTATTAAAGGTCTAGAAAACATGACCTATGAGGGAAGATTGGGTTTGTTTAGTCCGGAGAAGAGAAGACAGAGAGGGGACATGATAACAGTTTTCAAGTATGTAAAAGGTTGTTACAAGGAGGAGGAAGAAAAAATGTTTTTCTTAATCTCTGATGATAGGACAAGAAGCAATTGGCTTAAATTGCAGCAAGGGAGGTTTAGGTTGGACATTAGGAAAAAACTTCCTAACTGTCAGAGTGGTTAAGCACTGGAATAAATTGCCTAGGGAGGTTGTGGATTCTCCATCATTGGAGACTTTTAAGAGCAGGTTAGACAAACACCTGTCAGGGGTGGTCTAGATCAGGGGTCGGCAACCTTTCAGAAGTGGTGTGCCGAGTCTTCATTTATTCACTCTGATTTAAGGTTTCGCGCACCAGTAATACATGTTAACGTTTTTAGAAGGTTCTTTCTATAAGTCTATAATATATAATTAAACTATTGTTGTATGTAAAGTAAATAAAGTTTTTAAAATGTTTAAGAAGCTTCCTTTAAAATTAAATTAAATGCAGAGCCCCCCGGACCGTTGGCCAGGACCCGGGCAGTGTGAGTGCCACTGAAAATCAGCTCGCTTGCCGCCTTCAGCACGTGTGCCATAGGTTGCCTACCCCTGGTCTAGATAATACTTAGTCCTGCTACAAGTGCAGGGGACTGGACTAGATGACCTCTCAAGGTCCCTTCCAGTTCTATGATTCTATATATATAAAATTTTCTTCACTCCTGAGAGTCCAAATTATGCCACTGCCTCTTTGCAGCACATGGGATAAATACTTAGGGCCAGATTCTTAATTCAATTATATTGATTTCTGTGGTGCCACTCCAGATTTACATGTGTAAATTCGATCAGAACCGGGCTCTATTAACTTTCCCTTACCCAATGCTCCCAATGATACATTCTGACCTTGAAAAATTCCAAGAGAAGCTGATGTGCTTTGCCTGGTCAATGTCACAGACAGTTAATTCAGCTGGGGGAGGGAGGGGCTGATGTCACAAATGGGTGAATAATGGAAACACTGGATTAGCATTAATATCCAGTTGAGTGTGCAAGTTACTTCAACCATGTTCTTGTAAAGGTGATGGGCATAAATTACATTAAAGACAGTATAATATGCCCCTTGCCTGCACCTCAGCTCTACTCTTTGCTGAAACACAGAGCAGTGGTTCTGCTCTCAGGACTTTTACAAAAGTATTTCACGGGCAATACAGAGGAATTGTGTTCATGACCCTAAATGTTAGTGTTAGAAACAGCTAGTGGTCTTTTACTGGGAGACAGTATCATACAACTGTTCACTGAACGAAGAGTCAATACCACAAACCCTTTGCAAACAGTATGTGGAGCACTTCTGAAATACTTTCGAAAGCCAAAGCCATTAAGCAGGTAAGTTACCACTGCTCCTTCCTGCAACAATGCCAAGAACTCTGCTGCTGTCTTTTGGCATGCGTTCATTTCACGAAAGGTTGGTTTGTGATATTTGTATTGCAATGAAATATTCTGTCATAAGATTTACACATCTGTACTTTCATGCACACATGTCAACCACTGGTACCAAACCTAGCCGGATCTGCTGGGTAAGCACAGATGATCCACTGAATGTGGTAGCCCAGGGCCCAATCAAGGGTTGGAAAATTGTGAGATTCCACCCCGTGAGAGGGCAGGGTACGAGACCTGACATCTAGCACTCGGAGACCAGAGGAAGGGCAAAGATGCCTGTAGCCCTGTAATTCTGAGGGGTATCTACAGGGGAGAAATGGTGGAGCCTTCAGACCATCAGGAAACAGAAATGCCCTATAGGACCTGTTACCACAGAGCAAGGCAGCTCTGAATTCTCCTGCCTTAAAAATCGAGTGAGAGAATAAAACTGTTGAAAATGTATTTGCTGATTAAATTTCCTGCAGCAACTAAACCTGAGGTGATTTGGGAACTAGTCACTGATATTCCGTGGTGTCTCCTCTGCCTCAGCTGCTGGCAAGATCGGACCCAGAGCACATGGCACCTCTAGAAATCGGACCCATTCAGAAATCCTGACATGGGGCATTGGGGTTTTAACACTCCAAGCTCGCTTTGAATGTCAGATTTCTGTGTATCTTGAACAGCCCAATGTGGAGCTTGGGCATATGTAGGGGAGGGGTTCCCAAGCTACCTAGCGCTGCCTGTCCTCCAGCCCCATTACTGAGTCACCCCGACAGACCAGCTGAGTCCTCTGCTGCTGCACAAAACATCTGCAAATGGAAACAGTTTGCAGCCTTTCCCCTTCACTTTGCATTTTAAAGATAGTAAAACCTGCCAACGTACCCAATTCCTGCTAGAAGCGGAGCCGCTGACACCAGAAACCTTCACCTTAAAGGACAAGGAGTCATCGGAGAGGCTGCATGGGCAGCAGGCAGTATCTGTTCAGATAGGGAGGCGGCTGTATTTATGAAGCATGCCTGCACATTCCCTTGGGGGCCACTTGGCCATCAGGGAACCTCAGCTGCTTGGCTTTGTGTGCACCAGCTGTAACCCCTGTGACAGCCAAGAGCAAACGGCAGGAGGCCAAATCACAGGGGATGTGGGGTGATGCTGCCCACCTGGACTGCAGTGGCAGCCCTGCTGCAGACTCTGTTCCCTGTGGTTCCAATTAGTCATAAGGAAACCTTGGGGGCGGCCGAGTGGTAACGATGATGTTGTCACAGTTGTGATCTCGCTGAAATAAGATAAAATATAATAAATAATAATAATTATAATATAGGACCAGATTTCTTCCCGGCAGTCTTAGAAACCCAGGGTTCAGGGCAGGCCAGGGAGATTCCACAAGGCTCCGTACATGGACATTTCCCTCGGATTTTTCCAGGAGGGGAGGTCCCTTCCCTTCTCCCTGAATGTAAAGGGGGACCAAGGACCCAGGGATCTCCTAAGTTATGCACAGATCTCAGTGATCCACTGGTAGCTAGGGCCACCCACCCACAATCCCTGTGCCATCCACTACTGCTCTAGGACCCGCTCCAGCTCCCTGCTACCACAGGTTCATCAGAGATGTGCTACCAGGACTTGTCCTTGAATACTGCATGAAGATGTGGTCGCCCCACCTCAAAAAAGATATATTGGAATTGGAAAAGGTTCAGAAAAGGGCAACAGAAATTATTAGGGGTATAGAACAGCTTCTGTATGAGGAGAGATTAATAAAACTGGGATTTTTCAGCTTGGAAAAGAGGCGACTAAGGGGGAATATGATAGAGGTCTATAAAATCATGAGTGGTATAGAGAAAGTAAATAAGGAAGTGTTATTTACTCCTTCTTATAATGCAAGAAGAAGGGGCCACCAAATGAAAATTAATAGGTAGCAGATTTAAAACAAACACAAGAAAGTATTTTTTCCACACAAACGCACTGTCAACTCCTGGAATTCCTTGCCAGAGAGTATTGTGAAGGCCAAGACCAAAAGGAACCTAGATAGATTCATGGAGGATAGGTCCATCAATGGCTATTAGCCAGGATGGGCAGGAATGGTTTCCCTAGCCTCTCTTTGCCAGAAGCTGGGATTGGGTGACAGGGTGGATCACTTGATGATGACCTGTTCTGTTCATTCCCTTTGGGGCACCTGCCATTGGCCACTGTCGGGCTTGATGGACCTTTGGTCTGACCCAGTATGGCCGTTCTTATGTTCTTATGTCACAGTAGCCACTGCCCGCTGAAGGTGTGTTGTACAGTGTGGAGGGGGCTGCACAGAGATGGGAAGGCTGGTTAGAGTAGCTGATGGGTGCAATACCCCAGCCATAGACTGGTCGGGATGTTTGGACCTTTCCTGCAGCCATAGACTCCGTCAGTGCCACCTTCATCTCCATGACAAGGGAGAGGCAGATGAAAAGCCTCCAATTTCTCTTGGGGATCCAGGCAGCTGCAGCTGGGCAGCATCACGGCAGCTGAGCTTTCAGAGAAAAAAATGATCCATTTTCTATGAAAACTCACCCCAGAAAAGTTAATGAAAAGGGAACATTTTAGTTTTAGGTCAATTTTTTTCATGGGGGAAAAATCCTCTCTGTTTTGCAGCCCAGCTCTAGCTCAAACCATGAGCCTCTGTCCCTCCCGCTACAGGATTACAACACTAGGTGGGAGCACTAGCCCCCCATAACCCTCCCACATTGATCAGCCCCTGGATGTCTGCCCATGGAACTCCCTGAACAGCTGTCATGGCACCGAGAGCCCCCATCCTGGAGAAGCTCATTCCCACCCCAGTCCCCGCGGCTGGAGTCCCGAGCTCTCCCCGTCCCCTCTGGCTGGAACAGCCCCGGGCTGGCCGAAGACCCCCAGCCACGCCACACCTCATCTCCTGAGACCTCAAAGCCGCCCCTCAGGAAAAGCTTGTCTCTTCCCGAGGAACCTGAGATTTTTATATGCACCATTCACGTTTCTGGGCAGCTGCGGAGGCATTTGTGACACTGCCCCCGATATTCATTGTGGTGATATCATTGTGATGTGATTATGACATAGTTATACTGCATCTTGAACAGACATGTCTTGTGAAGTGTCTTTGGAAAAGTTATGATTTGTAAAATATGATAATCCTATCTGAATGTATTACTTTTGTATCTGAAGTTATGAATATTGACTAAATATCTGTATTTCAAATGTAGTTACACCTGGGTGATACCCATGAGGCAAAATGCTTTCAGTCTAGACAGCTGGTTGGGAAGGGCCTATTCGGGGTAATGGGCCATTAGGTGAACATAAGAACAGCCATACTGAGTCAGAACAAAGGTCCATGTAGCCCAGTATCCTGTCTACTGACAGTGGCCAATGCCAGGTGCCCCAGAGGGAATGAATAGAACAGTTAATTATCAAGTTATCCATCCCCTGTAGCCCAATTCTGAGCTTCTGGCAAGCAGAGGCTAGAGACACCTTCCCTGTCCATCCATTTATCTAGTTCTTTTTTTAACCCTATTGTAGTCTTGGCCTCCACAATATCCTCTGGGAAGGAGTTCCACAGGTTGACTGTGTGTTGTGTGAAGAAATACTTCCTTTTGTTTCTTTTAAACCTGCTGCCTATTCATTTCATTTGGTGACTACTAGTTCTTGTGTTATGGGAAGGAGTAAATAACACTTCCTTATTTACTTTTTCCACACCAGTCATGATTTAATAGAGGTCTATCATATTGCTCCTTATTCGTCTCTTTTCCAAGCTGAAAAGTCCCAGTCTTATTAATCTCTGCCCATATGGCAGCTGTTTCATGCCCCTAATCATTTTTCTTTCTCTTTTCTGAATCTTTTCCAATTCCAATATATCTTTTTTTTTGAGATGAGATAAGCACATCTGCACACATTATTCAACATTTGGGCATACCAAGGACTTATATAGAGGCAATATGATAATTTCTGTCTGATGATCTATCACTTTCTTAATGATTCCCAACTTTCTGTTAGCTTTTTTGACTGCCACTGCACAGTGAGTGGATGTTTTCAGAGAACTGTCCACAATGACTGCAAAATCTCTATCTTGAGTGGTAACAGCTAATTTAGACCTCAGCATTTTATATGTATAGTTGGGATTATGTTTTCCAATGTGCATTACTTTGCATTTATCAACATTGAATTTCATCTGCCCCTTTGTTGTGAAGTCACCCAGTTTTGTGAGATCCCTTTGAAGTTGAAATGAAATGAAATGAAAGGAAATGAGATATCCCATCTCCTAGAGCTGGAAGGGACCTTGAAAGGTCATTGAGTCCAACCCCCTGCCTTCACTAGCAGGACCAAGTACTGGTTTTGCCCCAGATCCCCAAGTGGCCCCCTCAAGGACTGAACTCACAACCCTGGGTTTAGCAGGCCAATGCTCAAACCACTGAGCTAGCCTCCCTCCTCCCCCCCTGAAGTTGTTAGCAGTCTGTTCAGGAGTTAACCATCTTCAGCAGTTTTGTATCATCTGCAGATTTTACCACCTCACTGTTTACCCCTTTCTCCAGAGAATTTGTGAATATGTTGAACAGGACTAGTTCCAGTACAGACGCCTGGGGAACACCACTATTTACCTCTCTGCATTCTGCAAACTGACCATTTATTCCTACCCTTTGTTTCCTAACTTTTAACCAGTTACCAATCCATGATAGGACCTTCCCTCTTATCCCATGACAGCTTACTTTGCTTAAGAGCCTTTGGTGAGGGACCTTCTGGAAATCTAAGTATACTATATCCACTGGATCACCCTTGTCTACATGCTTATTGATCCCCTCAAAGAATTTTAGTAGATTGGTGATGCAAGTTTTCCCCGTACAGAAATCAGGTTGATTCTTCTCCAACAAATTATGTTCATCTACATGTCTGAGAATTTTGTTCTTTACTATAGTTTCAGCCAATTTGCCCAGGACTGAAGTTAGGCGTAGCAGCCTGTAATTACCTGGATCACTTCTGGAGCCCTTTTTAAAAATTGGCATCACATTAGCTATCCTCCGATCATTTGGTACAGAAGCTGATTTAAATGTTACAAACCATGGTTAGAAGTTCTGCAATTTCACTTACTTTCACAGACAATAACTCTAAGCTTTCTCTTGAAACTATTGAAGGACAAATCTATTGTCCAGGGCACAGAGCAGAGTCATAGTGTACAAGCAACTCCAAATGAGCTCCCGGTGTGACATAAAATGGGCTATTGTGACCCATAGGGACATAGGCCTAGAAGGGCCCTCCTGGGTCAATGAGCCCAGTTCCCTGCTATGGTAGGTGACCCCAGCATATTACCCGGTGCATAAGCCTGTGTAAGAAGGGTCTGGATGATTTCTCACCTGTCAGCAGGCTGGGAGTGGGAGAGACTTCAGGAACAAACTGTATTTACATGAACACACCTAGTCTGCCTAGATATCCAGGAAATAGAGGGGCGTCACTCAAAGTGATCGACTTTGACTGGTGTTGGGATACAAATCACTGCAGTGCTGAATGCAGGGGTAGCGAAATGTTGTTATCAGTGTTATTGTCTTTATTATATGACTAAAGGGGAGCAGATCTTTGCTTACCCTGTCCTGAATGAGGGGGGTCCCCCACAGCGGAAAGGAACTGTTCAAAGACCAGGCCAAACAAGCTCCAGCAGGCGCTTTTGGTTATTTTAAGTGCTCAAATACAAGCTGAAATCACTTGTGGTGGGACGGTGCTCCTCCCCAGCCTGCTTAAAGCTGACATTCACTCAGGGGAAACCATCAGGAAGAGACTAACCTGCTGATGTCACAGCCAAGAAGCAGGTGGCAGCAGAAGGAAACTGACAATTGGCCAGCGGGAGCGAAAGAAGCAGCCGTCCGGGTGGCCAGCCAGAGCAAGTGCTCAGATGGCAAAGCAAGCAAGGCGCCTTCTTCCCTGGGTGGGAGGTGAACTCAAACAGATGCGCCTCTGAACCCTGGGTCCTCACTGACCAAGGACAATCACAGTGAGTGTGGTGGGGTGAGGAAGCAGAGAGGGGTACAGGCCCTGCCCCCACTCCACCCCTTCCTGCCCCCTCCCTTGAGCCTGCCATGCCCTCACTCCTTCTCCTACCCCCAGAGCCTCCTGCACGCAACAAAACAGCTGGTCGGGAAGTGTGGGGAGGGAGGACGAGGTGCTGATCAGTGGGGCTGCCAGTGGGCAGAAGGTGCTGGGAGTGGGCAGGGGAGCTGATGGAGGGGAGCTGCTGACGTATTACCGTGGCTCTTTAGCAATGTACATTGGTAAATTCTGGCTCCTTCTCAAGCTCAAGATAGCCACCCCTGCCCTAGATATTAAACCCGGCCCTGGTTGCTGCCAGCTCGATCAGGTAGAAGAGTCACACCTGTCAAACTCCATCTAAAAGCCACCTGGATTGTTTACCCCCCGCTGTTCCCATTGGGTGGCTGATCCAGAACCTCCCTCCTAGGACGGTCAGAAACCTCCTTCTCCTTTCCAGCCTCAGTTTACTCCTGGCCAATTTCTTCCTGTTTGTTCCTGTGCCAACACTGTCCCTTAGCTTCAGGAGCTCGTATCCCATCAGGGTGTTTACTCCCCCAATGTATTTATAGAGCAATCTGATTCCTGCTTACCCTGCCTTGTGTTAGACTAAAGCAGACAAGCTCTTCCAGTCTCCTTGTAAGCCAGGCCGTCCTTTGCCCTGACCATCTTAGGAGCCCTTTTCTGCACCTGTTCAGCCCGAATTCTTCTTTCTGGAATACGAATGACCAGAATTTTACACAGTTTGCCAGAGAAGCTCTCATCAGTGCCTGGTATAAGGATATTAATCCTTCCCAATCTTGCCTGACACGTTCTAGGATCTCATTCACGAGGGTGGTGAAGCACTGGAATGGGTAACCTAGGGAGGTGGTGGAATCTCCTTCCTTAGAGGATTTTAAGGTCAGGCTTGACAAAGCCCTAGCTGGGATGATTTAATTGGGGATTGGTCCTGCTTTGAGCAGGGGGTTGGACTAGATGACCTCCTGAGGTCCCTTCCAACCCTGATATTCTATGATTCTATGATTTGCCTTGTTCACAGCGACATCCCATCAGTGGCTCACAGTCATCCTGGGACTGACTAATACACCCAGGTCTTTCGCCACTTCTGTCTTTTCCAACTTACCCTTGGCAGTATAAACAGGGACGTAGTGAGTAGAGGTTGGGAAGATTGAGAGCTGACTTGACAACAGTGCACAAGCACTTTCAAGAGACGAAATACCGAGCACTAACGGGCTCTTTAATCTGACAGGGAAAGTTATAACAAGAACCAATGGCTGGAAACGGAAACCAGAGCAATTACATTTGGAAATGAGGCACACGTTTTTAACAGCGAGGAGTCTTCCCCAGTGCAACAAACTCCCAAGGGAGGTGGTGGAAGATACGCATTAGAGGAAAATAAGTATTGTGTTAGCCAAACACAAGGTGCTGGGCTCAATACGGGGATAACTGGGTGAAGTTCTGGAGGAGGTCATGTTGGGAGATTAGATAGATAGATAGATAGATAGATAGATAGATAGATAGATAGATTATGATTCATATATCCATGTAATATGTTATAGGTCATTGAGGCCTGGTATGAATGACAAAACACCCCACCCCAAGGAGGTAGAAGGTGAAATAATCAAAATGAGCCCCAGAAAGGGGTAGATGTGATTCAGAATATCGCTTGGAGATATTTTAAATTGAGCGGAGTGGATATGGATACGTGGAATGGGAGACGTACAGATGAATTGATCAAAGGAATGCAAAGGACGGAAGAAGGAATGTTTAAGGAGCAGAAAAAGGTTGCAGTTGTACAAGCTGAGGGTTCAGAGAAATCTGCTCTATAGGGACGCCCTGATGACAAGTTGCTCCCACTGTATATGGGTCCTCAGGAGTGGGAGATGGTAACTAGATTAAGATGGGATTCAAACGGGCGGTCTAGGACAACTGTCATTGTGGGAGATAATGGCCCCAAAGATGCCCTATTGGATAGTGGGGCAGGTGTAAATATTGTAAACAGAAGTTGTGATTTGACTTGATATGTGTCAGAGATTCTTACAGCAGCCTCCTTTATTGGGGAAGGAGTGACAGGAAAAATGTATCGTTCAGTAGAGATAGCTATACCCAGAGAGAGAGAGCAGCGGATTTTTGTTGTAAAGAACAAATGCTTCAGATAGATCAGGCGGCTGAGCCAGTAATATTGGGAACTCCTTTTTCGAATAGGAATCGGTTAGTTTGGGATTTTATTACTGGAGTTCTGTGGCGTGTGCCCAGAGGGACGGAAAGTGTCCTGACAGCAGGTACATGCCAAGAACCTGTGCTGCAGAAGCAGTGGAGGAGATGACACTGGATCAACAGGTCGTGTGGGTAAAGGAGTTTCCCGATGTATAGATTAAAAATAAAGCAGAATGGGGTAAAACCGAAGCATGTGTTAAAATCGCGGGGGACAAAGAGCCACCACCGAGACAATATAAATATCCTGTGCAAGCAGAGGCAGGAATTGAGACAATAATTGAATCATTAGAACAACAGGGAATGACTGAAAAGAGGAATTCCGCATACAATAGCCCAATGTGAAGCCTCAGGAGAGTGGAGATTGACAGTGGATTTTAGACACCTTAATAAAGCACCCCGCACACCCAATGGCACCAATAGCAGCAGATCTACCTCAAGTAATGGTAAGAATACAGGGGGCTTCCAAATGGTTCTCTGCCATAGATTTGGTAAATTATTTTTTGCCATCCCATTGCATCCCGATTCTTGGGCCCGGCTATTGTGCACCAACATGTGGTGTGAATGCTGCATCAATTGTCCAAAGAGGTTTGGGAGAATGTTACCTCATATGTAGATGACATATTAGTGTGGGGGGACACAGAAGAGGAGGTGACTGAGCGGACTAAAAAAGTGTTGAGACTCATCCAGGAAACGGGTTTCAAGGCTAACAAAGAGAAAGCCCAACTAGTGCAGAGGAGAGTGAATTCTTTGGGGGTGATCCTAGGGGAACAAGGAATTCAGGTAGATCAACAAAAGGTGAAATCATGAATGAATTTACCAAGGCCAGAGGATTCTCATGCTTCGAGGGTGATGTTAGGAGGGTTTAACTATTTAAGGAAACACATCTGGAATGTTGCCGCTATAACTGTACTCTTGTGGTGTTTACTAAAATAGAAAGGAGAATGGGAGGGGGGGCCTGAACAAGAAAAAACTTTCTCTCATTTAAATCAAGCCCTGAGGCAAGCTCCAGCATTGAAATTCCCAGAGATAAACACACCGTTTGTGATTAAATTGGCAGCAACCCAACAGAGTCTAGCGGCAGCATTAATGCAGGAAATTGACAGGAAGTTAATCCCGGTAGCATAAAAGTCTAGAAGATTAATCCCTTAGGACCAGCAGTTTGGGATCTGTGAAAGAGAATGTTTAGCTGTTGTGTGGGGCATTGAAGCTTTTGCTTTGACTACTGGCACAGCCCCTATTATAATACAAACACCTCACTCTCCCCTGAAGTATATTTTATCAGGGAAACTGCAGGGAAAGGAGTATCAAATACCAGGATGGCCCAATGGATCTTGATGTTAACTAGCAGAGAAGTTACTTAGGAGAATAACAAACAAGCAATGAAGTTAGCATATGCCCTCTTGACGGAAGGAGAGGAGAATGAATGCCCACTTCCAGAAACTGAACTGAAGTTAATTGGAGAAGCACCCCCGGTAGATGAAGTGTTAAACCTCAGAGAAAAAGAGGTTTGGTTTACAGATGGTCGTTCATACCATGAGAACTCTAAGCCAAATACGGGATATGCTGCTGTAAAAATTGATGGGGAAACTATTTCTGGTTCTGTGAGTATGACTTCGGCTCAGGGAGCAGAGGTCAGAGCTTTTAGTGATCAGCTTTACCAGGCAAAATAATGTTGCGGGCTGTCTTTATATCTATATGGATTGAGACTTTGTGGTACATGGACTGTAATAGTGGATTGGGATTTGGAAAAAGAATAATTGGGAAACGGCTGAGGGGAAAAAAATGGTCCAAAGGGAGCATTGGAAATCTATCTATGATTGGTTAAAAAAAACACCCAGGAAAATTAAGAATAAGAAATATTAAAGGTCATCAAAAGCAAGAAGGCATGAAAAATATTGAAATGATAAATCTGATGCTTTAGCTAAATTAGCAGCAAAGGAACCTTTGGGAGTTATGGTAGTTTCTAGAGCTCAAACCATAAAACAGGAGGATAAACCTGAGGAAAGATGGGGAAACTGGAATATACAAGGTGGCTATGCGGTGAATAAGAAAACAGGAGAGGTAAAGTGGGTACCTGACAAAAACCAAAGAGAGGAGATTATTAATCTGTGTCACTCTATGGTGCACCAAGGAATAGAGAATACTCTCTTTAAAGTAAAACAAATTGGAATATGGCCTAAGGTGTGAAAAGATATAGAACACATTGTTAAAAACTGCATAAGGTGTGCAGAAGATAGCAATAGACCACTGAATTTGGGACCCTTGTTGCAGCAAAGAATTGTGGGGCCATGGATTAGAATAGAGGTTGATTATATTGATAAATTGCCTAAGACCCAAAGGGGGAATAGTATTTATTAGTGATAGTAGATTCGTTTTCTGGATGGGTGGAGGAGATTCCCACCAGAATTCATACTGTAGAGACCACTGCCAAATAGTTGTGGGAAGTAGTGTTTAGTAGATATGGAACTCCAGAAGTAATTGATATAGATAATGGGACACATTTTGTAGGAGAAGTAATTAAAAGTTTATGAAAAGCTTTAGGAATAAAGCAACAACTACATATCCCCTATCATCCTCAATCGTCAGGGACAGTAGAAAGGATGTCAAGTATCAAAGGGGTAGCCTTGTTAGTCTGGATCTGTAAAAGCAGCAAAGAGTCCTGTGACACCTTATAGACTAACAGACGTATAGGAGCATGAGCTTTCGTGGGTGAATACCCACTTCTTCGGATGCATGTAGTGGAAATTTCCAGAGGCAAGTATAAATGTGCAAGCAAGAGAGAGTCAGGCTAGAGATAACAAGGTTAGTTCAATCAGGGAGGATGAGGCCCTCTTCTAGCAGTTGAGGTGTCAACACCAAGGGAGGAGAAACTGCTTTTGTAGTTGGCTAGCCATTCACAATCTTTGTTTAATCCAGAGCTGATGGTTTCAGCTCCCAAATTCCCTGTAGTGCCGATCCACACCTGCTCATGGGCAGAGCCCACTTTTCATTGTTGGGGGACTGAGGAGGTCCTTATCCCCCCCTCGCTCTGCCGCTGATTTCATGGCCCGTGGATGCTTAACCAGGGACGGGACTGTGACAGGCCAGGTGTAATGGGAAACAACACCCACATCCCTTCTCATAGTGACTTTATTCACAGGAATTCTGAGGCTGGAGCAGCCACCAATATGGCTTTTTAGGGGCCAACATCCCACCAATCCCCTGGCTTTCCACGAACACAGTCACTTTGTAAATGCTGCTGCCTGGCTTGGTCTCCTTCCCCCAGTGCACTGTCCTCCCTCAACAGCGGGTGGGGATGGCCCCTCTTCCATAGCTTCAGGTCTTAGACCCTGTATGAGCCTCTCTCTACAGAGTAGAGATCAGTAGCTCATGTCATCACAGATAGAAGGGTCAAAGGTTGGAATAAGTCGTCGTGTCTGGAGTTTCTTGATTCCTATGCCACCAGCACTGGGGCTGGGTGCTAAACTGACCCTTCACTTCACGAACACCCTGATTATCCTCGAACGAAGGTGTTTGCTTTTCACGCTGTATACGATTGGGTTCATCAGAGGAGGAACCAGCAGGTAGACATAGCCCAAGACAATCTGAAGCAAGGGAGAAGAGCTCTTCCAGAATCTGTGTATGACAGTCAGGCTGAACTCTGGCATGTAGAAGAGCAGGACAGCGCAGAGGTGGGAGAAGCAGGTGTTCAGGGCCCTAAGGCACTTTGTGGGGGATGTGATTCTCAGCACTGCTTTGAGGATCATCACATAAGACAGAAAGATGAGCAGCGAGTCCAACCCCACCGTTATGACTGTAATAAAAAAGCCATAGATGTTGTTGACTGTGATGTCCGAACAAACCAGCTTCATGACGTCCTGGTGCAGGCAATAGGAATGGGAGAGGACATTGGCTCGAAAGAATCGGAACCGTTTCAGGAGAAAGGGGAGTGGAAATATTACTGCCACCGCTCTTAGCACAAACACCAGTCCCATCTTGGCTACTCTCGGCAGGGTTAAGATGGAGGCATATCTCAGCGGGTTACAGATTGCGATGAAGCGGTCAAAGGCCATCAACAAGAGCACAGAGGATTCAATGAATTGCAGAGAGTGGATGAAGAACATCTGGGCAAAACAAGCATTGAGGCTGATCTCTCTAGAGTTAAACAAGAATAGGCCCAGTATTGTTGGTATGGTGGCGATCAATAAGCCAAGGTCTGTGACGGCCAACATGGAAAGGAAAATGTACATGGGCTCATGGAGGGTTGGATCTGTTTTTATAATGAATAGAATGACTGAATTTCCGACTATTGAAATAACATACACTAAGCAGAAGGGAATAGAGATCCAGAGATGGACGTCTTCCTTCCCAGGTATCCCGGTGAGAAGGAACACTGCAGGTGTGAATTTGGTGTCATTGACAGCTGACATACCGTACTGGGCAGGTCCGAGAAGTTTTGAACTTTCCTTCCTGAAAGGAAAAAGAACAAGAGACTAGATGATATTTAACAAGACATCTTTATGCTCTCAGTGGAATCCTAGAGTCTCCCAAGTGCTCAAGGAAGATCAGAAAAAACATAGACTTGGATTTACACCCCCAATACAATATACCAATAGGAAGATAGGCATTGCCAGACTGGATCAGACCTGCAGTCCTGCCAGCCCAGTATCCAGTGACCAGTTACACACGCTTCAGGGGAAGGTGGAAGAATCCCTGCAATAGGGAGCTATGAGATAAACTGCTCTAAGGGAAAGTTTCCCCCAGGCACCCACTAGTTAGACATATTTTGTGATGTAAATCCAGTCCCTCTTTGAATCCTGCTAATCCCTTGGCCCCATTGATATCTTGTGGCTCAGAGTTCCACAGCCTATTTGAGCACTGTGTGATTTTACAATCATGACATTCACACAGACACTCTTTCTGGCCCTCCACTTCCAAGTGTGGCCCATTGTATCATGACATGTGTGTACAAATATGGCAAGTGCATGGTGAAAATGGTCATTGTGTTTATCTGTCCTGCATTCATAAACGTGTTTCATTGCCTCATTATATACATTTGTTTTAAATTTTCTCTGCTCCTGCAAGTTCAAATTATGCCACTGCCTCTTTGCAGCACATGGGATAAATTTTCAGGGTCTGGAATTCAATAACGGCATCACTTCAGATTTAAATGTGTAAATTCGATCAGAACCAGGCTCTATTCATTTTCCCTTACCAAATGTTCCCGATGATACCCTCTGACCCCCAAGAATCCCTCCAAGAGAAGCTGAAGTGCTTTGCCTGGCCAGCGTTGACCAGGGGTGAAAGTAAAATACAGCTCTTACTGGGAGCGGTCCCACTCTGCCCCCCCAGAAGGGGTGGGGCCTTAGATGGAAGGGGCGGGGCCAGGGGTGGAAGTAAGTTACCTTTCTTACCCGTACAGTCCAAACACAAGCAACCCGCCTCTCCTACATACTTCATGGATCCCTCCCATTGCATGACTTAGATATAGAAAATAAAGCTACTATTACTACTACCAGTACTGTTTGTAATAAAACTTTACTACTGGAATAAGCCTGAAAAACTGAAAACTCACTGTCACATTTTTCTCCTTGTCCTCCCTCCTCCTCCTCCAGCCAGACTGCCGAGGGACTAGGCTTCACCTTCCCCCGACCCCCCAACTCAGCAGGAGCTGCTGTGGCTCCCCTCTAGCTTGTAGCAGGGAGCAGTGGGACTGGCTGAGGGAGAAGCCTCCCCACCCCCCAACAACCCTGAGTGAAATTAACAAGGATGCCAGAAATAGCCCCGAATCCCGCGGTTCAGACTACACAGTGAACAGCTGAGTTTAAACGGTTCCTATGCAGGCAGCAGGCTACCTGGGGAGGCTTCTCCCTCAGCCAGTCCCCTGCTCCCTGCTACAAGCTAGAGGGGAGCCACTGCAGCCCCCGCTGAGTGGGAGGGTCGGGTGAACCAGAGCCTGGCCTCCTCGGGCAGCCTGGCTGGAGGAGGAAAGGGAGAGGAACAACAAACAAATGTGACAGTGAGTTTTCCCTTTCCAAGCTTTTATTAGCCTTGAGTTTGAACTTTTTGTTATGCAGCCAAAAGAGGTGAAAGGAAGCCAGTACTGAATGCTCCACTTATTTGCTGGTACACTACTGCACCTTTTTTAACCGGTACTCCGTACCGAGCCGTACCGGCTCACTTTCACCTCTGGCATTGACTGAATCCAGAGAGTTCGATCATCCTAAAGGCTCCCCTTCATCCTCACAGGACCCGCATCCTCTCCCCATGCAAGGGATTGTAGTTATCTGGTAAGTTACAAGCTAAAATGGACAGTTACTTCAACTGGATGGGGGAGGGATTGGCATCACAAATGGATGAATAGTGCAAACACTAGGTTTGCACTAATATCTAGCTGAGTGTGCAAGTTACTTCGGCCATGCTTGTGTAACAGGTGATGGAGGTAAATTACATAAAAACCACTATTACGCTCCCCTTTCCTGCACCTCAGCTCTACTCTTTGCTGAAACACAGACCAGTGGTTCTGGTCTCTCAGGACTTTTTGGAAAGTCTTGCACAGGTATTGTAGAGTGATTGTGTGCATGACCCTGAATGTAAGTATTACAACTGGCTTCTGCTCAGTTACCAGGAGACAGTATCATAGAGCTGTTCACTGAACAAAGAGTTAATAGCACAAACCCATTGCAAACTGTATGTGGAGCACTTCTGAAATACTTTCTAAAGCAAAAGCCATTTAGTAGTAAAGTTACCCCTGCTCCTTCCTGTAGCAATTCCAACAACTCTGCTGCTGGCTGTCAATATGCATACACGTCATGAAAATTTTGTTTGTAATATTTATATTACAATGAAAACTTTTGGCATTTACACCGCCGCACTTTGGCACACACATGTCAATGACAAGTACCAAACCAGACGGACCTATTGGGCAGCCACAGTGCTCACTCCTACAGCCACAGTGGGTTGTAGCACAGGGCCCAGTCTGAGGGTGGGAGAATGGCAGGATTCCGCCCCATGAGAAAGAAGGCTACGAATCCTGACATTTGGCCCTCAGAAACCAGAGAAGGGAAAGAGATGAACATAACCCTGTAACTCGGAGGGGTATCTTCAGGGCAGAAGTGCTGGAGCCTTCAGCCAGTCAGGAAACAGAAATATGCCCACAGAGCAATGCAGCTCTGAATTCCTGCATCCACAATCAAGTCAAAGAATAAAATGGTTGAAAATGCATTTGTGATTAAATTTCCAGCAGCAAATACATGTGCTGCAATTTGGGAACTAGTCCCTGATATTCTGTGGGGTCTCCTCTCGCTCAGCCCCTGGCAGGATCGGGCCCAGAGCACACAGCACCTCTAGAAATGGGACCCTTTGAGAAATTGGTACTCAGGGCATCAGGCTTTTAACACTCCATGCTCGCTCTGAATGTCAGATTTTTGTATACCTTAAATTACTCACCATGGAGTGTGGGCAGGTGTAGTGAAGGGGCTCCCAAGCTACCTAGCGCTGCCTGCCCTCCAGCCCTGTCACAGCACCCCGACAGCCCCGCTGAGTCCTCTGCCACTGCACAGAACATCTGCAAATGGAAACAGCTTGCAGCCTTTCCCCTTCACTTTGCATTGAAAAGATAGTGAAACCTGCCAATGTACCCAATTCCTGCTAGAAGGGGAGCCGCTGACACCAGAGGTCTTCACCTTAAAGGACAAGCAATCATTGGAGAGGTTCCAAGGGCAGCAGGCAGTATCTGTTCAGATAGGGAGGTAACTGCCTTTATGAAGCATGTTCGCAATGTCCCTTAGGGGTCACTTGATCATCAGGGAAACTCAGCTGCTTGTCTTCAGGTGCACCAGCTTTAAACCCCATGAGAACCAACGGCAAAGTGCAGGAGGTGAAATCATAGGGGATGTGTGCTGATGCTACCCGACTGGACTGCAGAACCAGCCCTGCTGCAGGCTGTCTTGCTGGAATTGGGGCTTATCAACACTGTTAGTCACATGGCTACCTCGAGGGCGGCCGAGTGGTAACGATGATGCTGTAATTGCTGAAATAAAATAAAATAGAATAATAATATTAATATAGGAACAGATTTCTCTGCAGCAGCCCCCTTTCCTGCATTACAAACCCAGGGTTCTGACCAGAGAAGAGAGAATCCACAAGACTCTGTACATGGAAATTTCCCTCAGATCATTTCAGGACAGGAGGTCCCTTCCCTTCTCCCTGAAGAATGAAAAGGGGGGACCCAGGATCCAGGAATCCCCAAAGTTATGCCCCGATCTCAGTGATCCATTGGGAGCTAGGCCCACTCACTCACAATCTCTGGGCCTCCCCAACTGCTCTAGGACCCTCCCCAGCTCCCTGGTAGCTCACCAGAGATGTGCTCCAAGGGCCTGTCAGCCCACAGAGATCGGTAGAGTGGTTGGTGTAGCTGAAGGGCACAAATCCTCAGCCATAGACTGGTTGGGAGGTTTTGACATTTCCATACCCAGAGTGCCGCCATAGACTCCACCAGTGCAGCCTTCATTTACGATATGAGGGAGAAGCAGATGAAAAGTCCCAATTTCTCTTGGGGATCCAGGCAGCTGCAGCTGGCCAGTATCGTGGCAGTTGAAATTTTAGAGAAAAATGATCCATTTTCTATGAAAACACACCCCAGAGAATGGATAAAAAGGAAACATTTTAGTTTGGGTCATACTGTTTTATGGGGGGGGGGGAGGGATAAGGGTGGGACATCTCGGTTTTCCAGCCCAGCTCTAGCTTGAACCATGAGCCTCTGTCCCTCATGCTACAGGATCACACACCTAGGTGGCAGCACTAGCCCCCATTCGTCTGTCACAACGCTATTCTCAGGTGATATGGGTTTCATGAATACAGGACATAGACACTCAGAGAGAGAGAGACCAATAGACTACTTTCCTGTGGGAAATGAAGTTCCATTTCCATGAATACTCATGCATTTGACTTTGAAATCCACTTCCTGCAAATCCTCATCCTGCCTGAATAACAGAACTGGGGTCCCCTGGAGAGTGAGAACTATTAACCCAGGGACAGAGGAACTACTAGACTTTTGTTTGCTGACAAGTGACTGAATGAGGGCTGAGACGCTGCGATCTTTTCAGGTTCTGAAGAAATCCAGATAAGAGACGCTACATTTAAGTCCCACTTTAACCTAAGAAATCATCTCTGAAAGATGATCAGAGGGGAACGAGTGGGTTTACATGTGTGTGTCAAAATACAAATGTGTAAATGTAATGCCAAAACTTTTCATTATAATACAAATATTGCAAACCAAACTTTCATGACGTGCAGGTATATTGAAAGCCAACAGCAGAGTTGTTGGAATCTCGACAGGAAGGAGCAGGGGTAACGTTACTGCTTAATGGCTTTTGCTTTAGAAAGTATTTCAATAGTACTCCAAATAGTGTTTGCAATGGGTTTGTTCAGTGAACCGTTGTATGATACAGTCTCCTGGTAATTGGCCAGAAGCTGTTTCCAACTCTTACATTCAGGGTCATGAACAAAATCCCTCTGCAGTGCCTGTGCAAGACTTCCCAAAAAATCCTGTGAGAACAGAACTGCTGGTGAGTGATTCAGCAAAGAGTAGAGCTAAGGTGCAGGAAAGGGGAGTGTAATAGTGGTTCTATATCATTGTGATGGGTTGGATCACAGAAGCCCCTTGGGAATTGCCACCTGATGTGCCAAGACTACCTCTGAGCCCGTTTTCCCTGGCAGTTTGGGACTTCAGTGCCCTGCCTGGTTTGAACCAGACACACTAGCCTGCTACAAACTCAGCCCCAGGTCTGAACAACATCCCCCAAAAGCTTCAGGCTTAACTTAAAACAGCTTGAGAAGTGTTCCTGTCTACAGCACTCAGATGCCCAGCTCCCAACGGGAGGTCCTAATGGGGTCCAAACCCCAAATAAATCTGTTTTACCCTGTATAAAGTGTACTCATAAATTGTTCGCCCTCTATAACACTGATAGAGAGATATGCACAGCTGTTTGCCCTCCCTCCCCCCTCCCCAGGTATTAATACATACTCTGGTTTAATTAATAAGTAACAAGTGATTTTATTAAATATAAAAATAGGATTTAAGTGGTTCCAAATAATAACATACAGAACAAAGTGAATTAACAAGCAAAATAAAATAAAATATGCAAGTCTAAGCCTAGTACAGTAAGAAAGTGATTACAGATGAAATCTCAGCCTCAGAGATATTCCAGTAAGTTTCTTTTACAAACTAGCCGCCTTCTAGTCTGGGTCCAGCAATCACTCACACCTCCATGGTTACTGTCCTTTGTTCCAGTTTCTTTCGGGTATCCTTTGGGGGTGCAGAGGCTACCTCTTGATACAGCTGAAGACAAAATGGAGGGGTCTCTGAGGGGCTTAAATAGACTTTCTCTTGTGGGTGGAGACCCCCTCCTCTCTGCTATGCAAGCTGGAGTTTTGGAGTCACATAGGCAGTCACATGTCCATGCATGACTCAGAACTTTACAGGTAGCAGCCATTGTTCACATGCTACCTTGAACCTCCCCAGATAGACTTCTTAGGTGGATTGGAGTCTTCCAAGGTTCCATTGTCTGTTAAGTGTTTCTTGATTGGGCATTTAACTTGCAAATTTCTTTCTTAAGAAACTGACCAAATGCCTTACTAAGGCTACTTAAAATCAAACAAGTACAAAGCCAATATTCATAACTTCGAATACAAAAATGATACATGCATACAAATAGGATGAATATTTTTAGTAGATCATAACCTTTGCAGGGATATGTTACATGGTATATGTTGCATAAAACATATTCAAGTTATGTCA
Organism: Malaclemys terrapin pileata; assembly: GCF_027887155.1. Taxonomy (NCBI): domain Eukaryota; kingdom Metazoa; phylum Chordata; order Testudines; family Emydidae; genus Malaclemys; species Malaclemys terrapin. The sequence continues at coordinate 348,365,768 of NC_071505.1, read as the reverse complement.
TATTTACATTTATAAGCATATTTCCATAAAGCATTATTGGGTGCAACGTCACAATCATTTTCCAATTTTTCAAAAACATCCTGAATGGCTGGTCTGTGTTTCAGCAAAGTCTAGCGCTGTGGTGCAGTAAAGGGGTGTGTGATGCTTGGCTAGAAAGGGTTAAACATCTTGCAAAATAAATAACCCACAGAAGACATATGGGGAGATAATGTTTGTGTTTTGTGTATTTATATATGTATGAATAGCGTGGAAAATGTAATCAACAGTCCCTGTGTATGCTGTGTTCTGATCATTCAGAGGTCAAAAGAACATCCTATCGTGTAAATAAATTGTAAACATAGGATATCTCAGTATTGAACTCTCTTTGAAATGTCCTGTGAATGGCCTTATGTTACTTTGTATAGCTAAGTAATGGTGATGGACCTCCTTCAAAGTCATCCTAATTCCCTTTTGTTCCCTGAGGAACTCCAACTTGTCAAAAGACATGAACTTGTATAAAAGATCCTTAGGTCCTGATTCTGTCATCTCAGATCTGCTTAGACGTCATCAGGGGAAGTTTGAGTTGCAAGACTGAGGTCCCAGTTATACTGGGATGCCCTGAATATGAGATTTGGACATTGGACTCCGACCTATGAACTGAATTCTAAAGGAACTCTTTGCAACTACGAAGCTCACCATCTCTGCTGTGAATCTGCACGTCAATGAATTGAACTAATGTCTGGATGTATAGAGATATTTTAACCAGACTCTCTCTCTTTTGTTTTTTAATCAATTTTAGTTTAGTTAATGAGTGTCTGTCTGGTATCTCAGAAGTAAATCTGGCATTAGATAAGGCTCAGGGAAATGTTTCTCTAGAGCAAATTAAAGTTGGTGATCAGGTTGAAGCCCTAACTGAGGAAGGAAAGGGGACAGTCTTGGTGAGTGATGAATTGTTGCCTAGTAAAGCTTGGGGAAGTCAGCCTGACCCAGGTAAATGTCATGTGCTTAAAGTAGCTCATGTTTGTGGAAAACAGCAATTGACCTGTTAAGGGAGGGAAAGGCAAAGAGAGTTTAGATGAGCCTAGGCAGCCTTCAGAGCTGATGGCTTTGTCTAATCAGCAGTCTGGGAAGGGAAGGATAGTGGAACATGCGTATCCCTATATCTTACCTGTTGCCAGTGTGGAGAATTGTCACAGTGAAGGAAATGTGCCTGTGTCTGTTAGGGGTAATGACTGGCCCGTGAAGGGAGCTATCCCAATCTCCAAGCAATTGTCCTTGAACAGCCATGTGTGCTGGGACAAGGGAAAGGATATCCCAAGTTGTTTGCCTGTTAAAGGGGAATGTTTCCCCAGCTAGAGGTCCTTTCAGCTGAGTGTGACCCCCTCATTTGGGACAGGTTAAGCACAGTTCTCCTCACCTTTGTTCATACAATAAAGAAAATAACATTGATAACAACATTTCACTACCCCTGCATTCAGTACGACAATGATTTGTAACCCAGTACCAGCCAAAATAGATCACTTTAAGCAACACCACTATCTGCTGGATATCTAGGCAGACTAGGTGTGTTCATGTGAATACCGTTTGCTTCTGAAGTCTCTTCCACTCCCAGCTAGCCGTCAGGGGGAACGCATTCAGACCCTGCTTACAAAGGCTTATGCACCGAACAATATGCCAGGGTCGCATGCCATGGAAGAGGATTGGGCTCATTGACCCAGGTGGTCGCTTCCAGGCCTATGTCCATATGGGTCACATTTGCCCATTTTGTATCACACCGGGAGCTCATATGGAGTTGCTTGCCAACTCTGACCCTGCTCTGTGCCCTGGATGATGGATTTGCCCCTCCATAGATTCGGGAGAAAGAATGGCACAGCGTTATCATCTGGAAAAGGAATAGTTCTTGGGCTCCTGTTTCGTGATCTCACAGGAGTTTAATTCCCTGAGTTTCTGGTAATCTCAGCATGCTGAGCTGCCAGCTGCCCCCTCTACAGCCACTAGCCCCAGAGAGGAAGGATGGTTCAGGGGTTAAAGTGCTGGCCTGGGACTCAAAAGAACTGGCTTCAGTTCCAGGCTCTTCCACAGACTTCATCTGTGACCTTGGGCAACTCACTAAATCCCTCTGTGCCTTAACAATACATATTTTAATATGGCTCAATGTAAAGGTTACACCTGGGAACAAGGGACGCAGGCCATCCTTGCCAGATGGGGGACCCAATCCTGGGAAGCACTGACTCTGAAAAAGACTTGCAGGTCAGTGGTGCGCTATGGCTGAAAAACCCAGTGTGATCCAGGATGTATAACCCGGGGAATCTCGAGTAGGAGCAGAGAGGCTATTTTACATGGGTATTTGGCACAGGTGGGAGCACTGCTGGGATATTGTGTCCTGTTCTATGGCCGACAGTTGGAGGAAGACATCAGTAAATTGGAGGGGGGTCAGAGAACAACCAAGAGAACGATGAAAGGATTGGGAAACCTGCTTTAGAGTGATACACTGAAGCAGCTCAATCTATTTAGTTTAACAGAAAGGGGTGTTATTGTTAAGGGGTGACTTGACCAAAGTCTGTAAGTAGCTGCATGAGGAACAAACATTTAACAATGGGCCCTTCAGTCTATCAGAGAAATTTATAATGTGATGAATCTAGACACATTCAGAAAGGACCTAAGGTGTATTTTTTTTAAGAATGAGGGTAATTAACCATGGAAACAATTTATCACGGGCTGTGGTTGATTCTCCACCATTGACAATTGTTAAATCAAGGCAGTATGTTTACCCAATAGCTCTCCTCTAGGAGTTATTTCAGGGGAGGTCTCTGGCCCGTGCAATATAGGCAGTCAGTCTAAGTGATCACAATGGTGCCTTCTGGTCTTGGAATCTGCCTAGTGATGTTAATAACATTGCCCTACCGCACGGGGTGTTGTACTGATAAATATGTTACAGATCGAGAAGTACTCAGACGCTACAAGAATTTGGGCCACAGCTAAGTGCCTCTCCTACCCCCCAGCCCCATCCTCCCCCAATGACCTCCTTGTAGGGGTCTGCATTGGTTCAGGGATGCTGCATCCCCTGCTCCTCATTTTCCCCTTACACCCCATCTCCTGTTCCTCCACTTCTCCTGCGGCCCTTCCCCCTGCTCCTCCTCTTCACCTCAAGCGCCGCCCCCAGCCTGGCCGGAGCTGGCTGTGGTAAGAACTGGTCAGGGAGCCCAGGCTACTGTTGGGAGCCCCAGACTCTCCACCTTTAATTTGTGGCATCTTCTGGTGGGTGGGAACATGGGCTGGGGGCTGTTCTCAGGTCCCCTCGCCCTCCTGCCCAGGGGAGGTGGAACATCAGGACTCTCTGGCCAGCTCTTACCGCGGCAAGGCTCCAGCTTCCAGTCTGGGCAGGGTTGGGGCTATGGGGGGGAGGTGCCTCAGGGGGAAGAATGGCCTATCCCAGGGCTCCTGCATTAATCATGTTTCTGACATGACTCAGTCACAAGCACCTTTCTGAGGGCGTAGGAGAAGGGTGGGTGTCTGTGTTCCTCGAATAGCCTCTGTCGACAGATGGTGCATCGCTCATGGATCATGCAGTGCCCAGAGTGCTCAGGAAGGGCCAGGACTGCAACTGCAGAACAGCTTTTTTCATGGCATGTAGATTTTTAACCAGAGCCGGGAAAGTGATAGGTCAGGTCTAATGGGAAACAATATCCTCATCCATTCTCTTGATTAACTTTATCAACAGGAATTGTGAAGTCAGAGCAGCCAAAGATACAGCTGTTTATGGGCCAACATCCCACCAGTCCCCTGTCTCTCCAGAAACACAATAACTTTGTACATGTCACTGCATCCCTTGGTCTCCTTCCCCCATTGCACTGTCCTCCCTCACCAGTGGATGGGGACATCCATCTCCCATTGTGCCAGGGCTAAGACCTCATCTGAACCTCTCTATGAAGTGGAGATAAGTAGCTCATATCATCTCAGATGTAACGGTTCTGGATGGAATAGGTGGCTGTGGTCCGTGTTTTTTGTCTCCTAAGTCACTAGTGCCGTAGTCAGGTGATGAACTGACCTGTCACTTGAAGAACACCCTGATTATCCTCACACGAAGGTGTTTGCTTTTCACGCTGTACACGATTGGATTCATCAGGGGCGGGACCAGCAGGTAGACATATCCTAGGACAATCTGAAGTGAGTGAGACGAGCTATTCCCGAATCTATGTATCACAGGCAAGCCGAGCATTGGTGTGTAGAAGAGCAGGACAGCACAGAGGTGGGCGACACAGGTGTTCAGGGCCCTGAGGGACTCCATGTGTGATGTGATGCTCAACACTGTTCTGAGGATCATCACATAAGAGAGAAAGATGAGCAGCGAGTCTAACCCCACTGTTAAGAGTGCAATAGACAAGCCATAGATGCTGTTGACTGTGATATCTGAACAAGCTAACTTCATGACCTCTTGGTGCACACAGAAGGAATGGGAGAGGATATTAGCTTGACAGTATCGGAACCGTTTCAGGAGAAAGGGCAGTGGGAATATTAGGGCCACTGCCCTTAGCACAAACAGCTGTCCCATCTTGGCTATTCTTGGGAGGGTTAAGATGGAAGCATATCTTAGGGGGTTGCAGATCGCAACAAAGCGGTCAAAGGCCATCAACAAGAGAACGGATGATTCAATGTATGAAAGCGAGTGGATGAAAAACAGCTGAGCAAAACAAGCATTGAGGCTGATCTCCCTAGAGTTAAACAAGAATATGCCAAGTATCGTTGGCATGGTGGTTACCGATAAGCCAAGGTCTGTGATGGCCAACATGGAAAGAAAAATGTACATGGGTTCATGGAGGCTTGGATCTGTTTTTATAATGAACAGAATGACTGAATTTCCTACTATCGAAATAACATACACTAAGCAGAAGGGGATAGAGATCCAGAGGTGGACGTCTTCCTTTCCAGGTATCCCGGTGAGAATGAACACTGCAAAGCTGAATTTGGTGTCATTGACAGCTGACATAATGTACTGGGCAGGTCCGAGGAGTTTTCAACTTTCCTTCCTGAAAGCAAAAAGAACAGGAGACTAGATGATGTTTAATGAGACATCTTTCTGCTCTGAGTGCAAATCTAGAGACTCCCAGGATCTCAAGGAAGATCATCAAAAACATAGTCTTGGATGTACACCACTGGTAGGAAGATAGGCATTGAAGCCTGTAGTCCATCTAGCCCAGTAGCCAGTTTCAGATGCTGGAGAGAAAGGTGGAAGAAGCCCTTCAATAGGCAGCTATGAGATAACCTGCTTCCAGGGAAAGTTTCCTCCTGACACCCACTAGTTACACATATTTTGTGGTGTAAATCAGGAAGGTTTAGAGCCCTTCCAGACTTTTTTAAAAACAATCCTCACTACTGTAATTGGATTTTCTGGTTACCCATATAAACACCCAGTCCCTCTTTGAATCCTGTTAAGCTCTTGGCCCCATTGATATCTTGTTGCTGGGAGTCTCGCAGCCTACTTGAGCACTGTGTGATTTTACCATTGTGACTTTTACACAGACTCCCTTTCTGCCCTGCACTTCTGAGTGTGGCCTGTTGCATCATGACATCTGTACAAACACATGGCAAGAGCACTGAAAACGGCCACTGTATTTATCTGTCCTGCTTTTAAGCTATTTATAAACATGTTCCATTGCCTCATTGTATTTATTTATTTATTTTCTCCACTCTTGAGAATCCAAATTATGCCACTGTCTCTTTCCAACAAATGGGAACATTTCTTAGGGCCAGGTTCTGAATTCACTAACATTGACTTCAACTGCATCACTCCAGATTTACATGCGTAAATTAGATCAGACCCGAGTTCTATTCACTTTCCATTACCAAATGCTCCCAATGATACACTCTGACCCCCAAGAATCCCTCCAAGAGAAGCTGAAGTGCTTTGCCGGGCCAAATTTGACTGAATCCACAGAATTTGGTCATCCTACAGGCTTCTCTTTATCCCCACAGGACCTGCATCCTCTCCCTATCAAGGTTCAGTGGATATTTGGCGAGTTACCAGCTAACACTGACAATTACTTCAGGCGGCTGAATAGTGAAAACACTAGGTTTGCACTAATATCCAGTTGAGCGTGCAACTTATTTTAACCATGCTCATGTAACAGGTGATGTGCCTGAATTTCATATAACACTATTAAACTCCCCTTTCTTTGGAGCCCAGTGGGCCACCTTACCATTTTCATATTCACTGCTTTGCATGAGATGCTAATTTGTATTACATTCAGCAGTGATGCAAGAAACCTACAGACCTGTATCCCGTAAGTCATTAGCCTCAGCATGTTATCATCAGGGTTAAGGCCTATGACATTTGAACAGATAATCTTTGCACAGATAAACAGCCCAACTATTTGGAAAACTCCAAGTATTTTGGGAGCTGAAGATAGAGTTTAAGGGGAAGGTCTAGCCACAGGTACATATGTACATGATTTCAACCACAGAAGTGTCCTAAAAAGAAACTGATATATGTAACAGATACGTGAGATGCTTCTAAGACTGTCCTCCTTGCTTTTCTCACAAGTTTCTTATTTTCTTATGGGTTTAATTATTTATGTTATTATAATAAGTTTATATTAGAGTATATTTTGGCTGTAACACAAGTGACCTCAGGCCACATCCTGTGTGTTGTTCTAACTCAAGGTTAGCAGATATATATTTTGGACCTTTCACTTAGATAGATGGTAATGAGCTAAAGCATAAGGCCCATATATGGCTGCGACCTTTAACACAGAGGATGCATTGAAGTCAGTTGGCATAGGGGCTTTCCTAAGTTCATAACCTTTTAAACGTAAGAGGTACACCACAACTTGGAAAGAACTGAAATAACCAGTTAGGACAGAAATAACAAATGTGATACCCAACTACAAAAGGGCCATGGTAACGAATAGACATATATAATAACAAGTTGAGATCATTGATATACTAACCTATAGGAAGAAGACACTCCAACGTTAATAAGGTGAGGAAATACAAATAAGGCAAAGAGAGGAAATCTCCTACTGAATATGTATCAAACATAACAGCATGAGCGTAACATATTATAAAAGTGGCATCGCAGGCTAGGGGCAGTATGAGAGAGAGATGTAGTCTCATAGACTCATAGACTTTAAGGTCAGAAGGGACTATTATGATCATCTAGTCTGACCTCCTGCACAACGCAGGCCACTGTATCTCAGTCCTTGGGAGGTGTCGGAATGATGGCCACTGGTAGAGCCGGCTTTAGGCACTGCGGGTCCCGATTTGAAAGAGCTGCCGCCGAAGACAGCGGCGGGACATGGGCGGCAACTCAATTGGCTGCTGGTGCCTTCAGCGGCACATCGGCAGAGGGTCCTTAGGGACATTGCGGGGCCCTCTTAGGGGCGCGGGGTCTGATTCGGGGGAATCGGGTGAATCGCCCTAAAGCTGGCCCTGGCCACTGGTGATGATGGGGAAGGTGATGATGATAAGAAGTTAATGGCTAGCACTTCAGGTTGTCCTACAAGAAATTGTGTGAGTATATGGATGTGCAGATGTACATTCTTTAGTATCTCTATCTACCTTAGTGAGTTGGGGTGTTCATGGTTGTGCTAAGTGTATTAATAAACAGTATTTGAAAATATAAAGGAGTTCCTATAGTGTGAGTGTTGCAACTGTGGACATCGCAGTTTCTAACTATATAACAATTTAAATAATACTGGGCCTGATCTTGGGACAAGAATCCATCAACCCTCAAATTAAATACTGGGGATTCTTAAGTAATCAATATAATTAATAAACAATCTAAAGATCAGGGAACAGATTGGCACCCCAGATGGGACCCTGAGAAGCACACAGGAACAACCTCCCTGCCGGGAAAGAAAACTCTAAGTTGAAGTTGAAATCCAACTGATCTCTCAGCCAGAATTTGATGCCGGTCAGAAACACTGCACAATTCCCCCAAGACTTCCTCTGTTTCCTTAGCTGTTTCCTTTCTGTTTCTTTGCCTATAGTACGCTACTTGTACTTTTCTTAACTGATGAATTCTGCAATAGAGGGAGGAATATGTCCTCCAAGGGAAATAGTAGACATAGACACAAAGGAGCGCACAAGGTTTTGACCATCAGACTAACTTGGTATACCTTGTGGGTGACCACCTGTCTCCCACCATTAGGTCTCTTTGGCTATTGTAATTGTGTAAGGACCCCTCATTGCATTCCAAAGGCATACTCATTGAGTATTATTGACTAGTCACTGGGGTTAGAATCTTGGAAGAAGGAGATTCCTTTATACACACGTTAAGGAGGCTTTGTAAGTTGAATTGTGATAATATTATGGTACCAGAAGAACTTAAAATGGTAGTTGCAGAGTGTTCGGTGACCCACATTCCATCGTGGCCGGGTAGTTGATTAAAGTATGTTTTAATTGTCGCTAAGAGACCACAGTAACTCAGAATTTGTACAGTTTGAGCTACCTCACTTCAGTCTCCTCAGTTCTCTTGGGCTGCACCCAAATCCATCTACTACCTTGCTGCTCGGTAGGTCCCAACTGAGTAATAACCTCTCGATCAGCTAAGAGCACATTAGCCATTTAGGCAAGAGAGAGAGAGAGCAGAACCCACCTTCCCCTCCACTGTTTCTCAGAGCTTGTTTAAGTAATTGTTGGAACTGGTTAAGGGGCAAATAATTTAAGGAGGGAAGCCTTTAGGCATGTATCTCTATACACATATGTATAGTGTGAAGTGCTAATTAGGCTAGTTAGTAGAATTTATATCAGCTCATTAGGAGTAGGAGTTGAAGGAGAATGGAGTAGTTACCCGCGATTTCTGGCAACCAGTTGTGGTTGACCAAAATGCAGCATGAAAATACATTAAAATTCATGAAGTAGGTTTTGTACAAATGCAACATAGCCAGGTTATTATAATCAGCCTAGTTGGTGCGGTTTGATCATATGTTTAATGTAATGTTTAATATGTGGTATGATATAGTCAGGGGAAGTACAGGAAACTGTACTTACAAGTATCACAAAAGCTAAGGCTTATTGGGGTAATGAGAAGACATGGAAACTAAGTGCTTCTGTAAGTATGAGCCACGCTTCCACCAAAGCAGCATGTTAACAATCCAGGAAATTAAATTGCATAGAAATGGCTAAATAAAACATTTCCAAAGAAATATAAAACCCCTTACTTACCAGAAAGTACCAAAGCTCAGTCTTTCTCCCCCCAGTTGTGGAGACTGTAACCCATATCTTGCACTCTGTTAGGGTACGTCTACACTACCCGCCTTACAATAGTTAGCTAATGGTACAAACAACATTTGGAAAGATCATTAAGTGGTCTGACAAGATCCTCAGCGATTTTCAAGTGGTCCACGAAAAAAAAAAAGGTTGAGAACCACTGATCTAGGGTGTAAAGATGCAAGAAAACATATTTGGCCTCTAACTAAATCATTAGACCTCTTTTATGGGCAAACCAAGGTGTAAATCTGGAACAATTCATTATTTCAACCTTTAGGTTTCCTGGACCTGCTCTGAACAATGTTTAATCCATTGGTGGTATGGTTTGTTGGTATGTTGAAATTGCTTGTCTGAGAGTTTTATGTTTTGTGTTACAGGACGAAATTATGGTTTGGGGGAGGAGTTGTTGCATCAATATTTTTGCGCACAAGAACGTGCATAATAAAAACAAAAATATTAATCGTAAACCATTTTTCTTGGTGGTACCACACTATGATTAGAATTAGGGTTTAACCCCCATAAAACGGCAGCGGTGGTTAAATCTTTGAAAAAGTTGGTTATAAATATAGCTGTGTTTGTTAATGAAATATTTAATTGTAGCTAACATATATATATATATATATACCCACATACACACACATATATGTATATGTATAATTTTAATTTCGAATTTATCAGGCAATATAGCCACTTGTTTGGCAGAACCCAAGTTAAAAATTCAGAAGTCCATTGAGCAAACTCCATAATATTAATGTGGAATTCTACCTTTAATAGCTATATTACAGCTAGAATGTTTTATAGTATGATACATATAAAAGAATAATATTGTTTGGTTCTTATAATCAAACTGTGAAAATACAAAATCCAGTTTTAGCTAAAGTAACATGGTGTTCGGAGAATCATCAAGACTATCCCCATAACAAAGTGGGGGTGTATATGTCTACACTGGTATAAAGTCTTGTGCCATTCCAAGGTTTTTTCAGGAAGAGTTAAAGGAATTAAGTTACCAATTCAAAGCTAGTAAATGCCCATTGCCCATAACACAAAGTCCCATAATATTGTACCAGGAAAGGGAAATGTCTTTACAGGTACTCAGCAACAATAAAAAAAATCCTCAGAGGGAAATTGGCTCACAACACCAGGTAGCTGAAGGTATTGTTCTGCCTCAGCTCTATGCTAAAACACAGACCAGTACTCTCCCTTGACTTGTCTTGCACAGGTGCTGCAGAGGGATTTTGTTCATGACCTGGAATGTAAGTATTAGAAACAGCTTCTCCTCAGTTACCAAATGACAGTATCATACATCTGTTCACTGAACAGAGAATTAATAACATAAAACCACTGCAGACAGTCTGTGGAGTATTTCTGAAAAACATTCTAAAGCAAAAGCCATTAAGCAGTAAAGTTACAACGGCTCCTTCCTGTGGAGATTCCAACCAGCTACTGGTTTTTGATATACATGCATGTCATGAAACTTTGGTTTTTTAATATTTATATTACAATGAAAAGTTTTGGCATAACATTTACATGTTTGTATTTTGACACACACATGTAAACCCACTCGTTCCCCTCTGATCATCTTTCAGAGATGATTTCTTAGGTTAAAGTGGGACATAAAATATAGCATCTGTCATCTATATATCTTCAGAACCTAAAAACATTCCAGCGTCTCAGCCCTCATTCGGTCGCTTGTCAGCAAATAAAAGTCTAGTAACTCCTCTGTCCCTGGGTTAATAGCTGACTGGTTCTCCTCAGGTTCAGTTCTCTCAGTCTGAACTTTTATTCGGAGTGGTAATGGGCATTAGGATCAGTATATAAACTATACATTCCTTGAGCTCTCACTCTCTAGTACAGGGGTAGGCAACCTAAGGCGAGCTGATTTTCAGTGGCACTCACACTACCCAGGTCCTGGCCACCGGTCTGGGGGGGCTCTGAATTTTAATTTAATTTTAAATGAAACTTCTTAAATATTTTAAAAACCGTATTTACTTTACATACAACAATAGTTTAGTTATATATTATAGACTTATAGAAAGAGACCGTCTAAAAATGTTAAAATGTATGACTGGCACGCGAAACCTTAAATCAGAGTGAATAAATGAAGACTCGGCACACCACTTCTGAAAGGTTGCCGACCCCTGCTCTAGTACATAGTAACCCCAGCACCTGTTATTCAGGCACGATGAGGGTTTGCAGGAAGTGGATTTGAAAGTCCAATGCATGAATGTTCATGGAAATGGAACTTCATTTCCCACAGGAAAGTCAGTCAGTCAGTCTCTCCCCCTCCCCCTCTTCCCTGTATTAATAAAATACGTAGCACCCAGGAGTGGCATTGTGACTGACATGGAGCTGAGCTGCCATCGTGAGTCGGACCTGTTACCACAGAGCAACGCAGCTCTGAATTCCTGAGTTCACAATCAAGACAGAGAACCAAACCTTTGAAAATGCATTTGCTGATTAAATTTCCAGGAACAAATAAACATGAGGGGATTTGGGAACTAGTCTCTGATATTCTGTGGGGTCTCCTCTCGCTCAGCCCCTGGCAGGATCAGCCCAGAGCACACGGCAGCTCTAGAAATGGGACCCTTTGAGAAATCCTGACTCAGTTAATAGGGGTTTTAACACTCAGAGCTCACTTTGAATGTCAGCTTTCTGTGTAGCTTGAATATCCCAACATGGAGCACAGGTAGATGTAGGGGATGGGTTCCCAAGCCACCCAGTGCTCCCTGCCCTACAGCACCATCATTGAGTCACCCCGACAGCCCACCTCAGTCCCCTCTTGCACTACAGAACATCTGCAAATGGAAATAACTCCCAGTCTTTACCCTTCACTTCACATTTTAAAGATAGTGAAACCTGCCAACGTACCCAATTCCTGCTAGAAGAGGAGCCGCTGACACCAGAGGTCTTCACCCTAATGGACAAGGAGTCATCCAAGAGGTTACATGGGCAGCAGGCAGTATCTGCTAAGATAGGAATGCAACTGTCTATATGAAGCATGCCTGCACATTTCCGTGGGGGCCACTTGGCCATCAGGGAACCTCTGCAGATTTGCTTTCTGTGTTCCAGCTTTAACCCCCATCAGAGCCAAAGGCAAATTGCAGGAGGCCAAATCACAGGGGATGTGGGGTGATGCTGCCCAACTGGACTGCAGTGCCAGCCCTGCAGCAGTCTCTATTCCTGGAATCTGGGCTTGTCATCACTGTTTGTATGGTTCTGATTAATCACATGGCTACCTCGGGGGCGGCTGTATGGTAGTGATGATGCTTTCAGAGCTGTGATCTTGCTGAAATAATCATAATAATATTTAATAATAATAATATAGGACCAGATTTCTCCCCGGCAGCCCCCTTTCCTACATTACAAACCCATGGTACAGCCAGAGAAGGGAGAGTCCACAAGGCTCCTGTCATAACTATAAAGGGAAGGGTAACAGCTGTCCTGTGTACAATACTATAAAATCCTTCCTGGCCAGAGACTCCAAAATCCTTTTACCTGTAAAGGGTTAAGAAGCTCAGGTAACCTGGCTGACACCTGACCCAAAGGGGACAAAATACTTTCAAATCTTGGTGGGGGGAAGGCTTTTGTTTGTGCTCTTTGTTTTGGGGGAGTTCGCTCTTGGGACTAAGAGGGACAATCAATCCAGGCTCTCCAAATCTTTCTGAACAAGTCTCTCATATTTCAAACTTGTAAGTAAACAGCCAGGCAAGGCGTGTTAGTTTTTATCTTTGTTTTCTCAACTTGTAAATGTACCTTTTTGCTAGAGTGTTTATCTCTGTTTGCTGTAACTTTGAACCTAAGGCTAGAGGAGATTCCTCTGGGCTCTTTAAGTTTGATTACCCTGTAAAGTTAGTTTCCATCCTGATTTTACAGAGATGATTTTTACCTTTTTCTTTAATTAAAAGCCTTCTTTTTAAGAACCTGATTGATTTTTCCTTGTTTTTAAGATCCAAGGGGGTTGGATCTTGATCCACCAGGAGTTGGTGGGAGGTAGGAATGGGGATGGTTAATTTCTCCTTGTTTTAATATCCAAGGGGTTTGGATCTGTATTCACCAGGGAATTGGTGAAGAGTCTCTCAAGGCTACCCAGGGAACGGAATTAGCACGTTTGGGAGTGGTGGCAGCGGACCAGATCTAAGCTGGTAGTTAAGCTCAGAAGTTTTCATGCATGCCCCCACATTTGTACCCTAAAGTTCAGAGTGGGGAAGCAGCCTTGACAGCTCCATACAAGGAAATTTCCCTCGGATCACTCGGGGGGGGGGGAGGGAGGAGGCCTCTTCCCTTTTCCCTGAGCAATGAAAGGGGGGACCCAGGATCTAGGGATACCCAACATTATGCACAGATCTCAGTGATCCACTGGTAGCTAGGCCCACTACCCACAATCTCTGTGCCTCCACAACTGCTCTAGGACCCTTTCCAGCTCCCTGCTAGCACAGGTTCATCAGAGATGTGCTACCAGGGCCTGACACAGTAGCCACTGCCCGCAGGATCTGCTGAAGGGGCATTGTACATGGTTAAGGTGTCTGCTCAGAGATGGGAAGGCTGGTTAGAGAAGCTGAGGAACACAATACCCCAGCCATAGACTGGTCAGGAGGTTTCGACCTTTCCATACCCAGAGTGCAGCCATAGACTCAGTTAGTGCAACCTTCTTTTAAATTACAAGGAAGAGGCTAAAAAAGGGACTGTCTCGGCCAAAATGGGACATAAGGTCGCCCTACTCTTGATATCTGCTAGGGTGGCTACACTAGCTCTATGTAAAAGGGATCCCCTGGAAAAGACTTGTCTGCAGAAGCCCATCGCTCAGAGGAAAAATGTAAGAACAGAAGAATGGCCATATTGGGTCAGACCAATGGTTCATCTAGCCCAGTGTCCTGTCTTCTGACCATGGTCAGTGCAGATGCTTCAGAGGGAATGATCAGAAAAGCACAATATCATGAGCTCCATCCTATGTCATCTGTACCCTCTTCTGACAGTCAGAGTTTTAGAGACATCCAGAGAATGTAGTTGAGTCTGTGACCATCTTGGCTAATAGCCACTGAGGTACCTATCCTCCATGAATTTACTAGGTTTGTTTTTGACTGCTGCTGCACATTGAGTGTATGTTTTCAGAGAACTATCCACAATGACGCCAAGATCTCTTTCTTGAGTGGTAATAGCTAATTTAGATCCCATCATTTTGTATGTACACTTGGGATTATGTTTTCCATTGTGCATTGCTTTGCACTTATCAACACTGAATTTCACCTGTCATTTTGTTCCCAGTCACCCAGTTTTGTGAGATCTGTTTGAAACACCCCCTAATTTACTTTGTGCTTAAATATATTGAGTACTTTTGTCTTGTCTACATATTTTACCACCTCACAATTTACCCCTTTTTTCCAAATAATTATGAATATGTTGAATAGCACTGGTCCCAGTACAGATCCCAGGAGGACCCCACAATTTACTTCTCTCCCTTTTGAGAACTGACCATTTATTGCTACCCTTTGTTTCCTATCTTTTAACCAGCTACTGATTCAGGAGAGAACCTTTGTGAGGGACCTTCGCAACGACTTTCTGAATGTCCAAGTACACTATATCCACTGGATCACCCTTGCCCACATTTTTGTTGACCCACTCAAAGAATTTTAATAGATTGGTGAAGCATGATTTTCCTTTGAAAAGCTATGTTGATTCTTCCCCAACAAAATGTGTTCATCTATATGTCTGATAATTCTATTATTTACTATAATTTCAACCAATTTGCCTGGTACTGTAGTTAGGCTTACTGGCCTGTATTGCTAGGATCACCTCTGGAGCCTTTTTTGAAAATCAACATCACAATATGTATGTTCCAGTCAGATGGTACAGAGGCTGATTTAAACCATAGATTACATACCACAGTTAGTAATTCTGCAATTTGATATTTGAGTTCCTTCAGAACTCTTAGGTGAATCCCATCTGGTCCTAGTAACTTATTAGTGCTAAATGTAGGAGTTTGTTCCAAAACTTACTCTGTTTATGCTTTAATGTGGGGCAGTTTCTCAGATCTGTCACCTAAAACCTATGGAGGATAATCAGAGTGTTTGTCAAGTGAAGGGTCAGTTCATCACCTGGCTTCAGCTCTCATGACAAGGGAGATGAAATATATGGGCCATACCCTGTTCCATCCTGGGCCCTTACATCCGAGATGACATATGCTACTGATCTCCACTTTATAGAGAGAGGTTCTGACGGGGTCAAAGGCCAAGAGCAGTGGGAGAGGGGCTGGTGTGGGTGGACAGGGCACTTGGGTAAGGAGACCAATGCAGGCAGCAGCATTTACAAAGTGACTGTTTGTGGAGAGCCAGGGGACCGGTGGGATGTTGGCCCATGAAGAGCCGTATTGGTGGCTGCTCTGACCTCAGTATTCCTCTTGATAGAGTCAATAAGGATAAGGGATGTGGATGTTGTTTCCCATTACACATGGACTGTCCCTGTCCTGTCTCTGTTTAAATATTCATGGGCAATGAAAAAAGCTGCAGAGCTGTTCTGCAGTCACAGTATTCGCCCTTCCTGAGGACTCTGGGAGCTGCGTGATCCATGAGCGCTGCACCAGCTGTGGACAGGGGCTATTCAAGGGTCACAGTAACCCTCAGCCAGTGACTTGTGACTGAGTCATGCCAGAGACATGATTAATGCAGGAGGCCCAGGAGAAGCCATTCAGGCAGCCCCGTTGATGGCTCTGCCCACTGCAGACCTGCTGTGCCCACTCCCCACTAAGGCAGAATGTGCGAGTGAGGGTCTGACCCACAGAAGTGATGGCAAGAGACTCAGGCCCAGATTCCCTCTGCAGCCCCTCCGTTTGTGCTGCCCCAGCAGTACAAAGGGGTGGAAATGGGCCTTTGCTCCCCCACAGAGGCACGGCTAGCTCCAAACCCAGCCCAGCACATTCAGTATAGAGTGACCACCTATTCAAAAGGCAAAAGTGGGACACATGCAGGAGCCCCATCCACTCTGTGTCCCCTTCCCTGCCCCCTCCATGGCCCTTCCCTGGACCCTCTTTTCCCCCCTGCAGCCCCATCTCCTGCTACTCAACGTCCCCTGAGCCCCACCCCCTTGCTAGGCTTGAAGGTGGAGCTGGGCTGTGGTAAGTGTTACCCAGGGAGCCAGGATACTCCACCCCCCCTGGGTGAGGGGATAGGGGTCACGAGAGCATCCCCCAGCCCATATTCTCACCCCCTATGGCACGCTACAAAGGGAAGGTGGTGTGTCCAGGGCTCCCCACAGCAGGCTGGCCTTCTAAAATAGCTTGGTTCTCCCTTGCTGGTGGCCAGGACCTCGAGGGAAGAGGAGGAGCAGGGGGCCAGGCCTCAGGGGAAGAGATGGGATGTGGCGGGGCCCCACGGGAAAAAGAGGAGCAGGGGATGTGGCAAGCCTGAACCTATGCTGATCCCAGGAAGCGGGACGGTGAGGGACCCGAATAAAGGAAGAGGAGGGTAATAAGAGACCTTGTGTTTTGGAGAAGACTGAATTAATGGGGCCACACAAAGGGGGCATTGTTTTAAGTATTCCAGGCTAAGAGTAAGTCATTGCAAGTGTAACCCATGTTCCTAATGGGAAGATATTAGCCAGTGTAGGAGTGAGTTGTGTCTGAGTCATTGTTGCTAGGCAGATTTAGCACTGCATTTCCAGAAACTTCTGGAATGGGGTGTGGTAGTTTTGGGTCTGCTCCAATAGGTTCCCTGTTGCTGGGGTCAAACTCCATCAGGGCGCGTAATCAGGACAGCTGCTTTGCAAAGGGCTACGTGTTCTGTGTGAATTGGGAGAAGCTGAGCCCAGGAGCAAAAAACAGGCTGTTTCCCCTAATTCTGAAGCATTTTGCAGCAGGTTAGTGATGTGTGTTAACCCTCTAAGAGAGAAGCATGGACAGGGTTAAATAAAGCAAGGGGAAATTGGAAGGGAAAAATAGTTTCTTCCATTTTTAATTGCACGCTTTGACCCTTGTTTTGATTTGAGCTAAACTGTTTTTAGTTAAATTGTCCCAACCAATATGATTTACCAACTTTTCTTTCCGTGTAGTAATGGGGAGAGTCATTTATGTTTTGCTGTTCTCAGCTTTGCGTTTTCTTGTACCTGGGTTTTTGATGATCTATATACTTAAATGAGTGATTGGTAAAGCTGTTACCTGACTGGAGAGAAAGAGATTCCTACAAGCAAGTGGAGGGAAGATGTTGTTTTAGCCTCAGCAGACTGTATAGATTTGGTGATCGAAGACTCTAACTTGGACTTAGGTGAACTCAGTCTAAGCTTTTGGGAACTCTCAGTTTCTTCTCACTGTGTTTCTGTGGGGACTGAACTGTTCAGATTTTAATCTGTTGTTTTTATTTATATGTATGTATAACTGTGAAGATAATGTCTGTGGATTATAAAATAGCCATGTCATTCTGTAAAAATTAGATCATTTGTTTCTTCATCATACAATTTTCATTTCTTTACTTCCTTTTGGGATTTGAACGTGAGGAGGTTGAAACTTGCAATCCTTGCTGAAAATCCTTAGAGACTGAACTCTGTGTCTCCAGCTACTTTCTATGGGAGTTATTTTGTAAGACACTGGAGAAGGGCAATGAAGTGAACTGTAGCCCACCCAAAAGGTTACCCAGGACCTTAGAAGGAAGTTCAGAGTGCCTGCAGCACTACGTCAGGCCCCAAGGGGGCACTCTGGGGTAACACATCTGTAGGGATGTGGCCAGCGTGTGTTGTGCTGTTGGAAGCCATTACCAATGGGCAGAGGTCAGCCCAGCCCCCAGGCTGCTCTAAACTCTGCTGAGGCAGGGGGAGAACCAAACCACTGTAATTGGCTCCTTGCCATCCCTGCTCTCTGCAGCAGGTGGGGGGTTCTGCTGGCACAGCAGAGTACTCGGGGGTGACAGTGCGGGGTAGGTAGTGGATTTCTAAGGGGAGTATTGGAGTCTCAAGGACACACTGGGAGTTTCAGCACAGTCACCAGGACTCGTGTTTGTGAGCCCTTGAGGCTGAATGGGTCTAACTTCCAAACAATAGAGCACCAGCCACGGGGGCCTCATCTTAGATGTCTGGCTGAGAGAAAGCAGTCTGAGGGCAAAGGTCAGCTTCACATCTTGGCCCTGTAACACAGACAAGGCTGAGCAGTACAGTAATTGGGACAAGGCTCACACAGGTTTCAGCAAAGGCTGCTTCCACAAGAAAGGGGCAAACAGATGGGAAGATGCTCTCAGAGACACAGGGAAAGTAGGAAAACAACAAGGAGTCTGCTGGTACCTTAAAGACTAACAGATTTATTTGGGCATAAGCTTTCGTGGGTAAAAGCCTCTCTTCTTCAGATGCATAGAGTGAAAGTTACAGATGCAGGCATTATATACTGACACCTGGAAAGAAGGGAGTTACTTCGCAAGTGGAGAGCCAGTGTCAGGGCCAAGTCAATCAGGGTGGATGTAGGCTGGGTCTCAAGGGCTCCTTGGCTTCCCAAAAGAATGTAATTTGTGCCAGTTCTGTTATGTATCTCCAGAGCAAAGCCTGTCTAACTTAGCTTGTCATGATACGTGAGAAAGATGACAGCTGCCTGTTATTTTAAAACCATTTTCTCCAATGCTTTGTGCTTTTTTGCTAATAAACCTCTTTGTTTTAAAGAGGCTGGGGGTGACTGTATAGCTTGTGTCACATGTACCTGAAGGGAAGAAACTGAGGTGTCCAGTTGGACCTGCTTAACGATAATTGTTGTCCCACTCTTCGAGCAGGATACAATTGGGAGATTCCCCTGAAGACAGGAAAGGACGCAGTTTAGAGCGTAAAGAGACCGTATATCCCTGTTTTACTGTGACAATCCCAATTCTTCTTGCCCAGCGTATATTCATTTTGAGTGCATATAAGCATTGAGAGTAACAACTTTTTCAAGACTTGCATCTGAAGAAGTGAGGTTCTTACCCACGAAAGCTTATGCTCCCAATGCTTCTGTTAGTCTCAACGGTGCCACAGGACCCTCTGTTGCTTTTTACATACTCAGACTAACACGGCAACCCCTCTGAAACTTTTTCAAGTTGCATCCAAAATGTGATCTACTCAAGACAATGATTCGGAGTCAGATGATATGATTCGTATGATAGAGGTCTATAAAATCATGACTGATGTGGGGAAAGTAGATAAGGAAGTGTTAATTAGTCTTTCTCATAACAAAGAACTAGGGATCACCAAATTAAATTAATAGGCAGCAGGTTTAAAACAAACAAAAGGAAGTATTTCTTCACACAACACACAGTCAACCTGTGAAATTCTTTGCCAGAGGATGTTGTGAAGGCCAAGACTATAACAGGGTTGAAAAGAGAACTAGATAAATTCATGAAGGATAGGTCCATCAATGGCCATTAGCCAGGATGGGCAGGCATGGTGTCCCTACGATCTATTTGCCAGATGCTGATAATTGAATGACAGGGGATGGATCACTTGCTGATTACCTGTTCTGCCAGGTCCCTCTGGGGCACCTGGCATTGGCCACTGTCAGAAGACAGGATATTAGGCTAGATGGACCTTTGGTCTGATCCAATATGGCCGTTCTTATGTTCTTAAAGAACCATAGAATTTCAGGCCAGAATGGAACATTAGATCATCTAATCTGATCTCCTGTATGTCACAGGCTGCAGAATTTCCCCCAGTTACCCCTATTTTGAGCACAATGACTTGTGTTTGACTAACACAAAACTTGTGTCCATCTAAAGTGTGTCTTCCAGGAAGGCATCCAGTCCTGGTTTGGAGGTATCAGGAGAATCCAGAACTTCCCTTGGGAGATTTTTCCACTGGTTAAGCACCCTCACAGTTAAACATTTGTGCCTCATTTCCAAATTTAATTTTGTCTAGATTCAGATTCCAGCCATTGGTTCTTGTTATACCGTTCCCTGCTAGGTTAAAGATCCCATTAGAACTCAGTATTTTGTCTCTCTGAAGGTGCTTGTACAAGGCCATCAAGACACCTCTCAGCCTTCCTTTTTGGATAGCTAAGCAGGTTCAGCTCTTCAAGTTTCTCATTGCCTGGTATTTTTCCAGCCCTTCAGTCATATTTGTGGCTCTTTTTAGCACCCTCTCCTATTTTTCAATCTGGGCACCAGACCCGTATGCAGTATTCCAGCATTGGTCTATCCAATGCCATATACAGAAGTAAGATCCTCTCCCAACTTCTACTCACTACACCCCAGTTTATACAGCCAAGGGTAAGTTGTAAATGACACAGGAGGAGAAAGCGCTGGCTATATTATTCAGTCCCAGGATAACTGTGAACCATCAATGTGATGTGGAAGTGAACAAGGCACATGAGATCCTACAACGTGTCAGGCAAGATATGGAAGTATTAGTATGATTTTAAAAGGCACTGATGAGATCTCCCCTTGAAAACGGTGTAAAATTCTGGCCACTCATTTTGAAGACAGGCGAATTGA
This sequence comes from Malaclemys terrapin pileata, assembly GCF_027887155.1. Classification (NCBI taxonomy): domain Eukaryota; kingdom Metazoa; phylum Chordata; order Testudines; family Emydidae; genus Malaclemys; species Malaclemys terrapin. The sequence continues at coordinate 348,345,156 of NC_071505.1, read as the reverse complement.
GACTGGAACAGGTGAGGGGAAGGGCTCTTAGGATTGTCAGGGGAATAAAGGGCCTGTATTCTGTTGTGACTGAAAGAGCTTGGCTGATTCAGCCTAAGAAAATGCAGGCTGAGTGGGGATCAAATTGTTCTATAAATACTGTGACACTCTGCAGACAATATTCACCATAGCAATATGATTCCGATATAATTATGATGCATCCCGTACAAGATATGTAATGTGAGTGTCTACGGAAAAGTTACGGTTTGCTGAATATGATTGTCCTATTTGTATGGGTGTATCATTTTTGTATCTGGAGATAGGAATACTGATTATGGATCTTTATTTCAAATGTGTTTGCACTTGAGTAACTGCACTTGAGTAACACCCACAAAGCTTTACCCACACTCTGCCTGCACACTTTGAATGGCCTATTCAAGTTGAATGGCCGATCAACAAAGACAATGGGCCAGAGGGAAAGCTTATTTTCACCTGACGAACTGTCCTGGAGACGTTTCAGTCAACCTATAAATAATGGCGGCCATGACTCAAAAGCATGCAAGGGCATGCGATTAGATCGTATGACACTGAACTCCATGTGTATTTTGTCAAAAACTGGGCTGGGAACTTGGCTTGGAACAAAGGGGCTCCCACCATATGGATGGTGGGTGGAGAACTCCAACTCTTCATAATGCCCCTTGCTGATGAGGCCTGTCATTAGCACAGCAGTCTTTGATGAAAGAGTCCTGGGCCCCTCCTCTAGCTTGGCAGTAAGAGGAAAACTCAGGACGTGCTTTCAGAGAGTGAAGGATACGGCGAGTGTTGCCTGTCCAATCAGAGCCCTGCTGGGCTCCTCTCAGTCTGGTCGTGACCCCCACCTGCTCCATGAGCACTGAGAGCCGCTCTAGCACTTGAGATAGACCTCACACCCTGCATCCAAATTTCCACCATCACCGAGTTTCAGGGTAGCTGGATCTGTGGGAGGGGGTCCTTTGGGTCCAATAGAGAACTAGCAGCAGACATTTGGAACTGGGCTTCGGTCACGTCCCTTTCTATTAAGAGTGTTCATGGCCTTGCTTAGCCGGTGTGTGAATGTCTCATGCCTGAGTAAGGGGAGGAGAATCTCTGAGCTGTGTCTGAGGAACCAGTAACTCTGCGAGCCAGTCTATGTTATATCCAGTTGTCTGTGGTGTAACGTTGTTCCTTGCAACAAAGGGCTCTGTATCTCAGTGCAGAGGGAAACCGTTTTTCTGCCACCTATGGACTGTGTGACCAGAAATGTCCACTGGCTAACCCTCAATGCCTTCATTTGTGGGTGTTCTGCTTGAGATATGAACACCAGTTCCAACTTTTGGGATTTTACTGGGAGTCTCACACTATGTCTTACTTTCTGAATGCCCCAATTTCTGAAATCAAGACACTTCATGGGAATCTCAGCTTTCAGTTTTCCTAAAAAAAATTATTTTAAAAAGTGACTTGCAGAAAACCTAGAAAACCTGAAGCAGGTGCAACACAAATGCTTAAAAACCAAAGGCACATGAAAATAAACACCACATTAGTATATTTTTATTTCTCATTATTTTAAACCAATCTCATGATTTTTTGGGTGTGAGACCAAAAATTTTTGAATGGGACGTGGCGATACTGCGTACCTAGATCTGAAAAGCAACTACTAAAAGACAGTGACATTAACAACAAATTTTTAAAGTACATCAGAAGCAGGAAGCCTGCCAAAAAATTAGTGGGATCACTGGACGATTGAGGTGTTCAAGGAGCACTCAAGGAAGATGAGGCTGTGGCAGCGAGGCTAAATGAATTCTGTGAATTGGGTTTAGCTGAAGAGGATGTCAAGGAGATTCCCACAACTGAGCCATTCTTTTTAGGTCACAAATATCAGGAGCTGTCCCACACTGATTTGTCAATTGAGGAGGTTGTGATTCTGTACATTATATTGATCATACTAGTATGATTGACATGATTCTGACATAATTATGATGCATCAGGTATGAGGTATGTCTTGTGAGGTGTCATAGGAAATGTTATGATTTGCTGAATATGATTCAAATATGCTTACTCTGGTAAACACCATCAAATAGCCTTTCAGATACAAAAATGAAGAAGCTAGAGAGTCCTGATGGCTCATTGACAAAGACAATGGACCATGGAAGACCATAGCCTTCCTGTGAATGTTTTATCCGGCCTATGAGTAATTCATGCTAAGTTCCCAGCCCAGTTTGTGGAAAAATACAGGTACCAAAATGGAGTTCAGTGTCATATGGTCTGGTCCCATGCCCTTACATGCCCTGCTGAGTCATAGGGGTTCCTGCACTATGGAAAAACTATTCAAGGTGGAGGGCGAGAGCGACATCATCTCTTGGCCTCACTCCCCACACAAGAGCACTCCTAGAAACACCTGAGGAACAAAGACTGAAGAGGGGTAAGTGCTTAGTTTATTTGCTAGGTAATCTGCTTTGATCTGTTTTATATCACTTATAATCACTTAAAATCCACCTTTTTGTTGTTAATAAACTTGTTTTATGCTTTATCTTTACCAGCGTATTTTGAGTAAAGTGTGTGGGGAAAATCTCAGCTCTGTGTACAAAGGCTGTTGCATATCTTTTCCGCATCAAGGGAAAGGACCTTTTATTAATGAACTAAAGCTGTACGGACACCTCTGCAGTGGAAGACAGTATAATTCTGGGTTTAAATCCCAGCAAGAGTGCAAGGCGGGGGAGCTGAGAAATTGGCTCTCCTCTTCTGCCTGTCTTTGAGTGGCTTACATAAAGAACTCAGGAGGCTCAGTTGGGTTTGTGGCCACCTTCTGTCATGGGGGGAGGAATAGCTCAATGGTTTGAGCATTGGCCTGCTAAACCCAGGGTTATGAGCTCAGTCCTTGAGAGGGGCACTCAGGGATCTGGAGCCAAAATGAGTACTTGATTCTGCTAGCAAAGGCAGGGGGCTGGACTTGATGACCTTTCAGGGTCCCTTCCAGCTCTATGAGATAGATGTATCTCCATACATCAGTCTTTACTACAGAGGGTGTGAGGGAGATTACCACACCTGGGCCATGCTTTTTAGGTGACAAATGTGAGGAACTGTCCCACACTGAGGTGTCAGTAGAGGTTGTTTTGGAACAAATTGAAAAATTAAGCAGTAATAAGTTACTAGGACCAGATGGGATTCACCCAAGAGTTCTGAAAGACCTCAAAAGTCAATTTGCAGAACTACTAATTGTGGTACATAATCTATGGCTTAAATCATACTCTGTACCAGATGACTGGAAGATAGTTGATATGATGATAATTTTTAAACAAGGCTCCAGAGGCGATCCCGGTATTACAGGCCAAACTTCAGTACCAGGCAAATTGGTTGAAACTATAGTAAAGGACAGAATTATCAGACACAAAGATGAACACACTTTATTGGGGAAGAATCAACACAGTTTTTCGAAGAGAAATCATGCCTCACCAATCTATTACCATTCTATGAGTGGGTCAACAAACATTTGGGCAAGGGTGATTCAGTGGATATAGTGTAGTTGGACTTTCAGAAAGTCTTTGACAAGGTCCCTCACCAAAGGCTCTTAAGAAAAGTAGGCAGTCATGAGAGAAGACGGAAGGTCCTCTCATATATCAGTAACTGGTTAAAAGACAGGAAACAAAGGGTAGAAATAAAGGGTGAGCTTTCAGAAGAGAGAGGTAAATAGTGGTGTCCTCCTGCACAGTTCCCTGGGTTGTCAGCAGATCAAGGCACTGAGGAGCTTCTGGGGCTTCCTCCTGAGGACTGGCCACAATTCCCTGGGCCACCGGCCAATTGAGATGCTAAGAAACTGTTGGGGTTGCTGCCTATGGATTGGCCAGCATTCCCTGAGGTTATTGGCACAGGTACATGAGAGTAGGAAGCAGCCAGGGAAACCAGGGAACCATCTGGGAAGGGGCCTGATACAAGGTCAGTGTTCAGGCCCTTGTCTGGGACACAGTGGAGTTGGGCAGGCCCACATCCACCCTGCCACTCCATTCCCACATTCTCTAGCCCCTAGAGTTTGTGTTCGCCCTTACCTGGACTACTAGTCTGCTTAGCCTAGCTGCCTTGATTGCAGGCCAGAGCCGACCATCGGTTTCCTGTCCTGCCCTTACTGGGCCTGGGGCTCATGGACTGCTTAGCTGCTCTGCCCGGATTGCAGGATGGAGTCCACTCATTGGTTACTACCCTACTCTGGCTGAGGGCCTGGGGCTCAAAGACTACTTAATTACTCTGTCCGGCTTCAGGTCATAGCCTACCACCTAGTGGCTGCCATACTGTTCTGCTTGGCCGAAGGACTGGAACACAAGGTGTAGGTTATTCTCCACATTTTGAGCTCACCTTTACAGGTATGTGGGAGAGAGGAGACTGACATGGAGGGACGGCAAAGCAGCCTACAGCCCCTTTCTTGTGAAGCAGCCTTTTCCCTACACTCACCTCAGAAATCCACTACTTAATCCTCTCTGTCACCACCGAGCCCCCTTACATCTGACACACACACCAATGTGCTGGAATCACAGGGCTTCCCAGAAGCAGCTGTCACAGGAGGCTGTGGTAATAACCCTTTTATAGACCAATGTCAGAGGTGTTGCTCTGTGGAACACTGACATAGCCCTGATCTTAGGGTCTCAGACTATCTGAGCACCTTGAATGTATTTATCCTCCTGCCACCTCTGTGAGGCAGACCAAGGCTATTATCCACCTGTGCAGAGGCCCAGAGACAGCCAATGGCTTGCCCATGGTCACACATGGAAAGGGAATCTATGACTCAGGACAACTCAATTTAATCAGTGCCCAGACCCCAGGCCCAGTCTTCCAAACCTCTGAGCCGTGAGAGGCCTGGCTGGATTCTCTTCTGCACCAGCCGAGCTCCCCACAATGCTGCAGAGAGCGGGGATGGCAAGGAGCCAGTTACAGTGATTGATTCACTGGCCTGTTCTCCCTTCGACGTTGCACTGCATATGCTTTATGAAAATATTCTTATGAATGTGAATATGATGTAACTGGAATACGCTTTATGCAAAAGGTCTCTTCTAAGGTATAATTAAAAAGCTTATAATCTACTGAGTTTGTTCATCCTATTTTGGATGTATTATTTCTATGTCTGAAGTTAGAAGAATAAGATATAAACATGTATTACTGATGTGAACATATTAAGTGGAAGCCATTAAAGTTGCTTCAGAATCAAAGAACTGTAAATGGCTCTGTTTACTTGCAAACCTTCCTGTGTATGTGTGGGCCAGCCCAGGAAGAATGGAGGCTGCAGTCTCAAAGGCCATGTGATCATGTCACCTGATACTGGAATCGATCTTAAATCTGGTACTTATCCATTTAGTACAGAGGTGGGCAAACTACGGCCCATGGGCCACATCCGGCCCGTGGGACCCTCCTGTCTGGCCCCTGAGCTCCTGGCCCAGGAGGCTAGCCCCCAGCCCCTCCCCTGCTGTTCCCCCATCCCTGCAGCCTCAGCTCACACCTCCGCCAGTGCAATGCTCTGGGCGTCAGGGCCGTGAGCTCCTGGGACAGCGCAGCTGCAGAGCCTGGCCTGACCCAGTGCTCTGTGCTGTGCCATGGCGACGGCGTGGCTGGCTCCAGCCGGGAGGCATGGCTGTAGCACTGCCAGCCATCGGTTCTCCGGGCAGCGCAGTATGGGGGCAGGCAGCGGGTGGGGTTGGATAGAGGGCAGGGGAGTTTGGGGTGGTGGTCAGGGGGCGGGGGTATGGATGGGATCGGGCCAGTCAGAGGGCGGGGAATAGTGGGGTTGAATGGGGGCAGGGGTCCTGGGGGGTCAGTCAGGAATGAGAGGAGGGATTGGATGGGGTGGCAGGGAGCAGTCGGGGACCAGGGAGAAGGGGTGGTTGGATGGGGCAGGAGGCTCGGGGGGCCGTCAGGAAGGAGGGGGGTTGGATGGGGCAGCGGGGGGCAGTAGGTAGCAGGGTTCTGGGGGCAGTCAGGGGACAGGGGTGATTGAATGGAGCAGAGGTCCTGGGGGGGGCGTCAGGAATGAGAGGAGGGGTTGGATGGGGCGGCGGGGGGCAGTCAGGGGAGGAGGTTCTGGGGACAGTCAGGGGACAGAGCACAGGAGGGATGGATAGGGCAGGGGTTCCAGGGGGCTGTCAGGGAACAGGGGGGTTGGATGGGGCAGGAGTGCCAGGGGCGGTGGATAGGGGGTGGGGGCCAGGCCACGACCCCCTCCCCTAACCGGCCCTCCATACAATTTCCTAAACCTGTTGCGGCCCTCAGGCCAAAAAGTTTGCTTGCCCCTGATTTCGAAGGAGGGGTGAGGACCCAGAGAGACAATAGATTCCTGCCTTGTGCCAAAGCTATAAAAGGTGTGTGGAGCAGGACAAAGAAGTGGCCAATCATGAGAAAGCCCCTGCTTAACACCTAAGATGTCTGCTGGAACTAACAAGAACTGTACTGGGGATAGGATTGGGCCCAGACTAGGAAGGAGTCTAGTCTGTGAAAGAAGCTTATTGGAACATCTCTGAGGATGTGATGTTACCTGTAATCAACTTCTTAATGTATTAGACTTAGACTTGCATGTGTTTGTCATTTATTTTGTTTGGTGACTTACTTTGTTCTGACTGTTGTTACTTGAAACCACTTAAATCCTACTTTTTATTCTTAATAAAATGACTTTTGTTTATTAGTGAATCCAGAGTAAGTGATTAATACCAGGGGGAGCAAACAGCTGTGCATATCTCTCCATCGGTGTTATAGAGGGTGGACAGTTTACGAGTTTTCCCTGTATAAGCTTTATGCAGAGTAAAACAGATTTATTTGGGGTTTGGATCCCATTGGGAGTTGGGTATCTGGGTGCTGGAGTCAGATAACCTGCTATGCTGTTTTCACTTAAAGCCTGCAGCTTTGGGGGTGTGGCCCAGACTCTGGGTCTGTGTTGCAGCAGGCTAGTGTGTCTGTCTCAATAAGGCAGGGTCCTGGAGGTGCCAAGCTGGCAGGGAAAAGGTAATTTCAGAGATAATTTCAGCACATCACGTGACTGTTCCAAGGGGATCTCTGTGACCGAACCCATCACACTCCCCCCCGCCCCCCACATCAGCAGAGTTTAGAGCAGCCTGGAGGTTGGGCTGACTTCTACCCAGTGGTAAAGGCTTCCAAGAGCACAGTCCACTCTAGATGAGTGTCACCCCAGAGTGCCCCCTTGGGGACTGAGGTAGCCCTGCAGGAACCCTGCCCTTCCCTCTAAGGTCCTTGCAATGACTTACTCTCAGCCTGGGATATTTAAAAGTCCCCTTTGTGGGGTCACATTAATTCAGTATCCTCCAAAACACAGGCTCTCCTACCCTAGAGCCCCATCCTCCTCCTTTACTCAGGAGCCCCCCCACAAACACCAACACACCCTGCTTTCTGGGGTCAGCATTGGTTCAGGCTTGCCACACCCACTACCCCATCCCTTCCCCTGAGGACCCACCCCCTACCCCATCTCTTGCCAGAAGGCTCTGCCCCTTGTTCCTCCCCTTTCCGTGAGGCTCCAGCCCCAAGCCACGTCAGAGCTAGATTGTGGTAAGAGCTGCTCAGGGAGCCCAGGCCACTGTGGGGAGCCCCAGACACTCCACTTTTCCTGGATGTTAAGTCCTGAGGGTCAGGGACACAAGCTGAGGCATTCCCTTTGGGCCCCTCGTGAACTGCCCAGGACAGGTGGAGGGTTTGGAGCTCCTCAGAGTGGCTCTGGATCCCTACGCAACTCTCACCATGGCCCAGCTCTGGCTTCTGGTCTGGATAGGGTGCAAAGCATTCACCAGTGAGGAGGACCAGGGGGTGGGCTCTTGCGGGAAGAGATGGGACAGGGGGAGGGGTACTTGTGGGAAGAGGAAGAACAGGGGGTGTAGCCTTAAGGGGGAAGTAGAGAGACAGTAAGGATGGAGCTCCTGCATGTGTCCCGCTTTTGCCTTTTGAAAAGATGGTCACTCTACGCAGAATGGGCTGGGCTGGGTTTGGAGCTAGAGGTGCCTCTGCGTGGGAGTTGAGGACCATTTCCAATCATTTTCAGTGCAGCACAAATGGATGGTAGGAAAAGGGAATCTGGGCCTGAGTCTCTTTCCAGGACTCGTGTGTGTCAGACCCTCACTCACACACGCAGCTCTGCTCTGCCTCAGTGAGAGGGGGCTCAGCACGTGTGTGGTGTGCAGAGCCATCAATGGGGCCGGGGGGCCTGAATAGCTTCTCCTGCGTCTCCTCCATGAATCATGCATCGGACACGACTCAATCTCTAGCACCTGGCTGAGGAGGTAGGGGAAGGATGGGTGACCGTTCCCTTTCAATAACCCCTGTCCACAGCTGGTGCAGTGCTCATGGATCACGCCGCCCCCAGAGGGCTCGGGAAGCGCCGGGACTGTGACTACAGAATAGCTTTGCAGTATTTTTCATGGCCCATTGATATTTAACCAAAGACAACGGGACATTGACAGGCCAGGTGTAATGGGACACAACACAAACATCCCTTTTCTTTATTGAGAGTATCGACAGGAATCTGAGGTCGGAACAGCCACCGATTTGGATGTTTATGGGCCAACATGCAACCAGTCCCCTGGCTATCCATGAACACAGTCACTTTGTAAATTCTGCTGCTGCTTTGGTCTCTTTCTCCCAGTGCGCTGTCCTCCCTCACCAGGCGCTGTCCAATTGCTCCAGGCCTTAGACCCTGTCTGAACTTCTCTCTACAGAGTTCAGAGTAGTAGTTCATGTCCTCTTGGATAAGGATGGAATATGTGGCCCTCACCATGGCCCATGTTTTTCATCTCTCATGTGACCAGGGCTGGAGCCAAGTGATGAACTGACCCTTCACTTTTTGAATGCCCTGATTATTCTTGCACTAAGGTGTTTGCTTTTCAAGCTATATACAATTGGGTTCATCATGGGCGGGACCAGCAGGTAGACGTAGCCCATGAGACTCTGAAGCAATGGAGAAGAGCTATTTCCGAATCTCTGTACTATAGACAAGCCAATCCCTGGTGTGTAGAAGAGGAGGACAGCACAGAGGTGGGAGACACAGGTGCTCAATGCCCTGACGCACTCCACATGAGATGCAATGCTCAGCACTGTTTTCAGAATCATCACGTACAATAGGAGGATGAGCAGCGAGTCCAACATCGCTGTGGAGACTGTGACAAAAAAGCCATAAATGCTGCTGACTCTGATATCCGAACAAGCCATCTTCATGACCTCTTGGTTCAAGCAGTAGGAACGGGAGAGGACATTGGCTTGACAATATTGGGAACGTTTCAGGAGAAAGGGCAGTGGGAACACTACGGCAACCCCTCTTAGCACACATGCCAGTCCCATCTTGGCTATTCTCGGCAGGGTTAAGATGGAAGCATATCTCAGTGGGTTAGAGATCGCGATGAAGTGGTCAAAGACCATCAACAAGAGCACGGAGGATTCAATGTATGAAAGCGAGTGGATGAAGAACAGCTGAGCAAAACAGGCATCGAGGCTGATCTCCCTAGCATTCAACAAGAATGTGCCCAATGTTGTTGGCATGGTGGCTATCGATAAACCAAGGTCTGTGACGGCCAACATGGAAAGGAAAATGTACATGGGCTCATGGAGGCCTGTATCTGTTCTTATAATGAACAGAATGACTGAATTTCCTACTACAGAAATAACATACATTAGAAAGAATGGGATAGAGATCCAGAGATAGACGTCTTCCTGACCAGGTATCCTGGTGAGAAGGAACACTGCAGAGCTGAATTTAGTGTCATTGATAGATGACATAATGTACTGGGAGGTCCAAGTAGTTTTGAACCTTTCCTCCTGAAAGGAAAAACAACAGGAGACCTGATGATATTTAACAAGACATGTTTCTGCTCTCAGTGGAACTCTAGAGAGTCCCAGGAGCTGAAGGAAGATGAGCAAAAACTTAATCTTGGATTTACACTGCATATAAGAAGATATGCATTCCCAGAGTGGATCAGACCTGCAGTCCATCTAGCCCAGTATCCATTGGCCAGTTCCAGATGCTTCAGAGGAAGCCAGATGAAGCCCTGCAATAGAAAGCTATGAGATAACCTGCTCCCAGGGAATGTTTTCCCCTGACACCCACTAATTACACATATTTTGTTCTGTTAATTAGGAAGGTTTATAGTTTTTCCAAAACTTTTAAAAACAATCCTCACTAATGTAATTGGATTTTCCGGTTACCCACATAAACATACTGTTCCTCTTTGAATCCTACTAAACTCTTGGCTCTGTTGATAACTTGTGCCTGGGAGATCTGCAGTCTCCTTTAGCTCTGTGTGATTTTATAATTGTGATCTTCCCGCAGACACCTTTTCTGGCCCTCCACTTCTGAGTGTAGCCCATTGTATCATGCAATGAGAAGAGCAGGGTGAAATCTGTCATTGTACTTATCTGCTCTGCATTGAAGCTATTTATAAAAAATGGTTAATTCTTTATTTTCTCCACTCCTGAGAGTCCAAATTATGTCTCTGCTTCTTTACAGCACATGGGATAAATTCTCAGGGCCAGGTTCTGCTTTTAATAACAATGACTTCAACTGTGTCATTCCAGATTTACATGTGTAAATTCAATCAGAACCAGGCTCTATTAACTTTCCCTTACCAAATGCTCCAGGTGTTACACTCTGACCCCCAAGAATCCCTCCAAAAGACGCCGAAGTGCTTTGCTTGGCCAGTGTTGACTGAATCCAGAGAGTTCAATCATTAAAGACAGGATACTGGGCTATATCATTGGAAGACAGGATACTGGGCTAGATGGACTTTTGGCCTGACCCAGTACGGCTGATCTTCTGTTCTTATGTTCTAAATGTAAGTGTTAGAAAGAGCATCTGGTCAGTTTCTCGGAGACAGTATTATACTACTGTTCACTAAACAAAGAATTAATTGCCCAAACCCATTGCAAACAGTATGTGGAATAGTATCAAGGGCTAGCCGTGTCAGTCTATATCCAAAAAAACAATGAGAAGTCCGGTGGCACCTTAAAGACTAAGAGATTTATTTGGGCATAAGATTTCATAGGTAAAGAAAACGACTTCTTCAGGTGCATCCTCATTTGATTATGTGTAATACTTCTCAAATATTTTCTAAAGCAAAAGTCATAACATTTACACATCTGTACTTTAGCACATACATGTCAACCCATTCTTTCCCCTCTGATATTCTTTCAGAGATGATTTCTCAGGTTAGGGTGGGACTTGAAATGCAGCATCTGTCATCAGGATTTCTTCAGAACCTGAAAAGATCACAGCATCTAAGCCCTCAATCAATGACTTGTCAGCAAACAAAAGTCTAGTAGCTCCTCTGTCCCTGGGTTAATAGCTGACTGGTTCTCCTCAGGTTCTGTTCTGTCAGTCTGTAGCCTCTATCCGGAGTGTTAACAGGCATTGGGATCAGGATATGAAATATTCTTTCCATGGGCTCTCACTCTCTAATACAGTGGTTTTGAACCTCTTTTCATTTGGAGGACCCTAATGAATTTTGAATGGAGGTAGACATAGTCTGAAGCTCCTCGGTGGCCCACAGACCACAGGTTGAAAACCACTACTAGTAGTAGTACATAGTTCACTAGTACATAGTAACCACAGCACTTGTTATTCAGTCACAAATAGGGATTGCAGGAAGTACATTTCAAAGTCAGGCGCATGTGGAACTTCATTACCCACATGAAAATAACAGGAGTCCTTGTGGCACTTTAGAGACTAACACATTTATTTAACTAACGACTCTTGGTTGTTTTTGCTAATAGAGACTAACATGGCTACCACTCTGAAACCTGTCACATGAAAATAGTCTATTGCTCTCTGACTGTGTCTGTCTTGTATTCATAAAATCCGTACAACCCAGGAACGGCATTGGGACAGACTTGGAGCTGAGTTGCCATAACGAATGTGCATGTGAAACCCAGTTCTTGGAATGTTTGCTGGATAGCTACATTGGGTTAACTATTGGAATGTTTATTTGCTGGGTATATTGGGTTAAAACAGTACGGCTCATCTTAGTTTAATAGCAGGCTGCTGGTAGAGAAGGAACCAGGCAGAGAAGGAACAACTCAAGAAAAGCCATCTCTCAGTAAGTATGTCAGGGAGGTTGAGAGACAACACTGGAGCTACAAGCTGGGAAGAGCCTATTTCCAGGCTCGGGCCCCGTTACACAGCTTGTTTTGCCAGCGTTGGGAGTCTGTGCAGAGGTGGGGCAGAGAGGGCTGGGGAAGTCTCAAGGACTTTGGGCTGCTTGGGTCCCCATCAGAGTGCGAGGGCTTGGGGTCAAAGATGTGCACAGACTGTTGCTTTAAAACTAGGGCTGTTGATTCATCGCAGTTAACTCATAAGAATTAATCGTGATAATCACAGTTTTACTCACACTCTTAAACAATAATAGAATATCTACTGCAATTTATTAAATATTTAGGATAGTTTTCTGCATTTTCAAATATATCGATTTCAATAAAAACAGAGAATACAAAGTGTACAGTGCTCACTTTACATTATTATTTTATTACAAATATTTGCACTGTAAAAAAGATAAACAGAATAAATAATATTTTTCAGTATACCTTTTTATCGTGGACGTGCAACTTACAAACGTAGATTATTTTTGTTACATAACTGCAGTCAAAAACAAAACAATGTAAAACTTTACAGCCTACAAGTTCACTCAGTCCTATGTCTTGTTCAGCCCATCACTAAGAGAAAGAAGTTTGTTTACATTTATAGGAAATAATGCTCCTTCTTCTTATTTACAATGTCACCTGAAAGTGAGAACAAGTGTTTGCATGGCATTGCTGTAGCCGGCATTGCAAGATATTTACTTGCCAGGTATGCTAAATATTTGTATGCTTCGACACCATTCGAGAGGACATGCTTCCATGCTGATGAGGCTTGTTAAAAAAATAATGTGTTAATTACATTTCTGACTGAACTCCTTGGGGAAAAATTGTATGTCTCTCACTCTGTTTAACCTGCATTCTGCCATATATTTTGTGTTATGGCAGTCTGAGATGATGACCCAAAACCTGTTGTTCATTTTAAGAACACTTTCACTGAAGATTTGACAGAAAGCAAATTAGGTACCAATGTGAGATTTCTAAAGATAGCTATAGCATTCGACCCCAGGTTTAAGAATCTGAAGTGCCTTTCAAACTGTGAGAGAGATGAAGCGTGGAGCATGCTGTCAGAAATCTTAAAAAAAACAACTCTCCACTGCAGAAACTACAGAACCAAAAACCACCAGAAAAGAAAATCAACCTTCTGCTGGTGGCGTCTGACTCAGATGATGAAAATGAACGTGCATCAGTCCACACTGCTCTGGATCGTTACTAAGCAGAACCCATCATCAGCATGGATACATGTCCCCTGAAATGGTGGTTGAAGAATCAAGGGACATAAGAATCTTTAGCGCATATGGCATGAAAATATCTTGCGATGCCGGCTACAAAAGTGCCATGTGAACACCTGATCTCACTTTCAGGAGACACTGTAAACACGAAGCAGGCAGCATTATCTCCTGCAAACGTAAACAAACTTGTTTGAGCTATTGGCTGAACAACAAGTAGGGCTGGGTGGACTTGTAAAAACTAGAGCCCTCAGCCTGTCAAGAAACAGAAATATGCCTTATTGGACCTGATACCACAGAGCAACACAGCTCTGAATTCCTGCCTTCACAATCGAGCCAGAGAATAAAACCTTTGAAAATGAAAATAAATTTGCTGATTAAATTTCTAGGAAGAATTTGGGAACGAGTCACTGATAATGCGTGGGGTTTTCCACTAGCTCAGCCCCTGGCAGGATCAGGACCAGAGCACGCGGCACCTCTAGAAATGGGACCTCTTGAGAAATCCTGACATGGGGCTTCGGGGTTTTAACACTCGGAGCTCGCTTTGAATGTCAGATTTCTGTGTAGATTGAGTAGCCCACAGTGGAGTATGGGCAGATGTAGGGGAGGGATTTACAAGCTACCTAGCCCTGCCTGCCCTCCAGCCCCATCACTGAGTCACCCCGACAGCCCAGCTGAGTCCTCTGCCACAGCACAGAGCATCTGCAAATGGAAACAGCTTGCAGCCTTTCCCCTTCGTTTTGCATTTTGAAGATAGTGAAACCTGCCAACGTACCCAATTCCTGCTAGAAGGGGAGATGCTGACACTAGAGATCTTCACCCTAAAGGACAAGGAGTCATCAGAGGTTGCACAGGTATCAGGCAGAATCTGTTCAGATAGGGAGGCAACCGTCTTTATGAAGCATGCCTGCACATTCCCTTGGGAGCCACTTGGCCATCAGGGAACCTCAGCTGTTTGGCTTTGTGTGCACAAACTTTAACCACCATCACAACCAATAGCAAATAGCAGGAGGCCAAATCACAGGGGACGTGGGGTGATTCTACCCACCTGGACTGCAGCACCAGCCCTGCTGCAGGTTCTATTCCTGGAATCTGGACATGTCATCACTGTCCGTATGGTTCTGATTAGCTACCTCGGGGAGGACCAAATGGTAATGATGATGCTGTCACAGTTTAATCTTGCTGGAATAAAGTAAAATAGAATCCTAATAATAATTTAAGACCAGATTTCACCCTGGCAACCCCCATTCCTGCATTACAAACCCAGGGGGCCGGCCAGGGAAGGGAGTGTCCACAAAGCTCCCTACATGGACATTTCCTTCAGATTGTTCCAGGAAGGGAGGTCCCTTCCCTTCTCCCTGAGGAATGAAAAGGGTGACCCAGGTTCCCCAAAGTTATGCACAGATGTCAATGATCCACTGGGAGCTAGGCCCTCCCACCCACAATATTTGGGCCTCCACAACTGCTCTAGGACCCTCTCCAGCTCCCGGCTAGCACCCAGGACCTGTCACAATAGCCCACAGAGATGGGAAGGCTGGTTAGAGTAGCTGATGGGCACAATACCCCAGCCACAGACTGGTCAGGAGGCTTCAACCTTTTCATACCCTGAGTACAGCCATAGACTCCGTCAGTGCAAACTTTTATTACGTTACGAGGACGAGGCAGATGAAAAGCCTCCAATTTCTTTTGGGGCTTCAGGCAGCTGCAGCTGGGCAGCATCATGGCAGCTGAACTTTCAGAGGAAAATGATCCATTTTCTATGAAAATTCACCCCCAGGAACGGGTGAAAAGGAAACATTTTAGTTTGGGACACAATTTTTCATTTGGGAAGAATCTCTCTGTTTTCCAACCCAGCTCTAACTCAAACCATGAGCCTCTGTCCCTCGTGCTACAGGACCCAACCCCTAGGTGGCAGCACTAGCCCCCACATCAGCCTCCCACACTCAGCAGCCCCTGGACAACTGCCAAGGTGGCTATGCCAGCTCTATAGCAGAGGGAGCCCCTGGAAAAGGCCAGTCTGCAGCAGCCCATAGTGTAGGGGAAGAATTTAATAACATAAGAACGGGCATATTTAGTCAGACCAATGGTCCATCTAGCCCAGTGTCTTGTCTTCTGACCGTGGCCTGTGCAGATAGTTCTGAGGGAATGAAAAAAAAAGGGCAATGATCAATTGATCCATCCGCTGTCACCTGCTCCCACCTTCTGGCAGTCAGAGGTTTAGAGACACGCAGAACACGGGGTAGTGTCCCTGACCATCCTGGCTAATAGCCACTGCTGGACCTCTCCTCCATGAACTTACCTAATTCTTTTTTAGACCCAGTTATAATTTCGGCCTTCACAACATCCCCTGGCAATGAGGTCCACTGA
This sequence comes from Malaclemys terrapin pileata, assembly GCF_027887155.1. Lineage (NCBI taxonomy): Eukaryota > Metazoa > Chordata > Testudines > Emydidae > Malaclemys > Malaclemys terrapin. Next base: position 348,329,473 of record NC_071505.1, on the reverse strand, counting down.
CTGACTGTGCGTTGTGTGAGGAAATACTTCCTTTTGTTTGATTTAAATCTGCTGCTCATTAACCTCATTATCCTGTTTGTTGTGTTATGTGAAGGGGTAAATAACACTTCCTGATTCACTTTCTCCACAGCATTCATGATTTTATAGATCTCTATCATATTCCCGCTGTCTCTTTAATCTCTCCTTTTATGAAAACAGTTCCATACGCCTAATCATTTTTGTTCCCCTTCTTTGTTCTTAGGCGAATTCTAATATATCTTGTTTGAGATGGGTCGACCAGAACTGTACAACATTATCAAGGTATGGGAGTACCATGGATTTATAGAGAGCCATTATGATATTTTCTTTCTTATTAACCTTTCATAATGGTTTCCAACATGGATGGCGAGTGGATCCCCCATTCAGTGAGGCTAACCCCTCTGGCCCCACGCCTTCTGCCCAAAGCGCACACACACACACACCCTGCATCCGGCGCATTAAGCCCCCATCCCGTAGAAGCCCAGAACCTCCCCTACCCCCTTCACTGGAGCCCTGAGTCCCACCTATCTCCCCATGTTTTGAGGAGCGCCGGGCCAGCCAGACCCTCCCCAGCCATGCTGCGTCTCCTCTCCTGGGACTCCAAGCAGTCCTGTGGGAAAATCTTCTCTCTTCCAGAAGAACCCGAGCTTTTTATATGTGTCATGCAGGTTCCAGGACAGCTGAGCAGGCGGTTGTGACACTAACCATCATATTCATTGTAGTGATATCAAGCTTGGAGGGGTTGTAAGTGCTTTGGAGTTTAGGATTAAAATTCAAAATGATCTGGACCAGGGGTCAGCAACCTCTGGCACACGGCTCGCCAGGGTAAGCCCCTTGGCATGCTGGACCAGTTTGTTTACCTGCCGCGTCGGCAGGTTCAACTGATCGTGGATCCGACTGGCTGCGGTTTGCAGCTCCAGGCCAATGGGGGCTGCGGGAAGTGGCGTGGGCCTAGGGATGTGCTGGCCGCGGCTTCCCACTGCCCCCATTGGCCTGGGATGGCGAACTGCAGCCGAACCTGCCGACGCGGCAGGTAAAGAAACTAGCATGGCAAACCAGGGGGCTTAACCTGGCGAGCCGTGTGCCAGAGGTTGCTGACCCCTGATCTGGACAAACTGGAGAAATGGTCCGAAGTAAATCGGATGAAATTCAGTAAGGACAAATGCAAAGTACTCCACTTAGGAAGGAACAATCAGCTGCACACATACAAAATGGGAAATGACTGCCTAGGAATGAGTACTGCGGAAAAGGATCTTGGGGTCATAGCGGATCACAAGCTAAATATGAGTCAACAGTGTAATGCTGTTGCAAAATCAAACATCATTCTGGGATGTATTAGCAGGAGTGTTGTAAGCAACATACAAGAAGTAATTTTTCCACTCTACTCTGTGCTGATTAGGCCTCACCTGGAGTATTGTGTGTCCAGTTCAAGGGGGGAGGGATAGCTCAGTGGTTTGAGCATTGGCCTGCTAAACTCAGGGTTGTAAGTTCAGTCCTTGGGGGGGGGCACTTAGGGAGCTGGGGCAAAATCAGTACTTGGTCCTGCTAGTGAAGGCAGGCAGCTGGACTCTATGACATTTTAAGGTCCCTTCCACTTCTAGGAGATAGGGTATCTCCATTATTTTTTTTTTCTGGGCACCACATTTAAGGAAAGATATGGACAAATTGGAGAAAGTCCAGAGAAGAGCAACAAAAATGGTCTAGAAAACATGACTTATGAGGGAAGATTGAAAAAAATGGGTTTGTTTATTTTGGCAAATAGAAGACTGAGAGGGGACATGATAACAGTTTTCAAGTACATAAAAGGTTGTTACAAGGAGGAGGGAGAAAAATTGTTCTTCTTAACCTCTGAGGATAGGACAAGAAGCAATGGGCTTAAACTGCAGCAAGGGCGATTTAGGTTGGACATTAGGAAAAAGTTTCTAACTGTCAGAGTGGTTAAGCACTGGAATAAATTGCTTAGGGAGGTTGTGGAATCTCCATCCTTCGGGATTTTTAAGAGCCGGTTGGACAAACAACTGTCAAGGATGGTCTAGATAATACTTAGTCCTGCCTTGAGTGCAGGGGACTGGACTAGACAACCTCTCGAGGTCCCTTCCAGTTCTATGATTCTCTGATTTCCCTTTCAAAAGCTGTGCTCATTCTTCCCCAACAAAGTGTGTTCATCTGTGTGTCTGATAATTCTGTTCTTTACTATAGTTTCAATGAATTTGCCTGGTACTGAAGTTAGGATTATTGGCCTGTAATTGCCGGGTTCACCTCTGGAACCTTTTTTAAAAATCAGCATCACATTAGTTATTTGCCAGTCATCTGCTATGGAGGCTGATTTAAGTGCTAGGTTACATTCCACTTGGTGGACTAATGCCCTTGCATGCTTCTGAGTCATAGCAACCATTACTCATAGGCCGGATGAAATGTTCACAGGAAGGCTAAGCTCTTCCATGGTCAATTATCTTTGTTGATGAGCCATGACCACTGTTTCTTCATTTTTGTCCCTGAAAGGCTACTTGTGGGTGTTACCCAGAATATGCACATTTGAATTACCGATACATAGTCAATATTCATAACTTCAGGTAAAAAAATGAAACATGCACACAAATAGGAAAAAACATATTCAGCAAATCATAATTTTTCCAATAACACTTCAGAAGACATATCTTGTCCTAGTTGCTTCATAATCATTTCATAATCATACCACAATGACGAATATGGGGTGCAGCATCACAACCTCCTCTACTGACACCTCAATCTGCGGAGTTCCTCAGATTTGTCTCCTAAGAAGAATGGCTCAGGTGTGGGAATCTCCCTCACATCCTCTGGAGTGAAGACCAATGCAAAGAATTCATTTAGCCTCAACGCAACAGCCTCATCTTCCTTGAGAGCTGCTTTAGCCCCTGGATCATCCAGTTGCCCCACTCATTGATTCACAGGCTTACTGCTTCTGATATACTTGGAAAAAAAGGAGCTATTAATTTTTCTGACTTTTGCTAGTTGCTCTTCAGATCTTTTAAACTAGGTATGCAGTATTGCCAAACCCCATTCAAAAATGATCACTAACACCCCCCAAAATCATGAGATTGGTTTAAAATAATGAGATTTAAAAATATTCTAATGTGGGTTTCATTTTCATTTGCCTTTCATTTCTGAGTCTTTGGGATGTCCCTATTTCAGGTTTTCGACTTTTTTGTAACCCGCTTTTTGAAATAAACATTTTTAAGAAAAGTGAAATCTCCAATTCACGTACAGTGTCTTGAGCCCAGAAGTTGGGTCTTTAAGAAAGACAGGAAAAGCTGCGTGACTCCCAATAAAATCCCAGGAGTTGGAACTGATGGCCATATCTCAAGCGGGGCACCCACTTGGCACTGAAGGTTGGTAAGTGGACATTTCTGGTCACACAATCCATCGGTGGTAGAGACACTGTTTCCCTCTGTGCTAGGCTACAGAGCCCCTGGTTCTAAGGAACAGGATTACACCACAGACAGCCGGACATAACAGTGACGGGCTCGCAGAGTCACTGGTTCCTGAGGCACAGCTCAGGGTGTCTCCTTCTCATGTTCAGGCATGAGACATGCACGAGCCATGTAAGAAAGGCCATCAACATCCTTAATAGAAAGGAGCATGATCCAAACCCAGCTCCAAGTGCCTGCTGCTAGTTCTGTATTCTACCCCTAAACTTGGTGATGATGGATATTTGGATGCAGCATGTGAGGTATATATCCAGTGCAAGAGCGACTCTCATTGTTCATGCAGTGGGTGACGGTCAGGATCAGGTCTCAGAGCATCTGAAATGTATTTATACTCCCCCCACCTCTGTGAGGCAGGGCAGGGCTATTATCCACCTGTGCAGGGGCTCAGAGACAGCCAATGGCTTGCCCATGGTCACACATGGAAAGGGAATCAAACCCAGCTTCCATGAGTTGCAGAGCCGTGCCCAAACCACAGGACCAGCCTTCAAGCCATCTGAGCAGTGACAGGCCCGGCTGGAGTCCCTGCTGTGCCAGCAGAGCTCCCCCATGTGCTGCAGAGACCGGGGATGGCAAGGACCCAGTTCCGGGGGTTTGATTCGCTGGCCTGTTCTCCCCCTGCCTCAGCAGAGTTTAGAACAGCCTGGGGGCTGGGCTGACCTCCATCTGGTGGTAACGGCTTCCAGGAGCACAGCCCACTCTGGCCATGTCCCTGTGGATGGGTGACCCCCAGAGTGCCCCCTTGTGGCCTGAGGTAGCCCTGCAGATATCTTGCCCTTCCCTCTGAGGTCCTTGCAATGACTTACTCTCAGCCTGAAATACTTAAAACAAGAGGCCCCTTTGGGGGGGTCACATTTATTCAGTTTTCTGCAAAACACCAACTCTCTTACCATACAGCCCCATTCTCCTCCTTTACCCACTAGCCCCTCACCTCCCTGCTTGGTGCCATCAGCCTTGCTTCAGGCTTGCCGCACACCCTTTTCCCCGAAGGTCTCCCTATCCCATTACTTCCCAGTAGGCCCTGCCCCATTCTCCTCCATTTCTCCAAGGCTCTGCTCCCTGGATAGGCCAGAACTGGACTGTGGTAAGAGCTACCCATGGAGTCCAGGTTGCTGTGGATAGCCCAGGCCTTCCCTGGGTAGTACATCCTTGGGGCAGTGACATAGGCTTATCTCAGGCCCGCAAGCCTCCTGTCCAGGGCAGTGGGAGGGTCTGGGACTCCTCTCAGTTGATCTGGTACTCTGTGCAGCTATTACCAAGGCCTGGTTATGGCTTCTAGCCTGGAGAGGAGACAGAGCCTCAGATAAAGAGGAGGAGCAGGGGGGTTGGCTTTGGGGGAAGAGATGGAGCAGAGGGAGGGGTGTCGGGGGAAGAGGATCCAGGGTGCACTAGGTGGCCATAGACTGTTTTTTTCATCTCCCGTGTCACCAGCACTGGAATAGGATGATTAACTGACCCTTCACTTGATGAATGCTCTGATTATCCTCGCACGGAAGTGTTTACTTTTCACACTGTACACAATTGGATTTATCACGGGCGGAACCAGCTGGTAGATATAGCCCAGGACAACCTGAAGCAAGTGAAAAGAGCTATTTCTGAATCTGTGTATCACAGCCAGACCAATCACTGGTATATAGAACAGCAAGATGGCGCAGAGGTGGGAGATGCAGGTGTTTAGGGCCCTGAGGGACTCCGTGTGGGATGTGACACTCAGCACCGTTTTGAAGATCATCACATAAGAAAGGAGGATGAGCAGCGAGTCCAACCCCATAGTTATGAGTGTAACAGATAAGCCATAGATGTCGTTCACTTTGATGTCCGAACAAGCCATCTTCATGACTTCCTGGTGCAGGCAGTAGGAATGGGAGAGGACATTGGCTTTACAATATTGGAACCGTTTCAGGAGAAAAGGGAGGGGAAATGTTACGGCCACTGCTCTTAGCACAAACACCAGTCCCATCTTGGCTATTCTTGGCAGTGTTAAGATGGAAGCATATCTCAGTGGGTTACAGATCTCAATGAAGCGGTCAAAGGCCATCAACAAGAGCACAGAGGATTCAATGCATTGAAGCCAGTGGATGAAGAACAGCTGGGCAAAACAGGCATCGAGGCTGATCTTCCTAGAGTTAAACAACAATATGCCCAGCATTGTTGGTATGGTGGATATCGATAAGCCAAGATCTGTGACGGCCAACATGAAAAGGAGAATATACATAGGCTCATGGAGGCTTGGATCTGTTTTTATAATGAACAGAATGACTGAATTGCATACTATCGAAATGACATACATTAAACAGAAGGGGATAGAGATCCAGAGAGGGACATCTTCCTGCCCAGGTATCCCGGTGAGAAGGAACACTGCAGAGTTGAAATTGCTGTCATTGACAGCTGACATAATGTACCGGGCAGGTCCGAGGAGTTTTGAGCTTAGATGATATTTAACTAGACATCATTCTCCCCTCAGTGAAAGTCTAGAGTCCCCCAGGAGCTCAAGCAAGATCAGCAAAAACATAGTCTTGGATTTATACCAGCGATAGGAAGACAAGCACTGCCAGACTGGATCAGACCTGCAGTCCATCTAGCCCAGTATCCAGTGGCCAGTTCCAGATGCTGCAGAGGAAGGTGGAAGAAGCCCTGCAATAGGCAGATATGCTATAACCCAGCTCCTAGGAAAAGTTTCCCCCAACATACCCTAGTTCAGGGGTTCTCATAGTGGGGGTCAGGACCCCTCAGGCGGTCCAGAGGTTACTGCATAGGGGATCATGAGCTGTTAACTTCTACCCCAAACCTTGCTTTGCCTCCAGCTTTTATAACGGTGTTAAATATATAAACAAGTTTTTAATTTATAAGGAGGGTTGCACTCAGAGGCTAGGTACGTGAAAGGGGACACCAGCACAACCGTTTGGCAACCACGGCACTAGTTAGACATATTTTCTGGTGTAAATCAGGAAGGGTTAGAGCCCTTTGAATGCTTAAAAAAAAAACTACTGTAATTGGACATTCCCACCAACACACTTTCTGGCCCTCCACTTCTGATTGTGGCCCATTATATCATGACCTGTATAAACACATGGAAATTGCATGGTGAAAACAGTCATTGAATTTATCTGTCCTGCATTGAAGCTATTTATAAACCTGTTTCATTGCCTCATTGTTGCATGTTTTTTTTTTATTTTCATCACTCCTCCGAGTTCAAATTTTCCCACTGCCTCTTTACAGTTCATGCGATAAATTCTTAGGGACAGGTTCTTAATTCAAAGACATTGGATTCAATGGCATCATTCCAGACTTCCATGTGTAAATTCGATCAGAACCAGGCTCTATTAACTTTCCCTTATAAAATGCTCATGGTGATACACTCTGACCCCCAAGAATTCTCCAAGAGAAGCTGAAGTGCTTGACCTGGCCACCATTGACTGAATCCAGAGAGTTCAATCATCCCATAGGTTTCTTTTCATGGTCAAAGGACCTGCACCCACTCCCAAACCAAGGGGTCAGTAGATATTTGGCAAGTTACAAGTTAACACAGAGCGTTACTTCAGCTGGGCATGGGAGGGATTAGTGTCACAAAGGGGTGAATAGTGCAAACACTAGGTTTGCAATAATATCCACTTCAGTGTTTAAGTTACTTCAGCCATGCTCCTGTAAGAGGTGTTGGATGTAAACTACATACAACCACTATTATACACCCCTTTCCTCCACCTCAGCTCTACTGTTTGCTAAAACACTGACCAGCCGTTCTGTTCATTCAGGACTTTTTGGAAAGTCTGCACAGTTACTGCAGAGGGACTGTATTCGTGACCCTGAAGATAAGTGCTAGAAACAGCTTCTGGTCAGTTACCAGGATACAGTATCATACAACTCTTCACTGTACAAAGAGTTAGTAGCACAAACCCATTGGAAACAGAATTTAGATTACTTCTGAAATACTGTCTAATGCAGGGCAAGCGCAGTTGACCCACAGTGTGCTGTAGCCCAGGGCCCTGTCTGAGGGTGGGAGGATCGTGGGATTTCACTCCATGAAAGGGAAGGCAATGAGGCCTGACATCTGGCACTCAAAGACCAGAGAGGAGACAGAGATGACAGTAACCCTGTAACTGTGAAGGATATTTACAGGGCAGAAATGCCAGAGCCCTAGCAAATCTAGAAACAGAAATATGCCCTGTTACCACAGAGTAATGTAGATCTGAATTCCTCCTTTCACAGACAAACCAGAAAATAAAACCTTTGAAAATGTGTTTGCTGATTAAATTTCCAGGAGCAAATACACCTGAGGGAATTGGGGAACTAGTCAATGATATTCTGTGGTGGCCTCCTCTTGCTCAGCCCCTGGCAGGATTGGGCCCAGAGCACATGGCACCTCTAGAAATGGTACCTCTTGAGAAATCCTGACTCGGGGCATCAGGGTTTTAAAACTTGAAACTCGCTTTCAATGTCAGATTTCTGTGTAGCTTGAATAACCCACCGTGGAGCATGGGCAGATGTCGGGGAGGGGTTGACAAACTACCTGCTGCTGCCTGCCCTCCAGCCCCATCAAATGGAAACAGCCTGTAGTTTTCCCCCTTCAATTCACATTTGAAAGATAGTGAAACCTGCCAACGTACCCAGTTCCTGCTAGAAGGGGAGCTGCTGACACCAGAGGTCTTCACCCAAAAGGGCAAGGAGTCATCGGAGAGGTTGCACAGGCAGCAGGCAGTATCTGTACAGATGGGGAGGGAACTGTTTATATGAAGCATGTCTGCACATTTCCTTGGGGGCCACTTGGCCATCAGGGAACCTCAGCTGCTTGGCTTCGTGTGCACCAGCTTTAACCCCGTGTCACAGCCAATAGCAAACTGCAGGAGGCCAAATCACAGGGGATATGTGGTGATCTTACCCACCTGGAATGCAGCGCAAGCCCTGCTGCAGACTCTATTCCTGGAATCCAGACTTGTCATCACTGTTCGTATGATTCTGATTAGTCACATGGCTACCTCAGGGGCAGCTGAGTGGTAATGATGATGCTGTCACAGCTGTGATCTTGCTGAAATAATATAATGATAATAATAATAATAATAATTAATTAATAACAGTGTAGGACCATATTTCTCCCCGGCAGCCCCCTTTCCTGCATTACAAAGCCAGGGTGCAGGCCAGGGAAGGGAGATTCCATAAGGCTCCGTACAGGGAAATTTCCCTCGGATCATTCCAGTGGGTGAGGTCCCTTCCCTTCTCCATGATGAATGAAAAGGGGAACCAGGATCCAGGGATCCTCAGAGTTATGCACAGATCTCAGTGATCCACTGGTAGATAGGCCCCCCACCCACAATCTCTGGGCCACCAAAAATGCTCTAGGACCCTCTCCAGCTCCCTGCTAGCACAGGTTCATCAGAGATGTGCTACCAGGCCCTGTCACAGTAGCCACTGCCTGCAGGATCTGCTGAAGGGGTGTTGTAGAGGTTGGAGGGGGCTGCACAGTGATGGGAAGGCTGGTTAATGTAGCTGATGGGCACAATACCCCAGCCATAGACTGGTCGGGAGGTTTCGACTTTTCCATATCCAGAGTGCAGCCATAGACTCCATCAGTGCCACCTTTATTTACGTTATGAAGGAGAGGGAGATGAAAAGGCTCCAATTTCTCTTGGAGATCCAGGCAGCTGCATGTGAGCAAAGTCATGGCAGCTGAGCTTTCAGAGAAAAATGATCCGTTTTCTATGAAAACTCACCCCAGAAAATGGATGAAAAGGAAACATTTCAGTTTGTGTGTGTGGGGGAAACCTGTTTTCAAGCCAAGCTCTAGCTCAAACCATGAGCCTCTGTCCCTTCTGCTACAGGACCACACCCCTAGGTGGCAGTGCTAGCCCCCCATCCGCCTCCCACACTGAGCAGCCCCTTAAGGTGACTATATTTCCCAAAGAGAAAATGGGAGATGCTGTCACTGGAATACTGTAGGGGAAACCCCCACCCCAGCTTTGCCTCGCCCCCTGCGGGGTGCTGCCATCTGCACTAGACTCCCCTGAACATTCCTCCACTCCCACTTCCCCATTTTTTTTACAGAAGTGGACATTTGTCCCATTTGCTCTTGCCAACTGATCAAGTCAGCAAGAGCAAACAGTAGAAATGTCTGCTTTTGAAAAAAAAAGTTGAATTGGCTGGGACAGGGCTTAAAAAGGGACTGTCCTGGCCAGAATGGGAGGTATGGTCACATTACCATGGATGTCTGCTAGGGTGGCTACACCAGCTCTGTAACAGAGATAGCTCCTGGAAAAGGCTTGTTTGCATCAGCCCATCCATCAATGGAACAATTTAAGAACATAAGAATGGCCATATGGATTCAGACCGAAGGTCCATCTAGCTCAGTGTCCTGTCTTCTGACAAAAATAATGAGGAGTACTTGTGGCACCTTAGAGACTAACAAATTTATTTGGGCATAAGCTTTTGTGGGCTAAAATCCACTTCATTGGATGCATGCAGTGGAAAATACAGTAGGAATATATATATATATATATATATATATATATATACACACACAAAGAACATGAAAAATGGGTGTTGCCATACCAACTATAAGAAGACTAATCAATTAAGGTGGGATATTATCAGTGGCATCTTAGAGACTAACAAATTTATTAGAGCATAAGCTTTCGTGGACTACAGCTCACTTCTTCGGATGCATATAGAGTGGAACATATATTGAGGAGATAAATATACACACATACAGAGAGCATGAACAGGTGGGAGTTGTCTTACCAACTTTGAGAGGCCAATTAAGTAAGAGAAAAAAACTTTTGAAGTGATAATCAAGCTAGCCCAGTACAGACAGTTTGATAAGAAGTGTGAGAATACTTACAAGGGGAGATAGATTCAATGTTTGTAATGGCTCAGCCATTCCCAGTCCTTATTCAATCCTGAGTTGATTGTATCTAGTTTGCATATCAATTCCAGCTCAGCAGTCTCTCGTTGGAGTTTGTTTTTGAAGTTTTTCTGTTGTAAGATAGCCACCTGCAGGTCTGTCATTGAATGGCCAGACAGGTTAAAGTGTTCTCCCACCGGTTTTTGCGTATTATGATTCATAGTTGTGATCTGCAGGACTCTAGCAGTCGCGATTCCGTTGGGTTATGTTCACCTAGGTTCTGAGAAGGAAGTTCTCCTGTGACCTGGATGATCAATACAGCTTTAACTGATTAGCATGGTAGATTCTGTCTCTATTACGCTTGCCTCCTTTTATCCTAACTTTGAGGATTCGGAGGGTCCGATCCATTGATTACACAGCCCATGCTCTGGTGCTTTGTAAGATGACAGCATTACTTGGTTTCCAAACTCCCAAGTGATCTCTTTCTGGTTTTTGTCAAAGTAGGCATTTGCCTTTCATCTAGATTTCCCCAGTTTAGCAGCTACCTGCAAGTGGGCCTGGTTTAAATGTTCTTGCAGATTCTGCAGGTAGGTATCCATTTTTATTCCCTCCAATTGAGTGCCACTGGTGTGCCAGATCAAACGTTCTGGTAGTCGTATGGTTCTTGGGCCAATTTATCAGCCTTCCCATTTTCTATAGCAGAGGGTACTAACTTTCAATGGGCCTTTATTTTTTTTCACTTTGATCAGCTACCCTGGCACAGTGATTTTTACTGCTAGCCAATGGATGTATTTCACCAGCGTTGCATACTTAATAAGTGAACTATCAGAAGACGTGAACCCATTTTTTTCCCAACATGGTAGAAAGTCTGTGAGAGAATTGCACACCCATGATGAGTGTGAAAACAGACAGATGCTTTGGTTTATGGTGGTGATGGAGAACTGCACACAGTACTCCAACACACAAGCCACCACTGCTAAGTCAGCATCTTGGGCTGAATTTGGAGTGCGTGAATATGCCTTCTCCCAAGGCTTTACTTTTCCCTTGGGAGGAACTGCATGGATTCCAAACCCAGTATACGTTTTCTCCTTGATGATAAAAACTAGAACCATCTACAAACAAATGGTACCTCTGCCACAGGTCTGATCTTCCCATGTCTCTCTTGTGAAGCCACAGTTGCTAACATATTAAGACTCACTGCTACCAATGGGAATGGACTGAGCAACACACAGAAGCAGTATCCCACCTGAAACAAGCCATTGTCAAGGCTCCAGTGTTGCTCACTCTAAATCCTGAGATACCCTGTCATCCGGAGGTAGCAGTGAGTCTTAATATGCATCTGAGGATCACCTGCTTTCTCTTTGGGAAATATAGTCACTCTAAGAGGTGGTTCACTGTGTGTGGCTGATGAGGGGCGAGTGCTGCCACCTATAGATGTGGTCCTGTAGCAGAAGGGACAGAGGCTCATGGTTTGAGCTAAAGCTCAGCTGAAAAACAGAGTTACCACCACCACAAAGAATTTTCACCCAAACTAAAATGTTTCCTTTTCACCCATTTGTTGGGGTGAGTTTTCATAGAAAAGGGATCATTTTTCTCTGAAAGCTCAGCTGCCATGACTTTGCCCACCTGCAGCTGTCTGGATCCCCAAGAGAAACTGGAGGCTTTTCATCTCCCTCTCCTTCATAACATAAATGAAGGTTGCACTGAGGGAGTCTATGGCTGCACTCTGGGTATGGAAAGGTCAAATTCACCCGACCAGTTTAGGGCTGGGGTACTGTGCCCATCAGCTACTCTAACCAGCCTTCCCATCTCTGTGCGGCCCCCTCCACCCTGAACAAGGTCCCTTCGGCAGATTCTGTGAGCAGCAGCTACTGTGACAGGCCCTGGTAGCACATCTCTGATGAACCTGTGCTAGCAGGGAGCTGGAGAGGGTCCTAGAGCAGTTGTGGAAGTCCAGAGTCTGTGGGGAGTGGGCCTAGCTACCAGTGGATCACTGAGATCTGTTCATAACATTGGGGATCTTGATTCCGCCACACACACACACTTTTCATTCCTCAGGGAGAAGGGAAGGGACGGGACGTCACCTCCTGAAATGATCGAGGGAAGTTCCCTATATGGAGCCCTGTGGAATCTCCTTTCCCTGGCCTGCACCCTGGGTTTGTAATGCAGGAAAGGGGACCACCGGGAAGAAATCTGCTCCTATATTATAAATTTGTTATTATTATTCTATTTTATTTTATTTCAGCAAGATCACAGCTGTGACAGCATCATTGTTACCACTCAGCCACCCCCATGGTAGCCCTGTAACTAATCGGAACCACACGAACAGTGAGGACAAGCCCAGATTCCAGGATTAGAGCCTGCAGCAGGGCTGGTGCTGCAGTCCAAGTGGGTAAGATCATCACACGTCCCCTGTGATTTGGCCTCCTGCAGTTTGTCATTGGCTGTGACGGGGTTAAAGCTCATGTACACAAAGCCAAGCAGCTGAGGTTCCCTGATGGCCAAGTGTCCCCCAAAGGAATTTGGAAGCTTTCTTCATAAAGACAGTTGCCTCCCTGTCTGAACAGATACTACCTGCTGTCTGTGCTACCTCCCTGATAACTCCCGCTCCTTTACCGTGAAGACCTCTAGCTTCAGTGGCTCTACGTCTAGCAGGAATTGGGTATGTTGGCAGGTTTCACTATCTTTAAAATGTGCAGTGAAGGGGAAAGGCTGCAAGCTGTTTCCATTTGCAGATGTTCTGTGCAGCGGCAAAGGACTCAGTTGGGTGTTGTGGTGACTCAGTGACAGGGACTGGAGGACAGGCAGCGCTAGGTAGCTTGGGAACCCCTCCCCTGCATCTGCCCATGCTCCACAGTGGGGTGTTCAAGCTACACAGAAATCTGACATAAAAAGCGAGCTCGGAGTGTTAAAACACTGATGCCCCGAGTCAGGATTTCACAAGGGGTCCCATTTCTAGAGGTGCTGTGTGCTCTGGGCCCAATCCTGCAAGGGGCTCAGTGAAAGGAGACCGCACACAATGTCAGTGACTAGTTCCCAGATTGTGTCAGGTTTATTTGCTCCTGGAAATTTAATCAGCAAATGCATTTTCAGAGGTTTTTTTCTCTGGCTCGATTGTGAATGCAGGAATTCAGAGCTGCGTTGCTTCATGGTGATAGGTCAGATAGGGCATATTGCTGTTTCCTGACTGGCTGAGGATTCCAGCACTACTTCCCTGTAGATACCTCTAAGCGTTATATGGCTACCGGTATCTCTGCTCGCGCCCTGTTCTCGAGCATCAGATGTCAGGCCTCGTACCCTTCCCTCTCAATCCTCGCACCCTCATCCTGGGCCCTGGGCTACCAGATACTTACCCAGGAGTCCAAGTGGTTTGGGCACCTGGGAGTCTGTGAGTAGTAGTGAGATGAGTGACCAGCCAGCCTTCTTAAACCAAAATACAGTTTAATCTCAACAGCAAGAAGAAAGCATAACATGGGAAAATAAAAGGGTTTTCAAACAACAGTCAGTACACATCTCTGGCTGCAAACCCTCCCACTCTGACAGAGACCCAGGCAGGCCGAGGGCCTTCAGATTTCCCCAGTGGTGTCTGTGCCTGTCGGCCTGAAGAGCTTCTGAGCAACAGCTGCCCCAGCTTTGCAGAGACTCAAAAGTGCTGGTAAAACAACCTGTGTAACGTGACTGGAGCCCGGAAATAGGCTCTTCCCAGCTTGTAGTCTCTCAACCTCCCTGAAGTGCTGACTGAGCGATGGCTTTTCTTGAGCTGTAGTTTCCTTTCCTGCTTTTTTTCTAGCAACCTGTTATTAAACTAGGAAGAGCCATAATACAGCCATAACATAAACATACCAATAGTTAACCCTATGTAGCTCTTCAGCAACCATCCCCAGAACTGGGTTTAACACACACATTGATTATGGCAGCTCAGTTCCATGTCTGTCCCAATGCCATTCCCGCATGCTATGGATTTTATGCATACAGGACAGAGACTGTCAGACAGAGACAGAGAGAGAGAGAGCAATAGACTAGTTTCCTGTGGGAAATGAAGTTCCATTTCCATGAACATTCATGCATTGGACTTTCAAATCCACTTCCTGCAAACCCTCATCCTGGCTGAATAACAGGAGCTGGGGTCACTATGTACTAGAGAGTAAGAGCTCAGGGATCCCAATGTCTGTTATCACTCCGGATACAGGCTACAGACTGTGTGACACTCTGTACCTCTGGGGAAAACCCTGCACCCCCATGGTCATCGTTGTAATATGATTGTGTGGTATCCAATGCAAAGTTTGTCATGTTGGGTGCTTTCGGAAGGCTCATGATGCACTGAGCATGCTTCTTATAGTAATTGTTATAGTGATGTTATAGTGATGTTATAGGTTGTAATTTCATGTATATAGTTATGAGGTTGACAATGTGTCCTCATGGATTAAAGCAAGCCCAGGCAAAAGCTCTCCAAGAGCAGAGGGGCAGTTTGCACCTCATCAGGGCATGTAAGGGAGAAACTCGGCGCAGCCTCACAGGAACGAAGGACACTGACCTAGGCAACAACAAAGGATCTGTTGGACTCTCGAGTGAGTCACCCCCCTTCCTTTGGTCAGTTTGGGACTGCAGTGAGGTAATGCTCACCTGACTCTGAAGGGGGGGTAAAGCCAAGAGGGAAGAAAGGACATGATAAAAGGGAGAGATTTTGCCAGATTCTCTCTATCTCTCTCTTCCAACTATATCTACAGACACCACCACCAAGCGACTGAAGCACTGATCAAAGAGGAGAGCCTGGCTGAAGAGCAACCAGCCGGCCTGGGGTGAGAAGCACCTAAGTTTGTAAGGGCACTGAAAGTGTTAAGATCAGCTTAGAATGTGTTTTGCTTTTATTTCATTTTATCAAATCTAACTTGTTGTGTTCTGACTTATAATGACTTAAAATTTATCTTTGTAGTTAATAAATGTGTTTGTTTATTCTACCTGAAGCAGTGCACTTGGTTTGAAGTGTGTCAGAGACTCCCCTGGGGATAATAAGCCTGGTACATATCAATTTCTTTGTTAAATTGATGAACTTATATAAGATTTCAGCATCCAGCGAGCATAACTGGACACTGCAAGACGGAGGTTCCTAGCGTTGTGTCTGGGACTGGAGATATTGGCTAGTGGCATTCGGTTGCAAGTAGCTGGGAGCGGTTTACATGCTGGAGGTTGTGAGTGAACAACCCAGGAGTGGGGGTTCTCACAGCAGAGCAGGGTAAGGCTGGCTCCCAGTCAAAGATTGGAGTGACCTAGCAGATCACTGGACTGACAGAACTGACTGACAGACTGACAGAACTGAACCTGGGGTGACGCAGTCAGCTATTAACCCAGGGACAGAGGAGCTACTTGACTTTTGTTTGCTGACAAATGACTGAATGAGGGCTGAGACGCTGCGATCTTTTCAGGTTGTGAAGAAATCCAGATGACAGATGGTGCATTTTAAGTACCACTCTGACCTGAGAAATCATCTCTGAAAGAAGATCAGAAGCAAAAGAATGGGTTGACATATAGATGTGTAGATGTTATGCCAAAACTTTTCATTGTAATACAGATATTACAAATCAAACCTTCATTGCATGCCTGTATATTGAAAGCCAGCAGCAGAGTTGTTGGAATCTCTACAGGAAGGAGCAGTGGTAACTTTACTGCTTAATGGCTTTTGCTTTAGAAAGTATTTCAGAAGTGCTCCACATACTGTTTGCAATGGGTTTGTGCTGTTAACTCTTTGTTCAGTGAACAGGTGTATGATACTGTCTCCTGGTAACTGGACCAGAAGCTGTTTGTGACACTTACATTCAGCGTCATGAACACAATCCCTCTGCTCTACCTGTACAAGACTTTGCAAAAAGTCCTGGGAGAACAGATCCATTGGTTTGTGTTTTAGCAAAGAGTGGAGCTGAGGTGGAGGAAAGGGGACTGTAAGAGTGGTTGTATATAATGGACACCCATCACCTGTTACATGAGAATGGCTGAAGTAACTTGCACACTCAACTGGATATTAGTGTAAACATAGTGTTTTCACTGTTCACTCATTTGTGATGCCATCCTCTCCCCCATCCAGCTGAAGTAACTGTCTGTGATGGGCTGTAACTTCCCAGATATTTACATATCCTTGCATGGAGAGAGGATGCAGGTCCTGTGAGGATGAAGAGAATCCTGTATGATGATCAAGCTCTCTGGATTCAGTCAACCCTGGCCCGGTAAAGCACTTCAGCTTCTCTAGGAGGGATTCTTGGTGACAGAGTGTATCATCGGGAACAGTTCGTAAGGGAAAGTTAATAGAGCCTGCCTCTGACCGAAATTAAACATGGAAATCTGGGGTGATGCTGCTGAAGTCACTGTTATTGAATTCAAAACCTGGCCTTAAGAATTTATCCCATGTGCTGCAAAGAGGCAGTGACATAAGTTGGATGCTCAGGAGTGGAGAAAATAAATAATTATATATAATGAGGCAATGAAACAAGTTTATAAATCGCTTCAATTCAGGACAGATAAATACAATGACCTTTTCCACCATGCACTTGCCATGTGTTTACACATGTCATGATACAGTGGGAAATATTCAGAAGTGGAGGCCTGGAAAGGATGGGTTTTTTTGTGATAAGGTCATAATTGTAAAATCAAACTGTGCTCAAGTAGGCTGCAGAACTCCCAACCTTAATATATCAATGGCACCAAGAGCTTAGCAGGATTCAAAGAGGGACTGGATGTGTTTATATGAGTGACCAGAAAATCCAAATACAGTAGTAAGAATTTTTTAAAAAAAACTCTGTAGACTTGCATTGAGAGCATCAAGATGTCTAGCTAAATATCATCTAGTGTCCTGTTTTTCCTTTCAGGAAGGAAAGTTCAAAAGTCCCCGGATCTGCCCAGTACATTATGTCAGCTCTCAATGACACCAAATTCACACATACTGTGTTCCTTCTCACCGGGATACCTGGGCAGGAAGACGTTCATCTCTGGATCTCTATCCTCTTGTGCTTAATGTATGTTATTTCGATAGTAGGAAATTCAGTCATTCTGTTCATTATAGGAACAGATGCAAGCCTCCATGAGCCCATGTACATTTTCCTTTCCATGTTGGCTGTCTCAGACCTTGGCTTATCGATATCCACCATACCAACAATGCTGGGCATATTCTTGTTTAACTTTAGGGAGATCAGCGTCGATGCCTGTTTAGCCCAGCTGTTCTTCATCCACTCGCTTCAATGTATTGAATCCTCCATCCTCTTGTTGATGGCCTTGGACCGCTGCATAGCTATCCGTGAACCACTGAGATATGCCTCCATCTTAACACTGCCAAGAATAGCCAAGATGGGCCTGGTGTGTGTTCTAAGAGGGGTGGCTGTAATACTCCCACTCACCATTCTCCTGAAACAGTTCCGATACTGTCGAGCCAATGTCCTCTCCCATTCCTACTGCCTGCACCAGGAGGTCATGAAGATGGCTTGTTCAGATATCAGAGTCAACAATATCTTTGGCTTGTTTACCAAACTCATAACAATGGGATTGGACTTGCTGCTCATCTTCCTCTCTTATGTGATGATCCTCAAAACAGTGCTGAGCATCGCGTCCCATGCTCAATGCCTCAGGGCCTTGAACACCTGCGTCTCCCACCTCTGCGCCATCCTGCTCTTCTACACACCAGACATCAGCTTGGTTGTGATGTACAGATTCTGGAATAGCTCTTCTTACTTGCTTCAGATTGTTCTGAGCTACATCTCCCTGCTGGTCCCACCCCTGATGAACCCAGTTGTGTACAGCGTGAAAAGCAAACACCTTCGTGCGAGGATAATCAGGGTGTTCGTCAAGTGAAGGTTCAGTTCCTCACCTGGCTCCAGCGGTCATAACACAGGAGACAAAGAACACCAGCTAGGGATACCTATTTCATCCTGGACCCATACATCCAAGAAGAAATGAGCTACTGATCTCCACTCTGTAGAAAGAGATTCAGATGAGGTCTAAAGCAGTGGTTTTCAAACTTTTTTTCTGGGGAGCCAGTTGAAGAAAATTGTTGATGCCTGTGACACAACGGAATTAGGAATGAGGGGTTAGGGGGAGGGAGGGGCTCAGGGCTGGGGCAGAGGGTTGGGATGCAGGGGTGAGAACTGCGGGGTGGGCTAGGTATGAGGGGTTTGGGGAATGTGCGGGGGTCTGGGCTGGGGCAGTGGGTTGGGGTTCAGGAGAGGGTCACAGATCTGGGCTAGGGGTGCAGGCTCTGGGGTGGTGCCAGGGATGAGGAGTTTGGGGTGCAGGAAGGGGTTCCAGGTTTGGGGGAGGCTCAGGGCTGGGGCAGAGGGTTGGGGTGTGGTTTGGGGCACAGCCGGGGTGCAGAGGCAGGCTTCTTGCCAGTCCTGGCACCGCAGACTGCGCTACGCCCCGGAAGCAGCCTGCAGGAGGCCCAGCTCTTAGATGGAAGTGCGCAAGCAGCTTTGCGTGACTCTAGCCCTCAGGCACCGCCTCCCTCCCCCAGTTCCCATTGGCTGGTTCCCGGCCAATGGGAGTGCAGAGCCGGTGCTCGGGGCGTGGGCAATGCACAGAGCCCCTTGGCCCCCCTGCCTAGAAGCAGGACCCGCTGCTGGCCACTTCTGGGGTGCAGCGCAGTGTTGGAAAAGGTAGGCACTAGCCTGCCTTAGCAGGGCAGCACCAACGATGGAAGTTTTAATGTTCCAGTCGGCGGTGCTGACCAGAGCAAGGCGATCCAGTGACTTCCATGCCGCGACCCAGGACCGGGTTGCAACCCACGGTTTGAAAAACACTGGTCTAAGGCATGGAGCAAGGGGCTGTCCCCACCTGCTGGTGAGGGAGGACAGGGCACTACGGGAAGGAGACCAAGGCAGGCAGCAGCATTTACAAAGTGAGTTTGTTCGTGCATAGTCAGGGGACGGGTGAGATGTTGGCCCATAATTAGCTCTCTCTCTGGCTGCTCCAATCTCAGAATTCCTCTCTGTACAGTCAATAAAGAGAAGGGAGGTGGATGTTGTTTCCCATTACACCCACTCTTCCCCTACGCCCTCGGCCAGGTGCTTGTGACTGAGTCATTTCAGAGACATGATTATCACAGGAGCCCAGGAGAAGCCATTCAGGAAACCTCCCCATCCCCATTGATGGCTCTGCACACCACACACCTGTTCATCCCACTCCCCACCGAGGCAGAGCAGAGCTGTGTATGAGTGAGGGTCTGACACAGAGGAGTCCTGGCAAAGGACTCAGGCCCAGATTCCCTCCCCCTACCCCTCACCTCCGTTTGTGCTGCCCCAGCTGATTGGAAAGGGTGTAAACAGTCCCCACTCCCCAACAGAGGCACGGCTAGCTGCTATCCCGGGCCAGCCCAGTCAATGTAGGGGGATCACCTTTTCAAAAGGTAAAAGTGGGACACATACAGGAGCCCAGTCACCTCTGTGACCCTGCCCATCCCTTGTCTCCCCCTTGAAGCCCCACCCTCTGCTCCACCTGTTCCCTCTCTTCCCCTCCCTCTACCCCATCTCTTCCCCCAAGACCGTACCCCCTGCTTCTCCTCATTACCCGAGGCTCCACCCCCTCTCCAGGCCTGAAGCCAGAGACAGGGCCTGGTAAGAGCTGCTCAGGGAGCCAGAGCCACTCTGTGGATTCCCAGACCGTCCTCATGGCCTGGGAAGGGGACTGGGGGCCCGAGTGAAGCCCCCAGCCTGTGTTCCCACCCCCTAGGATGATCTACTCAGGGAAAATGGAAAATCCGGGTCTCCACACAGCAGCCTCGGCTCCCTGGGCAGGTCTTACCATGGCCGAGCTCTAGTCTGGCCGGTATCAGACCCTCAGGGGAAGCGGAGGAGCAGGGGGCAGGACCTAGTGGGAAGAGATAGGGGAGTTCGCGGGGCCTCAAGGGAAAAGGAGGAGCAGGTGGTGCAGCAAAGCTGAACCAATGCTAACCACAGCTAGCAGGGGGATGGGGTCTCCCGAGTAAAGGAGGAGGATGGGGCTGGCGGGTAGGAGAGCCTGTGTTTTGGAGAAGACTGAATTAATGTGACCCCACAA
Organism: Malaclemys terrapin pileata; assembly: GCF_027887155.1. Lineage (NCBI taxonomy): Eukaryota > Metazoa > Chordata > Testudines > Emydidae > Malaclemys > Malaclemys terrapin. The sequence continues at coordinate 348,309,127 of NC_071505.1, read as the reverse complement.
AGGGGGCTCTCGTTTCAAGTATCCCAGACTGAGAGTAAGTCATTGCAAGGACCTTAGAGGGAAGGGCAGGACACCTGCAGGACTTCCTCAGGTGCCAAGGGGACACTCTGGGGTAGCCCCAGTCTGCCGGGACTTGGCCAGCGTGTGCTGTGCTCTTGGAAGCCGTCACCATCAGGTGCAGGTCAGCCCAGCCCCCAGGCTGCTCTAAACTCCGCTGAGGCAGGGAGGAGAACAGGCCAGTGAATCAAACCACTGTAACTGGCTCCTTGCCATCCCTGCTCTCTTCAGCATGGGGGGAGCTCTGCTGGTGCAGTAGAGAATCCAGCCAGGCCTGTCACTGCTCAGACGTCTGGAAGGCTGGTCCTGTGATCTGGGCACTGCTCTGCGACTGAGGATTTAATTCCCATGCTGTGTGTGACCATGGGGAAGCCATTTCCTGTCTCTGAGCCTCTACACAGGTGGATAATAGCCCTGCCCTGCCTCACAGGGGTGGCGGGAGAATAAATAAATTCCAGGTGCTCAGATACTCTGTGACGCTAAGATCAGGGCTGGGTCAGGGTTCCACAGAGCAACACACCTACCATGTGTCTTACCAAAGCCTCCTGTGACAGCCGGCTTCTGGGCAGCCCTGTGACTCCAGCACATTGGTGTCTGTGGCAGATGTGGGGGTGCTCGGAGGTCACAGTGAGGGGTAGGTAGTGGATTTCTGAGGGGAGTCTTGGAGCATCATGGGGACAACAGGAGTTTCAGCACAGTCACCGGACCGGTGTTTGCAATACATTGAGGCTGAATGGGTCTAACTGACAAGTAATGGAGCAACAGCCACGGGGGTCTCATCTTAGATGGTCTGGCTGGGAGAAAGCAGTCTGAGGGCAAAGGTCAGCTTCACACCTTGGCCCTGTAACACAGACGCGGCTGAGCACTGAGGTGACTGGGTGCAGGCTCACACAGGTTTCAGCAAAGGCTGCTTCCACAAGAAAGGGGCAAACAGATGGGAAGATGCTCTCAGAGACACAGGGAAACTAGGCTGGGTCCCAAGAGCTCCTCAGCTTCCCAAAAGAATGTAAGTTGGGCCAGTTCTGTTCCTCTATCTCCAGAGCAAAGCCTGTGTAACTTAGCATGTAGTGATACATGAGATAGAAGAATGTAGACGTGTGATAGCTACCTGTTATTTTAAAACCATTTTCTCTAATGCTTTGTGCTATTTGCTAATAGACCTCTTTGTTTTAAGGAGGCTGGGGGTGACTGTATAGTTCTGGTCACAAGCACCCGAAAGGAAGAGACTGAGGTGTCCAATCGGACCTTCTTGGTGATAAGCGTATAAGAACATAAGAACATAAAAATGGCCCTACTGGGTCAGACCAAAGGTCCATCCAGCCCAGTATCCTGTCTGCCAACAGTGGCCAGTGCCAGTACCCCAGAGGGAATGAACAGAACAGGGAATCATCAAGTGATCCATCCCCGTCACCCATTCCCAGCTTCTGGCAAACAGAGGCTAGGGACACCATTCCTGCCCATCCTGGCTAATAGCCATCGATGAACCTACCCTCCATGAATTTATCTAGTTATTTTTGAACCCTGTCATGGTCTTGGCCTTCACAACATCCTCTGGCAAGGAGTTCCACAGGTTGACTGTGCGTTGTGTGAAGAAATACTTCCTTTTATTTGATTTAAACCTGATGCCTATTAATTTAATTTGGTGATCCCTACTTCTTGTGTTATGAGAAGTAGTAAGCAAGACTTCCTTATCTACTTTCTCTACACCATCATGATTTTATAGACCTCAATCATATCTCCCCTTAACCATCTCTTTTCCAAGCTGAAAAGTCCCAGTCTTATTAATCTCTCCTCATATGGTAGCCGTTCCATACCCCTAATCATTTTTGTAGACCTTTTCTGAACCTTTTCCAATGCCAGTATATCTTTTTTGAGATGGGGTGATGACATCGCCACACAGTATTCAAGATGTGGGCGTACCATGGATTTATATAGAGGCAACATGATATTTTCTGTCCTATTTTCTATCCCTTTCTTAATTATTCCCAGCATTCTGTTCGCTTTTTTGACTGTCACTGCACATGGAGTGGTTGTTTTCAGAGAACTATCCACAATGATTCCAAGATCTGTTTCTTGAGTGGTAACAGCTAATTTAGACCCAATCATTTTACATGTATAGTTGGGATTATGTTTTCCAATGTGCACCACTTTGCATTTATTAACGTTAAATTTCATCTGCCATTTTGTTGCCCGTTCACCCAGTTTTGAGAGAGTTATATAGCATAGAGGGGCTGTGGTTCCCAGCAGGAAGAGTGGTACAATTGTGAGATTCCCCCCAAGACAGTAAAGGACCTGGTTTATAGGGTAAAGAGACCATCTATCCTGGTTTTACTGTGACAATCCTGATTCTTCTTGGCCAGCGTCTATCCTTGTTGAGTGACTATCAGTATCCTGAGGAGCAACTTGTTCATCCAAGATAATGATCAACTCAAGACAATGAGTCATAGATTCATAGAATTTAAGCCAGACGGAGCCGTTAGATCATCTAGTCCAGAGGTTCTCAAATGGGGAGCGAGATCCTCTGGGGGTGGGCAGAATATATTTAGGGGGGGCACGAGACAGTTCCAGTCCTCAGACAGCACTGTGCATTTGACTCTAGGTGGTGCTGTGCGTTTTGACAGATTTTTGCTACGCTTGCACACCATTATACAAAGTCATTGCCATCTGTGTGTGGATCTGTTTGCTGGCGCGGTGTGCACATTTCATTGTAAGTAGGAACCACAAATACAGTTTTGCTTTGACTCTTATTCCAATGGATCGTTGGCTCATTCATTCAAGAAATAAAAAACTCAAGTGAAAAAGAAAGAAGCCAAAAATGATTCAGTTGAAGCCCCACCCCTGCATGTATCAATAGATGTATTTGTGTGGCGGGGGGAGGGTAAACTTGTACAGACACAAAGAAGGGGGGCGTGATCAAAAAACTATGAGACCCACTCTCTAGTCTGACCTCCTGTACAGCACAGGCTGCAGAATTTCACCTATTTACCCCCGTATTGAGCCCAGTGACTTGTGTTTGACTAACGCAAAGCATGTGTTCCTCTAAAGCGTGTCTTCCACGTTGGCATCTAGTCTTGGTTTGGAGGTAGCAGGAGAATCCACCACCTCCCTTGGGAGTTTGTTTCACTGGTTAAGCACCCGCGCTCTTAAAAATGTGTGCCTCATTTCCAAATTTAATTTGTCTGGCTTCAGTTTCCAGCCATTGGTTCTTGTTACATCTTTCTCTGTTAGATTAAAGAGCCCGTTAGTAGCTGGCATTTCGTTCCTGTGAAAGTGCTTGTCCACTGTCATCAAGTTAGCTTTCAATCTTCCCTACTTCTACTCGCTATGTGCCTGTTTATGCAGCGAATGATGAGTTGGAAACGACAGAGGAGGAGAAAGACCTGGGTGTATTAGTCAGTTCCAGGGTGACTGTGAGCAGTGGTCACCAACCGGTCGATCGCAATCTCTGGCGGCAGTGCAGCGCGGCTGCCACTAAAGCTACCCCGGCCCCACACTGCTCCTGGAAGCTGCCACTGAAGCCCGGCAGCCCCAGGGGCGGGGGGGCAGGGGTCTCCCTCGATGCACGTTGTTCCTGCCTGCCAGCACCACCCGCGCAGCTCCCATTGGCTAGGAGAACTGAGTGGGGAGTGCTTGTAGTGAGGGGCAGCATGCGGAGCCATGTCTCCCCTGCCCTCCCCACCCCATGGGCCTCAGGGGCATGTTGGCCCATTCCGGGAGCTGTGTGGGTGCAGGGTAGGCAGGGAGCCTGCTTTAACCTCCCTCTGCCTGCCGCTGACCAGGAGCCACTGGAGATAAACGATGCCCGGTGGGAGGCCGCACCCCAATCCCCATTCCTGAGCCCTCTCACAGAGCCAGCACCCCATACCCCCACCTGCACCCCAAACCCCACCCTGAGCCCCCTCCCAGAGCCAGCACCCCAAAGCTCCTCCTGAACCCCAATCCTCAGCCCTGTCCCTACTTCCAGAGCCAGCACCCTGTACCCCCTCCTGCACCCCAACCCCTTGCCCCAGCCCTGCCCCCCCTCCCAGGGCAAGCACCCTGTACCCCCCCTGCACCCCAACACTCTGCCCCAGCCCGGAGCACCCTCCTGCACCCCAAATCCCTCCTAGAGTTTGTATCCCTCCACCCCTCCTGCAACCCAACCCCCTGCCCCAGGCTCAGCCAAAGCCCCCTCTTACACTGTGAACCCCTTGGCCCCAGCCCAGAGCCTGCACCCCCTCCCAAACCCCAACCCCCACCTCAGCCCGGTGAAAGTGAGTGAGGGTGGGGGTGAGCGAGCGACAGGGGGTGGAATGGAGTGAGTGGGGCAGGGCTTTGGGGAAGGGGTGGGGCCTCGGGGAAGGGGCGGGGTAGATCCTGAGTTGCCCTTAGATTCAAAAAGTGATCTTGGATGTAAAAAGTTTGGAGACCACTGACTGTGAGCCATTGATGCGATGTGGCTGTGAACAAGGCAAATGAGATCCTAGATTGTGTCAGGCGAGATACAGAAGTATTAATATCCTTATACCAGGCACTGGTGAGACCTCCGCTGGCAAACTGTGCAAAATTCTGGTCACTCCTGTTCCATAAAGAACAATTGAGACTGGAACGGGTGCAGAGATGGGCTCCTAGGATGGCCAGGGCAATGGAGGCCCTCTCTTATGAGGAGACTGGAAGAGCTTCACTCGTTTAGCCTAAAACAACACAGGCTGAGCAGGGATTGGATTGTTCTATAAATACCTCAGGGGAGGGAGGAGTAAACACCAGAAAGGGAGATGAGCTCCTGAATCTAAAGAACAGTGTTGGCACAAGAACCAATGGGGAGAAACTGGCCAGGAGTAAATAGAGGTTGGAAAGGAGAAGGAGGTTTCTGACCATACAAGGAGGGAGGTTCTGGAACATCCTCCTAACAAGAGCAGCGTGGGGCAAACAACCCAGCTGGTTTTAAGATGGAGCTTGACCCGTATCACCTTCCTGCCAGGTGGAACCAGCAGCAACCAGGACTTGTTTCAGTCTCTAGGGGTTCCTTTTCAACAATACAACACAGAAGTGGCTCGAGCCCCATGGGAAATTGACATCCTACCCCGGCCACCTCTGAGAGGCAATACTTCCCCACTCACAAGCACAGAGTCTGAGTGTAGAAAAGAAATTTTTAATAAAAGATGGGAAGTCACCCAAGATTAATTAGGGAAAATGCCACAAGCAGGATTCATAAACATAAAGCTGTCAGCAGGACACCCCACCCCAGAGTGCCTGGGGCAGTGTCTTCTGCTTCATGTTCTTGGGTTTTACAACCAAAAGTTCCTTTACCGTGCCCCTCTCTGCTCCCTCACCCCACCCCACTCACAATGATTGACCTTGATCAGTGAGGACCCAGGGTTCAGAGGCGCATCTGTGTAAGTTCACCTCCAAACCAGGGAAGAAGGCACCTGGCTTGTGCTGCCATCTCAGCACTTGCTCTGGCTGGCCACTCCGCCAGCCGCGGTTCCTCTCTGCTGGCCACCCTGGTAGCTGCTCGTTCCACTCCACTCCCCCCAGCCAATTATTAGTCATCTTCTTCTGACACCTGACTCTCTGCTGGGACCTCTGCAGGTCAGTTTCTTAGTGATTGTCAGAGCTTAGTGATTTTCAGCTTTTAGCAGGCTGGGCAGAAATGCTATCCCATCCTGAGTGATTTCAGCATTCTTTTGAGCATAAAAATAACAAAAGATTACTAATGGAGCCTATATAGCTCTATCTAAACCAGACTGGGGATCATTAGGGACAGTCCACACTTCCCGACCAGTCTACGGTTGGGGTATTGTGCCCATCAGCTACTCTAACCAGCCCTCCCATCTCTGTGCAGCCCCCTCCACCCTGTACAACTCACCCTTCAGCAGATTCTGTGGGCAGTGGCTACTGTGACAGGCCCTGGTAGAACATCTCTGATGAACCTGTGCTAGCAGGGAGCTGGAGAGGGTCCTAGAGCAGTTGTGGAGGCCCAGAGATTGTGGGGAGTGGACTCAGCAGGTGTGTGGTGTGCTGAGCCATAAATGGACAGGGAGCTGCCGGAATGGAAATTTCCCTTGGATGGTTCCAGTAGGGGGTTCCCTTCCCTTGTCCCTGAGGAATGAAAAGGGGGACCCAGAATCCAGGGATCCACAAAGTTATACAGAGATCTCAAAAACAGACTCCAACGAGAGACTGCTGAGCTAGAATTGATATGCAAACTAGACACAATCAACTCCGGTTTGAATAAGGACTGGGAATGGCTGAGCCATTACAAACATTGAATCTATCTCCCCTTGTAAGTATTCTCACACTTCTTATCAAACTGTCTGTACTGGGCTAGCTTGATTATCACTTCAAAAGTTTTTTTTTTCTCTTAATTAATTGGCCTCTCAGAGTTGGTAAGACAACTCCCACCTGTTTATGCTCTCTGTATGTGTGTATATATATCTCCTCAATATATGTTCCATTCTATATGCATCCGAAGAAGTGGGCTGTAGTCCACGAAAGCTTATGCTCTAATAAATTTGTTAGTCTCTAAGGTGCCACAAGTACTCCTGTTCTTCTTTTTACAGAGATCTCAGTGATCCACTGCTAGCTAGGCCCACCCACCCAGGCACAGAGGGACTAAATGAGTTGACCAAGGGAACAGAAGTATGTACAAGAGCCTGGAACTGAACCCAGTTCTTCTGAGTCCCAGGATTGGGTCCTCCATACGGTAAGGATGGCCAGCATCCCTGGTTCCTAGATGTAACCTTTACATTGAGCCGTATTAAAACACACATTGCTGAGCACAGATGGACTAAGTGAGTTGCCCATGGTCATGGAAGAAGTCTGTGGAAGAGCCTGGAACTGAAGCCAGTTCTTCTGAGTCCCAGGCCAGCACTTTAACCCCTGAACTATCCTTTCTATCTGGGGGTAGTGTCTGGGGATGGGCAGCTGGTGGCTCAGCATGCTGAGATTACCAGAAACTCAGGGAATTAAACTCCTGTGACATCACTACACAGGAACCCAAGAACAATTCCTTTCCCAGATGATAACACTGAGTCGTGCTTTCTCCTGAATCTATTCATGGACAAATCCATCGGCCAGGGCACGCAGCAGGGTCATAGTGGACAAGAATCTCCACATCAGCTCCCTGTGTGACGCAAAATAGGCTAATGTGACCCATAGGGACATAGGCTTGGCAGGGATCTCCTGGGTCAATGAGTCCACTCCCCAGCTATGGCAGGCAACCCTGGTACATTGTCCATTGCATAGACCTGTCAAGCTCCATCTTAAAACCAGCTGGGTTGTTTGCCCCCCACTGCTCCTGTTGGGAGGCTGTTCCCGAACCTCTCTCCTCAGATGTTCAGAAGCCTTCTGTCACAGAGCACAGGTCATACGCTCTGGAACCGCTTTATCTGAAGCCAGCCAGGACTCTGGAGTGGCGTGACTCCCCTCAGGGCACATTGTCCAGGCCAAAAAGCCTCCTTGGCTATGGCCTTCCTGGACTGACCTCGGAGCATTCAGCATCCCTGTTCACACCATGCACTTCCCCTAGGCAGGTCCAGCTAGACAGGACCCCTTGGGAAGCCAGAGGGCCCTGCACCGCAACTCCACCATTAGCCATGACTCTCAGCCAGCAGGTAAAACAGAAGGTTTATTAGTCGACAGGAACACAGTGCAGAACAGAGCTTGTTAGCACAGAAATCAGTGACTTTCAGCCAAGTCCATCTTGGCAGGACCCTGGGCTGGGGCCCTGGCCTCTCTCCTCCCTCAGTCCCTCATCGCAGACTCCAAGCTCCCAGCAAGCTGACCTCCGACACACCCGTTGCGCCCCCTCTTCTTTGTCTGCTTCCCGGGCCAGGTGTCCTGGTCGCCTCCCCGACTTGGGTCTCAGGTTACGAAGGGCATCGGCCATATGCAGAGGGAGTGGTGTCTCCTGGCCCCGAGAGTCTCAGCAAAAGGCACACACCCTTATTTTCAACCACCAAGGCAGTGGTGCAATACACAGGGAAACTGAAGTACACACACTATTCATGCAAAACAGTAAGATTCATATATCAGAGGGGTAGCCGTGTTAGTCTGGATCTGTAAAAAGTGACAAAGAGTCCTGTGGCACCTTACAGACTAACGGATGTATTGGAGCATAAGCTTTCGTGGGTTAATACCCACTTGGTCAGATGCATTCACCCATGAAAGCTTATGCTCCAATACGTCTGTTAGTAAGGTGCCACAGGACTCTTTGTCACTTTTCACAGATCCAGACTAACATGGCTACCCCACTGATACCTGGGTAATAATGGGCTCTTTAAACTATCTGGGCAAGCTATAACAAGAACCAGTGGCTGGAAACTGAAGCCAGACAAATTAAATTTGAAAATGCGGCTCACATTTTTAACAGCGAGGGTGCTTAACCAGTGGAACAAACTCCCAAAGGAGGTGATGGATTCTCCTAATACCTCCAAACCAAGACTGGATGCCTTCCTGAAAGACACCCTTTAGATGAACAAAAATTATGCGTTAGTCAAACTCAAGTCATTGGGCTCAACACAGGGGTAACTGGGTGAAATTCTGCAGCCTGAATACAGGATGTCAGACTAAATCAGTGGATCTCAAACGTTTTCGATTACGCCCCCCTTCTTTGTGTCTGTAAGAGTTTATGCTCCCTCAGCTCCCACACAAACACATATACTGATATATGCAGAGGCGGGGCATCAACACAATCAGTTTCAGCTTCTTTCTTTTTCACTTACCATATTTTCCGGCGTATAAGACGACTGGGCGTATAAGACGACCCCCAACTTTTCCAGTTAAAATATAGAGTTTGGGATATACTCGCCGTATAAGACTACCCCTCTTCCAACGCACACCAAAAAAAAAAAAAAAAAAAAATTAAAAAAACATCAGATTTGATTTCAATATGGTAATTTTAATTCAAATGCTTATGACATGCAGGTACTTAGCAGGAAAACTGTCACTTATAAACATAAGGCTGTTTGTCATCAAACATGTAAACATAAAACAGTGCAAGTGGATTAAACTTTTCCTAATTCACTCTAAAGCTGAAAGGAAGGATAAGACAATAAACCCATGGGAGCTGCCATGCTGTTTGTTTTCTAAGCTGTCAACCAAACTGGAACTGATGATGATAGGAGGAAGATAACAAACAAGAGAGAGAGAGCAAGTGCCGGGCAAGTCCCTGGCGAGTTAGCAACGCCCATCATAACTGCAAGCTACGGTATTTTTACAGGTTTTGCTGGCGTGACAGTTTCCCTTTAAAAGCCTTCAAAATCCTCCTGTTCATCATCTGATATCATAAGTACATCAATGACATCTTGTGATACATTTGTAAGGCAGTCATCGTACGAATCGAATTCCGTATCAGATGGTGTGGTCTCAGCTTCGGCTTCCTCTTCATCTTGCCACAAGTAGTCATCCTCCATACCATCTAATGAATTTGATATGCCACTCTTCTTGAAAGACTTGATTACTGTTTCTGCATCAATATCATTCCAGGCTTTTATGACAAACTTGCACAAAACATCCAACTGTGGAGCACGCATTTTTCCTCCTTTTGTGAATGACTTTTCGCCGCTAACCATCCATTCATTCCACTGTTCTTGAATGCGATCTTTAAATGGCTTGTTTAGGCACACATCCAGTGGCTGTACCAACGATGTCAATCCTGCAGGAATAACTGCCGCATCTGTGTTTAGTCTTGCAAGCATTTGCTTGGTGCTGGGAGTTAAATGAGCCCTGAACATATCCCACACCAGTAGACTACATTTTTGAATAAGTCCACCTGGTCGCCTGCTCCATACATTATCAAGCCATAGCTTTACCCCTTCTTCATCCATCCAGCCTTTTTCATTCACATGTACAAAACAACCAACAGGGAACTTGAATTTCGGCATTGTTTTTCTTTTAAAAATAATCATTGGACTCAGTTTGGCGCCATCAGCTGTGCATCCTAGTACCACTGTAAAACTGGACTTCTCATGTCCTGTTGTTTTAATTAAAATTGTTTTTTCACCTTTTTGATGGACAGTTTTATTTCCAACCATATCAAAATTCATTGGAGTTTCATCCATATTTCCAATACTACTTAACGCATAGCCATGTTTAGTGCGCTGTTGTATTACATATCGATGGAAACTATTTACTTTGCTATCAAGATCTGCAGGTAATTTTGGGGCAATTTTCATCTTTTGCCTCAGTACCATATTATGCCTTCCCATGAATCTAGTACACCAGGATACAGTGGCCTTAAATCTGTTGCTGTGATCTGGGTTAGATTTGGCCCACTGAAGTGCAAACAAATGTATTTTATTTTGTGTCACTACATAACCGTTTTGGCGATGCTCATTCACCATGTCTGCTACATGTTTTTCGAGTTCTGGCCAATGTGGAGTGCCTCTTCTTAATGCACACTTACCCCTTGGCATACTCTTTAATGCTTTTTCATTTGCTTTCCAGTCCCGAACCATCTTTTCTGTTACTCCATATTGTCTTGCAGCAGCACAGTTATTATGTTCCATGGCAAAGTTTACAACTTTACGTTTGAAACTGGCTTCATATTTCTTTCTTCTTGCTGGTGGAGCCATGATGGGGTTTTGACTGTTGGACATTTGTATACTGTACTGTATGTACTGGAGCTATACTGTATGAACAGGTACAGATACTGGTGCTGTACTGTATGTGGTACCCAGTATACAACAACCAGCCAATCACGGCAAGCGATGTACCTTACCGGCGATTGGCTGGTTGTTGTATACAAAGCCTGCTTGGATTGGTCAGCTCTCCCTGCCTGCCCAGCCCTCCCTGTCTCCAAGACTATCAGAGCGGTAGCGCAAACACGCCTCTTTCACCCGTCTGGCCCGCTCTTGTATCCTATTACCTCCTTCTCTGCCTCTCAGATCTCGCACATGCGCGCCTGTGCCGCTTCACTGCAGTCCTCAGGAGCGAGATCTGAGAGGCAGAGAAGGAGGTACGGTAATAGGATACAAGGGCGGGCCAGACGGGTGAAAGAGGTGTGTTTTTCTGGGCACAGCACCGCTCTATCACTTTTTTCCATACCCCGGGCGTCCCGGACGCCTGCAGCTTGCTCCGCCCTTCACTTACACCTTCCCGGTGAGGCACCCCCTCACCTCGTCATCGGGCGGGGATGCGGCCGCGGCCGTTTTTGAGCTCCCCCCACCATATGCGGCGACCGCAGATTCTCCAGTCCAGCTCGGAAGTTTCAGCACCCGCCCTATAAGACAACACCCGGCGTATAAGACGACCCCCGACTTTTGAGAAGATTTTCCTGGGTTAAAAAGTAGTCTTATACGCCAGAAAATACAGTAAGTTTTTTATTTGTTGCATAAATGAGCCAACGATCCATTGGGATAAGAGCAAAAGCAAAACTGCAATTGTCGTCCCTGATTTACAATGAAATGTGCACATCGCGCTGTAGCAAATGGAGCCATGTACAGATGTTAAAGACTTTGTATAATGCTGTGCAAGGTTACAGAAATCCATCAAAATACACAGCACCACCTAGAGACAAAGCACAGCGCCATCTGAGGACCGGATCTATCTGGAGGAATCAGCTTGGCTAGTTACTCATTGCCGTGGATAAAATGTGCACATGAAGGTTTTTTCCCTAAAGCTTCTCATGCCCCTCATCTCTGAATACATTCCGCATGACCACACCTCCCACCCAGGAGGGTGCGACCCCAGTTTGAGAATGTCTGGACTAGATGATCTAATGGCTCCTTCTGGACTTAAATTCTATGACTCTGTGAACCATTGTCTTGAGTTGATTGTTATCTTGGAGGCAACTTGAACATGTTGCCAGTCTGAATGCTGACAGGCACTCAACAAGGACATTCGCTGGCCAAGAAGAAGGGGGATTGTCACAGTAAAAACAGGATATATGGTCCCTTTAACCTCTAAATCAGGTCCTTTCCTGTCTTGGGTCGAGTCTCACAATTGACCCACTCTTTGAGCTGTGAACAAAATCCCATCTACACTAAATGCTTATCACCAAGAAGGTCCAACTGGACACCTCAATCTCTTGTCTTCAGGTGCTTGTGACCAGAGCTATACAGTCACCCCCAGACTCCTTAAAACTAGTAGGTATATTAGGAAACAGGAGAAAGCATCAGGGAAAAAGGTTTTCAAATGACAGGCAGCTGTCACATGTCTACACTTATCTATCACAACAACCTAATTTAGACAGACTTTGCTCTGGAGATACAGGAATAGACCTGGCCCAACTTACATTCTTTTGGGAAACCAAGGAGCTCTTCAGACCCAGCCTAGTTTCCTTGTGTCTCTGAGAGCATCTTCCCCTCTGTTTGCCCCTTTCTCATGGAAACAGCCTTTGCTGAAACCTGTGTGAGCCTGGGCCCAGTCACCATAGTGACCTTTGCCCTCAGACTCCTTCCTCCCAGCCAGACCATCTAAGATGAGGCCCACGTGGCTGCTGCTCCATTGTTTGGCAGTTTGACCCATTCAGCCTCAATGGCTGCAAACACCGGTCCAGTGACTGTGCTGAAACTCCCAGCATCCCTGTGACACTCCAACACTCTCCTCAGAAATCCACTACCTAACACCCACTGTCACCCCCAAGCACCCCCACATCTGCCACAGACACAAAGGATCTGGAGCCATGGGGCTTCCCAGAAACCAGCTGTCACAGGAGGCTCTTTATAGACCAATGTCAGAGGTGTTGCTCTGTGGAATCCTGACCCAGCCCTGATCTTAGGGTCTCAGCATCTCTGAGCATCTTGTATGTATGTATCCTCCTGCCACCACTGTGAGGCAGGGCAGGGCTATTATCCACCTGTGCAGAGGCTCAGAGACAGCCAATGACTTGCCCCAGTCACACAGCGCAAGGGAATCAAACCCAGCTCTCTTGAGTTGCAGAGCCGTGCCCAGATCGCAGGACCAGCTTTCCAGCCATCTGAGCGGCAACAGGCCCAGCTGGATTCTCTGCTGTGGAGAATGGAGATGGCCAGTTACAGGGGTTTGATTTACTGGCCTGTTCTCCCCCTGCCACAGCGGAGTTTACAGCAGCCTGGGGGTTGGGCTGACCTCCACCCATTGGTAACGGCTTCCAAGAGCACAGCCCATTCTGGCGAAGTCTCTGCAGACGGAGGCCACCCCATAGTGCCCCCTTGGGGCCTGAGGTAGCCCTGCAGGTGCCCTGCCCTTCTCTCTAAATCCTTGCAAAGACTGACTCTCAGCCAGGGAAAACTTAAAACAAGAGTCCTCTTGTTTACATTAATTCAGTCTTCTTCAAAACACAGGCTCTCCTACTCTCCAGCACCAACCTCCTGCTTTATTCAGGCGCCCCAACACACCTTGCATCCTGGAGTCAGCGTTGGTTCAGACTTGCCACATCCCCTGTGGTTCCTCTATTCTTGAGGCTCCGCCCCCTGCCCCATCTCTTCCACTGAGGTTGCGCCCCCAGCTTGGCCAGAGCTGGGCTGTGGTACGAGCATCCCACGGAGCCCAGGCCACTATGGGGAGCCCCATATTCTCCACCTTCCCTTGATGGCGTGTCCTGGGGGTGGGGACATGGGCTGGGGGCTGCTCTCAGGCCCCCTGGCCCTCCTACCATGGCAGGTAAAACATCCGGGCTCTCTAGGCAGCTTTTACCATGGTCTGCCCTGGCCAGGGTCAGGGCCTTGGGAGAGAAGAAGGAGCAGGGGGTGGGGCCTCAGGGGGAAGAGGAGGGACACGGGGGGTGCCAAGGAGCGGGGTGGGGCTCCTGCAGTAGGAATGGGAGAGGACATTGTCTTGCTTTTGCCTTTTGAAAAGGTGACCACCCTACACTGAATGGTGTGAGCTGGGATAGGAATTAGCCATTCCTTTCTGGGGGACCTGAGGTCATTTCCTCCCTTTTGCATTGCTGGGACAGCACAAACGGAGGGGAGGAGGGGAAAATCTGGGCAAGAGTCTCTTGCCAGGAAACCTGTGTGTCAGATCCTCCCTCACACACTCAGCTTTGCTCTGCCTTGGTGGGGGGTGGGCTCAGCAGGTGCGTTGGGTTTTTTTCATGGCCTGTGGATGTTTAACCAGAGATGGGACAGTGACAGGCCAGGTATAGTGGGAAAAAACATCCACATCCCTTCTCTTTATTGAGAGTATTGACAGGAATTCTGAGGTTGGAGCAGCCGCTGATATGGCCCTTTATTAGCCAACATCCCACTGGTTCCCTGGTTCTCCACGAATACACTCACTTTGTAAATACTGCTGCCTGCCTTGGTCTCCTTCCCCCAGTGCACTGTCCTCCCTCACCAGCCCCTCTCCCATTCCTCCAGGCCTTAGACCCTCTCTGAACCTCTCTGTAGAGAGTGGAGATAGTAGCTGCAGCTGGGTGATGAATTGACCCTTCATTTGACGAACACCTTGATTATCCTCGCACGAAGGTGTTTGCTTTTCATGCTGTACACGATTGGATTCATCAGTGGTGGGACCAGCAGGTAGACATAGCCCAGGAGAATCTGAGGCAAGGGAGAAAAACTCTTCCCAAATCTGTGTATCACAGAAAGGCCGATCACTGGAATGTAGAAGACCAGGACGGCGCAGACATGGGAGATGCAGGTGTTCAGGGCCCTGAGGCACTCCGCATGGGATGTGATGCTCAGCACTGTTTTGAGGATCATCACATAAGATAGCAGGATGAGCAGGGAGTCCAACCCCACCGTGGAGACTATTATGAACAAGCCATAGATACTGTTGACTGTGAAGTCCGAACAAGCCATCTTCATGACCTCCTGGTGCAGGCAGTAGGAATGGGAGAGGACATTGGCTTGACAGTATCGGAAACGTTTCAGGAGAAAGGGGAGTGGGAATGCTAAGGCCACCCCTCTTAGCACAAGCACCAATCCCATCTTGGCTATTCTCGGTGGGGTTAAGATGGAAGTATATCTCAATGGGTTACAGATTGCGATGAAGCGGTCAAAGGCCATTGACAGGAGCACAGATGATTCAATGAATGAAAGAGAGTGGATGAAGAACAGCTGAGCAAAACAGGCATCAAGACTGATTTCCCTAGAGTTAAACAGGTATATGCCCAGTATTGTTGGTATGGTGGATATCGATAAGCCAAGGTCTGTGACGGCCAACATGGAAAGGAAAATGTACATGGGCTCATGGAGGCTTGGATCTGTTTTTATAATGAACAGAATGACTGAATTTCCTACTATAGAAATAACATACATTAAGCACAAGGTGATAGAGATCCAGAGATGAACATCTTCCTGCCCAGATATCCCGGTGAGAAGGAACACTGCAGAGCTGAATTTGGTGTCATTGACAGCCGACATGATGTACTGGGCAGGTCTGAGGAGTTTTGAACTTTTCTTCCTGAAAGGAGAAAGAACAGGAGACTAGATGATATTTAATGAGACATCTTTCTGCTCTCAGTGCAAGTCTAGAGAGTCCCAGGAGCTCAAGGAAGATCACCAAAACATAATCTTGGATTTACATCACAGATAGGAAGATCAGCACTGCCAGACAGGATCGGACCTGTAGTCCATCCAGCCCGGTATCCAGTGGCCAGTTCCAGATATTGCAGGGGAACATGGAAGAAGCCCTGCAACGGGCAGCTCTGAAATAACCTGCTTCCAGGGAAAGTTTCCCCCTGACACCCACTAGTTAGACATATTTTGTGGTGTACATGAGGAAGGTTTATAGCCGTTCCAAAACTTTTTAAAACAATCCTCACTAATGTAATTGGATTTTCTGGTTACCCATATAAACATCCAGTCCCTCTTTGAATCCTGCTAAACTCCTGGCCCCCTGATATCTTGTGCCTGGGAGTTCCACAGCCTACTTGAGCACTGTGTGAGTTTACAATGGTGACCTTCCCATCGACACCCTTTCTGGCCCTCCATGTCTGAGTGTGGCCCATTGTATCATGACATGATAAGTACATGGTGAAAACGGTCATTATATTTATGTGTCCTGTTATTTATCAACGTGTTTCATTCCCTCATTATATATATATTATATATATTCTCCACTCCTGAGTCCAAATTGTGCCACTTCCTCTTTTCAGCACACGGGACAAATTCTCAGGGCCAGGTTCTGAATTCAATAACTGTGACTTCAATGGCGTCACTGCAGATTTACATGTGTAAATTCGATCAGAACTAGGCTCTATTAACTTTTCCTTACCCAATGCTCATGGTGATACATTCTGACACCCAAGAATCCCTCCAAGAGAAGCTGAAGTACTTTGCCTGGCCTACATTGACTGAATCCAGAGCATTCAATCATCCCACAGGCTTCTCTTTGTCCTCACAGGACCAGTGTCCTCCCCATTCCAAGGTCTTGTACATATGTGGCAAGTTACAAGCTAACACAGACAGTTACTTCAGTTGGGCAGGGGAGGGGTTGGTGTCACAAGTGGGTGAATAGTGGAAACACTCGGTTTTGAATCGAGCCACAGAATAAAACCTTTGAAAATGCATTGCTGATTACAATGTGCCGCCCCAGGCACGTGCTTTCTCGTCTGGTGCCTGGAGCCGGCCCTGCTTCCGCCCCAGTTCTTATGCTGCTCACCTGTGTGCAGCTTTGGTCCCTGCCCAGTAATTGCAGAATGGCGCGGGAAACTGTTTTTCAATGGGGCAACGAGTCACTGATATTCTGTGGGGTCTCGTCTTGCTCAGCCCCTGGCAGGATTGGGCCCAGAGCAAACAGCACCTCTAGAAATGGGACCCCTGACTCTGGGCATCGGGGTTTTAACATTACAGGCTCAGTCAGTGAATGTCAGATTTCTGTGTTGCTTGAACAACCCACCGTGGAGCATGGGCAGATGTAATGGAAGGGTTCCCAAGTTACCCACCGCTGCCTGCCCTCAGCCCAACTGAGTCCTCTGCCGCTGCACAGAACATCTGCAAATGGAAACAGCTTGCAGCCTTTACACTTCACTTCGCATTTAAAAGATAGTGAAACCTGCCAACGTACCCAATTCCTGCTAGATGGGAGCTGCCAGAGGTCTTCATCCTAGAGGGCAAGGAGTCATTGGAGAGGTTGCACGGGCAGCAGGCAGTATCTGTTCAGATACGGAGGGAACTGTGTTTATGAAGCATGCCTGCACATTCCCTTGGGGGCCACTTGGCCATCAGGGAACCTCAGCTGATTGGTTTCATGTGCACCAGCTGTAATCCTTGAATCGTTCCAGTAGGGGAAAAACTTCCTAACTGTCAATGTAGATAAGCAATGGAATAAATCACCCACGGAGGTTGTGGAATCCCCATCATTGGAGATTTTTAAGAGCAGTTTAGACAAAGACCTGTCAGGGATGGCCTAGATAATACTTAGTCCTGCTATGAGCACAGGGGTCTGGACTCAATGACCTCTAGAAGTCTCTTCCAGTCCTACAATTCTCCCAGAGGAACAAACAAGGGGCCCCAGAATCCAGGGATCTCCATAGTTAGGCACAGATCTCAGTGATCCTCTGGTAGCTAGGCCCACCCACCCACAATCTCTGGGCCTCCACAACTGCTCTAGGACCCTCTCCAGCTCTCTGCTAGCACAGGTTCATCGGAGATGTGCTACCCGGGCTTGTCACAGTAACCACTGCCCACAGGAGCTGCTGAAGGGGCCTTGTAAAGGGTGGAGGGGTCTGCACAGAGATGGGAAGGCTGGTTAGAGTAGCTGATGGACACAATACCTCAGTTATGGCCTGGCAGGGAGCTTTTGACCTTTCCATAATCAGAGTGCAGCCATAGACTCCACAAGTGAAACTTTCATTTGCGTTACGAGGATGAGGCAGATAAAAACCTCCAATTTCTCTTGGGGATCCAGGTAGTTGCAGCTGAGCAGCATCATGGCATAAGAACATAAGAACTAAGAACGGCCATACTGGGACAGTCCAAAGTCCATCTAGCCGAGTTTCTTGTGTTCTTACAGTGGCCAGTGCCAGGTGCCCCCAGAGGGAATGAACAGAACAGGTCATCAAGTGATCCATCCCCTGTCACCAATTCTCAGCTTCTGACAGAAAGCAGCTAGGGACACTAGCCCAAACTGGCTAATAGCCATTGATGGACCTATCCTCCATGAATTATCTAGTTCTTTTTTGAGCCTTGTTATACTCTTGGCCTTCACAATATCCTCTGGCAAGGAGTTCCACAGGTTGACTGTGCATTGTTTGAAAAAACAGCTGGCAGCTGAGCTTTCAGGGGAAAATGATCCATTTTCTATGAAAACTCACTGTAAAAAAAAAGGAAACAGTGTTATTTTGGGTCAGCATTTCTCATGGGGGAGGGGAGGAAACTCTATTTTCCAGCCGAGCTCTAGCTCAAACCATGGGCCTCTATCACGCCGCAGAACTCTCCCTCCTTCCAGTGCCTGGGGGCTGCAGGAGTTGCTGGCTCAGCCGCTCCTTTAAAGGCGGCTCGACCGGGCCAGGCTCAGAGCGGCGCGGGAGGCGGAGGCCGATGCAGGCGGCGGAGAGTGGCGCGTCCCAGGGAGCCCAGCAGCACGATGAGCAGCGGGGATCACTAGTTCCTGCCCCCCCGGTAGGGGTCCGTGCCCCTTCGAGGCTGGGCTGGCCGCCCCAAGGTTGGCCAGAATGCCGCCCCTTACAATGTGCCGCCCCAGGCACGTGCTTCCTCATCTGGTGCCTGGAGCTGGCCCTGCTTCCGCCCCAGTTCTTATGCTGCTCGCCTGTGTGCAGCTTTGGTCCCTGCCCAGTAATTGCAGAATGGCGCGGGAAACTGTTTTTCAATGGGGCAAGGTCAAAGCAGCTCTGGCAAGGAGCTTGCAGCAGAGAACTGCGGAGTACCTCCAGGAAAGTTTCCTAGAGATCTCTGTGAAGGATTCCTGTGAAATCTCAGAGAGCATCAACTTCCTGTTCCACCGTACTGCCTAGCACACAGAAACAAATCCAGCCTACTACAGTTATTCTTCGAGTGCTTGCTCATGTGTATTCCACAGTAAGTGTGCATGTGCACCACGTGCACCGGTGCCAGAAGTTTTTCCCTTAGCAGTACCCGTAGGAGGGGAGCACCGCTGCGACCCCTGGAGTGGCGGCTCTATATCGCGCTATAAGGGGAGCAGCGCGCTCCCCCCACCCTCAGTTCCTTCTGACCGCCAGTAAAGGTGCGTCGGAACGTCTTGCTCCAGCTCTGCTGCAGCCTTTCCAGTTGATCTTAGTGGTACCTTTAGCTAGTTATTAGTAGCTCGTAGAAAGTAGTTGTCAGTTGTTAGAGTGGGCCCAGGGCTCGACAGGCCTCCCCGGTATGGCGCAGCTCTCACTCCGAAGACCACTCTCTACCTCGTTCGGCACGCAGCAACAGGTCCACTCGCAGCCCGCGTCCACCACCCTCGACGCCAGCCGGGTTATTGGGTTTAGTGCCGTCTGGGCAGGAGTCTCAGGGTCCCTCCACGCCATTGTGCAGTGGGCGCAGGCACTGAGATAGGCATAGAAGGCGTTCCTCTTCACAACGCAGCTATCGTAGCCGGTCTCGGTGCGACCGACGTCGACGCTCCCGCTCGAGCTCCTGCTCTGTCAGACGTCACATACATCACTGGCACCACAACACCGCAGTTCTAGGCGCCGAAGTGAATCTTGGAACAGTACTTCCGGGGACTACCGGTCCTCAACGTCGAGGTCCCGGTCCCGTGGAAGACGGCATCATAGGCACTGTCGCTCCCACCGCTCCTATGGTACTGTTCGGTCGGTGGTGACCTCGGCCTCGGCACCCAGCCGCCCCTCGCTGGGCCGAACCAATCAGCTGGACCAGATAGTGCCACCTGGCCTACAGCATGGACAGTGGCAATGGGCCCCATGGCAGGGACAATGGTGTCAATGGGCACCGTGGCCGCCGATGCCCACCCAGCCAGGAATCCGCTGCTCATCGTTGGCCTCGTTATCTAGGCCAAGGGACAAATCAACAGATCATGAGTTGTCAGCTCCACGCCCAGACTCCAACCTGGTGGTTGATCCTCGGCACCGGCTGTGGCCCACAACCCCGTACCGGCCTCCTCTCCTACACCAGATGATACCATCACGGCACCACCGCCCTCCGCTCCACAGGAAGACTTCAGGGCGCATCAAGACCTGCTAAAGCGGGTGGTGTCGAGCCTCCAGCTGCAGGCCGAGGAGTTGGAAGGCCCGTCCGATTCCCTCTTTAATGTACTGTCCCCCTCGGTGCCGGGCCGTGTGGCTTTACCCCTTCACCAAGGAGTAGCCAACATCTCCAAGGCCCTGTGGTTAAGTCCTGCCTCTGTGGCCCCGATTTCCAAGAAGACTGAGAGGAAGTATTTTGTGTCGGCCAAGAACCACGAATACCTCTACTCTCACCCAGCACCTAACTCTCTGGTGGTGGAATCAGTGAACCACCGGGAGCAGCAGGGCCAGCCCGCACCCACACCCAAGAATAAAGACGCCAGGAGACTAGACTCTTTTGGTAGAAAACTTTACTCCTCTTTGAGTTTCCAGCTCAGGGTGGCCAACCATCAGGCCTTACTGAGCCGAGATGATTTAAATTTAGGGGAGTCCCTGCCAAAGTTCGAGCCACTCCTCTCAGAGCGGGATAGGAAGGACTTTAAGGCATTGGTGGACGAGGGGGCGACGGCAGCCAAAGCAGCCCTGCAGGCAGTGTCGGACGCGGCGGATACGGCGATTCGCTCGATGGCCTCCATGATCTCCATGCGCAGGGCGTCGTGGCTCCTCCTGTCCGGGCTTTCGGCGGAGGCCCAGTTCCTCATGCAGGATCTGCCGTGTCCGTGTTACAGGGCCAAGGTGTGTAGCTGACTTTTGCCCTCAGACTGCTTTCTCCCAGCCAGACATCTGGGATGAGGCCCATGTGTCTACTGCTCCATTGCTTGACAGTTAACCCCATTCAGCTTCAATGGCTTGCAAACACTGGTCCAGTGACTCTGCTGAAACTCCCAGCATCCCTGTGACACTTCAACACTCCCCTCAGAGATACACTCCCTACCCCTCACTGTCACCCCGAGCACTCCCACAAACAGCAAGGTGCAAGAGTCACCAGGTTTCCCAGAAGCCATCTGTCACAGGAGGCTCTTTATACACAAATGTCAGAGGTGTTGCTCTGTGGAACCCTGGCGTAGCCCCGACCTTAGGGTCTCAGAGTGTCTGAGCACTGGAATGTATTTATCCTCCTGTCACTGCTGTGAGGCAGGGCAGGGCTATTATCCACCTGTGCCGAGTCTCAGAGACAGCCAATGGCTTGCCCATGGTCACACATGTCAGGGAATCAAACCCAGCTCTCTTGAGTCGCTGAGCCATGCCCAGACCACAGGACCAGCCTTCCAGCCATCTGAGCGGTGACAGACCTAGCAGAAAGGGCCAGGACTGTGACTGCACAACAGCTCCACAGCTTTTTTCATGGCCAGTGGATGTTTAACCAGAGATGGGTCAGTGACAGGCCAAGTGTAATGGGAAACAACATTCACATCCCTTCTCTTTATTGACTGTATTAAGGGGTTTCAGAGAGGTAGCCGTGTTAGTCTGTATCAGCAAAAACTATGAGGAGGCCTTGTGGCATCTTAGAGACTAACATTTATTTGGGCATTAGTTTTCATGGGCTAACACCCACTTCATCAGATGCACGGAGTGGAACATCCAGTAGGGAGGTATAAATACACAGCATAAGAAAATATGGGAGTTGCCTTACCAAGTGCAGGGGTCAGTGCTAATGAGCTAATTCAATTGAGTTGGAGGTGGGCTATTCTCAACAGTTGACAAGAAGGAGTGGAAATCACTTTTGTACTGTTAATGAGACCAAAGCAGGTGGCCCTTGCTAAATACTCACACCTTCTTGTCAACTGATTGAAATGGGCCACCTTCCTGAGATTACTCCAGCCAGCCTACGGGTAATGGCTGCGATGACTCACCAGGACATGCCAGGGCATGGGACCAGACCACATGATACTGAACTCTATTTTGCTACCTGTATTTTTCCATCTTGTTTGTATAAAGAGGAATTCTAAGGTCAGAACAGCCACCAATATGGCTCTTTATGGGCTAACATCCCACAGGTCCACTGGCTCTCTCACTTTATAAATGCTGAGGCCTGCTTTGGTCTCCTTCCCCCATTGCCCTGTCCTCCCTCACCAGCTCCTCTCCCTTTCCGCCAGGCCTTAGAACCAGTCAGAACCTCTTTTTACAGAGTGGAGATAAGTAGCTCATATTGTCTCGGATGTATGATGGAATTGGTGGCCCTGGCCATGGCCCATGTTTTTCTTCTCCCATGTCACCAGCACTGGAGCTGGGTGAGGAACTGACCCTTCACTTGAAGAATGCCCTGATTATCTTTGCACGAAGGTGTTTGCTTTTCACGCTGTAAACTATTGGATTCATCACGGGTGGGACCAGCAGTGTGATGTAGCCCAGGAGAATTTGAAGCAAGGGAGAATAGCCCTTCCCGAATCTATGTAACACAGACAAGCTGATCTCTGGTGTGTAGAAGATCACGACAGCGCAGAGGTGGGTGACACAGGTGTTCAGGGCCCTGAGGGACTCTGTGTGAGACGTGATGCTCAGCACTGTTTTGAGAATCATCACATAAGAGAGGAAGATGAGCAGTGAGTCCAATCCCATCGTTAAGACTTTAACAAACAAGCCATAGACATTGTTGACTGTGATATCTGAACAAGCCATCTTCATGACCTCCTGGTGTAGGCAATAGGAATGGGAGAGGACATTGGCTCGACAGTATCGGAACCGTTTCAGGAGATGGGGGAGTGGAACTACTACAACCACCCCTCTTAGCACACACACCAGTCCCATCTTGGCTATACTCGGCAGGGTTAAGATGGAAGCATATCTCAGTGGGTCATGAATTGCGATGAAGCGGTCAAAGGCCATCAACAAGAGCACAGAGGATTCAGTGCATTGAAGAAAGTGGATGAAGAAGAGCTGGGCTAAACAGGCATTGAGGCTGATTTCCCTAGAGTTAAACAAGTATATGCCCAGTATCGTCGGTATGGTGGCTATCGATAAGCCAAGATCTGTGATGGCCAGCATGGAAAGGAAAATGTACATGGGCTCATGAAGGCTTGGATCTGTTTTATAATGAACAGAATGACTGAATTTCCTACTATCGAAATGACAAACATTAAGCAGAAGGGGATGGAGATCCAGAGATGGACGTCTTCTTGGCCAGGTATCCCGCTGAGAAGGAACAGTGCAAAGCTGAATTTGGTGTCATTGACAGATGACATAATGTACTGAGCAGGTCCGAGGAGTATTGATCTTTCTTTCCTGAAAGGAAAAAGAACAGGAGACTAGATGATAGTTACCTAGACATCTTTCTGCTCTGAGTGCAAGTCTAGAGACTCCCAGGAACTCAAACAAGATCAGAAAAACATAGTCTTGGATTTATACCATCAATAGGAAGATAGACACTGCCAGACTGGATCTCATCTGCAGTCCATCTAGTGCACTATCCAGTGGCCAGTTCCAGATGTTTTGGACGTAGGTGGAGAAAGCCCTGCAATAGGCAGTTATGAGATGACCTGCTCCCAGGGAAAATTTCCCACTGACACCCACTAATAAGATATATTTTGTGATGTAAATCAGGAAGGTTTAGAGCCCTTCCGAGACTTTTTGACACCATCCTCACTACAGTAATTAGATTTTCTGTTTACCCATATAAACATCCAATCCCTCTTTGAATCCTTCTAAACTCTTGGCCCCCTGATATCTTGTGCCTGGGAGTTCTGCAGCCTACGTAAGCACTGTGTTATTTTACAATTGTGACCTTCACACAGACACACTTTCTGGCCCTCTACTTCGGAGTGTGGCCCATTGTATCATGACATGTGTACAAAAAATGCAAGTGCATGGTGAAAAAGGTCATTGTATTTATCTGTCCTGCATTGAAGCTATTTGTTAATGTGTTTCATTGCCTCATTATATACATTTTTTTTTATTTTCTCCACTCCTGAGAGTCCAAATTATTCCACTGCCTCATTGCAGCACATGGGTTAAATTCTAAGGGCCAGGTTCTTAATTCAATAACAGTGACTTTAAATGTGTCACTACAGATTTACAGGTGTAAATTCAATCAGAACCAGGCTGAATTAGCAAATGCTCCCTGTGATACACTCTGACCCCCAAGAATCTCTCCAGGAGGAGCTGAAGTGCTTTGCTGGCCAGTGTTGTCTGAATCCACAGAGTTAGATGATCCCACAGGCTTCTCTTCATCCTCACAGGACCTGCAACCTCTCCCCATGCAATGGTCTGTAGATATCTGGCAAGGTACAAGCTGATAACGGACAGTTATTTAAGCTGGGCTGGGGTGAGGTTGGCATAAAAACTGGATGAATATACAAACACTATGTTTGCCATGCTCATGTAATAGGTGATAGATGTAAGTTACATACAACCCCTATTACACTCCCCTTTCCTGCACCTCTGCTCCACTCTTTGCTGAAACACAGACCTGCGGTTCTGGTCACTCAGGACTTTTTGGGAAATCTTGCACAGGTATTGCAGAGGGACTGGTTCATGACCCTGAATGCTAGTGTTAGAAACAGCTACTGGTCAGTTACCAGGTGACAGTATCATACAACTATTCACTGAACAAAGAGTTAATAGCACAAACCCATTGCAAACAGTATGTGGAGTACTTCTAAAATACTTTCTAAAGCGAAAGCCATTAAGCAGTAAAGTTACCACTGCTCCTTCCTGTAGAGATTCCAACAACTCTTCTGCTGGCTTTCGATATACCTGTACATGCATGTCATGAAAGTTTGGTTTGTAATATTTGTATTACAATGAAAAGTTTTGAGATAACATTTACACATCTGTACTCTAGCACACACGTTAACCCATTCTTTCCCTTCCAATATTCTTTCAGTGATGATTTCATAGGTTAGATCGTAGTGTCTCAGCCCTCATTCGGTCACTTGTCAGCAAACAAAAGTTTAGTAGCTCCTCCGTCCCGGGTTAATAGCTGACTGGTTCTCCTCAGGTTCTGTTCTATCAGTCTGTAGCCTGTAGCTGGAGTGGTAACAGGCATTGGGATCAGGATATAAAATACTCATTCCCTCTCAGTCTTTAATACATAGTAACCCCTGCACCTGTTACTCAGATATGATGAGGGTTTGCAGGAAGTGGATTTCAAAGTCAAAAACATGAGTATTCATGGAAATGGAACTTCATTTCACATATGAAAGTAATCTATTGCTCTCTCTGTCTCTCTCTCTCTCTGTCTCTCTGACTGCCTACGTCATGTATTCATAAAATGTGTAGAACCCGGGAACGATATTGTGACAGACATGGAGCTGAGCTGCCATAACAAATGTGTATGATAAACCCAGTTCTTTGGATGTTTCCTGTAGAGCTATATTGGGTTAACTATTGGGATGTTTATGGTATGGCTGTATTGTATTAAATCAGTATGGCTCTTAGTTTAACAGCAGGCTGCTGGAATACAAGCAGGAAGGGAAGCAACAGCTGAAGAAAAGTCATCGCTCACTCAGCACTTCAGGGAGGCTGAGAGACAACACCGGAGCTACAAGTAGGGAAGAGCCTCTTTCCGGGCTCCAGCCACGTTACACAGCTTGTTTTGCCAGCGCTGGGAGTCTTGTCCAGAGCTGGGGCAGCTGTTGCTGAGAAGCTCTTCAGACTGACAGGCACACACCAGCTGGGGAAGGCTGAAGGCCCTCAGCTTGCCTGGGTCCCCGGGGAGTGGGAGGGTTTGGAGGTCAGACACAGGTACAGACTGCTGTTTGAAAACGATCTTATTCTCCCATGTTACGCTTTATTCCTACTGTTACCGTATTTTGGTTCAAGAAGGTTGGCTGATCACTTGTCTCATCACTACTCTGAGACTCCTAGAGGGAAGAACCACAGGTGCCAAACTCACTCGAACCTGCTGGGTAGGTACAGTCGACCGCAGTGTGCTGTAGCCCAGGGCCCAGTCTGAGGGTGGGAAGATCACGGGATTCCACCCCATGAGAGGGACGGTTACGAGGCCTGACCTCTGGCACTCAGAGACCAGACAAGGGGTAGAAATGCCAGTAGCCCTGTAACTCTGAGGTGTATCTACAGGACAGAGATTGTAGAGCCCTCATTCTGCCATCAGGAAACAGAAATATGCCCTATCAGACCTGTTACTACAGAACAATGCAGATCTGAATTCCTGCCTTCATAATCGAGCCGGAGAATAAAATTGTTGAAAATTCATTTGTTGATTGAATTTCCCGGAGCAAATAAAGTTGAGGTGATTTGGGAACTAGTCACTGATATTCTGTGGGGTCTCCTCTCGCTCACCCGCTGACAGGATCGAGCCCAGAGCACACAGCACCTCTAGAAATGGGACCTCTTGAGAAATCCTGACTCCGGGCACTGTGGTTTTAACACTCCGAGATTGTTTTGAATATCTTCGTAGCTTAAATAACTGAGTTTGCCTGGGAGCTGTCCGAGAGGAGGTACGCTAAGTGCTGCATTAGGGGGGCTGTGTTGGTGAGTATCTGAGTGTCTGCTGCTGGGACAGTTGGTCAGTTTGACCGTGTGCTTGATTGCTTGCTTGTTTGTTTGAAAAGTGTGAATTGGGAGTGCTTTGTTCCAGCTGGGCCTTGAGTGGGCCTGACTGGTATATAAGGGCAGTCAGCAGCGAACCAGCTGAGCGGCGAACAGCAGAGGCTAACAGCGGGAGTTCGCCTAGGGAGAGCGCACTGAGGCTTTCATCTGCAGGTTTCTCTGAGTAGTTCCTGCAACAGTTGAGGAAGCTCCTAAGAGGACGGTGATATGGAAGGTGAGCGATCAGCTGTTGTAACCTGCACAGGTTGTGCCATGTTTGTCTTTCTTCCACAGGACAGAAGCGACTTTGTCTGCACAAAGTGCAAGCTGGTCTCCATATTGGAGGAGAAGGTTCGAGGGCTGGAGAAACAAGTATCAACTCTGCGTTGCATAAGGGAAAATGAAGATTTCCTGGACAGACGTCAGGAGATGCTTCTACGGCCACAATGTTCTGAAGATTCAGAGCAGGCGCAGCAGGGACAGAAGGATTGTGAGGAGGTTTGGCAGCATGTGACCTCCAGAAGAAGAAAGAGGAGCGTCCATGCACCAGCAATGGAGATACAGGTGAGGAATCGTTTCCATGTTCTCTCTACAGGTGCTAATGCGGAGAGTGGACTAGATGGCCCATCTGAGGGAAGGGAGCAGAAGGAGACTCCACCGATTGGAAGGCAAAAGATGCACTGTCCTAGGGATGGGGGTTCCACGACCACCACTCCCAAGAGGAGGAGGAGGGTGGTGGTGGTCGGGGACTCCCTCCTCAGGGGGACTGAGTCATCTATCTGCCGCCCTGACCGGGAAAACCGAGAGGTCTGCTGCTTGCCAGGAGCTAGGATACACGATGTGACGGAGAGACTGCCGAGACTCATCAAGCCCTCGGATCGCTACCTCTTCCTGCTTCTCCACGTGGGCACCAATGATACTGCCAAGAATGACCTTGAGCGGATCACTGCAGACTACGTGGCTCTGGGAAGAAGGATAAAGGAGTTTGAGGCGCAAGTGGTGTTCTCGTCCATCCTCCCTGTGCAAGGAAAAGGCCGGGGTAGAGACCGTTGAATCGTGGAAGTCAACGAATGGCTACGCAGGTGGTGTCGGAGAGAAGGCTTTGGATTCTTCGACCATGGGATGGTCTTCCAAGAAGGAGGAGTGCTAGGCAGAGACGGGCTCCACCTAACGAAGAGAGGGAAGAGCATCTTCGCCAGCAGGCTGGCTAACCTAGTGAGGAGGGCTTTAAACTAGGTTCACCGGGGGAAGGAGACCAAAGCCCTGAGGTAAATGGGGAAATGGGATCCTGGGAGGAAGCACAAGCAGGAGAGCGCAACAGGGGAGGACTCCTGTCTCATGCTGAGAAAGAGGGACGATCGTTGAGTTATCTTAAGTGCCTATACACAAATGCAAGAAGCCTGGGAAACAAGCAGGGAGAACTGGAAGTCCTGGCACAGTCAGGGAACTATGATGTGATTGGAATAACAGAGACTTGGTGGGATAACTCACATGACTGGAGTACTGTCATGGATGGATATAAACTGTTCAGGAAGGACAGGCAGGGCAGAAAAGGTGGGGGAGTTGCGTTGTATGTAAGAGAGGAGTATGACTGCTCAGAGCTCCGGTATGATACTGCAGAAAAACCTGAGAGTCTCTGGATAAAGTTGAGAAGTGTGAGCAACAAGGGTGATGTCGTGGTTGGAGTCTGCTATAGACCACCAGACCAGGGGGACGAGGTGGACGAGGCTTTCTTCTGGCAACTAGCAGAAGTTGCTAGATCACAGGCCCTGGTTCTCATGGGAGACTTTAATCACCCTGATATCTGCTGGGAGAGCAATACAGCGGTGCACAGGCAATCCAGGAAATTTTTGGAAAGTGTAGGGGACAATTTCCTGGTGCAAGTGCTGGAGGAACCAACTAGGGGCAAAGCTTTTCTTGACCTGCTGCTCACAAACAGGGAAGAACTAGTAGGGGAAGCAAAAGTGGATGGGAACCTGGGAGGCAGTGACCATGAGATGGTCGAGTTCAGGATCCTGACACAAGGAAGAAAGGAGAGCAGCAGAATACGGACCCTGGACTTCAGAAAAGCAGACTTTGACTCCCTCAGGGAACAGATGGGCAGGATCCCCTGGGAGAATAACATGAAGGGCAAAGGGGTCCAGGAGAGCTGGCTGTAT
The DNA here is from genome assembly GCF_027887155.1 of Malaclemys terrapin pileata. Lineage (NCBI taxonomy): Eukaryota > Metazoa > Chordata > Testudines > Emydidae > Malaclemys > Malaclemys terrapin. The sequence continues at coordinate 348,280,456 of NC_071505.1, read as the reverse complement.
TTTAAAGAATCCTTATTGAGGTTGCAGGAACAAACCATCCCGATGTGTAGAAAGAATAGTAAATATGGCAGGCGACCAGCTTGGCTAAACAGTGTAATCCTTGCTGATCTTAAACGCAAAAAAGAGGCTTATAAGGAGTGGAAGATTGGACAAATGACCAGGGAGGAGTATAAAAATATTGCTCAGGCGTGCAGGAGTGAAATCAGGAAGGCCAAATCACACTTGGAGTTGCAGTTAGCAAGAGATGTTAAGAGTAACAAGAAGGGTTTCTTCAGGTATGTTAGCAACAAGAAGAAAATCAAGGAAAGTGTGTGCCCCTTACTGAATGAGGGAGGCAACCTAGTGACCGAGGATGTGGAAAAAGCTAATGTACTCAATGATTTTTTTGCCTCTGTCTTCACGCACAAGGTCAGCTCCCAGATTGCTGCACTGGGCAGTACAGCATGGGGAGAAGGTGGCCAACCCTCTGTGGAGAAAGAAGTGGTTCGGGACTATTTAGAAAAACTGGACGTGCACAAGTCCATGGGGCCGGATGCGCTGCATCCGAGGGTGCTAAAGGAGTTGGCGGGTGAGATTGCAGAGCCATTAGCCATTATTTTTGAAAACTCATGGCGATCGGGGGAGGTCCCAGATGACTGGAAAAAGGCTAATGTAGTGCCCATCTTTAAAAAAGGGAAGAAGGAGGATCCGGGGAACTACAGGCCAGTCAGCCTCACCTCAGTCCCTGGAAAAATCATGGAGCAGGTCCTCAAGGAATCAATTATGAAACATTTAGAGGAGAGGAAAGTGATCAGGAACAGTCAGCATGGATTCACGAAGGGGAAGTCGTGCCTGACTAACCTAATTGCCTTCTATGATGAGATAACTGGCTCTGTGGATGAGGGGAAAGCAGTGGATGTGTTATTTCTTGACTTTAGCAAAGCTTTTGATACTGTCTCCCACAGTATTCTTGCCACCAAGTTAAAGAAGTATGGGCTGGATGAATGGACTGTAAGGTGGATAGAAAGCTGGCTAGATCGTCGGGCTCAACGGGTAGTGATCAATGGCTCCATGTCTAGTTGGCAGCCGGTTTCAAGTGGAGTGCCCCAAGGGTCGGTCCTGGGGCCGGTTTTGTTTAATATCTTTATTAATGATCTGGAGGATGGTGTGGACTGCACTCTCAGCAAGTTTGCAGATGACACTAAACTAGGAGGCGTGGTAGATACACTAGAGGGTAGGGATCGGATACAGAGGGACCTAGACAAATTAGAGGATTGGGCAGAAAAAAACCTGATGAGGTTCAACAAGGACAAGTGCAGAGTCCTGCACTTAGGACGGAAGAATCCCATGCACTGCTACAGACTAGGGACCGAATGGCTAGGTAGCAGTTCTGCTGAAAAGGACCTAGGGGTCACAGTGGACGAGAAGCTGGATATGACTCAACAGTGTGCTCTTGTTGCCAAGAAGGCTAACGGCATTTTGGGCTGTATAAGTAGGGGCATTGCCAGCAGATCGAGGAACGTGATCGTTCCCCTTTATTCGACATTGGTGAGGCCTCATCTGGAATACTGTGTCCAGTTTTGGTCCCCACACTACAAGAAGGATGTGGAAAAATTGGAAAGAGTCCAGCGGAGGGCAACAAAAATGATTAGGGGTCTGGAGCACATGACTTATGAGGAGAGGCTGAGAGAACTGGGATTGTTTAGTCTCCAGAAGAGAAGAATGAGGGGGGATTTGATAGCAGCCTTCAACTACCTGAAGGGGGGTTCCAAAGAGGATGGAGCTCGGCTGTTCTCAGTGGTGGCAGATGACAGAACAAGGAGCAATGGTCTCAAGCTGCAGTGGGGGAGGTCCAGGTTGGATATCAGGAAAAACTATTTCACTAGGAGGGTGGTGAAACACTGGAATGCGTTACCTAGGGAGGTGGTGGAGTCTCCTTCCTTGGAGGTTTTTAAGGCCCGGCTTGACAAAGCCCTGGCTGGGATGATTTAGCTGGGAATTGGTCCTGCTTTGAGCAGGGGGTTGGACTAGATGACCTCTTGAGGTCCCTTCCAACTCTGATATTCTATGATTCTATGATTCTATGAGTGTGCAGCATAGGCACATATAGGGGAGGGATTCCCAAGCTACCTAGTGCTGCCTGTCCTCCAGCCCCATCACTCATTTACCCCAAGAGCCCAGTTTAGTCCCGTGCTGCAGCACAAAACATCTGGAAATGTAACCAGCTTGCAGCCTTTCCCCTTCTCTTCGCATTGTAAAGCTAGTGAAACCTGACAACGTACCCAATTCCTGCTAGCAGGGGAGCCGCTGACACCAGAGGTTTTCACCTAAAGGACAAGGAGTCAGAGGAGAGGTTGCACAGGCAGCAGGCAGTATCTGTTCAGATAGGGAGGCAACTGTCTTTATGAAGCATGTTTGTACATTTCCTTGGGGGCCACTTGGCCATCAGGGAACCTCAGCTGCTTGGCTTCATGTGCACCAGCTTTAACCTTGTTGCGGCCAATGGCAAACTGCAGGAGGCCAAATCACAGGGGATGTGGGGTGATGCTTCCCAACTGGACTTCAGCTCAAGCCCTGCTGCAGGCTCTATTCCTTAGAATTCGGGTTTGTCATCGTTGTTCCTATGGTTCTGATTAGTCACAGGGCTACCTCGAGGGCAACCGAGTCGTAACACTGATGCTGTCACAACTGGGATGTTGATGAAATTAAATAAAATAAAATAGAAAAATAATAATATAGGACCAGATTTCTCCCCGGCAGCCCCTTTTCCTGCATTACAAACCCAGGGTGCAGGCCAGGGAAGGGAGATTCCATAAGCTCCAGACATGGAAATTTGCCTTGGATCATTCCAGTAGAAGGTTCTCTTCCCTTTACCCTGAGGAATAAAAAGGGACCCAGGATCCAGACATCCCCATAGTTAGGCACAGATCACAGTGATCCACTGGTAGCTAGGCCCACCCACCCACAATCTCTGTACCTCCACAACTGCTCTAGGACCCTCTCCAGCTCCCTGCTAGCACAGGTTCATCAGAGATGTGCTACCAGGGCCTGACACAGCAGCCACTGCCTGCAGGATCTGCCAAAGGGATGTTGTACAGGGTGGAGGGGGCTGCACAGAGATGGGAAGGCTGGTTAGTGTAGCTGATGGACATAATACCCCAGCCCTAGACTGGTCGGGAGATTTCAACCTTTCCATAACCGGAGTGCAGCCATCGACTCTGTCAGTGCCACCTTCATTGATGTTGTGAGGGAGAGGCAGATGAAAAGCCTCCAATTTCTCTTGGGGATCCAGGCCGCTACATCTGTGCAGTATAGTCACAACTGAGGTTTCAGAGAAAAATTATCAGTTTTCTTTGAAAACTCACCCCAAAAATGGATGAAGAGGAAACATTTTAATTTGGCTTAACATTTTTTGTGGAGGGAAATAAATTCAATTTTCTAGCTCAGCTCTGGCTCAGTCCATGAGCCTCTCTCTCATGCTACAGGTCCACACCCCTAGGTGGCAGCACTAACCCTCCCCCCCATCAACCTCCCACACTCAGCAGGCCCTGGACCTCTGCAGGGTGGCTTTACCAGCTATAACACAGGGATCCCCTGGAAAAGGCTTGTCTGCAGCAGCCCATGCATCAGTGAAACGATTTAGGAACATAAGAGCGGCCATATTGGATCAAACCAATGGTCCATCTAGTCTAATGTCCTCTCTTCTGTCAGCGACCCATGCAGATGCTTTTGAGGAAATGAACTAAACAAGGCAATTATCGAGTCATCCATCCCCTGTCATCTGCTCTCAGTTTCTGTCAGTCAGGTTCAGAGACACCCAGGGCATGGGGCTGCATCCCTGACCATCATGGCTAATAGCCATTGATTGACCTCTCCTCCTGGAACTTACCTAGTTCTTTTTTGGACCAGTTATATTTTTGGCCTTCACAATGTCCCCTGGCAATGAATTCCACAGGTTGACTGTGTGTTGTGTTATAAAGTACTTTCTTTTGTTTGTTTTAAACCTACTTCCTATCAACTTCATTGGGTGACCCCTGGTTCTTTTGAAGGGGTAAATAATACTTCCTTGTTCACTTTTTCCACACCATTCATAATTTTATAGACCTCTATCATATCCCCCATTAGTCCTCTGTTTTCAAAGCTGAATAGTCCCAGTCTTTTTAATCTTTCTTCATATGGAAGCTGTTCCATACCCCAAAACATTTTTGTCGCCCTTCTCTGTACTTTTTCAAATTCAAATATAACTTTTTTGAGATGGGGAGACCAGAACTGTACACAGTATTCAAGGTGTGGGTATACCATGGATTAGAGGCAAATGTTATTTTCTCTCTTGTTAATTATCCCTTTCCTAATGGTTCGCAACATGAGTGGTGGGTGGGCCCCCTTTAGAATCATAGAATCATAGAATATCAGGGTTGGAAGGGACCTCAGGAGGTATCTAGTCCAACCCCCTGCTCAAAGCAGGACCAATTCCCAACTAAATCATCCCAGCCAGGGCTTTGTCACGCCTGATCTTAAAAACCTCTAAGGACGGAGATTCCACCACCTCCCTAGGTAATCCATCCCAGTGCTTCACCACCCTCCTAGTGAAAAGGTTTTTCCTAATATCCAACCTAGACCTCCCCCACTGCAACTTGAGACCATTGCTCCTTGTTCTGTCATCTGCTACCACTGAGAACAGTCTAAATCTATCCTCTTTGGAACCCCCCTTCAGGTAGTTGAAAGCAGCTATCAAATCCCCCTTCATTCTTCTGTTCCGCAGACTAAACAATCCCCGTTCCCTCAGCCTCTCCTCATAAGTCATGTGCACCAGCCCCCTAATCATCCAATGGCCCCACTGACTGATAGGCAGGCTTACTGCTTCTGATGTACCTTAAAAAGCTTGCTGTTAATTTTTGTGTCTTTTGCTACTTGCTCTTCAGATCTCTTAAACTAGGTACCCAGTATCACCAGCCCCATTCAAAAATTATGATTCACATTCTCAAATTCATGAGATTGGTTTAAATAAATTAGATTTTAAAATATTCGAATGTGGTGTTCATTTTCATGTGCCTTTGGTTTCTAAGCCTTTGGGGTCACCTGATTCAGGGTTTCTAGCTTTTCTGCAACACGCTTAAAAAAAAAAATTCCTTAGGAAAACTGAAAGCTGAGATTCCCACACAGTCTCTTGATTTCAGAAGTTGGGCCTTTCAGAAAGACAGGACTAGTGTGATACTCCCAATAAAATCCCAGGAGTTGGTGCTGCTGGCTGTATCTCAAGGGGAGCACCCACAAACAAAAGCAATGAGGGTTGGTTAGTGGACATTTCTGGTCACACAGTCCATCAGTGACAGAGACACTCTTTCCCTCTGCACTGGGCTACAGAGCCCCCGGTTGTAAGGAACAGGGTTATGCCACAGACAGCCGGACATAGCAGTGACACGCTTGCAGAGTCACGGAGTAACTGAGACACAGCTCAGAGGTTTCTCTTCATGTTCAGGCATGAGACGTGCACACACCGGGTAAGGAAGGCCATGTACAATCGTAATAGAAAGGGGCATAAGCCAAGCCCAGCTCCGAATGCCTGCTGCCAGTTCTCTATTGGACCCAAAAAAACCCCACCTCCCCCCAGATCCAGCAACCCCAAAACTTGGTTATGATGGAAATGATGTTAAGCAAGGAGTTAATGTATATTTTTTTAAAGTAATGTAAAAATGTGAGGGCTCTGGGGTGGGGCTGGTGATGAAGTGTTTGGGGGTGTGGGAGGGGCTTAGGCAGAGGATTGGGGTGCAGGGGTGGGGGCTGTGGAGTGGGGTTGGGGATAAGGGGTTTGGAGTGTGGGAGGGGGCTCAGGGCTAGGGCAGAGGATTGGAGTGCGGGGAGTGAGGGCTCTGGGGTGGGGCTGGTGATGAAGTGTTTGGGGGTGTGGGAGGGGCTTAGCAGAGGGTTGGGGTGCAGGGGTGGGGGCTGTGGAGTGGGGTTGGGGATAAGAGGTTTGGAGTGTGGGAGGGGGCTCAGGGCTAGGGCAGAGGATTGGAGTGCGGGGAGTGAGGGCTCTGGGGTGGGGCTGGTGATGAAGTGTTTGGGGGTGTGGGAGGGGCTTAGCAGAGGGTTGGGGTGCAGGGGTGGGGGCTGTGGAGTGGGGTTGGGGATAAGAGGTTTGGAGTGTGGGAGGGGGCTCAGGGCTAGGGCAGAGGATTGGAGTGCGGGGGGTGAGGGCTCTGGGGTGGGGCTGGTGATGAAGTGTTTGGGGGTGTGGGAGGGGCTTATGCAGAGGATTGGGGTGCAGGGGTGGGGGCTGTGGAGTGGGGTTGGGGATAAGAGGTTTGGAGTGTGGGAGGGGGCTCAGGGCTAGGGCAGAGGATTGGAGTGCGGGGAGTGAGGGCTCTGGGGTGGGGCTGGTGATGAAGTGTTTGGGGGTGTGGGAGGGGCTTAGCAGAGGGTTGGGGTGCAGGGGTGGGGGCTGTGGAGTGGGGTTGGGGATAAGAGGTTTGGAGTGTGGGAGGGGGCTCAGGGCTAGGGCAGAGGATTGGAGTGCGGGGGGTGAGGGCTCTGGGGTGGGGCTGGTGATGAAGTGTTTGGGGGTGTGGGAGGGGCTTAGGCAGAGGATTGGGGTGCAGGGGTGGGGGCTGTGGAGTGGGGTTGGGGATAAGGGGTTTGGAGTGTGGGAGGGGGCTCAGGGCTAGGGCAGAGGATTGGAGTGCGGGGAGTGAGGGCTCTGGGGTGGGGCTGGTGATGAAGTGTTTGGGGGTGTGGGAGGGGCTTAGCAGAGGGTTGGGGTGCAGGGGTGGGGGCTGTGGAGTGGGGTTGGGGATAAGAGGTTTGGAGTGTGGGAGGGGGCTCAGGGCTAGGGCAGAGGATTGGAGTGCGGGGAGTGAGGGCTCTGGGGTGGGGCTGGTGATGAAGTGTTTGGGGGTGTGGGAGGGGCTTAGGCAGAGGATTGGGGTGCAGGGGTGGGGGCTGTGGAGTGGGGTTGGGGATAAGGGGTTTGGAGTGTGGGAGGGGGCTCAGGGCTAGGGCAGAGGATTGGAGTGCGGGGAGTGAGGGCTCTGGGGTGGGGCTGGTGATGAAGTGTTTGGGGGTGTGGGAGGGGCTTAGCAGAGGGTTGGGGTGCAGGGGTGGGGGCTGTGGAGTGGGGTTGGGGATAAGAGGTTTGGAGTGTGGGAGGGGGCTCAGGGCTAGGGCAGAGGATTGGAGTGCGGGGAGTGAGGGCTCTGGGGTGGGGCTGGTGATGAAGTGTTTGGGGGTGTGGGAGGGGCTTAGGCAGAGGATTGGGGTGCAGGGGTGGGGGCTGTGGAGTGGGGTTGGGGATAAGGGGTTTGGAGTGTGGGAGGGGGCTCAGGGCTAGGGCAGAGGATTGGAGTGCGGGGAGTGAGGGCTCTGGGGTGGGGCTGGTGATGAAGTGTTTGGGGGTGTGGGAGGGGCTTAGCAGAGGGTTGGGGTGCAGGGGTGGGGGCTGTGGAGTGGGGTTGGGGATAAGAGGTTTGGAGTGTGGGAGGGGGCTCAGGGCTAGGGCAGAGGATTGGAGTGCGGGGAGTGAGGGCTCTGGGGTGGGGCTGGTGATGAAGTGTTTGGGGGTGTGGGAGGGGCTTAGGCAGAGGATTGGGGTGCAGGGGTGGGGGCTGTGGAGTGGGGTTGGGGATAAGGGGTTTGGAGTGTGGGAGGGGGCTCAGGGCTAGGGCAGAGGATTGGAGTGCGGGGGGTGAGGGCTCTGGGGCGGGGCAGGGCTGGGGATGAGGAGTTTGGGGTGCAGGCAGGCCACACTCACCTCACACCACTGTCAGTGTCTGGCACTAGTGGATGGGGGGCACTGGGACCCTGCGACGGCAGTTGATGCCAGGAGCCAGCAGGGTGGAGGCAGCGGGGAGCTGCAGGGATGCTCCAGGCCCGGGGGAGGTGCACGGGGGCAGCAAGTGGGGGCCGGGGGACACTCAGGGGCAGGGCCAGCTCTGGCTTTTTTGCCGCCCCAAGCAAAAAAAAAAAAAAAAAAAACCACAAGGAAAAAAACCTGCGGCGTGGCCGTAGCCAGGGTGCAGGGGGACTCCCTGCGCTGCAGATGTGCCCTGGCTAGCGGGGGGAGGAGGGGCGGGGCGAGAGAGAGAGTGGGGGAGCTTCAGCGGGGAGCTCACCACGTGGCCCCAGTCGCCGCACCACCTGCCAGGAGGTCTCCGTGCCGCTCCGGTCGGCGGGGAGGGAAGGACGCGGGCTGCTCTGCTGGGCTTGCTACAGACCTGGCACCGGCTGGGGTAGACAGAGCATGCAGCCCGCTCCCAGCAGGGCGCTCCCCTCGTCTGCACCGCCGCCCCCTATAGGGCAGCCGGAGCGGAACAACAACAACAACAAAAAGTGGCCGTGGCGCCCTAGGATTGGGCGGAATGCCGCCTTGTACAATCTGCCGCCCCAAGCACGAGCTTGCTCGGCTGGTGCCTAGAGCCGGCCCTGATCAGGGGAGGTGCATGGGTGCAGCAGGCAGGGACAGGGCAGAGACCCAGCCCCGAACATTGCTGGAGCCCGGGCGCTACGGGCCCATACAACTCACCGTCCCTGCCAAGGAGCTCTTGGGACCCAGCCTAGTTTTCCCGTGTCTCTGAGAGCATCTTCCAATCTCTTTGCCCCTTTCTTGTGGAAGCAGCCTTTGCTGAAACCTGTGTGAGCCTGGGCCCAGTCACCATAGTGCTCAGCCGTGTCTGTGTTACAGGGCCTAGGTGTGAAGCTGACCTTTGCCCTCTGACTGTTTTCTCCCAACCAGACATCTAAGAGGAGGCCCCCATGGCTTTTGCTCCATTGTTTGGTAGATAGCCCCCATGACACTCCAACACTCCCCTCAGAAATCCACTACCTACCCCTCACTGTCACCCCCGAGCACCCCTACATCTGCCACAGACACCAAGGTGCTGGACTCACAGGGCTTCCCAGAAGCAGCTGTCACAGGAGGCTGTGATAAGAGGCCTTTTATAGACAAATGTCAGAGGTGTTGCTCTGTGGAACCCTGACATAGCCCTGCTCTTAGGGTCTCAGAGTATCTGAGCACCTGGAAAGTATTTATCCTCCTGCCAGCACTGTGAGGCAGGGCAGGGCTATTTCCCTTCTGCAAAGAGGCTCAGAAGCAGCCAATGGTTTCCCGACTGTCACACAGAGCAAGGGAATCTAATTCAGCTGTCTTGAGTCGCAGAGCCATGCTCAGACCAACCGGCCCAGCCTTCCAGCCGTCTGAGCAGTGACAGTTCCAGGGATTTGACTCCCTGGCCTGTTCTCCCCCCGCCACAGCGGAGTTTAGAGCAGCCTGGGGGCTGGGCTCACTTCCGCTCATTGGTAAAGACTGTTAAGAGCACAGCCCACTCCGGCCAAGTCCCTGCAGAGGGGGGCCACCCCAGAGTGCCCCCTTTTGGCTTGAGGTAGCCCTGCAGGCACCCTGCCCTTGTCTCTAAGGTTCTTGCAATGACTTACTCTCAGGCTGGAATACTTAAAACACAAGCCCCCTTTGTGGGGTCGCAATTCTACAATCTTCTCCAAAACATAAGGTCTTCTAGCCTCTGGCCCAATCCTCCTCCTTTACTTAAGAGCCACCCATCTCCCCGTTTGCTGGGCTCCACAGGCTTGCTGCACCCCCTGCTCCTCCTTTTCCCCTAATGCCCTGCTCCTGCCCCTTCCCTTCCCCTCAGGTCTCGCCCTCTGATCCTCCTTTTCCCACAAGCGTCTGTCGCCAGGCCAGAGCCGGGTCATGGTAAGAGGTGCCTTTGGAGCCCAGGCTGCTGTTGGGAGTCCCAGACGATCCACCTTGTGTGTTGTAGGTACTAGCGGGCAAGGACGCAGGCTGAGGGCTTCTCTTGGGCCCCCCAGCCCCCTGTTCAAGGCAGGTGGAGAGTCTGGGGCTCCTCACAGTGACTTTGACTCGCTGGGCAGCTCTTACTATGGCCCAACTGTGGCTTCCCGCCTGGAGAGGGGGTGGAGTCTCGTGAAAAGAGGAGGATCAGGGGTGCAGTGTTGGGGAAATAGGAGGAGCAGAGGATGGGGCTGCAAGGGGGCAGAAGAGAGGTAGGTGCAGGGTCACAGAGGGGACGGGGCTCCTGCATGTGTCCCACTTTTGCTTTTTGAAAAGGTGGTCACCCTACACTGAATGGGATAGGCTGGGATTGGAGCTAGCTGGGCCTCTGCAGTGGAGCTGAGGCCTGTTTCTATCCCTTTGCATTGCTGGGACAGCACATATGGAGGGGCTGGGAAAGGAATCTGGGCCTGAGTCTCTTGCCAGGACTCCTGTGTGTCAGACCCTCACTCACACATGCAGCTCTACTCTGCCTCGGTGGGGAGGGGACTGATCAGGTCTGCTGTGTTCAGAGCCATTAATGGGGGATTGGAGAGTTGCCTGAATAGCTTTTCCTGGGCTCCTGTGACAAACATGTCTCTGACACGACTCAGTCACAAGCACCTAGCTGAGGGCGTAGGGGAAGGGTGGGTGTCCGTGCCCCTTGAATAGCCCCTGTCCACAGCTCCTGCAGCCCCCATGGATCACGCAGCACCCAGAGTGTTCAGGAAGGGCCAGGACTGCGACTCCAGAACAGCTCTGCAACTTTTTTATGGCCTGTGGATGTTTAACCAGAGACGGGACAGTGACAGGCCAGGGCAATGGGAAACAACACCCAAATGGTTAGAGAAGAGAGCAGGATGACCAGAGGTGGATTTGAGTAATTTCGATACTTGTTCCCCTCGACCCAATTGTCGAGTAAGCACTGGATTAGTTAAAGCACACTCTTTTTACCTAAGTTAGTATGTAAATGCCTACATCCATTACAACACCCCAAAAACCCTTATTAAGTAATAGAAACACCCATACTATTAGTATACCCACCCCTATCTATTATTCACAGCATTACATATATTATACAGGCATTTTTACCTTGAAAATACATTTCTCTGCAGTAATTTGTTGCTACAAGTTCCCTTAATTAGCAGTTCTCAGGGGAGGGAGGAAGGGGCCATGAGCAGTTCTCATTTATGTATCTGGGAAAGGAAGGGAGGGGGAGATAACAGTTCTTTACACAAAGGATATCCTTTAGACAATTACATTTCTTAAGCAGCTGCAACCCTTATTTATTCCCAACAAGCTGAAGTGCAGGGCGAGGGATGACACTTATATATTAAGCGAAGAAGCAGTGCCTGCCTGTGACTCTAGTCCCTAATAACATATCAGCACACCAGCGGTTTCCCAGGTCTGTACTTAACCCTTACATATCCCAACACAAACCCCTTCACTTTATTGAGTGCATAGGCAGGAATTCTGAGGTCAGAGCAGCCACCCATACAGCTCTTTCTGGGCCAATATCCTACCGGTCCCGTGGCTCTCCATGAACACAGTCACTTTGTAAATGCTGCTGCCTGCCTTGGTCTCCTTCCTCCAGTGCACTGTCCTCCCATACCAGCCCCTCTCCCATTGCTCCAGGTCTTAGAACCAGTTGGAACCTTTCTTTACAGAGTGGAGATCAGTAGCTCATGTCGTCTCGGATGTAAGGGTCCAGGATGGAATATGGGGCCATTGTCATGGCCTATGTTTTTCATCTCTCATGTCACCAGCGCTGGAGCCAGGTGATGAACTGACCCTTCACTTGAAGTATGCCCTGATTATACTCACACGAAGGTGTTTGCATTTCACGCTGTAAACTATTGGGTTCATCAGGGGAGGGACCAGCAGGGAGATGTAGCCCAGGAGAATTTGAAGCAAGGGAGAAGAGCCCTTCCCGAATCTGTATAGCAGAGACACGCCGATCTCTGGTGTATAGAAGAGCAAGACAGCACAGAGGTGGGAGACGCAGGTGTTCAGGGCCGTGAGACACTCTGCGTGCGAAGCAATTCTCAGCACTGTTTTGAGGATCATCACATAAGAGACGAAGATGAGCAGTGAGTCCAACCCCATCGTTAAGAGTTTAACTGACAAGCCATAGATGCTGTTGACTGTAATATCCGAACAAGCCATCTTCATGACGTCGTGGTTCAGGCAGTGGGAATGGGAGAGGACATTGGCTCGACAGTATCGGAGCCGTTGCAGGAGAAGGGGGAGTGGGACTACTACAGCCACCCCTCTTAGCACACACACCAATCCCATCTTGGCTATTCTTGGCAGGGTTAAGATGGAAGCATATCTCAGCGGGTCATAAATTGCGATGAAGCGGTCAAAGGCCATCAACAAGAGCACAGAGGATTCAGTACATTGGAGAAAATGGATGAAGAACAGCTGGGTGAAACAAGCATCGAGGCTGATCTCCCTAGAGTTAAACAAGTATATGCCCAGTATCGTTGGCATGGTGGATATCGATAAGCCAAGATCTGTGATGGCCAGCATGGAAAGGAAAATGTACATGGGCTCATGAAGGCTTGGATCTGTTTTTATAATGAACAGAATGACTGTATTTCCTACTATCGAAATGACAAACATTAAGCAGAAGGGGATAGAGATCCAGAGATGGACGTCTTCTTGGCCAGGTATCCCGCTGAGAAGGAACAGTGCAAAGCTGAATTTGGTGTCATTGACAGCTGACATAATGTACTAGGCAGGTCCGAGGAGTATTGATCTTTCCTTCCTGAAAGGAAAAAGAACAGGAGACTAGATGATATTTAACGAGATATCTTTCTGCTCTGAGTGCAAGTCTAGAGACTTCCAGGAGTTCAAGGAAGATCAGCAAAAACATAGTCTTGGATTTACACCACCGATTGCAAGCTAGGCACTGCCAGACTTGATCACACCTGCAGTCCATCTAGCCCAGTATCCAGTGGCCAGTTCCAGATGTTTTGGAGGAAGATGTAAGAAGCCCTGCAATAGGCCTCCATGAGATAATCTACTCCCAAGGAAAATTTCCCTGACACCCAGTAATTAGATATGTTTAGTGGTGTAAATCAGGAATTGGATTTTCTGGTTACCTATATAAACATCCTGTCCCTCTTTGAATCCTGCTAAACTCTTGACCTGCTTGTTGGCTTGTGGCTGGGAGTTCCCCATTGTATCATGACCTGTGTGTAAACACATGGCACGTGCATGGTGCAAACGGTCATTGTATTTTTCTGTCCTGCATTGAAACCATTTATAAATATGTTTCATTGCCTCCTTCTCTATATATATATATTATTTTCTCCACTCCCGAGAGTCCAAATTATGCCACTGCCTCTTTGCAGCACATGGGATAAATTCTTAGGGACAGATTCTTAATTCAATAACAGTGACTTCAACAGGGTCACTCCAGATTTACATGTATAAATTCAGTCAGAAGGAGGCTCCATTAACTTTCCCTTAAGCTCCCGATGATATACTCTGACCCCCAAGAATCCCTCTAAGAAAAGGGGAAGTGCTTTGGCTGGCCAGTGTTGACTATATACCGAGAGTTCTATCATCCTACAGGCTTCTATTCATCCTTACAGGACCTGCACCCTCTCCCCATGCAATGGTCTGTCGATCTCTGGCAAGGTACAAGCTGACAACAGACAGTTATTTCAGCTTGGCGGGGTGGGTTTGGCATAAAAAATGGGTGAATATACAAATACTATGTTTGCATTAATATCCATTTGAGTGTGCAAGTTACTTCAGCCATGCACGTGTAAGAGGTAATGGGCAAAAATTACGTACATGCAGGGGCGGGTCCAGGCACCAACGCAGCAAGCGCGCGCCTAGGGCGGCAAGCCGCGGGGGCGGCCTGCCGGTCGCTGTGAGGGCAGCAGTCAGGCAGCCTTCGGCGGCATGCCTGCGGGAGGTCTGCCGGTCCCGCGATTTCTGCGGCAATTTGGCAGCAGGTACGCCGAAGCCACAGAACCGGCAGATCACCTGCAGAAACGCCGCCGAATCCGCGAAGCCACCTGACTGCAGTGCTTGGGGTGGCAAAAAACATAGAGCCGCCCTGCGTTCATGCACTATAACACTTCCCTTTCCTGCACCTCAGTTTCATTTTTTTCTGAAACACTAACCTGCGGTTCTGTTCTCTCAGGAGTTTTTGGAAAATCTTGCACAGGTATTGCAGGTGGATTGTATTCATGTCCCGGGATGTAAGTGTTAGAAACAGCTACTGGTCAGTTACCAGGAGACAGTATCATACAACTGTTCACCGAACAAAGAGTTAATAGCACAAACCCATTGCAAACTGTATGTGGAGTACTTCTGAAATACTTTCTAAAGCAAAAGCCATTAAGCAGTAAAGTTACCACTGTTCCTTCCTGTAGAGATTCCAACAACTCTGCTGCTGGCTTTTGATATATGTGCATGTCATGGATGTTTGCTTTGTAATATTTGTATTACAATGAAAAGTTTCGGCATAACATTTACACATCTGTACTTTAGTACACACATGTCAACCCATTCTTTCCCCTCTGATCTGCTTTCAGAGCTGAGTTCTCAGGTTAGGGTGGGACTTGAAATGTAGCGTCTGTCATCTGGATTTCATCACAACCTGAAAAGATCACAGCGTCTCAGCCCTCATTCAGTCATTTGTCAGAAAACAAAAGTCTAGTAGCTCCTCTGTCACTGGGTTAATAGCTGACTGGTTCTCCTCAGGTTCTGTGCTGTCAATCTGTAGCCCATACCCGGAGTGGTAACAGGCATTGGTATCAGTATAGGAAATATTCATTCCCTGAATTCTTACTCTCTAGTACATAGTAACTCCAGTACCTGTTATTCAGACATGATGTGGGTTTGCAGGAAGTGAATTTCAAGTCAAATGCATGAGTATTCATGGAAATGGAACTTCATTTCACATATGAAAGTAGTCGCTTTCTCTCTCTCTCTGACTGCCTATGTCCTGTATTCATAACATCTGCAGTACCCAGGAATACAACTGGGATAGACCTGCAGTTGAGCTGCCATAATGATATGTGTATGTTAAACCCAGTTCTGGAGAAGTTTGCTCTATAGATATATTTGGTTAACTATCGGGATGTTTATGTTCTGGCTGTATTGGATTAAACCAGTATGTCTATTCTTAGTTTAACAGCAGGCTGCTGGAAAACAAGCAGGAAGGGAAGCAACAGCTCAAGAAAAGCCATCGCTCAGTCAGCACTTCAGGGAGGTTGAGAGACAACACCGGAGCTGCCATTTGGGAAGAGCCTATTTCTGGGCTCCAGCCACATTACACAGCTTGTTTTGCCAGCACTGGGAGTCTATCCAGATGTGGGGCAGCTGTTGCTGTGAAGCTCGTCAGAGTGACAGGCACACACCTCCCTGCTTGGGTCCCTGTCAGAGTGGGAGGGTTTGGAGGTCAGTGACGTGTACAGACTGCTGTTTGAAAACCATCATATTCTCCCGTGTTACGCTTTATTCCTACTGTTCGGATACAACAATACTTTGGTGCAAAAAGGCTGGTTGGTCACTGGTCTCACTGCTACTCCCAGACTCCCAGAGGGAAGAACCACAGGTGCTGAACCCACTCGGACCTGCTGGGCAGGCACAGTCAACCCACAGTGTGCTGTAGCCCAGGGCCTGTCTGAGGGTAGGAGGATCAGAGGATTCTACCCCATGAGAGGGAAGGTTACGAGGCCTGACCTCTGGCACTCAGAGACCAGAGATGGGGTAGAGATGCCTGTAGCCCTGTAATTCTGAGTAGTGTCTACAGGACAGAGATTCTAGAGCCCTCAGCCAGTCAGGAAACAGAAATATGCCCTACAGGACCTGTTACCACAGACCAAAGCAGCTCTGAGTTCCTGCCTTCACAATAGAACCAGAGAATAAAATCATTGAAAATGCATTTGCTGATTAAATTTCCAGGAGCAAATAAACCGGGAGGTGATTTGCGAACTAATCACTGATATTCAGTGGGGTCTCCTCTCGCTCAGCCCCTGGCAGGATCGGGCCCAGAGCACACGGCACCTCTAGAAATGGGAACCACTGAGAAATCTACCCGGGGCATTTTTTTTAACACTCTGAGATCATTTTGAATCTCTGTGTAGCTTAAATAAGCAAGTGTGCAGCATAGGCACATATAGGGGAGGGGTTCCCAAGCTACCTAGTGCTGCCTGTCCTCCAGGTCCATCGCTGAGTGACCCTGAGAGCCCAGCTGAGTCCTCTGCCGCTGCACAGAACATTGGAACATGTAAACAGCGTGCAGCCTTTCCCCTTCACTTCACATTTTAAAGCTAGTGAAACCTGCCAACGTACCCAATTCCTGCTAGAAGGGGAGCCGCTGAGATCAGAGGTCTTCACCCTAAAGGACAAGGAGTCAGAGAGGTTGCATGGGCAGCAGGCAGTGTCTGTTCAGACAGGGAGGCAACTGTCTTTATGAAGCATGATTGCATATTTCCTTGGGGGCCACTTGGCCATCAGGGAACCTCAGCTGCTTGGCTTCGTGTGCACCAGCTTTAACCCCTGTGAGAGCCAATGGAAAACTGCAGGAGGCCAAATCACAGGGGACATGTGATGATGCTGCCCACCTGGACTGCAGCCCCAGCCCTGCTGCAAGCTCTATTCCTGGAATCCGGGTTTCTCTTCACTGTTCCTATGGCTCTGATTACTCACAGGGCTACTTCGGGGGCAGCCTAGCGGTAACAACGATGCTGTCACAACTGTGATCTTGCTGAAATAAAATAAAATAGAAAAATAAGAAGAAGAAGAAGAAGAAGAAGAAGAAGAAGAAGAAGAAGAAAGGACTATTTTCTCCCCAGCAGCCCCTTTCCTGTATTACAAACCCAGGGTGCAGGCCAGGGAAGGTGGATTCCATAAGCTCCATACATGGAAATTTGTCTCGGATCATTCCAATAGGGGAAGTCCCTTCCGGTTGTGAAGGGCCTATTCAGAGTAATGGGACATTAGGGAAACAATAGGCCCTAGGGGAAGCTTATCCCCCACCTGGTGAGTCTTCTTTAGGGTGACCAGATCGCAAGAGTGAAATATCAAGACACATTGGGAGAGACGAGGACAGACACAGGTGCACAGAGCCATGAGAGGGGGCCCTAGGAAGCTGCGAGAGGGGTTGTACGGCCCCTGCTGCAGCCCGCACCACAAGCCACAGGGCAAGGACTCATGACCCCAGCTCCAGCCCCCAGTAGAAGCCACGGGGCCAGGGGCACAGGGCTCCGGCTCCAGCCCCCGGCTGAAGCTGCAGGACAGGGGCGCAGGATCCTGGTTGCAAAGTCAGGTCCAGTTGCAGGGCGGGGGAGCGAAGGGTCCTGGTTCTAGCTCTGGCTCCAGCCGCAGTCACAGAGGGGAGGCCCCCAGTCCTGCCTTCAGCCCCAGCTTCAGCCACTGACAGCTGAAGCAAACTACATCACAGAGGTCTGGAATCAGTAAGTTATAGACTTAGTCGTAATACATATTTAAACATACAGTTACTTCAGTGCACTGCGCTACTACAATCTTGTTTAGAAGAATATGACAATGACAGACAATGAAAGTATGGAGAGTCACAGATTAGGATGAAACATAAAAGAGAGACAAGGGTGCAGTGGTTAAGGTGCTAGCATAGGACTTGGGAGCTTCCCTGCTCCATCACAGACCTTGGATAAGCCACTTAAGGCTCAGATCTATCAGCATTTTCTTGAGACTGAAGTGCAGTGCATCTGTAGTCATCCACACCTATTTACATCAAAGCTAAACTATTAGTTTTAATTATTCAGATATATTCCCCTCCCATGCTCCCTGAACAGTCACATCTTGGTGCAGTCAGTACCAAGAAACTGCTCGGTTCCCTATTGTGATACACAGATGTTTTTGGTTTCTCTCTCCTCCTGTTATTTCCTTAGGAAGGATACTTTAATATTATACAGCACGTGTTTACTCTGACCAGCGAATCTATGGCGCTGGACACAATTTGCATGAAATAAACTCGGCTCTTAATTATTTTTAGTTAGACATCACCAGCAGGTGCAATACGCCAGGAAAGACTAACTGACTGAATAACATTATTCCCCCAAATCCACTGTCAGGTTCCTAGCAAGAGTAAAGAATTATTGTCCTACTGGGAGCCCCATTTTCTGTTGCCAGTTCAGATTCTCTGCTGACCTGTGTCAGAACAGAAAAAAAAAATTATTTGCCTTCTGGTTTTGGAGCCTTTAGGGATTAGATCTTAAAGGTTTTGTTTGTTTGTTTCTTGTTTTTCATCCAACAAACATAAAGGCTGGAAACTTACTTTAAAAAAAATGCAAACTAAGATTGTCCTGTAGTCCAAGGAGGACCCTCAACAAATCAGAACTTAAGGAAAATACCAAATATCACAAGACTTATGATAAAACTGCATCTCCTGTGCTATTAGGACAATTTAAACCAGTATGATTTGACTATTTCTAATGTAAATTTTAATAGTAGGATCTTCATATTCTGATTCCTGCATTCGGTTTCAAACTTGAGAAATGGTTCATTTTGTTTTCACAAGCTCTAAGTGAAAGCATAAGGCAAACCCTCACCCCCAATAGTGGCTGTTGTGGTTAGAAAGGGGAAATTTGAATCAGGGCTCCTCAAATCCATTTCTGGCTCTGCCATTGATTTATTATGTGATCTTGGAGAAATTACTTTACCTTTCCCCATCTGTATAATTATGATTTATTCTTTGTAACACAACAGTAATACAGAGCCTCTAACTAGCCCCTTTGTGCTTGGGCTACTGGATCTAATAATGTTTAGCTACTTCTCAGGTGTATTGTGAGGATATAAACCTTGTAAAATGTCTTGAGATTCTTTGAAGAAAAATGCTATACATGCTTAAAGATATAGTGATGAGTGTGATGTAACTGTCTGAACATATAGTGGTGCAAACCATTATTACTGTTCCAATACATGAAGGGAAATATTTTGGAAATTAAGGTTTAGTCAAAGAGCACTGGGTGAGGGATTTTATTCTCGCTCTTATAATCCAAGTGTTTTTAAATATATTTATAAAGCTAACTATGTATGTGAGGGGAGATTCTCAACCTAGAAAAGCCAAAATGGTAAGTATTGCACTAAGACGGTTAGGTGATCTTAAAAATACTGACTCAAATACAATTTGATGAATTTTATGCCACTTAACTTTTTATAAATATTTTAAAAAATATCTACGTGAAATCTTTTACAGGTTTACTGTAAAAATCTGATGTATTTTTGTACTTTATTTCTGAGGTGAAACAAAAATATTGCTAGAATCCAGAGACTGCATCAACATACTACTACGTGGGTGACTTTTTTGGCCATGGGGTATTTGAGAGGATTCCTGAAACCTGGACGAATCCACCTAGCCACAACGTGACCAACATTTTGCATTCAGAATTCTTCAAAACCAGTCAGGCAGAAAAGTTTTATTCAATCTTTTTAGGTGTCATTAGTATCAGAGTTATAAAGCCAAGGAAAGAATAGTAGTTATTTCTGAAGAAAAGTAATTCTGATATATTCTTGTCTAATAAATATTTATATAGCTATCCAGGTGTTGGAACTAATCACTCTAGTTTTCTTTTAAAAGGGCAAATTTATCCTGATTTTATCTCAAGTTCAGAAATGTAGCATACACAGTAGTGCGATATTTCAGTTCAAGAGACAGCGGGTGCGATCAGTATGAGAGCGAGGGGCAGCCCAGCAGGGCCATATATCAGGTTCCTGCAGTACTGGTGAGTTTGCTGGTTTGAAAGTCCCTCTGGATCACATCCACAGTTTGGATGGGTCATTCAATCCTTTGTTCAGAGCTTCAGTGTGTAGCAAAGTTCCTCCAGAGGTAAGAAGCAGGACTGAAGACAAAATGGAGAAGATGCTGCTGCCTTTTATAGTCTCTTGCCATGTGGCCTGTGCGTCCTTTGTTTCAAACACAAGTTGCCCAGCACCTGGCTTGAAAGCCTTTTCTGTCCATAGGCACGCCCCTGCATGCCTTGCTGAGTCATATGGTGTGTCTGCCTTCTCTCAATGGGTCAGTTGTATAGCTGATGGTGCTTTAATGGGCCATCAAGCAAGCTACACAGTGCTGATGCCAGACTGTCTGAGGATGTCACCCAGAAGCATAGCACAAGTTTGAAATACAGACAGACATACTTATCTATAACTCATAATACAAAGGTGATACAAACATATAAAGAAAATTATCGTATCTGGCAAATTATAATATTTGCAGATATCTTACATGGCACATCTGGCATAACTCATTGCAATTACACAATACTGGTATTCATAATATCCTAAAGTGTCCCCCAGATTCCATACAGAGTCATGGCTTCATCTTAAAACAAGCTCAGTTGTCGTGTCCCCCCCCCCCCCCCCCCAATCCCCACTGCTCCTGTTGGGAGGCTGTTCCAGAACCTCCCTGCTCAGATGGTCAGAAACCTCCTTCTCCTTTCCAGACACAGTTTGCTCCTGACCAGTTGATCCCCGTTTGTTCTTTTGCCAACACTGGCCTTTAGCTTCAGGAGCTCATCTCCCTCCCTGGCGTTTACCGCCCACCACTGGCGTATTTATAGAGCAATCAAATCCCAGCTCAGCCTGTGTTGTTTTAGGCTAAACCAGCCACGTTCTTTAGTCTCCTCATAAGCCAGGCCCTCCATTGCCCTAGGAGCCCTTCTCCGCACCTGTTCCAGTCTCAATTCTTTTTTCTGGAATACGATTGACCAGAATTTTACACAGTTTGCCAGATTAGGTCTCATCAGTGCCTTGTATAAGGATAGTTCCCTATCTCACCTGACACATTCTAGGATCTCATCTGCCTTGTTCACAGCCGCATCACATCAGTGGCTCACAGTCATCCTGGGACTGACTAATACACCCAGGTCTTTCTCCTTCTCTGTCATTTCCAACTTTCCGATGGCTGAATAAACAGGGGTGCAGTGAGTAGACGTAGGGAAGGCTGAGAGCTGACTTGATGACAGTGTACAAGCACTTTCACAGGGATGAAATACCAGCTACTAACGGGCTCTTTAATCTAAGAGAGAAAGGTATAACAAGAACCAATGGCAGGAAACTGAAGCCAGACAAATTAAATTTGGAAATGAGGCACACATTTTTAACAAGTTTCAGAGTAACAGCCGTGTTAGTCTGTATCCGCAAAAAGAAGAACAGGAGTACTTGTGGCACCTTAGAGACTAACAAATTTATTAGAGCATAAGCTTTCGTGGACTACAGCCCACTTCTTCGGATGCATATATGGGCTGTAGTCCACGAAAGCTTATGCTCTAATAAATTTGTTAGTCTCTAAGGTGCCACAAGTATTCACATTTTTAACAGTGAGGGTGCTTAACTAGTGAAATAAACTCCCAAGGAAGGTGGGGAATTCTCCTGATACCTCCAAACCAAGAATGGATACCTTCCTGGAAGACACGCTTTAGAGGAACACAAGTGATGCATTGGTCAAACACAAGTATTGGGATCAATACAGGGGTAACTGGGTAAAATTCTGCAGCCTGTGCTATGCAGGAGGTCAGATTAGATCAGTGGTTCCTCAAACTTATTTGATCACACCCCGGCCCCTTCTTTGTGTCTCTAAGAGTTTATGCCCCCCTCACCTGCCACACAAATACATATATTGATATATGTGGGGGAAGGACTCAAACTGAATCAGGTTCGGCTTCTTTGTTTTTTACTTGAGTTTTATTTTTTTGTTGCACGTATGAACCAACGATGCATTGGAATCAGAGAAAAAGCAAAACTGTGACTGTGGTCCCTGCTTAGAATGAAAAGTGCGCACCGCGTGGTAGCAAACAGATCCACGTACAGATGGTAATGTCATTGAATAATGCTACATGAGCTTAAAAGAAAACCATCAAAATGCACAGCACCACCTAGAGTCAAACGCACAGTGAATCTGAGGACCAGATCTGTCTGGAGAAATCAGCTGGGCTAGTTATTCATTGCAGTGGGTTGTGCACAGAAAGGTTTCTTCCCTAAAGTTTCTCACCCCCCCACTCCCCGTATACATTCTGCACCCCCAGGCGGGCCACCCCCCAGTTTGAGAATCTCTGGACTACATGATCTAATGGCTCCTTCTGGCCTTAAATTCTATGACTCCATGAATCACTGTCTTGAGTGGATCGTTATCTTGGATGCAACTTAAACAAGTTGCTACTCTGAATGCTGATAGGCACTCAACATGATAAATGCTGGCCAAGAAGAATAGGGATTGTCACAGTAAAACCAGGATATATGGTCTCTTTACCCTCTAAATCGGGTCCTTTCCTGTCTTGGTGGGAATCTCACAATTGTCCCACTTGTCGAAGTGAGAACAACACCCCATCTATGCTAAGTGCTTATCACCAAGCAGGTCTGATGGATCACCTCAGTCCCTTCCCTTTGGGTGCTTGTGTTATACAGTCATCACGAGTTTCCTTAAAACTAGCAGTTTTATTAAGAAACAGCACAAAGCATTAGAGAAAATGGTTTTAAAATAATAGGGAGCTGTCCCACGTTTACAGTCATCTATCGCACGTATCACTACAAGCTAAGTTAGACAGGCTTGTTACAGGGCCAAGGTGTGGAGCTGACCTTTGCCTTCAGACAGCTTTCTCCTAGCCAGACAAATAGTATGAGGCCCCTGTGGCCTTTGCTTCATTGTTTGGCAGTTAGACCCATTCAGCCTCAATGGCTGGAAACACCGGTCCAGTGACTGTGCTGAAACACTCAGCATCCCTGTGACACTCCATCATTCCCCTCAGAAATCCACTACCTACCCCTCACTGTCACCGCCGAGCTCCCCCACCTCTGCCACGGACACCAAGGTGCTGGAGTCAGGGAGCTTCCCAGAAGCCATCTGTCAGAGGAGGCTGTGGTAAGAGGCCTTTTATACATAAATATCAGAGGTGTTGCTCCGTGGGATGCTGACATAGCTCTGATCTTAGGTCTTAAAGTATCTGAGCACCTTGAATGTATTTATCCTTCTGCCACTGCTGTGAGGCAGAGCAAGGCTATTATCCACCTGTGAATAGGCTCGAAACACTGAATGGCTTTCCCATGGTCACACACAGCAAGGGAATCAAACCCAGCTGTCTTGAGTCGCAGAGACATGCTCAGACCACAGGACCAGCCTTCCAGCCATCTGAGCGGTGACAGGCCTGGCTCAGTTCTCTGCTGCACCAGCAGAGCTCCACCCTGTGGTGCAGAGATTGGGAATGGCAAGGAGCCAGTTAAAGGGGTTTGATTCTCTGGCCTGTTCTCCCCCTGCCTCAGCGGAGTTTAGAGCAGCCTGGGGGCTGGGCTGACCTATGCCCGTCGGTAACACATCATACTGTGGCCAAGTCCCTGAGGATGGGGACCACCTTGGACCCTGAGGAAGCCCTGCAGGCACCCTGCTCTTCCCGCTAATGCCCTCTAAGATCCTTGCAATGACTTACTCTCAGCCTGGAAT
Source organism: Malaclemys terrapin pileata (assembly GCF_027887155.1). Classification (NCBI taxonomy): domain Eukaryota; kingdom Metazoa; phylum Chordata; order Testudines; family Emydidae; genus Malaclemys; species Malaclemys terrapin. The sequence goes on along the minus strand of NC_071505.1, from coordinate 348,257,252 downwards.
ACTTAAAAAAAGAGCCCCCTTTGTGGGGTCACATTAATTCAGTTTTCTCCAAACCACAAACTCTCCTACCCTATGGCCACATCCTCCTCTTTTACTCAGCAGCCTCCCCACAGCCCTGCTTGCTGGGCTCAGTGTTGGTTCAGTCTTGCCACAGCCCTTTGCTCCTCCTTTTCCCCCTCAAGCTCTGCCTCCTGCTCTGTCTCCTCCCACTAGGCCCTGCCCCCTGTTCCTCTACTTCCCCTGATGCTTCGCCCCCGGCCAGGTCGGAGCCGGGCTGTGGTAAGAGCTAACCCAGGAGTCCAGGCTGCTGTGTGGAGCCCCAGAATCTCCTCCTTCCCTGGGTTGTACATCCTGGGGGGTGGGGACACAGGCTGGGGGCTGCTCTTGAGCCCCCAGCCTCCTGTCCAGAGAAGGTGGAGGGTATGGAGCTCCTCACAGTGACTCTGGGTCCTTGGCCCGGCTCTGGCTTGTGCACTGGAGAGGGGGCAGAGCCTCGGAGGAAGAGGAGAGATGAGGGGTCATGGGGGAAGAGATGGGGCAGAGGGAGGTGCCTCAGGGAAGAAGATTAGTAGGAGGTAGGGCCTCAAGGCGGAAGAATGGGGTGGGGAAGTGAGGTCTCAGAGGGGATGAGGCTCCTGCATGTGTCCCGCTTTTGCCTTTTGAAAAGGTGGTCACCCTACAGTGAATGGGCTGGGCTGGGATAGGAGCTAGCTGTGTCTCTGTGGGGGAAGATGAGGCCCGTTTCCCTCCCTTTGCAAGCAGCTGGGGCAGGACAAATGGAGATGACAGAGAGGGAACCTGGGCCTGAGTCTCTTGCCAGGACTCCTGTGTGTCAGACCCTCACACACGCAGCTCTGCTCTGCCTCGCGGGCTTCACAGACGGATTGCGGGGGGGGGGGGGGGGCTCAGCACATGCACAGTGTACAGAGCCATCAGTAGGGGAAGGGGCTGACTAAATGGCTTCTTCTGGGGCTCCTGCGTTAATCACGACTCTGACACAACTCAGTCACAAGCACCTGGCTGAGGGCGTAGAGGAAAGGTGTGTGTCTGTGCCCCTTGAATCGTCCCTGTCCACAGCTGGTGAAGTGCCAATGGATCACGCAGCACCAAATGTGCTCAGGAAGGGCCAGAACTGTGACTGCAGAACAGCTCTGCAGATTTTTTCATGGCTCTTGGATGTTTAACCAGAGACGGGACAGTGACAGGCCAGGTGTAATGGGAAACAACATCCACGTCCCTTCTCTTTATTGACTGTATCGACAGGAATTCTAAGGTTGGAGCCTCCACTGATAGGGCTCATTATGAACCAACATCCCACTGGTCCCCTGGCTCACCCCGAACATAATCACTTTATACATGCTGCTGCCTGTCTTGGTCACCTTCCCCCAGTGTGCTAGCCTCCCTCACCAGCACCTCTCCCATTGCTCCAGGCCTTAGAACCCATCTGAACCTCTCTCTACAGTGTGGAGGTCAGAAGCTCATGTCATCTCGGATGTAAAGGTCCAGGACAGAATAGGTAGCCCGTGTTTTTCATCTCCCATGTAACCAATGCTGGAGCCTGGTGATGAACCGACCCTTCACTTGATGAACACCCTGATTATCCTCGCACGAAGGTGTTTGCTTTTCACGCTGTACACACTTGGGTTCATCAGGGGCGGGACCAGAAGGGCAATGTAGCCCAGAAGAATCTGAAGCAAGTGAGAAGAGCTATTCCCAAATCTGTGTATCAGAGACAGGCCGATCTCTGGCGTGTAGAAGAGCAGGACGGCACAGAGGTGGGAGACGCAGGTGTTCAGGGCCCTGAGGCACTCTGCGTGGGATGTGATGCTCAGCACTGTTTTGAGGATCATCACATAAGATAGCAGGATGAGCAGTGAGTCCAACCCCACCGTGGAGACTATTATGAACAAGCCATAGATACTGTTGACTGTGATGTCTGAACAAGCCATCTTCATGACCTCCTGGTGTAGACAGTAGGAATGGGAGAGAACATTGGTTCGACAGTATCGGAACCGTTTCAGTAGAAAGGGGAGTGGGAATACTACGGCCACCCCTCTTAGCACTAATACCAGTCCCATCTTGGCTATTCTCGGTGGGGTTAAGATGGAAGCATATCTCAGTGGGTCACGGATCGCAATGAAGCGGTCAAAGGCCATCAACAGGAGCACGGAGGATTCAATTTTTGAAAGCGAGTGGATGAAGAACAGCTGGGCAAAACATGCATTGGGGCTGATCTCCCTAGAGTTAAACAAGAATATGCCCAGTGTCGTCGGCATGGTGGCTATCGATAAGGCAAGGTCTGTGATGGCCAACATGGAAAGGAAAATGTACATGGGCTCATGGAGGCTTGGATCTGTTTTTATAATGAACAGAATGACTGAATTTCCTACTATCGAAATACCATATATTAAAAAGAAGGGAATAGAGATCCAGAGATGGACGTCTTCCAGCTCAGGTATCCCAGTGAGAAGAAACTCTTCATAGTTGAATTTGGTGTCATTGACAGCTGACATAATGTACTGGGCAGGTCTGAGGAGTTCTGAACTTTCCTTCCTGAAAGGAGAAAGAACAGGAGACTAGATGATATTTAACAAGACATCTTTCTGCTCTCAGTGGATATTTAAATACAGCAAAGAGGTCAAGGAAGATCAGCAAAAACATAGTCTAGAATTTACACCACTGATGGGAAGATAGGCATTGCCAGACTGGATCAGACCTGCAGTCCATCTAGGCCAGTATCCAGTGGCAGGGCCGGCTCTAGCTTTTTTGCTGCCCCAAGCAGCAAAAAAAAGCGCCGCCCCCCGAACCCCTCAGCCGAGCGCCGCCCCCCGAGTCCCCCAGCCGAGCGCCGCCTCCCGAGCTCCCCAGCCCAGCACCGTGCCGCCCCACCCCCGAGCGCCTTCAGAACCCCCCCAGAGCGCTGCCCTCCCGCGCCACCCCCCCTGCTGAGCGCTGGAGGCCGCAACCCCCCCCAAGCGCCGCACCGCCGGAGCCCACCCCTGCCCCCTGCCGAGCGCCACCGGAACCCACCTCCAGCGCCGCGGCTGCGCTGCCTCCCTGCCGAGCGCCGCATGCCGGAGCCCGCCCCCCATGCCGAGTGCTGCCAGAACCCCCCCCGAGCGCTGAGCCCCGCGCTGCCCCGCCCTGCCGAGTGCCGCGCAGCGCCGCCGGAGCCCGCCCCCACCCCCCGCCGAGCACCGCTGGAACGCCCCCCCGCGCCGCCAGAGCCCGCCCCCCGCCGACTGTCGCGCCGCCGGAGTGCCCCCCCCCCACGGAATGCCGCGCTGCGCTCCCCCCGCCGCCCCTTACCAGGTGCCGCCCCAAGCATGTGCTTGGGTGCCTGGTGCCTGGAGCCGGCCCTGTCCAGGGGTCAGTTCCTTCAAAATGCGTTCTTCGATTGGTGAATATTTGTCATGTGATTTTCATAATCGGGCTGTGCTGCTCTCCTAGTGGTGGTGCTTCAACGTACTATATCATGAGGGCACAAGTGAAGTGACAAGTGCGCACATGCACTCACAACAAACCAACCTCAGCAACAGCTGGCTGGCGGGTAATGAGGAGATGGTTATCAAATTTATCTTCTAGGTAAGATTTCTTCCAATAATTAAATATATTGCAATACTTACTGATTATGATTAGTTCTTGATCTGTCATTAAATCTCTAAAATTTTGTATTTCGTGCTTGCAGTTGCACAGAGAACGTGGACTAGAGCTTTCAGCTGTTCATAAATTTTTAACAGCACCTTCCTCCAGCCAAATAGTAAATATCTTTGCCTTCTGTGTTAGGTAATAATATATAATATCTTCCCTTCTTTGATTTAAATATAAATTGAAATATGCATTATACTAATTATCACATTCCATTATTTCAGAGATCTCTTTCCATTTTTTATCCAACATAAAAAATGAATAAAGAGACCGGTAAGGCTGGTGAGAAGAGGAAGAGGACTGCAGGAGTAGAAAAAGATCCGTCCACGTTGAAACAAACACAATGGGATAGCACCCCCGACAGAGTATTGAAGACTTGAGGTGAACTTCCACCACAAGAGAAGCCATCTACTTTCAAAAAAGCCTTTCAAGACTCATGGCTTCAAGAAGGTAAACACAAAGACTGGCTGCAGAAAGTAGAAAATAATAATTTTTTAGGTTATTACAAATGTTGTGATGTAAAAATCCAGGCAGGTACTAGTGACTTAGATAAGCACGCTAATGGTAAAAACCATAAACAAACGGTTGAGATAGTATCTAATACAAAGAAAATTGATGATATGCTTAATAAACAAGATTGTGAAATTAAAAAAGCACAAAAATTTGAAGAGCAAGTTAAAAATGCAGAGATTAGAATGGCCTGTTACTTTGCTGAACACAATCAGTATTCAATCTGTAGAACACTTGACTGAAATAGTTAAAAAATGTTTCCCTGATTCCAAAATTGCTGACGCTGTAACATTAAAGAAAGATAAATGTACAGCTATAATTAGCAATGTTTTGGTGCAAACTGAGACTGAGGAACTTGTAGAAAAATGGAAAGTTCATGAATTTAAATTATTCAGGTCAATTCATGTTTGCAAATATATCTGAACTGGCTAAAAAGGTTTTCACATTACCGCATTCAAATGCAGCATGTGAAAGAATTGTTTCCATAGTAACTGACATAAAAACCAAAATAATAAACTATGACAACCAAAACACTCAATTCTAGTGTAGTTATAAGGTCAGCTTTGAAAGCAAAGCAAGAGAAATGTTCTAATTTTGTAGTTACTATTAAGCACTTGTATTTACATTGTAAAAATATGTACAGTAAAAATGACAGTGATAAAACTAGTAAAAATATTAATGATGGTCATGATGTTCCTAGTGACGACTCAGACCATGAGTCGGAAAATGGATAAAACTCAGAGATTATAATAATAAGGAAAATTATATAGAGTGTTATTTGTTCTTTCTGTTTGCTTTTTTATCTTATTTTATAATTATATGTTTACTTTTTATTTTTTCAAAGTAACCTTGATGTACAGTACACTGCAGGGCACATGCCGTACTTATTAATACTTTTGATTTTAAAATAGTGAAATTTGTTTAAAATACATTGTTTTCTATAATTTCAATCCTACTCCTCATGTGTTAAATATTTTATTTACTGTATAAGTAACAAACGTTTAAAATTGAAAAACATGTCTATACGTATACACATTATAATAAATGTGCAATTTCTAGAATGAATAATTTGGATATAATATATATATTATAGTTATTAAAAACACACATATTACGTTCCTTTGAGATTTTGAAATAAAAAACTTTATCTGGGAATTTTTCACCAGATTTGGGAAATTTTTTGCACTAGGTTGGGAAAAGTTGGCATCACGATATAGAAGCACTGCTTTCTGGCCCTCCACTTCTGAGTGTAGCCCATTGTATCACGATGTGTGTGTAAACACATGGCAAGTGAATGGTGAAAACGGTCATTGTTTTTATCTGCCCTGCATTGAAGCTATATGTAAAGGTGTTTCATTGCATCCTTATATGTGTTTTTTTCTATTTTCTCCACTCCTGAAAGTTCAAATTTTTCCACCGCCTCTTTGCAGTACATGCAATAAATTCTTAGGGACAAGTTCTTAATTCAATAACATTGATTTTAACTGCATCACTCCAGATTTACATGTGTAAATTCAAAACGTGTGCTATTCCCCAAGGATCCCTCCAAAAGAAGCTGAAATGCTTTCCCTGGCCAGCATTAACTGAATCCAGAGAGTTTGATCATCCTACAGACTTCTCTTCCCCATGCAAGAGTTTGTTCATACCTGGCAAGTTACAAGCTAACACAGACAGTTACTTCAGCTGGGCGAGGAAGGGGTTGGCGTCACAAATGGGTGCATAGTGGAAACACTAGGATCGCACTAATATCCAGTTAAGTGTGTAAATTACTTTAGTTATGCTCGTATAACATGTGATAGGCGTTAATGTTATGCAACCACTGTTACACTCCCCTTTCCTCCACCTCAGCTCTACTCTTTGCTGAAACACAGACCAGTGGTCTGGTCTCTCATGACATTTTGGAAAGTCTTGCACAAGTATTGCAGAGTTATTGAGTGCACGACTTGGAATGTAAGTGTTAGAAACAGCTTCTGGTCACTTACCAGGAGAGACTATCATATAGCTGTTCAGTGAACAAAGAGTTAACAGCACAAACCCATTGCAAACAATATGTGGAGCACTTCTGAAATAATTTCTAAAGCAAAAGCCATTAAGCAGTAAAGTTACTACTGCTCCTTCCTGTAGAGATTCCAACAACTCTGCTGCTGGCTTTCAATATACATGCATGTTATGGTGGGAGGGATACCTCAGTGGTTTGAGCATTTGTCTGTTAAACCCAGGATTATGAGCTCAATCCTTAAGAGGGCTGCTTAGGAATGTGGGACAAAAATCAGTACTTGGTCCTGCTAGTGAAGGCAGGGAGCTGGACTTGAAGATCTTTCAGGGTCCCTTCCAATTCTATGAGATAAGTAAAGTCTGGTTTGTAATATTTGTATTACAATGAAAAGTTTTTGCATAACATTTACACATCTGTACTTTAGTACTCACATGTCAACCCATTCTTTTCCCTCTGATCTTCTTTCAGAGATGATTTCTCAGGTTAGAGTGGGACTTAAAGTGTAGCATCTGTCATCTGGATTTCATGACAACCTGAAAAGATCACATTCAGTTGCTTGTCAGTAAACAAAAGTAGCTCCTCTGTCCAGGGGTTAATAGCTGACTGGTTCTCCTCAGGTTCTGTTCTGTCAGTCTGTGACCTGTATCTGGAGTGGTAACAGGCATTGGGATCGGTATATAAAATATTCATTCTCTGAGCTCTCACTCTGTAGTACATAGTAACCCCAGCACCTGTTATTCAGACACGATGAGGGTTTGCAGGAAGTGGATTTCATAGTCAAATGTATGGACATAGAACTTCATTTCACCAATGAAAGTAGTCTATTGCTCTCTCTCTTTCTCTCTGACTGTCTCTGTCCTGTATTCATAAAATCCGTAGCACCTAAAACGGTATTGGGACAGACAACGTTGCCATAATGAATGTGTACGTTAAGCCCAGTTGTTGGGATGTTTGCTATAGAATTATATTGGGTTAACTACTAGGATGTTTATGTTATGGCTGTATTGGGTGAAACCAGTGTGGCTCTTCTTCCAGGCTGCTGGAAAACAAGCAGAAAGGGAAGCAACAGCTGAAGAAAGGTCATCTCTCAGTGAGCACTTCAGGGAGGTCGAGAGACAACAACGGAGCTACAAGCTGCGAGAAGCCTATTCTTGGGCTCCCGCCACGTTACACAGCTTGTTTTGCCAGCGCTGGGAGTCTGTGCAGAGATGGGGCAGCTGTTGCTGAGAAGCTCTTCAGAGTGACAGGCACAGAGAGCACTCGGGAAGTCTGAAGGGCCTGGGTCCCCATCAGAGAGGGAGGGTTTGGAGTCAGAGACGTGTACAGACTGTTGTTTGAAAACCCTCTTATTCTCCCATGTTACGCTTTCTTCCTGATGTTCAGATTAAACAGTATTTTGGGTCAAGAAGGCTGGCTGGTCACTTGTCTCATCACTAGTCACGGACTCCTAAAGGGAAGAATCACAGGTGCCAAATGCACTTGGACCTGTTCGGCAATCACAGTCGTCAGGCAGTGGGCTGTAGCCCTGGGACCAGTCTGAGGGTGGAAAAATGTAGGGATTCAGCCCAATCACAGGGAAGGCTACAAGGCCTGACATCTGGCACTCAGAGACCAGAGAGGGGGCAGAGATGCAGGTAGCCCTGTAACTGTGAGGGGTATCTACAGCACAGAAGTGCTGGAGCCCTCAGACAATCAGGAAATAGAAATATGCCCTATTGGACCTGTTGCCACAGAGCAACAGAGCTCTGAATTCCTGCATTCACAATTAAGTCAGAGAATAACATCTTTGAAAATGCATCTGCCGATTAAATTTTCAGGAGCAAATAAACCTGAGGCGAGTTGGGAACTAGTCACTGATATTCCATGGGGTCTCCTCTCACTCAGCCCCTGGCAGGATCTGGCCCAGAGCACACGGCACCTCGAGAAATGAGACCCCTTGAGAAATCCTGACTCGGGGCATCGGGGTTTTAACACTCGGAGCTCGCTTTGAATGTCAGATTTCTGAGTAGCTTGAATAGCCCACCGTGGACGATGGGCAGATGTAGGGGAGGGGTTCCCAAACTTCCCACTGCTACCAGCCCTCCAGCCCCATCACTGAGTCACCCCAACAGCCCAGCTGAGTCCTCTGCTACTGCACAGAACATGTGCCAATGGAAACAGCGTGCAGCCTTTCCCCTTCACGTCAGGTTTTAAAGATAGTGAAACCTGCCAACGTACCCAATTCCTGCTAGAAGGGGAGCCGCTGACACCAGAGGTCTTCACCTTAAAGGACAAGGAGTCATCGGACAGGTTGCACAGGCAGCATCTGTTCAGACAGGGAGGCAACTGTCTTTATGAAGCATGTCTGCACATTCCCTTGGGGGCCACTTGGCCATCAGGGAATCTCAGCTGCTTGGCTTAGTGTGCACCAGCTTTAACCCCCGTCGCGGCCAATGGCAAACTGCAGGAGGCCAAATCACAGGGGACGTGGGGTGATGCTACCCAACTGAACTGCAGCGCCAGCCCTGCTGCAGGCTTTGTTACTGGAATCTGGGCTTGTTACCACTGTTCGTATGGTTCTGATTAGTCACAGGGCTACCTTGGGGGCACCCGAGTGGCAACAATGTTGCTGTCACAGCTGTGATCTTGCTGAAATAAAATTAAATATAATAATATAGGACCAGTTTTCTCCCCGCCAGCCCCTTTCCTACATTACAAACCCAGGGTGCAGGCCAGGGAAGGGCGATTCCACAAGGCTATGTGTAAGGCTGACAAACCCCAGTCATCGGCGGGTGGCTAACTAGGGATCTCTGATTTTTAGCTCATGCGATAGAGCCTCATGCACTAAGTTCCAGAGATCCCTGGTTCCATCCCACCCATCGACAATTGGGCCTGTCAGCGTTACCAGTGGGGGCTCATCTGGAAAGACTCTGAAGCTCTGGACACGCTGCCTCAGCTAGGGGAAGTATGGAACCCGCACACCTCTGGGGTGTGCTGTTCTGTCCCATCTAATGGCACTGAGACCACTTAGTAAGAGAGAGAGTTAAACGAGTTTGCTCTACAGCCTTAGCTAAAAGCCCGGTTGCATTTTTGCTCATGCAGTAGAGGCTCATGTATTAAGCTCCAGAGATCCCCTGTTCGATCCTGGTGACGTGGGTCTGTTGGTATTACAAGTGGGGGCTCATATTATCTCTGTCTCTTTAAGTGGTCTCGGTGCCGCTAGATGGGACACAACACTACACCCAGAAGGTGTGTGGGTTACATACGTACAGGGAAATTTCCCTCAGGTCATTCCAGTGGGGGAGGTCCCTTCCCTTCCTTTCTCCATGAGCAATGAAAAGGGTGACCCAGAATACAGGGATCCCCAAAGTTAGGCACAGAACTCAGTGATGCACTGGTAGCTAGGCCCACCCACCCACAATCTCTGGGCCTCCACAACTGCTCTAGGACCCTCTCCAGCTCCCTGCTAGCACAGGTTCATCAGAGATGTGCTACCAGGGCCTGTCACAGTAGCCACTGCCCGCAGGATCTGCTGAAGGGGCATTGTACAGGGTGGAGGGGGCTGCACAGAGATGGGAAGGCTGGTTAGAGTAGCTGATGGGCACAGTACCCCAGACATAGACTGGTCGGGAGGTTTTATCCTTTATATACCCTTTGTGCAGGCATAGACTCAGACAGTGAAACCTTCATTTCAGAATCACTGCTTCCCAGGATTGGGGCCCCCACCTGATAAGGATGGCCTGCGTGCCTTATTCCTAGATGTAAACCTTTACATTGAGCCATATTAAAACACATATTGCTGAGACAACAAGGGACTAAGTGAGTTGCCCAAGCTTACAGAAGAAGTTGGTGGAAGAACCTGGGACTGAAGCCAGTTCATCTGAGTCCCAGGCCAGCACTTCAACCACTGAAACATCCTTCCTATCAGGGGCTAGTGGATGAGGAAGGGGCAGCTGGCAGCTCAGCATGCTGAGATTACCAGAAACTCAGGGAATTAAACTCCTGTGACATCACGAAACAGGAACCCAAGAACAATTCCTTTTCCAGATGATAACGCTGAGTCATACTTTCTCCTAAAGCTATTGATGGAGAAATCCATTGGCAAGGGCCCAGGGTAAGGTCATAGTGGATACGTAACTCCACATGAACTCCCAGTATGACGCAAAATGGGTGAATGTGACCCATAGTGACATAGGCCTAGAAGGGACCTCCTGGGTCAATGAGCCCAGTCTCCAGCCATGGCAGGTGACCCCAGCATATCATCCGATGCATAAGCCTGTGTCAGCATGGTGTGAATGAGATCTCCCCTGACAGCAGCCTGGGAGGGGGAGAGACTTCGGGAGCAAACTGTATTTACATGAACACACCTACTCTGCCTAGATATCCAGCAGTTAGAGAGGTCCTCAAAGTGATCAACTTTTGCTGGGTTGGGTTACAAATCACTGTAGCGCTGAATGCAGGGGATAGTGAAATGTTGTTATCAGTGCTGTTGTCTTTATTGTATGAATAAAGGGGAGCAGAACTGTGCTTAACCTGTCCCAAATGACATGGCCCTCAGCTGAAAGAAACTCGCTAAGCCAGGGGCTCGAATGCCTGAGCCCTGTTAGAGCAAGAGGGATGGGGACAGGTGCTCAGACAGGAAATGTGGACTTTCCCTAAGTGCCCCTGGTCTGGGTTAACCTGTTCCTCCCCACTGTTCAAAGATAGAGTTAAAGAGGCTTCATTTGGAGCCTTTTGTTACTTTAGGTGCTCAAATGGGGACCTGAAATCACTTGTGATGGGACAGAGTCTCTGTCTGGCTTCCTACAAGCTGGAAATATCTAAGATCCAACAATCCCTAAGAGACTGACCTGCAGAGATCACAGCGGAGAGGCAGGTGGCAGCAGAAGGGAACTGATAGTTGACTGGTGGGAGCAGATTGAGCGGCTGGCAGTGTGACTACAGAAGTGGCTACAGGGCAGCCAGCCAGAGCAAGTGCTCAGATGGCAGATTAAGCAAGGTCCCGTCTTCCCCGGTTGGGAGGTGAACTCACAAAGATGTACCTTGGAACCCTGGGTCCTCATTGACCAAGGACAAGCACAATGCGGGGTGAGGTGAGGGAGCAGAGAGGGGCATGCTAAAGGAACTGTTGGTACAACTCGAGACCATGAGGCAGAAGACACTGCCCCGCACACTCCGGTGTGGGGCGCCCTGCTCACATTTTTATGATCATGAATCCTGCATGTGGCATTTTCCCTAATTAATGTTGGTTGACTTCCCTCCTTTCATTACAAGTTTCTTTTCCACACTCAGACTCTGTGCTTGTGAGTGGGGAAGTATTGCCTCACACAGGTACCAAGGCATGGGGCACAATTTCCCCAGGTTACTCGGTGGGGGCTTCCTCCTCAGATGGTCAGAAACCTCCATCTCTTTTCCAGCCTCAGTTTAGTCCTGGCCTGTTTCTACCCATTTGTTTGTTTGCCAATCTTGTCCTTTAGCTTCAGGAACTCATCTCCTCCCATGATGTTCCCCCCACAATGTACTTATACTTTAAAATGAACTTATATATCAACACTTCTTATCCCTGCTCAGCCAAGCTCTTCCAGTCTCCTTGAAGCCAGGCCCTCCATTGCTCTGATCATCCTAGCAGCCCTTCTCCTCACCTGTCCCAAAATGAATTCATCTTTCTGGAATAGGAACAACCAGAATTTTACAGTTTGCCAGAGGAGATCTCACTAGTGCCTAGTATAAGGATATTAATATTTCCCTATCTTGCCTGACACATTATTGGATCTCATCTGCCTTGTTCACAGCCGCATCACATCAGTGGCTCACAGTCACCCTGGGAATGACTAATACACCCAGGTCTTTCTCCTCCTCTGTCGTTTCCAACTTACCCTTGGCTGTATAAACAGGAGTATAGTGAGTAGAAGTAGGGAAGATTGAGACCTGAGTTGATGACAGTGGACAAGCACTTTCACACAGACGAAATACCAGCTACTAATGGGCTCTTTAATCTAGCAGGTAAAGGTATAACAAGAACCAAGGTCTGGAAACTGAAACCAGACAATTAAATTTGGAAATGAGGCAAACATTTTTAACAGTGAGGGTGCTTAACCAGTGGAACAAGCTCCCAAGGGAGGTGGTGGATGTGAAGAGTTGGATCACAGAAACCCCCTGTGGCTGCCAAATGATGTGCCAAGACTACTTCTGCCCCTGCTTTCCTTGCCCTCGCAGCTTGGGACTTCAGTACCCTGCCTGGTTTGAGCCAGACATGCTAGCCTGCTGCAAACCCAGACCCAGGTCTGAGCCACGTCCCCTAACAGCTGTAGGCTTAATTGTAAGCAGGTTAAGAAGTGTTCCTGTCTTTAACACTCAGATGCTCAACTCCCAGTGGGGTCCAAACCCCAAATAATCTTATACAGAGTAAATTCATAAATTGTTCACTCTCTATAACACTTATAGAGATATATGCACAGCTGTTCCCCTCCCCCCCCCCCCCAGGTATTAATACATGTTCTGGGTTAATTAGTAAAATGTGATTTTATTAAATACAGAAAGTAGGATTTAATTGTTTCCAAGTAATAGCAGACAGAACCAAGTGAATTACCAAGTAAAATAAAATAAAACCCGCAAGTCTATGCCTAATATTTAAGAAAACTGAATACAGATAAAATCTCCCCCTCAGAGGAGTTCCGGTAAGCTTCCTTTTATAGACTAGTCTCCTTCTACTCTGGGTCCAGCAATCACTCACACCCCCTGTACTTACTGTCCTTTGTTCCAGTTTCCTTCAGGTATCCTTGGGGGTGGAGAGGCTCTCTCTTTAGCCAGCTGAAGACAAAATAGATGGGCCTCCCAGGGGGTTAAATAGACTTTTTCTTGTGGGTGGATACCCCCCCACCCCCTGTGTAGAATTCCAGCTACAAGATGGAGTTTTGGAGTCACATGGGTAAGTCACCTGTCCATGCATGACTCAGAACTTACAGGTAGCAGACATGGTTCACATGCTACCTTGAACATCCTCATGTAGCCTTCTTATGTGGATTGGAGCCTTCCAAGATCCATTGTCCATTAAATGCTTCTTGATTGGGCACTTAATTTGCACATTCCTTTTTCAAGAAGCTGACCAAATGCTTTCCTAAGGCTACTTAAAAATCAATCAAGTAAGCAGCCAATATTCATAACTTCGAATACAAAAATGACACATGCATTCAAATAGAATGAATAGATTCAGTAGATCATAACCTTCACAGAGATAGGTTACATGGCATATGTAGCCTAAAACATATTCCAGTTATGTCAGATATACATTCAGAAGCATATTTCCATAAAGCCTTATGGGGTGCACCTTCACAGTGGATTCTCCTGATACCTCCAAACCAAGACTGGATGCCTTCCTGGAAGACACGCTTTAGAGGAACACAAGTGATGTGTTAGTCAAACACAAGTCATTGGGCTCAATAGGGGGATAAAAGGGTGAAATTCTGCATCCTGTGCTATACAGGAGGTCAGACTAGATCTGTGATTCTCACACATTTTTGATCACAACCCCTTCTTTGTGTCTGTAGTAGTTTAGATCCCCCTTTCACCACACACGTACGTATACTGATATATATGTTTTTCATTTTTTTGCTGCTGTTGCACAATTGAGCCACCAATTCAGTGGAATAAGAGCAAAAGCAAAACTGTGACTGTGGTCCCTGCTTACAATGAAATGTGCACACCGCGCCGTAGCAAATGGACCCACGTACAGATGGTAAAGACTTTGTATAACTCTATGCAAGAGTAACGCCAACAGACCCTGGTTGTCAGAGGGTGGGATTGAACCTGGGACCTCTTAGTGCATGAGCATCTACTGCATGAGCTAAAAGCCAACAGGTTCTTAGCTAAGGTTGTAGAGCAGACTCATTTTATCTCTCTCTATAAGTGGTCTCAGTGTCACTAGACAGGACAGAACACCACACCCAGGAGGTGTGTGAGTTACACAAACTTAACAGAAAACTGTCAAAATACACACAACGCCACCTGGAGTCAAACACACAGCACCGTCTGAGGACTAGATCTGTCTAGAGAAATCAGCGTAGCTAGTTATTCATTGCTGGGGGTAAAATGTGCACAGGGAAACTTTTTCCCTAAAGCTCTCATGTCTCCCCGGATACATTCTGCAACCCCCCACGGGGGCACGCCCTACCAGTTTGAGAACCTCTGGACTAGATGATCTAATAGCTCCTTCTGGCCTTAAATCTATGACTCTAAGAATCATTGCCTTGAGTGAATTGTTATCTTGGATGCAACTTGAACAAGTTGCTACTCTGAATGAAGACAGGCCCTCAACCAGGATATGCACTGGTCATGAAGAATTAGGATTGTCAGAGTAAAAATGGGATATATGGTTTCTTTACCCTCTAAATGAGTCATTTCCTGTCCCCCCTGCCACCCCACCCCATAGCTGGCAGTACTCCCCCTCCTTAGGCCAGGAGGCCTGTGCTCCTCGGGCCTCATATCCGCATTCTCGAGCCCCTAGACTTCATTGGTGCTCACCCTTACCTGGGCCACTAGACTGTGTAGCCTTACAGGCCAAAGTCTACACATTGCTTTGCAGCCCCGTGCTTACTGGGCCCCGGGCTCATAGATTGCTTAGCCTCTCTGCCCCGATTGCAAGAGGGAGCCTACTCATTGGTTACTGCCCCACTCTGGCTGAGGGCCTGGGACTCAAGGACTACTAAATCTCTCTGTCCTGCTTCCAGATCAGACCCTACCAATTGTTGGTTGCCGTACTGTTCTGCCCGGCCGTAGGACCGGAACACTAAGTGTAGCTAATTCCCCACTTTCAGCTCCCCTGTGCAGGTATATGACAGCAAGGAGGCGTGGTCTCCCTCAGAGACTGACAAGGAGGGACGGACATGCAGCCTACAGCCCCTTACTTGTGAAGCAGTCTTTTCTCAAAGCCTCCCGGTGTGAAACTGGTCCCCGTCACTGTAGTGTTCAGCCATGTGCGTGTTACAGGGCCAAGGTGTGGAGCTGACCTTTGCCTTCTGACTGCTTTCTCCCAACCAGACTCTCCAAGGGCTGGTCTTCACTACCCGCCCGCATTGGCGGTAGAAAATCGATCTCTCGGGGATCTATTTATTGCGTCTCATCGGGACGCGATAATCGATCCCAAAATCAATGCACGTACTCCACCAGCCCAGGTAGGAGTAAGTGCCTTCGACGGGGGAGCTGCGGCGGTCGATTTGCTGCCGTCCTCACAGTGGGGTAATTCGGATCAGATACGTCGAATTCAGCTACGCTATTCCCGTAGCTGACTTTGCGTATCGGAAATCGATCCCCCCCCCATAGTGTAGACATAGCCTAAGATGAGGCTCCTGTGTCTGTTCCGCCATTGTTTGGCAGTTAGACCCATTCAGCCTCAATGGCTGGCAAACACCGGTCCGGTGACTGTGCTGAAACACTCAGGGACTCTGTGACACTCAATCTCTCCCCTCAGAAATCCACTCCCTACCCCTCACTGTCACCGCCAAGCACCCCCTTCTCTGCCACGGACACCAAGGGGCTGGAGTCACAGGGCTTCCCTCAAGCCAGCTCTCACAGGAAGCTTTGATAAGAGGCGTTTTATAGACATATGTCAGAAGTGTTGCACTTTGGAACCCTGACGTAGACCTGATCTTAGGGTCTCAGAGTATCTGAGCACTTTGAAGTATTTATCCTCCCACCACCATTGTGAGGCAGGGCAGGGCTATTACCCACCTGTGCAGAGGCTCAGAGACAGCCAATAGCTTGCCCATGGTCACACACAACAAAAGAATCAAACCCATCTGTCTTGAGTCGCAGAGCCGTGCCCACATCACAGGACCAGACTTCCAGCCATCTGAGCAGTGGCAGGCCCGGCTGGATTCTCTGCTGTGCCAGCCGAGCTCCCCCCTGTGCTGCAGAGAGCGGGGATGGCAAGGAGCCAATTACAGAGGTTTGATTCTCTGGCCAGTTCTCCCCCTGCCTGAGCGGAGTTTAGAGCAGCCTGGGGGCTGGGCTGACCTCCACCCATTGGTAATGGCTTCCAAGAGCACAGCACATTCTGGCCAAGTCCCTGCAGACGGGTGCCACCAGAGAGTGCCCCCTTGGGGCCTGAGGTGGCCCTGCAGGTGCCCTGCCCTTCCCTCTAAGGTCCTTGCAATGACTTACTCTCAGCCTGGGATACTTAAAACAAGAGCCCCCTTTGTGGGGTCACATTAATTCAGTCTTCTCCAAAACACAGGCTCTCTTTCCCTCTAGCCCCATCCTCCTCCTTTACTCAGGACATCCACACACACACACACCCCAGCTCTGCTTGCTGGGCTCAGTGTTGATTCAGTCTTGCCACACCCTCGGCTCCTCTTTTTCCTGCTCAAGCCCCGCCTCCTGCCCCATCTCTTCCCCTGAGGCCCCATCCCTGCCCCATCTCTTCCCACTAGGCCCTGTCCCCTGCTCCTCCACTTCCCTTGATGCTCCATCCCCAGTCAGATCAGAGCCGGACTGTAGTAAGAGCTAACCCAGGTGCCCAGGCTGCTGTGGGGAGCCCCAGACTCTCCTCCTTCCCTGAGTTGTACATCCTGGGGGGTGAGGACACAGGCTGGGGGCTGCTCTTGACCCCCCAGCCTCCTGTCCAGAGCAGGTGGAGGGTCTGGGGCTCCTCGCAGTGGTTCTGGCTCCTTGAGCTCTTACCATGGCCCGGCTCTGGCTTCTGGCCTGGAGACGGGCCAGAGCCTCATGGAAAGAGAAGGAGCAGGGGTGGGGTTTTGGGGGATGATATGGGGCAGAAGGAGGTGCCTTGGAGGAAGAAGATTGGTAGGAGTTAGGGCCTCAAGGTGGAAGAAGAGGGGCAGGGGCAGGGTCACAGAGGGGATGGGGCTCCTGCATGTGTCCTACTTTTGCCTTTTGAAAAGATGGTCACCAACAGTGAATGAGCTGGGCCGGGATAGTAGGTAGCTGTGCCTTTGTGGGGGAGCTGAAGCCTGTTTCTACCCCTTTGCAAGCAGCTGGGGCAGGACAAATGAAGGGGACAGAGAGGGAACCTGGGCCTGGCCATCAATGGGGGAGGGGCTGACTGAATGGCTTCTCCATGGACTCCTGTGTTAATCACATCTCTGACACGACTCCATCACAGGCACTCTGTTGAGGGCATAGGGAAAGGGTGGGTGTCCGTGCCCCTGGAATAGCCCCTGACCACAGCTGGAGCAGCCCCGATGGATCACGCAGCACCCAGAGCGCTCAGGAAGGGCCTGGACTGGGACTGCAAAACACCTCTGCAGCTTTTTTTCATGGCCCAAGGATGTTTACCCAGAGACGGGACAGTGACAGGCCAGGTGTAATGGAAAACAACATCCACGTCCCTTCTCTTTATTGACTGTATCAACCGGAATTCTGTGGTCAGAACAGGCACTGATACAGCTCTTTATGGGCCAACATCCCACCGGTCCCCTGGCTATGGGGACAGTCACTTTGTAAATGCTGTGGCCTGCCTTGTTCTCCTTCCCCCATTGCCCTGTCCTCCCTCACCAGCCCCTCTCCCATCGCTCCAGGCCTTAGAAGCCATCTGAACCTCTCTCTACTGAGTGGAGGTCAGAAGCTCATGTCTCGGATGTAAAGGTCCAAGATGGAATAGCTGGCCTGAGTTTTTCATCTCCCACATAACCACGCTGGAACCGGATGATGAACTGACCCTTCACTTGATGAATGCCCTGATTATCCTTGCACGAAGATGTTTGGTTTTCATGCAGTACACGATTGGATTCATCAAGGGCGGGACCAGCAGGGCTATGTAGCTCAGAAGAATCTGAAGCAAGTGAGAAGAGCTATTCCCAAATCTGTGTATCACAGGAAGGCCGATCTCTGGTGTGTAGAAGAGCAGGACGGCGCAGAGGTGGGAGACGCAGGTGTTCAGGGCCCTGAAGCATTGCACGTGTGATGTGATGCTCAGCACTGTTTTGAAGATCATCACATAAGAGAGAAAGATGAGCACCGAGTCCAACCCCACTGTGAAGAATGTAAGAAACAAGCCATAGAGGTAGTTGAATCTGATGTCCGAACAAGCCATCTTCATGACGTCCTGGTGAAGGCAGTAGGAATGGGAGAGAATATTGGCTCGACAGTATCGGAATTGTTTCAGGAGAAACGGGAGTGGGAGTATTACTGCAACCCCTCTTAGCACAAACACCAGTCCCATCTTGGCTATTCTTGGTAGGGTTAAGATGGAAGCATATCTCAGTGGGTCACGGATCGCGATGAAGCGGTCAAAGGCCATCAACAGGAGCACGGAGGATTCAATTTTTGTAAGCGAGTGGATGAAGAACAGCTGGGCAAAACATGCATTGGGGCTGATCTCCCTAGAGTTAAACAAGAATATAGCCAGTGTCGTTGGCATGGTGGCTATCGATAAGGCAAGGTCTGTGATGGCCAACATGGAAAGGAAAATGTACATGGGCTCATGGAGGCTTGGATCTGTTTTTATAATGAACAGAATTACCGAATTTCCTACTATTGAAATAACATACATTAAACAGAAGGGGATAGAGATCCAGAGATGGACGTCTTCTAGCCCAGGTATCCCGGTGAGAAGGAACACTGCAGAGTTGAATTTGGTGTCATTGACAGCCGACATAATGTTCTGGGCAGGTCTGAGGAGTTCTGAACTTTCCTTCCTGAAAGGAGAAAGAACAGGAGACTAGATGATATTTAGCTAGACATCTTTCTGTTCTCAATGCAAGTCTAGAGACTTCCAGGAGCTCAAGGAAGATCAGCAAAAACATAGTCTTGAATTTACACCATTGATAGGAAGATAGGCATTGCCAGAGTGGATCAGACCTGTAGTTCATCTAACCCAGTATCCAGTGGTCAGTTCCAGATGCTTCAGAGGAAGGTGGAAGAAGCCCTTCAATGGATAGCTATAAGATATCCTGTTCCCAGGGGAAGTTTCCCCCTGACACCCACTACTTAGACATATTTTGTGGTGTAAATCAGGAAGAGTTTAGAGCAATTCCAAGTCTTTATTTAAAACAATCCTCACTACTGTAATTGGATTTTCTGGTTACCCATGTAAACATCCAGTCCCTCTTTGAATCCTGCTAACCTCTTGGCCCCATTGATATCTTGTGGCTTGGAGTTCCACAGACTATTTGAACACTGTGTGATTTTACAATTGTGACTTTCCCACAGACACCCTTTCTGGCCCTCTGCTTCCAAGTGGGGCCCATTGTATCATGATGTGTTTTTACACATGGCAAGTGCATGGTGAAAACGGTCATTGTATTTATCTGTGCTGCATTGAAGCAATTTTAAATGTGTTTAATTACATCATTAAATGTATTATTTTTTATTTTCTCCACTCCTGAGAGTTCAAATTTTTCCACTGCCTCTTTGCAGTATATGGGAGAAACTCTTAGGGCCAGGTGCTTAATTCAAGAACATCAATTTTAACCCATTGGTGGGTGATGTGCGTCCACGGCGGCTGAGAACCGTTCTGGCGGCCTTTGCTAGGAAGGGGAGGCTCAGGGAGGAGGGTTTGAGGAATTGGATTTGAAATTCGAAATCCCTCAGGGGAAGAGGGAGCTGAGAGCGCCGGCCAGCAGATGTCACTAGATCTCTTCGGGACAAGCTTAGGAGCGACCGGAAGGGGACCTGGCGCTTTTCATCGCTGGGTCAAAGAGTTGGATTCAGCCCTGGTTGGAAGTGACCTAAAGCTCCGATTTGGTGGTCTCCGGTTAAATTAGTTGTATGTGGAATTTTAACTGCGTCACTCCGGATTTATATGTGTAAATTCAATATGTGTGCTGATCCCAAGCCTCCCTCCAAGGGAAGCTGAAATGCTTTCCCTGGCCAGCGTTGACTGAATCCAGAGAGTTCGATCATTCTGCATCCTCACAGGATCTTCATCATCTCCTCATGCAAGGGTCTGTAGATATCTGGGAAGTTACAAGCTAAAACAGACAGTTACTGCAGCTGGGCAAGGAAGGGGTTGGCATCACAAATGGGTGCATAGTGGAAACATTAGGATTGCACTAATATCCAGTTGAGTGTGCAAGTTACTTTAGTTACGCTTGTATAACATGTGATAGGCGTTAATGATATACAACCACTGTTACACACCCGTTTCCTCCACCTCAGCTCTACTCTTTGCTGAAACACAGACAAGTGGTCTGGTCTCTCGTGACATTTTGGAAAGTCTTGCACAAGTATTGCAGAGTTATTGAGTGCACGACTCGGAATGTAAATGTTAGAAACAGCTTCTGGTCAGTTACCAGGAGAGAGTATCATATAGCTATTCACTCATCAAAGAGTTAATAGCACAAACCCATTGCAAACAGTATGTGGAGCACTTCTGAAATACTTTCTAAAGCAAAAGCCATTAAGCAGTAAAGTTACCACTGCTCCTGCTGTAGAGATTCCAACAACTCTGCTGCTGGCTTTCAATATACATGCATGTCATGAAAGTTTGGTTTGTAATATTTGTATCACAATGAAAGGTTTTGGAAAACATTTACACACATGTGAACCCAGTCTTTCCCCTCTGATCTTCTCTCAGAGATGATTTCTCAGGTTAGAGTAGGACTTAAAATGTAACGTCTGTTACCTGGATTTCTTCACAACCTGAAAAGATTGCAGCGTCCCAGCCCTCATTCAAGTCCCTTCTCAGAAAACAAAAGTCTAGTAGCTCCTCTGTCCCTGGGTTAGTAGCTGACTGGTTCTCCTCAGGTTCTGTTCTGTCAGTCTGCAGCCTGTAGCTGGAGTGGTAACAGGCACTGGGATCAGTATAGAAAATATCCATTCCCTGAGCTCTCACTCTCTAGTATTTAGTAACCCCAGCACCTGTTATTCAAGCACGATGAGTGTTTGCAACAAGTGGATTTCATAGTCAAATACATGAGTACTCATGGAAATTGAACTTCATTTCACACATGAAAGTAGTCTATTGCGCTCTCTCTCTCTCTCTCTCTCTCTCTCCTGTATTCATAAGATCCCTAGCACCCGGGAACGGCTTTGGGACAGACATGGAGCTGAACTGCCATAATGAATGTGTATGTCAAGCCCAGTTCTTGGGATGTTTGCTGTATAACTATATTGGGTTAACTATTGGTATGTTTATGTTATGGCTATATTGGGTGAAACCAGTATGGCTCTTCTTCGTTTAATAGCAGGCTGCTGGAAAACAAGCAGGGAGGGAAGTAAGAGCTCAACAAAAGCCATCGCTCAGTAACCACCCAGGAAGGTCGAGAGACAACACCGGAGCTACAAGCTGGGACGAGCCTATTCCCGGGCTCCGGGCACACTACACAGCTTGTTTTGCCAGTGCTGGGAGCCTGTCCTGAGATGGGGCAGCTGTTGCTGAGAAGCTCTTCAGACTGACAGGCACAGAGAGTGCTGGGGAAGACTGAAGGGCCTGGGCTTGCCTGGGTCCCCATCAGAGTGGGAAGGTTTGGGGGTCAGAGACGTGTACAGACTGTTGTTTGAAAACCCTCTTATTCTCCCATGTTGCTTTCTTCCTCCTGTTCAGATTAAACAGTATTTTGGTTCAAGGAGGCTGGCAGGTCACTTGTCTCATCACTACTCACAGGCTCCCAAAGGGAAGAACCACAGGTGCCAAATGCACTCGAACCTGCTCTGCAATCACAGTGGTCAAGCAGTGTGCTATAGCCGAGGGCCCAGTCTGAGAGTGGAAAAATGGAGGGATTCAGCCTCATCACAGGGAAGGCTACGGGGCCTGACATGTGGCACTCAGAGACCAGGGAGGGGGCAGAGATGCCAGTGGCCCTGTAACTGTGAGGGATATCTACAGCGCAGAAAGGCTGGAGCCTTCGGACAATAAGGGATAGAAATATGCCTCATCGGATCTGTTGCCACAAAGCAATCAGCTCTGAATTCCTGCCTTCACGATTAAGTCAGAGAACAAAATCTTTGAAAATGCATTTGCTGATTAAATTTCCAGGACCATATAAATCTGTGACGATTTGGGAACTAGTCATGGATATTCTGTGGGGTTTTCTCACCCTCAGCCGGTGGCAGGATCGGGCCCAGAGCACACGGCACCTCTAGAAATGGGAGCCCTTGAGAAATCCTGACTCATGGCATCAGGGTTTTAACACTCCAAGCTTGCTTTGAATGTCAGATTTGTGTGTAGCTCGAATAGCTGACCCTGGACCATGGGCAGATGCAGGGGAAAAGTTCCCAAGCTACCTAGCACTGCCTGCCCTCCAGCCCCATCACTGAGACATCCCGACAGCCCAGCCAAGTCCTCTGCCGCTGCACAGAACATCTGCAAAAGAAACCAGCCTGCAGCCTTTACACATCACTTTGCATTTTAAAGATAGTGAAACCTGCCAACGTACCCAATTCCTGCTAGAAGGGGAGCCGCTGACACCAGAGGTCTTCACCTTAAAGGACAAGGAGTCATTGGAGAGGTTGCACAGGCAGCAGGCAGTATCAGTTCAGATATGGAGGCAACTGTCTTTATGAAGCATGTCTGCACATTCCCTTGGGGGCCACTTGGCCATCAGGGAACCTCAACTGCTTGGCTTAGTGTGCACCAGCTGTAACCCCCGTCACGGCCAATGGCAAACTGCAGGAGGGCAAATCACAGGGGACGTGGGGTGATGCTAGTCAACCGGACTGCAGCACCAGCCCTGCTGCAGGCCCTATTCCTGGAATCCGGGCTTGTCATCACTATTCCTATGGCTCTGATTAGTCACATGGCTACCTTGGGGGCAGCCAAGTGGTAACGATGATGCTGTCACAGCTGTGATCTTTCTGAAATGATAATAGTAATAATAATAATAATAATATAGGACCAGATTTGTCCTTGGCAGCCCCTTTTCCTGCATTACAAACCCAGGGTGCAGGCCAGGGAAGGGAGATTCTACCAAGCTCCCTACATGGAAATTTCCATCAGATCATTCCAGGAGGGGGAGTCCCTTCCTTTCTCTCTGAGGAATGAAAAGGGAGCCAGGATCCCTGGATCCCCAAAGTTAGGCACAGATCTCAGTGATCCATTGGTAGCTAGTCCCACCCACCCACAATCTCTGGGCCTCCACACCTGCTCTAGGACCCTCTCCAGCTCCTGGCTAGCACAGGTTCATCAGAGATGTGCTACCAGAGCTTGTCACAGTAGCCAATGCCCACAGGACCTGCTGAAGCGATGTTGTACAGGGTGGAGGGGGCTGCACAGAGATGGGAAGGCTGGTTAGAGTAGCTGATGGGCTCGATACCCCAGCCATAGACTGGGCAGGAAGTTTTGACCTTTCCATGCCCAGGGTGCCGCCATAGACTCCATCAGCAAAATTTTGGTTTACCTTACGAGGGAGATGCAAATGAAAAGCCTGCAATTTCCCTTGGAGATCCAGGGAGCTGCAGCTGGGCAGCATCATATTAACTGAAGTTTCAGCAAATGATCCGTTTTCTATGAAACCTCACCCCAAAAAGTGAATGAAAAAGGAAACATTTCAGTTTGGGTCAAAATATTTCGGTGTGTGTGTGTGTGTGTGGGGGGGGGGGATCTAGATCAAACCATGTGCCTCTGTCCTTCATGCTACAGGACCACTCCTCTAGGTGGCAGCACTACCCCCCATCAGCCTCCCACACTGAGCAGCTCTGTAACAGAAGGATCCCCTGGAAAAGGTTTGTCTGCAGCAGCCCATCCCTCAGTGGAACAATTTAAGAACATAAGAACGGCCATATTGGGTCAGACCAATGGTCCATCTAGCCCAGTGTCCTGTCTTCTGATCGTGGCCCATGCAGATACTTCAGAGCGAACAAACAGAATAGGGCAATTATCAAGTGATCCATCCCCCATTGTCTGCTCCCAGCTTCTGGCAAACAGAGGTTTAGAGACACCCAGAGCATGGGGTTGCATCTCTGACCATTTTCATTAATAGCTTTTGATGGTTCTATGCTCCATGAACTTATCTAGTTCTTTTTTGGACCAGTTATACTTTTGGCCTTCACAACATCCCCTGCAATGAGTTCCTCAGGCTGACTGTGCAGTGTGTGAAAATGTACTTTCTTTTGTTTGTTTTAAACCTGATGCCGACTAACTTCATTGGGTAACCCCTGGCACTTGTGAAGGGGTGAATAACACTGCCTTATACACTTCCTCCAGCACTAGAGTTGATCTAATTGCTCATGGAATGGGTGGGGGTCAGGATCAGACCAAGGGGCCCCCCAGCAAGGCTACGTTCAGCCAGGCAATGCTCTCCAGATCCTTCGCTCTCTGAAAGCACGTCCTGATTTCCCCTCTTACTGCTGAGCTGCAGGAGGGGCCCAGAACTCCCTTGTCAAAGGGGGCTGTGCTAATGACAGGCCTCATCCCCAAGGGGTGTTGGGAGGAGTTCAGGTTCTCCACCCAGTGCCCCAAATCACCCTTCTGGGGCACACAGAGCTGAAATCTCTCTAAGGCTCTTAGCTCTGGCCCCAGTTGTTGCAGCGTCCGAGCGCCTCTCAATCTGTAACATGTTATCAGTACAACATCCCTTGCGGCAGGGCAGTGCTAGTAACACCACTGGGCAGATCCCAAAGCCAGAAGGCACCTAGTTCGACAGTCTGTATAGCACAGGCCAGAGACCGGCCCCACAATAACTCCTAGAGCAGAGCTGTTGGAACAACATCCTGCCTTGATTTAACAATTGTCAGAGATGGAGAATCTGCCCCGGCCCTTGGTAAATTGTTCCAATGGTTAATTACCCTCATTGTTAAAAAAATTACACCTTAGTTCCAGTCTGAATTTGTCTAGGTGCCGCTTCCAGCCATTGGATCCTGTTATAACTTTTTCTGCTAGACTGAAGGGCCCATTGTTAAACTTTTGTTCCCCATTCAGGTACTTACAGATGGTAATGAAGTCACCCCTTAACCTTCTCTTTGTTAAGCTAAATAGATCGAGCTCTTTGAGTCTATCACTCTAAGGCAGGCTTTCTAATCATTTAATCATTCTCTGGGCTCTTCTCTGATCCCTTTACAATTTGTCAACATCCTTCTTGAACTGTAGCCACCAGAACTGGACACAGAATCCCAGCAATGGTCGCACCAGGGCCAAACACAGAGATAAAAAAACCTCTCTGCTCCTGCTGCAGATTTGCCTGGTTGTACATCCCAGATTGCTCTAGCTTTCTCGTCAGTAGTGCTGCACTGGGAGCTCATGTTCAGTGGACTGAGACCCCCAAGTCTTTTTCAGAGTCACTGCTTCCCAGGGGTGGGTCCCCCATGCAGTAAGGATGGCCTGCATCCCTTGTTCCTAGGTGTAAACCTCTGCATTGAGCCGTATTAAAACACATGTTACTAAGGCATCAAGGCACTAAGTGAGTTGCCCAAGGTCATAGAATAAGTCTGTGGAAGAGCCTGGATCTGAAGCCAGTTCCTCTGAGCCCCAGGTTAGCACTTTGACCATTGTCCCATCCTTCCTCTCGGGGGCTACTGACAGGGAGGGGGCAGCTGGCAACTCAGCATACTGAGATTGCCAGAAACTCAAGGAATTACACTCCTTTGGCATCACTAAACAAGAACCCAAGAATAATTCTTTTTCCAGACGATAACACTGAGTCATGCTTTCTCCTGACCCTATTGAGGGACAAATCCATCAGCCAGGGCATGGAGCAGGGTCATAGTGGACAAGCAACTCCACATTAGCTCTCAGTGTGACACAAAATGGGAGTATGTGACCCACAGGGACATAGGCCTGGAGCGACCTCCTCGGTCAGTGAGCTATTGCAGGTGACCCCGGCATATTGTCTGGTGCATAAGCCTATGTCAGCAGGGTGTGAATGAATTCCCCCCTGACTGCAGGCTGGGAGTGGGTGAGACTTCAGGAGTAAACTGTCTTTCTATGAGCACACCTACTCTGCCTAGATATCCAGCAGATAGAGCGGTGTTCCTCGAAGCGACCATCTTTGCCTGGTGTTCGGTTCCAAATCACTGTGGTATTGAATGCACGGGATAGTGAAATGTTATCAGTGTTGTTGTTGCAGAACTGTGCTTAACCTGTCCCAAATAACATGGTCACCCTCAGCTGAAAGGGCCTCACTAAGCCCGGGGCTCGAATGCCAAAACTCTGTGATGGTAAGAGGGGTGGGGACAGGTTTAACCTAAGGGTCCCCAGTCTTATTTAACCTCTTTCTCCCCACTGTTCAAAGATAGAGCTTAATAAGTTCCATTAGGAGCCTTTTGTTATTTTAAGTGCTCCAATGAGGGCTGAAATCACTTGTGGTGGGACAGCGTTTCTGCCCAGCCTCCTACGAGCTGAAAATATCTATGAGGCACCAATCACTAAGAGACTGACCTGCAGAGGTCACAGCACAGAGGCAAGTGGCAGCAGAAAGGAACTGATAATTGGCTGCGGGAGTGGAGTAGAACAAGCAGCTGCCAGGGTGGCTAGTGGAGAGCAGAGCAAGCGGATGGTGGAGAAGCCAGCAGAGAGGAACCACGGCTCAGGGGCGTGAAAGTGTGGCTGGTGGGGCATCCTGCCACAGCAAGTGCTCAGATGGCGGAGCAAGCAAGTGTGTTCTTCCCCGGGTGGGAGGTGAACTCACACAGATGCACCTTGGAACCCTGGGTCCTCACTGACCAAGGACAACCACAGTGACTGGGGTGGGGTGAGGTGAGGGAGCAGAGAGGGGCACAGAAAAGGAAGTTTGGGTTGTAGAACTCAAGGACATGAGGCAGAAGACACTGCCCCACGCACTCTGGGGTGGGGTGTCCTGCTCACAGCTTTATGTTTATGAATCCTGCTTGCGGCATTTTCCCTAATTAATATCGAGTGACTTCCCTCCTTTCATTAAAAGTTTCTTTTCTACACTCAGACTCTGTGCTTGTGAGAGGGGAATCATTGCCTCTTAGAGGTGCCTACTTTAGCTGTGTCTCATTGGACAGCGTCTCTTAGCCCTAAAGAGGTAGGAGACTGGAACAAGAATACTATTTAAGGGCCTTTTTCTTTCTCCAGAGGAAGGATTCAAACCCAAGTCACAGAATAAAGCTTGAAGCTGCAGAAATGTGTTTCATGACAAAGGAAGCGCTAGTCTGGATCAGACCAGGGGACTGTCTAATCTACAAGTTCTTAGTGGCCAACAGCAGCCAGTACAAGTTGTTTCAAGGAAAGTGAAAAAACCCTGCAACGGACAATTATGCAGGGGTCTTCCCGTAAGGAAGTTTCTTATTTACCCTCACCAGCTAGCAGCTGGCTTGTATTTTGAGACCCAGGTTTATAACCCTTCTAAGCAACTACCAACTTTAACCGTGAGGCCGGCTGCAGATTAGCATAATGCAAGAAAGGATTACTCATATCTCAAACTCAAACTCTTGGTCTTACTGATTTAGCAGCAGGGAGTTCCAAAGGTTAATTGTGCTGTGTGAAATCCATTCCCTGCTCTCAGTTTTAGTGTTCTGCCTTTCAGTTTCATTGATGTGCCATGTTCTTGTGTTATGAGAAGTGCCCAATTTACCTTCTTTCTATCCTGTTCCCTCTTATTTATCTCCTCTCCAAACCAGACAGTTCTGATCTTTTCAGTCTCCTATGTGAAGTCTGTCTGTGCCTCTAGCTACTTTTGTTATCTGCCTCTGAACCCCTTTTCTCTGAGAAAGGTGCCCACAACTGAACATGCTATTCCACGGGGGCAAAAAAATGGATTCATACAACTGCACGGTCGCTTTACTATTTATTCCACTCTGCAGGTATCCTAACCTCAGTGGCTGCACACTGAGCTAGACTTTTTCACTGACCCACCTGCAACTCCTCCCAGGCCTTTGTGTGTCCCTTCACAGACAGACGACTGCCTGACATCAGAACCCAGGTCTGGGCTGGCAAGGCCTTCTTGATGCAGACCACTCTGAAAACAGAGGGGAGTGGGGATAGGTGAACCATGGAACCCTGGGTCCTCACTGACCAAGGACAACCACAGTGAGTGGGGTATGGTGAACTAGCAAAAGCGCAAGTTCCAGATGTATTTTCTTTCTTTTTGTTTTTAATAAAATTTACCTTTTTTAAGAAAAAGGTTGGATTTTTGGTGTCCTAAGAGGTTTGTGCACATGTTGTTTAATTAGCTGGGAGCAACAGCTACTTTCCTTTGTTTTCTTTCTCAGCTCTTCCTCAGAGGGTGGTGAAAGGTCTTGAGGGTACCCACAGGAAGGAATTCCCAAGTGACCCTTCCTGGGTTCCAAGGGGTTTTGCATTTGGGTGGTGGCAGCATCTACCCATCCAAGGTCAGAGAGAAGCTGCGACCTTGGGAGTTTAATACCAGCCGGGAGTGTCCAGTATTCATTTTTTAAATCCTTGCAGGCCCCCACCTTCTTCACTCCAAGTGCCAGAGTGGGGAATCCGACTTGACACCCCACTAAGAGTTGACAATCACTGAGAGCTGAAAATCATTAAGAACTTGGTGGAACCTCAAGAAACTGACCTGCAGAGGTCATAGTAGAGAAGCAGGTGGCAGGGGAAGGTGACTGTGTGCCACGCAGTGGCTGGTGGGTGGCCAGCACAGCAACAAGCATCTAGCGGGGAAGTCAGCAGAGTGGAATGGCAGCCGGTGGGGCAGCGGCTGGTGGGGTGGCCAGCAAGTGCTCAGATGGTGGAGCAAGCAAGGTGCCTTCTTCCCCAGGTGGCAAGTGAACTCACACAGATGCACTTTGGAACCCTGGGTGCTCACTGACCAAGGACAACCACAGTGAGTGGGGTGAGGTGAGGGAGCAGAGAGGGGCACAGTAAAGGAACTTTTAGTTGTAGACCTCAAGAACATGAGGCAGAAAACACTGCCCCACACACTCTGGGGTGGGGTGTCCTGCTCACAGCTTTATGTGTATAAATCCTGCTTGTGGCATTTTTTCTAATTAATGTCTGGTGCCTTCCCTCTTTTCTACACTCAGACTCTGTGCTTGCAAGTGGGGAGCTATTGCCTCTCAGAGGCGCCATGGGGTGGGGTGTAATTTCCCAGGTGACTGGGTTGGGGCTTACTGATATATGCAGGGGTGCGGCTTCACTTGATTCAGTTTTGGCTTCTTTGTTTTCCGCTTGAATTTTTTATTTGGTGTTGCACAAATGAGGCAATGACCCATTGGAATAAGAGCCAAAGCAAAACTGCGATTGTAGTCCCTGCTTACAATGAAATGTGCACACTGCACGGTAGCGAATGGATCCACATACAGCTAACACCAACTTTGTATCATGCGCTGCAGGTTTAACAGAAATCCGTCAGAATGCGCTTGGAGACAAACGCACAGCGCCGTCTGAGGACTGGATCTGTCTGAAGGAATCAGCTTGGCTAGTTATTCATTGTTGTGGGTTGTGCACAGAAAGGTTTTTTCCCTAAAGCTTCTCACCCCCACTCACACATTCTGCACCTCCCCCGGGAGACCTGCCCCCCCCCCTCCAGTTTGAGAGTCTCTGAACTACATGATCTAATGGCTCCTTCTGGCCTTAAATTCTATGACTCGTTGTCTTGAGTGGGTCATTATCTTGGATGCAACTTGAATAAGTTCTTACTCTGAATGCTCATAAGCACTCTACAAGGATAGACGCTGGCCAAAAAGAATTAGGATTGTCACAATAAAACCGGGATATATGGTCTCTTTACCCTCTAAACCAGGTCCTTTCCTGTCTTGGGGAGAATCTCACAATTGTCCCACTCTTCGAGCTGGGAACAACACCCCATCTCTATAAAATGCTTATCACCAAGCAGGTCCAACTGGACACCTCAGTCCATTCCCTTCGGGTGTTTGTGACCAGAGCTATACAGTCACCCCCAGTCTCCTTAAAAGAAGTAGTTTTATTGGCAAATCTCACAAAGCATTCGAGAAAATGGTTCTAAAATACCAGGCAGCCATCACAAATCTACACTCCTCTATCTCATGTATCACTACAAGCTAAGGTAGACAGGCTTTGCTCTGGAGATAAAGAAACAGAACTGGCCCAACTTACATTCTTTTGGGAAGCCAAGGAGCTCTTGGGACAGAGCCTAGTTTCCTGGTGTCTCTGAGAGCATCTTCCCATCTGTTTGCGCCTTTCTTGTGGAAGCAGCCTTTGCTGAAACCTGTGTGAGCCTGGGCCCAGTCACCTCAGTGCTCAGCCGCGTCTGTGTTACAGGGCCAAGGTGTGAAGCTGACCTTTGCCCTCAGACTGCTTTCTCCCAGCCAGACATTTAAGATGAGGACCCCGTGTCTGTTGCTCCATTGTTTGGCAGTTACACTCGTTCAGCCTCAATGGCTGCAAACATTGGTCCAGTGACTGTGCTGAGCCACTTGGCGTCCCTATGACGCTCCAATACTCCCCTCAGAAATCCCTTACCTACCCCTCACTGTCACCCCTGAGCATGGGGCTGCTTCCCTGACCATCTTGTCCAATAGCCATTGATGGACCTATGATCCATGAACTTATTTCTTTCTTTTTGGGACCAGTTATACTTTTCACCTTCACAACATCCCATGGCAATGAGTTCCACAGGTTGATGGTGTGTAGTGTGAAAAAGTACTTCCTTCTGTTTGTTTTAAACCTGCTGCCTATTAATTTCCTTGGGTGATCCCTGGTTCTTGTGAAGGGGTAAAAACCACTTCCTAATTCACTTTTTCTCCACACCACCCATAACTTTATAGATCTCTATCATACACTCCCTTAGTTGTCTCTTTTCCAAGTTGAAGAGTTCCAGTCTTTTTAATTTCTTTTCATATGGAAGATTCTCGATACCCCCTAAACATTTTTGTTGCCCTTCTCCGTACTTTTTCCAATTGAAATACATATTTTTGAGATGGGGCAACCAGAACTGCACGACTATTCAAGGTGTGGGTACACCATGTATTTATATAGAGGCAAGTGTAGATACCAGAACTGGAAGCAATATTCCAACAAGGGTGGCACCAGTGCCAAATACAGAGGTAAAATAACCTCTACTTCTACTTGACATTCCCCTGGTTGTACATCCCGGATTGCACTAGCTTTTTCAGCCATGGTATTGCACTTGGAGCTCATGTTCCGCTGATTATCCACTATGGCCCCCAAGTCTTTTTTCAGTGTCACTGTTTCCCAGCATTGGGTCCCCGACCTGGTAAGGATGACCGGCATCCCTTCTTCCAAGATGGACACCTTTACATTGAGCTGTATTAAAACACACATTTCTAAGGCACAGAGGGACTAAGTGAGTTGCCCAAGGTCACAGAAGAAATCTGTGAAAGAGCCTGGAACTGAAGCCAGTTGTTCTGAGTCCCAGGCTAACACTTTAACCCCTGAACCATCCTTCCTCTCTGGGACTAATGGCTGAGCAGGGTGAAGCTGGTGGTTAAGCATACTGAGATGACCAGAAACTTAGAGAATTAACCTCCCATGACATCCCCAAACAGGAACTCAAGATCAATTCCTTTTCCAGATGATTACACTGAGTCGTGCTTTCTCCTGAATCTACTAAGGGATAAATCCATCGACCAGGGCCAAGAAGAGAGTCATAGCAGACAAGCAACTCCACATGAGCTCCCAGTGTGTCTTTCTCCTCTGTCATTTCCCACTTACCCTTGGCTGTATAAACAGGGACATAGTGAGTAGATGTAGGGAAGATTGAGAGCTGACTTGATGACAGTGGACAAGCACTTTAACAGGGACAAAATATCAGCTACAAACGGGCTCTTTAATCTAGCAGAGGAAGGTATAACAAGAACCAATGGCTGGAAACTGAAACCGGACAAATTAAATTGGAAAATGAGGCACACATTATTAACAGGGAGGGTGCTTAACCAGTGGAACAAACAGCCAAGGAATGTGGTGGATTCTCCTGATATCTCCAAACCATGACTGGATGCCTTCCTGGAAGATACACTTTAGATGAGCACAAGTTATGTGGTAGTCGAGCACAAGTCACTGAGATCAATACGGGGGTAACTGGGTTAAATTCAGCATCTTGTGCTATACAGAATGTCAGACTAGATCAGTTGTTATCTAACTCATTTGATCATACCCCCTTCTTTGTGTCTGTCAGAGTTGATGCTCCTCCCACCACATAAATATATACACAGATATATGCAGGGGCAGGGCTTCAACTGTTTCAGTTTCTTTGTTTTTCATTTGAGATGCTTTTGGGTTTGCGAATGAGCCTATAATCCATTGGAATAAGAGCAAAAGCAAAACTGTGATTGCGCTCCCTGCTTACAATGAAATGTGCCCAATACCCCATAGAAAACAAATCCATGAGAAAATGGTTTTAAAATAAAAGGCAGCTGACATATGTCTACACTCATCTATCTCACATTTCAAAACAAGCTAAGTTAGACATGCTTTGCTCTCGATATATAGAGACAGAACTGCCCCAATTTACATTCTTTTGGGAAGCCCTGCTTGACCCATTACTTCCCACTAAGCCCTGCTCCCTGCTCCTCCACTTCCCCAAGGCTCTGTCCCCAGGCCAGGCCGGAGCTAGGCTGTGGTAAGAGCTACCCAGGGAACCCATGCCTCTATGGGGAGCCCCAGACTCTCCCCCTTACCTGGATTGTATATCCTGGGGGCAGGAACACAGTCTAGTGTTTTCTATCAGGCCTCCAAGTGACCTGTCCAGGGCAGATGGAGGGTCTGGGACTCCTCACAGTGGCACTGGTTGCTTGGGCAGCTGTTACCAAGGCCTGGCTCTGGCTTTCAGCATGGAGTGGGGACAGATCCTCAGGTAAAAAGGAGAAGCAGGGAGTGGGAACTTGGAGGAAGAGATAGGACAGAGGGAGGGTCCTCTGGGGAAGAGGATTCAGGATGGAATAGGGTGGCTGTGGCCCAAGTTTTTCATCTCCCATGTCACCAGTGAGGGAGCCGGGTGATGAACTGACCCTTCACTTGACGAACACTCTGATTATCCTCGCACGAAGGTGTTTGCTTTTCACGCTGTACACAATTGGATGTATCAGGGGAGGAACCAGCCGGTAGACGTAGCCCAGGAGAATCTGAAGCAAGTGAGAAGAGTTATTCCCAAATCTGTGTATCAGAGCCAGGCCAATCTCTGGTATATAGAAGAGCAGGACGGCGCAGAGGTGGGAGACGCAGGTGTTCAGGGTCCTTAGGCACTCCTTGTAGGACGCGATGCTCAGCACTGTTTTGAGGATCATCACATAAGAGAGGAAGATGAGCAGCGAGTCCAAACCCATCGTTGAAAATGCAACAGATAAGCCATAAATGTTGTTCACTGTGATGTCCGAACAAGCCATTTTCATGACTTCCTGGTGCAGGCAGTAGGAATGGGAGAGGACATTGACTCAACAGTACTGGTACCGTTTAAGGAGAAAGGGGAGTGGGAATATTAGGGCCACTGATTTTAGCACAAACACCAGTCCCATTTTGGCTACTCTCGGCAGGGTTAAGATGGAAGCATATCTCAGTGGGTTACAGATCGCAACGAAGCGGTCAAATGCCATCAACAAGAGCACGGAGGATTCAATGCACTGAAGGGAGTGGATGAAGAAGAGCTGGGCAAAACATGCATCAAGGCTGATATCCCTAGAGTTAAACAAGAATATGCCCAGTATTGTTGGTATGGTGGCTATCAATAAGCCAAGGTCTGTGATGGCCAACATGGAAAGGAAAACGTACATGGGTTCATGTAGGTTTGGATCTGTTTTTATAATGAACAGAATGACTGAATTTCCTACTATTGTAATAACATACATTAAGCAAAAGGGGATAGAGATCCAGGGGTGGAGGTTTTCCTGCCCAGGTATTCCGGTGAGAAGGAACACTGCAGAATTTGATTTGGTGTCATTGACAGCTGACATAATGGACTGGGTAGAGCAGAGGAGTTTTGAACTTTGCTTCCTGAAAGGAAAAAAAGAACAGGATGATATTTAATGAGACATCTTTCTGCTCTCAGTGCAAGTCTAGAGACTCCCAGGAGCTCAATTAAGATCAGCAAAACAGTCTTTGATTTACATCACTGATAGGAAGGTAGGCACTGCCAGACTGGATCAGGCCAGTGGCCATTTCCATATGCATCAGAGAAAGGTGGAGGAAATCCTCCAATACATACCTATGAGATAACCTGCTCCCAGGGAAAATGCCCCCATGACACCCACTCATTAGCCATACTTTGTGGTGTAAATCAAGAAGGTTTAGAGCCCCTCCAAGACTATTTTAAAAAAAATTCTCCCATATAAACTTCCAGTCCCTCTTTGAATCTTGCTAAGGTCTTGGTGCCATTGATATATTGTGGCTGGTAGTTCCACAGGCTACTTGGACGCTGTGTAATTTTACAACAGTGACCTTCCCGCAGACACCCTTGTCATGTTTTAACACATGGGATATGCATGATGAAAACTGTCATTGTATTTATCTCTCCTGCATTGAAGCTATTTATAAATGCATTTCATTGCCTCATTATATACATTTTTTTTTACTTTCTACACTCCAGAGAGTTCAAATTATGTTACAGCCTCCTTGCAGGACAAGGGATAAATTCTTAGGACGAGTTTCTTAATTAAGAACATAAGAACATAAAAATGGCCCTACTGGGTCAGATTAAAGGTCTATCTAGCCCAGTATCCTGTCTTCTGACAGTGGCAGTGCCAGGTGCCCCAGAAGGAATGAACAGAACAGGGAATCATCAAGTGACCCATCCCCAGTCACCCATTCCCAGCTTCTGGCAAACAGAGGCTAGGGACACTGTCCCTGCCCATCCTAGCTAATAGCCCTTGATGAACCTATCCTTCATGAATTTATCTAGTTCTTTTTCGAACCCTGTTATAGTTTGGGCTTCACACCATCCTCCGGCAAGGAGTTCCACAGGTTGACTGTGCTCAGTGTGAAGAAATACTTCCTTTTATTTGTTTTAAACCTGCTGCCTATTAATTTCATTTGGTTACCCGTAGTTCTTGTGTTATGAGAAGTAGTAAACCATACTTCCTTATCTACTTTCTCTACACCAGTCATGATTTTATAGACCTCAATCATATCTCCCCTTAGCCATCTCTTTTCCAAGCTGAAAAGTCCCAGTCTTATTAATCTTTCCTCATATGGAAGCCGTTCCATACCCCTAATCATTTTTGTTGCCCTTTTCTCAACCTTTTCCAATTCCAATATATCTTTTATGAGATGGCGCGACCACATCTGCACACAGTATTAAGATGTGGGCGTACCATGGATTTATATAGAGGCAACATGATATTTTGTGTCCTATTATCTATCCCTTTCTTAATTATTCCCAACATTCTGTTCGCTTTTTTGACTGCCGCTGCACATTGAGTGGTTGTTTTCAGGGAACTATCCACCATGACTCCAAGATCTCTTTCTTCAGTGGTAATAGCTAATTTAGACCCCAAAATTTTATATGTATAGTTGGGATTATGTTTTCCAGTGTGCATCACTTTGCATTTATCAACGTTAAATTTCATCTGCCATTCTGTTGCTCAAGTCACACCAGTTGTGAGAGATCCTTTTATAGTTCTTCGCAGTCTGCCTGGGTCTTAACTATCTTTAATAATTTTGTATCATCTGCAAATTTTGCTACCTCACTTTTTACCCCTTTTTCCAGATCTTTTATGAATATGTTGAATAGGACCGGTCCCAGAACAGACC
Source organism: Malaclemys terrapin pileata (assembly GCF_027887155.1). Classification (NCBI taxonomy): domain Eukaryota; kingdom Metazoa; phylum Chordata; order Testudines; family Emydidae; genus Malaclemys; species Malaclemys terrapin. Next base: position 348,221,616 of record NC_071505.1, on the reverse strand, counting down.
CTTGGGGGACACCACTATTTACCTCTCTCCATTCTGAAAACTGACTATTTATACCTACCCCATGTTTCCTATCTTTTAACCAGTTACCAATCCATGACAGTACTTTCCCTCTTATCCTGTGGCATCTTACTTTGCATAAGAGGCTTTGGTGATGAACCTTGTCAAAGGCTTTCTGAAAATCTAAGTACACTATATCCACTGGATCTCCTTTGTCCACATGCTTGTTGACCCCCCTCAAAGAATTCTAGTAGATTGGTGAGGCATGATTTCCCTTTACAAAAATCATGTTGAGTCTTCCTCAACAAATTATGTTCATCTATGTGTCTGACAATATTGTTCTTTATTATAGTTTCAACCAATTTGCCTGGTACTGAAGTCAGGGTTTCAGGCCTGTAATTGCTGGGATCACCTCTGGAGCCCTTTTTAAAATTCAGTAATATTGACCTCTATTGCATCACTCAATATTTCCATGTGTAAATTCAATTAGAAATTAAATCTATTAATTTTACCTTAACAAATACTCCTAGTGATACACGCTGACATCCAAGAATTCCCCTTCAGGCTTCTCTTCATCCTCACAGGACCTTCATCCTCTACCCATGCCTGGGTCTGTAAATATCTGACAAGTTATACACTGATACAGATAGTTACTTCGGCTGGATGGGAATGAAGTTGGCATCACAGATGAGTGAATAGTGCAAACAGTAGGTTTGCACTAATAGTCACTTCAGTGTGCAAGTTACTTGAACCAGGCTTGTGTAATAGGTGATGGGTGTAAATTAGACACAATTATTACACTCCCTTTTCCGGCAACTCAGCGCTACTCTTTGCTGAAACACAGACCAGCGGTTCTGTTCTCTCAGGAAGTTTTCCACAGGCGTTGCAGCGGGGTTTTATTCATGACCCTGAATGTAAGCATTAGAAACAGCTTCTGGTAAGTTACCAGCAGACGGATTCATGCAACTGTTCCCTGAACAAAGAGTTAATAGCTCAAACCCATTTCACAGAGTATTTCCAGTGTTTTTTGAAATACCTTCTAAAGCAAAAGCCATTAAGCAATTAAGTTACCGCTGCTCCTTCCTGTAGAGATTCCAACAACTCTGCTTCTTGCTTTAGATATACAGGCATGACATGAATGTTTGGTTTGTAATACTTGTATTACAATAAAAAGATTTGTACTTTAGCACATACTTATCAACCCAGTCTTTCCCCTGTGATCTTCTTTCAAAGATGATTTTTCAGGTCAGAGTGGGACTTAAAATGCAGTGTCTGTCATCTGCATTTCATCTGAACCTGAAAAGATCACAGTGTCTCAGCCCTCATGCAGTCAATTGTGAGCAAAGAAAAGTCTAGTATCCTCTCTCCCTGGGACGTGTACAGACTGTTCTTTGAAAACCCTCTTATTCTCCCATGTTACGCTTTATTCCTAATGTTCAGATTAAACAGTATTTTGGTTCCAGACCTGGCTGGTCACACGTCTCACCACTTGTCACAGTCTCCCTAAGGGAAGAACCAAAAGTGCCGAACCCACTCAGACCTGCTGGGCAAGCACAGTAGGCTCGCAGTGTTTTGTAGCCCAGGGCTCAGCCTTGAGGGTGGGAGGATCGCCGGATTCCGCCCTCTGAGCGGGTAGGCTACGAGGCCTGACATCTGGCACTCAGAGACCAGAGAGGGGGCAGAGATGCCAGTAGCCCTGGAACTCTAAGGGGTATCTACAGCATAGAAATTCTGGAGTCCTCAGCCAGTCAGGAAACAGAAATATGCCCTCTTGGACCTGTTACCACAGAGCAATGCAGCTCTAAATTCCTGCACTCACAATCGAACCAGAGAATAAGACCTTTGAAAATGCATTTGCTGATTAAAATTTCCAGGAGGAAATAAAACTGAGGAGATTTGGGAACCAGTTACTGATATTCCATGGGGTCTCCTCTCACACAGCCTCTGGCAGGATCGGGCCCAGAGCACATGGCACCTCTGTAATTGGGACCCCTTTAGAAATCCTGACTCAGGGCATCAGGGTTTAACACCACAAGCTCAGGTTTCTGTGTAGCTTGAATAACCCACTGAGGACTATGGGCACATGTAGTGGAGGGGTTCCCAAGCTACCTAGTGCTGCCTGTCCCCTTGCCCATGTTACTGAGTCAGCCCAGCTGAATTCGCTGCGGTGGCACAGAACATCTTCAAATTTAAACAGCCTTTACCCTTCACTGCACATTGTAAAGCTAGTGAAACCCACCAACGTACCCAATTCCTGCTAGAAGGGGAGCCGCTGACACCAGAGGTCTTCACCTTAAAGGACAAGGCGTCATTGGAGAGGTTGCACAGGCAGCAGGCAGTATCAGTTCAGATCTGTAGGCAACTGTCTTTATGAAGCATGCCTGCACATTCCCTTGGGGGCCACTTGGCCATCAGGGAACCTGAGGGGGCAGAGATGCCAGTAGCCCTGTAACTCTACAGGGCAGAGATTCTAGAGACCGCAGCCAATCAGAAAACAGAAATATGTCCTGTTGGACCTGTTACCACAGAGCAACACAGCTCTGAATTCCTGCCTTCACAATAAAGTCAGAGAATAAAATAAGTGAAAATGCATTTGCTGATAAAATTTCCAGGAGCAAATACACTTGAGGTGATTTGGGAACTAGTCCCTGATATTCCGTGGGGTCTCTTCTCGCTCAGCCCTGGCAGTATTGGGCCCAGTGCACAACGCACTGGTAGAAAAGGGACCTCTTGAAAAATCCTGACTCGAGGCATTGGGGTTTTAGCACTCTGAGTTCTCTTCAATGCTCAGATTTCTGGGTAGCCTAAATAAACCACCATGGAGCATGGGCAGATGTAGGGGAGAGGTTCCCAAGCTACCTAGTGCTGCCTGTCCTCCAGCCCTGTCACTGAGTCACTCCGACAGCCCAGCTGAGTCCTCTGACACTGCACAGAACATCTGCAAATGGAAACAGCTTGCAGCCTTTCCCCTTCACTGCGCATTGTAAAGATAGTGAAACCTGCAAAGGTACCCAGTTCCTGCTAGAAGGGGAGCCGCTGACACCAGAGGTCTTCACCATAAAGGACAAGGAGTCATCAGAGAGGTTGCACGGGCAGCGGGCAGCATCTGTTCAGATACGGAGGGAACTGTCTTTATGAAGGATGTTTGCACATTTCCTTGGGGGCCACTTGGCCATTAGGGAACGTCTGCTGCTTGGCTTAGTGTGCACCAGCTTTAACCCCCCTCGCGGCCAATGACAAACTGCAGGAGGCCAGTTCACAGGGGACCCATGGTGATGCTGCCCAAGTGGACTGCAGCATCAGCCCTGCTGCAGGCTCTATTCCTGGAATCCAGGCTTGTCATCACTGTTCATATCATTCGATTAGTCACATGGCTATCTTGGGGGCAGCCGAGTGGTAACGATGATGCTGTCACAAATGTGATCTCACTGTAATAATAATAATAATAATAATAATATAGGACCAGATTTCTCCCCAGCAGCTCCCTTTCCTGCATTACAAACCCAGGGTGCAGGCCAGGGTAGGGAGATTCTACCAAGCTCCCTGTATGGAAATGTCCCTCGGATCGTTGCAGGACGGGTGGTTCCTTCCCTTCTCCCTGAGGCATAACACAGGACCACAGGATCCAGGGGTCTCCAAAGTTATACCCAGATCTCAGTGATCCACTGTGAGCAAGGCCCACACACACACAATCTCTGTGCCTCCACAGATGCTCCTTTAAGCTCCCAAGCTCCCTGGAAGCACAGATTCATCAGAGATGTGCTACCAGGGTCTGTCACAATAGCCACCACTCACTGGATCTGCTTCAGGGGCATTGCACAGGGTTGAGGGGGTGCACAGAGAGCTGATGGGCACAATACATCAGCCATACACTGGTCAGGAGATTTTCAACCTTTCCACACCCAGAGTGCCGCCATAGACTCCGTCAGTGCCACCTTCAAATGAAAAGCCTCCAGTTTCTGTTGGGGATCCAGGCTGCTGCAGCTGGGCAGCATCATGGCGACTGGACTTTGAGAGAAAAATGATCCATTTTCTATGAAAACTCACCCCTAAAAAGTGAATGAAAAGGAAACATTTCAGTTTGAGTCAAAACTTTTCGTGGGGGGGAAATTCTCAATTTTCCAGCCCAGCACTAGCGCAACCCAGGAGCCTCTGTCCCTCGTGCTGCAGGACCTCATCCATCAGTGGAACAATTTAAGGACATAAGAACAGCCATATTGGGTCAGACCCGTGGTCCATCTAGCTCAGTGTCCTGTCTTCTGAGAGTGGCCTGTGCAGATACTGCACAGGGAGCTAACAGAACAAGGCAATTATCCAGTGATCAGCCCCTGTGGTCTACTCCCAACTTTTAGCACTCAGAGCTTTTGGGACACCCCAGAGCGTGGGGTTTCTCTTTCTAACACTTATGGGGGGGGGGAAGAAGAACATACACATGGCCATACTGGATCAGGCCAAAGGTCCAATTAGCCCAGTATCTTCCAACAGTGGCCAATGCCAGGTAGACCAGAGGGAACAAACAAAACAGGTAATAATCACCTCTTGCCCATTCCCAGATTATGGCAAACAGAGACTAGGGACACTGTCCCTGCCCATCCTAGCTAATAGCCATTGATGAACCTATCCTCCATGAACTTATCTAGTTCTTTTTTGAACCCTGTTATAGTTTTGGCCTTCACAACATCCTCTGGCATGGAGTTCCACAGGCTGACTGTGCGCTGTGTGAAGAAATACTTCCTTTTATTTATTTTAGACCTGCTGCCTATTAATTTCATTTCGTGTCCGCTACTTCTTGTGTTATGAGGAGAAAATAACACTTCCTTATTTACTTTCTCCACACCAGTTATGATTTTATACACCTCTATCATAATCCCCCTTAGTCGTCTCTGTTTCAAGCTGTGAATTCCCAATCTTTCTCATGCGGAAGCTGTTGCATGTCGCTAATCATTTGTTCTGCCCTTTTCTGAACCTTTTCCAATTCCAATATGTCTTTTTTGAGAGGGGGCAACCACATCTGCACGCAGTATTCAAGATGTGGACATACCATGGATTTATGTGTGTGTGATATTTTTTCTCTTGTTATCTATCCCTTTCCTAATGATTCCCAACATGGTCCATGGCTGGAGCACCGAGCCCCCACATCCTGGGGAACCCAAAGCCTCTTCATCACCCATGGCTGGAGCCCTGAGTTCCCCTCTACACCCTGTGGTTGGAGGAGCCCCTGGGCTTGCCCAGCCATGCCACACCTCCTCACCTGAGACCCCAGTCCACCCCACGGGAAAAGCAAGTTTCTTTCCAGAGAACCTGACCATTTTAGAGGTGCCATGCAGATTCCAGGGCAGGTGAGGAGGCAGTTCTCAGACTGCCCCCAATATTCATGATAATTGTATCATTATATGATTATCATATAGTTATAATGCATCTTGTATAAAATGTGTCTTGTGAGGTGTGTATAAAAACGTTATGATTTGCAGAATACGATAATCCTATTTTTGTGCATGTATCAATTTTGTATCAGAAGTCATGAATATTGACTATGTATCTGTATTTCAAATGTAGTAATGCCTGGGTTGCACCCACTAGTGTGGCCTATAGGGTTAACCTGCTTGCTTGCCTATATATCTTTTCTTATGGATTTCTTATTGCCTTATGGTGTTAATTATTTGTTTTATTATACACCTCTACCCCGATATAACATTGTCTTTGGGAGCCAAAAAATCTTACCGCATTATAGGCGAAACCGCATTATATTCAACTTGCTTTGATCCGCCGGAGCGCGCAGCCCCTCCCCTCCCCCCCCCCCCCCCCCCCGGAGCGCTGCTTTACCACATTATATCCGAATTCGTGTTATATCGGGTAGAGGTGTATTAGGTTTTAATAGGTTTATATTAAAGTAATTTGGTTGCAACACAAGGGACTTACAGGTCACATCCTGTATGTTGAGTTAAGGCAAAATTAGCATAGATATGTCTGGGACCTTACACCCAGATAGCAAAGTTGGCTCACATATGTTTGGGACCTTTCACCTAGATAGATGGTGAGGAGCTAAAGCATGAGGTTCACATATAATGTGTTAAAGCAGATTGGCACAGGGGCTTTCATAAGTCCATACCCTTTTAAGCTTAACAGGTACACCACAACTTGGAAAAACCCGAAATAATTGGCTAGGACAGGAATAACAAATGTGATACCTAACCACAAAAGGGCCATGGTAACGAATTGATGTATATGATAATAAATTGTGATTATTAATATATTAACCTATAGGAAAAAGACACTCCAACATTAGTAAGATAAAGAAATACAAATAAGGAAAAGGGGGGAAATCCCCTACTGAATATGTCTCAAACATAATGGTGCCTATTATAAAAGTGGCAGGAGAGAGAGATGTAGTCCTTGGGGCGGTAGGAGAGAGAGATGTAGTCCTTGGGAGATGCCAGAATGATGGCCACTGGTGATGATGGGGAAGGTGATGGTGATGAGGAAGATAACGGCTAACACTTCAGATTGTTCTACAAGGGATGGTGTGAGTATATGGAAGTGCAATAGTATGTATCTATTTTATTAAGTTGGGGTGTTTGTGACTGTGCTAAATGTATTAATAAACTATATAAATATAAAGAGTTCCTATAGTGTGAGTGTTGTAACTGTGCATGTCAGGGTTCCCAACTATGAAATAATTTAAATAATATTGAGCCTGATTTTGGGATTAGAACCTGTCAACCCTCAAAGTGATAACTGGGGATTCTTAAGTAATCTATATAATTAATACAAAATGTAAAGATCAGGCAACACTAGGCAAAAGGCTTACAGCTGGTTGTGAAGGGCCTTTACAGGGTAATGGGCCATTAATGGAAAGAACGGGCCTCAGGAGAAGCTTATCCCCCACCTGGTGAACCTTCCTGAGAACGCTCGGGACAGCCTATGGATAATGGCTGCTATGACTCAGCAGGGCATGCGAGGGCATGTGACCAAACCACATGATACTGAACTCCATTTTGGTACCTGTATTTTTCCACTATATAAGATGTGGTATGACATCATCCGTTGGATTCAGTCCCCACACTAGAGAAGTCCTGGAAACACCAGAGGAACAAAGACTGAACTGGGGGAATTGCTGGTCCCAGGCTACAGGGATTTCTAGCCTGTATATGGAAACTTGGTGGACTGCTTGTATCATCAGTCAGGGTGAGAAATTGCTAATTTATATCCAGTCTATCTAGTATGTTAGGCTTAGTTTGTGTTTTTGTTTATTTGCTAGGTAATCTTTGATGTAAAAACAACGAGGAGTCCTTGTGGCACTTTAGAGACTAAGAAATGTATTTGGGCATAAGCTTTCGTGGGCTAAAACTTTCTGTGTTTTTCACTCCACGCATCTGATGAAGTGGGTTTTAGCCCACGAAAGCTTATGCCCAAATACATTTGTTAGTCTCTAAGGTGCCACAAGGACTCCTCATTGTTTTTGCTGATACAAACTAACACGGCTACCGCTCTGAAACCTGCCATTGTGAAAGGCTTCTTTGATGTGTTCGCTATCACTTGTAATCACTTAAAATCCATCTTTTTCAGTTTTATTTTATGTTTTATGTTTACCAGTGTGTTTTGGGTAAAGTGTCTGGGAAAATCTCATCTCTGTGTACAAAGGCTGTTGAATATCTTTACCACATCAAGGGGAAAGTGATCTATATTAATGAGCTTACACTGTACAGAGACATGTACAGACACCTGTGTAGTGAAAGATGGTATAATTCTGGGTTTATACCCCAGGAAGGGGCAAGGTAGGGAAGCTGGTAAATTGGCTGTTGTCTTCCGCCTGTCTTTGAGAGGCTTAGGTAAAGCACCCAGGCAGCTCAGTTAGGTGTATGGCACCAACTGCTGTCATGTTGGGTGATACCAGGGCTTGAGGAAGCTGGCTGTGTCATTCCATGGAGTCCAGGACATTCAAGATACCATGTGGGCAATGGCTTCTGCCTGTAAAAACTGTGATTCATGCATGGACATGTGACTTGCCCAGGTGACTCCAGAACTCCATCTTGGAGCTGGACTTTGCATACGAGAGAGGAGGGGGTCTCCACCCAGGAGAGAAAGTCTATTTAAGCCCATGGGAAACCCCTCCATTTTGTCTTCAGCTGGCTAAAAAGAGAGCCTCTCCACCCCCAAAGATACCTGAAAGAAACTGGAACAAAGGACAGTGACTGCAAGGGGTGTGAGTGATTGCTGGACCCAGTCTAAAAGGAGATTAGCCTGTAAAAAGAAGCATTCTGGAACTGGTGAGGATCTTATCTGTATTCAGTTGGATTAGACATAGACTGGCGTGTTTTATTTTATTTTACTTGGTAATTCAATTTGTTCTGTCTGTCACTACTTTGAACCACTTAAATCCTACTTTCTGTGTTTAATAAAATCACGTTTTACTTATTAATTATCTCAGAGTATGTGTTAATACCTGGGGGGGGGGGGGGGGGCAAACAGCTGTGCATATCTCTCTATCAGTGTTATAGAGGGTGAACAGTTTCTGAATTTACCCTGTATAAGCTTTGTACAGTGTAAAACGGATTTATTAGAGTTTTAGACCCCATTGGGAGTTGGGCATCTGAGTGTTAAAGACAGGAACACTTCTGTAAGCTGCTTTCAGTGAAGCCTGCAGCTTTGGGGCAAGTAATTCAGACCCTGGGTCTGTGTTGGAGCAGACGGGAGTGTCTGGCTCAGCAAGACAGGGTGCTGGGGCCCCAAGCTGGCAGGGAAAGCAGGGGTAGAAGTAGTCTTGGCACATCAGGTGGCAGCTCCCAAGGTGGGTTCTGTGATCCAACCCGTCACAGTGGCGTAGTTGAGCAGGATCTGTGCACAGCTGATTGCTTTGAGGTACTGGTAGTGATTTTAAGTGAGTTTTAAGTGTGGTGGCTGGAGAACAGACAATGGTTACAGGTTTGTTATTTTCTGTTTGCTTATTTCGGGCAAGGGAAGTAGGGACAGAAAAGGAAGCAAAATAAAGTCTGAACACTGGGCGCTGGGAAAGTCTCTGTTAACTATGAAGCCCCTGATCTGAGTGCATCCCAGTTTCAGTGAACTGCAGAGGGGGTGTGGCCCAGCACAAGAAAGCAGGAAAATGACTACCAGTGAAGCAGCTGGCCAGACTGGAAGCAAAAGAGAAATGAATATAAAAGACTGATGGAGAGGGAGGAGGCTGCCCACAAGAGAGCTATGGAGGCAGAAACAGCAAGGCTGGAGGCAGAGGAGGCTGCCCACAAGAGAGCTATGAAGGCAGAAACAGCAAGGGTGGAGGCAGAAAAAGCCAGGGTAGAGGCTGCCCACGAGAGAGCTAGGGAGGCCCAGAGGGAGGCCCAGAAGCATGAACTGGCTGTTATAGAGTTAAAGAGACAAAATCCTCCACCTGCTGGCTCCACTGCCCCAAAAATACATAAATGGGAGCGACTGTGTCCACAGTATGAGGAATCCAGCGATATTGCTGAATATTTCATCATTTTTGAGAGACTGTGCACCCTCCATGCCATCCCTGAAGATCAAAAGATGACCACATTGATAGCAAAATTGACTGGCAGAGCTCTGGACATATTCAATAAGATGCCTATTGATGATGCTTCAAACTATGGTAAATTGAAGGAACTGGTTTTGAAACAGTTTCAGGTTACACCTGAAACCTACAGGGTTAAATTCAGGAGTCTTAAGAGGGGATCTGGATTGAGTAATGTGGCTTATGTAAATGAAATGAGAGATTTGGTAGATAAGTGAGTGAGGGGGAAGGGCATTACAAGCTTTGAAGGAATGTGTGATTTGGTTACTCAGGAACAATTCCTGAATATGTGCAGTGATGACATAAAACAGTATTTGTGGGACAAAAAGATGGATGCAGTGGGTGAATTAGCTGGGTATGCAGACTCTTATGAGCAAGCACAAGCTGCAATCAAACATAAACCACTGGCAGAGGGGTACAGGGTTGGGGGAAAGCAAAATCACTGTTTTCCCCCTGGGGAAAAAGGCGGCTGGGCAGTCACCTCCCCATTCCCCGGTACTCGTCCCAAATTTCCTGTGCAAGCAGAGGAGCCCAAGAGGTGCTATCATTGTAAGTCCACTGAGCACCTGAGGAATAAGTGTCCCTTACTGAGTGGGAACAAGCAGCAATAAAGCTTGCTTACACACAGCCAAGCAATGAGCATATGCATGCTTTTAAAATCAATGATGCAGTGCTTCTTGGATTGAGGGACACGGGTGCTGAGATTTCTGTGGTCAGGAGGGACCTGATCCAGGAGAAGGATTTATTTCCTGGGAAACTGGAATTGGAGCTGGTGGGGGGGTTACAAAGTCCTTGCACCTTTAGCTAAAGTACACATGCAAACTGGGGGTTTACAGGCTGAACTGACCGTTTCAACGGTGGCACACAATTTTGCACCATCTCTATGGGGAATGATTTCTTTAATGTGGCAGAATCTGTCCCAAAGTTAGTTAGCAGTGAAAAGGAATCTTGTGCTAAAAGCCCCGGGGGGGGGGGGGGGGGAGGGAAAGGAGTCACAGGGACTGCTAGGGGAATAGGAGAGTGTCTCTTAGATTCCTCTGTAGCAGTAAAGAATGCAGCTTTGGGGGCAGGGATAGTTGTAGTCAGTTCCTGTAGCCCTGGGGCTCAAGGCATGTCCCAGAGGGAGGGGCTGGACAAAGCCAGCTCTTGTCCCATAATCAGCTCCCCAGGGGAGGAGGATGTACCAAATTATAGCAAGGGGGCCACCCCAGCCACAGACTGCCAGGAAGCTGTAGGTCAGCAGGGGGCAGGGTCTGCCCGGGGTGCACAGAGACATGCATCCGGAAGGTGGAAGTTGGGGTCCTGGTGACTGCTGGCAAGCCCAACCTGAGTGAAGAGGGGGGAATTTTGCTGGCCAGTGAAGGGTCTGTCATAACTGGTAGCTGTGAGCCCACAGCTGTACCAGGGTCACCTTCCCTTTTGGGGGACACAGGAGTGTCTGACTCAGAGGGAAGCCCAGAGAGGGAAGCCCAGACGGAAGGTGGGAGGGGGGGCAGAGAGTCCGCCCACCTTTTGTAGGGAGGAACTTTCCCAGGAGGAGGGTGAAAAGCGTGCATTTAAAATGCCAGACCCATCTCCTATGGATCAGGTTTTAAGGGAAACCTGGGGATCAGATTTCCTGGAGGGGGGGGTGTCCATCCAGCTGACCTGTTGGGAACACAAAGTGGGGTGTCCAAAGGGGCCCAGAGCACTCCATTGAAAGATGTTCCTGCTACGCTTGTAAGAGATAAAGCTGTCTCTCCAAGACAGGAGGGGAAAAATCTCTGCATGGGTGAAACTTCACAAGGGAGTGGGGTCCAGCCCAGAGAAATTCCTGAGGGAGGGGCCAAGGGAAGGCATGGTTGCAGTACACCCTTTACTTGCCAAAGCCTCAAACACATACCTGAATTAAAAGGCTTCTCCAAAGAGGCAGAAGAATCTGCATCAGAGTGTCTACCAGAGGGCACAGAGAACTGGGAAAATGCAATAGACAGGAAACAAACCCACATCCTCCAGCAAGCTGTTATTAAAATGCCAATAGGCCGGCCCTGGCCTTTCCGCACTGAAAGAGGCTGTCACGGTTGCCAGATGGTGATCCGAGAATGGGGCCGGCTGGATGCCCGTGAAAGATGGAAGCATGACAGATAAATGCAGTCCAACTAGGGGTTGCGCAACCAATGGGCTTCCACCCGGACAAAGGTGAATGTTGACACGTCCTCCGGGTGCTGGTCGCGCCAGACATCCACCAGGGAGTGATGACCAACAATCTCCCAGAAGATGTCCACGGCGACCGGGCACTGCTCGGTCCCCGAGTGGTTCCACTCATCAAGGGTGGCATTAAAGTCCCCCCCAGGACCAGGCACTCACGAGGACCCAAGGAGTTGAGGAAGGTGGACACCTGTTGAAAAAGGCTCAGCTGCTCCAGGCCCAAAGTTGGAGCATAGGCGTTGACGAGATTGACCACGAGCCCCTCCATGTGGACCCAGAGGTGCAGCAGATGGCCCAGCACAGCTTCAGCAACCCCCAGCACCCCGGGCCGTAGATTGGGGTAGAACAGGGTAGCCACTTCAGCCCTATGAGCTGTGAGGTGATTAAAATAGACCCTGTCCCCCCACTCCAGCCACCAACTCGCTTCAGCGGCTGGATACGTATGGGTCTCCTGCAGGAAGACCACAGAGTACCCCCTCCCCCTGAAGGAAGGAGAGCACCTGGCACCTGTGGAGACCCATCCTATAGCCCCAGGTGTTTAGTGTAGCGAAGGTGATGGGTGCCACAGAGAGGGCTGCGGGGGGATCCTAGCCGGCAGAGATGCCCACGACCATGGATGGGCTGCGTAGTAATCTGTGACCGACCCCGTAAGCAACCAAAGAGTCACGGAAGCTGCAGGCCCACTGGTAGGCCGAAGCAGCGAGCCTCCTGGTCCAAATACCCTCCCCCAAAATGGCCCTTACGGCCCAGAGGATTTGATAAAAGTCCCCCCAGAGCTGGAGAGGGCGTTTCACCTTGTTCTGGGACCCACGGCCATCCTGGAGAAACTCTCGCAGCTCCTCTCACAGCTTATCGGGGAGGCGGGGTCAGGGGCCTCTGGCCGTCCTCCAGTGGGGCCCCTGTGATAGCCCCATGGCCGACCGAGATGATCAGGCAGGGGGCGGAACCCCGACATGGCACCCGATGTGCCGGCACCACGCAGCCCACCTCAGAACCCAGCTCAGTAGGGGGCGGCAGAGGGAAAATAGCAGCCCCTAGGGGGTCAGGACAGGGGAACACGAAAGCCACTCCCTGGGGGTGATCCACCAGCAACGGTAATGAGACAACCCCAGGGGCAGCAGCAGCACGGGAGGTGGAATGGAGGGAGATGGGATCAGCATGGAGGTGGGGGCAGGGTAGGGATCAGGAGCGGGATCAGGGAAAGGGGTGGAATCGGGATCGTGGGCCAAGCTACTGTGGGGTAGCACTTCTCGGCCGGGCTCAGGTGTCAGGGTAATGGGAAGGGGGCCCTCGGTGATGCCAGGCTCTTGCTCCATAGTGGGTGCTGCAGCCATGGCATTGACGGATGGAGAATCAGCAGCGGGGCCCCCACCCGGAAAGGAAGTTGGCTTCCCTGCATCAGCGAGGGGTGCCCCTGGTGACTCAGGGCCCAGCCACTGGCCATCGCCTTGGTGGGCTTGGCAGCTGTTAGTGAGTTGTCGTCCACGGCCGGGCTGGTGTAAGAGTCCACGGGCTCCCCGAAAGTGAGAGTGGGAGCAGCAGTCATGGGAAAGGAAGGGGGAAGTGGGGACAGTGTAAAGTCACCAAGACCGAGGCCCACTGGCAAAGGGTCGTCCTCGAACTGGGTGACCGGGGTCAGACCCAGGGCCTTGATCTCCTCAAATATGGAGGAGAAGTCACCCACCGCCCCAGGGACCTCTCTGATGACACCCCAGACCACAGGACCAGCCTTCCAGCTATCTGAGCGGTGACAGGCCCGACTGGATTCTCTGTTGCACCAACAGAGCTCCCCCCTTGTGCTGTATAGAGTGGGGATGGCCAGGAGCCAGTTACAGAGGTTTGATTCCTTGGTCTGATTTGATTCTTCCCCTGCCTCAACAGAGTTTAGAGCAGCCTGGGGGCTGGGCTGAGCTCCACCCATTGATAACAGCTTCCAAGAGCACAGCCCACTCTGGCCAAGTCCCTGCAGATAGGTGCCACCCCATAGTGCCCCCTGGTGGCCTGAGATAGACATTCAGGCACCCTGCCTTTCCCTCTATGGTCCTTGCAATGACTTACTCTCAGCCTGGGATACTTAAAACAAAAGCCCCCTTTGTGGGGTCACATTTATTCAGTCTTCTCTAAAGCACGGGCTCTCCTATCTTCCAGCCCCATCTTCCTCCTTTACTCATGAGCCCCACCCCCAGTAACCTCCTTGCTGGGGTCTGCATTGCTTTAGGCTTGATGCATTTCCTGCTCTTCCTTTTCCCCAGAGTCCCCTCCCCCTGATCTTCCTCTTCCCCTGAAGACCCACCCCCCTGATCAGACCTGATCTTGATTTTGGTAAGAGCTGCCCGGGGAACCAATGTGGAGAGCCCCGGACTTACCAGCTTCCCTGGTTTGAACATGCTGGGGGGTGGGGAGACAAGGTGGGGGCTTCTCTCGGGCAGCTTTTATCATGGCTCGGCTCTGGCTTATAGCCTGGACAGGGGATGGAGCCTTGGGTAATGAGGAGGAGCAGGGGATGGGATCTCAAGGGGGGTGACAAGGGGCAGGGGCGAGGTCACAGAGGGGACGGGGCTGTTGCATGTATCCCACTTTTGCCTTTTGAGAGGTGGTCACCCTATAGTGAATGTGCTGGACTGGGATAGGAGCTAGCCCCGTCTTTGTTGGGGAGTTGAGGCCCATTTCCACCCCCTTTGCATTGCTGGGGCAGCACAAACTGAGGGGAGGAGGAGGGAATCTGGGCCTCCGTGTCTTACTAGGTCTCCTGTGTGTCAGACCCTCACTCACACACGCAGCTCTGCCCTACCTCGGTGGGGAGGGGGCTCAGCAGATGTGTGGTGTGCAGAGCCATCAACGAGGGAGGTGCGGGCGGGGGTTGTGTGAATGACTTTTCCTGGGGCTCTGACGTTAATCATGTCTCTGACACGACTCAGTCACAAGCACTTGGCCCAGGGTGTAGCACAAAGGTAAGTTTCCGTGCCCCTTGAATAGCCCCTGTCCACCACTGGAGCAGCCCCCATGGATCATGCAGCACCCAGAGTGCTCAGGAAGGGCCAAGACCTGCGACTCCACAACAGCCTTCCAGCTTTTTGCATGGCCCCTTGTTTTTTAACCAGAGACAGAACAGTGACAGGCCAGGTGTAATGGGAAACAACATCCACATCCCTTCTCTTTATTGACTGTATCAACAAGAATAGTGAGGCTGGAGCAGCCACCGTTATCGCTCTTTATTAGCCAACATCTCATCCTGTCCCCTGGCTCTCCTCGACCACATTCAATTTTTGAATGCTGCTGCCTGCTTGGTTTCCTTCCACCAGTGCCCTGCCCTCCCTCAACAGTGTTCGGGGACAGCTGAGTGCCCGGATATTTGGAGAAGTTGTCAGACCAACAGACAATAAGTCCATGAAAGTAGTGAAGCTGTTCAGAGAGCAGCCCTTGGCCAAAACAAAAGGAAGTCTACCATTAGTATCCCCCTCACAACACCTACTTCGCCCTCATGAAGAAACTCCGCTTCTTTGGCCTCTACAGAGATGAACATGAAGATTTTAAGGAAGAGATGAGACGGATGAAGAAGCTCCGTAGTAAAGGAAAACCCAAGAAAGGAGAAGGAGAGAGAGCTACCGAGAAGAAATAGTGCTACTTTTTGGAACTGCAACAGACTACTTTGGAAATGTCAGAGCAAAAGCAACCGTATCCCTTTCTTCCCAGCCAGAGATGGATTTGCAGTTGAGTTCATGGCTGCAGTGGGGATTGGGTATAAGCAGTCTGCCAGATATTAAACTTTGAATTGAACTGCTCTGAATTGAACTCTGAATCGAACCACCACTCATTACTCCAGGTCTTAGACCCCACCTGAACCACTCTCTACAGAGTGGAGATCACTAGCTCATGTTGTCTCAGATGTAAGTGTCCAGGATGGAATAGGTGACCCATGTTTTTCATGTCCAATGTCAGCAGTGCTGGATCCAGGTGATGAACTGACTCCTTATTTGATGAACATCCTGATTATTCGCGCACGAAGGTGTTTGCTTTTCACGCTATATACGATTGGGTTCAGCAGGGGTGGGACCAGCAGGTAGACATAGCCCAGGAGAATCTGAAGCAAGTGAGAAGAGCTATATCCGAATCTGTGTATCACAGTCAAGCTGATTTCTGGTGTGAAGAAGAGCAGGACAGCGCAGAGGTGGGAGACGCAGGTGTTCAGGGCCCTGAGGCACTCCATGGGGGATGCGACGCTCAGCACTGTTTTGATGATCATCACATAAGAGAGAAAAATGAGCAAAAAATCCAACCCAACCGTTAAGAGTTTAACAGACAAGCCATAGATGCTGTTGACTGTGATGTCCGAACAAGCCATCTTCATGACCTCCTGGTGCAGGCAGTAGGAATGGGAGAGGACATTGGCTCGACAGTATTGGAACTGTTTCAGGAGAAAGGGGAGTGGGAATATTAGAGTCATCCATCTCAGCACAAACACCAGTCCCATTTTGGCTATTTTCGGTGGAGTTAAGATGGAAGCATATCTCAGTGGATTACAGATCGCAACAAAACGGTCAAAGGCCATCAGCAACAGCATGGAGGATTCAGTTAATGAAAGTGAGTGGATGAAGAAGATCTGGGCAAAACAGGCATCGAGGCTGATCTCCCTGGAGTTAAACAAGTATATGCCCAGTATCGTTGGCATGGTGGCTATGGATAAGCCAAGGTCTGTGATGGCCAACATGGAAAGTAAAATATACATAGGCTCATGGAGGCTTGGATCTGTTTTTATAATGAACAGAATGACTGAATTTCCGACTATCGAAATAACATACATTAAGCAGAAGGAGATAGAGATCCAGAGATAGACGTCTTCCTGTCCAGGTATCCCGGTGAGAAGGAACACTGCAAAGTTTAATTTGGTGTCATTGACAAATGGCATAATATACCAGGCTGGTCTGAGGAGTTTTGAGCTTTCCTTCCTGAAAAAAAAAAGAACAGGAGACTAGATAATATTTAACGAGACATCTTCCTGCTCTCAGTGGAAGACTAGAGACTCCCAGGAACTGAAGAAAGATCTGCAAAAATATTGTCTTGGATTTTCACCACCGATAGGAAGATAGGCATTGCCAGACTGGATCAGACCTGTCGTCCATATAGCTGAGTATCCAGGGGCCACTTCCAGATGCTGCAGAGGATGGTCCAAGAAGCTCTGTAATAGGCAGCTATGAGATAACCTGCTCCCAGGGAATGTTTTCCCCTGACACCCACTAATTAGAGACATGTTTTGTGATATAATCAGGAAGGTTTATACAAGACTCTTTTAAAAACCCTCATTACTGTAATTGAATTTTCTGCTTAGCCATATTAACATCCCTTCCCTCTTTGAAACTTTCTAAGTTCTTGGACCCATTGATATCTTGTGGCTCTGAGTTCCACAGCCTACTTGAGCACTATGTGATTTTACAGTTGCGACCTTCCTAAAGACACCCTTTCTGGCCCTCCACTTCTGAGTGTGGCCCTGTAGCGGGGTGGACACCCGCTCCTGCCCTGAAGGGCTTGAAATCAGCCCTGGAAGATGGCTGAGACTGCGAGAGGGCTGCTGCTAGGAAAGCAGCAAGCCTTGGCTGATTGGGGAAGTGGCCGCAGCTGGGCCACACCCCAATCAGGCCACAGCTGGCCTGTATAAAAAGGCTGGGAGCCAGGAGCTCAAAAGTCTCTCTCTGCATTCAGAGAGAGAAGGGCCTGGCTGTAGGGATATAGAGACAGGGTACCTGAGTGGAGCAGGGCTGTGGAAAGGCAGAGGAGCTGGGGAACTCCAGCCTGGAAAGCCCCAGGCTGCGGCCTAGCATTGGGCTAAAAGGTACTGGGGGTTGCAGAGGGCAGCCCAGGGGTAGGCCAAGGCAGCAGGTCCAAACCCAACCTTGTCAGTGATGAGTGGCTGATACTGCAGTCTGCCCCAGGGCGTGGGGCTAGATGAGGACTGGCAGTAGCCTGATACTGAGGTGAGGTGGGGACAGTGAGTGGAGGTTCCCTGGGGAGGGGAGACCCTAAGACTGAGGGGTTACTGCTAGGGGGCAGCACCCCAGGTACAAGGGCACCGGGGTCCAGGGAGAACACAGGGGCCAGAGGACAGGCAGATCACTGGCCTGCAGAGGGCACTCCGGAGCTGAAACAAGCGAATTCCAGGAAGTCACCAGCAGGAGGCACCGCAGGGGTGAGTCCGCTCTTCTACAGGCCCATTGTATCATATGTATCACATTGTAAACACATGACAAGTGCATGGTGAAAACGGTCATTGTATTTGTCTGCCCTGCATAGAAGCTATTTATAAACATGTTTCATTGCCTCATTCTATGCATTTTTTATTTCGTCCACTCCTGAGAGTCCAAATTATGTGTCACTGCCTCTTTCCAGCACATATGATAAATTCTCAGGTCCAGGTTCTGAAATCACTCAATGGCATCACTCCAGATTTACATGTGTCAGTTCAATCAGAACAGATACGTATTAACTTTCCCTTACCAAATGCTCCCAGTGATACACTGTGACAAGGATCCCCCCAAGAGAAGCTGAAGTGCTTTGCCTAGTCAGTGTTGACAAAATCTAGAGTTTGATCATCCTGCAGCTTCTCTACCTCCTCACAGGACCTGCATCCTCTCCCCATGCAAGGGTCTATATATACCTGGTAGACACAGACAGTTACTTCTGCTTTGGAGGGTGGTGGAGGGGGGGTTGGCTTCACTCATGGGTGAATAGTGCAAACACTAGGTTTTCACTAATATCTAGTTGAGTGTGAAGTTATTTCAGCCATGCTTGTGTAAGATGTGATGGACAAAAACTACATACAACCACTATTACATTCCCCTTTCCTGGGTCTCAGCTCTACTTTTTGCTGAAACACAAACCAGCAGTTCTGTTCTCACAGGACTTTTTGGAAAGTGTTGCACAGGTATTGCAGAGGGATTGTGTTCATGACCCTGAATGTAAGTGTTAGAAACAGCCTCTAGTCAGTTACCAGGAGACAGTATCATGCAATTGTTCACTGAACAAAGAGTTAATAGCACAAACTCATTGCAAACAGTATGTGGAGTACTTCTGAAATATTTTCTAAAGCAAAAGCCATTAAGCAGTAAAGTTTCCATTGCTCCTTCCTGTATAGATTCCAACAACTCCGCTGCTGGCTTTCAATATACCTGCATGTCATGAACGTTTGATTTATAAAATTTGTCTTACAATGAAAAGTTTTGGAATAACATTTACAAATCTGTACTTTAGTACACACATGTCGACCCATTCTTTCCCCTCTGATCTGCTTTCAGAGATGATTTCTCAGGTTACAGTGGGACTTAAAATGTAGCGTCTGTCACCTGGATTTCTTCAGATCCTGAACAGATTGCGCATTTCAGCCCTCATTCGGCCCCTTCTCAGCAAACAGAAGTCTAGTAGCTCCTCTGTCCCTGGGCTAATAGCTGACTGGGTCTCCTCGGGTTCTGTTCTGTCAGTCTGCAGCCTGTATCCGGAGTGGTAACAGGCACTGGGATCAGTATAGAAAATATTCATTCTCTGAGCTCTCACACTCTAGTACAGAGTAACCCCAGCATGGTTAACAAGAAATAGATTTCAAAGTCAATTGCATGAGAATTCATTGAAATGGAACTTCATTTCACACACAAAAGTAGTCTATTGCACTTTCTCACTCTGACTGTCTATGTCCTGTGTTCATAAAATCCATACCACCCGGGAACGGGATTGGGACAGACCTGGAGCTGAGCTGCCATAACAAATGTGTTCGTTAAAGAGAGTTCTGGGGATGTTTGTTGCACAGCTATATTGTGTTAACAATTGGGATGTTTATGTTATGGCGATATTAGGTGAAACCAGTATGGCATCTCATAGTTTAATAAGAGTCTGCTGGGGAAAAAAAGGAGGAAGGGAAGTAACAATGCAAGAAAAGCCATCGCTCAGTCTGTCCAGAGGTGGGACAGTTGTTGCTGAGAAGCTCTTCAAACTGACCATCAAAGACACTGCCGGAGAAGTCTGAAGGCCCTTGGCCTGCCTGGATCCCCATTAGAGTTTCAGGGCTTGGGGTCCAGACAGCGTACAGACAGTTCTTTGAAAATCATCTTATTCTCCCATGTAACACTTTCTTCCTACTGTTCAGAGTAAGCAGCATTTTGGTTTGGGAAGGCTGGCTGGTCACTTGTCTCACCACTAGTTACGGACTCCCAAAGGGAAAAAACACAGGTGCCCAACCCACTCAGACCTGCTTGGCAAGCACAGTTGACCCGCAGTGTTTTGTAGCCCAGTGGGTGCAGGATTCCACCCCATGAGAGGGCAGGGTCCGAGGCCTGACATCTGGCACTTAGACACCAGAGAGGGGGCAGAGATGCCAGTAGCCCTGTAACTCTACAGGGCAGAGATTCTAGAGACCTCAGCCAATCAGAAAACAGAAATATGTCCTGTTGGACCTGTTACCACAGAGCAACACAGCTCTGAATTCCTGCCTTCACAATAAAGTCAGAGAATAAAATAAGTGAAAATGCATTTGCTGATAAAATTTCCAGGAGCAAATACACTTGAGGTGATTTGGGAACTAGTCCCTGATATTCTGTGGGGTCTCTTCTCGCTCAGCCCTGGCAGTATTGGGCCCAGTGCACAACGCACTGGTAGAAAAGGGACCTCTTGAAAAATCCTGACTCGAGGCATTGGGGTTTTAGCACTCTGAGTTCTCTTCAATGCTCAGATTTCTGGGTAGCCTAAATGAACCACCATGGAGCATGGGCAGATGCACATTTTAAAGATAGTGAAATGTACCAACCTGCCAACGTACCCAATTCCTGCTAGAAGGGAGTCGCTGACACCAGAAGTCCTCACCCTAAAGGACAAGGAGTCATCAAAGAGGTTGCACGGGCAGCGGGCAGCATCTGTTCAGATACGGAGGGAACTGTGTTTATGAAGGATGTTTGCACATTCCTTTGGGGCCACTTGGCCATTAGGGAACGTCTGCTGCTTGGCTTAGTGTGCACCAGCTTTAACCCCCCTCGCGGCCAATGGCAAACTGCAGGAGGTTAATTCACAGGGGACATGGGGTGATGTTTCCCAACTGGACTGCAGTCGCAGCCCTACTGCAGGCTCTATTCCTGGAAGCCAGGCTTGTTGTCACTGTTCATATGGTTCCGATTAGTCACAGGGCTACCTCGGGGGCAGCCGAGTGGTAATGATGATGTTGTCACAGCTGTGATCTTGCTGAAATAAAATAAAATAAAATAGAATAATAATATGGGGCCTGATTACCCTCTGACACACCCCTTTCCTGCATTCCAAACCCAGGGTGCAGGCCAGTGACTCCCTACATGGAAATTCCCCTCAGATCATTCCAGGAGTGGGGGGGTCCCTTCCCTTCTCCCTAAGGAATGAAAATGGTGACCCAGAATCCAGGGATCCCCAAAGTTATGCACAGATCTGAGTGATTCACTTTGAACAAGGCCCACCCCCCACTCACAATCTCTGTGCCTCTACATCATCTCTAGGACCCTCTCCAGCTCCCTGCTACCACAGGCTCATCAGAGATGTGCTACCATGGTCTGTCAGAGTAGCCACTACCCACAGGATCTGCTGTACAGGGTGAAGGCGGCTGCAAACTGATGGGAAGGCTGGTTTGAGTAGCTGATGGGCACAATACCCCAGCCATAGACTGGTCGGGAAGTTTCAACCTTTCCATACCCAGAGTGCAGCCATAGACTCTGCCCGTGCAACCTTTGTTTATGTTCCAAAGAAGAGGCAGATGAAAAGACTCCAATTTTTGGGGGGGGGGGGGGGGGGATCCAAGTAGTTGCTATTGGGCAGAATCATGGCAGTTATCCGTTTTCTAAGAAAATTCACCACAAAAAATGGATGAAAAGAAAACATTTTAGTTTGGTCAATATTTTCCCGAGGCAGCAACTCTAGCCCCCTCCCCCTGCTCTCAGTCTCCCACAGAACCTCTCACACTGAACCTCTCCTGGCCATCTGGTAGGGTGACTATGCCAGCTCTAGAACAGAGGGAGGTCCTAGAAATGGCTTGTCTACAGCAGCCCATCCATCAGTTGAACAATTGAGGAACATTAAAACGGCCACATTGGGTCAGACCAATGGTCCATCTAGCCTAGTGTCCTGTCTTCTGACGGTGGCCGGTGTAGACACTTCAGTGGAATGAATAAAACAGGGCAATTATCGAGTGATCCATCCCCTGTTGTCTGCTCCCAGCTTTGGGCAATCAGACATTTAGAGACACCCAGAGAATGGGGCTGTGTTCCAAGCCATCTTGGCTACTAGCTATTGTTGGACCTCTCCTCCATCAATTTATCTATTTTTTTTTTTACCAGTTATGTTTTTGGCCTTCACAACATCCCCTGGCAATGAGTTCCAGAGGCTGACTGTGCGTTGTGTGAAAAAATGCATTTGTTTTAAACCTGCTGTCTATTAACTTCATTGGGTGACTCCTGGTTTTTGTGAAGGGGTAAATAACACTTCCTTATTCACTTTCTCCACACCACTCATAGTTTTATAGACCTCTATCATATCTCCCCTTATTCATTTTTTTCAAGCTGAAATGTCTCAGTTTGATTAATCTCTCCTCATATGGTAGCCGTTCCATATCTCTAATCATTTTTGTTGCCCTTTTCTGAACCTTTTCCAATTCCATTTTTTTTTTTTTTTAGTCGGAGGGACCACATCAGAACACAGTATTCAAGATATGGACATACCTTGGATTTATATACAGGCAATATGATATTTTCTGTCTTACTATCTATCCCTTTCTTAATTATTCCCAGCATTGTGTTTGCTTTTTTGATTGCCGCTGCACATTGAGTGAATGTTTTCAGAGAATGTCCACAATGACTCCAAGATCTCTTTATTGAGTGGTAACAGCTAATTTAGACCCCATCATTTTCTAGGTATAGTTGGGATTATGTTTTCCAAAGTGCATTACTTTGTATTTATCCACATTGAATTTCATCTGCCATTTTGTTTCCCAGTCACCCAGTTTTGTAAGATCCCTTAGTAACTCTTTGTAATCCCCTTCGATTTAAGTATACCGAGTAGTTTTATATCATCTGCAAATTTTGCCATCTCACTGTTTACTCCTTTTTCCAGATTATTTATAAATATGTTGAACAGCATTGGTTCCAGTACACATCTCTGTGGGACAACACTATTTAACTCTTTCTCTTCTAAAAACTGATAATTTATTCCTACCCAATGTTTCCTATCTTTTAACCAGTTACTGATCCATGAGAGAACCTCCTTCTTATCCCATGACTGCTTATTTTGCTTAAGATTCTTAAGAGCCTTTAGGGACCTAGTCAAAAGCATTTCTGTAAGTTCAAATACACTATATTCCCAGATCACCCTTGTCCACACATTTATTGACCCCTGAAAAGAAATTCTGTTCTTTACTATAGTTTCAACTATTTGCCTGCTACTGAAGTTTGGCTTATTAGCCTGTATTGCCAGGATCAGCCTTTTAAAAAGATCAGTATCATATTAGCTATCTGCTAGTCATCTCGTACAGAGCCTGTTTTAAGTGATGGGCTACATACCACAGTTAGTAGTTCTGCAATTTCACATTTGAATTTTTTTCAGAACTCATGGGTGATACCATCTGGTCCTGGTCAGGGACGCCAAGAGCGGGTTCGAGCCCCGGTGAAAAAAATTTTCGGGTCCCCCAGCTAGGGCGGACCGGCTAAACAGGGCTGACGACGGGGGGGAGCCGGGGAAGCCGGGTCAAGAATTTTTTTGGGCCCCCCAGCAAGGGCAGACCGGCTAAACAGGGCCGACAAGAGGGGTGGGGGGAAAGCCGGGGAAGCTGGGCTCTGGGCCCCCTTCCGGACTGCCGGGCCCCGGTAATTTATACTGACTTCTCCCCCACCCCCCATCGGCCCTGGTCCTGGTGACTTTTTACTGTTTAATTGATCCGTTTGTTCCAAAACCTTCTTTACTGACACCTGGGAGAGTTCCTCAGATTTGTCACCAAAAAAGAATAACTCAGGAGACTGTCTGTTAAATCTTCTGCAGTGAAGACAGATGCAAATAATTCATTTAGCCTCTCAGCAAGAGCCTCATCTTCCTTCTGTGCTCCTTTAGCACCTTGATCAATTAGTAACCCCACTGATTGTTTGGCAGACTTCCTGCTTCTGATGTACTTTGAAAAATATTTACTGTTAATTTTTGTGACATTTTCTAGTTGCTCTTCAGATCTCTTGAACTTTGTACGCATTATCACCCAGCCCAGTTCAACAAGTATGAGTCACCCCACCCAAACATTGGATTAAAATAATAAGTTTTTAAAATATGCTAATGTTGGGTTCATTTGCATTTGCATTTGATTTCTGAGCCTTTGGGGTCACCTGATTCAGGGTTTCTAGCTTTTCTGCAACTCACTTTTTAAAATAAACTCTTTTAAGAAAAATGAAAGCTGAGATTCCTGTGCGGTCTCTTGATCCCAGAAGTTGGGGCTTTCGGAGACAGAAAATAGCGCAACACTTTCTATAAAGCCCCAAGTTGGGTCGCTACTGGCCGTACCTCAAGCGGAGCACCCACAAATGAAATCACTGAGGGTTAGTTAGTGGACATTTCTGGTCACACAGTCCATCAGTGGCAGAGATGTTGTGCTCCTCTGCATTGGGCTGCAGAGTCCCCATTTGTAAGGACGAAGGTTACGCCACAGACAACCGGACATAACATGGATGGGCTAGCGGAGTCACTGGGTACCTGAGGCATAGCTCATAGGGTCTCCTCCTTTTTCTCAAGCATGAGACATGCACACACCAGCTCTGCAAGGCCATGGACATTCTTAATAGAAAGTGGCATGACTCCAGCCCAACTCCAAATGCCTGCTGCTAGTTCCACATTGGACACAAATAACCCCCTCTCCCAGATCCAGCGACCCCCAAACTTGTTGATGTTGGAAATTTGGGTGCAGGGTGTGAGGTCCAGTTCCAGTTCTAGAGCGGCTCTCACTGCTCATGGAGTGGGTGTGGGGGTCAGTATCAGACCGAGGGGCAGCCCAGCAGGGCTCTGTTCAGCCAGGCAACACTCTCCAGATCCTTCACTCTCTGAAAGCACGTCCTGATTCCCCCTCTTACTGCGAAGCTGCAGGAGGGGCCCAGAACTCCCTTGTCAAAGGGGGCTGTGCTAATGACAGGCCTCATCCCCAAGGGGTGTTGGGAAGAGTTCAGGTTCTCCACCCAGTGCCCCAAATCGTCCTTACGAGGAACAGAGCTGAAATCTCTCTAAGGCACTTAGCTGTGGCCCCAATTATTGTAACATCCAAGCACCTCATAATTTGTAACATATTTACCAGTATAACACCCCATGTGGTAGGGCCGTGCTACTAACATCACTGGGCAGATACCAAGGCTAGAAGGCACCACTGTGATCCTCTATTCTGACTCCCTGTATAGCACAGGCCAGAGACCTGCCTCAAAATAACTCCTAAGGCAGAGCTGTTAGAACAACATCCTGCCTTGATTTAACAGTTCTCAGTGATGGAGAATCTACCACGGCCATTCATAAATTATTCCAAAGGTTAACTATCCTCACTGTTAAAAAAAAGAAATTATACCTTAGGGTATGTTGACACTGGCAGAGGTTTTTTTGCTGATTTTTTTTTTTTTTTTTAAATATGAAGGTATACTTATCTCATAGAACTGGAAGGGACCCTGAAAGATCATTGAATCCAGCCCCCTGCTTTCACTAGCAGGACCAAGTACTGATTTTGCCTCAGATCCCTAAGTGGCCCCCTCAAGTACTGAACTCACAACCCTAGGTTTAGCTCAAACCACTGAGCTATCCCTCCTGGGACTCTTTGAGGTGGAGCTGGAGTTGCCACCTACAATAGCACCCAAAGCCCTATAAAAATGGCAGGCTGAGCACCGGAGCAACGGTGGTCCCGTTAGACTGGAGAATAGCCAATGTGGTTCCTATTTTCAAGAAAGGGAAAAAAAGTGACCCGGGTAACTATAGGCCTGTTAGTTTAACATCAGTAGTGTGCAAGGTGCTGGAGAAGATTCTGAAAGAGAAACTAGTTGAGGACCTTGAGGTTAATGGCAAATGCGATAAATTACAGCATGGTTTTACGAAGGGCAGATCGTGCCAAACGAATCTGATCTCCTTCTTTGAGAAAGTAACGGACTTATTAGATAAGGGAAATGCGGTGGACCTAATATACCTGGATTTCAGTAAATCATTTGATACAGTACCCCATGAGGAATTATTGGTTAAAATGAAAAACATGGGGATCGATATGAAAATCCAGAGGTGGATAAGGAATTGGTTAATGGGGAGAATGCAGCGGGTCGTATTAAAGGGTGAATTGTGGGGTTGGAGGGAGGTTACTAGTGGAGTGCCTCAAGGTTCGGTTTTGGGACCCATTTTATTTAATCTATTTATAACTGACCTCGGGACAGATTGCAAGAGTGGGCTGATAAAGTTTGCGGATGATACGAAGGTGGGAGGAGTTGCAAACTCGGAGGAGGATAGGGATATTCTGCAGGGAGACTTGAATGAGCTTGTGAATTGGAGTATCAGAAATAGGATGAAATTTAATAGTGAAAAGTGTAAGGTGATGCACTTGGGGATGAATAATAACAATTTTAGTTACAAGATGGGGACGCATTGGTTAGAAGTAACGGAAGAGGAGAAGGACCTAGGGGTCCTTGTGGACCGCAGGATGACTATGAGTCGACAATGTGACGTGGCGGTGAAAAAAGCCAATGCGGTCTTGGGGTGTATTAGGCGAGGTATATCTAGTAGGGATAGGGAGGTCCTGCTTCCGTTGTATAAGGCGCTGGTGAGACCTCATTTGGAGTACTGTGTGCAGTTCTGGTCTCCCATGTTTAAAAAAGATGAACTCAAACTGGAACGGGTGCAGAGAAGGGCGACTAAGATGATCAGAGGAATGGAAAACCTGTCGTATGAAAAGAGATTAGAGGAGCTTGGGTTGTTTAGTCTGACAAAGCGAAGGCTGAGGGGGGATATGATTGCTATCTTCAAATATATCAGAGGGGTTAATACAAGTGAGGGAGAGGAATTATTCCAGCTTAGTACTAATGTGGACACGAGAACGAATGGATATAAACTGGCCGGGGGGAAGTTCAGGCTTGAAATTAGACGAAGGTTTCTGACCGTCAGAGGGGTGAAATATTGGAACGGCCTTCCGAGGGAAACGGTGGGGGCGACGGACCTGTCTGGTTTTAAGATTAAGTTGGATAAGTTTATGGAGGGAATGGTTTAATGGTAAAACATAGTAGCCAAGGAAAACCAAGCAATGGTACATGAATAGCATAATGGCCAACAAGGGTCAGGCTAGAGACTCTTGCCTATATGCTCGGGGTATTACTGATCGCCATATTTGGGGTCGGGAAGGAATTTTCCTCCAGGGAAGATTGGCTGAGCCTCTGGAGGTTTTTCGCCTTCCTCCGCAGCATGGGGCAGGGATCACTAGCAGGAGGGTCTCAGCCGATTGAAGTCACTAAAACACAGGATTGGGGACTTCAACGGCAGAGTCCAGGGAAGGGTCTTGCGGCCTGCAGCATGCAGGGGGTCAGACCAGATGATCATAATGCTCCCTTCTGACCTTAAAGTCTATGAGTCTATGAGTCTATGAGCAACATTTTTCCTCCCTCGCCTTGAGGAAGGCTTTCCTCGGCTCCTTCATCTTTGCTCTGCACTGCAGCATATCCCAGTCATATCCGTTTTCGCACAAGCTCTAGCTCAAAGTATCAAAAATCCTATGGCTGGAGTGCAGCTGGGATTGGAACCCTCCTTTCCCCAAACACTGAACAGATCCAGTCGCTCAGGAGTGGTCCAAGTGGGAGATTGTTTGTTTAGCGGAGCTGCCGTGGTCAGCTGGACAGATGAGATATGAGCTCTCCACACTGAGCAAACGGGAAGGGGAATTTCAAAATTCTTTATAGGGGAGGGGCGTATAGTTGCTCACCTGGGGGCAGGGCAGCAGAGTTAAAACTGCTGACCAGAGTGGTCAGGATGGGCATTGTGGGACACCTTCTGGAGACCAATAACAGAGCTAATATCAAACACAGTGTTTACACTGGCAATATGGCGCTACGGCCTCAGTGCAAAAAGCCTTATGATTCTCCTCAGGGTGGGTTTTATTACAGAGTTACAATTGAGGAGTTTCAGCACACAAAATGGTTTTGCAGTGTGTACACCTCTGCTGTTTTAGCCACAAAAGCTGCCATTTGGCGAAAAAAACTTGTCAGTGTAGACCAGACCTTAGTTCCGGTCTGAATTTATTTAACTTCAGCTTCTACTCATTGGATTGTGCTATAACTTTCTCTGCTAGATTGAAGAGCCCATTGTTAAACATTGGTTCCTCATGTAGTTATTTACAGACTGTGATCAAGTCACCCCTTAACCTTCTCTTTGTTAAGCTAAATAGACTGAGCTCCTGGAGTCTATCACTCTAAGGCAGGTTTTCTAATGCCTTAATCATTCTCGTGGCTCTTCTCTGACCCATCTTCAATTTATCAACACCCTTCTTGAACTGTAGACACCAGAACTGGAAACACTATTCTATTCCAGCAGTGCTCGCAACAGTGCCAAATACTCCACTCCTACTCAAGATTCCCATGGTTGTACCTCCTGGATAGGCAATCATTTATAGTCCATTCCATCGTGTCATCAGTACTTTGTCTTTGTTTACTCGGCCTTTTACCCATGCAATTCCAAAGAATCAATCCTGGGCAGGCCACCATGATCTAAGGAATGCCATTTCCTCCGTTTTTTATCCATAGCAGTCCATCTGGTGTTGTTTCCTTATCTGCTGACTCTCCACTTTTTCCAAGGACACACAACAAAGGTGTTTAGTACAAAGAGAGTTCTCACCACTTGACCTTTAAGTTCTCACTTTGGTTGCCAGATCATGCACTCATGTTCCAGCCACACTCCAGCCACACTAGGCCCCATGACCTGTAACATATTACATGTGTGTATATATATATATATATATATACACACATCCCCAACAAGGAAGCCAGTTCTTCTGAGTCCCAGGCTAGCACTTTAACCCCTGAACCATCCTTCCTCTCTGGGGCTAGTGACTGAGGTGGGGGAAGCTGGCAGTTCAGCATGCTGAGATTACCAGAAACTCAGGGAATTAAACTCCTGTGATATCACTAAACAGGAACCCAAGAGCAATTCCTTTTCCAGACAATAATACTGAGTCATGCTTTCTCTTGAATCTATTGAGGGACAAATCCATCGGCCAGGACACAGAGCAGAGTCATAGTGGACAAGCAACTCCACATGAGCTCCCATTGTGACATAAAATGGGCTAATGTGACCCATAGGGACATAGGCCTGGAAAGGACCTCCTGGGTCAATGAGTCCATTTCCCTGCTATGGCAGGTGACCCCCAGGATATCATCCGGTGCATAAACCTGTCAAGCTCCATCCTAAACCAGCTGGCTTGTTTGCCTCCCACTGCTCCTGTTGGGTGGCTGTTCCAGAAACCCCCTGCTTGGATGGTCAGAAACCTTCTTATCCTTTCCAGCCTCAGTTTACTCCTGGCCAGTTTCTCCCCATTTGTTCTTTTGCCAACACTGTCCTCTAGCTTCAAAAGCTTATCTGCCTCCCTGGTGTTTAACACATACCCCTCCCCAATATACTTATAGAGCAATCGAATCCCTGCTCAGCCTGTGTTGTGTTAGGCTAAACCAACCAAGCTCTTTTATTCTCCTTGTAATACAGGTCCTCCATTGCCCTGATCATCCTAGGAGTCCTTCTCTGCACCTCCTCCAGTTTAAATTAATCTTTCTGGAATAGGAGTGACCAGAATTTTACACAGTTTGCCAGAGGAGGTCTCATCGGTGCCTTGTATAAGGATATTAATACTTCCTTATCTCAACTTATTCTAGGATCCTTATTCTAGGATCTCATCTGCCTTGTTCATAGCCACAACATATTGGTGGCTCACAGTCATCTTGGATGTTGCCTGATTTTAGGAGATTAATATTATTAATTTGGATAATATGGGTTATAGGTTCACCAATTAATCTCATCAGAAGATAATAAGGTTCTTGTCCCAGAATCAGGCTACACAGAGTTTGCAAAGGGCCCACGGGGGTATGACAGGATGCTCACACTGAGATAAATATCATCTTAAAAACTTTATTGAGATACATGGAATAGTACTCAGATAGTAACTAAATGGTAAAATAATCAGAGTTACAAATGTAGCACTATTATTCTAAAGATACATATGGTATTATACACTATAAAGCTTTTGCTTAATATACTCACACCCTTCCTTGATAACTTGATGGTAAGAGACAAAGATTCAGGTTCCTCAATTCTTGAGTGGAAGATACAGAGCTTAGGAGAAAGTAAAGCTAAGAGCTATTGAAGCTAACTTAGATTTTCAGGTAACTAACTGACTTAAAGCTTAAAAATTAAAATTACCAGACTAATAAACTAATAAATTAAGAATGAAGAAGCATGGAGCTTAGAAAACAAGCTCTGGAACTCAGAAGCTCAGAAGCGCAGAAAAACAAGTTCTCTTGGCAAGTTGTGTCACCCCTTCTTATAGAGCAAGGGTGCTTGAGCCATCCTTCTAGATCCAAATTTATTCTCCCCACCCACAAAAATGTTAGGGTTGGTATGTTTGTACGTGATGACATATGCATACATATTAATGACATTAGATCATTCTCACATCTATTACTTTTATTTTGAGCAGATCGTTATATTGGATGCAACTTGAACAAGTTGCTCCTCTGAATGCTGATAGACACTCAACAAGGATAGATGCTGGCTAAGAGGAATTTGGATTGTCACAGTAAAACCAGGATATATGGTCTCTTTCCCCTGTAAACCAGGTACTTTCCAGTCTTGCGGGAAATCTCAGAATTCTCCCACAATGCTGATCATCAAGCGGGTCCGACATAACACCTCAGTCTCTTCCCTTCGGGTGCTTGTGACCAGAGCTATACAGTCACCCCAGCCTCCTTAAAACAAAGAGCAAACAGCACAAAGCATTAGAGAAAATGGTTTTAAAATAACAGGCAGCTGTCACACATCTACACTGATTGCTGCAACCTAAGTTTAGACAGGCTTTGCTCTTGAGTTAGAGAAACGGAACTGGCCAAAGGTGCAGGAGTCACGGGGCTTCCCAGAAGCAGCTGTCACGGGAGGCTGTGATAAGAAGCCTTTTATAGACCAATGCCAGAGGTGTTGCTCTGTGGGACCCTGATATAGCCCCATCCTCTTCTTTTACTCATACTTTTACCATACTGTTGCTGGGGTCAGCTTCGGTTCAGGCTTGCTGCACCCCACACTTCTCCTTTTCCCCTGAGGCCCCATACACTGCCCCATTTCTTCCCACTAGGCCCTGCCCCCTTCTCCTCCACTTCCCCCGAGGCTCTGCACCCTGGCCAGTTCGGAACCAGCCCATGCTAAGAGCTGCCCCAGAAGCCCAGGCTGCTGTGGGGAGCCTCAGACTCTCCACCATCCCTGGGTTGAACATCCTGGGAAGCAGGAACAGAGGCTGGGGGCTTCTCTTGGGTCCCCCAGCTCCTTGCCCAGGGTAGGCAGAGAGTCTGGAGCTCTTCGCAGTTGCTCTAGCTCACTGGGCAGCTTTTCCCATCGCCTGACACTGGCTTCTGGCCTGGAGATGGGGTAGAGCCTCCTTTGGTAGAAGGAAGGATGGGGTCTTGGGGAAAGAGATGGGGCAGAAGAGCGGCAGGGGTGGGGTCACAGAGGGGACAGGGCTTCTATATATGTCCTGCTTTTGTCTTTTGACTAAGTAGTCACCCTACACTGAACGGGCTGGGCTGGGATAGGAGCTAGTTGTGCCCCTGTGGGGGAGTCGAGGACTATTTCCACCCCTGCAGCAGGGCAAACAGCGGGGAGGAGTAGGAGGGAATCTGAGATTGAGTCTCTTGCCAGGACTCCTGTGTGTCAGACCCTCACACACACGCACATCGGCTCTGCCTCGGTGGGGAGTGGGCTCGGCATGTGTACTGTATGCAGAGCCATCAACAGCGTTGCCTACATGGCTTCTCCTGTGGCTCTGGTCTTAATCATGTCTCTGACATGACTCAGTCACAAGCACCTGGCTGAGGGCATAGGGGATGGGTGGGTGTCCATGCCCCTTGAATAGCCCCTGTCCACATCTGGTGCAGCCCCATGGATCACACAGCACCCAGAGCACTCAGGAAGGGCCAGGACTGTGACTGCACAACATCTCTGCAGCTTTCTTCATGGTCCCTCAATGTTTAACCAGAGACGGAACAATGACAGGCCAGGTGTAATGGGAAACAACATCCACATCCCTTCTCTTTATTGACCTGTATCAACAGGAATTCTGAGGTTGGAACAGCCACTGATACGGCTCTTTATGGGCCAGACTCCTACGGTGCCCTGGCTCTCCACAAACACATTCAATTTTTAAATGCTGCTGCCTGCCTTGGTCTCCTTCCCCCAGTGCACTGTCCTCCTTCACCAGTGGGTGGGGACAGACCCTCTCCCACTACTCCAGGCCTTAGACCCCTTCAGAACCTCTCTCTACAGAGTGGAGATCAGTAGCTCATTTCATTTTCGATGTAAGGGCCCGGGATGGAATAGGTGGTCGTGGCCCATGTTTTTCATGGGCTGTGTCACCAGTTCTGGAGCCAGGTGATGAACTCACCCTTCACTTGAAGAACACCCTGATTATCCTTGCACGAAGGTGTTTGCTTTTCACACTGTACACAACTGGGTTCATCAGGGGCGGGACCAGCAGGTAGACATAGCCCAGGATAATCTGAAGCAAGTGAGAAGAGCTGTTCCCAAATCTGTGTATCACAGACAAGCCGATATCTGGTATGTAGAAGAGCAGGACAGCCCAGAGGTGGGAGACGCAGGTGTTCAGGGCCCTGAGACACTCCGTGGGGGATGTTACACTCAGCACAGTTTTGAGGATCATCACATAGGAGAAAAAGATGAACAACGAGTCCAACCCCACTGATAAGAGTTTAATAGTGAAACCATAGATGCTGTTGACTGTGATGTCTGAACAAGCCATCTTCATGACCTCCTGGTGCAGGCAGTAGGAATGGGAGAGGACATTGGCTCGACAGTATCGGAACCGTTTCAAGAGAAAGGGGAGTGGAAATATTAGGGCCAACGATCTTAGCACAAACAAAAGTCCCATCCTGTATATTCTAGGTGGGGTTAAGATGGAAGCATATCTCAGTGGGTTACAGATCGCAATGAAGCGGTCAAAGGCCATCAACAAAAGCACAGAAGATTCAATGTATGAAAATGAGTGGATGAAGAACAGCTGGGCAAAGCAGGCATTAAGGCTGATCTCCCTAGAGTTAAATAAGAATATCCCCAGTGTCGTT
Organism: Malaclemys terrapin pileata; assembly: GCF_027887155.1. Lineage (NCBI taxonomy): Eukaryota > Metazoa > Chordata > Testudines > Emydidae > Malaclemys > Malaclemys terrapin. The sequence continues at coordinate 348,188,547 of NC_071505.1, read as the reverse complement.
GGTATGGTTGATATCGATAAACCAAGGTCTGTGACGGCCAACATGGAAAGGAAAATATACATGGGCTCATGGAGGCTTGGATCTGTTTTTATAATGAACAGAATGACTGAATTTCCTACTATCGAAATAACGTACATTAAGCAGAAGGGGATAGAGATCCAGAGATAGACGTCTTCCTGACCAGGTATCCCAGTGAGAAGGAACATTGCAGATTTGAATTTGGTATTATTGTCAGCTGGCATAATGTACTGGGCAGATCCGAAGAGTTTTGAACTTTCCTTCCTGAAAGGAAAAAGAACAGGAGAGTAGATTATATTCTGCTCTCAGTGCAAGTCTAGAGACTCCCAGGAGCTCAATGAAGATCAGCAAAAGGAAGTGCTGTAGTCATCATGAATCGGTTGGAATATGAACAAGAGGCTGCTAGACAACTATCTGACACCACATTCTACAGGCCATTACCCTCTGACCCCACTGAGGATTACCAAAGAAACTACACTATCTGCTCAAGAAACTCCCTAAAGAAGCACAGGAACAAACCTACACTGACACACCCCTAGAGCCGCGACCAGGGGTATTCTATCTGCTACCCAAAATCCAAAAACCTGGGAATTCCGGATGCCCCATCGTCTCAGGCATTGGCACTCTGACAGCAGGATTATCTGGCTATGTGGACTCTCTCCTGAGGCCCTATGCTACCAGCACTCCCAGCTATCTTTGAGACACCTCTGACTTCCTGAGGAAACTACAATCCTTTGGTGACATTCCAGAAAACACCATCCTAGCCACTGTGGATGTAGACGCTCTCTATACAAGCATTTGACACAAAGATGGACTACAAGCCATCAGGAATAACATTCCCGATACCATCACGGCAAACCTGGTGGCTGAACTCTGTGACTTTGTCCTCATCCACAACTATTTCAGATTTGGAGACAATTTATACCTTCAAGTCAGAGGGACTGTTATGGGTAACTGCATGGTCCCACAATATGCCAACATTTTTATGGCTCACTTAAAACAACGCTTCCTCAGCTCTTGTCCCCTTACGCCCTGTCATAACTATAAAGGGAAGGGTAACAGCTGTCCTGTGTACAGTACTATAAAATCCCTCCTGGCCAGAGACTCCAAAATCCTTTTCCCTGTAAAGGGTTAAGAAGCTCAGGTAACCTGGCTGGCATCTGACCAAAGGACCAATAAGGGGACAAGATACTTTCAAATCTTGGGGGGGGGGGAAGGCTTTTGTTTGTGTTCTTTGTTTTGGGTGTGCGTTCGCTCTCGGGTCTGAGAGGGACCAGACATCAATCCAGGTTCTCCACATCTTTCTAAACAAGTCTCTCCTATTTCAAACTTGTAAGTAAATAGCCAGGCAAGGCGTCTTAGTTTTCCTTTGTTTTCTCAACTTGTAAATGTACCTTTTACTAGAGTGTTTATCTTTGTTTGCTGTACTTTGAACCTAAGACTAGAGGGGAGTCCTCTGAGCTCTTTAAGTTTGATTACCCTGTAAGGTTAATTTCCATACTGATTTTACAGAGATGATTTTTACCTTTTTCTTTAATTAAAAGCCTTCTTTTTAAGAACCTGATTGATTTTTCCTTGTTTTAAGATCCAAGGAGTTTGGATCTTGATTCACCAGGAGTTGGTGGGAGGAAGGAGGGGAATGGTTAATTTCTCCTTGTTTTAGATCCAAGGGGGTTAGATCTGTATTCACCAGGGAATTGGTGAAAGGTTTCTCAAGGCTTCCCAGGGAGGGAATCCATTGGGAATGGTGGCAGCGGGACCAGAGCTAAGCTGGTAGTTAAGCTTAGAAGTTTTCATGCAGGCCCATACATTTGTACCCTAAAGTTCAAAGTGGGGATACAGCCTTGACACGCCCCTACTCTACTTGTGCTATATTGATGACATATTCATCATCTGAACCCATGGGAAGGAAGGCCTTGAGGAATTCCACCAAGATTTCAACAATTTCCACCCCAACACCAATGTCAGCCTTGGACCAGTCCACACAAGAGATCCACTTCCTAGACACTACAGTGCTAATAAGTGATGGTCACAGAAACACCACCCTATACCAGAAACCTACTGACCGCTATACTTACCTACATGCCTCCAGCTTTCATCCAGACCACATCACATGATCCATTGTCTACAGCCAAGCTCTAAGTTACAACTGCATTTGCTCCGATCCCTCAGACAGAGACAAACACCTACAGGGTCTCTATCAAGCATTCTCTAAACTACAATACCCACCTGGTGAAGTGAAGAAACAGATTGACAGAGCCAGAAGGGTACCCAGAAGTCACCTACTACAAGACAGGCCCAACAAAGAAAGTAACAGGACGCCACTAGCCATCACCTACAGCCCCCAACTAAAACCTCTCCAGCGCATCATCAAGGATCTACAACCTATCCTGAAGGACGATCCCTCACTCTCACAGACATTGGGAGACAGGTCAGTCCTCGCTTACAGACAGCCCCACAACCTGAAGCAAATACTCACCAGCAACTACACAACAAAAACACCAACCCAGGAACCAAACTCTGCAACAAACCCTGGTGCCAACTCTGTCCACATATCTATTCAAGGGACACCATCATAGGATCTAATCACATCAGCCACACCATCAGGGGCTCGTTCGCCTGCACATCTACCAATATGATATATGCCATCATGTGCCAGCAATGCCCCTCTGCCATGTACATTGGCCAAACTGGACAGTCTCTATGCAAAAGAATAAATGGACACAAATCTGACATCAGGAATCAAAACATTCAAAAATCAGTAGGAGAACACTTCAATCTCCCTGGTCACTCAATAACAGACCTAAAAGTGACAATTCTTCAACAAAAAAACTTCAAAAACAGACTCCAATGTGAACCTGCAGAACTGGAATTAATTTGCAAACTGGACACCATCAGATTAGGTCTGAATAAAGATTGGGAGTGGTTGGGTCATTACAAAACCTAAACCTAATTTCCCCCTACTGTTACTCACACCTTCTTGTCAACTGTCTGAAATGGACTGAATTGTCTCGTTAGACTGACCTCACACTTGGTAAGGCAATTCACATCTTTTCATGTATTTATACCTGCTCCTGTATTTTCCACTCCATGCATCTGACAAAGTGGGTTCTAGCCCACAAAAGCTTATGCCCAAATAAATTTGTTAGTCTCTAAGGTGCCACAAGGACTCCTCGTTGTTTTAGCAAAAGGATAGTCGTGGATTTACAGCACCGATAGGAAGATAGGCACAGCCAGACTGGATCAGACCTGCAGTCCATCTAGCCCAGTATCCAGTGGCCAGTTCCAGATGCTGCAGAGGAAGGTGGAAGAAGCCCCGCAATGGGCAGCTATGACATAACCTGCTCCCAGGGAAAATTTCTCCCTGACACCCACTAGTTAAACAAATTTTGTGATGTAAATCAGGAAAATGTAGAGCCCTTCCAAGACTTTTTTTTTTTTTTAAATCCCCACTACTGTAATTGGATTTTCTGGTTACTCATATAAACATAGAGTCCCTCTATGAATCCTGCTAAGCTCTTGTCCCCATTGATATCCTGTGGCTGGGAGTTCCGCAGCCTACTTGAGCACTGTGTGATTTTACAATTGTGACATTGCCACAGACACTCATTCTGGCCCTCCACTTCTGAGTGTGGCCCATTGTATCATGACATGCGTGTAAACACATGGTCTGAATATAAGAGTTAGAAACAGCTTCTGTTCCATTACCAGGAGACAGTGTCATAGAACTGTTCACTGAACAAAGAGGAAATAGCACAAACTTATTGCTAACAATTTCTGAAATACTTTCAGAAGCAAAAGCCATTAAGCATTAATGTTACCACTGCTCCTTCCTGTAGAGATCCCAACAACTTTGCTGCTGGCTTTCAATATATATGCATGTCATGAAAGTTTGGTTTGTAATCAGGGGTGAAAGTAACTTAAATTTCTTACAGGTACTGTCATGTCGCAACCCCCCTTCCCACCCCCACTCCTAGACACTTAGCTTCATGGATCCCTTTGCCTGACTTTGATACTTAAAGTTATTACCAATACTCTGGAATAAAACTTGAATATTGGAATAAAAGCCTTAAGTAACTCACGGAAATTCCCACATTGGCCCATACAGCTGGCCTCGCTGCTCTCCTTGTTCTCATTGTGCCGGGCTTTGAGATGAATGTGCTGCTTGTCGGCCCTTTCCAAGCCACAATTTCACATATGGCATAGGATTCCACTGAGTAGAAGGGGTGTGTGGGGGGTTCCAGGGCAGGGGATTGAGGTGTGTGGGGGCTCAGAGCAGGGGGTTGGGGTGTGGGGGTGCAGGAGTCAGGGCAGGGGATTGGGGGGTGGGGGCTCAGGACAGGAGGTTAGGGTGGGGGTGCAGGAGTCAGGGCAGGGGGCTGGGGCTGTGGGAGGTGTGGGAGCTCAGGGCAGGGGGTGTGGGGCATGGGGGGGCTCAGGGCAGGGGTTGGAGGAGTGGGGAAGCTCAGGGCAGGGGGTTGGGGAGGTGTAGCGGGAGTGAGGGGGGGCAGTCCCGGTCACGGTTGGTGACCCTGCCCTGCACTGCTCCTGTTCCTGGCCAAATGGGAGATCTGGGAGTGGTGCCTGCAGGCAAGGCAGCACGCAAAGACCCTCTGCCGCTCCCTCCTCCCAGGAGCTGCACGCCACAGGGATGTGCCTGCACTACTTCCAGGGGTAGCGTGGGAACAGCAGGACAGGCTGGGAGCCCCACACTGCCGGTGGGCGCCCGGCTCGGGGCATGCGCATGCCTCCAACTCCCAGCACTAGGGCCAGTCAAGCACTGGCACAGCCAACCTGGCTCCCAGCCCCTGCCCTGGGAGCGCCGTTGCCAACCCCCCACCCCAGTGTCACTGGCCTAGAGAAGAAGAAGCTTCTAGCTCCGTGGCCCCCACACCGGCGCTACTTGGGGAACCGTTAATTGGCATTCAGAGTCCTGCCCCCAACCGGACACTTTCTTACCAGTACGGCATACCGAGGTGCACCAGCCTACTTTCACCTCTCTAATATTTGTATTACAATAAAAAGTTTGGCATAACAGTTACACATCTGTTCTTTAGTACACACAAGTCAGTGCATTCTTTCCCCTCTCATCTTCTTTCAGACATGAGTTCTCAGGCTGGATTTCTTCAGAACCTGAAAAGATTGCTGCGTCTCAGCCCATACAGAGCAGTTCCGGATCTGTACCTCCGTGACAGTGACACACTGTGACCCCAAAGAAAACCCCCAAGAGAAGCTGAAGTGCTTTGCCTGGCTAGCATAGGCTGAATCCAGAGAGTCCGATCATCCTACAGGCTTCTTTTCATCCTCACTGTACCCGTATCCTCTCCCCATGCCAGGGGCTGCAGATATTTGGGAAGTTACAAACTAACACAGACAGTCACAACACCTGGGCGGGGGAGGGGACGGCAACACAAATGAGTGAATAGTACAAACAATAGGTTTGCACTAATATCCAATTGAGTTTGAAAATGACTTGAGCAATGGTCCTTTAAGAGGTGATGGGGTAGGTTGCATACAACCACTATTACACTCCCCTTTCCTGCACCTCAGCTCTACTCTTTGATGAAACACAGACCAGTGGTTCTGTTCTCTCCGGAATTTTTGGACAGTCTTGCACGAGTATTGCATAGTGATTGAATGCAGCACCCTGAATGTAAATGTGAGAAACAGTTTCTGGTCTGTTACTAAAAGACAGTATCATACAGCTATTCACTGAAAATGATTTCATAGCATAAACTCTGCAAACAGTATGTGGAGTACTTTTGACATATTTTTGAAATCAAAAGCCATTAAGCAGTAAAGTTACCACTGCTCCTTCCTGTAGAGATTTCAACAACTCTGCTGCTGGCTTTCAATGTAAATTCATGTCATGAAAGTTTGGTTTGTAATATTTGTATTACCCTGAAAAGTTTTGGCCTAACATTTACACATCTGTACTTTAGCACACACATGTCAACCCGTTCTTTCCCCTCTGATCTTCTCTCAGAGATGATTTCTCAGGTTAGAGTGGGACTTAAAATGTAGCGTCTGTCATCTGGATTTCTTCAGAACCTGAAAAGATCTCTGTGTCTCAGCCCACATTCAGTCGCTTGTCAGAAAACAAAAGTCTAGTAGCTCCTCTGTCCCGGGGTTAATAGCTGACTGGTTCTCCTCAGGTTCTGTTCTGTCAATCTGCAGCCTGTATCTGGAGTGGTAACAGGCACTGGGGTCAGTATAGAAAATATTCATTCCCTGAGCTCTCACTCTCTAGTACATAGTGATCTGAGCACCTGTTATTCAGGAATGATGAGGGTTTGCACATAATGAGGATTTGGAAGTTGTGGATTTCAAAGTCAAATGGATGTGTATTGATGGAAAGGGAACTTCATTTCACACAAGAAAGTAGTTTATTGCTGTCTCTCAGATGTCCTCTGTACAGTATTCATAAAATTCGTAGCACATGGGAATGGCATTGTGACAGACATCGAGCTGAGCTGCCATAATGAATGTGTCTGTTAAAGCCAGTTCTCGGGATGTTTGCTGTAGAGCTATCTTGGGTTAATGACTGAGAGGTTTATATTATGTCTATATTAGATGAAACCAAAATGGCTCTTCTTGGGTAAATAGCGGGCTGCTGGAAAACAAGCAAGAAGGGAAGCAACAGCTCAAGAAAAGCCATCGCTCAGTCAGCATTTCAGGGAAGTTGAGGGACCACACCAGAGATACAAGCTAGGAAGAGCCTATTTATGGGCACGTTACACAGCTTGTTTTGCCAGCGCTGGGAGTCTGTGCAGAGGTGGGACAATGTTGCTGAGAAGATCTTTAGACTGACAAGCACAGAAACCACTGGGGAAGTCTGAAATCATAGGGTATAGGAGCTAGAGCCCTCAGTCAGTCAGAAAACAGAAATATGTCCTATCAGACCTTTTACCACAGAGCAACACAGGTCTGAATTCCTGCCTTCACAATCGAGCCAGAGAATAAAACCTAGGAAAATGCATTTGCTGAATAAATTTCCAGGAGCAAATAAACCTGAGGAGATTTGAGAACTAGTCACTGATAATCCGTGGAGTCTCGTCTCATTCAGCCCCTGGCAGGATCAGACTCAGAGCACACTCTAGAAATGTGACCCATTGAGAAATGCTGCATTGTGGTTTTAACACTCCGAGCTTATGTTTAATGTCAGATTTCTGTGTAGCTTGGACAGACTGCCGTGGAGCATGGGCAGACGTAGGGGAGAGGTTCCCAAGCTACCTAGTGCTGCCTGTCCGCCATCCCCGTCACTGAGTTACCCCGACAGCCCAGCTGAGTCCTCTGACACTGCACAGAACATCTGCAAATGGAAACAGCTTGCAGCCTTTCCCCTTCACTTTGCATTTTAAAGATAATGAAACCTGCCAACGTACCCAATTCCTGCTAGAAGTGGAGCTGCTGACACCAGAGGTCTTCACCCTAAAGGACAAGGAGTCAGAGGAGAGGTTGCACAGGCAGCAGACAGCATCTGTTCGGACAGGGAGGCAACTGTCTTTATGAAGCATGTCTGCACATTCCCTTGGGGGCCACTTGGCCATCAGGGAAAATGAGCTAACTGGCTTTGAGAGCATCAGCTTTAGCCCCTGTCACAGCCAATGGCAAACTGCAGGAGGCCAAATCACAGGGGATGTGGGGTGATGCTGCCCATCTGGACCGCAGCGCCAGCCCTGCTGCAGACTCTATTCCTGGAATCCGGGCTTGTCATCACTGTTCGTATGGTGACGATTAGTCACATGGCTACCTCGAGGGTGGCCAAGTGGTAACAATGATCCTGTCACGGCTGCGATCTTGCTGAAATAACAAAATAAATAATAATAACACAGGACCAGATTTCTCCTTTGCGGCCCCTTTCCTGCATTACAAACCCAGCATGCAGGCCAGGGAAGGGAAATTCCACAAGGTTCCCTATATGGAAATTTCCCTTGGATTGTTCCAGGACGGAGGTCCCTTCCCTTCTTCCTGAGGAATGAAAAGGGGGACCCAGGATCCAGGGATCCCCAAAGTTATGCATAGATCTCACTGATCCCTGGTAGCTAGGCCCCTCACCCACAATCTGTGTGCCCCCACAACTGCTCTAGGACCCTCTCCAGCTCCCTGCTAGCACAGGTTCATCAGAGATGTGCTACCAGGGCTTGTCACAGTAGCCACTGCCCACAGGATGTGCTGAAGGGGCATTGTACAGGGTGGAGGGGGCTGCACAGAGATGGGAAGGCTGGTTAGAGAAGCTGATGAACACAATACCCCAGCCATAGACTAGTCGGGAGGTTTCAACCTTTCCATACCCAGAGTTTATCCACAGACTCCGTCAGTGCAACCTTTGTTTATGCTTTGAGGGAGAGCCTCTCAAAAATGGATACAAAGGAAAATTTTAGTATGTGTCCACATTTTTCATGGGGGAAATTATTTTTTTCCAGCTAAACTCTAGCTCAAATTTTCTCCTGGGGGAATTCTGTGCAAAAACAATTAAAAATTCAAATTCTGAACAATATATTTTCAAATTGTGCAAAAATCTGCATATTTTATTTATTAAATAACACTATATAATCAGGCCAGCTTCAATTATTTTTGGTCATTTATTTCAAAATACCTGTTAGCAAATATGTCGGTAACAATACAGACAACAAAAAAGATATATTTTTTTGACAAATAGCTTCCTTAATAGGCATATTAATACACAACTCTGAATAATAATTCATTTAAACTATAATACAGAACTGTATTTTCCAGCACCCCTCAGAAGTAGTGCAAAAGCTTGGGGGAGTCCTGGGTAACAGAGGAGCTGAGGGAGAGGGAAGAAATTGCTGAAAAGGTGCCTAGGTGTGAACTTGGAGGGTTGTTGGTTATGGTTTGGAAAAATATGGAAGAGGTTTCCTTGGGCGAAGGACTGTTAGGGAGGGAGACCCTGGCTCAGCCCTACCCTTGCCCATTCAATCAGGAACATCTGCCCTTGTCCACATGTTTCCCTCCACCCCCACTCAGACACTCACTCCCTCTATCCCCATGTGGCCCTGCACCCTGTCTTCCTTATGTGTCTCTGTGCCCCCACTCAGCCATCTCCCTTCTCCCATGTCATCCTGCACTTCCCTCCCACCTGTTGCCCTGCGCTGTCACTCCAATTCAGCCCCTGACCCAATCTATTCCTTCCCCACTAGCCCTTATGAGCCCATATCTGCCCCCCCAGCTACCCACGCTGTCTGTCTCCCCACAGTCGCTGTCTCCTGACCGGGCCCGACAGGCACCGTGAAGAAGGCAGGCTCTTTCTCTTCTCTAGATGGCTGGGAGCTGCTGCTCTATTCTATTGCCAGAGTGCTCTATGGCAAGTATCATAATTATAAAGGGAAGGGTAACAGCCCTCCTGTGTACAATACTATAAAATCCCTCCTGGCCAGAGACACCAAAATCCTTTTACCTGTAAAGGTTAAGAAGCTCAGGTAACCTGGCTGACACCTGACCCAAAGGACCAATAAGGGGACAAGATACTTTCAAATCTTGGTGGGGGGAAGGTTTTTGTTTGTGCTCTTTGTTTTGGGGGTTGTTCGCTCTTGGGACTAAGAGGGACCAGACATCAATCCATGCTCTCCAAATCTTCTGAACAAGACTCTCATATTTCAAACTTGTAAGTAACAGCCAGGCAAGGCATGTTGGTTTATCTCTGTTTTCTCAACTTGTAAATGTACCTTTTGCTAGAGGGTTTACCTCTGTTTGCTGTACCTTTGAACTTAAGGCTAGAGGTGGTCCTCTGGGCTCTTTGAATCTGATTACCCTGTAAAGTTATTTTCCATCCTGATTTTACAGAGATGATTTTTACCTTTCTTTCTTTAATTAAAAGCCTTCTTTTAAGAACCTGATTGATTTTTCCTTGTTTTAAGATCCAAGGGGATTAGATCTGGACTCACCAGGAATTGGTGGGAGGAAAGGGAAGGGGGGAATGATTAATTCCTCCTTGTTTTAAGATCCAAGGGTTTGGATTGGTGTTCACCAGGAAATTGGTGAAGAAGTTTCTCAAGGCTACCCAGGGAAGGGAGTTAGCACTTGGTAGTGGTGCCAGCAAAACCAGATCTAAGCTGGTAATTCAGTTTAGAGGTTCTCATGCAGGTCCCCCACATCTGTACCTTACAGTTCAGAGTGGGGAAGGAACCTTGACAGCAGGCGAAAGGCAGAACTGTTGAAGTTATTTTCTGCCTGGAGCTGCTGTGCTATTCTAGTGCCACAGCACCCTCTGGTGAGATCAGCCAGGAGCACCCACGGGACAACAATGACGGTTAGCAGGCGCAAGGCAAGGCATCCGCAAGGCAGGGCAAGGCAAGGCAAGGGGATGCTGCTGTGTAGCACTGCAGTACCGCATCTACCAGCAGCACCCAGGAGACATACGGTGACAGTGAGCTGAGCGGGCTTCATGCCTGCTATGGTATGTTGTCTGCATGGGTAACCCAGGAAAAAAGGCGAGAAACGATTTTTTGCTGTTGCTTTCACAGAGAGAGGGAGGGAGGGAGAGAGAGAGGGGGACCTGATGACATGTTACCCAGAACCACCCGCGACAATGTTTTTGCCCCATCAGGCATTGGGAGCTCAACCCAGAATTCCAATGGGTGGCAGAGACTGTGGGAACTGTGGGATAGCTACCACAGTGCAATGCTCCGAAAGTCGACGCTAGCTTCGGTACTGTGGACGCACACCACCGACTTAATGCGCTTAGTGGGGACACACACATTCGACTGTATCAAATTGATTTCTAAAAAATTGCCTTCTATTAAATCGACTTAATTTCGTAGTGTAGACATACCTTTAGTCATCTCTTTTTCAGGCTGAAAAGTCCCAGTCTTATTAATGTCTCCTCATATGGAAGCTGTTCCACATCCTTAATCCTATTTCTTGCTGTTTTCTGAACCTTTTCCAATTCTAGTAGATCTTTTTTGAGATGGGGCAACCACATCTGCAGGCAGTACTCAAGATGTGGCACACCATGGATTTATAAAGAGTCAATATGATATTTTCGGTCTTATTATCCATCCCTGAATTAATGATTCCCAACATTCTGTTCACTTTTTTGACTGCCACTGCACATTGAGTGGATGTTCTCAGAGAACTATCCACAATGACTCCAAGATTTCTTTCTTGAGTGGTAAAAGCTAATTTAAACCCCATCATTTGATATGTATAGTTGAGATTGTGTTTTCCAATGTGCATTACTTTGCATTTATCAGCATTGAATTCATCTGCCATTTTGCTGCCCAGTCACCCAGTTTTGAGAGATCCTTTTGCATCGCCTCACAGTCTGCCTGGGACTTACCACCTTGAATAGTTTTGTATCATCTGCAAATTTTGCCACCTCACTGTTTACCCCTTTTTACAGATCATTTATGAATATGTTGAATAGGACTTGGCCCAGTACAGACTCCTGGGCGACACCACTATTTACCCCTCTCCATTCTGAAAACTGACCATTTATTCCTACTCTTTGTTTCCTATCTTTCTGTTCAGCCCAAAAAGGGGCTTGTGGTTCTTTGAGAGTTCTTGGTGAAGGACTGAGTTGAATGACCAAGGATGAGGAGAGATGGATACAACTTAATTTTATTATAAGATGGTGATTATATATATATAAATGTTAATTTTATGCATTCTTATTAGGTTACTACAATACTATATAACTAATTTTAAGCAACTACAATTACTAAGTAACTAAATTTAAAACACTTACAAGTACTATGTAACCAAATTTAAACAAGTAAGATAAGGGAACGGAAGCACATTAACAGTCAAAGCCCTTTTCCAATCTAAACACAGTAGGGGGTAACAAACAAAATAACCACAGACAAAGCAATGACAGTTAACTAATTACTTATGGCCATGCAAATAACAGCCAGATGGGAGAGCATATACATAATGAATTCGAGCCGGCTACAGGACACACGCTCGAGGCTGGATTCGAGAGCGGGAGGGTCAAGCCCAAGTTGATGAGACCTGGACTGGTAATGACGTTTGTTCATTTTCGGGACACCTCTAATTGCTATACAGGGGCGACTAAGTATATAGTTTTTTGGAAGTAAATGTGTCACGCATTGATTGGTTATTTTAGTGCCCCAGCTGTCTTCACCTTATTAGGAAGAGCAACATAATGCGGAAACTGCAGAAACGGCCTTTTTGTGTGGTAACACTATGGATACATCCCTCGTAAGTTTCCTGTGATAAGCACTATGCTCTAATAAGGTCATGCAGTCTATTGGGCCTCTTTCCTGGGTTCGGATCCACTGCGGGATTGCGAGGCGGCCTGGCCAAACGAATTGGGGGGGGGGAGGCTGTATTAACACTTTCAACCAGTTACCAATCCATGAGAAAACCTTCCCTCTTATTCCTTGGCAGGTTACTTTGCTTAAGAGCTTTGGTGACAGACCTTGTCAAAGACTTTCTGAAAATGTAAATACCCTATATCCACTGGATCTCTGTTGTCCACGTGCTTGTTGATCCCCCTCAAAGAATTCTAGTGGATAGGTGAGGCATGATTTCCTTTTACAAAAACCATGTTGACTCTTCCCTAACAAATTATGTTCATGTATATGTCTGACAATTTTGTTCTTTACTATATTTTCAACTAGTTTGCCTGATACTGAATTCAGGCTTACCGTCCCATAATTGCCTGTATCACCTCTGGAGCCCTTTTAAAAAATTGGTGTTACGTTAGCTGTCCTCCAGTCATTTGGTACAGAAGTTGATTTAAATGATAGGCTACAGACTACAGTTAGTAGTTCCACAATTTCACATTTGAGTTCCTTCAGGACACTTAGGTGAATACCATCTGGTCCTGGTGATTTGTTACTGTTTAGTTTATAAATTTGTTCCAAGACATCCTTTAATGACACCTCAATCTGGGCCAATTCCTCAGATTTGTCACCTGAAAAGAATGGCTCGGGCTTTGGAAGGTCCCTCACATTCTCAGCTATGAAGACCAATTCAAAGAATTAATTTAGTTTCTCCACAATAGCCATATTGTCCTTGAGTGCTCCTTTAGCATCTCGATCATCCAGTGGTCTCACTGGTTGTTTAGTAGGTTTTCTACTTCCGATGCTATTATTTTTTGAGTCTTTGGCTAGCTGTTCTTTAATTATCTTTTTTGGCCTTTCTAATTACATTTTTCACTTCATTTGACAGAGTTTATGCTCCTTTCTATTTTCCTCACTGAAATTCAACTTCCTCTTTTTCAAGGATGCTTTTTTGCCTCTCACTGCTTCATTTACTTTGTTGTTTAGCCACAGTGTCTCTTTTTTGGTTCTCTTGCTATATTTTTTAATTTGAGGTATACATTTAAGTTGAACCTCTATTATTGTGTCTTTAAATAGTTTCCATGCAGCTTGCAGAGATTTTACTTTTGATACTGTATCTTTTAATTTCTGTTTCGCTAACCTCATTTCTGTGTCATTCTCTATGACTTGTTTTAATTAATTTTTTTGGATGGTTGGGGTATTCAATATTATTTAATCTATGGAGGCACGTCTCCTTCTAGTGTAAACAAAATTTGTACCATTCCTGTATTTAGAGGGTTTGTAGCCCATCCATTTTATTTTTCAGTCCACCAGGTTTTCCAGCCTTCTGGCATGGGAGGTGGCTTTTTTTGGTTTTATTGCTTTTACAGTTTGAATAACAAGCCCAGTGGAGATTAGATTAACATTGTCCTTTTCCTCTTTTACAGTAATGGCTTCTTTGATGCATCTATTTGAGAAATGTATCATTATTTGTAGTGAAATTTATTTGAGAAATGTATCATTTATTTTTTGTTGCTTTATTGCTTTATTGTTTCTGTTCCAATTACATTTTTTCTATGATGAAATGTGCACACCGCACCATACCAAACAGATCCACCTACAAATGGCAACGACTTTGTATAATGCGGTGGAAGCGTAATAGAAATCCATCAAAATGCACAGTACCACTTAGAGACAAACGCACAGTGCCGACTGAAGACCAGATCTCTCTGGAGGAATCAGCTTGGCTAGTTATTCACGGCTATGGGTAAAACAGTGCACAGTAAGATTTATTTTCCTAAAGCTTCTCATGCCAATCCTGGAATACGTTCCACATATCCCACCGGGGGACCCGCCCTCAGCTTGAGAACCTCTGGACTAGGTGATCTAATGGCTCCTTCTGGCCTTAAACTCTATAGGTCTACTAATCATTATCTTGAGTGGATCGTTGTCTTGGATGCAACTTGAACAAGTTGCTCCTCTGAATCCTGATAGGCACTCAACAAGGATAGATGCTGGACAAGAAGAATCAGGATTGTCACAGTAAAACCAGGATATATGGTCTCCTTACCCTCTAAACCAGGTCCTTTTCTGTCTTGGGGCAAATCTCACAATTATCCCACTCTTTGAGCTGGGAACCACACCCCCTCCATGATAAAAGCTTACCACCAAGCAGGTCCAATGAGACACCTCAGTCTTGTGACCAGAGCTACACAATCATCTCCATACTCCTTAAACACTAGTAGGCTTATTGGAAAACAGCACAAAGCGTTAGAAAAAATGGTTTTAAAATATCAGGCAGCTGTCACATGTCTACACTCATCTAACTCACAAAGCACTGATAGCTAAGCTATACGGGGTTTGCTCTGGCGACAGAGAAACAGAACTGGCCCAACTTATATTTTTTGGGACAACAAGGAGCTCTTGGGACCCAGCCTAGTTTCCCTGTGTCTCTGAGAGCATCTTCCCATGTGTTTGCCCCTTTCCTGTGGAAGCAGCCTTTGCTGAAACCTGTGTGAGCCTGGGTCCAGTCACCATAGTGCTCAGCCGCATCAGTGTTACAGGGATAATGTGTGAATCTGACCTTTGCCCACAGACTGCTTTCTCCCAGCCAGACCATCTAAGATGATGCCCCATGGCTGTTGCTCCATTGTTTGACAGTTGGACCCATTCAGCCTCAATGGGTGGCAAACACCAGTCTAGTGACTGTCTGAAACTCCTGGCGTTCCTGTGATGCTCCAACGTTCCCCTCATAAATCCACTCCTACCCCTCACTATCACCCTGAGCACCTCCACATCTGCCACAGACACCAAGGTGTTGGAGTCACAGGGCTTCCCAGAAGCCAGCTGTCACAGGAAGTTGTGTTCAAAAAACCTTTTATACACAAATGTCAGTGGCTTTGCTCTATGGAACCCTGACACAGCCCTGATTTTAGGGTTTCAGACTATCTGAGCACCTTAAATGTATTTATCCTTCTGCCACCTCTGTGAGGCAGGGTAGGGTTATTATCTGCCTGTGCAGAGGCCCAGAGACAGCCAATGACTTGCCCATGGGCACACGTTGTCGGGGACTCACACCAAACTCTGCTGAGTCACGGAGCAGGGACAAACCACAGGACCAGACATCCAGACATCTGAGCATTGACAGATCCAGCTGGAGTCTCTCCTGCACTGCAGCGAGCAGGGACAGCAAGAGCCATTACTCCTAGGATGGTCAGGGCAATGGAGGGCCTGTATTTCAAGGAGAATAAAAGAGCTTGGTTGGTTTAGCCCAACACAACACAGCCTGGGGGCTGGGCTGACCTCTGCCCATTGGTAACGGCTTCCAAGAGCACAACCTGCTCTGGCCAAGTCCCTGTGAACAGGGCCACCCTAGAGTGCCCCCATGGGGCCTGAGGTAGCCCTGTAGGGGCCCTGTCCTTCTCTCTAAAACCCTTGCAATGACTTACTCTCAACTTGGGGTACTTAAAGAGGTCACATTAATTCAGTCTTCTCCAAAACGCAGACTCTCCGACCCTCCAGGCCCATCCTCCTCCTTTACTCAGGAACCCCACTGCCCTGTTTGCTGTGGTTAGCATTGGTTCAGGCTTGCCACACACCCCACACCATCTCTACCCACTAGGTCCTTCCCCCTGCTCCTTCACTTCCCCTGAGGCTCTGCCCCCAGGCCAGGCCACAGCTGGGCCTTGGTAAGAGCTACCCAGGGAGCCCAGGCCACTGTGGGGAGACCTGGACTCTCCAACGTCCCTGCGGGTATGTCCTGGGGTGTCCAGGTGTGAGGGGACACAAGCTGGGAGCTGCTCTTGGGGCCCACAGCCACTTTCCCAGGGCAGGAGGAGTGTCTGGGGCTCCATACAGTTGCTTTGGCTCCCTGGGCAGCTCTTATGACATCCGATCTTTGGCGTTGGGCCTGGAGAGGGGGCAGAGCTTCTGGTAAAGAAGAGGAGCAGGGGTGAGGCTTGGGAGAAGGGATGGGGCAGAGGGGGAAGAAGAGGAGCAGGGGCTGGGTCAGGGCAGGCACGTGGCTCCTGCATATCTTCTGCTTTTGCCTTTGGAAAAGGTGGTCTCCCTACACTGAATGGGCTGGGCTGGGACAGGAGGTCGCCGTGACTCTATGGAGGAGCTGAGGCCAGTGTCCACCACTTTGGGTTGCTGGGGAAGCAGAAATGGAGCAGACAGGGAGGGAATCTGGGCCTGAGTCTCTTTCCAGGACTCCTGTGTGTCAGACCCACACTCACACACAGCTCTGCCCTGCCTCAGTAGCTGTGCTGTGTGCCGAGCCATCAATGGGGGAGGGGAGAGGCTGCCTGAATGGCTTCTCCTGGGACCCTGCGTTAATCATGTTTCTGACAGGACACAGTCAAAATTACCTGGCTGAGGGTGTAGGGGAAGGGTGGGTGTCCGTACCCCTTGAATAACCCCATCCACACCTGGTGCAGCCCCATGGATCACGCTGCACCCAGAGCGCTCAGGAAGGGTCAGGACTGTGACTGCACAACAGCTCTGCAGCTTTTTTCATGGCCCGGGGATGTTTAACCAGAGACGGACCAGTGGCAGGTCAGGTGTCATGGGAACAACATTCACATCCCTTCTCTTTATTGACTGTATTGCCAGATTTTCTGAGGTCAAAGCAGCCACCGATATGGCTATTTAAGGGCCAAGAACTGGCTGGTGCCCTGGATCTCCATGAACACAGTCACTATGTGAATGCTGCTGCCTCCCAGGGTCTCCTTCTCCAAGTGCCCTGTCCTCACTCACCAGCTGGTGAGGACAGCTCCTATTCCATTGCTCCAAGCCTTAGATCCTGTCAGAAGCTTTCTCTATTGAATGGAGATTAATAGCTCATCTGGTCTTGGATGTAAGGGTCCAGAATGGAATAAGTGGAGCATTTTTTCATCTCCCGTGTCACAGGCACTGGAGCTGGTCGATGGACTGACCCTTCATTTGATGAACAACCTGATTATCCTTGCACGAAGGTGTTTGCTTTTCATGCTGTACACAATTGGGTTCATCAGGGGTGGGACCAGCAGGTTGGTATAGCCCAGGACAATCTGAAGTAAGTGAGAAGAGCCCTTCCCAAATCTGTGTATCACAGACAAGCTGATCTCTGGTATGTAGAAGAGCAGGACGATGCAGAGGTGGGAAATACAGGTTTCCAGGGCTCTGAGACTCTCCACCTTTGATGCGACACTCAGCACTGTTTTGAAGATCATCACATAAGAGAGGAAGATGAGCAGCGAATCCAACCCCAACGTTAAGAGTGAAGCAGATAAGCCATAGATGCTGTTGACTGTGATATCCGAACAAACCGCCTTCATGACCTCCTGGTGCAGGCAGTAGGAATGGGAGAGGACATTGGCTCGACAGTATTGGTACCGTTTCAGGAGAAGGGGGAGTGGAACTATTATGGCCACCCCCCTTAGCACACACACCAATCCCATCTTGGCTATTATCGGCAGGGTTAAGATGGAAGCATATCTCAGTGGGTTACAGATCGCGACAAAGCGGTCAAAGGCCATCAACAAGAGCACGGAGGATTCAATTAATTGAAGCAAGTGGATGAAGAACAACTGGGCAAAACAGGCATTGAGGCTGATCTCTCTAGAATTGAACAAGAATATGCTCAATATCGTTGGTAGGGTGGCTATCGATATGCCAAGGTCTGTGATGGCCAACATGGAAAGGAAAATGTACATGGGTTCATGGAGGCTTGGATCTATTTTTGTAATGAACAGAATGACTGAATTTCCTGCTATCAAAATAGCATAAATTAAGCAGAAGAGGATAGAAATCCAGAGATAGACGTCTTCCAGCCCAGGTATGCCGGTGAGAAGGAACACTGCAGAGTTGAAGTTGGTGTCATTGACAGTTGACATAATGTACTAGGCAGGTCTGAGAAGTTTTGAACTTTCTTTCCTAAAAGGAAAAAGAACATGAGACTAGATGATATTTAGCTAGACATCATTCTGCTCTGAGCTGAAATCTAGAGACTCTCAGGACTTCAAGGTAGATCAGGAAAAACATAGTCATGGATTTACAGCACCGATAAGAAGATGGGCACTGCCAGACTGGATCAGACCTGTAGTCCGTTTAGCTCAGTATCCAGTGGCCAATTCCAGATGCTTCAGAGGAAGGTTCAAGAAGCCCTGCAATAGGCAGCTATGAGATAACTTGCTCCCAGGGAATGTTTCCTCCTGACACCCAGCAGTTAGACATATTTTGTGGTGTAAATCAGGAGGGCTTAGAACCCTTACAAGACTCTTTTAAAAGTCCTCATTATTGTAATTGGATTTTCAGGTTAACCATATAAACATCCCACCCCTCTTTGAATCTTGCTATGTTTTTGGCCCCATTGAAATCTTGTGGCTGGGAGTTCCACAGCCTATTGTGCATTGTGTGATTTTACAGTTCTGACCTTCCCACAGACATCCTTTTCTGGCCGCCACTTTGGAATATGGCTCATTTTATCACGACATGTATAAACACATGGCAATTGCATGGTTAAAAACGGTACTTGTATTTATATGTCCTGCATTGAAGCTATTTACAAATATGTTTCATTGCCTCATTATATGTATTTTTTTTTTATTTTCTCCACTCTGGAGGATCCCAGATATGCCAGTGCCTTTTTGCACTACATGGGATAAATTCTTAGGCGTAGGTTCTGGATTCAATAACATTGACTTCAACTGCGTCACTCCAGATATACATGTGTAAATTCGAACAGAAAAGGGCTATATTAACTTTCCCTTAAAAAATGCTCCCAGTGATACACTCTGACCCCAAGAATCCCTTCAAGAGAACCTGAATCTTGACTGAATACAGAGAGTTCAATCACCCAACAAGTTTCTCTTCATCGTCACAGGACCTGCATCCTCTCCCCATGCAAGGGTCTGTAGATATCTGCAAAGTTACAAACTAACACAGACAGTTACTTCAGCTGGGCAGGGAAAGGGTTAGCCTCACACATGGGTGAATACTGCAAACACTAGGTTTTCACTAGTATCCATTTGTGTGTGAAGTTACTTCAGGCATGTGCGTGTAACAGGTGATGGACAAAAATTACATACAGCCACTATTGCATTCCCCTTTCCTGGATCTCAGCTCTACTGTTTGCTTAAACACAGACCAGCAGTTCTGATCTCTCAGGAGTTTTTGGAAAGTCTCACACAGGTATTGCACGGGGATTTTGTTCACGTCCCTGAATGTAAGTGTTAGAAAGAACTTCTGATCATTTCCCAGTAGACAGTATCATACAACTGTTCACTGAACAAAGAGTTAATAGCACAAATCCATTGCAGACAGTACGTGGAATACTTCTGACATAGTTTCTAAAACAAAAGCCGTTCCACAGGGATCATTTCTGGGTCTGATTCTGTTCAATATCTTGATCAATGATTTAGATAATGGCATATCTGTACTTTAGTACACACATGTGAACCCATTATTTCCCCTCTTGTCTACTTTCAGAGATAATTTCTCATTTTAGAGCTGGACTTAAACTGTAGCCTCTGTCATCTGGATTTCTTCAGAACCTGAAAAGATCCCAGCGTTTCAGCCCTCATTCAATCACTTGTCAGCAAACAAAAGTCTAGTATCCTCTCTGCCTGCGGTAATAGCTGACTGGTTCTCCTCAGGTTCTGGTATTGTGACAGACAGAGCTGAGCTGAGCTGGCATAAGGAATGTGTATGTTGAACCCAGTTCTTGGGATGTTTGCTGTAGAACTATATTGGGTTAACTATTGGGGTGTTTATGTTATGGCTGTATTAGGTTAAACCAGTTTGGCTTCTCTTAGTTTAACAGCAGGCTGTTAGAAAACAAGCAGGAAGGGAAGCAACAGCTCCGGAAAAGCCATCGTTCAGTAAGTACTTCATGGCAGTTGAGAGACAACACCAGAGCTACTAGCTGGGAATAGCCTATTTTGGAGCTCCAGCCACATTACACAGCTTGTACTATCAGCGCTAGGAATCGCTTCAGAGGTGGGCAACTGTTGCTGAGAAGCTCTTCAGACTGACAGGGACCGACAGGAGTAGGGAAGTCTGCGTGTGTCCCCGTCAGAGTGGGAGGGCTTGGGGTAAGAGACATGGACAGACTGTTGTTTGAAAACCCCTTAATTCTCCCACGTTACACTTTATTCCCTGTGTTCAGACTAAACAGTATTTTGGGTCAAGGCGGCTGGCTGGTCACTCGTCTCACTGCTAGGCACATGCTCCCAAAGGGAAGAACCACAGGTGCTGAACCCACTCGGACCTGCTGGGCAAGCCCAGTTGACCCGCAGTGTGCTGTAGCCCAGGGCCCAGCCTGAGGGTGGGAGGACCGTGGGATCCCACCCCGTGAATGGGAAGACTACAAGGCCTGACATCTGGCACTCAGAGACTAGAGAAGGGGCAGAGATGCCAGGAGCCCCATAACTCTCAGGGGTATCTACAGGCTAGAAGTGCTGGAGCCCTCAGCCAGTCAGGAAATATACCCTATCGGACCTGTTACCACAGAGCAACGCAGCTCTGAATTCCTGCCTTCACAATCAAGCCAGAGAATAAAAGCTTTGAAAATGCATTTGCTGATTCAATTTCCGGGAGCAAATAAACAGGAGGTGATTTGGGAACTATCACTGATATTCTAGGGGGACTTCTCTCTCTCAACTCCTCACAGGATCGGGCCCAGAGCACACGCCACCTCTAGAAATGCTCCCCTCCTCCCCAAAATCCTGACTCAGAGCATTGAGATTTAACACTCCGAGCTCGCTTTGAATGTCAGATTTCTTTGTTGCTTGCACAGCTCACCGTAGAGCATGGGAAGGTGTCCGGGATAGGTTCCTAAGCTGCCTACTGGTGCCTGACCCCCTTCCTTGTCAGTGAGTCACCCTGACAGCCCCTCTGAGTCCTCTGCTGCTGCACAGAACATGTGCAAATGGAAACAGCTTGCAGCCTTTAAACATCACTTTGCATTTTAAAGATAGTGAGACCTGCCAACGTACCCAATTCCTCCTAGACGGGGAGCCGCTGACACCAGAGATCTTCACCCTAAAGGACAAGGTTCATCAGAGAGGTTGCACGGGCAGCAGGCAGCATTTGTTGAGATAGAGAGGTAACTGTCTATATGAAGCATGTCTGCACATTTCCTTGGGGGCCACTGGGCCATCAGGGAACCTCAGCTGCTTGGGTTAGTGTGCACCAGCTTTAACCCCACCATGGCCAATGGCCAAAGGCCAAATCACAGGGGATGTGTGGTGAACCTACCCAACCGGACTGCAGCACCAGCCCAGCTGCAGGTTCCATTCCTGGAATCTGGGCTTGTCATCACTGTTTGTATGGTTCCGATTAGTCACATGGCTACCTCCTGGGCAGCCAAGTGGTAACATCGATGCTGTCAAAGCTGTGATCTTGCTGAAATAAAATAAAATAAAATAAAATAAAATGGAAAAATTGATAATAATATAGGACCAGATTTCTCCCTGGCAGCCCCCTGTCTTGCATTACAAACCCAGGGTGCAGGCCAGGGAAAGGAGATTCCACAAGGCTCCCTACACAAAAATTTTCCTCAGATCATTGCAGTAGGGAAGGTATCGTCCCTTCTCCCTGAGGAATGAAAAGGGGGACCAGGATCCCTGGATCCCCAAAGTTAGACACAGATCTCCGTGATCCACTGGTAGCTAGGCCCTCCCATCCCCAATCTCTGAGCCTCCACAACTGCTCTAGGACCCTCTCCAGCTCCCTGCTAGCACAGGTTCATCAGAGATGTGGTACCAGGGCCTGTCACAGCAGCCACTGCCCGTAGGATCTGCTGAAGGGGCGTTGTTCAGGGTGGAGAGGGCTGCACAGAGATGGGAGGGCTGGTTAGAGTAGCTGATGGGCACAATACCCCAGCCATAGACTGGTCAGGTGGTTTCGACCTTTCCATACCCAGAGTTCAGCCATAGACTCCGTCAGTGCCACCTTCATTTATGTTATGAGGAAGAGGCAGATGAAAAGCCTCAACTTTCTCTTGGGGATCCAGGCAGATGCAGCTGGGCAGCATCATGGCAGCTGAACTTTCAGAGAAAAATGATCCATTTTCTATGAAAACTCACCCCAAAAAAGGATGCAAAGGAAACATTTTAGTTGGGTGAAAATGTTGTGTATTTTCCAGCCCAGCTCATCCTCAAACCATGAGCCTCTGTCCCTCATGCTACAGAACCAGGCCACTAAGCGGAAGTAGCCCTCCATCAGCCTCCCACACTGAGTAGCCCCTTAGGGAGACTATAATTCCCAAAGAGAAAACAAGAGACCCCAGATGCTCTAGTTATGTCAGATATCCATTCATAAGCATATTTCCATAAGCCTTGTGGGATGCACCGTCACACAAATATTCAGAAATGATCTGGAAAAAAGGGCATGCAGTGAGGTGGCAACATTTTCAGATGAGATAAAATTATTCAATATATTTAAGGCCAAAGCAGACTGTGAAGAGTTACAAAGGGATCTCACAGCACTCGGAGACTGGACAACAAAATGGCAGATGAAATTCAGCGTTGACAAATGCAAAGTAACACACATTGGAAAAACATAATCCAAACTGTAGAGAGAAAATGGTGGTGTCAAATTATCTGTTACCACTCAAGAAAGAGATCTTGGACTCGTGGATAGTTCTCTGAAAAGATCAGCTCAGTGTGCAGCGTCAGTCAGAAAAGCAAACAGAGTGTTGGGAACCAGAGGTGGTGGATATAGGCCTGGACAGGAGAAGCCCCTCGCCCCCCTCGCCCCCTCCCCCCGGGGCTGCTGTGGCCACCCGCTGCCAGTTGCAGGGTTCGCACAGGGAACTTTTTATTATTATGTGCCATGCAGGTTCCAGGGTAGGTGAGGAGGCGTTATGTGCTATTCAGCTTCTTCAGTAATCTCGCTGCACTCCATGGAGATTACTGATGGAACCAGGAACCTGAGTAACACAAGTGACAGGTTGTTACAGTCTGGGAGCTCTGGGAACCGCTGTGCCCTTAACCCTCCAGTCGGGCTGGCCAATCTTACACTGCTTTGTTGGTGACAAAGACAGCCTCTTCAATCCCTGTTTTCACCCAACTCAACAGTAGGTGGCGCCACACACCCAACTAAGCTACCTGGGTGCTTTAGTTAAGCCACTCAAGGGCAGGCTGGAGACAATAGACAATTTCCCAGCTCCCCAACCTTTGCTCCCTTACTGGAATAGGAACCCAAGCTCATTAATATAGGCTGCTTTGCCCTTGATGTGGGAAGGATATACAACAGCCTTTGTACACAGAGCTGAGATTTCCCCCAGACACTTTACTCAAAGCATACTGGTAAAAATAAAGCATAAGATAGTTTTATTAACTACAAAAAGATGGATTTTAAGTGATTAAAGTTGATAGAAATCCGATCAAAGCAGATTGCCTAGCAAATAAACAAAAAATGCAAACTAAGCCTAACACGCTAGATAGAATGGATATGAAATAACAATTTTTCACCCTGGGTGATGATACAAGCAGTCCACCAAGTTTTCAAATGCAGGCTATAAATCCTTTGAGCGTGGGATCAACACTTCCCCCTGTTCAGACATTGTTCTTCAGGTGTTTCCAGGAATTCTCTTGTGTGGGGAGTGAGGCCAAGGGATGGTGTCACTCCCCATGTTATATAGTAGAAAAATACAGGTACCAAAATGGAGTTAACTGTCTTGTGGTCTGGTCCCAGGCCTTTGCATGCCCTTCTGCATCATAGCAACCATTATCCATAGGCTGTCCTGAGCGTTCTGGGAAGGCTGACCAGATGGAGTATAACCTTCTCCTGTTGTTTCCCCTAATGTCCCAGTACCCGGAATAGGCCCTTCACAACCAGCTGTCCTGACTGGAAGCATTTTGCCTAGTGGGTGTCACCCACGTGTAACGACATTTGAAATACAGATACATAGTCAATATTCATAACCTCAGATGCAAAAATGATACAAGCACACAAATAGGATCATCATATTCTGCAATCATAATTTTTCCATACTAAACTCCCAAGACATTTTTTATACAAGACACAAATAACTATATCATAATCGTATCACAAGGATAGCACTAAGATCAATATCGGGGGCACTTTCACAACCACCTCCTCAGCTGCCCTGGAACATGCATTGGGCATATAAAAAGCTCAGGTTCTTTGGGAAGAGACAGGCTTTTCCCAAGGGGTGGCTTGGGGTCTCAGGAGAGTGGGCTCGGCATGGCTGGGGGCGCTCCAGCCAGCCTGGGGCTCCTCCAGCATTGTGGGTGGAGGGATCATTGGTTCAGCCGTGGGTCTGTGGAAGCTCTGGGTTGCTCTGGGAGCAGGGGGCTCGGCACTCTGGCTATGGTGACTGTGCTGAAATGCTCAGCATCCCTGTGACGCTGCAACACTCCCCTCAGAAATCCACTCCCTACCCCTCACTGTCACTCCTGAGCACCCCCACATCTGCCACACACACCTCAGTGCTGGAGTCACAGAGCTTCCCACAAGCCAGCTGTCACAGGGGCTGTGGTAAGAGGCGTTGGATAGACAAATGTCAGAGGTGTTGCTCTGTGGAACCCTGACATAGCCCTGATCTTAGGGTCTCAGTGCATCTGAGCACCTTGACTATCTTTATCCTCCCACCATCACTGTGAGGCAGGGCAGGGCTATTACCTGCCTGTGCAGAGGCTCAGAGACAGCCAGTGGCTTACCCATGGTCACACACAGCAAGGGACTCAAACCCAGCAGTCCTGCCCAGACCACTGGACCAGTCTTCCAGCCATCTGAACACTGACAGGCCCGGCTGGATTCTCTGCTCTGCCAGCAGAGCTCCCCCTGTGCTACAGAGAGTGGGGATGACAAGGAGCCAGTTACAGTGGTTTGATTCACTGGCCTGTTCTCTCCCTGCCTCAGCAGAGTTTAGAGCAGCCTGGGGGCTGGGCTGATCTACGTCTGGTGATAATGCCTTGCAAGAGCACAGCACACCCTGGCCAAGGCCTTGTGAACGGGAGCCACTCGAGACTGCCCCCTTCAGGTCTGAGGTAGCCCTGCAGGTGTCCTGCCCTTCCCTCTAAGGTACTTGCAATGACTTACTCTCCTTTGAGGGGTCGCATTAATTCCGTCTTTTACAAAACACAGGCTCTCCTACACTCCAGCCCCATCCTCCTCCTTTACTCAGAAGTCCCCCCACCCTGCTTGCTGGAGTCTGCATTGCTGCAGCCTTACTGGCTTCTCCCCAGCTGGTACCCAGGATATCTCAGTCCCTTTCCCGTGGGCTGAACGAGGGCAGCTGCCTGTCCCCTGCTGGTGTTGCCCATGTTGCGAGAGAGGATTCAGCCTGGGTCCCACCTAAGACGCCTCCTGTTTGGCATGGAGTGAAGGATTTCCCAAAGCAGTAACTATTCCCTGCAACCATCTTCGTCTCTCCCACTAGCTGCCTCTTCTAGGCCTCTGTCAACTCCAAAAGTCAGAGGAACTGTAAAGGGCCCCACTCTGGATCAGGGTTTGACTGACTCCCCTTATCTCTCCTAACCCTAAAGGGGACAGTTCCCAACACATCACCTCTAATGGCCACTGAATTAGGGTGGAGAGTCCCGAAATGCAGAGTTCGAGTCCTGCTCAGGGCTGAATGACTTCAGAACAGCATTTGTCCTAAATTACCTGCCGTGCCGATCCACGCCTGCCCAAGGCTCATGGGCAGCGCCATCCTTTTCACAGTTAGGGGGCTGAGGAGATCCTTAGCCCGCCCTTGCTATGAGGCCACACCCCCTGACTGGGGCAGGTGGAGGATCTGGGGTTCCCCAGAGCAGCACTTGCTCCCTGGGCGCCTCTTATCATGGCCTGTCTGTGACATCCGGCCTAGTCAGTGGGTGAGGCTTGGAGAAAGAGGAGGAGCAGGGGGTGGGAGTTCGGGAGGAAGAAGAGGGCCGGGGTGAGGCCATGTAGGGGGCAGGGCTCCTGCATGTGTTCTGCTTTTGGCTTTTGAAAAGGTGGTCACCCTACTCTGAATGGGCTGGGCTGGGACAGGAGATGACCGTGACTCTGTTGGGGAGGTGAGGCCTGTTTCTACCCCTTTGTATTACTGGGAGAGCACAAACAGAGGGGAGGAGTAGGAGGGAATATGCTTCTGTGGGCTGAGCCATCAATAAGGGGTGGGGGATATTACCTGAATGGCTTCTCCTGGGGTTCCTGTGTTAATCAGGTCTCTGACATGACTCAGTCACAAGCACCTGACTGAGGGCGTAGGGGAAGGGTGGGTGACTGTATCCCTTGAATAGCCCCTGTCCACAGCTCGGGCAGCCCAATGGATTATGCAGCTCCCAGAGTGATCATTAAGGGCCAGAACTGTGACCACAGAACAGCTCTGCAGCTTTTTTCATGACCTGTGGATGTTTAAATAGAGACGGGACTGTGTGACAGGCCAGGTGTAATGAGAAACAACATTCACATCCCTTCTCTTTATTGACTGTATCAACATAAATTCTGAGTTTGGAGTAGCCACCGATACTGCTCTTTATGGGCCAACATTCCACCGGTCCCTGGGCTCTCCACGAACACAGTCACTTTGTATATGCTGCTGCCTCCCCTGGTCTCCTTCCCCCAGTGCCCTGTCCTCCCTTAACAGCGCGTGGGAACAGCCCCACTTCCATGGCTCCAGGTCTTACACCCCATCTGAACTTCTCTCTAAAGAGTGGAAATCAGTAGCTCTTGTAGACTTAGACATAAGGGTCCAGGATGGAATAGGTGGCCACGGCCTGTTTTTCTTAACTCCTGTATCACCAACCTTGCAGCTGGATGATGAACTGACTATTTATTTAACAAACACCTTGATTATCCTCGCACGAAGATGTTTGCTTTTCACGCTGTACACAATTGGGTTCATCAAGGGCGGGCCCAGCAAGTAGATGTAGCCCAGGAGAATTTGAAGCAAGGGAGAAGAGCCATTCCCGAATCTGTGTATGACAGTCAGGCTGAACTCTGGCATGTAGAAGACCAGGACGGCGCAGAGGTGGGAGACGCAGGTGTTCAAGGCCCTGAGGCACTCTGTGTGGGATGTGATGCTCAGAACTGCTTTGAGGATCATCACATAAGAGAGGAAGATGAGCAGTGAGTCCAACCACACCGTTATGAGTGTAATAAATAAGCCATAGATGTTATTGACTGTGATGTCCGCACATG
This sequence comes from Malaclemys terrapin pileata, assembly GCF_027887155.1. Lineage (NCBI taxonomy): Eukaryota > Metazoa > Chordata > Testudines > Emydidae > Malaclemys > Malaclemys terrapin. The sequence goes on along the minus strand of NC_071505.1, from coordinate 348,161,143 downwards.
CCAACTTCATGATGTCCTGGTGCAGGCAGTAGGAATGGGAGAGGACATTGGCTCGACAGTATTGGAAGCGTTTCAGGAGGAAGGGGAATGGTAATGCTACAGCCACCCCTCTTAGCACAAACACCAACCCCATCTTGGCTATTCTCGGCAGGGTTAAGATGGAAGCATATCTCAGTGGGTTACAGATCGCGACGAAGCGGTCAAAGGCCATCATCAAGAGCATGGAGGATTCAATTTTTGCAAGAAAGTGGATAAAGAACAGTTGGGTAAAACAAGCATTGAGGCTGATCTCCCTAGAATTAAACAAGTATATGCCCAGTATTGTCGGTATGGTGGATATCGATATGCCAAGGTCTGTGATGGCCAACATGGAAAGGAAAATGTACATGGGCTCATGGAGGCTTGGATCTGTTTTTATAATGAATAGAATGACTGAATTTCCTACTATTGAAATAACATACACTAAGCAGAAGGGGATAGAGATCCAGAGATGGACGTCTTCCTGCCCAGGTATCCCGGTGAGAAGGAAAACGTCAGGGTTGAATTTGGTTTCATTGACAGCTGACATAATGGACTGAGAAGGTCCGATGAGTTTTGAACTTTCCTTCCTGAAAGGAAAAAGAACAGGAGACTAGTTGATATTTATCGAGACATCATTCTGCTCTGAGTGCAATTCTAGAGACTCCCCGGAGCTCAAGGAAGATCAGCAAAAACATAGTTTGGGATTTACAGGATCAATAGGAAGATAGGTTTCAGAGTAGCAGCCGTGTTAGTCTGTATCCACAAAAAGAACAGGAGTACTTGTGGCACCTTAGAGACTAACAAATTTATGAGAGCATAAGCTTTCGTGGGCTACTGCCCACTTCTTCGGATGCATATAGAGTGGAACATATATTGACGAGATATATATACACACATACAGGGAGCATGAACAGGTGGGAGTTGTCTTACCAACTCTGAGAGGCCAATTAAGTAAGAGAAAAACAATTTTTTTTTGAAGTGATAATTAAGCTAGCCCAGTACAGACAGTTTGATAAGAAGTGTGAGAATACTTACAAGGGGAGATAGATTCAATGTTTGTAATGGCTCAGCCATTCCCAGTCCTTATTCAAACCGGAGTTGATTGTGTCTAGTTTGCATATCAATCAGCTCAGTAGTCTCTCCTTGGAGTCTGTTTTTGAAGTTTTTCTGTTGTAAGATAGCCACCTGCTAAGATAGCTAAGAACTGGAAGGAACCTCGAGAGGTCATCAAGTCTAGTCCCCTGCACTCATGGCAGGACCAGCACCATCTAGTCTTGCAATAGGCAGTTATGAGATAACCTGTTCCCAGGAAATTTTTCCCCTGACACCCACCAGTTAGACATATTTTGTGGTGTAAATCAGGAAAGTTTAGAGTCCTTCCAAGAGTTTTTCAATAAATCCTCACTACTTCAATTGGATTTTCTGGAAAGCCATATAAACACCCTGTGCCTCTTTGAATTCTTCTAAGCAACTGGCCCCATTGATATCTTGTGGCTCAGAGTTCCTCAGCCTATTTGAGCACTGTGTGCTTTTGCAATTGTGACCTTCCCTCAGACACCCTTTTTGACCCTCCATTTCTGAGTGTGGCCCATTGTATCATAACATGTGTGTAAACACTTGGCAAGTGCATGGTGAAAACGGTCTTTTTGCAGTGGCAGTATCATAGCCAATGAGGTTAATCCGAGGTGTGATTATTGCTAGTTGAAAACTTTATCTATCCTGCATTGAAGCTATTTATGTGTTTCATTGCCTCATTATATATATTTTATTTACTTTATCCAATCTGGAGAGTCCAAATTATGCCACTATCTCTTTGAAGCACATGAGATAATTTTTAGTGCCATGTTCTGAATTGACTGTAATGGCATCACTTCAGATTTACATGTGTAAATTCCATTAGAACAGGACTCTATTACCTTTCCCTTGCCAAATGCTCCCAGTGATACACTCTGATCCCCAAGAATCCCTCCAAGAGAAGCTGAAGTGCTTTTCCTAGCCAATGTTGACTGAATCCAGAGACTTTGATCATCCTACAGACTTCTCTTCATCCTCACAGAATCTGCATCCTGTGTTAGGCAAATTAGAAGTGTGACAGATAACTCAGAGGGTTATTTCAACTGGGCGGGGAGGGGTTGGTGTCACAAACACTACATTTGCACTAATATCCAGTTGAATGTGCAAGTTACTTCAGCCATGCTCATGTAACAGGTAATGCGTGTAAATTACACTGAAACCACTATTATGCTCCCCTTTCCTGCACCTCGGCTCTACTCTTTGCTGAAACACAGACCAGCAGTTCTGTTCTCCAGGACTTTTTGAAAAGTCTTGCACAGGTATTACAAAGTTGTTGAGTGCATGACCCTGAATTCTTGCCTTCGCAATCAAGCCAGAGAATAAAATTGTTGAAAATGCATTTGCTGATTAAATTTCCAGGAGAAAATAAACGTGGCGTGATTGGGGAACTAGTAACCGCTATTCCCTAGGGTGTCCTCTTGCTCAGCCTGGAGCATTATAGGTCCCAGAGCACACTGCATCTATAGAAATGGGAGCCCTTGAGAAATCCTGACATGGGGCAGTGGGGTTTTAACACTCCGAGATCGCTTTGAATGTCAGATTTCTGTGTAGCATGGGCAGAAGTAGGGGAGGAGTTCCCAAATGACCTAGCGCTGCCTGCCCTCCAGCCTGTCACTGAGTCCTCTGTTGCTTCAGACAATATCTGCAAATGTGAAAGATAGCAAAACCTGCCAACGTACCCAATTCCTGCTAGAAGCGGAGCCGCTGACACCAGAGATCTTCACCTTAAAGGACAAGAAGCCATCAGAGAGGTTGCACAGGTGGCAGGCAGTATCTGTTCGGTCAGGGAGGCAACTGTCTTTATGAAGCATGCCTGCACATTCCCTTGGGAGCCACTTGGCCATCAGGGAACCTCAGCTGTTTGGCTTCATGTGCACCAGCTTTAATCCCTGTGACAGCCAATGGCAAACTACAATAGGCCAAATCACAGGGGACGTGGGGTGACGCTACCCCAATGGACTGCAGCACCAGCCCTGCTGCAGGGTCTATTCCTGGAATCCGGGCTTGTTGTCACTGTTTGTATGGTTCCGATTAGTCACAGGGCTACCTCGAGGTGGCCAAGTGGTAACAATGTCACCTCTGTGATCTTGCTGAAATAAAATTAATAAATAAGTAAATTAATCATAAAAATATTATTAATATAGGACCAGATTTCTCCTCACTAGCCCCCTGTCCTGTATTATAAACTCAGGGTGCAGGCCAGGGAAGGGAGATTCCACAAGGCTCCGTACATGGAAATTTCCCTCGGATCATTCCAGGAGGAGAGGTCCCTTCCCTTCTCCCTGAGGAATGAAAAGGGGAAGCCAAGATCCAGGGATCCCCAAAGTTATGCACAGATCTCATTGACCCACTGGTAGCTAGGCCCATCTGTAGTAAGATGAAGCCCTGAAACTTAAGCCCATGCATCAGAGGCTTTGTGTGAGGCCTGAGGCCTGAACCAAAGTAGCCACAACTTTGCTAATATAAAGCAATGTTAAGCTGTGAGCAAGAGGCAGGCCCGGCTCACAGAATCTGGGAAGAACAGGGCTGATGTTGCAGAAACCCACATACCTAAGAGGTACTAGGCACAAGTCTGTAAATACATTCCAGGGTGGTACAAGAACACCCTGATACCAGCATTCTCCCCATAGATAACAGGAATATGCTGACCCATCCTAAAGACAGGGTCAGGATGACATGATGGATAGGGATGTTTTGATCAAACCAACATGCACAATGTAATGGGTGGCACCTTGATATGTAGAAGGGTCACACCTCGATATGTCAGGAGTGATGTGTAACTCGTTTGTATCTGTGTATAAAGATGTATCTCAGAGGGGCTGTCTTTGTCCAGCCTAGGGGGCAGTGGAAAGTCCTGCCACTGACTGAGCTGAGTCCATTGTCAGGGGGCACATATGTACTAGCAGAACCGTAGACATCTGATCCGGGGAGCTAGAGACCGTGTTTCATTTGGCAATAAACCTGGCCGGGTGCCTTCGTACCTTATCTGAGTCTGTGGTCATTGAGAGTTCCACTGGCCACTGTCAGAAGACAGGACACTGAGCTAGATGGACCGAATCCATATGGCCATTCTTATGTTCTTAAATTGTTCCACTGATGGAGGGGCTGCTGCAGTCAAGCCTTTTCCAGGGGCTATCTCTGTTACAGAGCTGGTGTAAAAAGAAGAACAGGAGTACTTGTGGCACCTTAGAGACTAACAAATTTATTAGAGCATAAGCTTTCGTGGACTACAGCCCACTTCTTCGGATGCATATATGCATATATGCATCCGAAGAAGTGGGCTGTAGTCCACGAAAGCTTATGCTCTAATAAATTTGTTAGTCTCTAAGGTGCCACAAGTACTCCTGTTCTTCTTTTTGCGGATACAGACTAACACGGCTGTTACTCTGAGAGCTGGTGTAGACACCCTACATTTTGGCCAGGTCAGTCCCTTTTTTAAGCCCTGTCCCAGCCATCCAGAATTTTTTTTTCAAAAGGAGGCATTTCTACTGTTTGCTCTTGCTGACTTGATCAGTTGGCAAGAGCAAACGGGACAAATGCCCACTTCTGTCAAAAAAATGGGGAAATGGGAGTGAAGGAACATTTGGGGGAGCCTAGTGCAGACGGCAGCCCCCCGCAGGGGGTGAGGCAGAGCTGAAGAGGCAGCATTCCAGCCACAGGTGACAGTCTCCTGACACCTTAGGGGGCCCCTACAGTATTCCAGCAACAGCGTCTCCCGTTTTCTCTTTGGGAAATATTGCCATCTTAAGGGGCTGCTCAGTGTGGGAGGCTGATTGGGGGGCTAGCACTGCCACCTAGGGGTGTGGTCCTGTAGCAGAAGGGACAGAGGCTCATGGTTTGAGCTAGAGCTTGGCTTGAAAACAGGTTTTTTTCCCCCACAAACTGAAATGTTTCCTTTTCATCCATTTTTTGGGGTGAATTTTCATAGAAAATGGATCATTTTTTCTCTGAAAGCTCAGCTGCCATTATCATAGAATCATAGACTATCAGGGTTGGAAGGGACCTCAGGAGGTATCTAGTCCAACCCCCTGCTCAAAGCAGGACCAATCCCCAACTAAATCATCCCAACCTTAAAAATCTCTAAGGATGGAGCTTCCACCACCTCCCTAGGTAACCCATTCCAGTGCTTGCCACCCTCCTAGTGAAAACGTTTTTCCTAATATCCAACCTAACCCTCCCCACTGCAACTTGAGACCATTAATCCTTGTTCTGTCATCTGCCACCACTGAGAACAGTCTAGATCCATCCTCTTTGGAACCCCCTTTCAGGTAGTTGAAAGCAGCGCTGTCCAGAGGATTCAAGGGGTCTGGGGCAAAGCAATTTTGGGGGCCCCTTCCATAAAAAAAAGTTGCAATACTATATTCTTGTAGGGGCACCTGCGGGGCCTGGGGCAAATTGCCCCACCTGTCCCCCCTTCCCCCGGGCGGCCCTGGGGAAAATAAACATTTAAAAACCTTCCGCATCTCGGCACAAACCTAGTTTTGAGAAAACTTCTTTTCAAGTCACCTCTACAAGGTATCACTGGTTCTCAGCATCAGCTAGTGCTAAAAGACACGAAAGCTCATTAAAAGGGTTGATGTTTTCTGTCAAAATTGTTTTTGGATCAAAAACTAGGGGTTTTCCGTCAAAACATTTTTTGGATCAAAAACTAGGGGTTTTCAAAAAGCAGAAAAAATCACGGACAATGTCTGCTTTCCTTCAAAATTTGTTGTGTTTTTTTTTAATTGAAAAGCTGAAATTAATCTACCAAAACCTGAACATGGTTTGGGGTTTCAGAAGTGTGTGGCCAAATATTTGCTGCTTGCTGTGTTTGATTGTTTAAAGAAACAATAAAAAAATTCTGCTTAAAAAAAATCCAAAACTTTTGAACCACCTCAGCTTGTGACCAAACGCCTGAGCCTGTCCAGTCAGAGATTTTTCCAGGTTTCTGATACTCTGCTGTCTTCCTTGACTCATATCTGTCTCCATAACTTTGGGTTCATTTAGGTTAGAACATAAGAACATAAGAATGGCCGTACTGGGTCAGACCAAAGATCCATCCAGCCCCGAATCCTGTCTTCCAACTGTAGCTAATGTTAGGTGCCCCAGAGGGAGTGAACCTAACAGGTATCAAGTATCAGGGGGTAGCCGTGTTAGTCTGTATCTACAAAAACAACAAGGAGTCCGGTGGCACCTTAAAGACTAACAGATTTATTTGGGCATAAGCTTTCGTGAGTAAAAACCTCACTTGATCAAGTGATCTCTCTCCTGCCATCCATCTCCACACTCTGACATACAGAGGCTAGGGACACCATTCCTTACCAATCCTGGCTAATAGCCATTAATGGACATAACCTCCATGAATGTATCTGTTTCCTAGAGACTGGCTCCATGGGGTCCCTCACAAACTGGAGACGGTTACTGTGGGTTTGTCTTTAGTATAGACCATGTACATACTCCACGAACTGAGCATTTGAGCTTGTTCCAGAATCTGGGATGAGCCTATGTTGTGAAAACTGAAATCTCAAAATAGCACATGCCTGTGAATGGACACAGGGTGCTAAAATTAAATTAACCCAGGGGGTCTCAAACTGGGGGTCGGGAACCCTCGGCACGAGGTTATTACTGGGGGTCACGAGCTGTCAGCCTCCACCTCAACCCCCACTTTGCCTCCAACATTTATAATAGTGTTAAAAATATAAAAAAGACTTTTTAATTTATAAGGGGGGGGGGTTACACTCAGAGGTTTGCTATGTGAAAGGGGTCACCAGTACAAAAGTTTGAGGAGCACTGAATTAACCCCTCTGGAGTCTCAGGGAATGCAGGGGAGGGGGCGGGGGGTCCTCCCTTGGTAGGGTTGGGAAGGAGGTAGGTGGTGTATGATATTGCTCTTCTCATGTGATCCCTCCCCCATAGCTCTCTTGGCGCTATCACTGTTAATGTAAAGTGGCTAATTTTAAATGAAGCTACCCTCCCCTGACATGAATCTCCCTTGGCACTGAAATTAAATGTAGACTATAATTTGGCATTTGATAAGTGAAAGGGATGGTAGCCCTAAGGGAAAAGATAACAGCTTGGCTCATTGGGTTAAATAGCTGTCTGCAAGCAGGGCCAATGCAACCCATTAGGCGACCTAGGCGGTCGCCTAGGGCACTAATATTTGGGGGCTGGCGACCGCAGCGGCCAGATCTTCAGCCACCCCGGTCATCAGCAATATTTCAAGGGCGGGATCTTCTGCCGCCTCTGTTGGGGGCAGCATTTAGGGGGCGGGACCTTTCGCCGCTTAGGGCGGCAAAAAACTTGGCAGCGCTCCTGTCTGCAAGCCTCAAACTGCTGAATGAGCTTTAGGGTAGGGAAGGCTGTGCCTCCCTAAACAGCCTGGCCCTGCCCCCTATCCGACCCCCACCCACTTCCTGCCCCCCGACTGCCCGCCTCAGAATCCCTGACCCATTCTGCTCCTTGTCCCCTCACGGCCCCCCCAACCACCTCCCCCAGGACCCCCTCCAACCCACCCTGCTCCCTGTCCTCTGACTGCCCCAATCCCTATCCACCCCCCCACACTGAGTCCTGACAGACCCCCGCAATGCCCACAATCCAACTGACCGCCCCCCCAGCAGCGCTGGCCAGGGCCACTCCTGAGTTACCGTCGCCTCTCCCCTCTCTCGGAGCCTCAGAGCGCCGCATCCAGGAGCTGCCCTGGCCCCTGGACAGCGCTGCAGCGGCATGGTTTGGCAGGACCGGAGCTTGCAGCCCCACCCCCTTACCACGTGACTCTGACTCAGTGGGAGGAGCTCAGGCCCGCAGCACTCTCCAGGGACGCTCCTGACGTGACGCGCTGAGGCGCCAGGGGATGGGAGAAGGCGGAGGCGGGGCCGGGGGCCCCTGCAGGGCCCAGGGCCTTGGGTATATTGCCCCATTTGCCCCCCCCCCAGGTGGCCCTGGTTGAAAGTAGTTATCAAATCCCCCCCCTCATTCTTCCCTTCTGTAGACTAAACAATCCTAGTTCCCTCAACTCTACTCATAAGTCATGTGCTCCAGACCCCTAATCATTTTTGTTGCCCTCCACTGGACTCTTTCCAATTTTTCCACATCCTTCTTGTAGTGTGGGGCCCAAAACTGGACAAAGTACTCCAGATGAGGCCTCACCAATGTCAATAGAGAGGAATGATTACATCCCTTGATCTGCTGGCAATGCTCCTACTTATAAAGCCCAAAATGTCTTTAGCCTTCTTGGCAACAAGGGCACACTGTCAACTCATATCCTGCTTCTGCCATATGATACTCTCCAGCTGCAGCTGCCTGGATCCCCAAAAGAAATTGGAGGCTTTTCATCTGCATCTCCCTCGTAAAATAATACAAGGTTGCACTGACGGAGTCTATGGCTGCACTCTGGGCATAGAAAGGTTGAAACCTTCTGACCAGTCTATTGTTGGGGTATTGTGCCCCACAGCAGTTGGGGAGGCCCAGAGATTGTGCGTGGGTGGGCCTACCTCCCAATGGATCACTGAGATCTGTATATAACTTTGGGGATCCCTGGATCCCGTGTCCCCATTTCCATTCCTCAGGGAGAAGGGAATGGATCTCCCGTCCTGGAACAATCGGTGGGAAATTTCCATGTAGGGAGCTTTGTGGACTCTCCCTTCTCTGGCCAGCCTCATGGGTTTGTAATGCAGGAAAGGGGGTTGCCGGGGAGATATGTGGTCCTATATTATTATTATTATGATTCTATTTTATTTTATATCAGCAAGATCAAAGTGTGACAAAATCATCGTTACCATTTGGTTCCCCCCTCCCTCCGAGGTAGCTAATTAGAACTATACGAACAGTGATGACAAGCCCCGATTCCAGGAATAGAGCCTGCAGCAGGGCTGGCACTGCTGTCCAGTTATGTAGGATCACCAGGCATCCCCTGTGATTTGGCTTCCTGCTGTTTGCCATTAGTAGCGACAGTGGTTAAAGTTGGTGCACACTGAGCCAAGCAGCTGAGGTTCCCTGATGGCCAAGTGGCCCCCAAGGGAATGTGCAGGCATGCTTTATAAAGACACCTGCCTCCCTATCTGAACAGATTTTCCCTGTGCAACCTCTGCAATGACTCTTCGTCCTTTAGGGTGAAGACCTGTGGTGTCAGCGGCTCCCCGTCTAGCAGGAATTGGGTACGTTGGCAGGTTTCACTATCGTTAAAATGCAAAGTGAAGGGGAAAGGCTGCCAGCTGTTTCCATTGGCAGATGTTCTGTGCAGCGGCAGAGGACTCAGCTGGGCTGTCGGAGTGACTCGGTGAAGGGCTGGGGGGTGAGGCAGGGCTAGGTAGCTTGGGAACCCCTCCCCTACATCTGCCCATGCTCCACGGTGGGCTACTCAATGTACACAGAAATCTGACATTCAAACTGAGCTCCGAGTGTTAAAACCCTGATGCCCCGAGTCAGGATTTCTCAAGGGGTCCCGTTTCTAGAGGTGCCGTGTGCTCTGGGCCTGATCCTGCCAGGGACTGAGCTAGAGGAAACCCTCATGGAATATCAGTGACTCGTTCCCAAATTGCCTCAGGTTTATTTCTTCCTAGAAATTTAATCAGTAAATGTATTTACATTTGAAAAGGTTTTATTCTCTGGCTCGATTGTGAAGGCAGGATTTCAGAGTTTTGTTGCTCTGTGGTAACAGGTCCAATAAGGCATATTTCTGTTTCCTGACTGGCTGAGGGCTCTAGACTCTCTGCCCTGTAGAGACCCCTCAGAGTAACAGGGCAACCAGCATCCCTGCCCCCGCTCTGGTCTCTGAGTGCCAGATGACCACCTTGTAGCCTTCCCTCTCATAGGGTGCAATCCAGCGATCTTCCCACCCTCAGATGGGACTCTGGGCTACTGCACACTGCTTGACCACTGTGCTTGCAGAGCAAGTCTGAGTCGGTTCGGGTCCTGTGGTTCTTCCCTTTGGGAGCCTGTGAGTAGTTGTGAGACGAGTGACCAGGCAGCCTTCTAGACCCAAAATACTGTTTAATCTGAAGAGTAGGAACAAAGCGTAACATAGGAGAATAAGCAGGGTTTAAATAGGGCTGTCAAGTATTTTAAAAAATATCCCGATTAATTGCATGATTAAAAAAATTAATTGCAATTAATCACAGTGTTAAAAATGTATATAATACCATTCTTTTAAATATATTTGGATATTTTCTACTTTTTTAAATATAGTGATTTCAATAACAACACAGAATGCACAGTGTACAGGGCTCACTTTATATTCAATTTTGCTTGTGGATATGTGCACTGTAAAAAAGAAACAAAAGAAACAGTAGTTTTCAATTCACTTAATTTTACAATTCACCTAATATAGAATTAAGTAGAAAAAATAACTGCACTCAAAAATAAAACAGTGTAAAACTTTAGAGTTTTTACAAGTCCACTCAGCCCTACGTGTTGTTCAGCCAATAGCTCAAACAAGTTTGTTTACGTTTGCAGGAGATAATGCTGCCTGCTTCGTGTTTACAGTGTCTCCTGAAAGTGAGATCAGGTGTTCACATGGCACTTTTGTAGCCGGCATCGCAAGATATTTTCATGCCATATGCGCTAAAGATTCTTATGTCCCTTGATGCTTCAACCACCATTTCAGGGGACATGCATCCATGCTGATGATGGGTTCTGCTTAGTAACGATCCAGAGCAGTGTGGACTGATGCACGTTCATTTTCATCATCTGAGTCAGACGCCACCAACAGAAGGTTGATTTTCTTTTTTGGTGGTTTTTGGTTCTGTAGTTTACGCATCGGAGTGTTGCTCTTTTAAGACTTCTGACAGCCACTTCATCTCTCTTACAGTTTGGAAGGCACTTCAGATTCTTAGATCTTGGGTCGAGTGCTGTAGCTATCTTTAGAAATCTCACATTGGTACCTTCTTTGTGTTTTGTCAGATCTTCAGTGAAAGTGTTCTTAAAATGAACAACATGTGCTGGGTCATCATCTCAGACTGCCATAACACAAAATATATGGCAGAATGCATGTTAAACAGAACAGGAGACATACAATTTTTCCCCAAGGAGTTCAGTCACAAATGTAATTAACACATTGTTTTTTTAACAAGCCTCATCAGCATGGAAGCATGTCCTCTGGAATGGTTCCAAAGCATATAAATATTTAGCATACCTGGCAAGTAAATATCTTGCAATGCCGGCTACAGCAATGCCATGCAAACACTTGTTCTCACTTTCAGGTGACATTGTAAATAAGAAGCATGAGCATTATTTCCTATAAATGTAAACAAACTTCTTTCTCTTAGCGATTGTCTGAACAAGAAGTAGGACTGAGTGGACTTGTAGGTTCTAAAGTTTTACATTGTTTTGTTTTTGGGTGCAGTTATGTAATGAATATAATCTACAGTTGTAAGGTGCACATCCATGATAAAGAGATTGCTCTACCGTACTTGTAGGGGGTGAATTGAAAAATATTATTTATTTTTTGTCTTTTTTACAGTGTGAATATTTGTAATAAATATAATAATGTAAAGTGAGCACTGTACACTTTGTATTCTGGGTTGTAATTGAAAATGTAGAAAAACATCCTAAATATTTAATAAATTTCACTTGATATTCTATTATTGTTTAAGAGTGTGACTAAAACTGTGATTAACCGAGATTAATTTTTTTGGCTTAATCGCATGAATTAACTGTGATGAATAAACAGCCCTAGTTTTCAAACAACTGTGTGTACACATCTCTGACCCCAAAACCTCTCTCTCTGACGGGGACCCAAGCAGGCCAAGGGCCTTCAGACTGCCCCAGTGTTGCCTGAGGAGCTCCTCAGCAACAGCTGCCCCACCTCTGGACAGACTCCCAGCGCTGGCAAAACAAGCTGTGTAACGTGGCTGGAGCCCAGCCACTGGGTCTGGTGTTGTCTCTCAACCTCCCTGAAGTGCTGACTCAGCGACGGCTTTTTTTGATCTGTTGCTTCTCTTCCTGCTTGTTTTCCAGCAGCCTGCTGTTAACCTAAGATGAGCCGTACTTTCTGTGGCACCCAAAACCCCCCCTCCCCTCCTGCCTTGGTCAAGCTGAGAGTGATGAATAGGCTGCTTTTAACAATAAGCCATAGTGGTTTCAGGCATTTTACTGGTTTGCCAGAATCTCCCCGTACACCACAACCTTTTTAATTTTTTATTTGAAGTGTCAGGAATTTGGTTCCATTTTTGGTTTAGGCGGAGCCCATCCTTCCTGTATAGGTTGCCGCTTTGCCAAAAGTTTCCCCAGTTCTTAATAAATATAAATCCCTCCTCTCTACACCATTGTCTCATCCTCGCACTGCGACCCTGCAGTTCTGCCTGTCCATCGGGTCCTGCAGGAGGAATGGGAACCATTTCTGAGAATGAAATCCAGGACCTCCATGGTAGCAATCTCTAATCTCGCACTCAATCCCTCTGCAATACCTGTGCAAGACTTTCCTAAATGTCATGAGACAATAGAACCGCTGGTCTTTGTTTCATCAAAGTGTAGAGCTGAGGTGTAGGAAAGGGGAGTGTAATGGGGTTGTATGTAACTTACGCACAGTATCACTTACACGGGTGTGGTTGAAGTAACTAGGACACTCAGATGGATATTAGTGCAAACCTAGTGTTTGCACTATTCACCCATTTGTGATGCCTCCCCCGTCCAGCTGAAGTAACTGTCTGTGTTAGCTTGTAACTTGCCAGATATCTACATACCTTGCATGGGGAGAGGATGCAGGTCCTGTGAGGATGAAGTGGAGCCTGTGGGATGATTGGACTCTCTGGATTCAGTCAACGCTGGCCGGGCAAAGCACTTCAGCTCCTCTTGGAGGGATTCTTGGGGGTCAGAGTGTATCACCGGGAGCATTTGGTAAAGGAAAGTTAATAGAGCCTGGTTCTGATTGAATTTACACATGTAAATCTGGAGTGACGCAGTTGAAGTCACTGTTATTAAAATCAGAACCTGACCCTGAGAATTGTGCTGCAGAGAGGCAGTGGCATAATTTGGACTCTCAGGAGTGGAGAAAATAAAAAAAATATATAATGAGGCAATTAACCATTTTTATAAATAGCTTCAATGCAGGGCAGATAAGTACAATGACAGATTTCACCATGCACTTTTCATTGCATGATACAATGGGCTACTCAGAAGTGGAGGGTCAGAAAAGGTGTCTGCGGGAAGGTCACAACTGTAAAATCATATGGGGATAAAGGAGACTGTGGAACTCCCAGTCACAAGTTATCAATGCGGCCAAGAGTTTAGTAGGATTCGAAGAGGAACTGTATGTTTATGTGGGTAACCAGAAAATCCAATTACATTAGTGAGGACTGTTTTAAAAAGTTTTGGAAAGACTATAAACCTTCCTGATTAACACAACAAAATATGTGTAATTAGTTTGTGTCAGGGGAAAATATTCCCCGGGAGCAGGTTATCTCATAGCTTTCTATTGCAGGGCTTCATCTGGCTTCCTCTGAAGCATCTGGAACTGGCCAATGGATACTGGGCTAGATGGACTGCAGGTCTGATCCAGTCTGGGAATAGCTATCTTCTTATATGTGGTGTAAATCCAAGATTAAGTGTTTGCTGATCTTCCTTGAGCTCCTGGGACTCTCTAGAGTTGCACTGAGAGCAGAAAAATGTCTTGTTAAATATCATCTAGTCTCGTCTTGTTTTTCCTTTCAGGAGTAAAGGTTCAAAACTACTCGGACTTCCCAGTACGGTATGTCAGCTATTAATGACACTAAATTCAGCTCTGCAGTGTTCCTTCTCACTGGGATACATGGGCAGGAAGACGTCTATCTCTGGATCTCTATCCCCTTCTGCTTCATGTATGTTATTTCTATAGTAGGAAATTCAGTCATTCTGTTCATTATAAAAACAGATCCAAGCCTCCATGAGCCCATGTACATTTTCCTTTCCATGTTGGCCGTCACAGACCTTGGCTTATCGATAGCCACCATGCCAACAACACTGGGGATATTCTTGTTTAACTCTAGGGAGATCAGTCTTCATGCTTGTTTTGCCCAGCTCTTCTTCATCCACTCACTCACATTCATTGAATCCTCTGTGCTCTTGTTGATGGCCTTTGACCGCTTCATCGCGATCTCTAACCCACTGAGATATGCTTCCATCTTAACCCCACCGAGAATAGTCAAGATGGGACTGGTGTGTGTGCTAAGAGGGGTGGTCGTAGTATTCCCACTGCCCTTTCTCCTGAAACGGTTCCAATATTGTCAAGCCAATGTCCTCTCCCATTCCTACTGCCTGCACCAAGAGGTCATGAAGATGGCTTGTTCGGATATCAGAGTCAACAGCATCTATGGCTTGTTTGTCACAATCTCCACAGTGTTGTTGGACTCGCTGCTCATCCTCCTATCGTACGTGATGATTCTGAAAACAGTGCTGAGCATTGCATCTCATGTGGAGTGCGTTCGGGCACTGAGCACCTGTGTCTCCCACCTCTGTGCTGTCCTCCTCTTCTACATACCAGGGATTGGCTTGTCTGTAGTACAGAGATTCGGGAATAGCTCTTCTCCCTTGCTTCAGATTCTCATGGGCTACATCTATTTGCTGGTCCCGCTCATGATGAACCCAATTGTGTACAGCTTGAAAAGCAAACTCCTTCGTACGAGGATAATCAAGGCATTCAAAAAGCAAAGAGTCAGTTCATCAACTGGCTCCAGCGCTGGTGAAAGAAGAGAAGTTCAGACAGGGTCTAAGGCCTGGAGCAATTGGACAGGGCCTGGTGAGGGAGGACAGTGCACTGGGTGAAAGAGACCAAAGCAGCAGCAGAATTTACAAAGTGACTGTGTTTGTGGAGAGCCAGGGGACTGGTTGCATGTTGGCCCATAAACATCTGAATCGGTGGCTGCTCTGACCTCAGAATTCCTGCCGATACATTCAGTAAAGCGAAGGGAGGTGGGTGTTGTTTCCCATTACACCTGGCCGGTCACTGTCCTGTTGTCTTTAGTCAAATATCAATGGGCCATGAAAAAAGCTGCAGAGCTGTTCTGTAGTCACCGTCCTGGTGATTCCCAAACCCTCTGGGTGCGGCGTGATCCATGAGCACTGCACCAGCTGTGGACAGGGGCTATTGAAAGGGAACGGTCACCCATCCTTCCCCTACCTCCTCAGCCAGGTGCTAGTGATTGAGTCGTGTCCGATGCGTGATTCATGGAGGAGACCCAGGAGAAGCTATTCAGGCCCCCCGGCCCCATTGATGGCTCTGCACACCACACACGTGCTTAGCCCCCTCCTCACCGAGGCAGAGCAGAGCTGCGTGTGTGAGTGAGGGTCTGACACACACGAGTCCTGGAAAGAGACTCAGGCCCAGATTCCCTTTTCCCGCCATCCATTTGTGCTGCACTGAAAATGGTTGGAAATGGTCCTCAACTCCCCCGCAGAGGCACCTCTAGCTCCAATCCCAGCCCAGCCCATTCTGCGTAGAGTGACCATCTTTTCAAAAGGCAAAAGCGAGACACATGCAGGAGCACCATCCCCACTGCCTCTCTACTCTTCCTCTTCCCACGAGGATCCCTTCCCCCGCCCCATCTCTTCCACCAAGACCCCACCCCCTGGTCCTCCTCACTGGTGAAGGCTCTGCACCCTCTCCAGACCAGAAGTCAGAGCTGTGACATGGTGAGAGTTGCCAGGATCTAGAGCCACTCTGAGAAACCAAAACCCTCCACCTGCCCTGGGCAGTTCACTGGGGGACTGAAGGAAAGACCCCAGCCTGTGTCCCCACACTCCAGAACTTAAAATCCAGGAAAGGTGGAGAGCCCGGGGCTCCCCACAGGGGCCTGGGCTCCCGGAGCAGCTCTTACCACAGTCTAGCTCTGATGTGGCTTGGGGCTGGAGCCTCAGGGGAAGAGGAGGAACAAGGGGAAGGGCCTTCTGATAAGGGATGGGGTAGGGCCTCAGGAAAAGAGATGGGGTAGTGGGTGTGGCAAGCCTGAACCAACGCTGACCCCAGCAAGCAGGGTGGGTGTGGGAGGGCTCCTCAGTAAAGGAGGAGGATGGGGCTGTAGGGTAGGAGAGCCTGTGTTTTGGAGAAGACTGAATTAATGTGACCCCACAAAGGGGGCTTTCAAGTATTCCAGGCTGAGAGTAAGTCATTGCAAGGAGCTTAGACGGAAGGGCAGGGCATGTGCAGGGCCACCTCAGGCCCCAAGGGGGCACTCTGGGGTGACACCCATCTGCTGGGATGTGGCCAGAGTGGGTTGTGCTCTTGGAAGCCGTTACCACTGGGCAGAGGTCAGCCCAGCCCCCAGGCTGCTCTAAACTCCCCTGATGCAGGGGGGAGAACAGGCCAGTGAATCAATCACTGTAACTGTCTCCTTGCCATCCCCGCTCTGTGTAGCACAGTGGGGAGCTCTTCTGGCACAGAAGAGAATGCAGCCGGGACTGTCACCACTCAGATAGCTGGAAGGCTGGACCTGTGGTCCGGGCACTGCTCTGTGACTCAGGTGCCTCTCCTACCCTCCAGCTCCATCGTCCTCCTTTACTCAGGAGTTCCCCACGACCTCCTTGTTGGGGTCTGCATTGGTTCAGGCTTGCCACATCCCCTGCTCATTTTCCCCTTAGATCCAGCCACCCCCTGTTCCTCCCCTTCTCCTGAGGCCCTTCCCCCTTTTCCTCCTCTTTACCTCAGGCCTCAGGTCACTGTGGGGAGCCCCGGAATCGCTACCTTCAATGTATGGCGTGTGCTGGTGGGTGGGAACACGGACTAGGGGATGCTCTCGTGTCCCCTCGCCCTCCTGCCCAGGGAAGTGAAACATCAGGACTCTCTGGATATCTCTTGCCATGGCAAGGCTCCAGCTTCCAGCCTGGGTAGGGTTGGGGCCATGGAGGAAGAGAAGGAGCAGGGGGTGGGGCCTCAGGTGGAAGAAGAGAGGCAGGGTGGTGCCACTGAGGGGGGACAGGGCTCCTCCATGTGTCTTTTGAAAAGGTGGTCATCCTACTCCGAATGGGCTGAGCTGGCATAGGAACGAGCCAGGCCTCGAGGGAGGAGTTGAGGTCATTTCCAAACCTTTGGGTTACTGGGGCAGTACAAAGGGAGGCGAGGGGGAAAGAATCTGGGCCTGAGTCTCTTTCCAGGACTCCTGTGCACTCACACACACAGCTCTGGGCTTACCAGGTGTGCGGTGTGCTCAGCCATCAATGCAGGGGCAGGGGCTGCCTGAATGGCCGCTCATGGGACTCCTGCATTAGTCACGTCTCTGACACGACTCAGTCACAGGCACACTGCTGAGGGTGTAGGGGAAGGGGGGTGTCCGTCCATGGCTGCTGCAGCCCCCCTGGATCACGCAGCACCCAGAGCGCTCAGGAGGAGCCAGGACTGCAATTGCAGAAAAGCTGTGCAACTTTTTTCACAGCCCGTAGATCTGTTAACCAGAGATGGGGCAGGGACAGGCCATGTGCAAGGGAACCGACATCCACGTCCCTTCTCTTTATTAATGGTGTCAACGGGAATTCTGAAGTCTGAGCAGCCAGCAATATGGCTCTTTAGAGCCAGCATCCCACTGGCTCTTCACAAACACAATCACTTTGTAAATGCCACTGCCTGCCGAGCTCTCCTTCCTCCGCGGTGTTTACAAGGAAATGTGCACACAGCACCCTAGCAAATGGATCCACGTACAGACAGCAACTATTTTTTATCATGTTGTGCAAGCTTAACCGAAATCCATCAAAATGCACAGCGCCATTTAGAGTCAAATCCACAGCACCGTCTGAGGACCGGATCAGTCTGGAGGAATCAGCTTGGCTAGTTATTCATTGCTGTGGGTAAAACGTGCACAGAAAGATTTTTCTCTAAAGTTTCTAACTCCCCTCCCCTCAATACTTCCACACACATCCCAGCCTGGCCCACAGCCCCGTTTGACAACATCTGAACCAGATGATCTAATGGCTCCTTCTGGCCTTAAACTCGATGACTCTATGAATCATTGGCTTGAGTGGATCGTTATCGTGGATACAACTTGAACAAGTTGCTCCTCTGAATGCTGACAGGCACTCAACCAGGGTAGACACTGGCCAAGAAGAATCAGGATTGTTACAGGATCTTCCAATCTGTTTTCTCCTTTCTTGTGGAAGCAGCCTTTGCTGAAACGTGTGTGAGCCTGGGCCCAGTCACCATAGTGCTCAGCCATCTCCATGTTACTGAGCCAAGGTGTGGAGATGACCTTTTCCCTCAGAATGCTTTCTGCCAGCAGGATGTCTCAGATGATACCCCCATGGCTGTTGTTCCATTGTTTGGCAGTTAGACCCAACATCCCCTCAGAAATCCTTTCCTTCTTTGCTTGTCAATTAGACCTATTCCACCTCAATGGCTTGGAAACACCGGTCCGGTGACTGTGCTGAAACTCCCAGCATCCCAATGATGCTCCAACGCTTCCCTCATAAAACCACTACCTACCCCTTATTGTCACTCCCCGACATCCCCCACAGACACCAAGGTGCTGGAGTCACAGGGTTTCCCAGAAGGCAGCTGTCATGAGAGGCTGTGGTAAGAGGCCTTTCATACACAAATGTCAGGGACATTGCTCTGTGGAACTCTGACATAACCTTAATCTTAGGATCTCAGAGCACTTTGAATTTATTTATCCTCCCGCCACTGCTGTGAGGCAGGGAAGGGCTATTATTCACCTGTGCAGAAGCTCAGAGACAGCCAATGGCTTTCCCATGGTCACACAGGGGAAGGAAATCAAACCCAGCTCTCTTGAGTCACAGAGCTATGCCCAGACTACAGGGCCAGGCTTCCAGCTATCTGAGTGGTGACAGGCCTGTCTGGATTCTCTGCTGTGTCAGCAAAGCTCATCCCTGAGCTGCAGAGAGTGGGGATGCAAGGAGCCAGTTACAGAGGTTTGATTCTCTGGCCTTTTCTCCCCCTGCCTCAGCGGGGTTTAGAGCAGCCTGCATGCTGGGCTGATCTCCACCTGGTGGTAATGGCTTCCAAGAATAGAGCACACTTTGGCCAAGTCTCTGCAGACAACAGCTTACCCCAAAAGCCCCGTTGGGACCTGAGGTAGCCCTATAGGTGCCTTCCATCTAAGGTCCTTGAAATAACTTACTCTCCCCTTGGGATACTTAAAAGAAGAACCCCCTTTGTGGGGTCGCATTTATTCAGTCTTCTCCAAAACACAGACTCTGCTACCCACTGGGCCCATCCTCCTCCTTTACTCAAGAACCCACCACCACCCTGCTTCCTAGGGTCAGCATGGTTCAGACTTGCCGCACCCCCTCTCCTCCTTTTCTCATGAGGCCCTGCCACCTCCCCATCTCTTCCCACTAGGCCCTTCCCCCTGCTCCTCTACTTCCATCGAGGCAGGCTATGGTAAGAGCTGCCCTGCAGCCCAAGCCGCTTTGGGGAGTTGCAATTCTCCATCTTCTCTGGGATGCATCCCGTGGGTGGGGAAACAGGCTGAGGGCTTCTCTTGGGCCTCCCAGCCCCCTGCCCAGGGCAGGTGGAGAGTCTGGGGCGCCTCACAGTGGCTCTGGCTCCCTAGGCAGCTGTTGCCATGGTCCAGCTCTACCTTCTAGCCTGGAGTGGGGCTGCAGTCTTGGATAAGGAAGAGGAGCACAGGGTGTAGTTGTGACATTGCAGGATGTGATGTTGCACTCCATATGTTTTATGAAAATATGCTTATGAATATGAATATGATGTAACTGGAATATGCTTTGTGCAAAAGGTCTCTTGTATGGTGTCATTAGAAAGCTTGCAATCTACTAAGTGTGTTCATCCCATTGGTTTGCATGTATTAGTTCTATGTCTGGAGTTAGGAGAATGAGATATAAACCTGTATCACTGATGTAAACATATTAAGTGGAAGCCATTAAGGGTGCTTCAGAAATCAATGAACTGTGAATGGCTCTGTATACTTGCAAGCCTTCCTGTGTACATGAGGGCCAGCCCAGGAGGAATCGAGACTAGAGGTCTCAGAGACATGTGACCATGTCACATGATACTGGAATCCATCTTAATCCTCGTACTTTTCCATGGAAGAGGCAGGGGTGGGGACAAGCACAGACAAAAGGTTCCTGCCTTGTGCCAAAGATATAAAAGGGGGTGGAGCAGGACAAAGGAGGCTTCCAGTCATGAGAAAACCCGTTTATCACCTAAGATGTGTGCTGGAACTAAGAACTAAGAAAGAAAGGATTGGGCCCTGAGTAGAAAATAGTCCAGTCTGTAAAGTAAGCTTATTGGAACATCTCTGAGGGTGAGATATTACCTGTAATCAGTTTCTTAAAGTATTAGGTTTAGACTTGCGAATTTGTTATATTTTGCTTTTGTGACTTATTTTGTTCTGTCTGTTATTACTCAAAACCACTTAAATCCTACTTTTTATGCTTAATAAAATCACTTTTGTTTGTTAATAAACCCAGTGTAAGTGATTAATACCCGGGGGAGCAAACAGCTGTGCATATCTCTCTATCAGTGTTATAGGGGATGGACAATTTATGAATTTACCCTGTATAAGCATTATACAGAGTAAAACAGACTTATTTGGGGTTTGAATTCCATTGGGAACTGGGTGTCTGGGTGGTGGAGACAGGTAACCTGCTGAGCAGTTTTCAGGTAAAACCTGCAGCTTTGGGAGCATGGCCCAGACCCCGGGTCTGCGTTGCAGCAGGCTAGTGTGTCTGGCTGAACAAGGCAGGGTTCTGGAGATCCCAAGCTGGCAGGGAAAACTGGCTCGGGGGTAATTTCAGCACATCGGGTGACAGTCCCAAGGGGATCTCTGTGACCGAACCTGTCACACTAGTCTTGAGGGAAGAGATGGGGCAGAGGGAGGGGCCTCAGGGGAAGAGGAGGAGCAGAGTGTAGGGTCTCAAAGAGGAAGAAAAAGGGATGGGGCAGGATCACCGAGGGGAAGTGGCTTCTGCGTGTATCCAGTTTTTGTCTCTTGACTAGGTGGTCACCCTACATTGAACAGGCTGGGCTGGGATAGGAGCTAGCTGTGCCTCTGTGAAGGGGCTGAGGACCATTTCCACCCCTTTAGAAGCAGTTGGGGCAGCACAAACCGAGGGGAGGAGAAGGAAATATGGACCTGAGTCTCTTCCCAGGATTCCTGTGGTTCAGACCCTCAGTTACACACTGCCCTGCCTTGGTGGGGAATGAGCTCAGCAGGTGTGCTGTGGGCAGAGCTGTCAATGGGGGGAGGGGGTGTTGCCTGAATGGCTTTTCCTGGATCCCCTGTGTTAATCATATCTCTGAAACAACTCAGTCACAAGTAACTGGCTAAGAGTATAGGGAAATGGTGGGTGACTGTGCTCCTTGAATAGCCCCTATCCACCACTGGTGCAGCCCCCATGGATCACGCAGCACCCAAAGCACTAAGGAAGGGCCTGGACTGTGACTCCAGAACAGATCTGCAGGTTTTTTTCCTGGCCCATGGATGTTTAACCAGAGACAGAACAGTGACAGGCCAGGTGTAATGGGAAACAACATCCACATCCCTTCTCTTTATTGATCGTATCAACAGAAATTCTGAGGTCGGAGCAGCCACTGACAAGGCTCTTTATGGGCCAACATCCCACCGGACCCCTGGCTCTCCGTGAAAACAGACACTTTGTAAATGCTGCTGCCTGCCTTGGTCTCCTTCCCCCAGTGCCCTGCCCTCCCACACCAGCTAGTGGGGACAGCCACCCTCCCATTGCTCCAAGCCTTAGATCCCATCTGAACCTCTCCCTATAGAGTGGTAATCAGTATGTCATCTCATCTCAATTGGAAGGGTCCAGGATGGAAAAGGTGGCAGTACCTGGAGAAGGGTGATGAACTGATTCTTCACTTGGCAAACACCCGGATTATCCTAACACGAAGGTGTTTGCTTTTCACGCTATATACAATTGGGTTCATCAGGGGCGGAACAAGCAGAGAGACATAGCCCAGGAGAATCGGAGGCAAGTGAGAAGAGCTTTTCCCGAATCTGTGTATCACAGACAAGCCGATCTCTGGTGTGTAGAAGATCAGGACGGCACAGAGGTGAGAGACGCAGGTGTTCAGGGCCCTGAGGCACTCTGCGTGGGATGCAACACTTAGCGCTGTTTTGAGGATCATCACATAAGATAGGAGGATGAGCAGTGAGTCCAAACCCACTGTTATGAGTGTAATAAACAAGCCATAAATGCTGTTGACTGTTATATCAGAACAAGCCATCTTCATGACCTCCTGGTGCAGGCAGTAGGAATGGGAGAGGACATTGGCTCGACAGTATTGGAACCGTTTCAGGAGAAAGGGGAGTGGAAACATTGCAGCCATACCTCTTAGCACACACACCAGTCCCATCTTGGCTGCTCTTGGCAGGGTTAAGATGGAAGCATATCTCAGTGGGTTACAGATCGCGATGAAGCGGTCAAAGGCCATCAACAACAGCACAGAGGATTCAATGCATTGAAGCGAGTGGATGAAGAACAGCTGGGCAAAACAGGCATTGAGGCTGATCTCCTTAGAGTTAAATAAGTACATGCCCAGTATTGTCGGTATGGTGGCTATTGATATGCCAAGGTCTGTGACGCCCAACATGGAAAGGAAAATGTACATGGGCTCATGGAGGCTTGAATCTATTTTTATAATGAACAGAATGACTGAATTTCCTACTATCGAAATAATATACATTAAGCAGAAGGGGACAGATATCCAAAGATAAACGTTTTCCTGCCCAGGTATCCCAGTGAGAAGTAACACTGCATGTGTGAATTGGGTGATATTGACAGCTGACATAATGTACTGGGAAGGGCCAATGAATTTTGACCTTTCCTTCCTGTAAGGAAAAAGAACAGGAGATTAGATGATATTTAATGGGACATCATTCTGCTCTCAGTGCAAGTCTAAACCCTCCCAGAAGCTCAAAGAAGATCAGCAAAAATATAGTCTTGGATTAACACCACTGATAGGAAGACAGGCATTGCCAGACTGGATCAGACCTGCAGTCCATCTAACCCAGTATCCAGTGGCCAGTTCCAGACGCTGCAGAGGAAGGAGCTCTGAAATAGGCAGCTATAACCTGCTCCCAGGGAAAGTTTCCTCCTGAGACTACTAGTTAGACATATTTTGTGGTATAAATCAGGAAGGTTTAGAGACTTTCCAAGACTTAAAAAAAATCCTCACTAGTGTAATTGGATTTTCTGGTTACCCATAAAAACATCCAGTCCCTCTTTGAATCCTGCTAAGCTTTTGGCCCATTTATATCTTGTGGCTGGGAGTTCCACAGCCTGCTTGAGCGCTGTGTGACCTTCCCACAGACACCCTTTCTGGCCTCCACTTCTCAGTGTGGCCCATTGTATCATGATTTGTTAAAACACATGGGAAGTGCATAGTGAAAATGTCCGTTGAAGCTATTTATAGACGTGTGTCATTGTCTCATTACATATGTTGGTTTAGTTTCTCCACTACTGAGAGTCCAAATTATACCACTCCCGCTTTGCAGTAGATGAGATATGTTCTAAGGGCCAGATTCTTAATTCAATAACAGTGACTTCAACTATATCACTGTCACTTCCGATTTACATGTGTAAATTCAATCAGAACTGGGCTCTATTACTTTCCCTTACCAAAAGTTCCCGATGATGCACTTTGACCCCCCCAGAGTCCCTCCAAGAGAAGCCGAAGTGCCTGGCCAATATTGACTGAATCCAGAGAGTTCTATCATCCTACAGGCTTCTCGCCACCCTCACAGGACCTGCATCATCTCCCCATGGAACGGTCTCTAGGTATCTGGCAAGCTAGAAGCAAACACTGACCGTTACTTCAGCTGGGCAGGGGAGGGAATGATGTCGCAAATGGGTGAATAGTGAAAAAACTCTAGGTTTGCTCTAATATCCACTTGAGTGTGCAAATTACTCAGCCATGCTTGTGTAAGAGGTGATTGACGTAAATTATATACAACCACTATTACACTCCCCTTTCCCGGACCTCAGCTCTACACTTTGCTGAAACAGTCATAAGTGGTTCTGTTCTCCCACAATGTTTTGGAAAGTCTTGCACAGGTACTGCAGAGGGATTGTGTTCATGCCCCTCAATGTAAGTGTCACAAACAGCTTCTGGTCAGTTACTAGGAGACAGAATCATACAACTGTTCACTGAACAAAGAGTTAACAGCACAAACCCATTGCAAACAGTATGTGGAGTACTTCTAAAATGCTTTCTAAAGTAATACCAATTAAGCAGTAAAGTTACCACTGCTCCTTCCTGTAGAGATTCCAACAACTCTGCCCCTGGCTTTCAATATATCTGCATGTCATGAAAGTTTGTTTGGAATATTTTTATGATAATGTAAAGTTTTGGCATAACTTTTACACATCATCTGTACTCTAGCACACATGTCAACCCATTCTTTCCCCTCTGATCTTCTTTCTGAGATCTTTTCTCTGGGACTTAAAATGTAGTGTCTGTCATCTGGATTTCTTCAGAATCTGAAAAGACCTCAATCTGAGCTCTCATTCAGTTGCTTGTCAGCAAACAAAAGTCTAGTAGCTCCTCTGTCCCTGGGTTAATAGCTGACTGGTTCTCCTCAGGTTCTGTTCTGTCAGTCTGTGACCTGTACCCAGGGTGGTAACAGCCATTGGGATCAGTATATGAAATATTAATTCCCTGAGCTCTCACTCTTTTGTACATAGTAACCCCAGAACCTCTTATTTCCACCAGGATGAGGGTTTACAAGACTTGGATTTCAAAGTCAAAAGCATGAGTATTCATGAAAATGGAACTTCATTTCCCACATGAGAGCAGTCTATTGCTCTCCCTCTCTCTCTCTTGCTGCTTATGTCCTGTATGAATAAAATGCATAGCACCCGGGAATGGAAGAGTGTCAGACATGGACCTGATCTGCAATAAGGAATGTGTCTGTTAAACCAATTTCTGGGGATGTTTGCTGTAGAGCTATATTGGGTTAACTAGTGGGATGTTTATGTTATGGCTATATTGGGAGAAACCAGTATGGCTCATCTTAGTTTAATAGCAGCCTACTGGAAAACAAGCAGGAAGGGAAGCAACAGCTCAAAATAAGCCATTGCTCAGTCAGTACTTACGAGAGACTTTACCGGAGCTACAAGCTGGGAAGAGCCTATATCTGGGCTCCAGCCACATTACACAGCTTGTTTTGCCAGTTCCGTGAGTCTGTGCAGAGCTGAGGCAGCTGTTGCTGAGAAGGTCTTCAGACTGACAGGCACAGACACCACTGGAGAAGTCTGAAGGCCCTCGGCCTGCCTGGGTCCCCATCAGAGTGCGAGGACTTGGGGTCAGAGATTTGTATAGACTGTTATTTGAAAACCCTCTTCTTCTCCCATGTTACACTTTATTCCTACTGTTTGATTAAACAGTATTTTGGTTCTAGAAGGCTGATTGGTCACTTGTCTCACCACTACTCACAGCCTTCCTGAGGGAAGAGCCACAGGTGCCAAACACACTTGGACCTGCTTGACCAACACTGTCCTGTAGCCAGAGCCCAGTATGAGGTGGGAGAATCGCAGGATTCCACCCCAGGAGAGGGCAGGGTACAACACCTCACGTCTGGAACTCAGAGACCATAGAGGGGGCAGACGTGCAGGTAGTCCTGTAACTCTGAGTGGAATCTACAGGGTAGAAACCTGGAGCCCTCAGACAGTCAGAAACATTAATAGGCTCTATCAGACCTGTTACCAACAGCAGCACAGCTCTGAATTGAGGAGCAATTGAGGAACAAATAAACCTGGGGTGATTTGGGAACTAGTCATTGATATTCCGTGGGGTTTCGTCTCGCTCAGCTCCTGGCAGAATTGGGCCCAGAGCACACAGCACCTCTAGAAACAGGACCCTTGAGAAATCCTGACTTGGGTCATCGGGGTTTTAACTCCAAGCTCACTTTGGATCTCAGATTTCTGTGTAGCTTGAACAATCCACCGTGGACCATGGGCAGCTGTAGGGGAGGGGTTCCTAAGCTACCTAGCGCTGCCTGCCCTCCAGCCCCATCACTGAGTCACCCCGACAGCCCAGGTGAGTTCTCTGCCGCTGCACAAAACATCTCCAAATGGAAACAGCTTGTAGCCTTTCCCCTTCACTTCACATTTTAAAGATAGTGAAACCTGCCAACATACCCAATTCCTGCTAGACGGGGAGCCACTGATATCAGAGATCTTCACCCTAAAGGACAAGGAGTTATCAGAGAGGTTGCAGGGCAGCAGGCAGTATCTGTTCAGATAGGGAGGCAAGTGTCTTTATGAAGCATGCCTGCACATTCCCTTGGGGGCCACTTGGCCATTAGGGAACCTCATCTGCCTGTCTTAGTGTGCACCAGCCTTACCCGCATCACGGCCAATGGCAAACTGCAGGAAGCCAAATCACAGGGGATAAGAGGTGATTCTACCCAAGTGCATTGCAGTGCCAGCCTTGCTGCAGGCTCTATTCCTGGAATCTGGGTTTGTCATCACTGTTCATATGATTCTGATTAGTCACATGACTACCTCGGAGGCGGCCGAGTGGTAACGATGATGCTGTCACATCTGTGATCTTGCTAAAATAAAATAAAATTGAATAATAATTATAAATAGGAGCAGATTTCTCCCCAGCAGGCCCCTTTTCTTCATTCCAAACCCAGGGTGCAAGCCAGAGAAGGGAGAGTTCACAAGGCTCCCTACATGCAAATTTCCCTCGGATCGTTCCAGGAGGGGGGTCCCTTCCCTTCTCCCTAAAGACTGAAACGGGGACCCAGGATCCAGGGATCCCCAAAGTTATATACAGATCTCCGTGATCAACTGGTTCCTAGGCCCCCCCACCCATAATCTCTGGGCCTCCACAACTGCTCTAGGACCCTCTCCAGCTTCCTGCTAGCACAGGCTCCTCAGAGATGTTCTACCAGGGCCTGTCACAGTAGCCACTGCCCACAGGACCTGCTGAAGGGTGAGTTGTACAGGGAGGAGGGGGCTGCACAGAGATGAGAGGGCTGGTTAGAGTAGCTGATGGGCACAATACCCCAGCCCTAGACTGGGCAGGAAGTTTAGACCTTTCCATCTCCAGAGTGCAGCCATAGACTCCCTCAGTGCCACCTTCATTTATGTTACGAGGACGAGGCAGATGAAAAGTCGCCAATTTCTCTTAGGGATCCAGATAGCTTTAGCTCAGCAGCATCATGGCAGCTGAGCTTTCAGAGAAAAATGATCCGTTTTCTATTAAAAGTCACCCCCCGAAATGGTTGGAAAGTTAACAAACATTTTCGTTTGGGTCAAAATTTTCTCATGGAAGGGGAAAAAACTGTCTTCCAGCCCAGCTCCAGCTGAAACCATGAGCCTCTGTGCCTGGTGCTACAGGACCACACCCGTAGGTGGCAGCACTCGCCTCCCCCCCCCCCCCCAGCCTCCTACACTGGGCTGCTTCTGGACGTTTACTAGGGTGGCTATGCCAGCTGTATAACAGAGGAAGCCCCTGGAAATGCTTCTCTGCAGCAACACATCCATCAGTGGAACAATTTGAGAATATAAGAACGGCCTTGTTGGGTCAGACCCATGGTCCATTTAGCCCAGTGTCCTGTCTTCTGACGGTGGCCAGTGCAGCTACATCAGAGCAAATGAACAAAACAAGGCAATTATTGAGTGATCCATCCTGTGTCACCTGCTCCCAGCTTCTAGCACTCAGAGGTTTATTGACACCCAGAGTATGGGGCTGCGTTCTTGACCATGTTGGCTAATAGTCACTGATGGACCTACCCTCCATGAACTTATCTAATTCTCTTTTGGACTTGTTTTACTTTTGGCCTTTGCAACATCCTCTGGCAATGACTTTCTCAGGCTGACTGTGCATTGTGTGAAAAAGGACTTTCTTTTGTTTGTTTTAAACCTGCTGCCAACTAACTTCATTGGGTGACCCCTGGTTCTTGTGAATGGGTAAATAAATCTTCCTTATTCACTTTCTCCACTCCACTCAGGATTTTATAGACCTCTGTCATATCCCCCCTTAGTCGTCCCTTTTCCAGCTGAACAGTCACAGTCTTTTGAGTCTCTCTTCATCTGGAAGTGGTTCCATACCCCTGAATATTTTGACACCCTTATCTGTACTTTTTCCTATTCGAATATATAATTTTTGAGATGGGGCAACCAGAACTTCATGAAGTATTCAAGGTGTGAGTATTCCATGGATTTCTACAGAGGCAATATGATATTGTCTCTCTCGTTAATGTAGATATATATAGTGATATGTATGAGGGATTGCATGATCATTTCCTTGAACGGTTGAGCACCAGATATACTCCTTATGATAAATGATATATGAATACTGTGGATAAATGGTATGCATACATAGATATATGTGTAAATAATGGGCATAGGTGTATATATGAGTATTTACATGTTTGTACCTCGAGCGTTCTGGATAGGACACTGTAGTGGACCCTCGCTCTCCCATGAGGAGTGAGGCCACTCAGTCTGCTTGCCTCCGTCATCCCGCAGTCACGACGGCAGGTCCCAAGGTGTAGGCTGTCTCTTTATTGGGGCTTGTCTGGCCACGGCAAGCATCCCAGGAACCGTCTAGGGCAGGGGTGGCCAACCTGTGGCTCCGGATCCACATGCGGCTCTTCAGAAGTTAATCTGCGGCTCCTTGTATAGGCACTGACTCCGGGGCTGGAGCTACAGGCGCCAACTTTCCAATGTGCCAGGGAGGGCTCACTGCTCAACCCCTGGCTCTGCCACAGGCCCTGCCCCCTCCCCTGAGCCTGCCGTGCCTTCGCTCCTCCCCCCAGAGCCTCCTGCATATCATGAAACAGCTGATCGGGAGGTGTGGGGAGGGAGGGGGAGGCGCTGATCGGCGAAGCTGCCAGTGGGTGGGAGGCGCTGGGAGCGGGGCTGGGGGGCTGCTGACATATTTTTGTGTCTCTTTGGCAATGTACATTGGTAATTTCTGGCTCCTTCTCAAGCTCAGGTTGGCCACCCCTGGCCTAGGGTCTTTGTTTCCACCCTGAGGCCAGTCAAGACCCTGTGTGTCTTCTAGTCCCCGGCCCCACAATAGGGCTGGGTGACAAACAGTCTCATACAGGCTCTGGCCTGGACTTGAGGAGGCTCAGGCTGCCAGCAACAAACAGTCTCAGGGCTGGCTTTAGCCTGGGCGGGGCTCAGGCAGCCACCAAAGCAGCAGTCTATGAGTGGGCTGGTAAGGGAGGTTCCTTCTCCAGAGCAGGAGCTTCCCGGTGAAGTGTAAGACGTTGGCCACCCCGGGCGGGGTGGCAGAGGGATGCGGCCCACCCTACTCCACTGCGTTCCAGCCCAGGGCCCTGGCAATGTGTCGGCGGGGATCCAGCCGCAACACGGCGACTGAGCCACACCTAGCTCTGCAGCCGGCTGCTCTGTGGCTGCCCCTGAGTTAATTCCTGCCTCCCCAGGGCTTGGTACCCCTGGCCTCCAGGCCTCCTCCGGCTCCTCTGGGTACACAGCGGCAGGTAGTCCCGGCCAGTCCTCTTCGGCGTCATCCGCTTCTGGGGATCGGGGACACCCGGGCGCAGATTCCCCTCCGGGGTGCTGCAGGACTGGCGGGGCGTCCTTCTCCTCTGAGGGTTCCACCCCCACAGAACTTCAGGGCCTTCCTCTTATACTTCTGGCCCCGCTCCTGTACTTCCGGCGAGGGAGGCATGGCAGGCTAGGTTACGCCCATCAAGGGGAGTGTAGTGGACCCTCGCTCTCACTTGAGGAGGGAGGCCACTCGGCCTCACTACAGACACATTTGGTCCAGCACACCTTTATAAACTATTCAAGTAAAAAAATTGACATTTAAATATTAATAAGCATTTGATTATTCCTTATAATGATTGTTTTTTACTATGGCAGTGTTGATAGCTAGTTCCATTTGTTTCTCAACCTGGTGTTGTAATTTGGCCTTCTTGGTTTGACGTTGCATGTAGCAACACATTCCCATCAGTGCAATTACTGATATGGTGTGTATTCCCGTCAGTATTACACTAAGTATTCTGACTATTGGGTGGAGAGTAATATCTTTTCGGATTTCCCACCTCTCCTTGCACACTTTCTACTTCTTCTATTTGTTGTTGGATAAGGTAAGCTATGGATATTAAGGCTTCCTTGGTTCTTGCCATCAAATCGTGTATGTCCAATTGTTTAGAATGGGGAAACAATTCAATTAATAAATCTTGCAGGTTTCCAGGAGGAGCAATAACTTCAGTGGCAGTGCTAACACTACTTGTTGGCCAAAAGGCCTGGGTTCCGATTTGAACTGTGCTGTTGACTTGCACACAAAATCCTGTATCAATTCCAGGACAGATGGTTCCATGTGTAGAAAAATTAGAATATCTCATACATGCACATACCACATCTTGTATTCGTACCACCTCATTGACTAATTCTTTTTGTACTGATCGGGCCCAGCCTCTTTTTGTGTTGTTGGTATCAATTGTAGCATAACATTGACACAGACATCATCCATTATGTTTTGTGCAATAAGCCTGGTTAATTTCCAAGCCAGTTTCAGTTACTAAGCACACAATGGGGTAATGCTGTGCGTATTATTTACCAAAATTCCCACACTTGACTGCGTCGTGCATTCACCTTGCGATGGCTATCATGATTCTGGGATGTATCAACAGGTGTGTTGTGAGCACGACACGAGAAGTCATTCTTCTGCTCTGCTCTGCTCTGGTTAGGCCTCAGCTGGAGTATTGTGTCCAGTTCTGGGCACCGCATTTTAAAAAAGATGTGGAGAAATTGGAAAGGGTCCAGAGAAGAGCAACAAGAATGATTAAAGGTCTTGAGAACATGACCTATGAAGGAAGGCTGAAAGAATTGGGTTTGTTTAGTTTGGAAAAGAGAAGACTGAGAGGGGATATGATAGCAGTTTTCAGGTATATAAAAGGGTGTCATAAGGAGGAGGGAGAAAACTTGTTCACTTTAGCCTCTAAGGATAGAACAAGAAGCAATGGGTTTAAACTGCAGCAAGGGAGGTCTAGGTTGGACATTAGGAAAAAGTTCCTAACTGTCAGGGTGGTTAAACACTGGAATAAATTGCCTAGGGAGGTTGTGAAATCTCCATCTCTGGAGATATTTAAGAGTAGGTTAGATAAATGTCTATCAGGGATGGTCTAGACAGTATTTGGTCCTGCCATGCGGGCAGGGGACTGGACTCGATGACCTCTCGAGGTCCCTTCCAGTCCTAGAATCTATGAATCTATGAATCTATGATTTGAAGGCTTTCACTGTTGTCATGATCTAAGCTTGAAACCTTATCAAATTTAGCAAACTGTAGGAACATAGGAGCAATATTGTTTTACTCCTTGCTCTTGTGTTTGTTTTAAAATAGCTGTGTGGTCTAGTACTCGTGGCCAATTTTGTAACTGTAAGTGTAATAATAAATTTTGTTTGATCATTTCAATTACCCGATCACCATCCCACACAGGCAACTGCCAGTGAAACGTCATTCTTTTCCATGCTGTTAATAATTGACAAAATAGTAGAATTTAGATGGATGAACCTTTGAGCAATTGAATGTATGATGTCAATTGTAATTGCATGTTGACCCAGAAATAGGCTACTAATGCCTCCTTCTGTTTTGACCATCTTACCTATTCCATCAATGATGCTGTTTATTTTCAGATTGAGATTTTCAATACCTCTGGAATTCCATATGGACATGCCAAGTCCTGAGCCTCCCAGGACGGTCCTCATAAGACCTCTTTTTTTTCCCCCTTTGCTGTTTTGGTAAGGGATTTTGAAACCCCTTCCAAAATTGAAATTGCATTTTAATTTCTGAATCGAACCAATCTTTATATTGTTGGGGGCACTGTATTGGCATGGTCATACTAGCAAAATTTAGTTTTAGTAGCACATATATCCGTCCCACATTCTGTACCATATACTCTCTGGTAGGGTCCAGGAAAATTCCTGATGTGGGCCAAGGTTGTAGAATTGGACATTCCATTGGTGGGGTAATGTCAGTGGTGAATAGAGTGGATGGGGTGAGGTGTGTGTTTGTGTTGGGTAGGCACCATCACATACTTGTACATGGTAAATACATTTGCTAATACCTGGGGTCATGACCCAAGTTCCTGTGAATGTTCCTTCATTTTAGCTGAAGGCTATGTATGTGAATGGATGCGCTCAATTTATCCTGTGAATTGATAAACGTTACCCTGTCTGTCTATTCCCCATATGTTTTTAAGATCCCGTCCACGTGACTGGTTACTGGGTTCACAGTTTTAAACCACTAGCATTTTCTCGTGGGTATGATTGAATATTACATGGCAAAGATCCTCCCCTACTACTGCTGTGAGGTGGCATTTTACTATTTGATGTGCTGTCACAAAATCTCACTCCATTTTTGGAGTTTCTACTTTTTGTTGATTAATCTGTGTGCATTTGTTGTCAATGGATGTCTCACTTCCAAGAGTATTACCAGGACCAGTGTCAGGGGATACAGCAAAGATAATAAAGTGTTCACAGTTAACCTCCTCATCCACCTTCCAACAACAAGCATACTGTCCCTGTGTGACTTTGGTTAAAATCAGTTCCTTTTTGATTCTTTGTGTGATTTTGGTAAGATGTTTTGTGGGAATATGCTGTGTCTGGGTGGTGTCTCTGATACTCCATGCCCAGGCTCGCAATACGGACACGGGTGACTCTCTAAGGATGTGTCCTGCTTGTTGTTTTTCTTCTGCTTCATATGCCCATTTGAGAGCACTTCTGGCAGGATGGATTTGGCTCACCACAGCCAGCCTGGTAGAGTTGTTTGGAGTCTCCGTCCACATGTTTCTGATTACGAAATTTACTTGGTATCCAACAATCCCTTTGCCTTTTGGATCAACACCACTACATCCAACAGTCTCCACATCCAGGTTGGCACCATAACCCACTAGGCAAAATGCTTCCAGTGTAGACAGCCAGTTGTGAAGGGCCTACTCAGGATAATGGGCCATTAGGGGAAACACTAGGCCTTAGGAGAAGCTTTTCCCCCATGTGCTGAGCCTTCTTGAGAACACTCCATACAGCCTATGGATAATGGCTGCTGTGACTCATCAAGGAATGCAAGGGCATGGGACCAGACCATATGACACTAAACTCCATTTTGCTACCTGTATTTTACCACTATATAAGGTGGGTAGTGACATCATCTCCTGGCCTCACTCCCCACACAAGAGAACTCCTGAAAACTCCTGAGGAACAAAGACTGAACTGGGGGAAGAGCTGCTCAAAGATTAAAGGGATTTCTAGTCTGCATATGGAAACTTGGTGGACTGTTTGAATCATTAGTTAGGGTGAAAAATTCCTAATTTATATCCAATATATCTACTATGTTAGGTTTAATTTGTATTTTGAACAGGTATCTGCTAGTTACTTTTCAGATCTTTTAAACTAGGTACCGAATATCACCAAGCCCCATTGAAAAATTATGAGTAACACAACCAAAAATCATAAGATGAATTTAAAATAATGAGATGTAAAAATACACTCACGTGGGGTTCATTTTAATTTGCCTTTGGTGTCTGAGCCTTCTGGGTCACCTGCTATACGTTTTCTAGCTTTTTTATAAATCAGTTTTTTACATAATCCTTCTAAGGAAAACTGAAAGCTGAGTTTCCCATGCAGTGTCTTGATCCCTGAAGCTGGGGTTCTCAGAAAGACAGGAAATAGTGTGACACTCCCAATTAAATGCCAAGAGGGGGTGCTGTTGGCCATATCTCAAGGGGAGAACCCACAAATGAAGGCACTGAGGGTTGATTAGTGGACATTTCTGGTCACACAGTCCATCAGTGGCAGAAACGTTGTTTCCCTCTGCACTGGTCTACAGAGCCCCAAGTTGTAAGGAATAGGGTTACGCCACAGACAGCCAGACATAACAGTGACAGGCTCGCAGAGTCACTAGGTACCTGTGGCACAGCGCAGAGGGGTTTATCCTCATGTTCAGGCATGAGACAGGCCGAGGGGCAGACCAGCAGGGCTCTGTTCGGCCAGGCAATGCTCTCCAGATCCTTCACGCTCTGAAAGCACGTCCTGATTCCCCCCTTACTGCCGAGCTGCAGGAGGGGCCCAGAACTCCCTCCTCAAAGGGGGCTGTGCTAATGACAGGCCTCATCCCCAAGGGGTGTTGGGAAGAGTTCAGGTTCTCCACCCAGTGACCCAAATCACCCTTATGGGGCACACAGAGCTGAAATCTCTCTATGGCACTTAGCTCTGGCCCCAGTTATTGCAGAGTCCGAGCGCCTCACAACCTGTAACATGTTATCAGTACAACACCCCATGTGCTTGGGCAGTGCATTTAACAGCACTGGGCAGATCCCAAAGCCAGAAGGCACCACTGTGACCACCTAGTCCGACAGCCTGTATAGCACAGACCAGAGACCTGCCCCAAAATAACCGCCAGAGCAGAACTATCAGGACAACATCCTGCTTTGATTAATAATTGTCCATGATGGAGAATCTACCACGGCCCTTGGTAAATTCCTCCAATGGTTAATTACCCACATTGTTAAAAAAAATTACACCTTAGTTCCAGTCTGAATGTGTCTAGCTTCAACTTCCACCATTGGATCATGTTATAACTTTCTCTGCTTGATTGAAGGGCCCATTGTTCAACGTTTGCTCCTCATATAGGTACTTACAGATTTTGATCAAGTCACACCATAACCTTCTCTTTGTTAAGCTAAATAGATCGAGCTCCTTCAGTCTATCACTATAAGGCAGGATTTCTAATCCTTTCATCATTCTCGTGGCTCTTCACTGAACCCACTCCACTTTATCAACTTCCTTCTTGAACTGTAGATACCAGAACTGGACACAGGATTCCAGCAGTGCTCGCATCACTGCCAAATACCCAGATAAAATAAATTCTCTTCTCCAATTCAAGATTCCCCTGGTTGTACATCCTGGATTGAAGTAGCTTTTTCAGCCACAGGGGCGCACAAGTTCAGCTGATTACCCACTATGAATCCCAGGTCCTTTTTAGAGTCACTGCTTCCCAGGATTGTGTCCCCCATCTGGTAAGGATGGGCTGCATCCCTTCCTCCTAGATATATACCTTTATATTGAGCTGTATTAAAATGCATACTGCTAAGGGACAGAAAAAGTCGGTGGAAGATCCTGGAACTGAAGCCAGTTCTGAGTCCCAGGCCAGCACTTTAACCCTGAACCATCCTTCCTCTCTGGGGCTAGGGGCTGGGGAGGGGGCAGCTGGAAGCTCAGCATGCTGAGATTGCCAAACACTCAGGGAATGAAACTCCTGAGACATCACTACACAGGAACCCAAGAACAATTCTTTTTCCAGACGAAAATGCTGAATCATGATTTCTCCTGAATCTATTGAGGGACAAACCCATTGGCCAGGGACCAGAGCAGGGTCATAGTGACTCCACATGAGCGCCCAGTGTGATGCAAAACAGGTGAATGTGACCCAGAGGGGCATAGACCTTGAAAGGACCCCCTGGGTCAATGTGTCCAGACCCCTGCTATGGCAAGCAGCACCGGCACATCGTCCGGGGCATAAAACCGTCTACTTCCATCTTAAAATGAGCTGATTTGTTTGGCCCACCCCCCACTGCTCCTGTTGGGAGGCTGTTCCAGAATTCTCCCTTATTGGATGGCCAGAAACCCTCTTCTCCTTCCCATCCTCAGTTAACTCCTGGCCAGTTTGTCCCCATTTGTTCTTGTGCCAACACCGTCCTTTAGCTTCAGCAGCTCATCTCCAGTCCTGGTGTTCACCACCCCCCTTCTCTCAATGTATTTATAGAGCAATCTGATCCCCGCAGAGCCTTGCATTGTGCTACGCTAAACTAGCCAAGCTCTTCAAGTCTCCTTGTAAGCCTGGCCCTTCATTGCCCTGACCATCCTTGGAGCCTTTCTCTGCACCAGTCACAGGCTGAATTCTCCTTTCCGGAATAGGAGTGACCCCTATTTTACAGTTTTTCAGAAGAGTTCTCAACAATGTCTGGTATATGGATATTAACAGTTCCCAATCTCGCTGACACATTTTAGTATCTCATTTGTCTTGTTCACAGGCGCAGCACATCAGTGGCTCACAGTCATCCTAGGACTGACTAATACAGCTAGGACTTTCTCCGCCTCTGTTTTTTCCAACTTACCCTTGGCTTTATAAATTGGGACGTAGTGAGTAGAAGTAAGGAAGATTGAGAGATGACTTGATGGCAGTGTACAAGCACTTTTTCAGGGATGAAATGCCGGGTAGCTGGCTCATGGGGCACCTCATGGTCTCAGACACCATCCGATAGTCCAGGGACATCTACATCGAGCACATCACCGGCCACCGGCAGTACAAGGAGGCGTGAGCCAGAGTGACATCGTTCTCCCACTACGAGAAAGGACCAAGTGACCTTCTCTGTTGGATCATATGAACTGGGACCATAAACTCCCTGAACATTAAATCTCACCAAATGAGGGTCAATCCATCCTCATCATCATATCCACTCATTATACTCCACACCCGAACACAGCCACTTTATGAACTTCAGACCCTCATATCTCAATGCCTGTACTTTGACCCATCAACCTTTTACCCCCAATTGGGGATATTGCAGATTATGTATTCCTTATGCCACCTGATCTTAAACCAAACTTTGCACCCTCGATAATCTGTACGTTATTCCCTGATAACCAGAAACTTCTATGCTCAAACTCTGTTCACTTTTTTTCTTTTTAACATCATCTTAATAAAATTTTTAATGGGCTCTTTAAACTAGCAGGGAAAGATATAACAAGAACCAATGGCTGGAAACTGAAGCCAGACAAATTAAATTTGGAAATGAGGCACATATTTTTAACAACGAGGGTGCTTAAACAGTGGGACAAACTCCCAAGAGAGGTAATGGATTTTCCTGATATCTCTGAACCAAGACTGGATGCCTTCCCGGAAGATACACTTTAGATGAACACAAGTTATGCATTAGTCAGACACAACTCATTGGGTTCAATACAGTGGTAACTGGGTGATGCTCTGCAGGAATTCAGATTAGATGACCTAATAGTTCCATCTGGCCTTAAATTCTATAAATCTATGAATTATTGTCTGAAGAAGTGGGCTGTAGTCCACGAAAGCTTATGCTCTAATAAATTTGTTAGTCTCTAAGGTGCCACAAGTACTCCTGTTCTTCTTTTTGTCTGGAGTAGACCGTCATCTTGGATGCAACTTTAACAAGTTGCAATTCTGAATTTAAGAACATACGCTGGCCATGAAGAAATAGGATGGTCACAGTAAAACTGGGATAAATGGTCTCTTTACCCACAAGCCATGTCCTTTCCTGTGTTGGGGAAATATTACAATTTAGTCATGACAGGTGTGGAGAAAGTAAATGAGGAAATGTTATTTACTCCTTCACTTAACACAAGAACAAGGGGGCACCAAATGAAACTAATAGGCAGCAGGTTTAAAACAAACAAAAAGAAGTATTTCCTCCCACAACTAAGTCAACCATGAGGAACTCCTTGCCAGAGGATGTTGTGAAGGCCAAGACTATAACAGAGTACAAAAAGCCCTAGATACATTCACGGAGAATAGATACATCAATGGCTATGAGTCAGGATGAGCAGGGATGGTGTTCCTAGACTTTTTTATTTCTTTTGCCAGAATCTGGGAATGGGCGACAGGGTCTGGATCACTTTTTGATTTCCCACTGTGGCCAATGCCAAGTGCCCCACATGACTGAACAGAACAGGCAGACAGGATACTGGGCTAGATGGAACATTGCTCTGATCTGGTATGGCCATTCTTAGGTTCCTATGATCCTAATTTTACCACTCTTCGAGCTGGGAACAACACCCCTTTTATACTAAATGCTTATCATCAAGCAGGACTGACAGGATACCTCAGTCTCTTCCCTTCGAGTGCTTGTGACCAGAGCTATACAGTCACCACCAGCTTCCTTAAACCAACGAGTTTTATTAGTAAACAGCACAAAGCATTAGAGAAAATGGTTTTAAAATAACAGGTAGCTATCACACGTCTACATTCTTCTATCTCATGTATCACTACATGCTAAGTTACACAGGCTTTGCTCTGGAGATAGAGGAACAGAACTGGCCCAACTACATTCTTTCCAGAAGCGAAGGAGCTCTTGGGACCAAGCCTAGTTTCCCTGTGTCTCTCAGAGAATCTTCCCATCTGTTTGCCACTTTCTTGTGGAAGCAGCCTTTGCTGAAACCCATGTGAGCCTGGGTGGGTGGAGTCACCGTAGTGCTCAGCCATGTCTGTGTTACAGGGACAGGTGTGAAGCTGACTTTTGCCCTCAGATTGCTTTCTCCCAGCCAGACCATCTAAGATGAAGCCCCCGTGGCTGTTGCTCTGTTGTTTGGCAGTTAGACCCATTCAGTATGAATGGCTGGAAAACATCGTTCCGGTGACTGTGCTGAAACTCCCAGTGACTCCGTGACATTCCAACACTCTCCTCTGAAACCAACTACCTACCCCTCACTGTCACCCCAAGCACCCCAACATCTGCCACAGACACCACAGTGCTGGAGTCATGGGGCTTCCCAGAAGCCAGCTGTCACAGGACACTGTGGTAAGAAGACTTTTATAGACCAATGTCAGAGGTGTTGCTCTGTGGGACCCTGACACAGCCCTGATCTTAGGGTCTCAGAGTATCTGAGCATCTGGAATGTATTTATCCTCCCGTCAATGCTGTGAGGTAGGGCAGGATTACTTAGCACCTGTACAGAGGCTCAGAGACAGTCAAGGGCTTGCCCATGGTCAAACACAGCAAGGGAATCAAACTCAGCTGTCTTGAGGCATAGAGCAGTGCCCAGACCACAGGACCAGCCTTCCAGCCATCTGAGTGGTGACCGGCCCGGCTGGATTCTCTGCTGTTACAGAAGAGCTCCCCCATGCGCTGCAGAGAGCGGGGATGGCCAGGAGCCAGTTACAGAGGTTTGATTTGCTGGCCTGTTCTCCCCCTACCTGAGCGGAGTTTAGAGCAGCCTGGGGGCTGGGCTGATCTCTGCCTGATGGTAACGGCTTCCAAGAGCACATCCCGGTCTGATGAAGTCCCTGCAGACAGCGGCCATTCCAGAGTGCCCCCTTGGGGACTGAGGTAGCCCTGCAGGCTCCCTGCCCTTGCCTCTAAGGTCCTTGCAATGACTTACTCTCACCCTGGGATACTTAATACAAGAGCCCCCTTTGTGGGGTCACATTTATTCAAACTTCTCCAAAACACAGGCTTTCCTACCCTCCGGCCCCATCCTGCTCCTTTACTCTGGAGCCCCCCACCTCCCTGTTTGCTCAGGTCTTCATCTGATCCACATCCCCTACTGCTCCTTTTCCCATGAGGTCCTACCTACTGCCCTATCTCTTCCCACTAGGCCCTGGCCCCTCTTCCATCCCTTCCCCCGAGGCTCCACCCCACAGCCAGGCCAGATTCTGGCCATGGTAGCAGCTGCCCCAGGAGCTCAGACTGCTGCAGGGAGCCCTAGACTCTCCACCTTCCCTGGGTTGTACATCCTGGGAGGTAAAACGTAGAGGGTCTGGGGATCGTAAGGTGGCTGACTCGCTGGGCAGCTGTTACCATCACCTGGCTTCTAGCTTCTAGCCTGAAGAGGAGGTGGAGCCTTGGGTAAAGAGGAGGAGCAGGGGGCTAAGTCTTGTGGGAAGAGATGGGGCGCAGGAAGGCGCAGAGGGGGAAGAGGATCCAGGATGGAATAAATGGTCATGGCCATTGCTCATGTTTTTTGTGTCACCAGTGCTGGAGACAGGTGATGAACTGACCCTTCACTTCACAAATGCCCTGATTATCCTCGCACGAAGGTGTTTGCTTTTCACACTGTACACAATTGGATTTATCAGGGGAGGGATCATCATGTAGACATAGCCCAGAAGAATCTGAAGAAAGTGAGAAGAGCTATTCCCGAATCTGTGTATCAGAGCCAGCCCAATCTCTGGTATGTAGAAGAGCAGGACAGCGCAGAGGTGAGAGACGCAGGTGTTCAGGGCCGTGAGGCACTCTGTGGAGGATGCGATGCTCAGCACTGTTTTGAGGATCATCACATAAGAGAGGAAGATGAGCAGCGAGTCCAACCCCATTGTTAAGAGTGCAACAGACAA
Organism: Malaclemys terrapin pileata; assembly: GCF_027887155.1. Classification (NCBI taxonomy): domain Eukaryota; kingdom Metazoa; phylum Chordata; order Testudines; family Emydidae; genus Malaclemys; species Malaclemys terrapin. The sequence goes on along the minus strand of NC_071505.1, from coordinate 348,121,104 downwards.
GCCGTAGATGTTGTTGACTGTGATATCCGCACAAGCCAGCTTCATGGCATCCTGGTGCAGGCAGTAGGAATGGGAGAGGACATTGTCTCGACAGTATCGGAACCGTTTCACGAGAAAAGGGAGTGGGAATATTAGGGCCACCCCCCGTAGCACAAACACCAGTCCCGTTTTGGCAATTCTTGGCAGGGTTAAGATAGAAGTATATCTCAGTGGGTTACAGATCGCAATGAAGCGGTCAAAAGCCATCAACAAGAGCACAGAGGATTCAATGCATTGAAGCGAGTGGATGAAGAACAGCTGGGCAAAACAGGCATTGAGGCTGATTTCCCTAGAATTAAACCAGAATACGCCCAGTATCGTTGGCATGGTGGCTATTGATAAGCCAAGGTCTGTGACAGCCAACATGGAAAGGAAAATGTACATGGGCTCATGGAGGCTTGAATCTGTTTTTATAATGAACAGAATGACTGAATTTCCTACTATCGAAATAACATACATTAAGCAGAAGGGGACAGATATCCAGAGATAGATGTCTTCCTGCCCAGGTATCCCGGTGAGAAGGAACACTGCAAATTTGAATTTGGTGTCATTGACAGCTGACATAATGTACTGGGTAGGTCTGAGGAGTTTTGAGCTTTCCTTCCTGAAAGGAAAAAAAGGAGACTAGATTACATTTAATAAGACATATTTCTGCTCTCAGTGCCTGTCTAGAGACTCCCACAAGCTCAAGGATGATCAGCAAAAATAAAGTCTTGGATTTACACCACCAATTGGAAGATAGGCATTGCCAGAGTGGATCAGACCTGTAGTCCATTTAGCTCAGTATTTAGTAGCCAGGTCTAGATTCTTCATAGTAAGGTGGAAGAAACCCTGCAATAGGCAGCTATGAGATAACTTGCTCCCAGAGAAAGTTTCCACTGACACCCACTAGTTAGACATACTTTTTGGTGTAAATCAGGAAAGTGTAGGATCCTTCCCAGACTTTTTAAAAACAATTCTCACTACGGCATTTGGATTTTCTGGTTACGCATATAAACATCTCGTCCTTCTTTGACTCCTTCTCTTTGACTCCTCCAAGAGAAGCTCTTGGCCCCACTGATATCTTGTGGCTGGGAGTTCCGCAGCCTGCTTGAGCACTGTGTGACTTTACATTTGTGACCTTTCCACGGACACCCTTTCTGGCCCTCCACTTCTGAGTGTGGCCCATTGTATCATGATGTGTGTAAATACATGGGAGGTGCATGGTGAAAATCCTTATTGTATTTATCTGTCCTGTGCTGAAGCTATTTATAAACGTCTGTCTTTGCCTCACTCTATATATTATTTTCTCCACTCCTGCGACTTCAAATTCTGCCACTGCCTCTTTACAGTACATGGGATAAATTCTTAGGGCCAGATTCTGAATTCAATAACATTGACATCAACTGCATCATTCCAGATTTACATGTATCAATTTGATTAGAACCGGGCTGTCTTAACTTTCCCTAACCAAATGCTCCCGGTGATACACTCTGACCTCCAAGAATCCCTCCAAGAGAAGCTGAAGTGCTTTTCCTGACCAATGTTGATTGAATCCACAGAGTTCAATCATCCTACAGGCTTCTTTTCATCTTTGCCGGATCTGCAGCCTATTCCCTTTCAAAAGTCTGCAGATATTTGGCAAAGTAAAAGAAGCTAACGCAGACAATTACTTAGTTGGGTGGAGGAGGGGTTGGTGTCAGAAAGGAGTAAATAGTGCAAACACTAGGTTTGCACTAATATCCATTTGAGTGTGCAAGTTACTTCAGACATGGATACAAGCACTATTACACTCCCCTTTTCTCCACCTCTCCTCTATTCTTTGTTGAAACACAGACCAGCGGTTCTGTTCTGTTAGGATATTTTGGAAAGCCTTGCACAGGTATAACAGAGGGATTGTATTCATGACCCTGAATGTAAGTGTCACAAAAAGCTTCTAGTCAGTTACTGGGAGACAGTATCATACAGCTGTTCACTGAACAAAGAGTTAACAGCACAAACCCATTGCAAACAGTATGTGGAGTACTTCTAAAATGCTTTCTAAAGCAATACCAATTAAGCAGTAAAGTTACCACTGCTCCTTCCTGTAGAGGTTCCAACAACTCTGCCATTTGCTTTCAATATACGTGAATGTCATGAAAGTTTGGTTTCTAATATTTATAGAACAATGAAAAGTTTTGGCATAACATTTACACATCTGTACTTTCGTACACACACGTGAACCCATTCTTTCCCCTCTGATCTGCTTTCCGAGATGATTTCTAAGGTTACAGTGGGACTTAAAAAGTGGCGTGTTTCATCAGCCCTCATTCAGTGGCTTATCAGCAAACAAAAGTCTAGTAGCTCCTCTTTCCCTGGGTTAATAGCTTACTGGTTCTCCTCAGGTTCTGTTCTGCCAGTCTGTAGCCTGTATCTGGAGTGGTAACAGGCCTTGGGATCAGTATATGAAATATTCATTCTCTGAGCTCTCACTGTCTAGTACATAGTAACCCCAGAATCTGTAATTCAGGGTTTGCAGGAAGTGGATTTGAGAGTCAAATGAATGAGTATTCATGGAAATGAAACTTCCTTTCACACATGAAAGTAGTCTATTGCTTGCTCTCTCTCTCTCTCTCACTGTCTATGTTCTGTATTCACAAAATGCATAGCACCCGGGATTGGCACTGCGACAGACATGGAACTGAGCTGCTATAATGAATGTGTGTGTTAAACCCAGTTCTGGGGATGTTTGCTGTATGGCTATATTGGGTTGACTATTGGGATGTTTCTGTTATGGCTATATAAGGTGAAACTAGTGTGGCTCATCTTAGTTTAATAGCAGGCTGCTGGAAAACAAGGAGGAAGGGAAGGAATAGTTGAAGAAAAGCCATCGCTCAGTCACCACCCCAGGGAGATTGAGAGACTACACTGGAGATATAAGCCAGGAGGAGCCTATTCCCGGGCTCCAGCCACGTTACCCAGCTTGTTTTTGCCAGCGCTGGGAGTCTGTCCAGAGGTGGGGCAGCTGTTGCTGAGAAGCTCTTCAGACTGACAAGGACAGACATCACTGGGGAAATCTGAAAGTGCACGGCCCGCCTGGGTCCCCGTCAGAGCGGGAAGGGTTGGGGACAGAAACGGATGAAGAATGTTGTTTGAAAACCCTTCTATTCTCCCATGTTACACTTTATTCCTTCTGCTCATATTAAACAGTATTTTGTTTCAAGAAGGCTGGTTGGTCAGGACCAGATGTCCTGATTTTATAGGGACAGTCCCGATTTTGGGGTCTTTTTCTTATATAGGCTCCTATTACCCCCCGTCCCGATTTTTCACACTTGCTGTCTGGTCGCCCTAGTCTCATCAATACTCCCACAGTCCCAGAGGGAAGAATCACAGGTGCCGAACCCACACAGACCTGCTCCACAGTCGGCCGCAGTGTACTGTACCCCAGGGTGCAGGCTGAGGGTGGGAGGATCGTGGGATTCCATCCCATGTAAGGGAAGCCTACGAGGCCTGAAATGTGGCCCTCAGAGACCAAGAGGAGTCAGAGACATGGGAAGCCTCTAACTTTGACGGCTATCTACAGGGTGGAAGTGCTGGAGCCCTCAGCCGCTAAGGAAGCAGAAATATGCCCTATTGGACCTGTTACCACAGAGCAACGCAGCTCTGAATTCCTGCCTTCAGAATCGAACCAGAGAATAAACCCTTTGAAAATGCATTTGCTAATAAATTTTCAGTAGTAAATAAACCTCGGGAGATTTGGGAACTAGTCACTGATATTCTGTGGGGTCTCCTCTCCCTCAGCCGGTGGCAGGATCGGGCCCAGAGCACACAGCACCTTTAGAAATGGGAGCCCTTCAAAAATCCTGACTCGGGGCTTTGGGGTTTTTACACTCCGAGCTTAGTTTGAATGTCTGGCATTCTGTGTAGCTTGAACAGCCCCCATGGAGCATGGGCAGATGTAGGGGAGAGGTTCCCAAGCTACCTAGTGCTGCCTGCCCTCCAGCCCCTGTCACTGAGTCACCCCGACAGCCCAACTGAGTTTGCTGCTGCAACATCTGCAAATGGAAACAGCTTGCAGCCTTTCCCCTTCACTTTGCATTTTAAAGATAGTAAAACCTGCCAACGTACCCAATTCCTGCTAGACGGGGAGCCGCTGACACCAGAGGTCTTCACCCTAAAGGACAAAGAGTCATTGGAGAAGTTGCACAGGCAGCAGGCAGTATGTGTTCAGATCGGGAGGCAACTGTATTTATGAAGCATGTCTGCACATTCTCTTGGGGCTGCTTGGCCATCAGGGAACCTCAGCTGCTTGGTTTTAACCCCTGCCTCAGCCAATGGCAAACTGCCAGAGGCCAAATCACAGGGGATGTGTGGTGATGTCCTGCTGCAGGATCTATTTGTGGAATCCGGGCTTGTCATCACTGTTCATATGGTTCTGATTAGTCACATGGCGACCTCGGGGAAGACCGAGGGGTAACGATGATGCTGTCACAGCTGTGATCTTACTGAAATATAATAATAATAATAATAATAATAATAATAATAATAATAATAATATAGGACCAGATTTCTTCCTGTCAGCCCTTTTTCCTCATAGACTCATAGACTCTAAGGTCAGAGGGACCATTATGATCATCTAGTCTGACCTCCCGCATGATGCGGGCCACAAAACCTGACCCACCCACTCCTGGAAGAATTCTCTCCCTTGACTCAGCTGTTGAAGTCCCCAAATCATGATTTACAGACTTCAAATTGCTGAGAATCCTCCAGCAAGTGACCCCTGCCCCATGCTGCAGAGGAAGGCGAAAAACCTCCAGGGCCTCTGCCAATCTACCCTGGAGGAAAATTCCTTCCCGACCCCAAATATGGCGATCAGCTGAACCCCAAGCATGCGGGCAAGATTCTCTAGCCAGACCCTCTGGAAAAAGTTCTCTGTAGTAACTTTTAATATCCCATCATTGACCATTGTTACTAATTACCAGCACGTTATTGACCTATTGACTAAAATCACTTTATCCCATCAAATCATCCCCTCCATAAACTTATCAAGCTTAATCTTAAAGCCAGAGAGGTCTTTCGCCCCCACTGTTTCCCTCGGAAGGCTGTTCCAAAACTTCACCCCTCTGATGGTTAGAAACCTTCGTCTAATTTCAAGCCTAAACTTCCCGACGGCTAGTTTATATCCATTCGTTCTCGTGTCCACATTAGTACTGAGCTGAAATAATTCCTCTCCCTCCCTGGTATTTATCCCTCTGATATATTTAAAGAGAGCAATCATATCCCCCCTCAGCCTTCTTTTGGTTAAGGTAAACAAACCGAACTCCTCGAGTCTCCTTTCATACGACAGATTTTCCATTCCTCAGATCATCCTAGTGGCCCTTCTTTGTACCCGTTCCAGTTTGATTTCATCCTTTTTAAACATTGGAGACCAGAACTGCACACAGTACTCCAAATGAGGTCCCTTTAACCAGTTCTTTATCCACCTCTGGATTTTCATATCGATCCCCATCTTTTCCAATTTAACCAATAATTCCTCATGCAGTACCGTATCAAACGCTTTACTGAAATCGAGGTATATTAGATCCACCGCATTTCCTTTATCTAAAAAATCTGTTACTTTCTCAAAGAAGGAGATCAGGTTGGTTTGGCACGATCAACTTTTCGTAAAACTGTGTTGTAATTTGTCCCAATTGGCATTGACCTCAAGGTCCTTAATTACTTTCTCCTTCAAAATTTTTTCCAAGACCTTGCATATTACAGATGTTAAACTAACAGGCCCGTAGTTACCTGGGTCACTTTTTTTCCCTCTCTTGAAAATAAGAACCACATTAGCTATTCTCCAGTCAAACGGTACCAACCCCGAGTTTACAGATTCGTTAAAAATTATCGCTAACGGGCTTGCAATTTCTTGCGCCAGTTCCTTTAATATTCTTGGATGAAGATCATCTGGTCTGCCCGATTTAGTCCCGTTATGCTGTTCAAGTTTGGCTTCTACCTCGGATACGGTAATGTCAACCCCCCACTCCTTTATTCCCATCCATCACGCTGCCACTATTCCTCAGCCCTTCATTAGCCTCATTAAAGACCGATGCAAAATATTCATTTAGATATTGTGCCATGCCTAGATTATCCTTAATCTCCACTCCATCTACAGTCTTAAGTGGTCCCACTTCTTCTTTCTTTGTTTTCTTCCTATTTATATGGCTATAAAAGCTCTTACTATTGGTTTTGATTCCCCTCGCAAGGTCCAACTCTACACGGCTTTTGGCTTTTCTCACTCCATCTCTACATGCTCTGACCTCAATAAGGTAGGTTTCTTTGCTGATCCCTCCCATCTTCCACTCCCTGTACGCTTTCTGTTTTTTCTTAATGACCCCTCTGAGACGCTTGCTCATCTAGCTTGGTCTAAATCTCCTGCCCGCGAACCGTTTTCCCTTTCTCGGGATACAGGCCTCTGACAGCTCCTGCAACTTCAACTTGAAATAATCCCAAGCGCCTTCCGCCTTTAGATCCCTAAATATGTTAGTCCAATCCATTTCCCTAACTAGTCCCCTTAATTTATTAAAGTTAGCCCTTTTGAAATCGTAAACCTTAGTCTCCGATTTAATTCTGTTAATCTTTCCATTTAGTTTAAACCGAATTAGCTCATGATCACTCGAGCTTTGCATTACAAACTCAGCATGCAGGACAGAGAAGGGAGATTACATAGATCCTTAAAGTTATGTACAGATCTCAGTGATCCACTGGTAGCTAGGCCCCTCCACCCACAATCTTTATGCCTCCACAGCTACTCTAGGACCCTCTCCAGCAAACTGCTAGCACAGGTTCATCAGAGATGTGCCACCAGGGCCTGTGGCAGTAGTTAATAAACTGGTTTTATGCTTTATCTTTACCAGTGTGTTTTGGGTAAAGTGTCTGAGGAAAATCTCAGCTCTGTGTACAAAGGCTGTTGCATAGCCTTCTCACATCAAGGGCAAAGCGACCTGTAATAATGAGTGTACGCTGTAAAGACCCCTGTGCAGTGCAAGGCAGTATAAGTCTGGGTTTATATGCCAGCAAGGGTGCAAGCCATGAGATCTGGGATATTGGCTCTTGTCTCCTGCCTGTGTTTGAGTGGCTTAGGTAGCTCAGTTGGGTTTATGTCAACAGCTGCTGTCGTTGTTGATAACAGGGCTTGCAGAGATTGGCTGTGTCACCAACAAAGCGGTGTAAGATTGGCCAGCCCAGTTGGAGGGTTAAGGGGCACAGTGATTCGGATGGCTCCCAGACTGCACCCCGGAGGTGACAGCCTGTCACAGCGGTCTGTGTTACTCAGCTTCCTGGTTTCATCAGTAATCTCCATGGAGTCCAAGGAGATCACTGATGAACCCAGGAATCTGAGTAACACACATTGCCTCCTCAGCCACCCTGGAACCTGCATGGTGCATAATAATAAGCAACAACTTCTCTGTGCAAACACTGCAATCAATGGCCGGTGGCCACATATGCGCCAGGGAAGTCTAACCCTTTACTGGACTATACCTTCTTACTGCCTGGATATATGTAGGCCTATATCCAGGCCTATATCCACCACCTATGGTTCCCAATATTCTGTTAGCTTTTTTGACTGCCTCTGCACATTAAGCAGATGTTTTCAGAGAATGATACCCAATGACTCCATGATCTCTTTCTTCAGTGGTAACAGCTAATTTAGAACCATCATTTTCAATGTATAGTTGGGATTATGTTTTCCAATGTGCATTACAGTGCATTTATCAACACTAAATTTCATTTACCATTTTGTTGCTCAGTCACTGAGTTTTCTGAGATCCTTTTGTAACACTTGACAGTCTGCTTTGGACTTCAGTATATTGAATAATTTTGTCTTGACTGCAAATTTTTCCACCTCATTGCTTACCCCTTTTTCCAGATCATTTATGACTATGTGAAACAGCACTGGTCCCAGTACAGATCCCTATGGGAAACCACTATTTACCTATCTCTATTCTGAAAACTGACCATTTATTCCTGCCCTTTGTTTCCTTTCAACTAGTTACTGATCTATGAGAGAACCTTCCTCATTATCCTATGACTGCTTACCTTTCTTAAGAGCCTTTGGTGAGTGACCTTGTGGAAGGCTTCCTGAACTTCCAAGTACACTATAACCTCCGTATCACACTTGCCCACTTTTGTTGATCCTCTCAAAGAATTCAAATAGATTGGCAAGGCACGATTTCCGTTTACAAAAGCCACATTGACAATTCCACAACAAATCCTGTTCATATAGGTGTCTGTTAATTTTGTTCTTTACTATAGGTTTAACTAATTTGCATGCTGCTAAATTTAGGATTACTGGCCTGTAATAGCCAGGATCGCCCGTGGAGACTTTTTAATAAAATCAGCATCACACTAGCTATTTGCCAGTCATCAGGAACAAAGGCTGATTTAAGTGCTAGGTTACATACCAGTTAGTAGTTCTGCAATTTGGCATTTGAGTTCCTTCAGAATTCTTGCATGAATATCATCTGGTCCTGGTGACTTATTACTGTTTAATTTATCAGTTTGTTCTAAAACCTCTGTGACAGTTTGTCTCCCCTGGGGTGCAGGCTGGGAGCCGATGGAACCACTGAGCCCCCTATCCATTCAGCTGGGCTGGCATCTCTCACACTGCTCTGCTGGCCTCTCCAAGCAGTGTTGTCACCCAGCATGGGAGCACGTGTTGCCACAAACCCAACTGAGCTACCTGAATGCTTTACCTAAGCCACTCAAGTACAAACAGGAGACAACAAACAATTTCCCAGCTCCCCAGCCTTGCACCCTTGCTGTAGAATAAACCCAGAATTATACCATCTTGCACTGCACAGGGATCTGTATAAATTTATTAATATAGGTCGCTTTCCACTGAATGTGGGAAAGGTATGTAACAGCCTTTGTGTACAGAGCTGAGATTTTCCCAGACACTTCAGTCAAAACACCCTGGTTATGATAAAACATAAAAGAAGTTTATTAATTACTCAAAGATAGATTTTACATTATTATAAGTGATAGCAAACAGATGACGGCAGATAACCTAGCAAATAAACAAAACTGCAAACTAAGGCTAACACAGTAGATAGATAGGTTTTGAAATAGCAATTTCTCATCCTTTCTGATGATACGTGTAGTGCACCAGGTTTCCATACACAGGTTAGAAATCCCTTTAGCCTGGGACCAGCACTTCCCCTAATTCAGTCTTTCTTTCTCGTTTTTTCTAGGAGCTCTCTTGTGGGGTGAGTGAGGCCAAAAGAGGGTATCAGTCCCCACCTTATATAGTTTTTCCATATGGTGGGAATACTTTATTTTAAGCCAAGTTCCCAGCCCAGTTTGTGGAAAAATACAGGTACCAATATGGAGTTCAGTGCCATGAAATCTGGTCCCATGCCCTTGCATGCCCTGTTGAGCCATGACAGCCATTGCTCATAGGTTGGCCGAAACATTCACAGGAAGGCTAACCTCTTCCATCATCAATTAACCTGGTTTACAAGCCATCAGCCCTGTCTAGCTTCTTTGTCGTTCTACCTGAGAGGCTAGTTGTTGGTGTTACCCAGAGTAAGCACATTTGAAATACAGATACAGAGTAAATATTCATAACTTCAGGTACAAAAATGATACATGCACAGAAATAGGATAATCATATTCAGTAACCCGTAACTTTTCCAATGACACCTCACAAGACATACCTTGTACCAGAGGTATAATTATGTCATAAACATCTCATAATCACAATACTACAATGAATATAGGGTGCAGCATTACAACCTCTTGCACTGACACCGCAATGTGGGACAGGTCTTCGGATTTGTCACCGAAAAGGCATGGCTCAGATGTGGGAATCTCCCTGTAGTGGGGCAGATTGACGACTCTAAAGATGAGACAGGCACCATTGACATTGGCTCGACAGTATCAGAACCATTTCCCATAGACTCTACCAGACATACTACTGGACATACATACCATTGACATACTACCGGACATACTACAAATATTTGCCCCCTGTCAATGGACCGGCTCAGTCAGTGGCGGGATTCTCCACTGTCCCCTAGGCCAGAGAAAGACAACCCCTCAGAGGTACATTTTTATACACAGGTACAAACAAGTTACACATCACTTCTAACGTATTGAGGTACAACCCCTCTACATACTAAGGTGCCGCCTATTACCTTGTACATATTGGTTCAATCAAAACAACTCTATCCATCATATTATCCTTTTGCCCCTGTCTTTAGGATGGGTCGGCATGTTCTTCGTTATCTATGTGGAATGTGCTAGTACCAGAATGTTCTGGTACCATCCTGGCACATGTTTATATTACTAGTACTCAGTACCTTTTAGCTATGTGTATATTTGCAACATCAGCCCTCTTCTTGCCAGCTTTTGTGAGCAGGGCCTGCCTTTTGCTCACAATTTAACTTTGCTTTATATTAGCAAATTCTTGACCATTACTTTAGTTCAGGCCTTAGGCCTCATAACAGGACTCTGATGCAAGAGTTTCTGTTTCAGGGCCTCATCTTACTACACTGACAAGCAGTCAACAACGATAGAGACTGGCCAAGAAAAATTGGGATTGTCACAGTAAAACCAGGATATATGGTCTCTTTATCCTTTAAACTTACATTCTTTTGGGAAACCATGGAGTTCTTGGGACACAGCCTAGTTTCCATGTGTCTCTGAAAGCATCTTCCCATCCATTTGCCCCTTTCTTGTGAAAGCAGCCTGTGACATTACACTCCATGGGTTTGGGGAGGTATGCTTGTGAGTGTGAGTGCGATGTGGCTGGAATGTGCTTTATGCAAGAGGTCTCTTGTGTGATGTGATTGGAAAGCTTGTGGTCTCCTAAGTGTGTTCATCCTATTTGTTTGCATGTGTTGTTTCTGTGTCTGGAGTTGGGGAGATGGGATGTGGACTTGTGTCACTGTTGTGGTCGTGCTGGGTGGGGGCCGTCAATGGGGCATTGGTTTGTTTGCCTGCAGGCCTTCCTGTGTGCGTGAGGGCCAGCCTGGGGGGTGGGGTAGAGATTGGAGGTCTTGGAGACATGTGGCCATGTCGCATGGTGGTGACATCCATCTTAGATCTGGTACTTTTCCATTTAGCATGACGGGCGGGTAACAAGAGAGACGGGGGATTCCCGCCTTGTGCCAAAGTTATAAAAGAGGGTGGAGCAGGAAGGGGGGGGGCTG